>NC_058191.1:24280442-25530442 GCF_907165205.1 Coccinella septempunctata | reverse complement strand
GTACAAAATTTTATTCATCAAGAATGAGAAAAGCACAAACATAAAATCAGGAGCTTGCACTCATAGTCAAATTCATAGCAAGAGCTGTCACCTAACTGAGAAACATACTCGCATAATGCTACTTGGTTCCCAAAAAAACATTTCCTTAGTATTTCCAAAAATAGAAATCTGATCATCAATTTAGAATGCTGATCCACCTATACTTGACTCTGAAGTAATGTTTTGAAGGCTCATGCATTTGTCATCTGGCAAGTACTGCCACAATTTTTTGAGAATATTTTTTGCTTCAATAGGTTCCCATGCAATCTCTCATAGATCTTTCCCAGCACGTTCACGCCCAGGTGCAGAAAAGTCCGTTAAAATTTAATGCCCCTTTAAAATATAAACTCCATTACGCCTTTGAAACATGATGTTCTGCAATTGGGCCTTAGGCTATGTACACATGAGAGTGTTAGACGCCGCGTTAAGCGCGCGTACATGTGTACGCTTCAATGCCCAGTCTAGTAACTCGAAGCGCGCTGCAAACGCGACGGTCGAAGTGAAAACTACAAACGCGCTCTCAACGCGGCGTCTAACGCCCTCATGTGTACTAAGCCTTAGACTTTCAACCTACCCAGAAGATTCAAAGTACCTAGCTCCTTTCTTTCAGGTTGCACAGTATATGGAGTATAATTTCAATGTTTTTTTCAAGGTGTGACTTTACCAGTTTTTGAATGTTATCAAGATGGTACAGATACCTATGAATTAGCTGGCTTGGCTAGAGGTGGTCAACAACTTGCAAAACTCAAGAAAAACTATCAAAGTGCTATCAAGCTTTTAGTTGAGTTGGCTTCTTTGCAAACTTCATTTGTCACTCTGGACGATGTCATCAAAATAACAAATAGAAGAGTTAATGCAATTGAACATGGTAAGTAATCTTTTAAAGCTGCATTACATAGTTTTGAGTCCTCAACCTAGCTACACTTATGACTTGTTTTCCCTATAGACCATATTAGTGAGGTTAGAATCACTCAGTTAGCGGGAGATCCATATTAAAACTTTTTTACATAGGAATCATCTTTAAGATGGAATATCGCTAGCTAGAAGTAAATATTAATATAAAGACATGCAAAATTGGGTGCCGCCATTATTAGAGGTTGTTTCCAAGTACATTTTACATCACAAAATACTTTTATATGTCCTAAAATCAAAATTGAACACATTATTATACGGAATATACCCGTATGTCGTAGATCATTTCTGTTATACGGCAATCATGAACCGTAACAAGAAAAATGACATGCTACGCTTGCGCGTTAGAATGATGTCAGCTTCAAAGGTTAGAAACGAAATGAAGCTACGACATACTTCCATCGATCTTGCCGACCAATTTTATATTGATCCATTATCAAAAAAATATACCATTTTATTACGAAATTTTGTTTTCAACTTGTTGAGAAAGGATCATAGAACACATTCCAACAGAAATAAATCTTAAGAAATTCGCTAAAATATCCAAAAACAGGCGAAAAGTACGCGGTATTTTCAGTCCCATAAGAAATGCATAGGGAATTCAGGGACCAGATCCACGGATGGATCGCGATTCAAAATTCCCGCCTAACCTCACTAATATGAATCGATTTCAAGCGAATAACCCGTAATAACCGCGTTTATTGCTGGTTTTGCCCTTGGTTATGGCCCTTCACAACTTCTAACCTCACTTCTATAACCAGTAGTTTAACCCAGCTCTCGAGTATGGTTATCTCCGGTTATCTGCGGTCCAAAATGATGACGTTGAAGGGCTAGTTCATGACGTCACGATATTATAACCAATAATGACCAAAAGCGCTTGAATGCAGTTGGTTATTGTTGGTAATTACCAATGATGACCAGGTTATTCGCTTGAAATCGATTATTGTCTATTTAATCATAACAATTCAGGAGCCCTATGTTTTATGTCCACCCACCCATACAAGACCTTATATGAAACTATTTAATAGATATAAATTTACTAGATTAAATAGGTATACTATATTATGCTTGATTCAGATAATCGCCCAATAGTAAGTAAATAACTGATTCGCCTCTACTATCTCATAATTTTATGTGGTCGTATTCGTGCGTGATTTGTTCGGAATGTCATTCGACGAATTGTTCGACTACGCTACTGCTTACAAACTGAGTTCCGATATTGCCACCTTCTACGTCATCACTCATCCAATCGGCTGTTTCATTAGATAAAACACGTTTTCGCATAAAGGTTGAAAATATTTCGAATTATCATCTGTGTAACCTTACTTATTGCCTATGCTACGCCACTGCTAACGAACCAAGTTGTATCGGTGAGCTTGACTCCACTTTCTACGACTTTACGTTATCCAAACATCTGATTCGTTAGACAGAAAACGTTATCGCAGTAAGGTTGAGGTTATTATAAATCATCTTCTGTGTAACTACAGGGTGTTTTCAAAGGTGAGACTTTTTTTTGACAGAAGGTAGAACTCGTTTAACCAAAAATTGTCTATATAAAATATCCAAGATGGCTGAGATACAACTCCTAGAAATTCGGCAAAATTTCATTGAATTTTGAGATTATGGGACTGTGGAAGGTGGCTCCCGCATCGCAAAAACGAAACAAAACATGAATATATGGCTGGACAATGAATGGTTTAGTACCAAGTTCATCGGATTAGATGCATCAGGTCACTTTTGAGAGAATCATAATTGTTGTATCGTGCAATTTAGGGTGAAAAAAAACGTAGAAAATCGGGGCAGTTTCTTGAAAGTGCTTATGTTAGTTATGTTGAAAGTGCTATGATGTTTCCCCATTTCATCCCATTTTTACGACGATTGTTGGAATGTTCGAACAAGAAGATTGTAATGCCCATTGTGAAAAAAATCGCGAATAATTTAGACGAATTTTATTGGTGAGATTTTGAAGTATTATACTATTTCTTACACTTGTGTCCTAAGTCTCTTCTTTCAGTTGGTATCGAAATGGGCCATTTCATAAAGTCGTGTAAGCTACTAAAAAATAATGAGAACAATTCAGAAATCCTACGTTTCCTATTTCATTTCCACGTAAATAACGAACGAGCCAAAATCCTAAACGAAACCATATGGTCGAATCAGGAGATAAGTTTTTTCCCACTGCTTTGCGATAATTTGGCTAATAAACGGTCTGGGGTCTTATTAGGATCTTTTTCAGTTATCATTTTCAACTTTTTTTCAATTTTGTCATTTTGAAAATTTTTTATAGGTGATTTTTGGTAAAACGCTCCATTTTGACAGTCTGACAGTGAGCTTGACATTTCCACCTTCTATGGCATCAGCCTTCCAATCCGAATCAGCTGTGAACTGAATTGCACATCCTTCGCTATATTTTCTTGGCATATCTAGTTAGAAGGCCAAATAGTTGAGCTCTCGATCGTTAGCGGAATGATATTTCTAAAGCCGGGTCCAGACTATATAACAAAACATTTTATTAACAAACTTATACAACAAATGTGTTATACAACTTTGTTATATAACTTGTTATAAAATAGCAGAGACATCCAGACTATGTAACAAAATAAAACTAGACAAAAGTGCTCATCTGGAAGCAGTGGCATCTGTAGTATTGAAAATGTCCTCAAACGTAGACGATGTCATTTTGGCAGCAGCAGCTTGCGTGATTTTATGTAGACGACGGGTGAAATCTAAACGGAGATTTTGGGTACGGCTATCGTTGAGAGCTAGAGGAACATATAGTGGAACAACTCTTTTGAAGGATCTAGCAATTGGATGACATAGACCCATTGACAGGGGACATTAAATGTGATGGTAGTAGTTTTTAAAATTTCCTAAGGATGACAAGTTCTGATTTCGAATACCTGATGGCTGGTTGGCTCTGCAGTAAATGTTTAATAACATTAGTGTGGACAAGTTGCGGCGTGTTATATAACAAAGTTATATTACTTTCTTTGATCTTTACCGACACCCAATGAATAACATAAAATTTGCTATATAGCAAGAAAAATGTTGTATAACATTGTGTTATATAACTTTTTCACTTGAATTTCTCTAACAAGTTATATAACTATGCTATATAACATGTTTTGTTACATAGTCTGGACCCGGCTTTACGTAACTTCTCGATCTGCAGTGAACACGAGACAAATGTCTCTGCCAATTAAAGTTTTCCATCCTTGACTGAGGATGGACGGAATTATTTCAAAGGAATTCACGAAATATGGGCATTATTTGAAGTTTCAAAGTCATCAGAGAAAACCATAGAATTTAAGGGGTTCAGCTAACTGCACATTAGCCGCGACTAGCCGATGATAATTGATTATAATTTCTAATAAACGGCACTGACATGAGTGTAGCATTTAACTGGGCATTCACGATTGAGAATGACGAGCCAGGAACTTATAGTAATATATGCTTAGAGGTACATAATTCACAATTCCATGAGAATGAAAATTTCTCTCGAACTTCTTCTCGAACTTTTTCTTATTGTTTCCAGTACTGTAAGCTTCCTCATTTAGGCTGTTAGTTACTTCCATCTTCGGTAGATATGTTTAACACTGCGCTACGTTTTGCGCTTGTGCCAACTCAACAACTTTGCTTATGTCATCAGGCCTGCAGAAGTGTCCGCCAACCTCGGCTATAATCTTTATTGAGTTCAATATAGGCCCGGTGTCGTCAGGCATGGTGGAGATGACGTACAGAATCTCAAAAATGAGCCATCCTTTTGGTTTTTAGTTCTTGAGATTGGATTTGAAAATTGGCTAGCGCAATGGCGAACAGCCGAAATTTGTCGATAACTGTATCGCCGCTCAACATTTTCGCATCGGCATAACTGTAGATTCAACTCAAGTATTGAGAGGGAGATAAAATATGGCACATTAATTCCTGTTCAAGTGATTCATGCTTTTAGGATATCGGGGAACACGGTCAGGTAGAACTTTCGGGTCAGGGTCAGGGTGGATTTGGACAGTTAATCACAGCTTGCCGACATTTTCAGATCTTTCTCAAAAATCTTGTGTTCAATGAAAAAAAAGCATGCAAGATTCAAGAAATATTTTGAATTGAAAGTGCTTTCTAACGGTTCAAGAATTTTCAAGGAATTCATATACTTACGTGATTAATATTTAGTGGTTCCAAAGACATTATAAACCTGTAAAAAGTGTCTTAAGTCCATCGCCAAAATAGGAAGCTTTATGAGACATCGCATATCATAAGAATGCTCAGTGATTTTTATATGACAGTATTCTGAGATAAAAAGAAAAGACTATTTTTAGAGGCGAAAATCATGGGGCTGTAACTCCAAAAAGGAGGTCCTCCTGGCAAAAATAGGAAATAGTCTAAGCTAATTTCGTCTCAAGAATACAACTGGTTCTCCGAACACGCACAAGCTCTGGAGCTCTGATGGTACTCCAGTACTACAGTGACTATATACCCCCCAGTATATAGTATATAGGTATATAGGGGTTTATAGTCACTGTATCCAGTACTTAGAGAAATCAGGATCTTAGAACATAGATACATGGAATGGAAAATAAACATTCCAAAGACTGAAGTGAGACATTTGTTTCGGAGATCAGTGTCACATCAATTTTCACTACGAATAGATAGGAAATATATAAATTTTTCAATATAATGCTGTCTTAGTGTCGCGCTAGACAGAGAAACATCGAATGTGTGTAGTACAAAATATTCATTTGTAGCACTGAATGACCATTCCATGTATCTATGTTCTAAGATATGGATAATGCAATACGATAAAATTAATTTCGGTACAGCCTGTATACTGTATAATACAAAGCCCAAAATAATTCTATTAATAATTCTGAAATTTCTGTATTAACAATTTTTTTTTCAGTTAATTAAGTGCGACCTGATAGAGAAATTTTAAATTTTCAGTGATCATTCCCAGAATTGAACGCACGTTGGCTTACATTATTTCTGAACTGGATGAATTGGAAAGAGAAGAATTCTATCGTCTGAAAAAGATTCAAGACAAAAAACGTATCGCACGTAAGAAACTTGAGGAGGAAAAAGTGGCTTTGGGAATATTGGAAAGAGAAATGGAAGCTGCCAACTTGCTAGATGAAGGAGACGAAGATATATTGTTCTAGTTTCCAAATAAAGTAACATTTTCTGCAGTTTTTTTATTTGATGGTAAATTCATATTTAGTTTTTGTGAAGCAAGCAAGAGGTGAGAGCAACAAAAGATTTGAGAGAATTGAAATAGATATACAGTTTTCAAGCAGTCATTTTAGGTGGATGAAAAGAAGTATTATTAAGCCTGCAGGAGTTTATTTTGTTCAAACTAGGAAATATACATAATCTTTGTTTTACATTTAACTGATATTGCATACTGTATGATGGAAATTGATTGTATATATATACTTAAAAAATTGTTCTGATAATTTGTCCCATAATCATTTCTTATATATACATATTGGTAAATGTTTCAAGGAATAACTGAAAAATAAGTAGCTAAATTGCTATAGGAATATAACAAGTGAATGAGTGATAGTAAAATTTCAGCAACCAAAACTTTTATAATTTGGGACAAAATATTTATTGTTAAAAAAATTGATAATATTTTCAGTTTAACTGATGAATAAATAGAGTTCCAATAATCTATTGATATCTTTAAAACCTATACCCTTATTTCATGAATCAATTCGAACCGAAATCAAAATCAGAATGAATTCGGAGAAGTTCCTGAGTTCAACAACAACGCCACCTATCAGTTCCAATTGTGAATCTAACTCATCTGGAGCCCAGACAGAATAACCACCAAACTTCATCCATAATGGCCTTAACCGAATAAGAAACAAACCTACAACAAAAGATTAGAAAAATTCTCTATTATTTACCTTTAACTACAGTGACTCTAACTAAGCAGTGGCCACAGAGATAACAGAGACAGTGGCGTTAATTGGAAATTTTGCGGTTTAGAAGCAGTACAAATTACAATGCTGTGATCCGGAATGCGGAATAGGTTGTCACGGGATCGAATCCGCCATGGTATTTGAAAAACGATACAACAATTGCCACCACTGTCTTCCAAAATTGAATGGAGCTCTTCCTTTAATTTGTAAAAGCAACCCTATAACTACAGTGACCCCGTGGGGGTAAAAAGTCGCTGTACCTATAACTCGACTGCAACGCCAACTACCAGTTGCAAATCCGAAGCATCCAGGACCTTTTAGCTGAACCCACATACAAATTTTTCTTGAAATCATTCTAGCTTCTTCATAAATTGACAACGCCACTTGTCTAGGCAAATTATGAATTATATGAATATAAACCATTCGGAGTCCCACCAAAAACACAAAATTTCATCAAAATCGTCCCAGCCGTTTGAAAAACAATCCCATCGATCGACTTCAACTCCACCTTTCGAGCTCGATTGTGAATCCGAACCACACAGGGCGTCACACAAAATTTCATTAAAATCGCGTCCCTGTCGTTTCAAATGAACAGTCCTATAACCAATCTACACTACACTGTCACTTTATCGATAGCAGTTTTGAATGTAGACCTTTCGGGGCCTCTCGTGATTTTAAGTCCCCGTTGATGTTTTAAAGTTGAACTTCCACCAAAGGATGCCAGGGAATGGCCATCCTCAGAAGTCATATTGCCAAGTATTGCAGGGATTTCGAAGTTTCAGCATTTATACATAAATTACTAGCAGAAATTGTTCAGAGGAACGTACAGCACCGGGATAAAAAGTTGCTGCTTTATTCCACAAGGATCATGTAGAATTTGTTCCAAAAGTAAACATCCAGCCATTGAAACAGAACAATTCTGACACATCAGAGATTGCCTCTACAAAAGGTTTGGAATTCCAGGGGACAAATGCCTTATTACAAGTTCCTATACAG
Source organism: Coccinella septempunctata (assembly GCF_907165205.1). NCBI lineage: Eukaryota > Metazoa > Arthropoda > Insecta > Coleoptera > Coccinellidae > Coccinella > Coccinella septempunctata. Next base: position 25,522,580 of record NC_058191.1, on the reverse strand, counting down.
AAAGGAAAAATATTTGAGTTGGCGGATGAATCAATATACCAGACTCCCTCCAAATTAAAGTCTCATTGACGAAAGACCTCCAGCATTGATACCACAAGACAACGGGCTCCAAATATCAACCGGTGCAAGCGATTCCAGCGGTAAGTTGTGGCCATGCTTATGAGGCAGCTTTTACCACCGAAGGGCAGTCAAGCGGGGCAGACAAGACCTACACACCGAGCCACAGAGAATTCATAATATTTATAGAACTGATGGTTCACCACCACCAGAACGTCAGGCAAATAGAATGCAACGAAGCAGCAAAAACCGTATCGTGGAGACGCAGGACGCAATTCTTTCGATGTGGTCGCGTTTTCTTTCACTAAAACGATCCACACAGGTTGGACGCAAATACAGTGAGCGGTTTCACAGCTCATCATAGAGGTACTTTAGAAGGCTGTGGTAGTTTGGACCGGTGAATTGGAAGTTAAATGTGGATAACAGCTTTCTAGAAAGGTGTCTCACAATGTGTTGAACTCATTGTCTCATTGTTTGGCAACATCGGCTGCATAACAACCTGAAAAAATTCCCCTTATTTTTCAGTTCCGGTAGGTATATCGGTTTTTGAGGATGTATATTTCATGAATTGATTATGTAAACGTTGAGTGAAATGCACAGCTTTCTATCTCACATTTCGAAGAACCAAAGGATGTGTCAAATATATACTTGAGGGGTTTATGGATCCTATTTCTGGGTTTTTGCTCTCAACTCTTTAAGAGGGGTCTACACCGTTTTAGCTAAAACGGTGTAGACCTGACCACTAGTGGTCAGGTCAAAAAGAGCAAATGAATATCTTACGTCAGAAACCACTAATTTATATGGGGTTGTCTTTATGATTCAATTCAATCAGTTGCTCACCTCGGAGAGTCCGAAATTTTTTTATTCTTCAAACGAAAAAAAAAATAAAATTTTATTTTCATTGAAGAACATTTATTTATGTTATTAACTTTCCGAGGTGCAATTATCCCTTCTATGAATTTCCACATGAAAAAATTTCTCGAAAAGTGTCGCCATTGACTAGAATTCGTATCCTGGTGAAATTGAAAAAAGACCCTCGTTAATTGCTGGTATCTTTTCGACGAAAGTGGAAACTATTGTAATATTTGTAACTTCTACTTATCGTTCAAGTGTTCCAGCAACACTACACATTCTAGTAGTCATTCCCCCTTTACGCCTTATACGGTAAGTGGTATAAACTCCTCTTAAAGAGTTTCAGAAAATTGGCGTTATAGAAAATCACAAGAAATTCATCTTTTTTTTTGTGGTCCGCATGTGATACAATGCGCTAGTGCAAATCACCTGGTGTGTTGTGAAGTATCCTTTGTCACCAGTTTAACACGTTTTTAGGAGTCTTCCAACTTGAACAATTACAGCCAATTATCCTGTTTTGCTTTTTTTAATTCAAGCTTACGTGGTGTAAAAAAAATAAAAAATATGATGATACCTGAGTGCCGAAGTAAAAAAATCATGCCTGTTTCAATGATATTCCGAAATGGTATATACCACATTGTGTTTCCAGCATTTGACATTTGACACAAAATAAAATCCTTGTTTTTAAGTTTTTTAGAAACTGAAATGACACATATAAGCAGAACAAAGCAATCATTCATTAGAAAGTGTAGAGCATATATCAAAGCTCGTGGTGGTTACTTTCGGTGAAAATTTATTTAAAAAAACGATACTTATTCCTAAATTGTTATTTTCACTCGTTTTATTTCATAATTTAACTCCATAGTTACGAAATCAATATTTTGAGTAAATTCCAAGTGATGATATAAATTTTAGCACTTTAGTAATAAAGAACAATCAATCATTTGTGATAGGAATTTATTTTGAGCTTTTTTTCTCAATTGAAAAGGCGCTGAAATTTACTTCATTACTTGAAATTCACTTAAAAACATTGATTTTATAACTGGTGGGTTTCAATAAAGAGAAAAACCGAACAAAAAATAACAATTTCAAAACACCGTTTTGTTAAAAAAAATTTCGCAAAAGGTGTTCAAAGTTGCCATCAAGAGCTCTCTAATACACGCTCTACACCTTCCATGAATGATTGCTTTATTCTGTTCGCATATCTCATTTCAGTTGCTTAAAATTAAATCACGACCTCAATCTGAAGACCCATAAGACAGCGCTGTTTACAAAGCAGTCGTCCTTCCAACGCTTCTTTACGGAAGCGAAAGCTGGACGCCCTACAGGCGACATATTAAACAGCTTGAACAAACGCAACAACGTCATCTAAGACAGATAATGCACATCAGATATTTCCACAAAGTTTCGAATGCAAAAGTCTTGCAACGCGCGAGTTGTACAACAGATGAGACTCAAGTAACGATGGCCCGACTCAGATGAAGCGGCCACATTCTGAGGATTCAAGACACAAGACTCCCCAAAATAGCTCTGTATGGCGAATTCACAGAGGGAGCCCGAAAACCAGGAGGCCAGTATAAGCGGTTTAAGGATATACTACATCGATCTCTGAAATCAGTTAATGCCAATCATAACTGGGAACAACTAGCGTTGGACAGGTCACAGTTGAGGTCTTTGGTACACAGCTATAATGGGGACTCGAGAAGGATACAGCGGCGGCCAGATCTGGTTGGTGACTATCCATGCCCTGAGTGTGGAAGAGGATCTGCAGGTTGGGTCTCTTCAGTCACAGGAGGGCACACAGTCGCAATTAGCCCTAAGAAATTACAAGTCTGTTCGCACCTTTATTTTTTGTTTTTTTCTTTTTCTGAATTTTTGTAGATTTATTCCCGGTAACGGGAAACGGGATACAGCAATGATGATGATGAAAATTAAAAGCAAGGTGTACATCATTCTAGGCGTAGGTGTGTTTACAATTTCGGAATCTCAATGAAGCAGACATATTTTCTCTTACTTTGGCACACAGGTGTAACCATATTTTTTTAACACCACGTACGGTTAAACATGATTTCAGGTATATCTTTATTTGAAAAGAACTATGAATGCACAGCTAAAATTCGGCGTATGATACAAGAGCTTAAAAAACCTCAGTGAAAAAAACCTATTTTTCCGTGAATATATAGTGTATTGATGAAAAATTTGTTTTAAGAATAAGCTTTTAATGCTGAAGGGCTTCTCTTCCATTGCCATAAAAATTTCTTCATCCTCTCTCCATCTCGAAATTATATATCTGAAACAAAAAATCAGAGGAGAAAACGGGAAAGAAAAGGTAAATAGCCTTCATGCCCTTCATCAAACTGATTCGAAGAATAACATCTCTGTGTCAAAATATTCTGCTGATTTTTGTGAAGGGTCACTCCCGTGCGTCGTTAGAAATCTCTTCAAAATCCCTTTAAATTAATAATAGTCCAAATTTTCCGTCTTGACCGGGAGGGTCTATCGACCAGGCCCGGTCTTCCTAGTGACGATTCTTCTGTTTTTTAGTTGTTCCAGGAACGCTACAGGATCCTTATGTTGGGGAATAATCTCCCATAGATACTTATATCAGTGGTTATTATTATATAAAACAATAGGAAAAAATGAGAGAAAAGAAATTAAAAAACTTCTGACAATTTGTCAATAAATAGATTATAGGAATGAAATCAGATGGTTTTGTTCTATCTTCAGTAATTGAAACGATAGAGAGATAGATTAATTGAATGAGTACATAAGTGGAAAGCAGTACAACTCCGAAATCTTCGTATCGAAGGAGTGTGAGTTGAAGTGTTATATTCAACACGGAAAGAGTCACGTCCAAAATTGAATTTGAATACGTAAGATAAAACCAGTCAGTGACAATTGCCAATTTTTTCATTCACCAATTCAATGTGGCAGTTATAGTATAGTAATCTCCGGGTTTCGGACATTGTATTGTTAGTAGAGGGTGGAATTGAGATCGTACTAGTGGAAATGCTGCATATACCCATGGGTGTGGAAGAGCAAGAGGTGCAACTGTCGCACAAGATTGGCTAATAACTGCACGACGAATTTTCCTCTTCATAACATCTCGATAATTCCGGCAAATTTCTGGTGGGATAGTTTCTGGTCAAACAATCCGGAATAGGTTGCAAAGTAAGCTGACCAGATTATCCCCAGTTCAATGACGGACGGACCTGGTGAATGTGTATATATTTATACATATATACAGGGCGAGTCTTTGAATCGTAAAAATATTTTAACAGTAGATTTTTGAGGTAAAAAGAAGTGCTTTTTGCCTGTACCATTTATTTCCGATTCAGCCCTGATAAAAAGATATAGCCACTTTAAATTTTCACAATGAGCAGTGCCACCACTGGTAAAACAAAATAATCTTCAGAATAACTAGCTAATTCTGTGAAACTACACATCTGTGGATCTTTTAAAAAGAGTTGCATTCGGTCAAAATACCAAATTTTTCGAATTTCATCCATATTTTTTATTTTTGAACGTCAAATTACCTACTCAGAAACTATATTTCGAAATTCATTTCTTTCGATAAAACCGTGTGGGAGAACTATAAAAATAACATTTTTTATGTTTTTCAACAACCTCTATCTTTTAAACCGAGCCGATTCGGAAAAAGTGGTAAGGGAAAAAAGTTTTTCTTTGGACCTCAAGAATCTAATCTATATTAATAAAAGAGGATCTATGGTTTACTTCAAAATGCTTTATTGTTCAAACGCGATCGCACCAAATTGGACAATTCTTTTTTTGTTGTGTTTATTATTGTTAGGGCAAGGTTTATATAACAAAATATTCCCAAAGAAAATTGTACAGAACTGAAAAAAAGGCAATCACGATGAGTTAGTTATTATTATCTACCCTAGAAATAATTTAAATGGCAAAACTAGGTTTGCCGGGTCAGCTAGTGTAAAATATTCGTACGAGTCAAAGACTCGCCCTGTATATTCTATGGTGTATACGCGTATGGTGTTAAAAAATAATAATTTATTGTAAACAGAGAAATAATAAAAGTTTATAACAACACAAAAACGAGAATATAATAATATTAATACAATGGTTTTGCATTACACTGTGGAATGAGATTAAGGCTTCAGGCGTTGCTAGAGAAGCTTCTTCATCCTCAAAATTTGAATGTCTGAAATATTTGATCAGGGAGAAAAACGCTGCTGCATTAACCATTTTTTTTTGTAACTTGAAACATGCCATACTCTTCTTTCTCCAAATGCAGTGCTTAATTAACCCAAACACTTCGTACATTGGACTTAAGAATCAAGTTTTGTTTTTTTAAGGAATGGAAATTCTTCTGAAAGATCTTCCGTAAATTTGCACCTTCTTTTTTCATTATCCATCTCGAATATTCTTGAGAAAAATACTGAATTTAATTTTAGATTTTGACGGACGTTTTGACCGACGTTTTCCAGTGACGGACTTCTTGAACGATTGACGGACGTCTGGCCACCTTATTGCAAAGCTTCAATTAGAGGGTAAGGAGATCATCCTGTCATCCGAAACTGAGAAGGGAGCAGCGGCGTTTAAGATATCGTTGGGCTCTCGAAGAAGAGAACTAAAACACTCCTAGAAGTGAGTCTGGTGGGCTAATGTTGGTGTGGCCAAAACGATATAATGAAAATTTCATGACGCCCACAACTCTTTCAGATGGTCTCAACGTGCATTCGAGGAGTCATTTGTTTTGATGAGCGCACATACACCTATCGTTATTTGATAGTAGAACCTATTATTTTTCCCTTTGTGGCAGCCATCCACGACAATTTAATGTTGAACGACGATAATGCTCATCCACACAAGGCCACAATTGGCAAGGACCACATAGAAATGCATGGCATTAGCCGAATTGTTTGGCCCGCTGCCCCTCCAGACCAAAATTCTATGGAACATATCTGGTCTGCAATGTTACACCAATTACACCTCTAGCACCTGACCCATCGCAGACATTGCAACAGCTCGCCAATGCTTTGACGCACATTTGGCAAAACATTTCTCAAAGTTTCATTGAGATAATATCCAAAGGAGTATGAGCACTACGAAGCGCTAGAGAAGGCCACATTCAATATTAAACCTTAATTTCAAGGTGTTTGTAGCAGAACCTTTTTTAAGCCTGCAAACTACACCAGGCAAAATCTTTTTGTTTGTTAATTTCTCTACTATGTTGTGGCTCTGAACTGAAGGCAAGACAAAGCCTTTTATATATTAATTACATGTAGGGGGGGTCCGGGAGACTTACTCGGTTAGGAGACTTGAACCACCTCAAATATGTCAATTAAAATTTCGTGCTACCGGTATCGTATAAAGCTTGCAACATACTGGTAACAAGCAAGGTACAACTAGTAGCGGCTCCATTTTGGCCGCCATCAGAACAGCTCGGGAGTGAGAGGGTGATTTTGTTGTTAGGATGTAGGAAATTGAATAATTTTCGTTTGTTAAAGTGTCTGAATGAAAAGTTTAATAGGTGTTATTTAGTTTTATTGCTTTCATCGATTTATATTAATTTAGAATGGATGAGCCTTTTTAATAATACTTAAAAAAGTTTCAAGAAAACATCTATTTAATAACCTAAAAGGGAGTGCGGGAGCATAGACATAGAGACATGGACTGAGCAATGCCAGCATGAAATTGGCTATTTATTAGAAAGAGAGAAAAGCTCGTCGGGACATACCTTTCTCTTTTTTGTTCACATAGAGGTGAGTGTAGACCAATCAAAATTCTAGAAAAAGACAACTGCATTCCCGACGTGTTTTTCTCTCTGTCACTTTTTTTGACCGTATTTCATGCATAGATATAAAGGGAAGGCACAGTCCATGTCTCTATGTCTATGTGCGGGAGACTTGACCCATGCTATGGTCTGAGACATAATCAGTGGTCCGGGTTTCCCGCACTGAGCTCAGATAATAGTTCGCTTCAAAAAAATAGAATTGAATCATAGAAATAAATATAAAAATATATAAAGGTTCAAAAAAGTAAGAAACATCTCGGAAATAAGTGAGATGAGTGACTCGGAAATAAGTGAGAAAATATGTATTTCATACGCTGATACGTCTGATGATGAAAACCTAGACAAAGACAATCGTTGGTCATTGGGAATTGTTTTCTTTGAATGATTTTCCTGATAATCAAACTTATAGTCAAGTCTCCCTCGCCCCCTGTTCAACTCTTCCATGGGTTAGGGAGACATATGAGCCAGTTTTCGGTTCCTAAAAAAAGATTTGCTGTACTCAAAATGTTCATCTAACCATCACTATTCTAGATATTATATCTATCGTTAGGTACCCATTTGGGCATGATATCTTCAGGGAAAAAATGAGTTGCTACCATTTACTGATACAACTTAAGTGGCTTCAGAGTGAAAAGGGGTTCAACTCTCCAGGACTCCCGATGCGCAAATCATTTACTTGCGAGTAAATTGACTTTTGTAGAAAATAATAACTGCGATGAATTTCTGCTATTGTTTTACCGCGTCGTAAAAAACATATCGTAACCAAGTGACTTATTTCCAGAAATGCTTCCGTAGTTGACCGAGATAAATTTTATGTCAACATCAAGTATTAAGTTTAGGAAATGACACCACTTCAGTTGAATTATATCTTATTTCGGTTCGTTAGTCGAGTCAATTGCCTTTTTAATGATGTGCTAACTCCCTCTGCCTGGTCCTCTGTTGATACGGTCCTGACAGCTCTTATCCCGGCCGTTGCTACAAGCAACAGGAGTCAAGAATATCGCGTGAAGTTGAGTTACTCTCAATTTGCCAGCCGGGAGTGTAGTTTCACGGCAGAAGTAGGGTAGGTACGTACTTATTTTTCAGAATTTTGCTGTTGCATGATGATGAAGTCCTTTTTGTGCTTTCGGATTTGGTGTCAATTCTTCATGTAGAAGTGTTTCTTCTATTTTAGAGTATTGAATACGAATCGATAATGATGGGTATTAACAAAAAAAATTTCTTAATAATTTTTGAGGTTCTCGATTGGGAAAGTTTTGTGAAAGAAAGCTGTACTATAGAAGTCCGTGTAAATTAAATGGCATTTCATATTATTTTTCACAAATCGTGATAATGTGATCAGAAAGTGATATAAAATTAACAATTTTTTAAAAATTGATCGGAATAAGTATTCAATTCCATCCTATTTTGTTTCACTTCGTTGTTCTCCATCCATACACGTGCTGGAAAGAGGGATTAAATGTTTTGAATGTGTGATTATGAATTCACTCTCGATTATATTGAATTTCTAGAACCAATTGAAAGATTTTTATATGAATCGGAAATGCGTATTCGTATGTTCCATAATTTTATTAGAACTGAATTTTAACTGATTAGTGTTATAACCATTCGTAAGGTGGAAATATTATGAAATAAAGGGAACAGAAATCATGGTAAATTTAATTTATACGTATCTAGGTACCTATAGATTTTCACCCCATTCGGATGCTCTTTTCGGAACATTCTATTGGTTAAATGCCACATGCGAATTGACAAATATTCATTTGTTTTCTTCGAAATGTGGTTGTTGAGCTTCTAGTTTTCTCACAAAATTTTGTTTTAAAAAAATATGTATTCAACCCTCTAGGTGGATTAATACTCAAGGGTATTACCCAGGCATCCAAGAGCCTCAAGACATACATAATTTCTTTTCTGAAAGCCAAAATGTGTGCTAAAGTGTAGTATCTCTCACTCAATACCTACCTGCTGATTGGCCCAAAACCCAAAACTTGCAGATGCATGCGCTCAAAGTACACAGGAACCCAAGGGCAGATTTAGGGAGGGGGCACGGGGCACGTCCCCCCCCCCTCCCCCCCCAAACGGGAAGAAAACAGTAGGGGTAATTAAACGAAAATAGCGGAGATGGTTCATTTCTCACAGTTACTGTTGATTTTTTGTCTGCCCGTTGTGCCCCCCCAGAAAAAAAATCCTGGATCCGCCCTTGCAGGAACCCTATAGTATTGCTCCCTTTTTTTAAGAAAATAAGTTACCTACATACTTCAGGGAACCATCTTACATACTCTAGGAGAAATTCATCCAAATTAATCGGTTTGTTTCAAAATTCAACTTATTTAGTCTAAGAAACTTGTATTTGTCTACTCGCCCTCTATAAGGTAACTTTCTCAACATTGAAGAATTGAAAAATGATGGGTTGACATCTCGCTACTTTGAAACTGTTCTGCATGGGCGTTGCGAGAGGTGGGACAAAGTTGCACTCCTAGAGACTGGATCCTTCCAAAAATTAGTCATGAACCACGAAAATCATAAGGCAGTGTCTAGTCAAATTTTTAATTTGCCTGGGTGCCTAGTCCAGTGCCTTCGAAGGAAAGAGTGCTTTGGACAAGAAACTTGTAGGAGTGGGAATTATCCTCGTTGAAGCCGTCCCAGATATAGGATTTCATGAGATCTCTGGAACTGGAAGGCGAGCTGTAAAGGGCGTGATGAGAACAGCTCTGTTAGGGGGCAAAATAGACCTTAAGGTCGCAGTGAACTCTTACTCCTTCTCACTATACTATACTAGTCCAGTGCCCCGTTGTTTTGCCCCCTCCCCCCTACAACAAGGGTTGGAAACGCTCCTGGCATCCTATTCAAAAACTAATGTAAGCTGACAATCGAGATTGAGAAGTTCATCCAGGCTAAATTAAATCTTCAATTATTCCCATCAGAGAACTCACGCTTATTTCTGATTGATTTGAGAGTAATCGAATGGAATATACTTTGTTCATCCTGTTCTGCAAAGGACAAAACGTGGGTACGTGATCACCGTGACTATCACTGAGGCATGGCATCCTCAGTATCAATAATAAAACTTTTTTTCATTCTTAGAATTGTTGGATATATTTTTTAGGACAAAAAGGCACTTTTTATTTTTAACACACTGCATTTTGAGGACTGTTAGTCTTACGATTTTTTTTTACCTAGGTTTGCTGAGGAAGTCAAAACCTTAAACATTCCGTAAATTCCTCTTTGATCAATTTTTTTTACTGTAAAATCATCAAATACAAATTTGGACCAAGAATTTGACCAATTAGAAGCTTCAAGATTTAAACGTCCATATTATTACAGCATAATTTCATTAATTTACTGAAAATTAATGACTGCTGATTCACCTTTGTTAAGAGCACATATATACAGGGTGTATCATTAGTAATTGGAAATATTTCAATTATAGGTAGAACCCTGAGCTCAAGGAATGGAAAATTAACCCAAATCATCTATATGCATGAAGTGTGCCTCCTGTCTGAGTTGGAGGCTTAGCTTCTTTTTAATTTATTTTTGCCAGTTGCCGTTTATGGCTATTACCAATGGCAACAGGCATACAAAATTGACATGATTATTTTGCCAGATACGTATTTCAAGTTGAACATGAAGCAGCACAATTATTTTGATTATAATTTGTATTAATTACGAATATTTTTCCGGTCATTGGGTTGCATTATTTTCGTAAATGGAATAGTCCGATTTCGAATAACGTCATGATTTTTGTGATAATAATTAAGAGTTTCATTTTTTCAAAAAATACAATCCTATGAAACGCAAAGCTTCCATTAATAGACAACTAAAAAAAAACTTTGAAGTTTCATGTTTAACCTGGAATATCTTATACTTCTAGGAAAGAAGAACGCAGTATGTACGATTAAAGTATTAGTAAATCAAAAATTGTGATAAAAGAATTTAAAATAGAAATGTATCCTATCCGGACTATCTGATAATAATTTCAAAATGAAATGTTTAACTCACACAGAATGTGAAGAATCCACTCAAATTATTTGCAGCTTACCTTATCCGCTCAGCTGCAAATGCGATACTGATGGGAAATGACCATCTTCTGTGATGATTGGAAAATGAACGATTCCTTAGTCAGTACTCACATAAAGTGTCTTAACCCTCATGATTTTCTTGAATAATACACAAATTCGAACAAAGTTGTGTTCATCGTCTCTCCGATTCTCTCGATCTCTTTGATTCATACGTTCAGCAGGGTAACGATCTTTGGCATTTTTCAAGACCATTTTCTCTTTCTTCGACCGAGTTAGATTTTCAGCTGTGATAATAATTTTATCTACCGTGGACTATTGTGATCCTTCTTTCCAGATGATTACCGATCCTTTCCTCTGATTATTTTCTCCCCCAGCGCGCATATTCACTGCAAACCTCCATTTATTATATTCGGTTATAAGATGGTTAGTCATAAATCCATATCTTCTCGATAGGGGACATCTGCTATATGGAGGGTTTGAACGGTTGACTGTCTATTGAATACCTTTTCTAAGGCTTTATCGAGCTTTATTTCAAGTATCGATAGACAGATATCCGAATCCTCATCGAAGGATTATTATGGCATCAACATTTGAAATTAATGGACGTCAGAAGATAATGGATAAAAAGCGAAGAGACCAATTTCCTAAGAAAAGAATTATGAATTGACAAATATTTATTGAGAAAGTCAAGAAGAGTTACATATATCAACAAATTGTCTCTGTTTCTATTATCTTCATCACCCATGTCTCAACTCTGTTGGAGAAATCGCTGGCTAATTATTGATCCAATGCTAAGATATTGCTGCCCAAATTGCTTGTAACTAACTAACAATCGGTGAGTTGATTTATTAATTGAAACTATTTTTTCTCACAATAACAAATAGCTGAACCGCTCATGAAAGAAAAGCGTTTGAGACTATTGAGATTTCAAATCGGCCGATACTTAACTTACTTTACAAACCAAAAACAGAATTATATGATTTTCACTAACATGAGAGTTGTTAACCATGTTGGTAAAATATGTGAGTCTGTTTTATTAAGTTCACATAAAAACAGATTTACGAGTTGTTTTGCTGCTTTTTCATCGTTCGCAATTTGATTCCCTGTGAAAGTTGATTGTTCCCAACTACACAACTTCAAAGAATTGTCGAAGTCAATCAAGTGTTGTGTTATCTTTCTGGGATTTCATGATATTTGTTCCTAGTAGTTGTATGATTTTAAATCCTTTTGTGTGCTTCATCAACTCTGAATTCAACTTTACGATATTAGTTCTTGCCAATAGGTATATTTTTTCTATTTATACACGGTGAGTCTTTGACTCTTTTGAATATTTTAACAGTAGATTCGCGGGGTCAAAAGAAACACTTTTTTCCTTTGCCGGTTTTTCTCAATCGGCTCGGTTTGAAAGATACAGGCTCTGTTAGAAATCATAAAAAAATTTATTTTCAATTCTATTTCACAATCGGTTCTATCGGATGAAATAAATTTCGGAATATAGTTTTTTATTATATATCCCCCACGTCTTTCAGTTTTCTCATTGAGACCATTACGTACCATAAAAATCCCAAAAATTCAAGGAAGCCAACTTTTGAAACTATGTTGGATGCTTTCTAATGAATATTGGAACATTTTGTGCAATAAAAGTATTCTTCATATTTTCTCGTATAGTGCTCCGTTTTCGAGTAATTTGTTCAAAAATTAAAAAGTTAAAAAGTATCTGTGAAATTTGAAAAATTGAGTACTTTGGCTGAATACAACTATGTTTAAAAGATCCACAGATGTGAAGTGTCACAGATTTAGCTAGTTATTCAGGAAGGTAATTTTGGCACAGCTCATTATAAAAACGTAGAATCGCTATATCTTTTTATCAAGGCTGAATCGGCAAAAATGGTATACGAAAAAGTGTTTTTTTTTGACCTCAAATACTTTTGTTAAAATATTTGTTCGAGTCAAAGACTTACCCTGTATATCTTAAATTCATTTCAATTGTTTACGTTCTGTTGTCTTTAGCCCGAAGAAAGACAAAACTTAAACGATAAAATTATCGTTTTAATTTTGTATTTAACTCTCAAACTCGAATTAAAAATTGAAAGAATTTTTTATACATTTCCTTATTAGTTTGTGGCAAAGTATGTCCACTCCACCGTGCTGTATTGATACTGATATCATAATGCTGAAAGCTGAAAAGTTTATATGTTTGCACTGTGCGCACTTTTCAGGTAGATACATATGCCGTTAAATTATGAAGCTATAATTATCGATAGAAATTTTCACTGAAACCGAGAAAAACAGGTCTTTTAATCCCAATTTACTAGAGGTGAAACTGAGGAGCACAGCTTGCTATACAGTATACAATGATACTGCATTCATTATATCTTAATTCTATCTGTACTTCAACATAATCACCATCTGAGTGGTATCGAATACAACATTTGAGACTTGGCGGGGGTCAGATGGATGAATAAGTATTTATTTCTATAAATATTAGCGAATTTCACTAGGTGGGGGTCATGACACCCATGACCACCCCCCTGGATCCGTCTTGGTTGACGGACAAACTCATACCAACGCTTGATCATTTTCCATTTCTCTCTTAAAGAAAAACTGGAAATAGAAATTGCCATCAAAGTCATCAAATAATTTTCAATAGTGTTATAGAAGTTGTTGATGTCATTATTGTCATTGATATTCTAATTTATCCGTTTATCAAGCTGCAAATTGGCGTATGCTCCGGTTAAAATCCATAGGAGGTAGAAGTAGATTAGTAGGTACCAATACCATATTGATTCTCTTGAAATTTTTCCATACTATATGTACTTGAAGGACAGAAAAGAGTTCAAAGCTAATTGATTCTGTATCAAAAATCATGGAAACATGGAAAAAACTATTCTTCTGACTGAAAATTTCTCGATCCCTTCACAAGAATTGCAGAAAGCCTCATTATTGAACCATTCAACATTCAACATGTGTTCAGTAAAAGGCATAGTTGAAAAGGTATAATCACGAGGCTTAAGGATGGAATAAATTGATGAAATATAGTGATATAGTAGATATATTCAATACAAGAAAGCTGTCCATACTAAAAATAAGATTAATTGGAAAATTCAGAAAATTACTACCTACTATAACACTCAACTTGATAGTTTTCATTTATTCTATCAGAATCGACTCCTAGATGAAGGCAATTTGACTTTTTCTACACTCAAGTTACCTTGAACTTTTGTCAGTTTCAATCATATAAATCATGCAGAATCCGTTAATGTTGAATAGCAAAAAATGCTAATAATTTTTCGTTATGAATGGACTTTGTACATCTCTCTGAAATTCGAGAATTTTTCTACCAGGGATTGATATAATATTTCCTAAAGTAAGCATGAGACATGCAGGTTACGTGAAGTGTGGGACTCCAAAGACCAAGTAATAATAATCCACCAGATTTTGTGAATTCATTATTAATAAGACATGGTTCTAGAAATTGATTCCTCGCTTTCCGTGATGAATAAAGAACTCCTGTAGTTATATCTACTGGCAAAATATGAATTTAAAAGGAATAAATTTATGTAATTTTTCGGTTTACAAGGAGTGACCAGAAAAGATTAGGTTTTGTTATTCATGAATGAAAATCGAATAATTATAAAAATCAATCTGTATTCAAAGTTTTTTGGGGAAAAGTAGATACATATGTAGATTGATAGTAATAGATTTGTACTTACGGTGTTAATTGATTTTCAGAAAGCTTTCAAAACAACCAATAAAGAATTTCTACTACGCAAATTAAAAAAAAAACGTGAATCCACGAGATCATTTCAATAATGACTGCGAATTTCGATTCGTCCGTCCAGAAAGTCTCCTTCCTTCTTCTTGAACTGGATTCAGTATTGTTACAAAAAAATGAATCCTTTTCACAAAATCAAACTCATTATATAAAATAATATTTTTTTGCAGTTAAGATATTCTGAAGAAATTTGTTGATGAAACTCTTATCTAATTTCGTTATATACGTTCTTGTGACAGACAATTTTTTCCCTCTCAAAATCCTCCTCAATAAATATTGGGGAGTTCCTGACAATTTCATTCCTCCAACGTTAAGGGGGAATCATATAAAAAAGTTCAAAGTGACGTTAGAATTCGGTTGGAAATACCCTTACCATATTATGATTATTTATGTAGCATTTCATTGAATAAATACAAAGATTATAGCTACAAAAACATGAGAATATTTTAGATTTTCTTGGCAGTCTCGATCTCACACTGAAAATTAATTCCTTGTAAAAATATTTGAGTACCTAGTTCTTCTTCTAAATCTATATATTCGATATTTACGTTGTATTGAAACTAAAGGCTTCGACAAATGCTTCGAGTCGACAGAAAACGCTGCATGTGTCCACCATGTAATTTCCAATTAATTAGATTTCCTTTGAACTGTCGTTCTACTGATCTCAGATCTCAGAACCTATTGTAGATATTTCACGAAATTGATAGACCAATAATTGTTCAAAACACAAAAGCATTCTCTGAACTGAAGTTTATAGAAAATGTCGAACTCTTCATGAATGCTTTTCACATCGCAGTGGACGTCGATAATTTTGATTTAGCAGATTTCGATAATTTTTTCGGTTTTTGGATTGATGTCAATGTCAATATCGAGTGGCCTAATAATGTAATTCCAAGCTCACGATATTGCAATCATTCATAATGACGTTGGCACAGTTAATAATAATAAATTGATACAACAAAAATTCCGAAAGTTATTTTGAAAAAGGGAGAAGACAGGGTTTTAGGAAGTGCTATTCAGAATTAAGGGCTGCTCGTTCAAATAGTAACCCTGATATTCTAATAATAGTAAAATGGTAACTCGTGGGCTTTATTCATAGAAAAGATCTGCCATGGCAAATTTAAAGAATTAACACTTCAGTATTGACACAGTACCTACTTTATTATGCTAATGAATGTGGAATTAATATGCACAGGAAACCATTCCTTACCACTGCATCAGATGAATTTCATCTTTTAGACTTTTAACTAAAATTATAACTGTTCTAAAGCAACTGCATATTATGTGTCAATAATTTTCTTTCATAGCAAAAATGAATATATTTAAAAACTTATCTCTTGTATTTTTCATGCAAAAAACTAGATTAGAAATCATTTCAATCAGTTTGTTTAAACGCTCATTCGAATTAATTTACTTTGTGAATTCACGCTGATTTAAAACCCGAATATATTTTGACAAACGAGAGTTCAATGACTATACAGCGTGGAATGTGTCAAATTTACATGGCCAACAGAGTGCTTTTATGAAAGTGAATGGAGTAAATCTATGAACATAGTTTTTTTTGTTCTTGACCTTGACTTCAAGATTATTCCAAGATCAACTTGATTTTTTGTATGGAAAAGTATATTCTTTAGTGCAGATTCTTATTCTCCATAAAAAAGTAGTAACTTGTGACTTTTTTCATTGGATTTCAAAACATTGAACTATTCTATCTATTATCTTTATTAATTCAGTAAATGTTCGAAATGGAGTTCGATAAATTCATAAATTATTTTAAGAAATTATGCAGATCATCGCATCAAAGTTTCTACATTGGATATTCCTGCATTTCGTATGCATTATATCTAATCTTCTGAAGTGGAACCTTCTAATATACTCGCTCTTTAAGTGTACCCCATAAAAGAAATCAGGAGATGTTAAATCTGGCGATCTCGCAGGCCACGCCATGGTACCACCTCTGCCGATCCATCAGTTGTTGTAATGGCGCCTCACGGTAAAATATTTCGCGTGCAATTATGCCTTCAAAAAAATAAGGACCAATTAGTTTGTCACCAATCATTACGTATCAAACGTTTATAGACCAAGGGCGCTGATGTTCCACTTCTCGTAGATATCGCGGATTATTTCCAGTCCAGTAATGCGTGTTATGTCGTTTAAGTTGTCCATGGATTAATCAGAAAATAATACTTTTCGAAAGAAATCTTCTCGATTATTTCAACGTGGCCACTGACAAAATGTACTACCTACCAGTTTGTTAAACCTACTCTGGGAAAGCATATATAAATTCATTTTAATATTTGAATTATATACTCTCTTTTTAGGACTATTCATCTTTGAACACTCCATACAAATATTCGTCTATGCCAAACATTCCTATATTTTTGAAAAATACTCGAATGTGTGAAGCCGCCTTTAGTCGTTGAATATTAATGATTTTATTCAAAATTACTCAATTTTGGTGCACCAACATAGGACGTGAAAAGAAGGTCACATTTCTCTCTGCATTTGAGAATCATGTTTTCTGTTGTTTTGAATGATTTCCTTCAACTCTATGCAGTTGGTATTTGTATTATCTTTATAGTTACGGCCGGTTTCATAACCAAACCTAAAGTCGCTTTAATTTTAAAGCTTCCTTTAACCCTACTAAAAATGACACTAAAGGAAGCTTTAAGCTTAAAGTGACTTTAAATTTGATTATGAAACTGGACGTTAGCATTTTATAGTTTTTGGTAAAACTAGTGCTACACTGAATCACAGAACATCAAATATGAATTAGGATATCTTGAAATTATTTCTCTCTTTTTATAATATTCACTCAATGCGTACCAGTTTTACTGATGAAATTTACTAATACAGCGAATTCCATTGGTAGAACTAGCTTCAGATTTTTTAGAATGATTGTAGTAACATCAAAATATGCACTAGAACCGCACTAGTTTTACCAACAGAAATCGCTGTTTGTCTATGGATGAATGCAGAGAATAGAACTGTTTTACTCATATCATAACATCCATGAAACGTCAAATAGTTTCGTTGCAGAACTACTGTGAAACTTCAGAAAGTCAGAATTGTAATCGCTAAATCGGCGATTACAAATTGAAGAAAATATAACCTGTATGAACTCAAAACTTCGTCCGGAAGCTCCTATTTATCTGCCACCAACTCGGGAGACGGCCATATTTACAAGAAGTTGCGATACATCGCCTTCATCATTGAAACAAAAAGAACCACAATGTTCGAGGTATTCTAGAAGGTCGGTAAGACACACCTATAGTAATCCCAATAGTCCAAGACCAATATTAGGAACCAAAATGTCCCACTTACGTGCAATATTAGGTAGGAAGGAAGAAAATGTGCCGACCATGGAAAATGAACAAAATGATGAGGTGCCAGCGGCCACTCAAGCAGAAAATGAGATGAATATTTCGGTCGATTAAAAAAAATAATTAATGTACATAGAAAAGTTCAAATATTTTAGATTTTAAATTATGTTGTAATGCATTAAAGTGAACATTCGTTTCTACAAAGTCTATATTGAATTATTCGACGTGTTTCACGATTGGAATGTCGAACATTTATTGCTGAATTTTCCCAATATAACAAGGCAAATTGGATTCTGACTGAGACCGAAATTCAATATTCTAGGGATATTGCGTTCTCCTCAAGGTTATTTTCCCCTTTCCTCTTATATGAAAGGAGAATGAATGGCAATGAAGCTTTTACGATGCAATGGGAAACCCTTAAACACTCACGTTCATTAGAGGCAACTACTCATGTTCGTCGAATTGGGTTGTTTTTTATTTGATATCCATTGTTATAAATCATCGTGCATTGTATAAGGACAATGTCGTCCTTATGCAGTGATATAGGCATGTGGGCTCAATGTGCTTAAATCAATTCTTTCAGGAACCATTGTGATCAATGAAAGATATATCAACTCATTCTACCAATTGTAGTTCTACGTTGGATAGAAGACGAGTCTTGTTTCGAGCTCGTTAATTCCTTGTTATCATTTTTCTAAAATTAATGTCTGATTATTTAATTTTGAGCCGAAAGATGTCTCAAACGATTGGGTTGGAGGCATAAGTTTGACAATGGCAAAATTCTCCTATTTCTAAGTTAGAGGCATCTGAATTTTCTCATTCATAACCATAGTCAAAGTATCAACTCGTAAAATACCAAAAATGAACAAGGGTAGGTATTTTATCACAACTTCCAAAATAAAAACAGAGGTAATAAAACTATTACCACTTTATTATATGTGCTAATAATTCTAATACTTCTAATCTTTTTAATGGCACTCATGAAAAAACGCCATTGAAATTTATTCGGAAGAGCCAGTCTTATTTCTCTGCATGCATTTATCTACTGTCTATTGAGTACATCAAACTACTAGTCCAAGATCCCAGAATGACCAGACATAACTTATTTTCACACAGATGAAACTTTAGGATCTCAGTAGATTCTCATTTGCTTTGAATACCACCGAGCTTGTGGAGCTAGCCTAGTGACACCTGATGGGCAGATACCAAGTGACAAAGGTGATTAAAAATGCGTGTTACTGCCAAAACTCTTGCCAGACACTTTGGAGCTGCACAAAAAATAAATGAAATTTACTTATTTTCTTTCCGATCTTATGATACAGGCATCCTAAACTCCCATTAAAAAAAAATTTGGATTAACCAAAATTTTCATAATCCGAAATCACTTTGGTTCACATTATTTCGGATAATCGAGACTGTACTGTACTGCAATCGATTGCTGCAAAACCTGGCATCATGTACGAAAATATAAAAGAATTTTTCTTTTAATAAGAGACATGCCTGTCCATGAACTATCTAAGCATTCGTAGGAAAATACTACCCCATTGTATCTGAATTAACAAGAGGAACTATTAATGCAGTCAGTTAGTTTATTGTGTATAAGTATGAGCTGTGTATGTGCTAGAGTTGATACTCTTAGATATGTGTATATTGCAAGCAATGTAAAGTATACAGTAAAGGGACTCCAAACAGATTGTGAAAGGGAACCGAGTTACCATGGTCTCACTCACTCAGAAACGCATACATAGTGCTCTCGCACTCACACTCCCGGCTAAATAATCATGTTTAGGGTATGTTTGGTCACTACTATTCGTCTGAATGATGAAATATAACTTTTTTATAGTTACTCTAATGACATATTTCAATATCAGACATGTGAAAATAAGTAAATTTCATTTATTTTTGTGCAGCTTCAAAGCGTCTGGCAAGAGTTTTGGCCCATGCAGAAAAGTGTCTGTCACTTATAATATAACTTCAGAATAATATTCTTTGAAACATATATAAAAATCAGCCATGTGAAAATAAGTTAAGTAACACTTATTTTAAGTTACATTTGCCACCTGGTATCTGCCCAGGTGTCACTAGGCAAGCTCCACAAGTTCGCAGGTATTCAAAGCACATGAGACTCTACCGAGATCCTAAAGTTTCATCAGTGTGAAAATAAGTTATGTCTGGTCGCTCTGGGATCTTACTCTATACCTGTGATACTAGTTACATATTGATCGATACTAAATAATTCAGTAGGTTTCAGTTGGAAACGGTCAGAGTAGCAGGGGAAAAGGAAAGATGCAGTTCGAACTACTTGAAGAATGTAGATACAATGACGTTTTGGAATATTTGAAGAACCACTTCCACGATGAGCCTCTGAACGTTGCCGTTGGTCTTTTTAAAAAAGGCCAGACCTGTGAGCTCCTTGAAAACTATGATTTACAGACAATGAAAGATGGATATTCTCTGGTAGCCATCGACCCAGAAACTGGAAAAGTGAGTACTCAGTGTTTTGCATGGCTATTGAAGGTAGTTTTTGCAATTTATTTATGGTAAGTATAGAATCTCCAAAGTTACTTGAATAACGTACAAAAGCACTAATGCATTTGGTCCTTCGATGTTTTGCTGCTTCCGATATGGAAGCGGCCTTGTCTCTAATCCATCGGATGGCTCAATTTTGTGATAGATAATTCTTTTTATCGAATACCAATATATTGAGGTTGCAGAAATTA
This sequence comes from Coccinella septempunctata, assembly GCF_907165205.1. Classification (NCBI taxonomy): domain Eukaryota; kingdom Metazoa; phylum Arthropoda; class Insecta; order Coleoptera; family Coccinellidae; genus Coccinella; species Coccinella septempunctata. The sequence continues at coordinate 25,502,061 of NC_058191.1, read as the reverse complement.
GTGTGTTCGTTTACATCTGAAGAAGCTCGGCCGATATTCAAGGAATTGATGTGCATTAGCCGAATCTGCAGGCAGAGTTAAAAATAAATATCGGCACAACAATGGTACTGCAACTTTTTATGGGGTTTCAGAAAAAATACAGAAGTAATACAAATAAGCTGCAGTGCCAACTCGGAAAAACTATCGAGTACATTGTTTGCAATTACAAACCTCAAATAAGAAGAGGGATGTCGGTGAAAAAAATAAAAATTTTCCTGAGATATAGAAGTCAGAGAAACTTATTAGTTGAAGATTCGAATTCGTAGTGAAAAATTTCAAGTGTATTTTCATCATTGCCGACACTGAATGAATGAAATTTCGTTATAGCTTATTTAATATTTTTCATTCGTCTGTAATCTTAAATCCTGAATCAGCAGCCCATTTTTTTAGGAAATATAATAATATAAATCAATATTTTTTCCCCGTTTATTTTTGTTTTCCTCCTTCAGAAGAAAATCATTATACCTATTCCTTCTCCTGCTTTTTTCTTACATCGTTTATATCAACGTTTCGGCAAATATTGTCCTGTCGTCTTCTGGGTTTGCTTGCATTTCACTTCTGTCCACTTTTTGAAGTTTCTGATCTTTTTTGGAAGAGCTCAAATAAATATCCAGCAACAATTCAACCAACGTTCACACTTTGTAGCATAATTCTCGGCTGCTTCATGTGATTGCAATCGATACGGTATAAATGCATCATTGCTAGCAAAGTTCCTTCTACTAGAAATGAACTATTTTGATCTCTGTTCCCTTAGAAACGAACTGCGTTAGATAATGAATTTTCTCGGGAAAACATATATTCCGTTCATTTTAAAACAACAAGGTTTGAATCTATCATACTTTGTATGGTACTAACTTTTATTACAACGGCACATGTAATGATGATGCAATATAGTTTCATTGATGTTATCTAGTATGCCCAATTACTTCAATCACTAAACTGCGAAAAACCATATCAGACAAAAATTTACTGAAATCTGCCGTATGGATTTGAACTTTCATTTCGAATAGCAATGAAAATTGAAAAAATGAATGTTTTCCTTCATCCACCGGCCTGAAGAAGCTATTGTGATAGGAAACACGTATCGTAGTTTAAAAACTCATTTTGTGAAAATCGTAAAATCTATGGATCTATGGACATCAAATCAACAAAATCATGCTATTAGGGATACCCTGTATATTGGAAAGATGTAAACAAATAAATTTGGATATGTATGCCGGCTTTGTCAAGGACAACTGGTGCATCTATGGTAATTGTTTTGTTTGTTCAGGACTATAATCATAATCCGAGATTTATTGGATGAACCGAGAAGATTAGGTATAGTACGAGAGCTAGCAACATCGAAAAAACAAGAATTTTAGGAAGACTAATTTTTCAATTTTTGATTCCTTACACCCACTCGAACAGAAAACGACACCTCTGCCTGATGGGAGACATATTGCGTTCTCTAGTGCGCAGCGCTCCTTTACACCTATAAAGGAGCAAAGAAAAAGATGAAATTGCAGTAATTTTAGGAAAATTTATTTTTGTTGCATATACTTAGGAACATATTTGAGAATATGAATTTTGGCCGTTGCTGAATGCCTGGCAGACGCCATTTTTTATGAAGAAAATAGTGAAATTTCAAACCATTTCAGGAAAGCTGAAATTTTGATATTACAGTATTCAGATATTCAAGAGTAGAACATGAAATTGGCAGACATTAATTCGGTTGCTAAAAGAAGGCAGACTCCCTTAAAGTTTCAAAATACTAGGTTATCCGACAGGCACTTGCGAAAGGTAATAATGATCGCAAAAAAGTCAAGAAACCATTTCAGGAAGGCTTAAATTTTGATATTATACAGGGTCCTGCTATAGTGCGTTAGGCTTCCATAGCTGCCAAACCAGACGATTTAGGAATTTAGTTGAGAAGCATTCCCTTTGTACTTTCAATTCTGCATCTCAGGAAATTATTTTCTGATATACAGAGGGTGTTCCCAAATGCAATTATATAACAAATGAGTGATTTTTTAAGTGGAACACCCCTTATATTTTTGTATATTTTCAATGCTCTTCAATACCTACCTCTACCATGATGCGAAATATTAGGGATATTTTTCCTAACGGTACGGATCTTATTCAGAAAAAACTGCAAAATTTCGACGAAACGGTGGTTAAGTAAAGCCCTTTGGCGATTTCCAGAATCGATAGAAACATGAATTTGATCAGGATTTTTTAACTTGAGAATTTGCCTAGTCATCGTTCCTAAATGATCAACCTCTCTTATACAGGGTGTCCGTTATCAATGTCCAAATATGAAGAATTTCAAATTGTTTTTTCTCAATTTTTTCGAATGTAACACCCTGTATTTTTTTTTCATGATGATGTACACAGTTTTAAACCTGACATTTTTTCAGAAGTAACATAAGGATTATTTTCACTCGTGCCCAGCAGACACGAAAAATGACATTTCAACCAAAAATTTCAGGAATAATGAACATAATAATTAACGGATATTTTAAATGAGTCACACAATGAAACCAAACTGAATGACCAATTTTTAAAAAACTTCAAAACCCTTCCAAAACCATAATCCTTGAAGTTTTTGGTTTATCCGTTATTAACTCTAGTGCACCCAGTATAACCTTTCATTTAAAAAGAACCAGTATTTCCGTGGATAATAATTATAGCAGTGAAAAGGGAATATAATGAAATCAACATCTGCCACCGAACCCCATACAATCAGGAAGCGGAGTTTTGTTCTCGATTTTAATTTCCTCACTCAGTTCCCCATTTACACTGCGAGATTCCAGTTCATCTTCATCGCCTATAATGGCCTCACAATTTTCAGATAGCTGGGGCAATGCTGAATGGAATTTCCAGGCGTGGAGATGTGGAACAGGATTTGGAGGGAATGAAATCTATCGACGATATTAAATTCCATAGATTGATGGGTTTGCTCTTCTCCCATAATGCGGAGGCCAGGCTGTTTCAGAGGTACAACGTCGAGAAAATTTTCGAACTTAGAATTTTGTCCGTTGATAGCGATCACAGGGGCAAAGGTTTAGGGCAGACTTTGGTTAAAAAGAGTGAAGAACTGGCAAGACAACATGGCTTTACTGTGAGTTGAGATTAATTTTCAGTATCTTTTTTAAGATGCGGATGGTTTTACATTAATGTCCAAACTACATTCAAATAGGGAATAATTATGAGAGCATATTCCTACGAAAAAATAATTTCAGGACTTTATCCATATCTATCCATAGTTTTCTCATATTCCTTTTCTGTAATTCTACCCTACTTATCTCATACTAAATCGAAATTATTTTTCAGCTACTCAAAGCAGATGCTACGAGTTTCTTCACCCAAAAAATTTTGGAGAAATTTGGATTTGAAACAGTGAAAACAATAGTTTACCGCGATTACAAGGACGATGACGGTAAATTGATCTACGATACTCCTTCTCCACACACTACCTACAAAATCATGGTGAAAGATCTAACTAGTGAGACAGCAAATGTGTAGAATAGTCGTAATCGACAATGATGCCGGAGATAACTTTTAGTTTTTATCAACATCAAAAGGAATTTATTTCTTCTGGAAGTACCTTAACGACATGTATCTGCAGTATTCGTATGCCTTAATGGAAGATAATATTTATATACCTACTTATGATTTTTCGAAATGAGGATGAAAAGATGTGAAGATTTATACCTCCAAGGATCCAACATATACATTATTTCATATAAATCTATATTATTATTCAATGAAGAATTGAGACAAGCATATTTGGGCCTGCTGAAGTAGAAGGAAGAAAATGATGATGTAAATTGTTATCTTTTTGCAACTAATTTTCAAATTGCATTTGTGACTTGGAACCTTTTGGTTTTGGATGTTAATGCTACAACTGCCATGAAGTGTTAGACATCGTGTTCTGTATGAAAATATAAGATAATATTGTATTCGAATGGGTCACCTGCCTCAAAAAATGTTCCTATAAAATCACCATTTATGTGGCATTCCATGAAAAAGATTTAATTCTCTAATGCCAAATTGCCCTTGTTATATGAACAAGAAATGTGTCCTATAATGAAAACAATTCCAATAATATACCTACATCTCTATCACTTCCTGAGAACGAAAGTTTATTAAACGGTAAACAAAGTAAGTAGGTATAATCCAGCAAAAAACAGTATTTACAATATATGTACAGGTACAGTATATAATATGCCAAAAATGCAGTCTTGAGTACCCACAGGGTGATTCAAAACTTAATTAAGGGAAACCAAGAATCAGGAGATACAGCATGTAATTAAATGAGGACTAAACCACATTTGATTCATAAAAATGTTGTCAGTTCTCACTTGTTATAAAAAAGGCATCCCGCTTATTTTCCACGATGTATGATATGCAGGTCTGATAAAAACTTTGGTGTTTAAATAAAACATTGTTCGCAAATTTTTCGAAAAGAGTTGAGAACACCAGCAATATCGTAACTGACGGAACTCATAAGTATAAATTATAATTACGGGAAGCAACTCCAGTTTTGGGATTTCCCTTTCGTATTGGATCACCTCATATAATAACCAAATGTAGGCTTTTTTTTTAATGAGGGACAACCAAAGATTTTATTTTTTAATTGTAGCAGTAGAGGTAACTTCAATCTTCATATAAGAACTAACTGATTTGGGAACAATATATAATATATTTTAGCTCAAGGAAAAAATAAACATTATTTTCTGTTCAATCTTTTGTATTATGCAATATATGATCTCTGATAACTCTCATCATGTTATATCAGAATTTTTATATTTGACTCAATCGATTGCGCAGGTCAAAAGCCACAATTCTAAATTCAAATATTTTTATTACACTTCCGTTGATTACTCAAATGAATATCCAACTCCTGTGAGAATAGATTTTCGGATTTTATCCATGTCAGTTGCTGTTTTCGAAAATGTTTGAAAAATGCTTCAGGTACCTACTAACTGCTTACTATATTATCAAGGCTCAGATTAGAGTCGATTTCACAGTTTTCTTAAAATACCCAAATGAAATACTGTAGTTCGCATCCGCATCGATTTTTCCACTTCCTTGAGATGCAAATGAGCTGTGGCATGTTCAGTAAAGCTTTTCAGATATTATCTACTTGACCTCTAATTTAAATAGAGGCCGACAAAGCTGGAACTAAATTTATTCTGAAACACCTTAACATAAAATGCTGGAATCGATTTCTTTACGAACTCACATTTCTTGTCGTCCCAAAATGAAAAATTCTAATATATTGAATATGGTTATGGTGATTTTATATACATACCTACAATAATTTCTAATGACCTACTGAGGCAGGGATGAGCAATTCTGAATTCAAGCTGGAAGTTGAACCCAAAGAATGAGTCAGTTTTGTGATAACGATACCAAAGATATTAAGGAGGAGTTTGAATTCAGAATTATATATATTTATGCGAAAAATGTTGCGAATGTGTTCGTATTGTTTCGATGAAATTACTACCTCTTAATAGATTAGGAGGTAAAATCATTGATGAGGCTTCTGTGTGGATAATTTTGTACAGTATTATAATTCATATATTCAACTCTAAGAGTTGATATAATAAATGATATCAGCTGTTTTTTGTTTCATTTAATCAAAATGAATTACGTTGAGATATTGAGAGGAAGAATCAAAGAATCTTATTGTACCTCCATATGTGTTTGTCACAAACTTTCTGAGGCATGATGAAAATTTAAAACTTACCTGATTTGGTTCTGGTTGCTTCCAAATTTGAATAAAAAAACTTTTATTTCGGAATTTTCGATTTATCCTATTCAAATTATAACTTGGAACGGGATATACATGGTGTTTCATAAACATTGCGAACAAATTCACCGAATTATTCAGAGTCGGAAATCGGAAAGATCCTGTATAGGCCTCAATCCAGGAATGCTTCTTTTCCATGATACAGGGCGTTAGATACCTTACATGTTTTCCAAATAAATAACAAATTCATCCCAATTTTTTGGAAATGTCTTGAGAATAATACTCTTGTATACAAGCTGGAGGTGGCCATTTTCGAAAATTCTTGTAATATGAAAAGCTTTTTGATGTGATAAAATTCATTGTTCGTTTGCTCTACACTCGACTATTTTTAACTGAGGACAATCAAAGAGTGGTTATTTAAAATATGATTTTCAATGTCAACCGGAAAATCTGCAGTAATCTGTTTTACCCAGACATCGTCTGCCTATGATGATATAACACACCTTAACATAGCAGATTGAAAAATTCCCTTCATTGTTATACAATATAAGTATCTTGGTATGATCCTCGACCCTAAGCTTCTGCTTAGGCTTATAAAACTGGACAAGTCATAAGTTGACACCAGATTTTCGATCACCTGGTATTTCAAGTTATTGGTACGCGATGCCATAATTTCTCAAAATATTTGGTTTTAACTCAGTGTTATAGCAGTTAAGTAGTTCCGAAATCATTCCAACTACAAATCAAAAAATATTATGTTTCCATATCCTAGATGATATCTTTAACACGTTCACTACGTCGTTACTCACCGCTGGGTCACGCTGGGTGAATTATATATGGTCAAAAAGTAGACTTTTGTTATCGCAGCTATGGCTGCAGATAAGGTTATATGAATGTGAGTAGTGTGGTTTTGGAAATGGAAAACTTGGATGAAAAATATGGACATAATTTCAAAAAAATGTTTTATTTCCAAAACTGCAGACAAAGGTATAATCAATTATCTGAAACAAAAATACTCATTTGATCACTCTAACACATCACCCCGTGTGACCCACCGGTCGGACACCACGGAAAATGGTCAAAAACTTGAAAAACAAAGAAGTTCATCATGAAAATAGATTATATTTATGTTTAAAATGAACATACGTAATTCAACAAGAAAAGTGAAACAACGCGCAACGTCCATACGGGTCCCTCTATATGAATCTCTCGATGTCCCGAACGTGTATATGAAATGAACAATATTTCATACATTGACTGAGGTTTTTAGGTATTCTATACAATGCCTAGGTCTTACTAAATGGCAGAATATGCCATTTGAGTTCAAACGAATTAAATTTTTTATAGGTCTTGCATTTGCTACGACAATAAACAAGTCTTGAGTGTTTGTGGCCAGGATCTCGGAAATAGTTGTAAGTTGTGTGTTTACGTGTATCACCAAAAAATATTTATATATGCTCGCAACAAAACTATAAAAATGTCGTTTATCACAACAGCAAACTTTTTAAAAACATAGGTATAGTTGTGCATCAATAAAGCAACACTTAATAATATATCAATACCAAAGTGTCTGTTTCAATGTCATTACATTTTTATCTTTGCACATTAATTTAACTTCATTCATATCCCCTGCTTCAATAAAAAAGCTTAGTTTTTTCATATCGTTGAAGCAGAACGAAAATTGCCGGTTTGTCGATAATTAAACTCGGGAGATCAAATTAATCAAAATTAGGATAAGTTCATCGTGAAACCAAGAAGTTAGCTTCTTATGACTAATACCTGATTTAGACTTATACAGTCTTCATTTTTGAGATTTTTCAAGATTGATGTATCCACTTTAAAAATCGAAATCGCGATTCATGATACAGGGGGTAAAAAAATCGCTTTCAAAGTTAGGGATGACAAAATCGTGAAAAATAAATTTTTTCAAATTAGAACCCCATTTTTTTATGGCAGATATTGAATCTACGTTAAAAAATAATGTGAGTGTATGCATCACACCCTTGCCCTAAAGTGGATATTTTCTGAGTTATTCACAAAAAACTGTTTTTCGTCTTGAATTTTCAGCTATTTCTTTTCCCTTCACGCCAAAAAGATTAAATTTTCAGAAACTGTTACTTAAACCATGTTTTAGATTTTACTACCCTAATATGCAAGAGAAAAAAGTTACAGGTTGTTCCTAAATAGATGGCGAATTTTGATTCGAATTTGTATCGGAAACCTCTTTATTTCAACTAATCGGCCATCGGTTTTCTCTCCAGTGATAAATGAATAATTCCTTATGAACCTTATGCAAAAACTTACCATGTTTTACATTCTTTTTTTTTAATGATAGATATCATTAATTACATCTGCCAAATTCCTCTTTATTCAGTAGCATTTTGTGTTTACTATTAATTTGGTGATAATTCGTATTAAGTTATAAAATCGATCACTATGCCTAATTTTACCAATGAAGATTATTTAAATCTCATTCTACTTCATGGAGAATGTAATAAAGTTGTAGATAGAACACGATTCGACTGTTCATTGAGAGGTTTCCTGACCGACCCAGACCAACGAGAGATACCATTAACAGAACCATGACAAACTTGAGAAATGTCGGATCTTTCGTTAAGAAAACTATACACAGAGAAAAAGGTGTAGTAGAAGATGAGAATAACGAAATTACAGTTCTTGCATATTTTCGTGTGAATCCTCAAAATTTTTGGACTGTATAATTTGGACAGATGAATCTAAATTCACAAAGAATGTTTCTTTCAATAGGCATAACAGTCATTATTGGGATGAAGAGAACAACCACCACTTCAGACAATGGAACTTTCAAGAGACATGGAGTTTCAATGTTTTTTGCGCCATCAAAAATAATGCAATTCTCGATGTTCACATTTATGATGGGACTTTAACTGGTAAGATAGAACACTACACATGTTTGCATTATTTGAAGAATGCTCTCCCTTAGGAGATAGATATTCTGACATATTGACTCAAATAATTGAGCCGCTAGTACAGAACCATAATGACTTATGGTATCAACAAGATGGCGCGCCTCCACACAATTCACTCAATGTGTCAAATATCCTCTACAGGCTATTTGAAGATCGATGGTTGGCGAACAATGGTCCACATCTTTGGCCACCACGTTCTCCCGATTTAACTCCTTTAGACTATTATGTTTGGGGTAGGATAAAAAATATTGTCTACTCAACTCCCCTGACTGATAAAGAGGACTGCATAGAACGAGTCAGAAATGCGTTCAGGTTTGTTTAGATTTTTAGATTCATAGTTTTGAAACTCAATTTGGATTTTAAACACTTTTGCAGATCTCTTCCTCCCGATGAAATAAGAAGAGCAACGCACGAAGCATTTCTGAGACGTATAAATAAATATCTAGAAATTAACGGTCAAAACTTTGAGCATCTTCTCTAGTTATAACTGCGAGAGTTTGCCATGGTTCTCCTAATAGTAACTTGAAGTCGGTTTCAAGAAGGGGTGAAAAATCTACAGCATGGTTCAAATAACAGTTCCTGAAAATTTCATCTTGTTGGCGTGAAGGGAAAAGAAATAGCTGAAAATTCAAGACGAAAAACAGTTTTTTGTGAATAACTCAGAAAATATCCACTTTAGGGCAAGGGTGTGATGCATACACTCACATTATTTTTTAACGTAGATTCAATATCTGCCATAAAAAAATGGGGTTCTAATTTGAAAAAATTGATTTTTCACGATTTTGTCATCCCTAACTTAGAAAGCGATATTTTCACCCCCTGTATCATGAATCGCGATTTCGATTTTTAAAGTGGATACATGAATCTTACATCTTGAAAAATCCCAAAAATGAAAATTTTCCATCCAAAAACCTCGAAGTTATTCTTGTTTCAGCGGAGCTCTATTTTCGATTTTTTTTTCGAATTTTCCCTCTCAGAGAGAATTTTCCAACCAAAACTGAAAAATGTTACATCAAAATAACTTGAAATTTTCTAAGGAATCTATTTCTGCAATAAAAAAATGGTGTTCTAATTCGAAAAACGGAAGTTGACGTCATTTACGGAAAAACCGGAGGTGCTCATGCCTTGAAAATATTTTAGATTTCATCAGCATCGTGAAATACTTATAAGTGCTGAATTTTATGGAAATACGTTCAGTAGTTTCCCGTATAAATATGGGTGAGGTTCCTCGTGAAAGACCCTGTATACTTAAATCATTTGCGCTCAGAATTGGTTCAAAGGGCTCCACTTTCTCATTGAGCTGATCAAAATAAAGCAATCTACCAAAAATCAAACTCGCATAATGATGAAGTTGGAAATGTCATACCTATATAAATAAAATGGATACATACCTTAATACATATCTTAAATCTGCCCACTTGGGCATAAGCGGTAACGAACAAGCTGACCGAGCTACAAATTTAGCAAGAGTCTCGGAACTCCCTACATCTGACATTCTTCCACATACAGACCTCAAAGCCACCTTCAAGAAGCAATCTGTTCGAGAATGGCAAACACGATGGGACGCATGCAACCAGAAACTACGCGACATCCAGCCCAGAGTAGACGACCCGCCAAAAACGAATAGACTTGAAAGAAAAGAGAAAACCATAATTCGAAGGCTCAGAATAGGACATACGAAACTGACCCACCCACATCTGATGACAAATGATGATCCCCCAAATTGCGAGTACTGTTCTACACGCCTAACAGTACAGCACATAATACTCGACTGTACTCGTTACAGAGATGCTCGCCTCAAAAAAGGTCTAAAGGATAATCTCAAGAACAACCTAAGCTCTCATGAAACAGCCGAAGCAACTTTAAATTTTTTTAAAGAAATTCAACTTTGTAGACATATATAATGAATGTACAAGTTCCTCGTGTCAATGACATATAAATGTTGAGACACGTAAATTTAAATAAATAAATGAAATAAAAATCTGAGTAGATAACGGAAAGCAATAAGAAACACTTAATCCCGTGATGACTGAATTCAATCATATATGTAGTTTCTTTTAGAACATTGACCTGTTCGGTTTAAAAATAGTAAAATAAAAATTTGGGATTTCGTCTACATTTTTCCTATTATCTTAAAATCCTGATTTTCCATGAAATGGTCCAATTCGATTATATTTTAAGCACTTATAGTAAAACAATTATAGCATAATATTAAGCCAGCAGAGGAGACCCACCTCGAAGGTATATTCACCTTTTGAGCTGGGTCGTCTCAGAAGTGGCTCGGGCCTGCGGCCCTCGCGCGGTTTGCCTCAGACTTTTTTCTATACTATTTTTTCCTCACCTAGCACGATAAAATTTTTTTTAACGTAACCCCTAACAATTACTCCGACAGTATCGTATACAGCCATTGTAAATAATGACTGTTCAGTAATTTGATTCTTTTTCCCGCGGCCGCTATCACCAGTGCGCCGTACTTCAAAATTAATTAAATTGTATTGAACATTTTATATCGGCGATTTTTGGTGAAATAATTTATTTTTATGATTTCTACCTTCAGCAAAAAAAGACTAACCTTTGAAAACTCTCTGCATAAATTCTCGACCTGTAAGGATCCTCAGCAATAGTCTAAGCTGACAACGTTTTACTTATTTGCAAAAGTTTAATATGGGTGTCATTCTGATAAAAATAATAAACAGAGAAATTTCCAGATGAGCATACTGAAAGACTTTATTATATGTGGTCCCATGTATACAGTATATACAACATATAACAAAACATGTGCCATAGATTTGAATTCTCCTTAGCGACAAAGATTTTAGATCTCACATTCGAAATTTCCCAACGCAATTACTGATGTATATTTTCGTGAATTCTTATTCCTGGCGAATCGAGTAAATTTTATTTATATCACAGTAAAATTCAAGGGTGCATTTTAGTGAAAGAACCCAAGAAACGGAGGTATTTTTACAAATTCAACAGTATTTACGGGAACAATTCACACAGAAAATGAAAACTTAATTAATATGATATGGTGTCACATCACTTCACATCCCTACCGGAAGATGAGTCGAAGAACAGACAAAGAGGTCCATCTAACAATTTCAAATTCATTTTTCGACATCAGTAAGCATCTTGAGGAAGATTTTTCATGCCGAAAATGACTTTTATTTATGAATTCGTATATGAGGCAACTGGTTCAGTCAAGAGTTTGTTGGAAAACCCATTCTTCCTAAGACCATATTTCTCCTCAATCGCATCACTTCGTGAAACATATCTTGAGCTAAAAGAAAAATCGAAAAATTCAACGTTCACTGCAGAATTGGTCATTTTATTACTCACCTGAGCTTTTAACTAATCCTCTTTCAATATATTTGAGGTAATTTAAAAAATCACAGACAGCAGTTATCTGAAAATGAATATTGTACAATATGGTGATGAAATCTTAATAAATATGAGAGTTGTTTTTCATTTCAAAAATTTGTCAAATTTTCGTCTTTAAGATAGTCAAAGCTTCAAATCATTTTAACTCAACTCACCCTATTTCTACAAATTTGTGATATGTGATACCAGTCATCATTTTCATCCCCCAAATTCATTCGGTAGGAACATATTTTTGGCACATTCATTAAGGCACAATCCCTGAAAGAAAAAGGATTAGATGAATTTAGTTTGACTTATCAGTCGTGTATAACAAAAATCTAATACAATAAAAGGTTATAATCTAGTATAATACAATTTAATAATCTAATACAATATAATACTATAATAAAGGATCTTCTGTGTGCGTATCATTATGATATTTCAAGTGAAACAATGTTAATTTCCATTATTTCCGATGCCTTGCTAAGAACGAATTGTATTGAATTATTCGCTAGTGGTATCCAATGTACACGAAGAAAAAGACACACAAACTGAACAACGATCGACCAACTCAATTGCTAGAGAATATCATTACCAGTGGTCAATAGTTCGCTGATTGAGATTGCACTGACTGATTTTGTTTTTAATGTATCCTCTGCCTCCAATCTCTCGTCGGTTCATTTCTTCTTACACATTATCATGCAGCTGTTATTGTGCTTATTTTAGTTAGATAGCACTTCTTGGGATTGTTTAAATAAGTTTCCGTACTTATTTCAGTTTCTCCTCAAAATCGCTTGGTCTCCGTTAAAAAATTCTTATTCTTCTTTTCCCTTCCTCTATAGTTTCCTTAGTTCTTAGTTCGGTTGATTCTTCGCTTTTTCGAATATCTTCTCCGCTTGCCACTTCATAAAAGTGAGTTAGGGCTCAGCAATTGCTCTGACCATTTTCCATTCTGTCTCTTTCGATAAGTGTCTCCGTCTGCGGATCAGTGGGTAGAGCATATTCATCTCTGCCTTGTTTTTGTTGATGACTCGCTTGTTATGGCCTTTCCAAGTCAGTCCTTGGTCTAGGGTAATACCTGAATCATTTTTCCACTCGATTTTCTCTTCGTCGTTGGTTGTGGTGCACAGATTTCTCTTCTCAAATAATATTGTTGAAAATTCAGCGAAGCCCTCTGCAACCTTGCTCTTCTCTACGCCCCTGACTACTCCGGAGGGCCACATATAGTTCACCAATTCTGCGTTGCTCTAATTGTCAGCTTCGTTTTCCGAAGCTACTACTACTACTACCTATTCTCTTATCATTCTCTTTGTTAACTCTGTTGAAGTAACTTCTCATTGTGCTTACCTAGATTTATTTTTAAATGTTCACCTCATCATAATAATTTACTTTCAAATCTTCTCATTTAATTCTGGTGCACTGAGAGAAAAAAAGCATTGTGGCAATTAAAAAATTTAATAAATATAGCCTCAAGTAGCTAAGTTAATAGAACCAACTAAATAATTGTCATTGCTTCCAAACTATTGAGACAATAATTTTTTTTAGTTGTATCAATTCAATTTTATTTGATTGTATATATTACTTCATTACTTTATTGCAACTAATTCGGTTTATTTGACCTTACTAAAATAGTTTGATTATTAGAACCATCTTTCCTCTTCCATCAAATAATTCATTTGATTATCTCAATTAAACCACTTATTTGCATCGAAGAACGCATTCAATTATCACAATAGAATCAATGCATTACTCCAATGCAATTTGAAATGTTTGGGATAGGGGTGGTAGACAAAAAATTGATTTATGAAAAATTTTATTTTTTGAAAATAAAATACATAAGGAATGTTCAAAACAATGAAAAACTCAAAATACCCTCCAATAAATAATCTATAATATATATAATATAAGGATAATGAGGTTGTTTCCTCAATATAGTCATACATAATTATATATAAATATATTTATTTATATTTATATATAGATCAAAAGATGAAAGGTGAAATGTTATATATGACTGCAAGTCATATCAATCAAAATTAAGTTTTCGCTTATAATGTTTTCGTTCAAGTCAGTAGGATAAAACGAAACATCTTTTTCTGATAAATTCACGAATTCATCTAATTCAATCCAGTAAATAATAACTCTCACCTTTCAATTATAATTTTTAAGCAACTATTGCAGAGTAAATTAATTGAGATCACTGCCAATAAAAAAGAAAAATTCAGGAAGTAAGAAAATATTCCAGAATGGTGAAGATCATTATACTCAAATCAATTAAAACATCTGATCTCGAAGCATCTTCATTCAATCATTCCTTGATTCTTTTTTTCTTATTCTCTACATACTTTGATAAAAAATAAGGAGAATTCCCGTATTTGAAATCAGTTCCTTCAGTCTGCTCATCCAGTAAATCGAAGGCATTGTCATCAATACATTTACCTGTAAAAAAAAATCACTTATGCAAAACTTCTATTTCCACTATAACAACTAAAGGTAATATTCAGAATAAAATTCAACCATATAAACATAAACAATAAAAATAAGGAATCTTAAACCTACAATCAAAAAACAAACCAGCTCAATAATGAAATAGCTCTTTTCGTGATATTTGATGCAACATCGGAAAATATTTTGCCAAAACCAAAACAATGCACCTGTTAAAATTGATATAGTCAACTCACCTTCAAATCATTCAATGAGAAGAAGAAATTAAAATGTCTTTGACTTTTTCACTCATTATAGGTAGGTAGGTACCACTAGTCACTAGTTTTTCACATATTTCCGCGTATCGCATGTCACATATACTTATCTGACAGGAGTCTGGATCACTTCTTGGCGTACGGTGTAGGGTTGTCTAAGCAAGTGGACCGTTAAATTCGTTCTGTGCGAGCAGTGGGGATGGTGTAATGAAACCGATTATTTGGAAGAAATGTTCTATTTGATTATTGTAACTCTTTGTTTCATAACTGGGAAAATAATACGTATTGGAGGAATGAACCCATGTGTTCGAAATAACTAACCAAATATATTTCTCAGTTCTTCATCACCACAACGAAAAAGATGTGTTGAAAATATTGCATGAAGCTTATTGTTATAATTAACTGATCGAAAAAACATTTATGTATTGAACGAACCATTCGAAATTGTCGGTTCAATGGAACATTTAATCGAACAGAAAAACATTTTAATTGACACAATGCGCAGCCTCCAACTAACAGATTTTAATTGAAATCGTTTTTCTCAGTGTGCTAAATTGTTCTACTCAAAATGTAATGTACTCTCAGTTTTCTTAAGATTATTAATTTAACCATTTTCATGTTCCTTTCATTCTTATGATTATGAAATGAGTCCACGTGCAAGATTATTCCAGAATCTTCGAACAGATTTATAATTCTTACTAGTGCTTCTCAATTGATATGTTCATATAAGACCACACTCGATTAAATGCCTTTTCCGGAATATGTTTTTCATGATATTTTATAATTTACATAGATTTTCAGACCTCTCTAGTCTAGTCTAGACACTGGTTGAGACTGATGAGAGACTGGTTCCAGGGTGGCACCAGTTCCACCCTGGAAGGTTTCAAGGTCTGCTCTGGTAATCGTGTGGTATGATCGCCTCATTATAATTTGTATTTTCATTGATATATTTTATTATTATTTATCGAGAAGAACTTCTGCTCTTCTCGAAACCAACGATTAGTTGTTTCCCTCTAGTACTCCTCAATCCAAATTGGTTGCTGGTAAGTGGTTCAGGTGCTCAGTTTATTTTGTTAACTCCCTGACGATAACTTTTTTGACTACATATCCTAGGGATGATAGATAGACCATAGACTAATCATCCTGTAATGTTGAAGGCATATCTTGTCTTTGCCTATTTTTTGAACACTATGTTTTTTCCCCTCCTTCACTTCTTGGGATGGTGGTTAGTCCTCATTAATCTGTTTTTTTCCGTATTTTCGTTAAAGCAGTTATACCTATCTAGGTTGTTCAACATAACATTCGTTATTTTACCTCTTGGAGAAGCTGTTCTCCCCCTCATTATTCAAGTACCTTGTTGTGAGTGAATTCTCCTTAATTATTGATGTAGGGCAACTTTCATGAACAAACCGCATTTTTGGCGATTTACCTGTTACCTGTATTGAATTCATGTGAGCTTCATAGAGAAAGTAAACATAAGAAAGACCTTTCGAATCATCAAAACTTTTTTGTTACAATTATTGTTTCATAGGTTTGTGGACTTGGTAGATAATCAATATGATGATTTTATTTCAACAATTCAATGACTCAGAAGAGAAGTTTAAGTATTCAATCATTTTATATAGGTGGGTCCTTGGATTGGAATTTTTTATTATCGTTGAAAAACTCGAGAACATGGACATAAATGCATATTTTAGAATATCTGAATTTTGTTTACCTTTGGAAGTTCTTTGACTTTTCTCCTAGAGCTTCTATAAAAAGTGTTCCCCTTTCCACTGCATCCATTATTTTCGCAGAAAGATCTGAATTCGTGAATGTCAAGCATAATTTGATATCCTCCTCATATATTCTCGAAATAAAAGCTGTTGTTTTATCCAATACAGGCATTTCCTTCCAAGAAAGAAATTCATCATAAAACGTTGGATCGATCTGAAAAAAAAACTAATGAAACCTTTTTTGTTCCTACTTTTTGTCCTGATTGATATCGCTAATGACCGATAGCTGTCGGTACGGCTGTGTGACACATAGAACCATCATGCATCACCGGTGGATGCCAGAAGTTTGCGGGCATGGAGTAAAATGATGCTGTCATCAAGATTTTACACCAAGAAAATAACAACTTCTTATATCAAAAACAGTTGCCTATTACAATTACCATCCGGATGCTGTTTTGGAAAATGATCATCACAAGCTCCACTGGGATCGCAGGGTTCTCACAGACAGGATATTAACTGACAATAGACAATAGACCGTGTTCTCATATTGCCGTGCGGTATCTGGAATAAGTGAATGTTCCTCTGGAGAGGAGTGTGAAAGCAGCAAAGCCACAATTCTAAAGTGATAAAGTTGTCTCAATGGGTGTGAATATTTGAGGAGAAATATGAATGGTAGAGGTAGGTATAAATAGTACAAAAACAACTTATATCTCACCTCCAACTCATGATGGGAGTAATTTTCTATTCCAGGACTTCCAGTAGTTCTAGTTGGTGATGACGGAATTTCGGCTCTGCCATATGAAATATAGGAATGCGAGGGTGAACGATTATGTTTCCTATTGAAGTTTGCTGAAAAGAAATATTTTCATTATTATAAAGGGTGTTTCAAATTGCGCGGTTTTTTTTAAGAATAAATAAAATATAGATGGCGCACTGAATTCGTCTGGGTATTTTGACATTTAAAAAGTGTGATGTATGACATTTATAAAAATGGCTTCGTACACGATACAACAACGCGTTCAAATTGTTAAATTATTTTATGAAAATCAGCGTACTGTGAAAAGTGTTTTTATTTGAATTTTATGGTTTACATAATCGTCCATCTGAAAGCACTGTTGGTCGAATTTTAAAAAAATTTCAATAGACCGATTCGGTGATAATCGAATTTTTGTTGCCTGAATTAATAAATATTGATCTAGAGGACATTTGCTTTCAACAGGATGGCGCTACACCTCATTTTGCAAATGACACAATTGATTTGATACCGTTGGACTATTTTCTTTGCGGTTATGTGGAAAGCCAGGTCTATAAGAATAATCCACAATCAATTCCTGAACTAAAGGATGAAATTATTCGTGTAATTTGTGATATAGAGCCTCAATTATGTCAAAATATCATTGAAAATGTAAACAAAAGAGTGGACGTCTGTAGAGCTGCAAGAGGAGGCCATTTGTCAAATATTATTTTTGGTACATAAATGTCATAAATGGTACTTCAATTACCTATAAAATGTTTTTGAAAATTAATGCAAATAATGTGTTTTATTTACTCTTAAAAAAAACCGCGTAATTTGAAACACCCTTTATATTGAAACGAATGAACGAAATCGGGGATCTACTTTACTAATCATTCTGCCCTAATGTTTTCGATATTTTCATTTGGAAATATTAAGATAAAATAAGAGCCTTTGACGAATTTCTGGTTAGGCAGATCTTTCAAAAGTGGAAAAGCATAATAAAAAATTAACATGTTGGATCTGCTACAATGATGGAGATAGTAGAGGACCAAGCCATTTGTTGCTTGGAAATTTAAAAAAGACCCAGTAACTCTACTGCAACCAAATTTCAACACATTTAGTGAAAAGTACAGTGGTATAGGTCTAGGTATATATGAATGTTTTTTTAGTCCACGACTTTGCTGGTGAATCCAATGCAGCTATTTATGTTCAGTTCAAAAATTCAATGTCCTTTCATACTGAAGAGGGTCATGTACTTCCTACAGTGTTGCGTATTACAAAGGATAATTTTTTTTATTTTCATTTACAGGGTGAGTCTTTGACTCGTACAAATATATATATAAATATTTATCGAATGAAATGAATTTTTCATTTTTCATTTATTTGATGAATCTTTTTCGAACACAAGATATCAACCACATCTTCCAGTCTTCTCATTATGACCATTACGTACCATAAAAATACCAAAAATTCAAAGAACCCAACTCTTGAAACTAAGTTGGACGCTATCTAATGAGTATTTGAACGTTTTGTAAAAAAAGTCTTCTTCATATTTTCTCGTATAGTGCGCCGTTTTCGAGTAATTGGATATACAAAAACAGCTCTGTTTAAAAGATCCACAGATCTCTGTAGTGTCACATATTCAGCAATAATTCTGAAGGTGATTTCGTTTTTCCAGGGTTGGCACAGCTCATTTTGAAGAGTTGAAATGGCTATATCTTTTTATCAGGGCCGAATCGGGTATAGGAAAAAAGTGTTTCTATTGACCTCAGGAATCTACTGTTGTAATATTTGTACGAGTCAAAGACTCACCCTGTATACATAATTGTGTATTTGAAATATTATATTGATGCAATAGCAATAGTGCTGCCTGAAACTTTGGATTCGCTATTTTTTTCAAGAGTCTACTTGAGTTCTCTTGTATTTGAGATTTTCATTTACAGTAACTATAACTATCAAGTTTTCTCTTCAATGAATTCCTTCTTCTTTCGAGGTAACTGAACTCAGAGTTCACAATTTTCCAGGTTACTGTCGCTACGTTTCTCCATTATACTTTTGTCAACATATATCCCACAGGTACCTACCAAGTACCTTCCATTTTGAAATTGAGTTTCAAGTAGTTAATGTAATGGACATTACTTTTATAAGCACATCAATTTGCAATCGCATATGTACTGGGTGGGCAAATTTCGATGTTTTAGCACTAGTGGAGATAGACAAAATCTGATACCCCATTCTCGTTCTCTTTTTCTGGGAAACCAACAAGAGTTGTAGTCATTTTTGGCCACCTTCTTTTGTTTTCGAGTTATAAGCGAAAATTGGAAAAATGGCGATTTCGAAATAAATTTATATCTCCGCTAATACTGATGATAGAGCTCTGAAATGAAAACATTATACAGGCACTTTTTTAAGTAGAATCCAGTGGCGTGCTTGCCTTTTTAGCAGGATTTTTAATTACGAAGCTATGCACCAAAGTTATGTTTTTTTTCAATGGGAACACCGGAATTCTGTGCAATTTCCTGAAAGCTTAATTCTTACTGATTTCAAAAATATATAACATCATATGGTTTGTATTAATATAAATAATAAAAAATGGTCAAAAACCTATTTTCTCAATATTTCTATGGTTTCAACTAATTATGAGAATAGAAAAATTTAGCATCTTATGATTACCACACATTACCTTGTATAAGTCCTTTCATTTCTATGCTTCTTACTCAATTTCTCCAAGATTCAAATTTTATGAAAATTGGTAAAAAGCATAGAAAGAATGACATTGCCGGAAGGAGACTGCTCTTGTTATAGGAAGCTCTATTTTTCTGTGCTCGTCAAAAGTTGAAACCATAGAAATATTGAGACAAAAAGGATTTTGACCATTTTCTATTGTTTATATTGAAACAAATCATATGATGTTATATATTTTTGAAATCAGTAAGAATTAAGCTTTCAGGAAATTGCACAGAATTCCGGTGTTCCCATTAAAAAAAAACATAATAACTTTGGTTCATAGCTTCGAAATTAAAAATCCTGCTAAAAAGGTAAGCACGTCACTGGATTCTACTTAAAAAAGTGCCTGTATAATGTTTCAATTTCAGAGCTCTATCATCAGTATTAGCGGAGATATAAATTCATTTCGAAATCGCCATTTTTCCAATTTTCGCTTATAACTCGAAAACAAAAGAAGGTGGCCAAAAATGACTACAACTCTTGTTAGTTTATCTGAAAGAGACCGAGAATGGGGTATCAGATTTTGTCTATCTCCACTGGTTTAAAAGCTGTAGTGCTAAAACATCGAAATTTGCCCACCCTGTACAAAGATTCAATATTGAAACCGAATCAGGTACTAACAGGTTAGATGAAAAAAAGCCTCAATACCTTCATTGAATTTCGAATTGAAAAAATAAGAATACATAACCTACGGAAAAAATCCAATTAGGTAGATATTGATGTATAAAAATTATTATTACAGTCCCAATTACCGAATCGAGACATCGAACAATGACTTCACGATATCTTCTACAATCATTCCTATCACTGATCTTCACCTTTTGATCAATCAGCATAATCTGTGGAAACCTCGGTGGAGACTCAATACCTACTCAATTACCTACAATCGAATTGTATGGAAAATTCAACTTTACCTTCATCTTTATTCTTATCGATTTGTGGATGTAAATGAGGGTTTGGTCTACTTGGCGTTGATGTGATAACCAGTGTTTTCAGTGCAGCTACTTCTGCCATCAGTACTTCCACTTTCATCTCGTTCTCTCGCAATGCTCGCTCAGCTGCAGCCTGTTTTTCGTTTGCCTCTCTGACCATGTTGTGAGCTTCCTGTGGAAATTTTACTATTATATTTTTTACCAGCTTTCACCCCCTTCATCGTTCACGGTCTATCTGAGCTCTCAGTGAAACACTCTTTGTATAAGTTCAAGGACGAACTGTATGACTTTCACCACGTCTATAGTTTATGAACAACTACAGTTCTTTCGCTA
Source organism: Coccinella septempunctata (assembly GCF_907165205.1). NCBI lineage: Eukaryota > Metazoa > Arthropoda > Insecta > Coleoptera > Coccinellidae > Coccinella > Coccinella septempunctata. The sequence continues at coordinate 25,480,835 of NC_058191.1, read as the reverse complement.
TTAGGTAGCATCTTCGGGGGTTTACCTACGCCTATGTGAAGATGTGAATGTGTATGTGAAGAAGTTTAATAATAATAATAATGAGTAATGCGATATTTATTTTCATAAACAGTAAAATTACATGTGTAGAGAATACGTCAATAAATACATAAAGATTTTGAATATTGAATTCATAAGATAACAAATGAACTAGGAACGTTCAGATATTAGGTATGTTGCAAGGAATTCCTGGACAGTGTAGGGTTCCATATCAATAAGTAAACTTATGACTCTAATAGTGGAATGCGCGTAGTGGGTTAAGTAATTTTTGGTCTCTGAAACATTGTAGTATGCTATATGCTACTAATTTTGAACCATCACCAATAGATGTGAGTGGTTCTCCCAATTCAAAAATTTTAAGTAGTTCAAATTTTACGTAAAAAAGCGGTTATTCTGTAAGCCGTATGTTAATTTTCAACGGATGTTAATTTCAAGGCACAATAAAATATCATATACCTACGTGTATATACCGACAAAAGGTGCATCGGGAATGTCTAACAGTCTAACAATAATTGAAGGGATTATTTATATGAGTGGTTTTTATGCTATACTTATGTTCAAAACCGCTTATCGAGGTAGCTACAAAGCTACAACCCCAAAGAAGGACCTAATGACATAACTTCCAAAAAGGATAGCATATGTATTCAAATTCTAGGTATTATCAAGACCCGTTATTCCCTTATGCTTGCTTGATTCTTAAGTTTCACCAAGGGCAGATTTTGAGGGATGAGTTACCGTTTTCTGAATTTTCTTTGTTACCTATTTCTTCAGATGATGTACGTATCAAAATAATATCCTTTGAAGAATATTCTTGCGAAGAAGTAGGTATTCCTGATATATCCACGAAAAATTTAAAGCTTTCGAATAATCCAAGTTTGAAAAAATGGTCGTAACAATAATAACAGTTCACCGGTACTTTTAAATAATAGTGTCAGGGTAGATGGAAAATCAAGAAATATGTATTGTTCGTCTAATAAATTCATCAAATCAGTCATAATCATAATCATTTCTAAATTTTCACTTCGAATATTATCATTGAGTATTAATACTCAATGATATACTCAATGATATTAAGTATACCAAGACACGTTATGTACACAGAGAGTGTCTTTGACTCGTACAAATATTTTAACAGTTGATTCTTGAGATTCTTGACAGAAACAGTTTTTCTTTTACCATTTTTTCCGAGTCGGCTAGGTTTGAAAGATACAAGATGTTGAAAAACTATAAAAAAATGTTATTTTTAGTTCTATATCACAAACGGTTTTATCGAATGAGATGAATTTCGTAGTAAAGTTTTTAATTTATTATGAACACAAGATATCACCTACGTGTTCCATTTTTCTTGTTATGATCATTACGCACCATACAAATGCCAAAGATTCAAAGAACCCAACTCTCGAAACTAAGTTGGCGCTATTTAATAAACATTTGAATATTTTATAAAATAAAAGTATTCTTCATATTTTCTCGTATATCGATTGCGTTTTCGAGCAATTTTATGTTAAAAAAATAAAAGGTGTCTGGAAAATTTGAGAAACTGGGTACTTTGGCTGAATACAACTCTGTTCAAAAGATCCACAGATGTGTAGTGTCACAGATTTAGCTAGTTATTCTGAAGGTAATTTTGATTTTCTAGGGGTGGCACAGCTCATTATGAAAACTTGAAATTGATATATTTTTTTATCAGGGCCGAATCGGTAAAAATGGTGTAGGAAAAAAGTGTTTCTTTTGACCTCAAGAATATACTGTTGAAATATTTTTAGTAGTCAAAGACTTACCCTGTATATGCTACATCAAGTCTGTGGATTCACTAAGGGTAGTTTTCGAAAGATGAGACACCTATTTTTCATCTAATTCATCATCATATCTTCCAGATGATACGTATTGAAATTATACTCTTGGAATCTGTTTCTTGACAAATGATACTCTTGATGTATCGTTCAAAAATTTACCAGTTCCGAGTTATTCAGGGCAAACCGATTATTTAATTGATGTAGCAGATACTTGATGAAAACACATAATTAAACTAAAAAGTATATAATAATTATGACTTTCACTAACATGAGTTACTTAGTCACGATGTTTCGCTTTCACAGTAGCATCTTCAGGCGTGTAAATGTAAAATTTCCTCTAGTTTACCTTCAGTTTTGCTTACTGTGTGGTGTGTGCAATTTTAGGCAGGTTAACCGTATGTAGATTCCCAACATACTTCAGTACATGGGTATACATCTACATCCTATGAAAGTGAAGTTGATTTTCGTTTCAGTTAAACACATTTTAACAACCTAACACAATTACACAATGGTCATAGTATGCACTCTAACTTTTAAAGTAAACTAACATCGATATCTGTTGAGATGTTATTATTGATTACGTATTACGAACTAAGTATTTGAAATCGCTCTCTGAATTTTAATTCCATAGCTAAATGAACCCATTGAATTTGTTTCATGGAATATCAATTCATGCATCTTCGACACTTCCTTTCAATTCCCAGCTCTTTCGTGGAAAAGTGAAGAGAATCGGTTTGTCCAAGTTAGCGAACCGGTTCTACCATCCTATTCGATGAGCAGTTCTGAGAAATTCGTTGCGGATGTGTTTAGAATTGAATTGAGTAGTAAATCATTTTTTCAGGTCTCAGCAATCATGGATGGTAGTACAGACCAAGTTATTCCTTCTTTCAATGCAAATTGTTGGCCTTCCTTCGCCTACAGAATTAATCTAAATTCGCTCCAGTGTTAATACGTAACTGGTACGAGATATGAAGCTGAATTGTTTCTTTCCTGTTCTTGAGAGTCGATAAACATCACAGATGAGCTTCATTTCAAACCCGTTTGAAATGATTCCTGAGACACTTTCTCTATATTTTATTGAATGAATGAATTTATCAATACCCTGAATTATATTAGCTCTGAATGGGTGCGAAGTGAATTTGATGCTATCGCTGAATATTTTATTCCCCGAAAATAAGTATATAACAATTAGATATTCAATGCCTTTCCTTTCGATTATACAACCTAAGCTGACTACATCATTATTCTCAACCTGTCTGGTGTACTTAATTAAGAATTGCCTCGAGTTTGTTTTCACTAGCTACTGATACAGAACTATATCGTGGAGAAACTCATACTTATGAATTATAACAAGTTCAGAATGAAGGTAATTTAAAATGAAATTTTATGGAAATCGTCATATTTCAGAAGATAATAAGGCATTTTTTTTGAATCTCCCTTCCTGTACTTCTAATCCTTTCTGGATTCATTATGAGAGTTGTAGACAATAAAATTCTATACAACTTTTGTCTGAAGCAATTTTACATACTCTTAACCATTTTCGAGTTAGACGGCGATAAGGGTGAGGAGCTTAGCCACATATGCGAAAGGCCAAGGTCAATGTAGAAACCCAGTCTTATGTACATTTATAGCCATATATCTCGAAAACGTTCAAACGTAGTAGTAGTAGTAATTGCTTCGGACAAAATTTGTAGGAAATGTTATGCCCCACAACTTTTATTATAAACTACCTGACCCGGCAAACCTAGTTTTGCCATTTAAATTATTTCTAGGGTAGATAATAATAACTAACTCATCGTGATTGCTCCATTGGTCGTAAGAAAAAGGAATGCCTTTTTTTCTGCTCTGTACAATTTTTTTTGGGAATATTTTGTTATATAAACCTTGCCCTAACAATAATAAACACAACAAAAAAAGAATTGTCCAATTTGGTGCGATCGTTTGAACAATAAAGCATTTTGAAATAAACCATAGATCCTCTTTTATTAATATAGATGTCAAAACAATTTGAAGCCCAGGAGAGGAGATAATTCAAAAAAACTGATATTTGTGACCTTTATGACTAATTTTCATTTTTTCGTCTTGCTTAAACTGTCAGATTATATTTTTTCTGTTATTCTTGTATCATAAGCGTCAAAATAAGACAAAAAGCCACCGCGCTCGAGAATGTAGACGTGACGTTTTTTTTTGCCCCACACCTTTTCGTCACGTCTAAATGGTCAGATTGAGAGAATGGTTAGATACTTTTCAACATATAATTAACCACATATATCTCAATCTGACACGCTCATAATAATAAAACCCCTATGTGAATGAATTTCTTATGACATCAGCACAGAAGCTGAGAACGAGGAGTGTTTTTCAGTAAAAGAAACGTAATATTTCAAATTTCAAATGCGGCATTTGGAAAGCTCTGCGAATGTCCCACGAACAAATCATTCGCATCCTATCACGAATAGGTGCATGAGAAAATTTCTCAACTTTTACCGATCTACCTCCAAAGTGAATGTAGAAAAACAATATGTTTCAAGCAGGGCCGACCTAAGCACCATGGGCAAAACACTTTCGGCGATCTCTCCCTATATTCTTCCAATTGCCCTACTGCAGATCCGAGTAAGCCATGAGATTAGATGCATTGGTTAACAATTTCTGTATTTTTTCATTAACGATATGATTTCAGTTAGCTTACAGTTTCTTTCATGTATTAAAGTTCAAGTTACACTGTTTATGACTTTATATATTACCTACAAATTTTTTAGTTACTTTGCAAATAAAATCTTTGTCAAAAAGGCTAGTTGTCCTATTTAATTTTATAGTCGCTCTATGCCGAAGAGTCTATACGGTAGGTACTAATCCGCAACTATAAATCATTCAACGATAAAAGACATATATATTTTCTTTTATTATTTTCTACTCACATGATAAGATATATTTGAAGATGATTCATATTGATCCAAATCAAGAGCCTCTATTTCTTTCCTCAGTTCTTCCAAACTCAAAGTTAAACGTTTTCGCAAAGGTGGGTGAAGTCGTTGGGGTGTATTCATATTGTGTATTATGATTGTACAATGTTCATCGAGGGCAAACAAAAAAAACACCTTTCTATCACAACTCGAAAAGCACTTATATTTTCATATTTGTCATTCATATGGATGAGAAATAAATTATCACTGACCGCAACTGATAAACAATGTCATTTCTGCTGTTATTCGGGGACTAAGAGTAGCCATGATTTTTTAATGTTTCTTGAATTTGCATTCATAGTTTTCATGCTACACTTCTGAGTCCTTTTCAAATTCAATATACCAAGGCTGCAATGGACATATAGGTATGCTAACAATTTAGCAATTTGATTTAAATCTGGGATTCTATGAAACTATGATACCAAATTACCAAATACTTTTGTTATCAATCAAAATGTCGGCAAAGGTCAATTGAAGATAACTTAGAGAAGGTTGAAGTTGCCCGTGTTGAAAATTAGGTTGGATTGGGATAAGTTCTTCTTCAATGAAAGACACTTTGTTAAAGAAATCCGTATATTGATTCAATCGATGTAACGGAGGTCGATATATACTCTCAATGAACATCAAACCAGAACTAACTAAAACAGAGAGAAATATCTTATTCCTAATAGATGCTTATATAGCATATACAGGGTGTTTCATGAGTCGTTGGCCATAGCTCAATGGTGAATGCAGGTTATCCAGGCCTTTCAGAAAACTAGCTTTTTTTGTATCCTAAGGCTATTAGTTTCGGAGATACGGGGTGATTCATGAATATTGGCCTAAATTTGCGATAGCCATAACTCTGGAATGCAAGGTCCAATTTCGATCAAACTTTATGGGTTTGTTCACTTCAGAAAGCTCTTCCAAATGGTTTATGGAATATTAATATTACTCAGAATATCCTGATTTTTCATTCAAGCTCCAAAATCTATATTTTTCATATCCCTTACAGAAATGTAGTTATTACCATAAAAAACTACATAACCCATTCTAAGGAATTCAGTTTTCACTTTGCATGGCACACTTGTCACAAGGGAATAGGAACCGGATGAATTTATATTTAATATCATTTTTTCGAAATGTGGTCCTGTTATTATTCCTTTGTTGATATTATTCATTGTCTTCGGTCGAGAATTAAAATTTTTTAAAATTCTGTTCAACTCTTTTTCATTTTAAACCCTCAGTTCCTACTGAGTGTGCGTGAAAAAGTGACAGACACTTCTAACTTAACGGGAGCATTTGCGGCAGAGGAAAGAAGCTTGTGCAGAAGTTAAACAAAATCCCGATATGATAAGAAGAGCAATAAATAATCTGATTTCAAGAGCTAGGAAATGTGTCGAGATGGAAGAACTCCATTTTGAACATTTCTTATGATAGTACATTTTCATTGTTGAAGAATAAATTTTATGTGTTTTATGAAGCAAATATACTTACGGATTATATTTTCCAAGATGGTTTACATCATTTGTATGTAAATTCAATATGTAATTTCAAAAAAATTCACAGCTCGACCTTGCATACTTTAAAACGCTTTTTTACGAGCACTCAGTATGTGCTGGGGGTTTAAAATGAAGAAGAATTGAACAGAATTTCAAATAATTCAGAATCACGGCAAAGGACAATAAATACTATTACCGAAGGAATAAAAACAGGACCGCATTTGGAAAAAATGACATAAAATATGAATTCGTCCGGCTCCTATTCCCTTGCGACAAGTGTGCCATGCAAAGTGAAAATTGGATTTCTTAGAATAAACTATGTAGTTTTTCAGGGCAAGAACGAAATTTCTGTAAGGTATGTGAAAAATATAGATTTTGGGGCTTGAATGAAAAATCACGATATTCTGAGTACTGCCCTGAAAATATTGATATTTCATGGGCCGTTTGAAAGAGCATTATGAAGTGAACAAACTCATAAAATTTGATCAAAATCGGACCTTGCCGTCCAGAGTTATGGCCATCGCAAATTCAGGCCAATATTCATGAATCACCCCGTATCTCCGAAACTAATAGCCTTAGGATACAAAAAAAGCAAGTTTTCCGAAAGACCTGGATGACCTGCATTCACCATTAGGCTAACGACTCATGAAACACCCTGTATACAGGGTGTGGCGTAATGAATGAATATTATGGTACCTGCGGGTATAGGACCTTAGGGCGGTTTAGAAAAATATGTTTTATGTTTAGTAAAAGTTCCTCAGTTTTCGAGTTATTCGACACTTTCGAAAATTGAAAAAAAAATACACTCTTTGCCACTATTTTAGGTGACAAGACCACAAATAATGGAATTTTCACCATCTGCTTTTTGGATACTATTCCTGGATAGATGCGCTATCGAATGTAAAAGTAATTCATGATTTTTGGGGCGCATGCATAGTTTTTTTTTAAAACAAAGATCTAGCTCAAAATTTCTGTTTTGCTTAGTCTTCCCAAGTTTAACCTAGCATGGTGTGAAAAATTATATGATTATCTGAGTAATATGCCTATTTAATTGAGATTCCGGAATGATATAACTCTCTGTATTCCCAGCATTCAATACAAAATGAATTCCTATTATCATCAGTCGAGGACTAGGTTAATGTAAACCTTGTTTTTAAATTTTTTTGCAACTCAAATGAGAAATGCAAGGAGAATAAAGAATCATTCATAAGAAGGTGTAGATATTGCTATGGTAGCCACTTTGAACCTTTTGTGAAATTTAATTCAATAAAATGATACTTATTTTCAAATTGTTGACATGCAAGCAGAATAAAGCAATCCTTCATTAGAAGGTGTATTAGGGCTCATGATAGCCACTTTAAAAATCTTCAACTAAATAAAACAAACGATATTTTAAAATTGTTATTTTGTATCGTTTTCTTTAATTATTAAACCCCACAGTTGGGAAATCAATATTTTCGAGTTTATTTCAAATAATGAAGTAATTTTCAGCATTTTTGTATCCTTGAAGGCGCAACATTCAAACATTCACATTCTAAATAATCTAGAGTCTACACCAAATTGTTTCATGGTTTCGGTAAGAGTCAAAGCGAAAATAATGTACAGTAAGTGACATATGGATATCATCAATCATCATATTTTATTATTTTGCATGCATGGACATCGTCAATGTGGTTTTCCAATATCATTCAATCTTTTTACTGCATCGAAAATTGTGCGGTTTACCGTTGCATTCATTAATCTTATCAGGGAAATCGAATATGTTTTTCAAAGTAAATGAAGGTCAAAATATTGGCTCAATAAAGGAATGAAAACTGCAGAGTCGGGGAATTCATAAACTTCAACAAATATCCTTGATCTCATATCCAAGCTCATTATGTTAAGAATGTGAGCATGATTTTAGTATTCCCCTTTTCTTGGCAATTAAACACAGTTTACGAGACGCTGATAACGACTAAGTTGCGTTCAATTTGTGAGTAAACCTAAACCATCAAGAGAAGCAGAAACATTTATGTTTCTGAGAAAGACCTCTATAAGTTGATTACGTAAGCATGATTATTGAAGATCCTAATAGACTTGATCGAATTTGATCTGCTTGCGCAACCAAGTCTTTTTGATGATATCTTATTCCGCAGTCCGATTGATAAATAACCAATTCAGTAAGTAAATGTCCTAGACTGACTGCTAGAAGGGGCACAAAAGTTATAATATTTTCGAAAATCGGCCTCCGGGAGTTGATAACATTATCAACCATTTTTGTAATGCTTCTACAGGGTGTAAATTCGGAGTCTGATTCAGAAATTCAAATAGTAGCATTCAGTATTAACCTCAAAGATAGTGAGTAATTCGTTCGTGATCAGATGAAGTCTAATCTGTCAGAATACAGGCTTTTGAAAAAGAAACAGACGAGATAACAGACGAGATTTTAATAATTTCTGTTTCGAAGATAATCGTGAACTGTCTTGTTTCATACAGGCTATTATTAATTTGAGTACTGAAGGCATTTCTAACGACGAGGGTGATCCTCCACCAAGATCAGCAGAAGATTTTTGACGCAGAGATGATATTCCCCCCAGTGCAATTGAAAAACAAGTTATGTACCTGTGATTATTTATTTTTTTCTTCAGTCATCATCAAGTCTTAGAATAAGTTTGGATGAAGGCTTTATTATTCACTTTTTTTGCTCGTTTTCTACTCTGTTTCTTTGTTTCAGATCATATTTCGAAATGGAAAGAGAATAAAGAAATATTTATGTCAATGGAAAGGAAGCCCTTAAGTATTAAAAGCTTATTCTGTAAATGTCATCACTACACTATTCACGGGGAGACAGGGTTTTTTACTGAGGTTTTTCCCTAAGCTCTTGTATCATACTCCAAATTGTATGGTACCCCGTTACACTAACCTTTGCTAAGACTCATACATATGCTGTATTGTTTGATAACATGATAAGTAAAAATGTATTGCCGACATTGAAAAGAATATAATTTAGACCATAATATTTTACTGTCTATTCCTTTCATTAACAATTAAGTTCATAATGTGGTTCATTTGTGGCCAGAAAGAATTGAAATAATTTCTTCATGTTTCAAGGAAAGTAAGTGCGGGAACCTTACAGAAGATTTATCATCAAATCTACACAATAAATCAGTAAAAATTCGATTAATTTAAATAACATACTTGAATGAGAAAACAATGTTATTATCATATTGAATGAAAAAAACTTGATATTCTGAAATCAGAATAGAAAGGCCTTTCAAATGAGGTATCACTTACTCTAGTTAGTGTAGGTTTGGAATTGTAACACTAACGGTTTATACAATATGTGTTGTGAATTCGGTCCTAGCAGAAGTCCCCCTCCAATTAAAAATCGATGTATTTTACACAACTTCGGAAGACTTAATACATATTTTCTCTGCGGCATAGGTACTATAGGTACTAATGTTGTGATAAATCATAAGCTTTCCTCGGCATTTTTCCCTGGGGACATTTGAATAATAAGGTCTACGAAACAGTGGTCGATGGTATACATATAATATTATATAATAGCAGATCTCAAGAGAAGAATAACCGAAGGACGTATAGTCAAATTTCAATCGATATTTTCTTATTTTTCCATCCTTTACACTCACGATCTGTTGAGCGGTGACCAGCAATGAGAAAAATCAGATAATACTTTACCTATTTTAATTTCAAATTTCATAAAAATATCTTCAATAGTTTTATGAACAAGGCCACAACACTATACCTTTACCTATATGTCCATGTAGGTACGTCTCAAAATTCAAGCTGTGAGAATTCCAGGAAGTTATAATTTCCCACGAGATATAAAACTGACTATTTTTATCAGTTTAATTGGAAGTGGTCGACCCTTTCAGGATGTTTTTTCCAATCGATAGTTATATTTTTAATCACTTCTTTCATTTTTCAGATAAATTTCTGATAGTAAACAGATTGAAGGAATAAATAATCATAATATGAATAACGTCTAAAATATAAGGCAGGCGAATAATAATAAACCTTCTAATAAACGAAATTAATCGATTACATACCATCCGTTGATATAAAATCAACAAATGCAATTTTCTCTATGCTTAGTGCATTTTTCATTTGACTCACAGATGGTGAAGATGTTCGATCCAAATATTTTTCAATTTATTAGCTATGCAAAATCAAGAATATGATAAAATTATCCAATGACAACTATCCAACCATTGAACTGTACCATAGGTACAACTCAATGACTCAAAATTAGGTGAAATAAAATTTATTATATATTCTACGTCGAAAAATAGTACGAAAACTGTTTTCTCAATATGAGATAGTTGAAGGATGATCCAAAATTAGGTGAAATAAAATTTATTATATATTCTATGTCGAAATATAGTACGAAAACTGTTTTCTGAATATAAGATAGTCGAAGTTAATTCCCTGAATACAGTTAATAAACTTTTTCCGAAACGGATGAAGAAAAGTATGAGGGAAACGAATTGAAAATTTGTGTATTCCTCAGATTTTCAATTTCTTTTGATTCAATTTTTTTTTCGAATTCCTCGTTTATGTGACTTTTGCTTCATCATAATTTATCGTCAAAAAATGGTTTCCCCACACACACCACGCATTCTGTGGACATAAGACTATTCAAATTGTTGATAATATCCCAAGAAAAAAATAACCCCTCGACATTAATTATTATTAGTTACATTAGGTGGGTAGCTAAAAATTTTTAAGACCTCACGAATTGTCACATATTTCTCCATCTATTTCGGAAATAATTGTGAACAACTGTCTTGAAGGAATTCACTTCAGGATCCTATATTTTGAAAACAAGGCCTTTCTGGATATGGCGGGTTCATATGGAGTTATTATGTTATTATTATCCTTTTTTCTTTGATGTAGGATATACTCGATATGAACGATCCATATATAAACTGATAAATTTTTTTCAAATGAATATATTATTTTAAGATCGATTTGAATACTTTTTCAATTAATTGTAAGTAAATTTATATAAATGTTTTGAATTTCAAAAAATTAGGCGAACGTCATTTTATACATTTTGTTTTTCAAATCTGGCTTTGAACGTTTCTTCCATAACCCTTTTTTGCTCTTGTGTACCAACTCCTGCAAATTTACAGCACACCTCATCAGTTATATTTTAATCAAGGAGTGAAATCAAATCGACCAAGCCAAAAAGAATTGCTCCTGCTATGAGTGTGTACACACGTGGGAAAAATTCTATCGACCTATTAATTCTCTTATATTTTTTACTTTGTTCTCATTATATTCAGTGTTGAGTTGAATTTGTTCAATTAATGTTATGAAATTCATAGAAAAATTGTAAAAATATAACATTTTCCTAAAACCCTGGTATGTATTCTATAGAAAAATTATGCTATGATAATGTATCAAAAAAGAAATTGTTCAGGAAAGATGTGTCTTGATGATAAAATAAGAAATTACGAGGTGGATACTCCACAGGTGGTTTGAAAGTAACATTTTATTTCACCCAGTATAAAATGATGAACACCTAAAATTCAAAATAACATGTGCTAGATTTCCCATAAATTCAAGAGCAATGAAAAATAATACTAAAATGGAACTTAAAATAACATAAGTTGAAATAAAATGAACGAACTTCATCTATTTTTGACTGAATCGATTCGTTTATAGCGCATTATTTTGGGATACGTTGGATTTTCCATTAACACGAAGTTATTCGGATTTATGCGCTCTAAAGAAAAACTCGGACAAGAGAATTCTTACTCCCCACTCACCTGGAACAAATTAGCGGTCAGATCTTCCAATTCATCTTCGACGTCTTGTTTAATCCTATTCAATTTATGAATTTCCTCCTTTCTTGCTTTGAGCTGCCTATGCGCCTGTTTCAATACAACTTTCAATTCTGTGAAAGTGAAATTATCCATGTTCATAACGGAAGATGTCTTAGCCCAATCCACCGATTCACATTCACAGTCACCTTCGATTTCACCTAACAAGACACTTCCATTAGAATTCACACTTTCTTCACCGCATTTTTCTACACCACTGTACACTGATAAATCCGAGCTGTTACGTTGCATCAAGGTCGTGTGATTGATGCCATCGGTAATGGTTGAAATGCCGGATAGTGAGCCGAAATCATTGCTGAAGAAGTTGGGTTGTTTGAGGTTGCAAAGATCGAAATCAGTCTCATCAATGTCACCTTCGTCTTCATCTGTAGTATAAGATTCATCACCAGTGGTTCCTGTCGAACCTGTCCTTTTGTGGTTTAAAGGGAAGCTGCCTAACCCTTTTACATTTGTCGGGACCATAAGAAGACCTCTGCTCAAGGAATCTTTTTGGCGCAGATTCTCATCTCTTTTGATCTTATTCTCAGACATTCCCCTCAATTATAATGCACCAAATCAACAACTGGAAAAAAAGTCATATTAGTTTTTGATCCGTGGAATTGATTAGATCACTGAACACGACTAGGTATATAACTACATCAGATTCATGATCAAAAACTGATAAAATTTATAGCTGAGTTTGTTAGAAAAACATGAAAAAAACATACACTTCTCAAAAATCATGGACATGTTATAATATTAAAAGGAAAATGAAAAAACGATTTGGTATATGTACTGATGATTAAGTCAAGTGTTCACATACGTTTAACCTGCCTGAAATGACAACAGTAAGGACTGCTTCAGAACAGAGAGTAGAGAATTGAACAAAATGAAGATTCTATCTAATGGAGTCTGCAGGCAACTCCTTGAAATCAAGGTTGGAGTCTCCTCTAGCTTGCTCTTACTCCATTCGGTATTGTGTCAATGAAACCTTGAGATATAGGTTTCGCCAAATATTTATCAAAGCATTGGCGAGCCGTCTGCGTTGGGTCAAGTGGCGGTGGAATTGCAGACCAGGCATATTAGAAACAATTTTGGTCTGGAGGGGCAGCAGGCCAAACCATACGTCATTTCGTATTTCTTAACGGTTGTTGACAATTCTTGCCCGGTGTGGACAAGCATTATCGGTGGTTACCATAAAATTGTTGGCGATGGCTGCCTCAAAGGGAACAATAATAGTTTCCCTTTGGGGTAAGGTATTGTGAATACCTAACAGATGCCCTGTCTTAAACGCACACCTATACAGTTGTGGGTACGACCTAACCTGACCTAATCTAACCGATGCCATGCCTCCTTAGAAGCACACTGAGTCATCGCCGAAAAGAGTTAATGGCCTCATTAACATTCGCCATTCAGACTCACAGAGACCAAATCTAGACTCATCTGTAAACAAGCAAGATCTCTATATATGCGATATATCACACGCCTCTGCTCCCTACTCAGTCGCGGATGCCTGGTGAATCTTCTTGATCAGAATTGAAGCTATGCAAGCCAAACCAGAAACTGTCCTAAAGGTTGCTTTCCAATATTAGTAGGTTATCAATTCAGGATGATATGAAAAAAGATTTCGCCGTGCAGTTAACCGTATCAGCCGATTTTGTGCGACTGTTGTAGCTCTTGCTCTTTCAGTATACCTATGCAGCACTAGTACGATAGCGATTCCACGCTCTACTAACAACACTACGAAACCTGGAGACGGTTAGCGACTTCTTGTTGAGTTAATCTTCGTTTAACCAACACACAAATTGTTCAAGTTGAAAGGCTTCCAAACGCATTTTGAACTCGTGATGGTTTAAACACGTAATCGAATGTGAAATTCCCGCTGAATCCGAATCTGCTATAAAAAAGATGGGTTTGCATTTGAATTTTTAAGGTTGGGCCTTTTGTCTCATATAGGGCCCTTTTGGACTTAAAATCTGATTCAGCCAGAAAATTACAAGAACCTCAGTATAAGAATATGAATTTTCACATCCTGATTTTCCACTTGAAAACTTCAGTTAAGGATCAGTCAAGTTAGCGAAGATAATTATTTTAGTGAGGTAGCAACGTGCAAGGAAATTCACACCTTGACGACAAAAAGTATGACATGTTTATGGACAGCATACAAGAAGCAAACAACAATACAGGAGCTACAGTTGATGAAAAACTGAAAACTGAAACTCAACCCATTTCGCACTAACCTATTATCCAAAAAAAACTTATTGATGATGCATTTCAAACTCATTCTTGTGATAAGATTCGGTGTTAAGAAACAATTTGATGCACCTAAATTCGAGAAATTGCTTTCTATCAGTTTTCAGAGTTTTTGACGCCTTATTATCTAATTTATACCTCTTCAGCAGCATATATGGTACATATGGACCTGCTTTTATAAGGTGCGTTAAATCATATTCGATATGATTTTTCGATCCTTAAAATGCAAATCAGTAGTGGCGTAGAGAGAGGAAAATATTTCGAACTACCAGAATCGTGTCCAATTTTGTATGAAATATGAACTGTTTGTTTTTCGATATCGGTAAAATAATGTAGTTTATGGCCATCACTTTGAGCATTCGCTGTTCATATTCATTCTACAAGCTGTGCAAAATGGAAACACCGTAAATCTGATGCCATTTTGGAACTTACTTCGAAACTCAAAATGGATATGCATTCAGAAATTCTAACAGATAAGACTTCTTGTAACCACCATTTGATTTTCCCAACTTGACCTTGAAATTGAAATTTCACCTAAGTCTAAAAACGATAGACCCTAAGCTAATAAATTGCACTGTAAAAATTAGAGGTCTTCAAATCAACAGATAACATTTTGAATCATAGAGGGGCAGACTTAAGAGATGCACGATAATTTCTAAGATTTAGTTTTCGAAGGAATGAAATGATATAATGATGGCTTCAAGTCTATTAATTAATCTTCCAATATAAACACTCTATATGCCTCCTAGTGGTACTTGACCAACAAAGATAGGTAGATGGGGTTACATTTATATGACCTTTCTAAGCGAACCTTGTTGACCCTTCGTGACACCTAATAATAATCTTTCAGTCGAAGAAATTATCTAGCTCATTTAAGTATTCCATTGTTAAAAATTGCAAGAAGTTGTTGTTCATAATGGAAATGAAACAATTTGACTAGCGTTAATTCCATAAAAATTTTAACTTTTCGCTTGAGCATTCAGGGTTCAAATATTCTTTCACTTATTCATGATGAACTCTCCATTTCCCAAATAGGAATGATAATAAAAATGAAATATTTCCAATTAATATCTAAATAATGCATCTTTAGACTTTTAATGTAATTTCATCTACTCATCACAATACAGTATAGTTTTCTACTTATTCCCTGATGAGAACACAAAGACGTAAAGCATTGCAACAATAGTGTTGAAAAGGAATTTGATGTCTAGAAATCTTATGGAGTGTTATTAAGTATAAAGCAGAGACTCAATAACAAAAATGTAATGAATTCGTAATACAAATTCTTGAAAAACTATTGAGAGATTATTTTGAAACCTATTCCCTATTCCTCCTCTTTTTCCGCTCATTTTACAACACCAAAATATTCGAAAATTCCAACGAAGGAATAAAACATGCAATGCCATGTCACAAATTATGATCAATTAAAACATACTCATTGAAGAATACTTGTCAGCTACAGCTATACATGAAATAGGTACATTATTTCAATCCTTTTAATATTGATTCACTAAAAAATTATGTGAATTATACTAATACTTGGAGATCCTACTTTACAGTTTATACGAATATCTCAATCAAGGTTGTAACATACGGAAATATTTCATACAAATACCAAACGATTAATAAACAATACTGTTTTCGCCTAATCTATATCGATAGCTTGATTGCAATGAAAAGTCAGAATTGAAAAGCGTTTTGGAAGAAATTTAATATACCTAAATATACCATATAAATCACAAATGATTTCGATCTTTGCATAATTCGCGAAAATTTTGTACATTGCTACTCCCTACCTCCCAACTCTCCTGGCAGCTCAAATCAATAGAACGAAACACTCCACACAAGACATCTATCCTATCAACTGATGGAATGCGGGTAACAGTAAAGCAGTAATATCTGTGTTGACCTGGCTCTTGCTGAAAGAATGCTACAAAACGCTTCGATAGTAGGAAGCACTCTCTCCAACTCCTGCTCTGCCATACTAGCAAAGCAAACTGGGGAAAATATCGCACACTGCCATTAGTTTAGGTATTCTGTATTTCAAGATCGCCCAGGTCAAGTTGGAAAATAATCTGTAGATGATAAAGGCTACAAAATCATCTGATTACCCAAAATATAAGTGCTCTTCAAGTTTAATTACATCTATTGTGGAATATCGTTTTAAGTTACTCAACATCTTCTACATAGAAATTTGAATTTTGATTTCCGCATATTCCCGAATAATAACCATAGCGAACCCTGTTTCTATTGTGGCTCCATTCTCATGAGACTTTAAAAATAATAATTGTTTCATTTTCCTGCTATTTTACCATGATATGAATAAAATACAAATATTTTTTTGTCAAAAAAATAAAAACAAGTGAGGGATCAGCATCGTAGGTATCGAAGATTTAAACACACACACAATTAATGATGATTTGGGAATGAGATCGGAAAAACGTGTTGTTTACACAAAGAGAAGTATCCTGATTTACTGCTCGTGTCCTAAAGAACCATAAACAAAATTGGAAAAGGCTTCGGGTAAATGAGGGTTATAAAAAACAAATAAACACCGTCAGAGTGCCCTCAGTGAAGATGTCAAAAAGAAGGTATCACTCTCTGTTCAAGAAAATCCTCATTTCCCCACGAGACAGATAGCTGGGGAACTGGAAATAAGCCAGTCTTGGGTGACTAGAATCCTCAAAACACAGAAAATTCATCCTTATAAAATGACAATAATCCTCCAAACTAAAAGAACTTACCAAAGGTGATCCAGGTGACCCGTCAATATCCGGCAGTTTTTCTAATGCACCAAAACGAATGATGATGCGGTGAAAGTTTCATATTTTTCTTGGAAAGCAGAAAATAGTGTTAAAATATTACAATAAAAACTCTGCCCTTTCATATGAGGAGTCCACTGGAGTTTAAGAGTTTTAGGGTAAATGGAAACAAATATTTGTAGTCAGGAATAGCTTTATTGCTCTTCAAAATTACTCGATTGGGATATCAATACATTTTTGCATACATTTCAATCCATTTTGTATTGTATTGTTATCCTGCTTCTCCCTATAGGTGCCAAAATACCCCACAGAAGCTCTGATGATAGCTTGTGCGAGGTCGGAAAAATAGTTGTAGGCTTTATAACTTTGTCCTTAGGCCACCTTAAGCACAGCACTGCTAATTTTAACTAAACAGTGAATGATGGCCGTATTGTATTGTCTAGAAAATTTCTTCTCTACTCATCAACCGCTTTTTTGGGCGTCATTGGGTGCCAGATAATCCATCATTTCGATGTTTTGACTGACAAAAACATTTTTGTTTGTGCTGATATGTAAAAGCCTACATTGTCATGCGATTAGTTTTCATGATTTTTCGAATAACAATCAAATGCTGGTGTATCATTCAAAATTAACCATTCTACACGTTGCCTTATAGAATCAAGAGGGACCTACATCGTTTTAGTGGTCAGTTCAAAAAGAGAAAATGAATATCTTACGTCAGAATAAACCACTAATTTATATGGGGTTTTCATTGTAATTCAATTCAATCAGTTCGTCATCTCGGAAAGCCAGAAATTTTTTTAATCGTCAAACGGAAAAAAATGTCATTGAAGAACAAATATTCACACAAAAATTCCTCGAAAAGTTTCGCCATTGGCTACAATAATTCGTATCCTACCTGAATTTGAAAAAGACGTTGCTGCCATCTTTTCGACGAAAGTGCAAACTATTGTAATATTCGTAACTTCTACTTATCGTTCAAGTGTTCTGGCAACACCCCACATTCTGACAGTCTTTCCCCCTTTACAATTCTTCGAATTGTCGTCCACATACTAATATAAATATCCTTGAAAAAGATTATACGATTTTCACAAAATGAGTTATCAAACCACGACACCCACCTGAAGATGCTATTGTGATAGCGAAACAGGTGTCGTGGCTTAAAAACTCATTTTGTGAAAATAGTATTATCTGTGTTTAATTATAGATTTTCATCAAGTATCGGCCACATCAATGCGATATAAAAAATATCCTAGGTTTTTCTACTCGGCGGATTTGTGCATAAGGAGGGTAGGCTAAAATGGGACTACTAAAGAGGAGTTTTTTGATCATATCTTATTTTATTTATCATTTATTACTTTATATTGAAGATGGCATAGAATCAGGTGTTGCAACGTTACTTTTAGAGATAACTTTCATATTTATATATCTGAAATTAGTAAGTATCCCTAATCACATTTTTCTTTTCAATATTGAGTCGTTCAAATTTCGTACAAAACAAGTTTCTAATTCGAAGACATCTTTATACTATCAAGCACAACACAAGCAGACCTTACACCAAGTGCAGAAGAAGAACCATATAACATTTTAAGGTATACACAGAGATATATCTCTGGGTATACAGTATCTTGAAATTTCAAAATAAATACTTATTTTTCTAGGTATTCCCGGATGAAGAGATGTTAGCTGACGATTTCAAGTTCTTCAGTTTGGGTGTAGTTCTTCAATACTTTTATCAAGGGTTGGTAAACCACTTCAAATGCATCCTTCCCAAATAAGAAGTCGACGTGGTTAAATTTCTTAAGTGGTATGGAATACATTCCGGCAAGGTTAACCAATTTCTTGGACATTCTTACGACATCCTGCAAAATTTATGTATCATATATATTGCAGGAAAACTGAAAGTTTTACTCACTATTGGGCTTGCTAAGAAATCATTGTATGAGTACATTAAGTAAATTGGAACTTCTATATTTGATAGATTATACATTGGGGGTGATTCTGTTCCGTATTGCTTGAGGTTTCCTGCAGGGCCATAATCGTATTGTTGGAAATTTCCATCTGATTTTATTTCCTGACCATAATGCAATACTGCTTTAGTAGAGGATCCTGCAGGAACATGCTGCAAGACGATAGGCATAATGTTCTGGAAAAATAGCAATGTAAGTCTCTTACACCTTCCATCAAAGTCATGCAAAATAGTGTTGTAATTGTAATACCTCATTATACTCCTCCTTGTCTGCACCACAAAGTATGAAGATGAGATTTTCACAGATTTTTCCACCACCTGTCATCTCGCATTCATATGTCAATAATTTCAGTATTTTGTTATCAGGGAGGAATCTTTTTATGCCTAAATGCTCAGCAATCCACTGAAATAGAAAGATTCATATAATAATGAAACAAGGAATTAAAATGCAAAAACTTTATTACTAAAATTTCAAATCACTTTGTATTCATAGCTTCTAAATAAATCTTAACTCTCAACCATCATAAAAATTAACCCACATTATTAGGGTCAGCCGTTAAATCATTTGAAACATGTCCTCTTGTGCCTACAATTCATATGTACTTAGTCAAAACAGCATTCATCATTTCTTTAGTGGAAAAATATACATAAATCTGTTGAATAGCAGTGCTACTCCTGTTCAGATATGCAAAACACTAAACTCGCCTTATTAGCGACTGTGAACTTCCGGTCTAGTATCGCTATTGCTCCTCTACTAGTGATATTAAGACAATATTTACCGACAAAGTCCGAAATAACGGCTGAAAAGTTGCAGTTCTATCAAAGAAAACAAAATTTTTTTCGGCAAAAATCATTATATTCATTAACATAGTTTGCTTCTAGATTGATACAATCAGACCAACGTAGCTTTAACATTTCAGTACCTTTTTTATAACGATTCTTCTATAGATAATACAATAGCTAGAAGTACCTTATTGTCTCTCAATTCCAAAAGATTCTGATCAAATGAAAAAGGTTCTCAGGAATTATAAAACTCCTCCCAAAACTATAAGAAACGAAAGCAGGCCCTAGGTGAAGCTGGATGTGTTTACATTCGCGTTGCAAAATCTCGAATTTCTGAAGCTTTTCTTTCTTATTTCCAATGTGTTTCCCGAGTCGAGAGTAGTAGATGTTTATGCTCCGGTTATTCGTCTTTGGTTTGGTATTTTTCGCAGACACAGACGTGCGACGGTTTTCGTGAAATGAAGATTTCCCAAACCTCTAAATCAGCTGATTTCCCCTCTTGCCTCTCCCACTCGGTGCTTACGAAATTACCATATTTCGATTAACCAGTAGTCAAGCCTTTAAAATAACCCCACTCCCACAAAAAATATTATTCTTACTTTCTTCAGCTTAACAGTAAATTGAATTTTTTTCATCTTATCTCTATAATGTATTTAGTTTCAGGGTAAGTACTCACCTGTTCTTCATTCACAAACGGTGTGAGGTATCGTATAGGAGAACGTACATATTTCATATATGCCACTGGAGCCAGCGACACCATGAATTTAACTAATTTAGCAATTTCTGGCTTCAAAGACGAAAAAACGTAAAACATTGTTGTGCCCATTGAGTGTCCTACGTAAAGGATCTGTCCTCCTTTGCCTGTTGTAGTACTTATGAATTGTATGACAGCAGGTAAATCATAGACGCCCATTTCATGCCAACTGCAACAAAATTATATTATTATTACACGAGCATTGATTCATCTTATTCTAAGAGGAGATTCAGAGACATGGTGCTGGAAATTCTGAGTGGATACGTAGGTTGATAATAAGACTGAAATCAGGATACTCATTCATAATTATAGTATATCTCCGCACGAAAAGTTTTGTTTTAAGTTTTGTTTTTTGTTTCTTTTTATAATTAGTTCAAAATAATTCCTTTTTTTTATTTTGTAGTAATATGTTGGCATAATTGTGATTGAATTATTGAGTTCATGTAGGGTTAGTTGAACAGACGTTCTGGGTATGTAATACTCGGAACGAACTGAACCTCGCCCTCTATAAATGTTGGAATAGATGTTGAGACTTATTTTGTTCAATAAAAAACCTTTATTATTATTATTATTATTATTATTTATATTTTGATCCAAAGTATTCCCAGAAATATGGGGAGTCCTGCTTCGCCAGTAATATATTTCAGGACGAGATTCTGGATCTCGTAATGTTGAAGAAAGTATGCTGCCAATTTTTTGTGAACTTATACTATTGATTGTTTGTTATACTGAATAATTACATATTTATTATTATATACGATTCGACCTCATAACAAGCATTATTGTTATCCATTTGATATTTATATACCTGAAGTTCCAGAATTGTTCAGAGTCTAGTCGAAAAGAAATATGCCCAATGGAATAATGATTCCCTCTGGCATTTCCAAGCCATACGTCATAGCCTTGATCAGCCAGAGCAAAACCTAGAAAAAAGACACCACTATCAAAACTTGGGTAACTCTGTAACATTGAACTCTAAAAGTTCTTTTAGAGTTCAATGCTCTGTAATAATTATCTCTCTAGCCATCAAATGTACGAAATATACCCAAGTCCAAGAGCGGTCCTACGGGGGGGATAAAGGGGGTAATAACCCCCCCCCCAGAGCCCATAACAAATTCTATTTTTAACTTTTTCATATGAAGAAACTGAGTAAAAACAATATTATAATGAAATGAAAAGGACAGATTCCTGGTACAATTTTAAGAAAAAAAATATGGAAATGCAAATGCTACCTAGAGATACCTACAGGGTGTTATTTGAATTCTTAATTTGAAATTTCAATTGTTCTTACAATTACTACCCCCCTCAGAAAATCAGTCTAGGACCGCCCTTGCCCAAGGCAGATATCAATTGAAATTCAATCTGGGAGGACTCTGCATCTTCTGAAACTTTTTAGCTTTTTCACTCCTAGTCTCTGACACAAAATCAATCAAAAAATTGAAATAATCGATTTGCTCCTGCGTAAATTCTTTTACTAATTTGTCAGGAGCAAATCAGATGTTTCAGAGACTTTAAGTGAAAACCCTGAAGAGTTTCAGAGGATAGTCCAAAATACCCAAGGCAATTTGAATATTCAAACAATAATGAAAGGTTCTTACGAAATCATTTTATTATTGTACTCTACTTCCTGTTCGATTCTCTATTCATTTATTCATATTTATGGTTGAATTTAAAATAAACTCCTTACAGCAAATTATTCGATAGCATTTTATCATATCCTCCGCGTAATATGACATTGGATAAGTACATATAGATTATACCCAATGATCATACTAAGGGACTCATAGTTTCAAGTTTTAGAAGATACCTACTTAAGGATTTATTTCCCTCGTCAACCCAATCACTACTGCTAGAAAGTAGGCCATGTTGAAGTAAAATTGGTTGACCTTCTTTACTTCCATTTTTGGATCCAGGAATTCTGTGAAGGGTTAGTAAGTAGCCGTCTTCTGTTTCCACTATATGAGATTCGGATGGATAGCCGTGTCTTCTAATTATTTGTAGCTGTAATTGCAATAACTGATAATTCTTAACTGTCATTTAGCTTCCAGATGCTTCAACAACAACAACAAATCTGTTTATTTCGAATCACTTAACCTAGAGGCTATATTGAACGAAACAGTGTCAATACATAAATAATAAAAAATGAACTATCAAGATACAAAATCGGGAATAGAATAAGATTCCAAAATACTAATAAGTATTTGAATAAATATTTTTTGAACGATTTTATTTTCTTCGCATTCACAAAAAAAAATTAGTGAGAATAATTCTCTTAATACCAATGTTTGGTGAACTGAAAACTGCCACGATATACGAAGAACAAATTTTCAGAACGAATTTTCTGCTACAATGTTTGGTGAAAATTTTTAAGGTATTTGGTTGAATGATTATTGAAAAATATCACTTTTTCATTAGATATTGAATTGATATGGGCGATACTTGATGAAAATCCATAATTGAACTCGAAACACATTATATGATTATCACAAAATGAATTTTTAAACCACAAGGAACCGTTTACCTACCCGAAGATGCTATTGTGATAGCGAAACATGTCGTGTTTTATAAACTCATTTTGTGAAAATCGTATACCTAATCTGTTTCATTTTCATCATCTTCAGAAACTCTTAATGCATGGTTTTCACTCCCAGTCTCTGAATCATAATCAATTAAGAAATTGAAATAATTTATATTCTCCTGCGTACATTCTTGCACTAGGTAATTTTTCAGGAGCAAATCAGATAGAAAAAATTGTTGCCTGACAATGAACAGAAATATCATTTAAAAGTTTTAAAATGATAGTTTCATAACGTTTCGGAGTCTATATCAGACTCCTTCATCAGACGAATTCTTAAAAAATCTTCTGAACTGTAGTTACTCAACTAGCATTTGTCAATACACGGAGATTTTTATTCTCCATCATCTGGTCTCCTGAATTATAATACACATGATCTGCAATCCGTGTTCTATTAATTTCTCTATTTTTAATGTTATTTTTATGCTCGGGTTTTCTTATTTCTACCTGTATAAGTTTACCACAAATACAGGGAAAGAGAATGTTGTAAATACAATTTTTCATTCAATGGTTTATAGTTTTTGTTGGTAAAAATTTTTAATAATTTTTTTGGTTTGAGAACAGTTCTCATGTTGACTTTGGAACCGATTCTTCTCGCAGGAGCAAATCATCAATTATTTAAAATTTTCAATTTATTTTGTTTCAGAGACTGGGAGTGAAAACCCAAGAGAGGTTCATAAGATGCAAAGTCCGCCCAGATTGAATTTCAATCAATTGTCAATTCATCAATGTCATTCTCATTAGACATTTTATTTTTTATTTTTTTAATTTTTATTTTACAAAGAAGATCGCTAACAGGTGTGAACACCCAAAAGAAGCGCCCACTAATAATATAAAATAGACAATGCTAACAATCAGAAATAAATGAAACAATGCTCACGAACAATGTAAAGAACTACCCAAATATCCTCTTAACAGTTTTTTTGAAAGAACTTAAACTACCCCCCGAAAATAAATCAACACTATGTACATAAGAATTGCATAGATCTAACATTCTCGATATAGGTGAATACTTTGCACTGTTGGTTCTATAGGTGGTCAGGTAAAATACAGGAGGTCTCCTCAGATGTCTAACAGGAACATAAAAATCAATTGAATCTAGAATTTGAGGACAATTAATTTTATTCAATAGTATTTTATAGATGAACATTAAATCATTCATTATTCTTCTGTCCTTTAAGCTATTAATTCGAAAATGTCTCAAACGAACAAAGTAGTTATCCGGATTTCCAGGTATCAGGTGAAATCCCGTCTTATAACTGAGAAACCTAAGAAACTTAGCTTGCACCCTTTCCAATCTTTCGATATATACATTATAATGAGGACACCAAACCGAAGAAGCAAAGTTGAGCTTGCTGTGAACAAAGGCATAGTACAGCGCCAAAATTGCCTCACGACTCTTGAATTGACGGCATTGCCTCATAATCCACCCAAGAACTCTATTACTCGCGCACACTAAACCATTTATATGTTCATCGAAGATGAGCTTTGAATCAAGCACAATACCCAAATCCCTGACAGTATCAGTGCATAGATTGTGATTTTTACTCGATGGATTTCTTTCTCATCACAACGAAATTTGCCAATCTACCTGACTTATGTATTTCAAAATATCTGTTTTCAGTAGTTGTTATAACTTATAAAGGAAGTTTTCACCTCATCAAATAAATCAGTTACCACCAAGCAGGGTGTTTTTGAATACGTGTGGGAAAAAATCAATGAGAATTTACTAGAAGCAAATAACGAAACCTCGGCGTGAAACGCGCATAGTTTTCAAATTGTTTCCCATCGTTGGACACTCAGGTTTTCATTTCAACTATTTTTCAACCATTGATGCTATGATAGTTTCTACCTATTTATTGGTAGATAAGTATTGGTTTTGGTATATTTCATGGAGAATATTTTACCACGAAAAAACTTGAGACACCCGATACGGATCGCACAATTGGACAATCTTAATTCCCGTAATTTCTGTTTGGGCAATTTGAAACAGTTATTTAGTGAATCGTGAAAGAGAGGTGGACAGTGAGAAGAGAAACCACATTGGAAATGTCACATTTTTCCTTAGTGATATCATTGATCCTCATTGATTATAAAGATCAGTTAGAAAATTTTCGTGAATGATTTGATTCAATTCTGTTGGCGAGTTTCTGAACATTTTCACAATTTTTCGACACATTCGTTTGAGATATCTAAGTACTTTTGTATTGGGGAGGGACTCATTGAAATCAACTCTTTTCGTAAACGCCTGAACATAATTTACGGACATTCCACGTGCAACTGATAAACTTTTTGTTCGATTTTGAGTTTTTTGTTTGGATAACGCAGATAACTAGGTAATATTAGAATTTGTGATTGTGATTTTCTCCCCTACGTCAACTACCTTATAAGTACCTTTACGAGAGTATTATTTCGCAATAAAAGTGAGAAAAATCGGACGAGAAGTCCAGGGTTTTTGTGCACTAATCAAATTCATATCCAAACCTGTCACTCATCCTTGAGCTACGAAAATCACTGAAGCTGTTCTGTTCTGAAAGAAATACTATTTTGTTTTCGACACCAAGACTCCGGAAGTCTCAAACAGTTAGTTAACTTAAATGAAATCTGTGACATTTATGAGTATAAATAGTAAGTGACTTGGAACTCAAAAGTAAAAGGACCATTACATAGAACATGTAATGATAAGTGGAATATCCAAATTGTCGAATTCGAATTCATTGCATGTCCTGATACACATTCTCTACTCTACCCTATACGTAGTCAAGTCAACGAGCAAAAACCAGGTAAATTAACAAAGAATTGGAAATATCGAATACTAACCGTATCAAGCTCTTCATCGGGATCGAATTTCCAGTCCTTTTCATCAGATAGTCCAGAACAGAAATGTGAACTACCACACAATACGATCACAACGAAAACAATCCGATTCGAAACTCTGACCATGTCATCAATTGAGAATTACTGAAACACAAGAAAATAAATCACCTCAATCAGAAAAACGAAAGGATATTATAATCATATCCTCATTATATTTTCCATTTTATTGTTGATACACAATAACATTGAAATTACGTGCCTTGTTTTCCTATTTAACATACGCAAAACCCGAATTACTATAAAAATTCAATTTACTATCATTGATATTCCGACCCGTGAGTCATACATCCGCAATATCATTTGTCATGTTTTTTGATTCATTAAAAATGAAAATAATGAATAGGTACCCACTTTATATGCATACATTCGGTAGAATTAGCAGTGTTTCATTTAATCATTTCTGATAACAAAAATTTTATCTCTCAGTATTTTGTGCAGAAACTGATTTATGAGACCCTACTAATGCATATACAGGGTGTTTACTAAAGATGCGGCAAAAACAGAATTATGTTATGACCTGTAAGCGATAGTAAATTAATAATTGTTCTTTGAATATTAATTCCGAAAAAAGACGAAAATAATTCAAGAGATGAGTATATACTGAACAACAGAAATGAGGTAAAAGTTCATATACTGACAAAATTCCTGTGGAAGTTCTTTATTATATTCACATTCGGGATATTTTTCCATTATTCTTTATTGATGTATTCATTTTTCCTCTATTTCTGATAGTCATCGAAGCTTTCATTCGTTTTTGAATCGTTCGATGATTTTCATAATTTTTAGGTAATCGCAGGAAATATATTCGAAACTTTTGTGCCAGCTAGGTGTAACTTCTCTGTTGTTGTTGTTTGTCCTATACTTTTTTTACATCTGTGTTGTCGATATGTACATATGATGTACACATGATGATCATGATGTTACGTACCCCTACTGTACTAACAAGTTCGTTTCTTTAGTTAGGTATATTTTTTCTGAAGCCAATTTCTGGATAACCTCCAAGGGCTTTATGTGGTAACGGTAGGAACCACCACCACCCCATCCGAATATCCCGAAGCAGATTTGGGATTCGATCAGGTAAAATTTTATTGAGGTTATATGTTAGCGCAAGTACTTGAACATAAAAAAAGACCTCTTATTTTGTTAACGAGCAAATGCAATTAATGAGTTTGTTAACACCCCTTCTGAGATATGGGATATCAAAAATGGGAATATACCAATAGTGTTTCATTATTTTGATCAAAAAACTTACGGCCGGTTTCATAATCAAGCCTAAAATCGCTTTAATTTCAAAGCTTCCTTTACCCCTACTAACGTCCGGTTTCATAATTAAATTTAAAGTCACTTTAACCTTAAAGCTTCCTTTATTGTCATTTTTACGCCAAGTTTCATAATCAAAATTAAAGTCACTTTAAGCCTAAATTAAAGCTTTCTTTAGTGTCATTTTAACGGCCGGTTTCATATAATCAAGTCTAAAATCGCTTTAATTTCAAAGCTTCCTTTACCCCTACTAACGTCCGGTTTCATAATAAAATTTAAAGTCACTTTAACCTTAAAGCTTCCTTTATTGTCATTTTTACGCCCAGTTTCATAATCAAAATTAAAGTCACTTTAAGCTTAAATTAAAGCTTTCTTTAGTGTCATTTTAACGGCCGGTTTCATAATCAAACCTGAAGTCGCTTTAATTTCAAAGCTTCCTTTACCCCTACTAACGTCCGGTTTCATAATCAAATTTAAAGTCACTTCAAGCTTAAAGCTTCCTTTACTGTCATTTTTAGTAGGGTTAAAGGAAGCTTTAAAGTCAAAGCGGCTTTAGGTTTGATTATGAAACCGGCCGTAAGTGGAACCTTTAAGCTTAAAGTAACTTTAAATTTGATTATGAAACTGGAAGTTAGCTCATTCACCTATTTTTAGTAGTGTTATTATGGGTTCACACTGCGTCAAACTTATCGAAAGATGCAAATTTGGAAATGAAAGAAAGAACACAGAGGAAATTTAAACATTTTTATTATATGTTTGGGTTCATATTGTCATCCATGTTATCGAATCAATAAAACTATTATCAGGTATTTGGATTATCTATTTCACCACTCCCTATTCCCTATTTTATTATATTTTGGTATTGCCGGTTGCCGGTTTATTGCAACCTATTGTTAAGGCTATTGGACCATTTGACGATAGGTCAGAAAACGGCCCCGGGTTGCAAAAACAAAAACTCCTCGGTAACTAGCAAAACAATGAATAGTTAGGAATAAGTACCTATAGGTAGCCAAAAAGGGCACACGTGGTCGCATTAAATTTAACAAATAAAAGTTAAAGAACACTTTATAGAGAGGATGGATAAACCTAGCCTAACTATAGTGAGCTGCAAACAGTAAACGTATGATAAATTTTTTTTTTTTTGAATAATTTAATGAAAGGGTGTATTCCCGAATATTTTCTTCATAGAGATTCTATGCTTAAACGTCACTTAAGAGCTTATAATCTTCGATTAATGAAAAGGTGCATACGTCCATAAGACTATCAAAATATCGAAAATTTGAACAAAACATCCCTTGCACTTTAATTTTATCAACGTGTAAGTTTCCAGTTTTTGGCACCCGATATTTCAGAAGGGACATATTTGACCCTTTATCTTAGTGAACACCCGGTTGTTCAGTTCAGGATTTAGCAGAGATTAAAGTTGATCCTAGAACCTAGATCAACCTGACAGAATTGAACGGAAATGTCATAATTAATCTAGGATTAGCTTTAATCCGGAACTGAGCAACCGGGCCCAAATCTATAAACTTATTCATGTTAGTGACTTATTTACAGAGATAGAATAGCAAATCGAGATGTTTTAAAGAAAACGTTTATTAGAATATCAGTGGGAATCATTTGTAGAAAAGAATTGGGTAGCCACTAAATAAATGTTCGCTCAAATGCCTCAAATGATATATAAACCCGATTGCACCGACTTATTTAAGACAGGATTAACGTTAATTCGGTGATTGCTATGGTAACTTCTATAGAAATCAGAGAAATAATCGAGTATTAACGTTAATCTCGCCCTAAATAAGTCAGTGCACACGGCCGGGCCGTTAGGAATATTATTTTTTATTTCTTCGCTTGATGAAGGGTTCAAGAATTGAACTTCATGAATATTGTAACAATAAATAAAGTAGACTGAGTTTAAAGTTAATATCAACAATAATTGGTATATATTTTGTCAATTAGAATAATCCTCATGCGTCATGATAAGTGCAAAGTACGCGCATCCCATGGAAAACTGTCATAATAGGCTTGTTTTGGTTCGCTTTTAGGATGGTTCCAGAACCGTTCAAAACAAAGATTATAGAGTTACACCTAACCTAACTCTATAATCTTCGGTTCAAAACAGTCCAACAGTCGCACATTTATTTATTCAGCGTAAGCTCGTGCGTAGCATGCGTGTAGCTTCCCATACTATTGCTGCTCCACTACTTTGAATCCTGAATCGATTCGTATTCGGAACCGCCTCAAGTGCGAACCGTAGATAGAGGTGCGAACCAAAACAAAGCTAATATAACCTCACATTTTGAACAGATAGAACGTCATAAAAGAAGAATTAGAATTCAATGCTGGTCATACATTTGATAAGATAACGTTCTATAACGACATTGCATTCCATAACAATCTTTACGTCACTTGGTATTGGAGGGTGGACGTAATATTTCAAATACGACGATAAAATAATAATTAACCGGAATGCGATATGTTGAAACTCATTTAACACTGTGACCTAACCTACGTATCATAAATCCGAATCATGAAATGAAAACCTATTTATGTACCTCTGTTAGCTTCAATGCCTGTAACAGATTATCTCTGACTTACCGAACTTCATTCAAAACAAAAAGAACTTAAATAATTGAGCTTTGATAAAATTCTCCCTTCACACTCGAAAACATCAATAGTCAGAGTTTCGTATTTAAAACCACAGATGGAGCCTATAATGCTTACTGTAATTTTGTTCAGGAAATTATTATACAAACACGATAATTTTCCCTTCTCCCCTTTTTATTGCTCTGAGGTATTTCCATAGGAATTTTGTGATTTATGGTGGTATCCTGCTTTCATCTGTAAGCCAATCTGTAACTTTTCATAGAAGATACCAAGGATACCTATATCTGCTTGGAAGATACATATAGTTACAGGAACATTTCCAGCATTGCTTTATTCACGAATCTGTTAATCGGACACTGACAGATCGATCGTACGCTACATATTTGTAACTTACAGATGAAAATCAGAATACAACCATTAATGGAAAGCTCATCATTATGGTTAGGGAACACTTCAAAGTTATGGTGAAGAGCCAACATATAAGTGTTTTGTCTCTCCGCACTATTTATCGATTAGTGGATTGTATATTTTAAGGGGGTTGCGAAACATTTATCGTGCCCCCCATCAGAGCTTTTCTCGCCACTATGCGTCTACATTGCCAGAATTTTAATGGATTCCAGAATCTGAGATGGGTTCAAGGTAGTTATACTTCCTCCCTTCTGCAAGTTTCTTGTCCGAAACATTTTTTGCGTTGACAGCAATGACAGGGCATTCTGTCACCATCAGGTGATCTGAAGTTGGCAAAAACCATTTTGCTGAACCCCCTTCCCCCACTAGAATACCGTCTCCTTGGACGTGAATGGGTCTAATCCACAATTTCATGTTTTCGAGTTAGAACTGAAGACAACTTCAAAAAAGCTCAAATTTTGTGGTGGTAAAGACATTCAATCGATTTGTAGCTTATTCGTTGAGTTCTAACAAAATTGCTAAAAGATTTAAGCAACAACTTTTTTAAGTGAATATAGAACCTGTTAGTAATAAAAAACCGAAGTACATCAAGAGAATCATATTTTTGTTATTAAAACCCTCCATTTGAATTACAATATAAGTTGTTTTCTTCACCAAAGCGCTTCTTCATTGTTCAAAATGATTCTCTCATCGAAATAACTTATCTTACAGAGAATAATTTTTATTATATTTAATATACTACATACTCACTACTCATCTCAAACATAAATACTAACTAAGAAAATGATACTCTATATAATATATCAAATCAGTTATGAAGCAATGCCTCATGAATAAAACTTTATCTTAATTATCTAATATTTTTTACAAATGTAATTTCCTACAATCTGAATGCAAGGTTGCATTATAATTCCTTGAAAATGATCTCCAATTGTTCCCCCTAAAATGCAGTATGCCAGTATTCATAGATGAATTATATAATAGGTACACCTTTGTCCGAGCAAGCTAAAGGAAGGGGGCAATTTCTCTCATCAAGCCTTGATCCGCATGGTTTCCCACCATTTTTTGGGTAGATTCTGATGCTTCTTGTCCTTTGTTGAACAGCAGAATCACCACAATTGAAACTGCAAGGTGACCACTGTGACCAATCAGACATAACGCAGTCGACAGGCTCATCCTCTAATTTCGTGGGTTCTGTAGGAACAGTGGTTTCTAATGTCGTTGGACTTGTTGTGACATGTTGTTTCCTTGGATGACAGGATACTTGACACAGCCTTGACCGTATCAGTTTACTAGGGCAGGGTTTTCCCCCGTTCATTGGGTGTTGCTGATGGGAGAGAAGAAAGTGGAAGTTAATTTTCTGTACATTCCGAATTTGAATGTCTGAGAACCCTTTCTCAAGGGAATTACAAACAGTGCGTCAATTTGAAAAGGTACAACATTCAATATCTCGACATCCATGCAAATCAGAAAAAAAATACAAAGAGATGTGAACACTGGTCCGTAGGAGGAAATTTTGAACGGTTTGTTAGAATCAATTTGTATCAACCCTGTGAGCGTGATGACATCTACCCCTAAAATCTTAGATGGGAACCATCGAATAACTCTTTCAAACATGCCGTACACTTGACCTTTTTCTGTTAGTGCCGAAAAAGAAAAGATTAAAGTACCTGTGACAAATAAGGCATACCTAAGATGAAACATATTTTATATTTATTAGAACAACACAGAACAAAAATAGAATATATTAAAGACGAAATCATATTTGCCTGTTTTATACACAACCGACTTCAAATGTCATCAGAGGACATATTTCCAATATGGCGGCGCAAGCGGCAAATATACGAGGTGGCAAAGTTGAAATTCGGATAAGTCACAGAGTGAACGCTGTATTCTGTTTTCAAACAGAATCGAAGTATCGAACATCATCGAGCATCGAACGACTTAATTCTACATCATTCTAAGGTAGGTATATAATGAAGATACGTACTTCTATTTGGCGATGTGCATACTTGCGTCCCTTTCCACATTTTCCATTCGGTAATTCACATGGACCCCAAATAGACCATCCAGATACTTTGCAATTGGTAACTATACCATAAGGCTCTGAATATATTTCTGTAGTTACTTGATTGGCAATATCCAACCCACCAACATTCTGTCCTGAATTTTCTGAAAAAACATGTGCATCAGAAGAATGACGCTGACAGTTGAATGGAATTTGTAGAAGAAAATTTGATTTATTAATATGCTACAATTCTAAATTTTCTCAAAATCAATATAAGTGAAACAACAAGCTTTTTTTGGCACTTGTTTTTGTAGAATTTCACCAGTGACTTAACTTAATTGCCTCAGATCTCAGATTAATTATGTATCGCGAGATATTTACTTATTATCATCGTAAGGTATATACCTAACTCAGTTTTATACTCGAAAAGGAATGATTTCTTCAATTTTCATCTTGATTTCTAGGCAATACTCAAAGCGGGTTCCCTAAAACTTTGATTGTCCGATCAACGATTTTACACTCTATTTCTAAAACGAAATCACTGAAACCTTTTCATTTCTAAATATATAGAAGAAGTAGCAATTGAGAATAATGGAATGAACATCATAATTTGATGCGGGAATGCGTTGATTCCCCGATCAAGCTTTATGAAACCCGGGGATAGTCTCACAACAAAAATTAAATAGCATTTGCATGGAATATTTATGAACATTCATTCAGAAACTGGACCGACTCTAGGAGAAAATTTTCGCGGCGACATTAAAAAACAATATAATAGAAAATATAAAAAAAAACGGAATGATTTAAATTCTACCGTCTGAAGAACAAAAAAGATTTATTCAAATGGTGGTTTTTTTGCTATAGATATATGTAAATTGATGAAGATATACGCCTCTTGGTAGTAAAATATAAGTGTAATCAATTGCCCCAACAATATCAGAAATTGAGGACACGAAATGATTCAAAAATAGTGATGTACTTGCAACGCAAGTACGCCGACGGCGTTATATTATACTAAATGAATTTGAATTTGCAGAATTCAAGAAAGATTCCTTTTTTTCACGAACCAGGTACTAAGTTATAGCGATAGTTTCTGGGAATGATGATATTATTATATTTTCTTCACCTTCTGTGCATTTTTCTGTACAATGAACAAACTCCATGTTTTTACACCCCAGTTGTTCAATTTCTTCCTTGTCGCTATTCTCCGATGATCTCAATCTTGTCTTAATTCCTTCTCCACATGTTGTATTACAAATACTCCAATCTCCCCACTTCAAATCTGCGCATTTGGGGTTCTGAAAACATCAACTTATAATTGAAAGGAAATTTTTTATCTGATTGCTAGTAGAATTATTTCAATAAGTTCATGCTCATCCAAATTTCATAGTGCAATTAAAATATAGGTAATAGTATAATTTTTTTGCTCTCTCATATGAAAACATACAGGGTGAAAAACGAATAACTGTCCATTTGTGGTCATATTTCTAAATTATTTAGAATTACATGTTTGAATTATCAGAGTATTGCTGTCAGAAATGCAACTGGCAAGCTTTTGAAAACGTACCTATATAGATTACGATATATCCGTTTTAAAGAATCTAAAGTATGGACTTTTAATGTACCTACCCCAAAAAGGAATAGAGAATTCGAAAAAAAACGATGCTCTTCTTGCTGCAAATCCCAACATCCAGCTAAAAAAACGTCTCAATGACGTTTTCAAGAAATATTATATCATTGATATGACGTCATATGTTCTTCTCATACGACCAGAATGGTCATGAAGAAAACGACATTTGACTGTCAGAATTACGTCAACTTCGAGGCTAATATATGACCTATAAAGTAGGTCTGGTACGTCATTAGGACATACAAAATAATGAATTCCGAAAATATGAATGCGTTAATTTTTACTCACTCAGTGTATAATAATGAAGAGGATCACGCCTAAAAAAGATGCATACCACCCGCAGATCGGCTGATATGAATATCAACGATTAGAGGGGAATTCTCCTCAATTTGGGTTATCAAAGCATATGCAAGTTTGAACTGAATAATCATGAAATTCATTCATGAATTTTTCAAATGCACCGCGGACACTATTCAAAATCATTCTTCAAATATGAGGTTTTAAAATTTGAATCGCTTCGTTTCTAGTTCATGACTTCGCAACAGCGCCTACTAGAAAATAAAAAGAACAGTGTCTTCTTTATAAAATAACAGCTGTTGATTTACAGCCATCATAAGGCGCGTATTCACTGGCGAGACGCAACAGCAACCGGCCATAAAAATCCCATAGAATTTTACGGAAAACGGTTGAA
This sequence comes from Coccinella septempunctata, assembly GCF_907165205.1. NCBI lineage: Eukaryota > Metazoa > Arthropoda > Insecta > Coleoptera > Coccinellidae > Coccinella > Coccinella septempunctata. The sequence goes on along the minus strand of NC_058191.1, from coordinate 25,446,151 downwards.
ATGGTTATTTCAAAATGTGACCTTTCAAAGATATTTCATAAAAAATACATTATTTTCGTCAGAAGGAGTATTCCCAAGTGAACTACCCAATTTGCCATCGTCAAGGCCACTAAAGTGGAGAACGTTCCACCGAAGAGAAGCAGATGCATGGTTTCGGTCTCATTTGACCTCATCAGACCAACATAGCTTTTTCTCCTATGGAGACCGAAACCATGGTCAGCATCTGCTTTCCTTCGGTGGAACGTTCTCCACTTAGTGGCCCTGACGATGGCAAATTGTCTAGTTCAATTCCGATCTTAACACTTGTTGATATTTATATCAGCGGGTGGTACGCATCTGAATTAATTCTTAAGATATTTCTTCTCGAAATATATTTACCTCTGTTTCAGTTTCCTCGCAGACCTTCCCGTCGTTGTCACATTCCCCGTTTTCCTGTAAATCTGAAGGATTGTTATTCTCGCATTCATCGCTAAACTCGGGATATTTGAACTTCTTATCACGCGTTTTCGTTCCTATTCCACAAGGAACAGTACAGCTGGACCATTCGCTCCATTCCGTTAGTTCGCATTTCGTATCGTTGGCTGGCAGAAGACATTTACCCATATTGCAAGGATATACATTTCTCAAAGGCTTCAACTGGATACACTCCTCATCTTCGCCATCTTCAGGATTAAGAAATTCTCTCTCCGTTAACATAGTTCCCTTTCCACAAGTCACTGAGCAGGGCGACGGTTCAGACCAATCCGTGGTGGGACATTTTTCTTCTTCCGTTGTAGTCATTTCTGACGGATCACTCGTTGTGACTTGCTCTTCAGCACATTCTTTTTTGTATGTCTTCAGTCTGGTAAGATACAGTTTTGCAAACGGCTTCATTTCTTTGCCTTCTTGATCGAAAAATGGCGAATTTGGACTGTCGGTTCTTATTTTCTGAATGGTCTTGGGTTCAGACAAAGGTTCATTGGGACTCTACAAAAGACACTTATTATCCTACTGCTTTCATCAAGAACTACAGAACATAAATTTCTATAAATGCTACTAGAGGAATAATGGTTTATAACCATCGATTTGAAATTGGCTTCAAAATTAGACAAATGTTTATTGTTTTTACTCTATATAACAAGAAAATTTTCAATATTAAGGGCGTTCGTTTTTTACATCCGAAATGCGACGTATTTTTTCGTCAAGTGACCAAAAATGGTATGGAACAAAAAGTTCATTATTTGTTCAATAGAACGTCTAACCTTCATCATCATCTGAATACCATAAAAGAACGATTCTGAGAAGTTTGACATGGTCCGAGGTCAAAAAAAGACGCCCCTAATAAGAAATGATCAATTAGCCGAAATGGAATAATATACAGAGTGTCCCAAAACTAGTGAATCAAAGGTCACACCACGATAGAGTAGATCAAATACTATCGAATGACACCAACATTAGTTGAGCGAAAATGTACCGTTTCCAAAAAAACCTAACCTGAAATTGACGATTTTCGGTCTATTTTTCTAATCACAGGGCCAATTTGTGATTAAGGACAGCGTTTTTCGCCCATATTATTACCCCTACAGGGGGGGTTTATTCTGAGTAATAAAAATTATGTAGAAAAAAAACAATTGTTTTAATTTACATTTACTTAGAAACACTCTTTTCCAATACCATTTTTTCTGATTCGGCCCGATTAAAAACCTATATCTATTTTGAGTTTTCATAATGAGCTGTGTCACCCCTGGAAAAACAAAATATCAGAATAACTAGCTAAATCTATGACGCTACACATCATTCAAATAGAGTTGGATTCAGCCAAAGGGCCCAATTTTACAAATTTCACAGATAGGTACTCTTTAATTTTCGAACATCAAATTACTCGAAAACGGAGCATTATACGAGAAAATATGAAGAATTCTTTTATACGTTTATACATTCATTAGTCGTTAGCGCCCTACTTTTTAGTTACAAGAGTTGGGTTCTTTGAAGTTTTGGTATTTTTATGGTACGTTATGGTCATAATGAGAAAACTGGAAGACGTGGGTGATATCGTGTGTTCGAAAAAAATTCATCGAATAAATAAAAAACTCTTCACTGAAAATCATTTCATTCGATAAAACCGTTTGTGAGATGATATTCAAAACAATGGTTTTTGAATTTAGGTGCAAAAAAAACCTTTCAAAATGTGAAAGATCGTTTCTTAGCCCTTGATGATCAGATATCGAAAATATCACTCAGCATTCGCATTCGCATTAGTTTCATTTACAAATTCGTGTAGAGGAGAAAGAATACTGTCGAGAACAATTTGTTCAATAAGCAAGCCAGTAGAGGATCCAGGGGGCACAGAGAAATTCCAGATATGGCCCATCGTAAAGCCCGGTGAGTCGGTCTTAAAAGTGGAGGTCGATAAGATGAGAAATACTTTTTCCACTTTTTCCAAATGTTTTTTTTCTCTTTTTTCGGATACGTTACAAAATTTGAATCACATACAGAGTCTTCTTCTTCTTCAGCCCGTGCCCATCCATTGTCGGATATAGGCCTCTTCCAGGTTTTTCCACGCTATACGATCTCATCCACCTTCCTCCTGCCACTGTTCTGATGTCATCGATCCATCTCTTTTTATGTCGGCCCACACTTCTTGTTGTCCCTCTTGGTCTCCATAGTATCACCTTCTGGGTCCATCTGTCCGGCTCCTGTCTCGCCACATGGCCGATCCATCGCCATTTCAAGCTTGCTACTCTTTCTACAACATCTATCACCTTGGTTCTATCTGGCTATTTCGGATTTAGTCTCTCAAGGTGACTCCCAGCATTATTTTCTCCATGGCCCTTTGTGCAACTCTAAGTTATTCTGCTGCCATCGTTTCCAAGCCATAGGAAAAAACAGGTAGTATGCAGCTGTCGTTTGCCTTTCTCTTTAGGCTGATGGGTACCTATTTGTCTTTAAAGATATATTTCATATTGCCAAATGCCACCCAGGCTAACTGGATCCTGCGTTTTATTTCCACACTTTCATTTTCTTTGCCCAATTTGATTTTATGACCCAAATGTATATAGTGATCCACATTTTCTATGGTGACGTTATCGATATTCATTGCTACCCATTATCTTGGACTTACTTAGGTTCATTTTTAGGCCTATTCGCTTAGATTTCTCGTTTAACTGATTTAGCATGGTGTTAAGTTCTTGAATGTCAGTGCTCAACAAGACTTTATCGTCTGAGAGTCTTAGATTCGCAGACATACAGAGTGATGTTCCTGATATCCGATCATCTAAATACAGGCCTAGAAGCGGTCTCTCACATTGAGAGAATATCATTGAAATCAGTCAATCATTTCGTGGATTATACGTCTTATTTTGTTTTTTAATTGAAAAAACGAGAGTCTCAAAGACAATAAGCTTGCAAAATATCATCAAAACCGATTCAACACTCCAAAAGATAGCGGTTTTTATGATTTTCGTGAAATTTCCAATATCTCAGAAATCAGTAGGAATAAGAGTTATTTGAGTACCCATTTCTGACTCCATTATGGTCCTCTATTAGGCCCTGTCCGATGGTTGAAAATCACCCTATTAGGCGAAAGTCAAATGTATTTTCATCTCCAGCTATTATCTCAGTCAAAATAGGCAAACAAATAAAGCATGCAAACATGAAAAAATCTCGGTAAAAATGATTTGTATGGTTTACAGCTAAAATAATGTTCTCCCAAACATTTATGCGCATCTTTTCGACATCGGAAAAGTTATATTCTAACATGTACATGATATCACTTTGTCTGTCATGAAAGCATGAAAGTTTGAAAAATAGCTTTTTTCAACTGTTACTAAGTATCATTATAACATGTGGAAATCATATCTTTACAATGCCAAAATATGTTCAATGCCACTCCCGACTGATGTAGATTATTACTAATAGTGTTAATGGTTCTGTAGTTTCAGAATTTGGCCATAAGGTACATACAATAAAAACAATCAATACTTTTCTCTTCAGAATATCATTGTTTCCTTACGAAGATTCAAGTTCTAGTTTTCAAAATATGTAGATTTTTTCAGTTGTTACATCAGTTTGATGTTGATTTCTTATGATGAAATGAATATTAAAATCGACGCATAAACAATAACTTTCTTTTCAGGACATTCGTATAGATTCCCCTTCAAGATTTCAGAGTAGTTTTTTTCCTAACAAGTGCGGAAAGTGACACTTTCTAGCACGCGACAGCCGTTGAATGAACGACGCTGTCGGAGCTCGGCAATCAGTCGCGAGAAAGCAGTGGCGTGCAAGAATGTCACTTTTGGGACAATTATTATTTTTTGTAGGACCTATTTTTCCTCCATTTTTCTTCATTCATTACCTAATATCACTTTCCGCCATAAGCTAGGAGGAAATTCAATTTCGAAACTGAAGTATCTAAGCTCCTAAGACAGATACAAAATCATAAAAGCTGGTCCAGCCATTCTCCATTTATAAATGATCCAAAATAACACTAAAGCTTCTTCTTTTATTTCTACCAAATAGGGAAATTGAAGATGGAAGAAGCTTCAAAACAGAAGAAATAATAAAATTGGCCGTTAGTTCTATAAAAGAAGATTCCCAATGAAGTTCCTCCTCTTTAATGAAACACTTTTTCCATTATACTTTTTCAAATTAACCTTAAAATTGAGAGACATGAACGTCCGATCGAAGGTTGAAATTTTGTGAGCAATTTTTTATTTATTTTGAGTATTTCTTGTTTCTTCAGACATATTTGGAAAAACTGCGAGAGAATAAGGGAGAATTTCGTAGAATGAAATTAATCAATCGATTCTCTCCCTTAAAAAAGAGTAGGTATCTACTCAACTCCTGGAAATAGATAAGTAGGTTCATGCAAGAAAAGTTCCTAAACAAATAAGTTTTTTTCTCCAGTGAAATCTAATGCTAGACTTGTGCTCACATTATACGATAGACCATCATCGGTGCCAATATCCCATGGATACAAATTCAAGACCCTCTTCTCAGTCCAAGTGCAATCGTCACGACATAATTCAAAATTTGACACTCCCAGAATCCAATCCGGGGAAGGAGTGATTTTCGTGACGATTGAAATCAGATGGTTTTTTGCGTCGACTCTGAAGAATGCGAAGGTTTTCCCTGTTATATTCGGGTATCTTAAGCCATTAGCCTTGATGATAGTCCTTACAGATTTTCCCTGAAAATCATATTTAAAATTCATAATTCTGTCACAGAAATTCGTCTTATGATGAAATTGGACTGTTGTTTTTCTTTTATGTAACCGATGTAAAATTAACGACATGCAAATTATCGGTGTTCATAAGGTGTCTGCAATTAGTTGATTTTACCGTTGACTTTTTTCTTTATTTTCTATGTTATAATGATAATAATATTTTCGAACTGGAAGCCTACCATTTTCTCTTTCAGTTCCTTTTCAAGACTTCTGGTATCACCTCTTTCACCTAAGATTTTCAAACTTTCACTTGCATAATCTTCATATTTCCAGAAGGATTGATCGTAGCCATGTGAAGCCCCCACAATATCTCCAAACTTAGTGTACCATATATTGGAAGGATAGTCTTGAGGGTGGGTGTTTCTTGTCCACAAACCTTCAAATACGAGCTATAAAGAGTAGTAATGCGATGAAAAATAATAATATAATATACAAGGTGATTCGTTGGTAAATGGGTAGATAGAGGATATGGAGGTTAGTCAGAATAACTTGTATAAAGGGTCTATCTCCCTTCATGATCAAGATACAGAGTGTTTTACTGATTTTTCGACTTATTCTTCAATTACCCATAACTTTCGAACCAGCCTTAATTTCTTGATGATATTTGGTGCGTTTATTTTCGGCAACTACTAGTTCATACAGACATAGCATAACCGAAAACACTATAAAGGGGACAAGGTATTTCTCGTATTCCGCATGCAATTTTAATACTCAATTGATCTAGTGGAATCTTAATATTCATAACACCCAGTAACTAAAATTTCAAAAAAATTAAATTTGATGCGGTATTTATTAATTTTACCATTTCATTTGAATTTTTTGCGTCACAAACGTGAAACACAATACGAAAGCACAGGTCTGATATCTAATAAATAAATATTATCTTATTTAGTGGTAAAAATTACTCAAAATTATCACAGATTAAACCAAATACAAATCTCTTTATTCCTTGTGTTTCAAGTTTGTGACCCAAAAAATAAGGGCCTGACGGGAGGCTGAAGATTCAATTAAATCAGGAAAATTAGTTAACGAAAAATAAAAGACCTTGCTCCCTTCAGTTTTTTCTCCTCTTCTCAAACATCATATCAAACTTTGATATTCAGTGTGTTTTTCTACCCTCAGCTAGGTGTGAACCTAAACTTAAGATTAATCGGCTTAGCTTAGATTCAGCTTCGGGGATATGCTAATGTTAATTTCTTCTATCTTTAGCTGGCCAAAGATAAATGTAACTACAGCCCCTTGGCTAAAAATGTAGAAGCTAACGGAAAGGAAGCAGAATTTATTGGGAAAGCTGTAGGGGCGGCAAATTTTCGGCAATTAGAGAACTGTATAGTATCGGAGTTACTGTTTTTTAGTTATAATTCTTATACTTATGAAAATAACGAAACAATGCATTTTTGGTATGAATATTTTTGATAATAGAAAATATTCTGTTTATCAGTTCAGAATGAGCATAAGAGGACAAAATATGGGGAATTAAATTTTTTTCCTACAGTGTCTCAACGCATTCTTATTAGCCATAGCCAGTCCATAAATTTAAACGCCTAATGACAAAACTTGAGGAGAAAATGCGCTATGTTGAGTTGGAGCCTTGAGTATTAACCCCTTTGAATACTCAAAGGTTGGAGGAAAACTGTATAGTTGATACTTATCTTTTATCTTATGATTCATAATTTGACCAGGGAATTGGATTTGAATGGGCAGAAGCAAAGTGACAAGAATGATTCTGCGAAATATTCTCTTTTATTAAGAAATGGATCACGCCTTCTTAGTAAGGCAGGTAAATAATAATCAAATTAATTCAGATGCATAACATCCGCAGATAATGAAATCAACGAATGTTACGATCTAAATCGAACTAACAAACTACCATCGCTCGAAGTATCACCAGAAATTTCATTTCGTCGACAAAGAGTAGATGCTGACCATGGTTTCGGTCTTATTTGACCTCGTCAGAGCAACAAAACTCATTCGTCAACGAAATGCTATGGAATTGCCGGCTCCTTTTATTCCATATCAGTAGCGGGTATGATGTATAAATACATCGTACCGACATCTGACAGAGAAACGGGAACCAACCCAATTCAATTTCCTAACTCTTATGCATCTGAATTAATTTGATTATTATTTACCTGCCTTACTATGAAGGCGTGATCCATTTCTTAGTTTCCATGTACGCGACAGATCGGTTACTGTCATGATCCGAACCTTTCCGCGCTTTTTCCCTTGCTTAATTATCGTAATATACGATATCTGCAATATGGGAATAAAGCATATGGATGCATACTGCTGTCTTCACTCTGAGAGTTAGGAAATTGAATTGGGTTGGTTCCCGTTTCTCTGTCAGATGTCGGTACGATGTATTTATACATCATACCCGCTACTGATATGGAATAAAAGGAGCCGGCAATTCATAGCATTTCGTTGACGAATGAGTATTGTTGCTCTGACGAGGTCAAATAAGACCGAAACCATGGTCAGCATCTACTCTTCGTCGACGAAATGAAATTTCTGGTGATACTTCGAGCGATGGTAGTTTGTTAGTTCGATTTAGATCGTAACATTCGTTGATTTCATTATCTGCGGATGTTATGCATCTGAATTAATTTGATTATTCTCTTTTATTGAAATAGCAAAAGCCCAAAAGCCCATTTGTGAAGAAATATAAGTAGTTCATTGAGTATTAACCCCCATGTTGAATACTCAAAGGTAGCAATCACAAATCTTGTTTGTAGCTATACCGAATATTAGGCTGAAGACTTAAATCCTTCGTACAGGGTGGTTCATCAAGGGTGGTGACCGGACGAATTTCGGAAACCGTATGTTGTATGACTTGGGAAGAAATTCTTAAAACAAACTCAGCCTGAAAAAGTGTTTTCAACTATTTTCAAGTTCATAATTTTTCGTTTAATGGCGCAATTCAGAACTTTTAACAAATTACGTTTGTTTTTACTACAAAATATACCCGTATCAAGGTTGGAATGGAAATGCAACATTAAAAACTATCGTTTCTGTTTCGAATAAAAAATTTTACATAAATGAACCAATTGAATGATAGGTAAAATTTGATTTTGTTTACAGAAAGAACGCAGTATATCCAACTTCTGTATGTGTGAACATTTTATTGTTTTTCTATAAAAACAACTTATCATAGGATAGGTTGGACGTTATGATCTTCCTTACGGACCGCTGAAAGTAACCATTTTTCATGAAAGTCGTTGGTTCTTCGTAGCCATGCATGGCAACTTCGAAAATATGACTCGAGTAAAAAATAAAGCATATTTGAAAAGAAGGTATTCCTGGTTAGACAATAAGGTATACTTATTTGAAATTCCAAAGTTGATGTTCATTTCCGGTAGGAACACCGGAAGAGCAATGCAATTAAGATGAAAATATTTCAGAAAGGTTGCCCCCAATGTTAAACGATGGTATATGCTGAATTTTATAACTCTTTTTTTTTCAGAATCCGAGAAATATCTTATACGAGAGGAATTTTATGCTAATCATGTGTACAATACGATGCCAAAGAGGAGTTTCTCTTTGACGATGCTACCTTCAATACCTCCATTTTATTCGAAGCAACCCAGAGGTCATTTGAAGTTGCACAGCCCTGAACGCAAAATTATATAAGTAGTCATAGTTTAAAAAATACCTCGTATTTGGCTTCATCGCAAGCACAACATTCTTCGAGAACCACCGGCTGCAAATCCTCATTTTCCGAAGCTTCCTCGCACATGATTTTGGTCAAGAGTCCGTCTTCACTGAACCAGCTCTCTTTATTCTCAACCACAGTAGCTCTAAATGCCACACATCCACTACCTGTAGGGGGTGCAATCCAGTAAACCTATTTTGACGTTCAAGATTCCAAATTTCCTAAAATTCATCATGGACATTTCCATTCATACTCACTTGAATGAAGTCTTTAGAAACAGAATTAGTCTGGGTGATGGTATTCTCGCACATACTGCTGAATTTTGAGAGTTGATGGTTAACCAGTCTGAAATATCCTACTCTAGTATGACCGAGTTCCATTTGATTATCCATATTTTCTGGTTCCACTGATAGCATGAACTCTTTGAACATGTGTTTGCTGCCAATTAAGGGGTTGCCCTTAAGTATAACTGAGGAAAAAATGGATTTCATTGAAAAAATTCATTCAGCACCACAAAGAAATAAAAGATATATGGTAAATATACATTTTCCGAATGTTGAATTGAAATGTTCTCATTGAATCAAATTTCTTAAAATAATTATAAAACTACCAATCATAGACTCATTACCCATTAATATGTCTATGCTACAATGCTACCAATATATTTATACACCGCTCAAAATTCGTCTATTAGAAATCTGGACTCATCCGAGAACGGGCAGTTCTCATGTGCGAGAGCCCAACGATATCTTACACGCTGCTGCTCCCTACTCGATCGCGGGTGTCTAGCTGATCTTCTTGCCCTCAAATTGAAGCTATGCAACCTATTCCACTAGAAATCATTTTACCGGTAGGTTGCTTGAATGAGCTTATTTCGAGAAGTTATGAAAAAGGGATTTGGTGTCTAGCAGTTAACCGTATTAGCCGATCCTTTAGGACGGTTGTAGCTCTTATTCTTCCACCCCACGAGTAACTGCAGCACTTCTACTAATAGGATAGCAATTCCACGCTCTAATAACTACACCCTGCGAAACCCGGCGACGGTTAGCAACTTCTTGTTTAGTTGAACCTTCGTTTAACCAACTCACCAGTTGTTGGAAGGCTTCTGAACGTATGTGACAATTAATCCAAAATTCATATTACACAACACCAGATGAGTTGCAATAACCCATTATCGTACAGATGGGCCAGAGGCCTGAGTGGACATCAGCAAAAATTTAGTTTCTTTTAATTTTTTTATGTAGCCATGCGCTTCCTCCACATAGTATACACAGCAATATTGAAGAGTTAATTCAAGTGCAAAAAGTAAGTTTTCTCCCGAATGTCCAATTTTTGAGCAGTGTATATTCGATTTGATTGAGCATTCAGAATATAATATTACTGTGCAAGAAGAATTGGTTGAAATGAAAAATGTTAATCCGAATATTTCGTTTCATAAAATGCAATGTAAGGATCGAGAGGATACTATAACTTCAGGATAGATGTTATACATAATAGGCTCCAAAAATGAGCTCATTAAAATTGCATAATTTAAACAATTCATGGTATTTCATTACTAAGCATTTTTTCTTCCAAAATATTGTTCGCTGATAGGAAATAAATCGAGTTGTATATGATGCATTATCGTCTAAATAATCTAAATAATACAGAAATAGTGTAATTGATCTCTATAATAATTATAAACGGGAACGTAAACAACTAGCAATTTCATTGCAGTAGGGAGATAATACAAGTATTTATCTATGAATCTATTATTGGTCTGTGATGTTATGCTGTTGTTGTGTTCTATAATGCTGAAATATTATAACTCAAATTTTCAAATCGACAAAAATTCCCTGAATATTTTGCGTGAGCATATTGAGTTATGTATTTTCCTGCACAAAGTTTTGAATGGTCGTGGACCCCTCACACTACATATGATCTATATGTAGTATGATTCTTGCGCAACATTCCGTGGTTCGAAGCTTTTTTATGGCAGACCAAGGTCAAAGCTCTCCGGAAAAGTATTTGGTCAAAGTTCCAAAATCTGGATATTCTAAGAAATCTTAGTCTGATCGACTGTGAGCCAGGACACCAGTTTCTTTTCTGATAGAGATATATGGTCTACACCAAACAGACTTCTGGTAACTGGCAGTCACAGTTTTGGTACACCGGTGGCTCTGTACTGTCCTCAGGGACTTGGGTGGGGATTTCGATGCAACCAGTCATCTCCCTAAGAAAGTACTCTTCCATAGTTCCGGCTGAACTGGATACTATTCTTCTCTGCACATGGGTCAAGGTGCACTCATACTTAGTATGGGAATGCAGGAAAGCTCAGCGTGAGTTGGGCCCCGGTTACGTTGTGGAAGTTATTCGGTGCCCTGCGTACGTAGAGATTCCTGGAAATGAGAATGAAGGCATTAAGCTCAGCTTTTGCTGATCTGGAACTGGCGCTGATGCCCATCTATCGTACATCTGTCAGGAACTTTTTCATTAAAAGGCTAGACAACATTTTTCTCTAAATGGAGGACGGAAAGTGGTCTCACTCTGCCGAGGTTCATTTAGAGACAGTCCTCTAAGCCTGAGGCCAAAAAACTCCTGGTTCTTGAGGGGAAACAGCTGAGCATGGCAACTGATGCTATTCACTTGAAAAAATGGGACTGGTTGTTTCCTCTACCGCCGGTGCAGGGGCACTGATGAAACTGTTGAACATATATTCTGTTCAACTGTAGTTACCTTGCAGAATCTGACAACACAGCAAGGAAAGACAACACCCACTATTCTTATGGTAAGAAAGACTCCTCTCTGTCGACTTGTGGCATTTATGTCTTTGTGTCTGAGAGTGTGAGTATCTCCAACAGTCCAACTGCTTGTGGATGAACAATGTGCCACGAGGCCTTATTTCAGCCGGTGGTGGCACCGCACGTAGAAGAAGAAGAGTAAACCAAGGAAATTCAGCTGTTCAGCAAATTCTTTTGACAGGTTCCTTGAATGGGTAGAGAGAAAGAGCTAGAAATAACATTGGATATGGTAGCATCTCTAGACAAAAAAGCCAAAGGATGGGCCACAGCACGCCGATGCAATGAACCAAAATCGTGAGACCTCTTCTAGTGATGAGCCAGCAGCGAGAGAAGTTGGTGCCTTGTAAAGTATTTCCCAGTTGAGAGGTCAGAAACAAAAAGCCCAGATTCTCTCTAACAACAATGTGGTTTTGCCAGGGAAGGTCCCCGAAAAGAGCCTATCGGTTAAGATCTCTGCTAAGTGCTGAAGTCATTGCTTGTCTTCTACTATTCATGCCAGTTGAAGTGAAGTGAAGGGTTGTTCGCTGACTACAAAATGTCATTGTTGTGAATTAGAAAAAGTGTATGGGCAGCTGCTGAGCCCTGGGGTATACCAGCACTCATTCTATGTCCAACGATAGCAACTTCCTCCAGGAAGAAATTTGTAAAATGAAAGTTTATTGGGAGAGAAGCATACCACTCCTGGTCGAAGGTTCAAACAATTATGGAGCTGTAATTGCAGGGAACTAGCTTGTTGTGAAGTTGTTATTTACGTGTTTAACGAATGTCCTGAAAAGGCGAAATCAATTAAGACCGGTCACAATTTAATTCTCATACGTTCTTGAAACTTCTCCTTGGCTCCGCAGATAGAAAGAAAAAACTCTAGAAGAAATCAGTTATTATTATATACTTAAAGGTTTTTTCAATATATAGCATTATCATAATCCTGGTGCTACAGCCCCACAAGGGCCACAACCTTCTGAAGCTTCTTTCGCCATCCTGACTGGTATCTAGCCTACCTCCCCCAGTTAGTAGCACCAATATTCTGGGCATCACAATACCATCCTCCCAGCTCAGTCTCAGTCAGTATAGCGCTGCTATGAGCCACCGCAGTTTGTATGTTGATCACCGTGATGATATATATATGTCATTACTTCTTTTTCTATATTGTTCTGCCAATTCAAAGTTAAGCCTGTGCCTCCAGACGCCGTATTCTCAATATGTGTTGTAATGAAGTTTTATTGCTGTTTGTTTAGAGGAAATCTTTCTTTATTTTAAGATGAGTCTACGGGTTTTGCCGTTTTGATCTCAATTCTTACAATTCCGATTCGAGATTCAGGAGTTGTAGGACAACCTAAACATTCCAAACCGTTTTCCCCCTTTTTTATTTCTAAAAACTTTTTTGGGGATAACCGCGTTTTTGTTCATCAGTGCCGATAAGCCGGGGCGAAGACATTTTCATCGGCGCGAATTTTAACATTTTCAGCAAATAGAGGACATTGCTTTTCCTCTCCTCTCAGGTGGTATATAATAAAGAGGATCTTTTCCAGACCCGGTCATTCCTGATTCATTACCGACCGAGTGTTGAGCTGCCTTAGAGTCACTTCGTATAGCGTTTTGAACGTGTGAGTATAATCAGCGCCTATTACCGAGAAACGTATTTTCACTTGTGCGAAAGGGTAAAATCAATTTCGTAGAACTTCATTAGACATCCTAAGAATCGGTGCTCGGAGTTTAGAGGTAAGCCGTTCCGCATACTGTTGAATTCAAACCTTACTTTAAGCCAACCCCGTCCTATCCGAGTTCTCACCCGGAAGTAGTTGGACTGGTGACTGGTGCTGAGAACGATGGAAAATGAGAAGAGAAGCAACCGCATTCTGTCAGAGTCCCCACCCCACTGGTTGTAACCTGACTGGTGAGCAAGTCCCTAGGAGCGAGAAAAAGAACATGGAACCCAATTCAGGCGCTGTGCTTTCTTCCGACCTGTTTGTAGACCTGTTTCTTGAGGCTGAATTCCGTCCCCATTTTCCGATAACTGGATGTCTTGGTGCTGGCTGGCGAACGAGTCGGGACGCGTTTGAGATCGGATACCCTTTTCTTTCACTCTGTAAAATAACCACTTCCCACTGTTGTCTGTGAGGGAATCCTACACAGTTAAAATCTTACACACGTAAGAGGCTATTTTTCGTTTCCATCTATTGAAGTGTACTTTTATTTCACTGATACCAATTGGTGGATTTTATGATTGTACGTTGGTGATTATTGTGTTCACAATATTTCTAGATACTGAATAAATTGGTGAGCTCGAGTTTTGACCTTCAATAGTTATCGATAACATCCTAGACACCGGAGAACCTTGTCTTTGACTAGAAGCCACCAGAGGTACCAGGACACGATTGTCATTTCCCCTATACAATTGTTTTTGCTACCAGTAGTTTTCCATATAGATTTCCTTACTCCCTCATGATACCATAAGAATTCATATTCCTTGCTATATAGCAACTATATAGTTTCTATAAAATATCTTTCTCATTAGATATTTGTAACTTTCCACGCACTCTTATTTAAATACCCTAAATTTTGAAATTTGCATAATAAAGGAGGATCTTTACCATTAGGCCTGTCGCAGACATGCAATTTTTAGTTTTGCAACTGTTTAGTTGCAGAAGTGAGTGCAATGCATTTATAGGGAGCCGCGCAGACATGCAACTAAAAAGTTTTGCGATCAAATAGTTTTAGCCTCGACACAAACGCAACGATTGCCCTACTGTTTTGAGCACAACGCTCCTAGTGTATCTGCGCTTAAGTAAATTTAAATTTAAGTTTGTTCAGGAGAGTTCGAGGATTATTTGCATTTATGAAACCTTATAATCGAACTTCAGGTTGAACAATAACACTTTACCTGTATAAGTTTCTCCGGCAACGTAACTATCTGGATCATCAGAAATTTCAATAGTATATTTTATGCCGTCAGAGTTCTTTGGCCTTAATATTCCATCAGGAGTTCTGTTGCATCTGTTGAGAGCTCTAACATCTACTTGTTGAATGAGTAAAATACTCAGGAATGTGAGCCAAGCATTCATCATTATTCTAGTTAGTTCTTTACCTGAAAAAATAATCAGACGTTTCGAAGAATGAAATCAGTGGAAAAATCGTTATCAAATACTTATTCCAGTAGTTAAAATTTATTGTATGAAACCTAACGACATGGTGACATAGTCTAGACTCTAGAGGAAATGAAAAATGGACCCTTTAATCCACACGAGTTTCTATAAGAGGTTCACAGATAAATGGCATACACACAATGCTCTGATAACGTTACTATTGATTTTTCAAGAATCTTTCGCACCTAAACGCTCACTTTGCATTTTTGGTTGATCATTAGATATCCCCTAGCCTATAGACGACCATCAATAAAAATTTTCAATACGAGAATTTAATTTTCCTCCAGGGATAAATAATCAGATATTCTTGATCTATACTTCATTTCAATAATCTTGGAAAATTAGAGTATTTGCTTAAATCTCGGTCCACCTGAATTTTGAGGGAATCTTTCAAAATGTACAAAGACAAGATCTAGTAGTTTTTTCACCTTGTAGTTTTAAAAATATTGGAAATTTTTTGAAAGCTCTATTTTTCTGGTACGATTTTCCACTAACAACAGCTTCACTGGCGTTTCGACACCTCTGTCACTTATTTTGTGTTTGTTCCACTCATTGATTTGCTGAACAATTTTTGCCGAACCTGTATATTTACTGATACTTGAAAAGACCTGCTCATTTCAAACAATAATATAATCTTTTCTATCGAGTGTCTCCTCTTCGAATTGTTGACCTCACTAAACATCAATTCAAACAAAGAGTTTATAACCTGAGCCAGTTTTGGACAAGCTCGATGGAAATATGAGTGATAAAGGTTTATGAATACCAACGGGTTTCTGAATTAATCGAAGATGTAGCTGAACCCATCCAAATTCAGTTGTTTGGGAAGAATGCTTCAAAGGGTTTGCACATCAAATTATTTCATATTCAAGATTTTTTTTTATTATATTAAAATTATATTGCAACTTCAGTCGATTAAAATGCTAGAAATTGAAAGATTTTTGTCGGGAAGCATCCGATTTGTTACCAAATTAAAAAAAAATATATCTCCATTTATTCCCTGAAATGATACTGGACTGTAGCCAAGTGATTTTCTTTCAATTTGTTTCTCTTGCTTTAAAGCAAGTATAGTAGTCAGTAAATAAAATTTCAGATGAGATTATTATAATTCTCCTAAATCCTTCCTTTTCGTTTCCAAACGAGTGTATGTATAATTGTCTGGAGAGGAGAAAAGTGAAAGCGAAAATCTTGATGTAAAACCACTTTTTGTTTCATTGAAAGATGGCTATGTGCTTCTGCACGTATTGAAGCATCCAAAATACTAAAATGTTATTTCACAATAAAATTGTACACTTTCAAAAACAACATGTACTCATTGAGTTAGATGAAAATAATTTATCCGAAAATAAATTATATCTACAGACAACACGATTGCTATCAAGTAGCAAGCTATTTGTAACAAAAACCATAAGTTTTTGTAATGTAAATAGTTCAAAGTTAAAAAACGATCTTATTACCTTCATTGACTCATTCAGAACACAGCAATCAAAATTTCGAACAGTTTATCACTCACACAAAATATAACAGGGTCATGTATGAATGAATAAGCTCCGAACTTTGCTCTTCATTAGCGAATCTTGAACTAAATTCGTAGTAAATTATCAAGAACATCAAACTTGCGCTGTCTCTTCTTCAATTATCACATTGAATAATTAAAACAAAACAGATATGTAATGATTTAGGATATGGTTATATTCGTTAGGAAATTCCTATTCATTTGCACGAAGTTTATGGATAAGCCATTGTTGATATTTACTGTACAGAAATACATACACAGGATGATTCACAAATTTCATGAGCGATTTATATACCCAACATAAGACAAGTTATTCCCTGTTGCATTCTGCAAAGGTGGGGCAAGTTGAATTATTTTGTTTTTAGGAAAAGAGTTTAAGAGTTATCCTCGGAGTTATCGTATTGGGAGGAAATTTCTCAGAAATAACGACCTTGACGAAACAGCCGTAAGCACATCATGATGTCCATAACTATCCAACTAGAAATAGACAGAAAGAATTCCTATGAAGACATTGTTCCGATAAAACCACTTGAGGTTTTTTAATAGGAAAGATTTTTCATCTATGACGTTGAATGACTAAATGAATTCCAACGTTGAATAATTATTTCAAAATCTCATGTACAAATTTTGAGAAGCATTTTGTATGGGACAAAAGTTCATGAGTGCTTTCGGAATATGAAACGAGAATGAACCAATACCTAATCGCTTTTTTTATTTCTAGATACACAATTTTGAGACATTCTCAACCTATCGAAGTAGTTTTTTTGGAATCTTCTATTGCTAATTCTTTCAGTAGTCAATTGGTACCTCCTGGTTGATCCCTCCTATTCATCCATTTTAGTATCCATAGGGTCTGATTATTTATCACCCAAATTTTCTCCTCAACTTCTTCTAAAATAGCCGTCACAATGAGCTTAATTAGCCAATTTCACCAAACGGTGATTAACTCCACTTACCTGAACACAGATTAAAAGCGAAGTAAGGAATTTAAAGACATCATAAAACACAGAGACCCTCCATTGAAGCCTGAAAACTTGGGGAGGAGTGCAATGAAGCCTAATCCTTTTGATATCAGATATCTGGGCTGGGATTAGTGCACTCCTCTCAAGAGGAGTGTGAATACCGCAAGGCTAAAATCATAATGAAGTTTATTTTCACAGAGCTCCTAAAACCAATTCCTTAACAGTTCTATCAGTATCATCTTAAAATGAAAATGTAGAAAATCGCTCGGACCCGTCAATTTCTGATTCGAGGGGAAACAACTTTTCCGCTATTTTCATCCCCGCAACTTCAACCTCCTAACGGGGGTAAACACAACACTTTGATTTTGCATAGATATGAAGGGTTGTTGCGCTCATTACTAATTTTGAAGATCGTATCGAGTACTATCTGACCCTTAAATTTCGCTTCAAAATATCCATCGATAATAAAATAACAGCAACAATAGTGAAAGAGGCAATGTAGAATTCATCTCGAGAATATTATTCGTATCCACACATTTCAATGGTAGGTATTTAGTAGTTATGTTGTTAATTTTTTGTCCAAAAAAGTAGACGGACCATGTTATTTATTTTAGTCTATCTTAGTCTATCGTGAACTTTTAAGAACGTTACAAGTGTGTCCAAAGCGATTGTAAATTTGTAGTAGAATTAAAATGAAGTATTCCGTAGAAGGAAGCGTGTAAATAATAAAATTATTTTTGAGGAATAACGACTCTGCGCGAACAAAGGTAGCTTCATATAACGAACGACATCCTGGAAATGCTGCTAACATTGTGCACACGTTCTACTCTGATGTAATCTGTGGTTGTGCAACTGGTTGCCAAATTTGAAGCTACTGGTTACGTCGGAAACAGAAAGAGGGTGAATAAAAGAGACGAAGTGAGGGACGTGGCTGTGTTAGATAATGTAGCAATGGATCCGAACTTAAGGTCTTAGTTAGGTTAGGTTAGTTTAGGTTCTTAGTACTTACTAAGAAATTGTCCGATGTATTTGGTGTTTCACGTGCAACAATCATGAGAATCCTTTAAACAACATAAATTCCATCGTTATAAGTAGTTACGATCGATTCAGGAACAGAATGAGGATGATCCCGATCGTCGATTGCAGTTATATGAGACGTGGTCCGTGAAATTACTTAGCCTAGTTGCACACACACCGATTTTGGACGGCCGATTTTATATCGTTCGTCCAAATTCCAATAGTGAACCAAGTGTGTGAACGGGACCTGGCACACACGCCGACCAGTGAACGGTGCCGGTAAAATGCCGGTGAGCAACCGTCCAATACCGGGATGTAGTGGCGTACATGACTAATAGACGGAGAGCCAGAGCCCAAAAAAGTCTCTGAGTTTCTTAAGCCTGGTTTTTTCTCAGGTGATTACAATCATAATATACAATAAAATGCTGCGGTCAGTCAAGTGGATGTTAGAACATGTGCCTCTGGTGCGCGATCAAACATGTCGTAATCACCGACATAATAAAATCAATTTCTAAAGGCTGAAACTTTATAAACTTTTGTATTTTGGTATCTAAATCAAAATTATGATAGTCAGTCAACGTCCAATCGGGACACAGCTGGTCAGTCAGCTTTAATGTGCGTAGCGCGAGGCGTAGCGTCGTTTAGAAGGGTGCAATTCGTTAATTAAGCGTGAAAATTTTTTGTAACTAATACTGACTATATTATTTATGAATAAAATGGTCAGTCAGCCATTCCGTAGAACAACGCGTAGACGGGCGCGCCCGTCAGTCAGTGGATAAAAAATTAAATTTTTTTCGCTCTCTATAGATATTACATCATAATCATTCAAAGTAACACATTTATTTTATTTAGGCACTTCCATGTCGCAATTGTGCCTTAAAATCTCAGAAATAAAATTCGTTCGAAATCAACAGTGTACTCAACTAACGCAGGTATACGCACAGGTAAGAACTCCTTGATTTTCAAACATTTTTAACTAATATTCATTTAATTCATTAGGGATAACAAGCTATAAATAATCATCACATAATTCATCATCTCAATCTTTCATATCATTATTCTGACTATCGTGATCTGACACGTCAAGCTCAGGTGTTGCAGAATCTAAAAAATAAATAAATTTGTGATTGTTTAATTCAGATAAAGATATTTCTATACCTGTATTTTCTTGTAAAGGTTGAATAATATCATCCTGTACAAGTTCTGGTAATTGATCGCCTTTGAAACAATGACACTCATATTTCTCATCCACCAATTTTCAGCCGTAGTCAGTAGGAGATAGCTCCGTTGGAATTTGACGGTAAGCATTACGCCAAATATTTGTAATAGCTTTGTTTTGGTTCGCACTTGAGGCGGTTCCGAATCGGTTCTAAGTAGTGGAGCAGCAATGTTGTGGGAAGCTACACGCATGCTACGCGCGAGCTTACGCTGAATAAATAAGTGTGCGACTGTTTTGAACCGTTCTGGAACCATCCTAAAAGCGAATCAAAACAGGCCTAATGAATCTCGCTCTTAAGAACTGCTGCATCAATTCTGATTGGCATGGTGGCATACTCGACCCATCTACATTGATTACTTCAATTTTGAAACGATCGTTTGTGGTACTAAGACATTTATACGTCTTCTAAAATAAAACGAATCTTGCCTCGTCAATTGATTTAATTTTTTTCAAGACATACAAATGGGAAACAAATCCTTGAACCCTATTTAACATATTATTCTGGTTGCTTTCATCTGCAAGTCCAAGGTCAGCGAATGTTTTTTGAAAATCTTCGCTCTGCTTCATTATCTGCAGAGGTTTTTTTTACCTTTCTCATAAAAAGCTGGATTAAAATTACTTTCAATCAGAGCATGCAGTCCAGGAAGAGCATTGCAAACAGAATTTCATTTTTGATGAATTCTACAGACATTAATCATCCTTTGATGATTCCTAGTCCCAACTTCTATCTACGCGCATTAATGCTGACTGACCAGCTGTGTCCCGATTGGACGTTGACTGACTATCATGATTTTGATTTAGATACCAAAATACAAAAGTTTATAAAGTTTCAGCCTTAAGAAATTGATTTTATTATGTCGGTAATCACGACATGTTTGACCGCGCACATGTTCTAACATCCACTTGACTGACCGCAGCATTTTATTGTATACTAGCTGACCCGGCAAACGTTGTTTTGCCATATAAATAATTTCCATATTGTATCATAAAAAAATAGAAATTAAAAATTTTGTCTAAAAAATAAAAAAAAAATTTAGGGGTGGACTACCCCTAACATTTAGGGGGATGAAAAATAGATGTTGGCCGATTCTCATAGATAGCTGACCCGGCAAACGTTGTTTTGCCATATAAATAATTTTCTAATGATTAAATTACTAAAATGGCTATTAAAAAATAAGGGTTGATCGTAGAAGGGTGAAAATTGAGGATTGTATGTATTTTTGTATGTTGTATCATAAAAAAATAGAAATTAAAAATTTTGTCTAAAAAATACAAAAAAAATTTAGGGGTGGACTACCCCTAACATTTAGGGGGATGAAAAATAGATGTTGGCCGATTCTCATAGATAGCTGACCCGGCAAACGTTGTTTTGCCATATAAATAATTTCCTAATGATTAAATTACTAAAATGGCTATTAAAAAATAAGGGTTGATCGTAGAAGGGTGAAAATTGAGGATTGTATGTATTTTTGTATGTTGTATCGTAAAAAAATAGAAATTAAAAATTTGTCTAAAAAATACAAAAAAAAAATAGGGGTGGACTACCCCTAACATTTAGGGGGATGAGAAATAGATGTTGGCCGATTCTCTTAGATACCGGATAAGCACAAAAAATTTTATCAAAATCGGTCAAGCCGTTTCGGAAGAGTACGGTAACGAAAACTATGACACGAGAATTTTATATATTAGATTATGATTGTAATCACCTGAGAAAAAATCAGGCTCAAGAAATTCAGAGACTTTTTTTGGCTCTGGCTCTTGGACTATAAGTACACGTCTGTTCTAGCACCGATTGTTTACCATTGAACTCAAGAAAGAGTTCTTTCTTGAGTTCAATGTTGTTTTCCGACCATTTCAGTCGACTTCGTTTGGCTGATCGTTTGGCCGGTAAAAATCCGGTGAGTGTGCTCGCAACTGCTACCGATAAAATATTGGCCGATTTTATTCCGGGCCGTCCAAAATCGGTGTGTGTGCAACTGGGCTAACGGTAATCAAAATTACATGTTCGATATCTGTTTTTCGGACAAGTGTTTATTTTACCTTAACGGCAATCTCTGTCGGTTTTGGTCAAATGAAAATCCAATCCAAGATCATTTCGTGAAATGTATACTCAGCTTCCCCAAAATGAAATGTTTGGGCAGATATTTATGGAAATTGTTAAATCTGGGGGTCCAACCCCAGATAAAAAACTCCCCAATAGGCTTGAAGCCGAATTGTGTTTTCGGGATTCTAGGAATCCGGGATGCCGTGGAAAAAAAGGTGGGGATCTATGGGTAAAATATATTACCCAGATAAGCCAAAGATTTGAACAGAATAACCCTCTTTCCACAGATTATTTCAGAGAAAATGTGTAGTATGTGCCTCTTTCGTTGGTAATGTTGTCCTGAATAGGTACTGGGTAAATATATAGTTTTTTGTGAAAGCATCGTATCGAAAGTGTGTGTATATTCGATAATTCGATCGGTGTGACTGTTGTGATTAAACTTTTGTACTCAGTTAGAGTTTTTCACTATTTATCGAATTAAATTACCTGTCCTAACGATACCGTATTTAGAGAGTCATTTTCAAATTTAAGAGAAATCACATGATCGCCAGCCATTTTTTTATACCCGGTAATCTCACTGGCCAAATTTATTCAGATCTATTGGAAAACGCTATTCCAGCCCTCGTGCAAAAATGCATTTTCCAACAAGATGCCGCACCTCTTTTCGTTCAACCTGCATGTGCGTCAGTTCATAGATGAAAATTTTCCTCGCGCCTGAAATGGTAAAGGGGATATATTGAGTGGCCATCCGGATTACCTAATCTGGCTCCACTGAAATTTTATTTATGGGGTCACCTGAAATATAAGATTTACACGCTACCAAGCCTTAGTCACTGGATGATTTGCGAAGTCAGGTCATTAATGATCGCCGTCAAATTACACCAGAAATCTTGAGTAATGTGTAGGTACGTGAACGTTTTCAGCGAAACTTTTATTACTGAATGGAAGTGAATCAGTGAATGGTCCCATTTCCAGCATTTAATAAACTAATCACAAAATTAAGTAGGTACTCTTCTACTATTTTACCTGTCATTTCGTTGTCGATAGAGAAACAATTCACCACGATCCAAATTTTAGGGTGTGCGTGCTATTGTTAGATTTTATGTTTCTGCGTCCACATTATTTTGCCATAGAGAAAAGGGATCTTGTCTCTGTATTTTGCGTATCACTATCAGACACTTCTTCATTGTCGTCCATGAATTCAATCATTCAAGATGTATGTTTTCTGTGCATTCGTCTTGAAAGTATACCCATATATAGGGAGGCTTTCAGCTCTTTCGGAATAATGTTAAAAATTTCGGGGCAAAATACTGCGCACACCTTTGCCCAAGTAATCTCAAATTTGTAGGAACAATAAAACGACCGTCTTCCCTTATTATCGTTTAGTGTGAGTGTTGTTGAACGGCTGGTATTAACCTTTTTCTCTTACACACTTATTACATTCATCCAAAGGGCTGGTTTAAGAAGGTTACTTATAATCATGGTTTGTCTAAACCCTTTGGCGTCTACCATTATCATATATGATTAATTGATTCGAGCCTTCTTTTGGTAGTAACAATTTATTTATACTGCTATTAATCTTTGCTCGACTAGTTTCGGTGATTGTAAATCACCATTTTCAAGAGCCAGTAACAAGACAGCTGCAACGGAATTTACATTTAAATTCTTTAGAATTTAAATGTAAAATTCACAAAGTATGGAAAAAACTCACGATGCAGCAGTCAAGCTCAAATCATTTAATCATATACTTATAATCAGTTCAATATCCTCGTCCTCAGTATCATCTTCAACATGGATATGTTACGGGTTAAG
The DNA here is from genome assembly GCF_907165205.1 of Coccinella septempunctata. Classification (NCBI taxonomy): domain Eukaryota; kingdom Metazoa; phylum Arthropoda; class Insecta; order Coleoptera; family Coccinellidae; genus Coccinella; species Coccinella septempunctata. Next base: position 25,422,806 of record NC_058191.1, on the reverse strand, counting down.
TTAGGAGTGAACGCATAAACCTAAAACTTGCCAGCTCAACTTAATTTTACTTTTGAGGAGATGCTTATGTAAGTTTCTTCTATCTTTTTCCGATTAAACTCAAGAGTAACCGCAGCCCCTCGAATAGAATGTACAAGCAAATGGAAAAGGGAATAAAATCATCGGCCACGTCAACCTTTATTTTGGGGAAATTCATGTTTCAGTTTTTTCTTCAATTAGGTATGAATTTTCATCAATTCATTATCTTCAGATCTGATTGAAATGTGTGTTATTGCTATATATGAAAAGTATTCAGCTGTTTCTAAGGTTCGCACAATTTCATCATCAAAGCAGATATATAACTATGCAGGGTGTCTACTTTTAAAGTGGCCAAACTTCAAGGCGGGATCAGACGAGTGAATTGCAACAAATAAAAATGTCATATAACACATGGTCGAAATGTCGACGGTTATTCTTCAATTCAATATTTCTTGATTTCACGAAATATATCAAGTTTTTCATAAACTCAATTATTTTTCAGATTTCCTTGCAGTCTCATCAAATTTGACCACATATTCGGAAAGGGCAATGAATTTGCTACAAGATAAGAGAGTCTGTCCCTAATAGCACACAACGTCCATGGGACGTATGTCCATTTAACGTCGGAACGTCCATGGACTTGATTTGTATGTCCCTTGGACGTCCGTTTCCGGACAGTTTTAGGACGTCCACGATATTTATATCCATTGTTAGTCCGATTTATGTACAATGTCCGTATCGGATATCCATTGGATGCCCGTGATGGACATAATACGGACTATATGACATATGTCCGTATTATATAGTTCCAAAATAGTCCCTGACCGACTTAATACAGGCAATGTCAAAAATATGTCCTTACTGGATATCCATTAGGTGTCCGTGATGAACATAGTACGGACCATATAACTTATACATATATATTACATGGTCCGAATAACGTCCATCACGTACATCTAGTGGATATCCGGTAGGGACATCTTTTGGATGTCCTCACCGGATATTCACTAGGAGTCCGTAATGGACGTAATATGGACCAAATAACATGTATATATTACATAGTCCGTATAACGTCCATGACGGACACCTATTGGATATCAAAAGAATATATATATATACCTATTGGATATCCGGTAGGGACATCTTTTGAATGTCCATACTGGATATTCACTAGGAGTCCGTAAGGGACGTAATATGGACCAAATAACATGTATATGTTTCATGGTCCGTATAACGTCCATCACGGACACCTAGTGGATATCCGGTAGGGACATCCTTTTAAATGTCCATACCGGATATTCACTAGGAGTCCGTAATATGGACCAAATAATACATACATGTATATCAATGAACACCAAAATTTAATGAAATGAAAGTTTTAGCGGCATGCAGACAGGAATTGAATTCTGAAAAAAGTCTGCATGCCGCTAAAACTTTCATTTCATTATATTTTCAGACACTAAACTATCATCACCAAAATTTAATAGTATGTTTCACAAAACTCCATTTTTCCGCTTTGTAGTATATGAATATTTTACGAATATTATATTATGTATAACGTTATGATGAACGAAGACTAAATACTTGAGTAATTACTATTATAAAATAATCTTTGTTTGAGTTTTAAGACTTTAGTTTTTATTATATGGTATATCTGTACGAATCGACTACTATTCCATAAATCAGTTAACAATACAATGAATATGTTCCTACAAGTAGGTATATCTTATAGTGTAAAAACTTTCTAGTAAGTATGGATGGAAATGAGAACAACACAGAGAATACCATCTGCGTCTGAGTGTAAGACATTGGGTTCTAGGACACTAAAATTCTAATAGATAGGATAGCCAAAACGTCCAACGTCGTGGTAAATTTTTGTACCGTTGAGATAGCTAATGATGGTCCCAACGGGATATCCATTGGACGTCCGCGATGGACGTCCGAATTCGGTTCAAAGTTGTGACATCTGTACGTCCCTCGGATGTCCATAGAACGTCCATTGTACCAGAAATGGACGTCCCATGGATGTCCGTAATGTCCGAAGAGGACGTCCTATGGATGTCCATAGGACTACTTTGTGCTATTAGGGGTGTGCAGAAAAAACTCCTTATGCGGTCGTGGTAAGTAGATGAATATCACGAGTCTGGAGTGAACAAAATTAGTCCTATTTTCCAATGGTTTTATCGATGAAAAATTACTAGTTATATAACATGTGCATATATAATTTTTCATTCCTTTTCAGTAAAAATACCTCATTTAGTGTATTTCGAATGGCATATCAACTTTTGTGCTAGCTGCTTGTGCTCTGCCGTAATATCAAGATAAATTGATCATTTCCATGAGAATTATATTGAGATTCAATCATGAAGAGCTTCAAAATAGAGCAAATTCAGGTTCGGAATTTTTCGACTTTTTCGTGTTGTTATATCTTGTTAGCCTTGATATTATGGCAGAGGATAAAAGCAGCTAGCACAAAAGTTGATATGGCATTCAAAAGTACACTAAATGAGAATAATGAGATATTTTTTACTGAAAAGAAAACATGTGCATAACTATTAATTTTTCATCGATAAAACAATTGGAAAAATAGGACTAATTTTGTTCACTTTAGAATCGCGATATTCATCTCCTTACCACGCCCGCAATAGGAATTTTTTCTGCACACAGACTCTCTTATCTTGTAGCAAATTCCTTGCCCTTTCCGCGAATATGTGGTCAAATTTGATGAGGTTGCAAGGAAAACTGAAAAACAATTGAATTCATGAAAAAACTTGAAATATTTTGTGAAAGCAAGAAATGTTAAATTGGAGAATAACCGTCGACATTTCGACCATGTGTTATATGACATTTTTTCTTGCAATCACTCGTATGATCTGATGATGGGGTTTGGTCGTCAATGTGAGATTTGTAGTATACGGTGCCGTCATTTTATTACGCGATACCTATTCATAATGCTTGAATACTTTGCTGCTGGGCGTCATTTCATACATTAATGTATGAAATATTTCATACATTGCCTGACCTTTTCAGGCATTCTATCAATGCCTAGGCATTGTATAGAATACGGGATTTATACACATTGCCGGTAACATTCATATCAAGACATTCAATTTTTAATGAACTTATCTGGTAAAACCTGTTGGTGGGCCTCAATGACGCTTCGAAATAGCTGGGAAGATACTAGAAGGAAACTAAACAGCTAATTCTGTATCCCATAGATAAGTAAATTTCGGAAAGACGGATTCGTTTTTGCGCTGTGATAATTTATTCGCCCTCCAAATTTAAGCGATTTCTTTTCTCACTCTTTATTTGTGCAATTGATTAAAATGTCAATTCGCTCAAATATTAGTTGATAAAAAATAAGCAATTGTAGGGAAGTCACGAAATGTTTTTACTTACTATATGGGGGTTGTGTCATGAACAATGTTGAAAAACACTGCACTGAAGTAATTATAAATACAAATTAGAATATTTATTCTTTTATTTCTTATACATATTGAAGGAACTGTGAAGTATCAATGAAATAAATGGTGCAATGGTACATTTTGATGAAATGAAGAAAATCATGTTAATCTCATGAGGAGTTTGGTACTCTGTTTCTTAACTCTTCAATAACACGGTCCCTAGAGAGTTCTATTTCTACGCCGGTGGAAACTTCTTTCAATTTAACTACACCTTTCTGTATTTCTGATACACACAATATAATACCAGAGGAAATGTCTGTCTTCTCACTGTGTTGGAAATGATCAACCTAAAACAAATATAAAAGATGAAAATTGTCTCCTGTTTTGTTGTTTCATCAATTTAGAGACTAAATGAGTGAAAATTTTGCATGTTTCGTTATAATCAATTTTACTGATTACAATTACAAGCAGGGTATTTCAAGCTGAAGCTTTGCTTTTTGGAAATAGAAATATAATACAGGGTGTTTTAAACGTAGAGCCTTTTTTCGAAATAAAGTCAAAATAAAGCTCCCCACCAAAAAATCACCCATTGAAGTTATTGATTAAATAGTTACAAGATACTAGATAGTTTGTGGTATGAATTATCGAAACCCACGAAAAACACTTCATCCCGCGATGACTGCATCAACCATATGGTTTCATTTAGAATATTGACCCGTTAGGTTTATGAGTGGGAATGGAATGGAAACTTTGTAAACTTTTGTTTACATCTATCTGTAAGGGATGTGAGATAATAAACATACTGACCTTGAAACCCTGATCAACTAATTCGTTGTATAGCGTCTTTGCTTCCCCATCTAAATTTGCTTCTACTGTTGATATAAAAATGTTCTTCTTGGATGCCGCAAGTTCATTTTCGAGAACAGAGAAAATTCTGTCTACTCCAATTGAAAATCCAACACAAGGTACACTCTTACTTTTGGAGTCAAATGTACCAACTAAATTATCATATCTACCACCTCCCGCCAATGAGCCAACTGAATTTTCATCTTTTACATTATAATCTAGGTAAATGAAGGCAAAACATTAATTTTTTTTATTGAACTCTCCATTGGTACATTTTACCTTCTCCAATGAACACCGCTTCAAATACGATGCCTGTGTAGTAATCCAGTCCCCTGGTGAATCCAAGATCAAAACACATTACATGTGAGGTTCCAAATAAATCACAATATTCTAGTAGAAGTTCAATATCTTTGAGTGCTTCTGAAGCGGCCTTATTTTTTACCAATTCCTCATTTTGCAGAAGATGGCTCACTAAATTCCTACCACCGTATTGAGTAACGTATTTACCCATTTCGTGGGCTACATCTTCTGGTATTCCTTTTTCCACAATTTCCTCCTTAATCTTGGGCCAAGGTAACTGTAATAGAGATAAATGTAGCTTCTTTTCCAAAATCTCATATCTGACCTGAATGTTCTTATAAAACGTAATTGCTCTCTACCTTGTCGAGTTTTTCCAAAGTGGAACAAATATTTTTCAGTTGATCAGCTGGAACTCCGCACATCAGTAAAACAGCATCCAGGAGAGCACGGTGGTTTATTTTTATGACGAAATCTGGGATTTTGAATGAATTGAGTATATCATACATAATCCAGATACAATGGGACTCAGGTATCATTGAATCATAGGAGCCAGCAATGTCGAAATCCTTAAATCAAATGAAATTTATCAAAACTTATGGAATGGCCAGAATAACACCACTTTTTCAGTAAATTAAATGCTGCATACTCACAGCCTGATAAAATTCCCTAAAAACTCCTTTTTCTATGGAAGGTTTATCTCTCCTATAAACCTTCGCAATTTGGCAACATATCATACTCATTTTCTTATTCATTGCTAAATATCTAGCAAATGGTACAGTCAAATCATATCGAAGAGATAATTTTTCTCCACCTTGATCCTTCAAATCGTAAATAATTTCATAATTTGGACCATATTTGTCTTTAAGAACCTCCTGAAAAAGAAAAAAATACTTTACTATGGAGCTGGGAGTTTGAAGAGAACAGTTGTTCTAGAACACTTCACATTTTTGTCAATTTTCGGTGAAATATTAATGAACAATAAAGAAAAATACTTGTTTTTTCTACTTACCTTTAACTCAAAAACAGGAGTACTGATTGTTTCTGCACCATGCTTTTTGAGATGGGAAGAAATAGTCCTTAGAACGTATTTTCTAAGCGCCATTTGTTCTTGAGAAAAATCTATCGTTCCTTTGGGGGTATTACCAGAAAATTCACTGGGAGCAATTCGACAGTCCTTCAAAAGAGCTCTCATTTCTTCCAACTTGGTGTTTTCTTCCACCATCTATAAGTATAAGATTGAAATAGATAATTAAATTGGAGATGCATAAAACAATCATACAACAGTTAGTCAATGCATCTCCTATTACTAGCTGTTATAAAATTTATTAATCGCACAAAGTTATCTTCACAACTTTCGTGTACCATATAAAATTGCAAAAAAAATTATCTTCATATATACAAAAAATATTTCTCATATGAGGTGCAGCTATTCAACTACCAGTAACAAACTGAAATAAGATATGTGCGGTTCATAAAAAAAATTACCCACCATATCAGTTATCTGTAGTCTCTTCCTCAATTCTTCAGATAAACAGTCTCTAGAAACTTCTACTTCTTCTCGAGTAGAAACTTTTCTTAACTTGACTATCCCCCTTTGTAATTCAGATTCCCCCAAAATAATAGCATAAGGAATCTCTTGTTCCTCACAATGCTGCAACTGAGCTAATAATTTAGGATTTTTTTTGTACGAAAATCCAATCTGAAATGAAACAAAAATCAGCCATGAGAGAAATTAAGTGTAAAAAATTAGGAATATCATCAGATTAAAAATATAAATAGAAATGTTGTTTCAAGAGATACATGCAGATACATATTGTGCATAAATATAGAATGTATGACTTCGCATATTCAAATTTTCATTATTTTTTTAAATTATATTTTTTTTGACATGCTGCTTCTGACAGAGTGAATCAATGAATTGTACATAAATTTGAACAATAGGTTCCTCACATCAAATGAAACACTTTTTCATTTACCATTTTCCCAAATGAATGAAAATATTGTAATGAAAATACTCCAAGTCCTCAACTAATTAATCTAATTCGTAAAATACACTGCTATCTACACAATTACACCATATTACACACATTTCCTCATTTATTCTCACTTGTTCGAACGCCAGATAAGTCATGCCAACTGTAACTACCTCGCACAACACCGAGCAATTTCTTACAGTTTGTGTTGTCAACACTACGCTACATTGCCGGAGCACTAGCGATTTATTTCAATCGTTTTGTTGCGATCAAAGAATTAGGCTAACTGCATAAACTGTTGTTTTCGATTAATGTTACAATTTTTTATTCCATTTGGAAACATCATACAATATCATCACTCAATGGGAAAAAAAAATATAATCACCTTAAAATCTTCTGTACTCAATTCCTTGCACAATTTTATCTTCTCTGAAAAAAGATTTTTTTGTGCTGTGGCTATATACACTCCCACTTCAGTTGTTCTTTTCTTTTGATTGGAGGCAGCAAATTTGGCCTCAAGAACAGTAAAAATTCTTTCTATTCCAATTGAAACACCAACACATGGTACAGTTTCATTTTCAGAATTAAACATGCCAACCAAATTATCATATCTTCCACCGCCCGCTACTGATCCTACTGTTAGTTCATCATTGTCTCCAGAATCTGAAAAAAAATAATTCAGCTATCATGAAACCTGTTATTAATACCTTCAGTCATAGAAGCTGTGTAGAATTGGAAAATTGTAAAGCTTCAGTAGATTTTTTCAAAGTAGTCATCACATTTTTTTAAGGAAACAGGATTCAATGATATGTTGCTCTGCTAGTGAATTAAAATATTTTCAGGCTACTAGCATGTGAATTATATGTTAAGTTATATTCGAAACTTTGAATGTACAAGACGTTTTCATAACGAAAAATTCTACCTTTGGTTGATAATACTGCTTCATAAATAACTCCTGTATAATAATCCAGTCCTCTCGCTAGGCTAAGATCAAAAGAGACAGAATCCAAAGTGCCTTGTGACTCACAATACTTCAACAAAACTTTTATAGCTTCAAGTCCACTCACAGCTGATTTACTCTTTATCAACTCTTGATTTTGTAACAGTTCATCTACTAGTTGCACGCCTCCATTCAAACGAACATATTCACCAATTTTGTCGACTACATCTTCTGTGAGACCTTTTTCCTCAATCATTTCCTTCTTAACTTCCAACCAAGGTGACTGAAGAATTAATGATTAATGTAATTTACATCATCTATGTGATGGCGCTATTCTTTACCTTATCAAGCTTATCCACTGCTGAACAGATAGACCTGAATTTATTGGCTGGTACACCACAAACTTCCAACATGCCATCCAATAGTGATCTATGATTTATTTTGATGACAAATGGTTTCAAGTCCAAGTCAGTCAATATTTCATAAACAATCTTGATGCATTCTGCATCTGGCTTCATTGGTTCATAAATACCTGCTATATCTAAGTCCTGAATGATAGAAATAGAAACATGTAGACAATACCTTATAAGTGAATTTGAAGAACTGGTAACATTTCATTTCTTAGGAATGTAGAATACTTCTATTATAGCACAGGTATATAATAAATGTTGTGGTAAGTTTGCCACGGAAGATGGTTGGTAAGAAATTGTTTTCACACCTTCAAAAGTGGAGAATGATCTGGGAAATCGGGAACCGAAGGCGCGATGCTTGGTCGTGCGGGATATAGAAATCTAGAGGAAGAGTCACGATTGAAAATGTGCAGTCTGTCCGCAGAAGCGCGTCTATCCGCATAGGCGCATTTGTCCGTATAGGCGTATCTGTCCACATAAGCGTATCTGTCCGCATAAGCATATCTGTCCGCATAGGCGTAACTATCCGCATAGGCGTATCTGTCAGCATAAGCGTATCTGTCCGCAATCCGCATAGGCCGTATCTACGGGCTTACTAGTTATAGTACTGACTGCTTTGTTTTCTGAGATGCTTGTGAGCTTGTGCCATGAAACATATGTAATCATACGTGGTTTAAGATCATTCTATACCTTTACAACTTCAAATTGAGTGGTAAACACAATCGAATTGGGAATAGACACATTCAAAATGGGACTTAACAATTTCATTTTGAGAACAGTCATTTTCAGTTTTATTTCATACTAGCTGACCCGGCAAACCTAGTTTTGCCATTTAAATTATTTCTAGGGTAGATAATAATAACGAACTCATCATTTTAAATTTTCGATTTACTCGATATAACTTAACTTTTTGTCCAAATCTCGAAAACCTATAAGTAGTCTATGATTGCTCGATTGGTCGTAAGAAAAAGGAATGCCTTTTTTTCTGTTCTGTACAATTTTTTTTGGGAATATTTTGTTATATAAACCTTGCCCTAACAATAATAAACACAACAAAAAAAGAATTGTCCAATTTGGTGCGATCGTTTGAACAATAAAGCATTTTGAAGTAAACCATAGATCCTCTTTTATTAATATAGAAGATAGATTTGAAGCGAATTGTTCTGAAATAACTAAGAATCTGACATTCGCTCCTTCAATGTTATCTGGCATAGTTAAAATCCAAAACACTCAAAATGGTCTGATCAATACCATGCACGCATTTGCGTGCGCGAAAGAAATAGCAGGGTTTTTTCCCGCACGCAAACATTAGGTCCTTTCGTTTGCATAAAAAGTGTAGCACTTTTCTACACTCGATTTTAGTATTCGTTTGCTGATTGAATTTACACCAGTGTAGAGGAGGTGTAGTTTATCTACATCTCCTTTTGACTATGTGTAGATAAACTAAATTTCCTCTACACTGGTGTAAATCAAATCGAGTGTAGAAAAGTGCGACACTTTTTATGTAAACGAATGGACCTATTCTAGAGTAAATTAGATTCTGTCATGTCTCTGCGCATCGAACGCCAACGATGAGAAACCTATATATGCTAACAGCATGCAGAATTACGTCTGTGATTATATATGAATTAATCGAATCAAATTTGATATGTTTCATGAAATGTATATATTTATATATTTCAAGCGCTTGTAGAAAAAATATTGTTCCTAACTCTTGTCCACACTCAACTGCTTACCCGAACTCTGCTTCGCATCGTTCTGGCAACGGCAGTTTCGTGTGGGCAAGTACCACTTTCCGCACATGATAGGAAAATAACTATTTAAAGTATCAAATTCAAGTGGAAATGTGATTTCCCAATATAAAATTCTTTAATCTCAATTTGAATGTGTTTATTCCCAATTCGATTGTGTTTACCATTTTGAGAAGTTGCTTATTCTCATTTTGAATTCGTTTGATCCCAATTTGGATGTGATTAGTCTCAATTTACAGTTGAAAAGGTATAGATTAAATCAAGGTTTTCGACATGAATTCCCAGATTAATTGTACTGTATTATCCTGATTCTACCTAGGTACCAAAGTACCCCTCAGAAGCTCTGTGCCGTACATTGAAGGCAGTGTAGCCATCACAGCACAGCGGAGTAACTACTTAGGAAAACTATTCCTCTGCTCTGCCTGAAAGATGCCCGCATATTGAGAGTAGCGTAGGGGAAGTACCATGGAACTATTGGCGAATCCAATTACCGTTAAGGGCGCTGCGAAATGAAAACAATCTTTGACGTTTGTCAGTACTCTTTTCGAGATTTGTACGGCCTAGCAGAGTTTTTCTAGTAAATCAAGATATTTATCGGAAGTGATTGATTTAGTTTCGTAAAGAAAGATCAACATTCTTTGGAAATACTTCATTTGAAAGGGATGAATTGTGGAATAAAATCGAGCGATGATATTGGTGATCCACTGTACCTAGACACAAAATCCTATTATTTCACAGATTCTTCTACCATGTTATGATATAGAGGTATTCCTCATACTGAAATCTCAAGAGACATAAATATGATTCGGCTCATGGAACAAGTTCTACAGATGAGAAGAAGCATTCATTTGGAAGTATGAAAATTATGAAATTGTATTTCTAAATCGTCAATTGAATTTAGCAGAAAACTCTCGCGAAGAAAAATCGTATAACCTAATTCCTGCCAGTTGAAGGCACTGGTATAAATACCTTTTCCAATATTTTTTCAGAATCAATATTTCTATTCAGAAACCCAGACAATAATCCCAATATAACTTCTCCAAATAATAATTATAATACTTTGTTGGACAACGTGAGATAAGAAAAAACATGAGGAACAAAACTTGTTTTGACTTTGCAGTACTGACAAAGTAGTTTCGTAATTCAGTCGGCAGAGGGCGTCTAGATTTTTGGATTCGCCAATATCAATGAGTAATGTTGTTACTCTGATTAGGAGGATAATACTTAATTACTTTCTGGAAACAAATGGGTAAACTCAAAGAGTTCACAGTGGAATAGTAGATATTCCTTTTGTTAAAATGTCATTTGTCAACCAATTTTTGTCAAAATTTGATAAATTACAAGTAAGATGTCTAAAACTCTGGTGTATTCACTGATTCGATTTTGATTTTAATTTCGTGGGGATATGGGATCAGTTTCGTTTTTTCCACTGTAGGTAGCGCTGTTTAGAATTTGACAGAGCATTGTCATTTGATATTTGAAAATAATTTCCTACGACTTACGAATATGTTGTATTTAAAAGCGATTATTGGTGTGTGAAAATGTATTAGTTTCGAGAAAGGGGTGTAGAACATTCATTTATTCAACATGTCGTTCAGTAAGTTCAGTTTTCCATATGGACAATCAAGAGCTACAGCTAAGAATTCGGTGTTGTTGGAATTTGAAGCAGAACCAAATCAGATGAACGAACATTCGGGACCGATATAGCTAAGTTTTATGGAAACTTCAGCAATATTTCAAAGAAACTGTATTGGAAATACGTAATTTGAATTGTGAGCATGTATTGAGAATCAGAAATACAAAAATCTATTCGAGTCTGTTACTTCAAATATTCTTCCTGAGTAGATATAGTGAAAATTTCCTTTTTCGTCAACTGAATATATTGGATATTTGACCAATTAACTGTGTTTTATTAAAATCATATTGAATTACCTCCCTCACGAATTCAAGTTGTCAAGCGGAAATTATCTTGAAGAACAGTAAATCCTCATTCGAACCCTTATTTGATAGTGTTGAAATATTGACAGATTTGTTTTTACAAGAAAATTGAACTGTAAAGCACAAATATTCCTTAACAGCTGACAAAATGCACCAGTTCAAGTTCATATTTTGAACTCGTTGGACGTTGATAGACATTCGATATCAACGCAAAACAAAATAAAACGAGAGAGTATCATTGGACTTCCTTTGGTAGAACAAGGATAGAACGAAGCAAATGACATGGTGGCGCCGCCACGAAACTGATCCCATATCCCCGATTTTCTGAAATGTTGATGCTTGCAAAAAGTGACAAGTGCACACACCAGTGTTTTAGACATCTTAATTACAAGGTTCCAAACCAGATGCGAAACCACTACAATTTGTTTTAATGACAACAGTTCCTACCAATATAATGTAAGCAGAATGGGGAATTCTCCTCAATTTGGGTTATCACGGCATATGCAAGTTTAAACTGACTAATTATGAGTTTCATTCATGAATTTTTCAAATGCACCGCGGAAACTATTCAAAATCATTCTTCAAATATGAGGTTTTAAAATTTAAATCGCTTCGTTTCTAGTTTACGATTTGGCGACAGCGCCTACTAGAAAATAAAAAGAGCAATGGCTTGTTTATAAAATACCAGCTGCTGATTTACAGCAATCATAACGCACGTACTCACTGGCGAGCCTCGACGGCAACCGGCCATAAAATCCCATAACATTTTACGACCTTCCTCGTTCGTCGCAGACTTCATAGACAGCCATCTTTGTCTATCTCATCAGATAGTGTATTTGTTGTCCTTTATTATCAACGCATATTTCAGTCGATGTTGCCAACTTGTGCAATAGAAACAAAACGCTTTAAATTTTAAATACCCATTTTCATTCTTCATTTTTTAGTACTTAATATGGTTATTTCAAAATGTGACGTTTCAAAGATATTTCATAAAAAATACATCAATTTCATCTGAAGTTTTTCCTATTGTAACATGTATAAGGCCTAGGACATAGTTTCTGTGAAATGTAGAATGGAGACAAAGAGACATACTGATATAAGCATAGTAGGTTAAATTTTTTCCTGCACTTGATTCCAATGATTGAGAACCAACCGAGTCAAACTAATATTATAGAAGGAGCTCAACTGGATAAAATAGTAGCTTGTCAAAGAGTACATATTCTGAAGGTTACCAGTTTGCAACCTTCTATTGTAAATTATTCGAATACATTTACTCACACATTGATAAAATTCCCTGAACCTTCCTCTTGCAATTGATGGATTATCTCTTCTATACACAGGAGCTATTTGGTAACGTTTGAAATTCTTAATTTTGTTCTTTCCTAAGTATCTTGCTAGGGGAACAGTTAAATCATAACGCAGAGATAATACCTCCCCATCATATTCTTCTAGATCATATATCAATTTTGAATCTTCTCCATATTTTTCAGTTAAGACTTCCTAGATAGTTAATTGAAATTATTGAGTTAAAAATCAACTAACCATCAAATACAGCCTACCTTGAACTCAAACAGGGGGGTATCAATTGTTTTAGCACCATTCTTTTCAAAAATGTATTCTACTCTGCCAAGTACATATGACCGCAATGCCATCTGTTCTGGACTGAAATCTCTACTCCCTTTGGGGGTTTTGATAGTGAATTTTTGGCGAGCATTTTTAGGGTCACTAATTTGAGCTTTCAACTCAAGGAGTTTGGTTATTTCTTCTTGAATCTGAAAAAAATATCATCAACATGATATGAGGAAAAGCAAAACTCCTTTATGCTATGAGTAAACTAACCTTCACCTGCCAAGACAATTTCCTTAATATCGATTTAGGAAAACAAAGCCTATGATAAGTTTGTGCATGAATACATTTGAATATCAACTTAAAAACCATAATTCCAACTGGTACCAACAATTCGAAAAATTACTGTAATACAATTAATTGACAACTCTCCTGATACATTCTTCTCAAATATATCAGCTATAAACTTTTTGAAAAGAACTTATTGAGATACAACTATTTTCAATTCTAGGCATAAACAGAAAATCTCTGAACAAAAAAATGATGCAATATGCCTACCCTTTCCTTGTCTTCCTTTGCAGCTTTTAATTTTCTCACTAATTCTCCTTGAACTTTTATTTGTTCCTCCAGATTCTCAAGTGTGGTCATCTTGCAATTCAAAATTTTATGGAGAATAATTAATAAAAAAAAAATCCAACTTTCTTACATAGAAAGGACAAAGAAAAAGGTTAGCGCACTGCGACGACACAGACCACAGACACAGATTACAGTCACAGAAACGAATTACAGTAATGTCAGATGTCAGTGATAAAATGACAAATGACAATGACAAATAAGTCTGTGTTCTGTGATTGTGAGCCATAGAACTGAGAGATTAGGGACATTGAACCATAGCCGTCTTTAAGGACGGCTGTGATTGAACTCCAGCTCCAGAGACATTCTCTATGGTTTCTAATCTTTTTGTTTAATCGTGAATTCGTGTTCTATGACCTGGTCTTTGTTATGTCCACAGATTAAATGGATTTGGTTATGGCTCTCTGTTTTTTCTCGAAAATCTAATGTTTTCTTAGGATTCTTCGAATTTCTGAGCAAAAATTTCGAATGTGATAATGCGTTATATTATTAGTAAGTAGAAAGCACTCATGACGATGTTCAGAATATATTTTATTAACAATTAAAGCAGAAACAATTATTTTGAAGAAGAAATGGATTGCGTAGTGAGTTTTTATAATAGTAAAAATAGTGAAATGTATTCATTAGCTAAATGCAACTTTTTAGGAGATAGTGACACTTGCATTGAAAGGAATATGCGATAGTTTCCATGGATTTTTATATGTACCTGTTTTATTAATGAACTTTTGTCAAGGTTACTTTGGTTCAAAACTGAAGGAAAGTAAAGAGTGAGTATCATTAAAAAAGATGTGGAAGATTTGAAAATAATAATTTCTGTAATCAAGTTAAGATAACAAAAATATGGAACTTTCTATATTTCTATTTTGAAAGCATTGTCAATAGTTTATATTCGGGGTATTATATTATCTAATATTCAGAATAGTTAATATAAGGATAATTCTGATATATAGATTGAATTTTTTACGTGTATTATTTTTGCTTTCAGAGACACAAAAATTGTGGAGGCACTAAAGACAGCTTGTATATACAATTTTATATATTCTGTGATTATACTACCAGTCTTATACATATTGTGTCCTTTATGTAATATTATATTTTCCAAGACTATTAGTGAAGATTTGGTTTTAAGCATAAACACATTTTTTTATAATATTGGTCTGATCTTTCGCATACTTCCAGTACAAGTTTATAAAGCTGGACATTTCTATTTATTTCAAGTAAGTATAAAACTCATTGTAACAAATGATCTTATAGGTATTTTGATTTACTGAGTTTTCATGAAGTGTTTTTGTGATTTTCAAGATCTTTGTTTGCATTTTATCCAGGTATGATTTTTTCAGGACATTGCAAAGTTGGTTCATATCAAAAAGAAAGGCAAACCTCAGGAATGGGGAAGTGTACAAGTACGCTTATCTGATACAGTTTTCAACCTTGTAGTACAATTTGTTTATGGAGGACAGCTGTTGATAATTTCATTCTTACCAAGCATTTGGTCCTTTTGCTTTCCTAATACCAAATTATATTTTTTACCTAGCGAATGGTTTCTCCAATTTATTATATTAATTCTTACAAGTATCTGGTATTCATTGTGTCTTTTTGAATACAAATGGTACTTTTTGGCATGGAATTTGCATAAACGCTTGGGATATATTGAAAGGAATTGGCCTTATTTTATTGGTTTCAGTTTTTTTTATGCTGTGATAACAACTTACTTGGATTCCTACTGCCTAAAGTAAGTCGGAGCAGTTTGTATATGTGATGGTCATTAAATAATTTTTTTTTTAGTGCATTGATTGCTGGTATTCTATTTCCTTTTTATTTAATCAGTGCATATGAAGCAGACCCTGAAGAAAGTATCGGGTATGTACATTCAAATATTAAAATCAATTATTCACATTTTACTATTTCCAATTTGATTAATCAAAATTTTTTTCAGAGTATTTTCTATACCATTCTTCCAACCATCTGTTGTAATTACTAATACATTAATCAAGATGCTCAATAGGAAGAAAAATTGATAACCTACCTGGAAAATATCAAAGACTGGGGGGGGGGGGGTTGAATCGATGAGATGATAGAATAAATTTTATTTTGTGAATAAATGATTTTCTCTTGATTTCAACAGTATGTGAGTTTTATATCAAAATCTATATATAACCCCAACATCCCCAACAATAGCTCATGACTGCTATGAAGCTTTTCTTATTCAAACAATTTTTTCTGGCAATTATGACTGAAAAAAACCTTATTGTATTTTGAATTTAGAACTAATCTTTAATATAAAAAATATCCTTTTGATAGTATACAGCATAGCTAAACTTCTGTTTTCTAACTGTTCGGAATTCACCGTTCACTCGGCTCTGTTCAGAATAATAACTAACAAACTAACTCCTCGAGCCCACCGCGCTTCTTTTATATCGATACGCCCCTGTTCGAGAATATTCTCGCAACACAGAGAGCGATTTACGCGGTGTTTCCGAGCGGTGGCAGGGGCGTATTCAGGGGATTCGGACGATACACTGCCTCCTCCTTAAGACATTCTACTCTGTAATCTGTGTTCGGGGACCGAACATCCTGGTTGGTGTAACTGAACCTACAAGCGTCTCCCTCTGCAGCACCCTTGGTGTTGGAAATAGCATTCCACTGTGTTCTCCTTCGCCATCTGACTGCTGAGATTGAAACTGCATACCAGTTCCCATTCTATTGAAAATTACCTCCAACTTGTTTCGAACGATTCTCCGTTTGAGATGATCTAGACCACAAACCTTTGGCTTTGGCACGGCTAGCTTCTTCAGCTTGGCGAGTTCACCCCTTAGGTTCAACATAGTATCCCACATAGTTCTAGGTTACCAAGTAGAAAAGGTAACGTCGGCCATCACCTAGTCTCTAGGTTTTCTCGGGACGAGGTCGTTGTATGAAGATCTCAGGTACACTGCCAAATTTCTTCCTGAAGACGGATGCCATTCCTCTGGACATACGCTGGTCTTCGGCGATACAATGGGATAGTGAATAATATTCAGGTATAGAGAAGAGATTTTGCTGCTGCTCAATGGTTATTCCGAATCTTGCTTCTCCAGTTCCTCCATTGTTTGCTATGAATTGGTGAAAACTCATCTAATCGTGCTCCACTTTCTGGGTGGGTGTTCTTCTCAGATGGGCTTCGTCGTAGTCCGCCTCGTATTTCGCTAAATAGCGAATATGGACCAAGTAGTATGGTCCTTCCCAGGCCTTCTGTAATTTAGGTGATAATCCTCTCTTCCTCTGGAGGTTGTATAGCCAGACCAAGTCTGCAACATCGAAACCACTTTCCGTGGCTTTGCTCCAATTTGGAGGTTCTGTCGAACTTTCTCATTAATGTAGTGTGGCCTGCTCTTCAAGCTGCTCACGTAGTTCTCACCAGCTATCTTCATCCCGGGCTTACATTCAAACTCCAGGTCACAAGGCGACCTTATTTCTGGGCCGAACATAATACAGGCTGGTTTATCCTGTCGATTCTTGTACTGACGATCTGTAGGCCATGGTGAGTTGATGAAGCTACCTGTCCTCTTTGATGATCAGAGACCACTTAAGTTAGATATTTTCGAACAGTTCGAATTATTCCTTCGACCATCCCGTCCGACTGTGGGTGAAGGGCCGTTGTCTTCGTCTTCTGGATTCCGAGCAATTCGAATACATTTTGAAACAGGCTGGACTCGAAGTTCCGTCCTTGATTAGAAGGTAGCTCGAGTGTCACACCAAACCACGTAGGTAATTATTTTCATCTACAGTTTCTGGGAATGGGCCAGCAATATCCATAGCAACTCGTTCTAGAGGACTGCCTACGTTATACTGCTTGATTGGCGCTCTACGATTTCCTCTCGGGACATTCAAATAAGCAGATAATCCGCATTTCTGGCAGCAGTGCTTGACGTCTTCCTTGAAGTTGACCCAGTAAAAACTCACTTCTTTACTCCTTTTCCAGAGTTTCCTTGATACCGAAATAATGCCGACCAGAAGTTCTGACGTGTAGCTTCTCTAATACTTTTTGCACTCGACTCTCGGGAATTATCAGCGATTTCTTGGTGTGGTGCCCTCGTTATTCTCAATGGACCTCTTCAACAGTCCATCCTCCAAAATGATGGAATCCCACTGTGCCCGGACTTCAACCTAAGATTCAAATGACTCTTCTTTTCACTTAGGTCTCTGTCCTTTTTTCTTCCAATCCAGCAACATCTTCAGTTCTGGCTCATCTTCTTTATTTCGCTTTAAGGATTGTCGCAACCTGTTCGAATCCACGATGGTTGTTCTCAAGAATTCCTTCTCTTCTGCTTATCTGCAGTGCTTGAAGTCTGAAGGACATGGTCTCCTGGATAATGCATCAGCATTGCCAAGTATCTTCCCTGCACGATGCTCGACAGTAAAATTATTGTATTGCTGCAGCCTCTCTATCCATCTCGCGACTTCACCCTCTCTATTTTTGAATCGTAGAAGCCAACTCAGAGCGGCATGATCTGTCCTTGGAAGGAATTCGCGGCCATACATATTATATATTATTAGAAGTGTTTCATGGAAAAGCTCTCTCCTTGTGAAGCAATAGTTACGTTCGGGCTTTGATAGAACCTACCTGAAATATCCTATAAATTTTTCTTGGCCATTTTGAATTTGAGACAATATGTCTCCTAAGGCCTTGTTGCTCGCGTCTGTGTCCAATGTGGATGTTCCATTGGCCTGCGGGTAACTTAGGATATGTGCCGTTACTGCCGTTGTTAGAGCTTGTTTCAGTTGATTGAAAGCATCCCCACATTCTGATCCCGGTTGAAGTCCTTTCCATCCTTCGTCAGTCTCGTTAAAGGCTTTGCGATATTGGCAAATCCAAGGATGAATTTCCTATAGTAGGTGCACAATGCGAGGAAGCTTCTTACATGGTGCCTGTTTTACGGCATCGGCCATTATTCCCCTACGAACTTGATCTTGTCTGCGCTAACTATAGCTGCATATACTACATGTCCTAGGTATTTCACTTCTTTCCTGAACATGTGGCACTCCTACGGACTGAGCATTAAATTCGTAGTGCGCAGCCTCTAACAACATCTCTTGAATTCATCAGGTGGTCATCGAATGTCCGACCAAAAACAATGACATCATTCAAATAGACCAGGCACGTTTTTCAAGATTATCCTCGAGGAATGGTTTCCATTAATCGCTCGAAAGTTGAGGTGCATTACAAAGACCAAATGGCATACTGTGAACTGCCACAATCCTTTACCGATCTTAAGAGTGGTTTTCTCTTTGTCCTTGGGATATAGTTCCACTTGCCAATACCCGCTCTTCAAGACAAGTATGGAGAACCACCTCAAGCCAGAAAGCGTGTCCAAAGTATCGTCAATCCTTGGAATGGGGTAACAATCCTTTTCTTTTTCGTTCAAACAACGATAGTCTCTAAGAAGGATTGTTAACCCAATTTGTGTAGTAGTTGTGTAAATAAATTAGAGGTTCTGGAAAGAAGACAATATGGTTAATCCCACACTTGACACCAAAGCAGAGACTCTGACCGAAGTAACATTCTCAGGG
Source organism: Coccinella septempunctata (assembly GCF_907165205.1). Classification (NCBI taxonomy): domain Eukaryota; kingdom Metazoa; phylum Arthropoda; class Insecta; order Coleoptera; family Coccinellidae; genus Coccinella; species Coccinella septempunctata. The sequence goes on along the minus strand of NC_058191.1, from coordinate 25,403,477 downwards.
TTTATCAAATTGTCTCCTTTCCAGAACGTCTAATTTATTCACACAACTACCGCACTAATTTATGTACAAGGACTTACTCTAATTTATTTACACACTCACACATCTCATCATATCTTGAGTGAGAAACTCCTTCACCTTCACTTGGCTATGAAAAGAGGTACTGCATACACATTCTTATCTTTGATATTCTGTGGTAGAAGCACAGAATTATCTCGCACAGTGAGGTTGAGGTTAGCGCAAAGATTAATTTCTTTTGTAAAGAGTTTTCTTGTTGGTCGAGGGAAAATCGAAACATGAGTACTTTTTCTGAAATTGAAAAGCAAACTCTTTCAGCAGTAAGAATTTTTTGAAATTATAATTCATTGAATCAACACGATAACCCCTTTTAGGAGCATCAGCTCAAGCTTCTAAAGTCGGATATTGAGGAATTACAACAGGGTATAAGCGAAGGAGTTCCACATTCAAGATGTGATGAGGAAATTCAGAAGCTTCAAACAGAAAATATCAAACTGAAGCATCGCTTGAAGATTTTACTGAATGTATTAATTTCATATTCGATTCATTTTCATAAATCGTTTCGAATTACACTCGATCATTTTAGGCAATTGAAAAGTATCCGTCTAATAATCAGTGCACCGAAATGGAAAGCATTCATATTCTATTGAATAATTTATTCTCAGAAGCTATACAAAAAGCTTTTCCTGATTTAACAGAAGCACCTGTTGTTATTAATTTATCTGGTAATAATGTAAAATTTGGTGATTATCAATGTAACTCTGCGATGCCAATATCCAATATGCTGAAACAAGTTGGTAAGTAATATTTTGAGGCAAAGATAATGATTTAAATAATAAATTTGGATTACCAATAAATTTTAATGAAATACTATATTTTACTTGGTTTATTTTTGACCAGCATAAAATGCTGAAATTCTTGTTCAGTTAAGTAAAAACTATTTATTTGAGATTTAGTTCCAACTCTTTTGTTTTGACTATAATATTTCATTAATTTCAGTTATATTCTAACTCATCTCAAGTTTATATTTAATTAATGATAAAATATTAATACATATCAACAATCTTCAACAGGAAAAAAAGTATCACCTAGGGATGTTGCCAATGATATTCTCAAGAATCTATCGCCTCATGAAAGTATTGAGAAGTTAGAGGTGGCTGGACCTGGCTTCATAAATATTTTTTTGAAGAGAGAATATGGACTCACCAGATTATCTACAATATTCTCCCAAGGGTTGAAACCGCCAAAACTTGAAAAAGCATTGAGGGTAATTGTGGATTTCTCATCTCCTAATATTGCCAAAGAAATGCATGTTGGTCACTTGAGGTAAGAAATTGGATCATCATCATTGAGAATAAATTGTGTTTTATAATTTCCCAAACTTCAAAATATTATCGATGTTAATTAATCCAATTTGCTGGTTATTACACATAATATTTGAATATTACACATAATAACTAGATTATTAAGTTTTTCTTGGCCAAATACAGGGTGTCTCTGGCAAACCACTAGCATGCAGTTCAGTCAAAGATCTGCTACTGTACACCTGAGCTCAAAAATAGTTTTGTTTTGAGTTGTTTGTAAACTAGCAGTCTCTATTGATATATAGGGTGTCCCTTGGTGAATAGCATATTTATGAAATGTTCAAGGGAAAATGAAAATTTTGTTACATGGATAGATAGTTCTAGCGATCTGAAATATTTCCAGTTCTGTGACGTTGCTGCTCGAACTGACAACTGACATCCACTCTGGCTTATTTCATGTAGCAATCCCTATATTTGTTTCCGATAATTTTCCAGTCATTCAAAGTTTCATGAGAAAAATCACTGATAAATGCTCATAGAAAATTGTTCTATTTCGTAGATTTGTTGAATGAAATTGGTTAATAATATGAGTAATCTTGTATTGAATTCACAAATTTAAATTAATTATCCAGGAATTGTCATATTCCTGCATTTTTGCTGAGATGAGAGGAAAAAGTGTATTTTAAAATTTATTTCAGGTCTACCATTATTGGTGAGAGTATAGCTCGTTTATTAGAATACCTAGGCCATGATGTCCTTCGACTGAATCATGTTGGAGATTGGGGTACTCAATTTGGTATGCTAATTGCTCATTTGAAGGATAAATTCCCAAACTATCTAGAAAAATTACCACCAATTGGAGACCTACAAGCGTTTTACAAAGAATCCAAAATTCGATTTGATAGTGATGAAGAATTTAAAAAAAAGGCATATGCTAGTGTTGTGAAGTTGCAGTCTTTTGAAGAGGACCATGTGAAGGCTTGGAAAATGATATGTGACATTTCAAGGAAAGAATTTGAAAAAATTTATAAGCGATTAGATATTACCTTGGTGGAACGTGGTGAATCATTTTATCAGAAATATATGGAAGAAATAGTGAAAAAGTTAGAGGAAGGGGGTTACTTGATTGAAGATGAAGGAAGAAAAATTCTTTGGGCAGAAGAACCTGGTAATGGCATACCAATGACTATTATAAAGTCTGATGGTGGTTTCACTTATGATACCTCTGATATTGCGGCCATGAAACATAGAATCCAGAATGAAAAAGCAGAATGTATAATTATAATAACTGATGCAGGACAATCGACTCATTTTAAGACTTTATTCAAATGTAGTCAAAAACTTGGAATAGTGGATCCAAAGAAACACAGGTTGGATCATATTGGTTTTGGAGTTGTATTGGGTGAAGATAAAAAAAAATTCAAGACCAGATCTGGTGATACAGTGCGCTTGGTAGATCTACTTGATGAAGGACTACGTAGGGCATTAGATAAATTGAAAGAAAAAGATAGGCATTCTGTTTTAACACAAGAAGAGCTTGAAAAGGCTCAAACTTCTGTAGCTTACGGTTGTATCAAATATGCTGATTTATCTCATAATCATAACCATGAGTATGTTTTCTCATTTGATAAAATGTTAGAGGACAAGGGAAACACTGCTGTTTACCTTCTTTATGCTTACACACGTATCAAATCAATAGCCAGAAATTCAAATTTATCTCCAGAGGATATTAAGGACTTGGCCACAAAACATTTCATTTCGTTAGAACATGAGAAAGAATGGAAATTGGGCAAAGTATTATTACGTTTTCCAGATGTGCTCATTAAAATTACTAAAGATCTGTACTTACATTGTTTGTGTGAATATTTATATGAAATTGCAACAACATTTACGGAATTTTATGATGCTTGTTATTGCATTGAAAAAGATTCCTCAGGTGATATTGTCAAGATAAATTATGGAAGGATTTTGCTAGCCGAAGCCACAGCTCTAGTTATGGAAAAATGCTTCCATATTCTTGGTTTGAATCCGGTTGAGAAAATGTGATTTCATGTGAAATAAAAGACCTGTTCGAATAAAATCTCTACTCTCTTTATTTCCTGATATAATCGTCGCATGTACAACACGCTAAATAATATGAGACCACAATTGTCGACACTGTCTTTTTACAGTCATTCAAGTCGTAGTACAACAAAAGGCAGTCCATTACACCCATCACATTACAAATGAATTTCCCAGCAACCCAGTCCATAGATAGACATAAAGGGTGGTCCAACGAAAACTCGATTTACCGACTTTGAAATGAATATGTGGAAAATCGCTCGGATGCGTCAATTTCTGATTCGAGGGGAACAACTCCCTTTTTTTCATCCCCGTTACTTCATAGACGGACCATGCTTTTGTTTTACCTTACTGCCGGTTTCATAATCAAATTTAAAGTCACTTTAAGCTTGAAGCCTCCTTTACTGTCATTTTTAGTAGGGTTAAAGGGAGCTTTAAAGTCAAAGCGGCTTCAGGTTTGATTATGAAACCGGCCGTTAGTCTATATATCGTGAATTTTTCAGAGTTACAAAAGAGTGTCGAAGCAATTGTAACTTATTCGTAGTAGAATTAGAATAGTACCTATATTCCGTAAAAGAAATGGTGGAAATGATAAAATTATTTTATAGAAATACGATGCTGCGCGAGCAACGGCGCCTTTATTCAACGATCGACATTCTGAAAAAATGTATCCGTTTCCTACGTTGTGCAACTGGTTGCCCAATGAAAGAGACGAAGCGAGAGACGTTGTAACGTGGTTACCTCGGAGAAAACTTATCTCGAGCGCCAGCTATTCTTTTCACTAGGAAGAATAGCAAACCTACCAGAGTAGCTGCTGGTCGAAGACAGAGTTCGCTGTTATCTAGGGTGGTAGCGATAACGAAGTAGTCAAAATCAAATTATGTACTAGTTTATTCACACCTTCGGAAACTGATTATATGTACAAGGGAGATATGTGTAGGTATGAAATATGAGCGAATCTATAAGCGAACATATATTCGGGAAATTCTATCCGGTCACGAGCACTTTATAAAGCTTATACCGGGTGCAGTGAAAAATCAAAGGTGGTTCAATAAAATGCGTCAACCAGAACTGACGGAATGAATACTAAGGATGACCTCGCGAAGTGAAATGACTTGCTATACGATATCGGGAGGTAATTGTATTTCTCCAGAAATGAAACACAACCAGGGTGGGTACATTCGAGACTTTCATTCGCTACCCCAAGGGCTATAACGCTTCATGACTGATAGCGAAGAAAAGGTCTATTTTTAGCGCAACTACGGGATTTCACTAACGACGAGCGGTATCTCTTATTCTCTACCCCAAGGGCTATAACGCGCCATGACTGATAGAAAAGAAGAGATTTCGGATTCAACACTTATGACGCGGACAGGGGGGTTGACGGGACTTTCAGTACCCCAAGGGCTTCCGCACCATGACTGATAGCGAAGAGAAAAGTCAGACTCGTGAAACAGGGTAAAGAACGATAAAATATAACAGAAAGCGATACAGTACAGCAGTGTCAAAGTCAAAGAAGTAACCGGTGTAGGTCTAACAAAGAAACTGAACGGTAAAGACGGGGACCTACCTCCTTTCTTTCAGGCACTCGCGAAAATCAAAGGAAAAAAAACTAAAAATCAATTCTTAATATCACTGATGCTAGCAACACAAAATTATTCTTAAACGTCGAATCGCAGAAATTACGGAGCATAAAACTAACTGAAGTAAAAGAGCAGTAAAAACGACTGAAGTAACAGAATCAAAAGTAGAGGTCACCAAGTGAAAGACTGAAGTAAAAGAGCAAAAGTGCCCGTCGCGGGGGAAAATCTGCTTTTATAGGCAAATCCCCCACACGTTAAAAATCTGAAAATTACAGAATGCGACAAGAATGAAAAACGTCGTCAGCTCCGGTTTATCGCATATCAACATCAGAAAAACGTCGAAATCTTCAACGGCATGCAAGAAAAACAACGTTAAACACAGATAAACGGTTTTTTACATTTACTCTGCCTATCGGAATGAACGTACTGATTATTTGAGAATTAAATATTTTCAAAAGGCGGAAAATGTAAAACGAAAGGAATTCACTAAAATGAACTCCAATTTTCCTCAGAAAACTGGGATTCATTACAACGTGGCTTTTTTAGGTCATGTAGCAATGGATCCGACCTTTAGTACTTGGAAATTGTTCGATGGTGTTTGACGCACAACCACATAAATTCCATCCTAATAAGATACGATTGGCTCAGGAACTGAATGAGGATGATCCCGATCGCCGATGAGTGTTCATTTTACCTTAACGGCTTTGTAAACCTACATAACTGTCGGTATTGAAAAACATGAAAATCCAAGATCATTTCGTGAGATGCATACTGAGCTCTGAGCTTACCAGAAATTAAATGTTTGTGCGGGTATTTTATGGAAATCACATAATCGGCCCTTTCTTATACCCAGTAATCTCACTTGCCAAATTTATTTAGATCTATCGGAAAATGCATTTTATCCAGCCCTCGTGCTAGTATTGGAGAATGCAGAAGACCATAAAACAATAATCATTTTCCGACAAGATGGCGCCCCACCTCATTTTGTTCAAACGGTGCGTCATTTCTTAATTTCCCTCACGCCTGGATTAGAAGAAGTGAAGCCAGATCAGGTGATCTGGCTTCGAGATAACCCCCTTTAGGGGCCTCAGTTATGGGGGATGCAGATAGTGGAAAAGCTAAGTTTTCGTTGGACCACACTATGTATGTCCACTCCCCATACAATCTACAATATACATCACAGAGTATAGAAGAAAGTACTCAATAGGTCCTTTCGTTTGCATAAACGTGTAGCACTTTTCTACACTCGATTTTAGTATTCGTTTGCTGATTGAATTTACACCAGTGTAGAAGAGGTGTAGTTTATCTACATCTCTTTTTGACTATGTGTAGATAAACTAAATTTCCTCTACACTGGTGTAAATCAAATCGAGTGTAGAAAAGTGCTATACTTTTTATGCAAACGAGAGGACCTAATACTACTACACAGAACTCATACTGTTAACACTCACTGGATATACTGTACACCAATTTCCAATTATGTTTTCTATTGGAGAAGATTGCGAAGATTTGAACTTCTCCCAATAATTTACCTCAAGTAATATCTGTTTTCTTTCTGGATATCAGTGATATATTTCTGTCATCTGTCCGTTTCTCGACGAACTAACGTTAACTTTCCTTTCTTGAAAATCTTTTCATGAATGAAATCACGTATAGATGTCAGTAGTATAAAGAATTTGTTACACTGACTTTATCAATGATTGATAAAGTCGTAAAATTTGTCGCTAGGCTAGGAGTTCCGTGTAGAGAGAGCTAGAGCAAGAACGAGTAAAAGGAACTATAAGTTTTTCTAGAACTGAAAGTGAAACTTCAACTTTGTAAGATTATTCGATAATTCGAGTGGTTTCCTCATTTTGAATGGAATGGAATGAAGAACAGTGAGCACAAAAAATAGGCGTGAAAAAAATTTGTTATTTCTATAAATAGAACCTCTATCATTAGAAAAAATATTTGTTATGCTTTTTTTTTCATGAAAATCTGTGAGAACTTGGAGATTTTCGGTGATTTATATGAGTTACTTTTATATCATATCTACCGCCTGTTAACAGGCAGGCCTACAGAATGCTGAAAAAATAGAATATAGAAATAGAATGGAATACTTATAATTCATTGTTATTGCTGAATAGCTAAAACCATTTAGTACCAAACTCGATGTTTTACTCAATGCTACCTATAACTAGTATAACACTCACTGACAATTATTATACTAACTATGCTCAACATGTGAGCGTTTTTGAAAATAACTGAAAACAGTGAAAACTATATTCCTCATTTTTTGTTTTATTATTATTGTTGTCTTCCAATAGGAACTTATTTATCGACAGGACCTTAATTGGGCTACCTCTATTTTGTATGTACATCAGTAGTTTCACACTCTACATATATGTATCCAGTAGTTTATTCGAAAAAATGGGATATGTGTTCCTGTATTTCAGGAACTTTTAGTTTATCCTGGTATTCAGAATTCACCTCATATCTGCAGTTTGGAGTTTAATGACTTTTGGCATAATTTATCTCATCCGAAAAAAGCATTTTGTTTCCTATATAATTTTCTTTAAGTTCAATATATTGAACTTAAAGAAAATATAGGAAACAAAATGTATACATTCCACTGCATCATTTTTACAGTTTTTCATTAGTTCGGGAAAATAGGTTTAAAATAGGAAATAGTCGCAGGAGCTATATCTGGAGAAAGCAGTATGATAGGGTAGCATTTTGTAGACCATTTATTGATTTTTGACATAGGTAACACTTTGAATAATGTAGGATGTAGGCAATTGTTGGTTAAACTTTTTTCAAGGTGAAGGGTAAAGATCTTAAGCATATATATCTCTGAAAAATGTGGCTGATCATGCATCACCAAAACAAAACAGTTGCAATTCCGAAAATTTCAAATATATCATAATTCCGTTCACCCTCAATGCAAGGTTTGATCTCTAAGTGGATGAATAACTGCTTGGCATCTTCACTTCTTCTACCATCTTCATCGCATCGAGAAAATCCTGCTCATTTTGTTGAAAAAGTTGTGGCAAAAGACCTGTATTTTATGGGCATCAAGGGCTCTTCGTAATTGGTCACAAGCTTGTTCCATTGGATTTAGGTCTGGGGATCTTGGAGATAATGCTAAATGTGGAACACTTGGGTTTTCTCACCTGGTGGGATCACATATAATCATCCAGGAAAATGAAATTTTTCACCAATAACTGCCCTAAAGTGTGGAAATACTCCGGTGATAACTTCATCAAGCTGTCTTAAATTATTGTCGTTTGTTGTTTTTTTTTTTGGTCTGAGTAGTTGTAATTTACAGAGGTTGTATTTGGTTAATTCTATAGTTTTTCTCTGAAAAAACCGAAAATGGGAGGCAAGCGATTGAAATAAGTTTGAATGAACAAAAACTGGAATTGAGATCTCTAATATCAATGATTTGACTGTTTGAAGCAGAAGTAAAAACGGCCACCAAGAGAGATTATCCATACCTTGTACCAAGCGATTATCATGTTTTTCTTTAAGTACAAAACTTCTTTTGTGATGGTAACAAGTCTTGAAGTTGACATAAAATAATGGATTTTTTTCCAACCTATTGGAATATATGATTAAACTTCATAAAAATTGCTTCATTGAATTGATGAGTCAATAGTCCTTGAGAAAGATTTTTTGAGAAGCAATATATATTTCGACAAAAAAATTCTAATCGGGCTCACGAAACGTACAGAAAGTACGATTAATATTGGATTAAAATGTGAAATTCTTCCTTGTCAATTTGACGGCAAAACTTTCTAGCAAATATGTGCATATCGTTATAATAAGGAATAATTTGTTATCTAATTTTCAAGACAATGACATAATCAGGCTAGTACCGTGACTACCATAATGATGCAGCTAGTCGCGAGAGAATCCGTTGGAGAAAGTATCATTAAATTTAAAATTGATTTCACTTTCTACACCAGCGATAGAGAGGCAAATATGAAGTTGTAGCAATTATACCGTTCGTTTTCATTCAGTCTTATTACTAGACCAGAAACATAAGCATTGTTTATCTTTTTCACAAAAAATTATTTCCATTGTGCATTCAATTTTGTCAAATAAACAGATCCGTTTTCTCTATCATATATTCAAAGAATGAAAATATAAAAAATATGTAGTATATGAAAATATACTAATATGTACCTATATCGAATGCACAGAATTCACATCTTCGGTTTTAAATTAGGCGATTTTAAATTGGAGTTAACTATTAACTTTTTGAGCCAGAGCCAGAAATCGATAAAACTTTTGTGGCTAAGAATGATTAGGTCATTAATTTTTTTATCAACCCTTTTTTATTATTAGAAAAAAGAGGTTAAGCTAATCGAATTAGAATTTTTACTTTTTTTATGTATTTTGATTTCAATGTCATACTCTTCAGAAGTGATTGATGTTTTTGAAGTAGGTATCTATTTTCGAAAATATCACTTTTTCGTAGGGAAGTTGGTATTTGATGAATTATCTGCAATAAAAATTACAATTGAAAAATTAATTAACAATACAATTGATACGTTCTTTATTTGGAGAATGAAATGTTCGAATTGAACAGCTCTAGCGACTCATCATAGCCCCTATCTAGTCTAGAAGTAAGAGAAACAGCCAAAATCAGGCAATTTGGGATACCCGCCTGTACAGTTTTGGCTCAAACAGTTATAGTACATACCTATAATGGAAAAATTGCAAATAGTTAAGAATTTTTAGAAAAATACATTCCTAGTTGAATTATCAAAAAAGTGTCACCTCCGTTATCACAATAATTTCATTAGAATACTTACTTGTAACCATAACCAAGTTTTCACCTGAGCTATGGTCAACTGTTGAAATTGCTATCAAATCGCTATCCTACGATGCGAAGATGTAGTAGTAGTAGTAGTAGTAGTTGTGTAGTTGTAGTAGTTAGTAGTAGATGTGCCATTTGAAATAAGAAAGTAGTATGCTGTTTTGGTATAACCGAAAGCTGCAGAAGTCGAAAATCATTTTAAGGAGAAAGTTCATTGTCGAAAGAACCATCATGCAAATTTTCAGTACAAATGGTTTTCCATAAACGTCAAATAGGCCATCGTGGTGAATCACCCTATATAGTGTGTATTTGAGTGAGGCTTTTTTTTTCAATAGATGGCAACTGGTCAAAATGAAGCGTTTCACCGAAAATCACCTATACAAAAACTTTCAAAATGACAAAGTTGAAAAAAAATTGAAAATGATTACTGAAATAGATCCTAATGCGACCCTAGACCGTTTGTTAGCTGAAGTATCGCAAAGCAGTGGGATAAAATTTATCTTCTGATTCGATGTTTAGGATATTGGCTCGTTCGATATTTACGTGGTAATGAAAATGGAAACTTTACTTACACGATTTTATGAAATGGCTCATTTCGATACCAACTGACAGAAGAGACTTAGGACACAAGTGTGAAAAAAAGAATAATACTTCAAAATCTCACCAATAAAATTCGTCTGAATTATTCACGAATTTTTTCACAATGGTCATCACAATCTTCTTGTTCGAACATTCCAACAATCGTCGTAAAAATGGGATGAAATGGGGAAACATCAAAGCACTTTTTCAACATAACAAACATAAGCATTTTCAAGAAACTGCCTCGATTTTCTACATTTTTTTTCACCCTTAATTGCACGATACAACAATTATGATTCTCTCAAAAGTAAACTGATGCATCTAATCCGATGAACTTGGTACTGAACCATTCATTGTCCAGCCATATGTTTATGTTTTGTTTTCGTTTTTGCGACGCCAGAGTCACCTTCCACAACAGTCCCGTACTTGATTCAATGAAATTTTTTCGAACTTTTAGGAGTTGTATCTCAGCCCTCTTGGATATTTTATATAGACCATTTTTGGTTAAACGACTTATTTTGTTGAGTTCTAGGTACCTTATGTCAAAAAAAGCCTCACCTTTGAACAAACCCTGTATAGAATAAAAATTTTTGTTTCAGTTGTTAAAATCAAAAAGTACAAGGGTCGTTGCCATCAGTTCCACAAGAAATGGTGAAAATGTGTACTGAGAACATTTATGTCATGGGAAGACGATATTTTGTTGTTAATGAATTAAACAACTGTATGTTCAGCTGTCCTACGTCTCAAAACGTGAAATGTGAAAATTATAGGAGGGTTACCTATATATGTTTTCCCACAGTTGAATACAATAATAGTTCCTGAGAAATTATAGACCAAAAGTAAAAGTTGATCTTAAGTCAATGACATGAAAGAAAGTAATCACAATGAAACAAATGAACAGCCGCTGGCTTTTATTCATAACTCAAAAAAAGTAAAGAAACCACATGTCTTCTTTTAAGGTTATATTCAAAGATTTGCGCTGTAAAATCGTCTTTTCACGTTCATTTATGCAATTTTCACTGTTCCATTGTCTCACGACTCAAACGAATTATTATTCATATCCCGAACATTCACTAACCTCTTCAAGTATTAGTCATCGTAGTAATTATAGCGAGGATAGAGAAATTGCCGGTTTTTCCAACCACTTTGTGTATTTAAGTGTGTAAAGTACACGCGTATGCTGTGCGTATTCTATTTTAATGGACATGACTAAGGATTTACACCAGTAGCGACGAGGTAAATAGAATAGCATTGATTCTATTTGCATTTCGTGTGGATATAACAATGATAGGTTTTGAATAAATGAAAATTTCCAGCGATTGTTCACTCGGCAGTGAGCATTTATCTACATCTATTATCATTGAATTTTTGTAGGGATGCGATGGAGAATGTACCTACCAATTAAATTTTCTTGTTATTCTAGAGGTTGTCAAATCAGAATTTCCAAGCATTAGTCACAGAAAAGTGGAAAAATTACAAATTTTCAGTTCCTTTTGCCTGGTAGTTGATTATGAGTAATACATGATAATCAACTTTTTCATTGACGTATCACGTTTCTAGAAGTGAATATCATCTTTCCGATATGGTGTGTCATACATAAATGTTCTAAGATGCAGTATAAGCAATTTATACCCTCATCTGTTACTGAATGATAATAGCGAATAATTAGTGGTGAATTATAAATACGTTGATATCTCGGGAATACGTTAAATCGCGTATCCAGGTTGTTGAATAAAGAGATTTTCGATAGCAATTTTTCGATAAACTTCCCTGAAATATTGAAACATCATTTATCAAAATCAAGCATTAGCTGAAAAATGACAAAATAAAGCTTGCCTACTTCTTCTCTCGGCCCAACTATGGAACTGCCATACTTACATAAACGTATATATGTACATAAACGATGTTACGCTATTTATTAGAATTATACAGGGTGTCCCAGGATTAATGGGAATAAATTCGGATATATGTAGTTTCAGCATCTCGAAATATGACGAAAAGTTGAAGAGTTACGTTGGTTCAAAGATGACGACTTGATTATGGATTTATGATTAATTCAATTTTTGTCAGAGGGACAGAAATGGACAAATTTTGCAGTGTTAGGTATTTTTCAAAGAGAGGTGCTCCTAGAACACAATTTTTCACCGATTCCTCATAGATACAGAGGGGTGAAATCGGCAACCCTTTTCCATTGTCCACCATGACTTTTCATTCAGGTTCATCCAAAAATATCACGATTTTTTCTAGAAACATATTGCCTTTCAACTATGGCGGAAAAAAATATATCCTTAGGTCTGTTTTTGAATATCACATCTGCTTATTCCTCATTTTAAACATTTTTAGCATAACTTGTGCACAAATCAAGTACACACAACGAACTAAATCGTTAATGCTATGCTGGTGATCAAACTGACATTCAAAATAACAAAAAGTCGATCCTACGCAACGAGAGAATGATCATGGCGGCTCTTTGTTGGTTGTTCAAAAACAGCAGGGGACCTATTTTATTTTTTTACTGGAATAAGATCATTTTCACGATAAAAACTCAGGAAAATGATATTGTCTTTCAATACATAATTTTTAATGATGATATTAGAAGCCTGTGAAAAGTTATAGTAGAAAATTCGAAGACTGTAACCTACAGTTATACCGCAAACAACCTTCTACTTCCTTATCTCTAATAGCATACCCAGTTAATCTGCGCATCGTTAGTGCCATAACTTGGGTGAAAAATGGTTGAAATTGCTGCCAAATCAGCAATCTACGATGTGAAGATATACTGGGTGTGCCCCTTCGCCACTTGAATTAAGGAGGTAGTAGATTGTTTCCGGTATTTTAGGACAAAAGTTCTTCGCCCAAAACCCCAATATGTAAAGTCATTTTAAATTTTTTAGGTCCGTATCTAAGCAAGAGCTGTTCAAAAATAAAATTTGAAAGACCTACACTGTTTTTTGACAAGGAATAGCCTTTCATTTTTTCGCAACACATTTGTATCTTCTGAAACTCTTTAGGGTTTCACTCTTTTGAGTTTTCACTCCCAGAAATAATAATGCAGAGTACTCTTAAATTGAATTTCCATCGATATCTTTATTTGTACCCTGTTTAGTATAGGTATGTTTTTCCCTATTTATAAAATTATCATCAAATCAGCCCTATTTATGGAAATCAGAATATTTTGGGTAAATTCTCATTGAATTTCTATATTGGTTCCATAAAATATTCCATATTTTGCTGATATTAAGAATATAAACCGAGATTTGAAGAATCTGGCGTTAAAGAAAGAAACTTGTCTCTAGTTATTAATTTACGCTTTCAATTTTGAAAGCAGAGCCTTGATTTTTTTTTTTTTAATTGAAGTTAGAGAACGTTTTGATGTCACCCCTTCTCTTTGTTTCCAATTCAGTTGTTTTTTATGAGAAAAAAAAAAGAGATGAACTTTAGTGTTTATAAAACTTGTTTTCACAATCATTTTTCGACGGTTCAACATATTTTGATAAAAATAGCGGCGGTGTGACTGTGACATCGGCAATTCAATTCTTCACATACATCAAAATTTTCATAGTGATATTTACCAAAATCACGCTGAAATTCAGGAATAACTGAAAATTATTCAATATTTCCAATATTATCTCTCGCGTGGTTATTTCTATTTTTCAACTGTATCAGTTCGTAATTCAGGCTATTCCTCACACATTTCCGTATTTGGGGTAGCAATCGTCTTGATCCCGAATCGTATGTGCTACTTCCCTTTAAATTCAGTCAAAATTGAGTGTCGCTGTGTGGTTTCTTTGCCACTTTACTTTACTTCAAAGACAAAGCAGAAAGCAGATGTCAATATTAGTAAGACTTTATTCGAATTTTAATCTGAGTTTAAGCTAAGCGAATTTATCACCGTTTGGTGAAATCTGCCCCACGTTTCGGATTTGATATTACATTGATTCTCCGTATAGTTGGGGAGATCAAACTTGCAAGAAAAAATTTCACCTGTACATTCTCGATCGCGGTGCCTTCTTTTTTATATTGAAGCTAATTATTCAAGATTAATAAAAAAATATAATTTGACAGTTTCATCAAGCCGAAACCATAAAAATTGGCCATAAAGGTCACAAAAATCAGTTTTTTCTCCTCCTGGGCTTCAAATTGTTTTTGCATTCATTATGAAAGTTGTAGAACATGAAATTTTCTACAAATTTTGTCCGAAGCAATTTTTTCTACGTTTGAACGTTTTCGAGGTATATGGCGATGAATGTACATTAGACTGAGTTTCTACATTGACCTTGGCCTTTCGCTTGTGTGGCTAAGCTTCTCGCCTTTATCGCCCTCTAACTCGAAAACGGTTAGGAGTATGTAAAATTGCTTCATACAAAAGTTGTATAGAATTTTATTATCTACAACTTTCATAATGAATACAGAATGGATTAGAGGTACAGGAAGGGAGATATTTAAAAAAAAGCCTTGTTATCATTTAAAACTGTCAGATTAAGAAAACTCCCCCTGATTATTGTCAGATTAATGGGTCAAGGTCAACACGTCTGCGATACGGCAATTAAGCACTTTTAAAGGACATGTGACCTTGCGTCACGTCCGAATTGTCAGTCCCTTGAAAAGTAGCTTCCTTTGGGCCCAATTATCAAAAAATCTGGTACGCCCGAAAAAAATTTTTTTAAACATTTTCAACTCTTCCGTACGGCCAGCCCCACTAAGCAAACTGCTAGATTAACATGAATTCTCATTATCAGAGGGCAGATACAGTATCTAAATCTGATACGCTCGAGTATATACCTACACCTGACGATTTTCTTTTTTACATCTTTGAGAACCTGCAGACGCTCTCCCCACCGCTGAAAGTGCATACATTATAGGACCTTTTTCTCTTTCTTCCATCCAATTTTCAAAATGCACTAGGTCTCCACGACGCTCGAGTAAATCCCGGTTTAGCATCGTTGGCTCCCCAACTAGTAGCGGTAAATAGACAACTTTACCTTAAATACCTTCTTTATTGTATGTTGTCTCCAAATTGCTGTTGTGAAACTCGTTTAGATGATAAAACAACTCTATATCGTTATCAAAAAAATAGAAAAATAATAAACCAACGTGAATTTGGATCGTTTTCCTGTTTTCCCACGGTAAAATTCACATGAATTAATATGGTTTGCGATAGAAAACGAATGAACCTGAAACCCATTGGATAGTAAATCCGCCCCGTTTGGGAATTTATGCCCTAGGAAATTACATATCTGTGTAACTGACCATACTTTATAGACCGTTCACTACGTTGCTAATTAATTCGAATAACATCGCGGAAACGTTAAAAACCAGAACAGAACGGATGTTTGTCCTAAGCGTTCACTCTTTATCGCCCTTCCTGCATGTCATCCCACCCCTTTATCATAATCGCCCATTAAATATGGAAATTGCGCCTGGGCAATGAAAGGAAATTGCTATGCTTGATTGTATCGGAATAACGCCACCCCTCTACGATCGAGAGAGGGGTCATTATCGAAAATTTTATTTATAAGTTATTAGGGTGTGCGCTAACTGCCGGTTTCTGGTATATGAATGGGGTTCGGCTTACCCGCATATCTAGGCATATAAGGGCGGTTAAAAGGTCATTGTTGCGTCGATTTTCGGACGCGTGTCGCCCGTATGGACCGGCATGGCAATTGATGCTCTCGTCCTTTTTTTTGCGGCACGCGATCTGAAGGACCATGGGAAATTGGGTGCCGACACTGGGAGAAACGTCATAGGTGACATATTCGATGGTCACCTCTACCGTCCAAACTATACCAGATAGAAATTTCGTTTTTCGACAAAAAAATTCCACCTTTTCAAGCCCTTGAACATTATGTATGTACTAATCTAAAGGTTGATCGGGTATGTAGTCAACTATATAGTTTTTTAGCTCTTTATTGTATCAACCAAGCTTTCGGACAATGTCTTGTCCTTCTTCGGGGTTACTAGAATTTATTTATATTATGTATGTACGCTGTATGTTATTCCAAATATCTCTTATTTTTGTGGATCTATGGTAAATAGGTCATGTACCTATTATATATCGTATAATAAGTCCATTTAAGAATTATTGACATCCTAGTAGGCCTTGTAAGCCCAGACGCTGCTTAATACCAGATCACAAAATAACTCCAATCATTTTTGTATTTTCAATCACAGGTTTGAAATACTTATACAGGGTGTTTCCAAATTATACGTGAATCTTGGAGGAGGTGTTAGTATCACTCATTTGCTGTCGTTTGATAACCAAAAATCAAAAGTTTTCGAGATATTTGAGTTCTTGTGTTTTTCAAAAAATTTCTCGCCTTTTACTTCATTTTTCGTGAATTTTTTCTACGTTGACCAACTTTGATTATAATTTTGGATTATTTTCATCAGAAAAAGATATCCTGTGTAGTATGATTCAAAATTTGGTACATGAAGAAGAGAAAAATCAATTTCTAATATCAATTTGCCTGCAACATTCGAATTCCACAATTCATGCATAAAAAAATTTGAAAGTTGCATAATTGATTTTTCTCTTCTTCATATACCAAATTTTAAATCATACTAATTCTTTTTAAACATCTAATACATGATAGTTTTGCTTTTTTCATACGTATCATATCTTTTTCTGATGAAAATAATCCAAAATTATAATCAAACTTGGACAACGTTGAAAAAATTTACGAAAAATGAAGATGAGAAATTATTTGAGAAACACAAGAACTCCAATATCTCGGAAACTGTTGATTTTTTGTTATCAATAAATATGGCTCAAACGACAGCAAATGAGTGATACTAACACCTCCTCCAAGCTTCACGTCTATTCAAAAAGGATAAATTCAGAACGAATCAAGCAGAACTCAAAATTGATATAATGTTCCCAATTTGTTCAATTAAATTCAGAACATAAACAGCATTCAAAACATAAACAACATTCAAAATAACTTCGTTCAGTGTATAGATTTCCATATATGTAATAGGTATATTATAAGGCAATGATTATTCCCAACACCAACTTTAATTCCGCAAACCAAAATCTCCTTTTTTGGGCTATTGCCACCTCAAATTCTCTTTTCCACAGCCAACCCAGAAGTTGAATAATTCATGAATAGACTATAGAGGTTTTTGAATTCTCAGCCAAAAAGATAAATTTTTCGCTTCATTGTGTTCTCACCCTGTATAACAAGAAAAGCTTGAAAAATAATACCTTGGGTCAGTTGTGTAAAGATTAGGAATTGTGCATTGCATCACAATGGCAAAAATACAATATCGACAAAAAAATGTCAAAAATTTCAAGAAAAAGAGGTGATTTAAAAAAAGTGGTCATGTTCGCATAGCATCGCCTTGTATCCGAAAAGTGACTCAAATGTCCGGAGGTTTTTACCTAGCAATACACCCTGCATAAAAAAAAACTTGGTGAAGACCTCTGATATTCCCAAATTTTTCGAATGAAAATGTTTGGCTGCCTTACATTGATTCCTTTAACCGTGTACAAGAAGAAGACATTGAAATAAAGTTACTCTGTGCCAGTGGCATATAGTTAATCATCAAAGTGATGTCGAAGTTAAGTTATACCTATTCAAACTTAGGCAATTTTTCAGCTGTCCCACTTCATTTGCTGCTTAGTTATTTATAAATAAAGAAGTAACAGTTTTCACATCTTCTTTTGACCGATTCAAACCGATTAGAATAAAAAGATCTTCGTGAATTTAATGAACTTTTTCAATGACTCAAACGTCTCAAACCTTCAGTTGGTCAAAATCAGAAATAGGTATTAGGAAGGTAGAATTCTTCAATAAATGAGGTCATAGAAAAAAGTCACACGGTGATTCTAGAGGGAATTCTTGTTCGATATTGAGGCTAATGAGTCGATCCTGAAAAACATTCCTTAGAATACCTAAGGTTTCTGCAGCTGTGCTAGCTCTGGCTCCATCTTATTGGAAATACTATGAGACCATTCATTAAAAGTCAATTCAGGTGTAAAAGCTATGATAATCTCTTCTGTACAACGTTCTGCTGTTAATATTCCATCAAAGAAAATGGGTCCTAGAGTTTGCTTCTTCTGATAGCATACTAAACTCAATTTTTTCAGAATGAAGTGGAAAATCGTGATGTGCCAACGGTTCCAACGGATGCTCCAGCCATATGTGATGAAATCCGAAGAAAGCATCTATCATCACTTTTTCAATTATTATTTTTGAATATTAACTCTGGGGCTGTCTTCGTTTGTCGACCACCTTTTTTTCTTTAGTTTGAACACTACCTGTTTCACGCGAAACGCTTAAGATTAATATTCTGTAGCAACATTGGGATACTCGATCTTGAAATCGCTACAAAAATTCTATTTTCCCCCCATTTCTGAATGGGACTCCAATTCGTTTCATCTAGCTATGGACTATTCATTGTTAGCCTTGAGAATTAATTAAGTTGAATACTCAAAGTTGTTAGTCAAACAAGAAAAATTTTCTAGTTATTTCTGTCTTCTTTCAACTTTGACTTGTACAACATTATTAAAATTCACCAAATTTTGGAAAAATAGCAAATTCCATTGGTAAAACTGTGCACACACTCTCTATATTCCAAAAGATCCTAATCTAGTGCAACAGCAGTATTTCCAATAGCATCCGCTTTCATTGTCACATTGTCTCAGAGACCCGTAAAAATTCTTCATTAGACATTAATCACAATTTGAATACAATGAACTGGGCAATAAAATTTCGGGAATTATAAGGAGTGAAAAACAGGATTTAATCTTTCTTGAATATCAATTGGTGAGTGGTATATCCTTGAATTCGAATAAACATACAGAATTTTTTGAACAAGCTAGCGGCCTAACGAATATGTTGAATTACGATATCGCGATTTCAATAAATAGGCGGGTTAGTTAGTAGCAGCCGCTCAAAAAAAAACTAATCCATTATGTTTGTCGTTCCAAGTTATCTTGAGAATTCCTTTATGTTGGCACCACAAAAGCCGATACTGCGATTTTGTACTGGAATTCAAAATCACCGAATTCTTGTCGTTTCCTCATTGGGTACGAGTAAAAACAGTATCTAGTGTTTTTAGGTATGGTTCGGAATGACCGAAACAGAAAAATGTGAGATAATGAGTTGGCCCAATTCACACATTTTACGTTAACGGTTGTTCCTTTTTCACATTTCTGTCCAAAAATGTGCCAGTTTTCTAAGGAATATCTTGGTTGGGGAAGATCAATCAAATTATACGTCAATAGAATCACTTTTGCCAAAGTTGTGGAAATAGTTCTGCATTCACCATTAGGCTATGGCCAACGACTCATGAAACACCCTGTATATATATTCTTTTGAATGTAAGCAATACATTTAAAGGTTAGTGTAACGGAGTACCATACAATTTGGAGTATGATACAAGAGCTTAGGGAAAAACCTCAGTAAAAAAACCCTGTAGTGTAGTGATGACAAATATGTTAACAGAATAAGCTTTTAATACTGAAGGGCTTCTTTTCCATTGATATAAAAATTTCTCTATCCTCTTTCCATTTCGAAATAATATCTGAAACAAAGAAACAGAGCAGAAAACGAGAAAAAAAAGTGAATAATAAAGCTTTCATCAAAACTAATTCGAAAACTTGATGATGAATGAAGAAAAAATGAATTATCATAGGTACATAACTTGTCAATTGCACTCTGAGGAATATCATATCTGCGTCAAAAATCTTCTGCTGATCTTGGTGGAGGATCACCCTCGTCGTTAGAAATGCCTTCAGTACCCAAATTAATAATAGCTAAATCTTGCTTTCGACTGGGAGGGTCTTTCGACCAGGTCCAGTCTTCCAAGTGATTATTCTTCTGTTCTTCAGTTGTTCGAGGAACGCTACAGAAGACCCTTATGTTGGGGAATCATCTCCCATGGATATACCAGTGGTTATTCAGTAGAAAATTGAAAAAACGAGAAAGAAATTAAAAAAAAACGTCTGACACTTTATTATGATTCAATATAATTTTTTGAACAAGATGAATTTTCAGCGAAAAACAGAAATGACCGAAAGTTACTAGAAAATTGTTAGACATTACCTATTCATATCAGTTTCATATATCAAAACTAAAGTAGCGATCCTCCTAGTAAACCTATTTATTCTCTTAGAAGTTCTTTGAAGTGCCTGTGAGAGTTTGGAAAAACGATAATTTCAAAGTAAATCAGTAGGGTAAGTGTGCCTATGATGGCATCCTGCCTATGATGGCATGCTATGGAAAAAACTGTTATTATCAAGTGAATAAGATTATGTTCGCCAAGGTTGTTCGTCAGATGGCATTATTGGAAGGTAGGTATACGTAGTTACACATGATTAGGTGCCTTTTTGTGTTTTTTTTTATGGCAGTTTATTCTTTCAGGTTTCAGGTAAGTGTTGATGTATGAAAGTTGTTTCATTTATTTTGGAATTAGGTATTCAGATGCTTCTAAGCTTCGTGTGAAAAAATTAATGCTTCCCTTTAAAAACAATGTTACAATGCTGTACGTATAAAACTATGAGGTCATGTACCTAGTATTGCAAGTAGGTACCTTATTCGATTTGTTGAAAGATATAAGATATGTATGCCTTAATGGCATACCTAGTCAAAATGTTAGCATATATGGTGCCATCATATTCTTTGTTTTTGTTAACAGCTATGGCAACAAGAAGTGAGGAACAACTTTGGCAGAGGTCAAGACTCAGAACTATGGCCGGGAATAATAGGGAAACACGGCACAGACAGCATCAATTCGAATGGAGAACGTCTGCTGGCTCTTTGTGCAGAACACAATCTGTGTATAACGAACACCAATTCGTGAATCCAATTACCGTTGAGGGCGCTGCGAAATGAAAACAAACTTTGACGTTTGTCAGTACTCTTTTCGAGATTTTTACGGCCTAACAGAGTTTTTCTAGTAAATCAAGATATTTATCGGAAATATCGGAAGTGAATTGATTGATTTAGTTTCGGAAAGAAAGATCAACATTCTTTGGAAATACCTACTTCATTTGAAAGGGATGAATTGTGGAATAAAATCGAGCGATGATATTGGTGATCCCCTGTACCTAGACACAAAATCCTATTATTTCACAGATTCTTTCTTGAATTAAACCTAGCTTATAATGTTGAGGTAGCATATACTGAGTTTGTGAAGTTTCTATTTAAAGTATTTCAATTCCATGTTATGATGCAGAGGTATTCCTCAGACTGAAATATCAAGAGACATAAATATGATTCGGCTCATGGAACAAGTTCTACAGATGAGAAAAAGCATTCATTTGGAAGTATGAAAATTATAAAATTGTATTTTTAAATCGTCAATTGAATTTAGCAGAAAATTCTCGCAAAGAAAAATCGTTTAACCTAACTCCTGCCAGTTGAAAGCACTGGTATAAATACCTTTTCCAATATTTTTTTGTAATCAATATTTCTATTCAGAAACCCAGACAATAATCCCAATATAACATCTCCAAATAATGATAATAATACTTTGTTGGACAACGTGCGATAAGAAAAAACATGAGGAACAAAACTTGTTTTGACTTTGCAGTACTGACAAAGTAGTTTCGTAATTCAGTCGGCAGAGGGCGTCTAGATTTTTGGATTCGCCAATTTTATTACGAGACCCAATTCAAGGGGGACCTGGCGCCACCCGCGCTCAGGGCATTGGCATACCCTCGACTATGTGATCGTGAGAAGGAAAGATCTGAAAGAGGTGTTGGTCACTAAACCCAGAGCAGATCTGGAGTGCTGGACTGATCATAGGCTGGTAATCTCGAGAATGAAAATCTCAATGCGCCCAAAATACCAACGCAAGCCGAAGTATCTAAGAGAGTGCCTTCAAATATCCAAACTACAAAACCCTTCTACAAAGGACAGATTCACAGCTGCCGTCAAAGATAGCCTAACACCACCGGATTATAACGACGACATTGAGACTCATTGGCTCCGTTTCAAGTCATCCCTTACAAATACAGCGAAAGAAATACTGGGCACAGAACGCTCCCGAAAATCCCCAGACTGGTTTGCCGACAGCGAAACTCATATCGCACCCCTTTTGGACGCAAAACACAAAGCGATGAAAACCGCAATTAACAAGCCTGGCGATGTTGCAGCCCAAATAGGTTTCATAAACATAAAACGCGAGGTCCGTCAAGAAATAAGAAAAATCAAGGACAGCTGGTGGAAAGAAAAAGCTAGGGAAATACAAGCTTATGCCGATAACCATGACTACAGGCGTTTTTTCGAAGCTATTAAAACTGTTTACGGTCCAAGCAGAAAAGCTAGCTTTCCTATAAGAGATGCTCATGGAGCTATTCTAACTGATGATAGAAAAATTCTCGAAAGATGGAAGGAGCATTACTCACAGGTCTTGAATCAAAACAACGACTCGGATTTATCCATTTTAGACCTGCTTCCCGCGTATAGTCCGATGACATCGCTTGATGACGAAATTTCAATGTCGGAAATCATAAGCGCGATTAAAAATATGAAAAATGATAAGTCACCTGGTCTAGACGGCATTCCGGCGGAGATATTCAAAGCCTTGGATGAGGACATTGTCAATAGTCTCCCAATACTATTCCGCAAGATCTGGGAACAGGGAGATGTGCCACAAGACTTCAGAGACGCTTTAGTTATCAACCTCTATAAGAACAAAGGCGATACGTCGAATTGCAACAATTACAGGGGCATATCGTTGCTTAATGTGGCCGGTAAAATTCTCTCGAAGATTATGGCTAATCGTCTGGTTCCACTCTTAGAGAAGCTTTTACCTGAATCCCAGTGCGGCTTTCGACCAAATCGAGGTACGGTGGACCTAATTTTTACACTGCGACAGCTACAAGAAAAGGCCCGTGAACAACAATCAAGGATTTATACAGCCTTCATCGATTTAAGCAAGGCATTCGACTCGGTGAATCGGAGAGCGCTCTGGAAAATCATGGCACGTCTAGGAGTACCCGAAAAATTCCTAGCAGTGTGTAAAAGCCTTCATACCAACAACACCGCTAGAATACAGCATAATGGCTCTACAACCGACCATTTCTCAACCAACTCTGGAATAAAACAAGGCTGCGTATTAGCGCCTTTACTGTTCAATATTTTCGCCATAGCTGTATCGATAATTGCTGACATGAGCATGCCCGTAAGAGGTGTTGGGATAAGATTCAGATTTGATGGAGGCCTGTTTAACCTGAAGCGCCTCAGAGCAAAAACCCGCACCAAGTTTATCACGGAACTTCAATATGCAGACGACTCTTCACTCATCGCTAGCAGCTCAGAGGATCTACAGATAATGATGGGACTTGGGAAGCTTCATAAATACTAGGGCTAACCTTGACACGGAAATACACAACCGTATCAATTCGGCATCACGGGCATTCTGGAAGCTGAAGGACAGAGTGTTCCAAAATCACGACCTCAATCTGAAGACCAAGACAGCTGTTTACAGAGCAGTGGTCCTCCCAACGCTTCTTTACGGAAGCGAAAGCTGGACTCCCTACAGGCGACATATTAAACAGCTTGAACAGACGCAGCAACGTCATCTAAGACAGATAATGCACATCAGATGGTTCCACAAAGTTTCGAATGCAGAAGTCTTGCAGCGCGCGAGTTGTACTACAATTGAGACTCAAGTAACGAGGGCCCGACTCAGATGGAGCGGCCACATTCTGAGGATGCAAGACACAAGACTCCCCAAAATAGCTCTATACGGCGAACTCACTGAGGGAGCTCGGAAACCAGGAGGCCAGTATAAGCGGTTTAAGGATACACTACATCAATCCCTAAAATCAGTTAATGCTAATCATAACTGGGAACAACTAGCGTTAGACAGGTCACAGTGGAGGTCTTTGGTCCACAGTTATAATGGAGAATCGAGAAGGATACAGCGGCGGCCAGATCTGGTTGGAGACTATCCATGCCCTGAGTGTGGAAGGATCTGCAGGTCACGGTTGGGTCTCTTTAGTCATAGGAGGGCACACAGTCGCAACTAGCACTAAGAAGTTACAAGTCTGTTCGAATTTTTTTTTGGTCTTCTTCTTTTTGTAGATTTATTCCCGGTAACGGGATACAGCAATGAATGAATGGATCAAAATGTGATGGGTTAAAACTTTTTATGTGCCATCGACAACTTCGAGAAGAAGGTTTGCTCTGAATAAAGGACCTGCAAAAGACGATCTAGGTGGACGAAGGCCTACTTTCACGAATCAGGTGGAAGACCAATTTAATGATCAATGTTATTTAATTTTCCAAATTTTTGAAAATGTTTTCATTCATTACCTTTCAGATTGATATGCGAGCAGTAAATATGTATAGTCGATTATCCAAAAAATGTTTTTCATTAAGATATTTGGATAATTCGTTGAGGGTGAAAACATGGGCACACTTCCCATAATATAAACCCAATTCTAAGTTCTTTCCCAAAAATTTGTCCCAACTCTTTTTCCAGATCGTGTTTTTGTGGACTTCGTTGCCTGTCACATATTTTTCACTGAATATTCTTCAAAAGAAGACGTAGTGATTTACGAATATTCTGCCTTGCTAACAACAAAGGTCCTATCTGCAAAATGTGAAGAATATAATATAATATAATAAAAAATCTACTAACCGAAAAGAAATAAATCAAATCTATGTTTTGCAGTCAAGTTCTATTCTTCAATAGATTAATATGTAAATTAAAACATGAAGAGTTTGTTGAAATACTATGTATTATACAATGCAAAGAAACAAAAACCCCAAATTTTCTCAAAACTTAAATTTTGCTGATAGGACCTTTCTTGTTAGGACGGCAGTATTGCAGAAGACAGCGCTGAATTGAAAATTCGTGATAGGTATTAAATATGCGTGCCTTCAAAGGAAAAATGCAAACCACCTCCGCACTATCCAAATTTGTTTTGATTTGCAACCAATTAAACGCCCACTGCGCTCTTGTCAATTCGAGCCCGAAGAAGAAAGTTCAGATGTACTTTTGAGTCCCAAAATAAACCCAACCGCACTGCGTGAGTGTCGAAACTAGCTACGCTTTCATGTGATCTATCCTCCAAGTAACTTTCGATTTTATCTTTCTCTCCGGACGATGGTAATGTTCTGGTGCTTGCTTCCGACGGTGAAAGTGATGAAGAAGAGCGAACCCACTGATTCGGCCATGATCTAGATCCAAGCATAGGGATTTGACCCCTGACCTCCACTTCGGCGAAAATAGTTTCGAAAGCTACAAATACAAAAAAGCTGTCTGGAGAAGAATAATCTTTGATTCAACTAATTGTAAGATTATTAAACATTATGCGACACTAAAATAGGAATAGGATAGGATAGGAGTTGCGATATTGCATTCTTGAGTTATAACAAATAACGTTCTTGAGATAGCTCCTTTTAAGCAATTTTCAAGATTTTAAAAACTATCTACCGATAGAGCACTGTTGACCCACCCTGTATATTAGATAGATGGTAGATAGATATGTTTATTTTCAGAATTATTATCAAATGACAATAAGGTGAAAACAAGTCAAAATATACTCGATACAGAGATACACAAATATGGAAAGAAAACCTACGCTATCTTGAAACTTATATTTGAAACTATCGTGTTCTTCAGAATAAATCTTTCTGTGGACAACTAGTTCTATTAGGTAGGGAGGTAGGAGTTCAAAATGATTTCCTCCACATTCTACACACTTTTTGGACCTCTTTAGGAGGCTCATAACTGCTCGTTTTATTAAATTACATTCATTACGAATTTCGTTGCAAGCAGCATTTATAAGATCTCATAATTGTTCCATTGTCAGGATATAGGTATGTTTCATAGAACTGGGTCTTCAAATAACCCCAAAGAAAGAAATGGAGGGGTGTCAGATCAGGGGATCAAGCAGGCCAATGTTGGGGACCCCCCCTTCCAATCCATCCGTCTGCATATTCTCTATTAGTAAACTTATGGGCCATTCTGAAAATTTTCAACTATTTAGCTTGATAAAGGGACCTGAAATACTGATAAATACTTTTTTCTGAAATCCAAAAGATTGAAATTTGAATGATGAAAGGCTACGGAGATAGGATAAGAATCCAAAATGAAGTCCTTCATTTATTCAACGAGAAGTATCTTGATTTATTCCCATGTCACAAACACAGAGTACCATAAGAAAGATTGAAAAACAGTCAGTTGAAGATGTCAAAATGAACGTACCCATGTTCCGACGGGCAGATACCAAAGGAAATTTATCTTCTGTGACGTGAATTCTCGAAATAGAAATTTCTTTCTTATAAGGATGAGTGCCTGAATTTTTATATACAGGGAGTATTTAAAGGTGAGGCTTTTCTTTTAAAAGAAGATGAAACTGGTCAACATACAGCGTTTCTCCAAAAATCATCTATACAAAATTTTCAAAATCACAAAGTTGAAAAAAAAATTGAAAATGATTACTGAAGAATAAGAATCTATTTCTTATACTCTTATATGACCCTAAATCTTTGTCATATGAATTATCGCAAAGCAATGTGAAAAAACCATATGGTTTCGTTATTTTATATACAGGGTGTTTCCAAATTAGACGTGAACCTTGGAGGAGGTGTTAGAATCACACATTTGCTGTCGTTTGTGCCATATTTATTGATAATCAAAAACCAACAGTTTCCGAGATATTTGAGTTCTTGTGTTTTTCGAAAAATTTTTCACCTTACTTTTTTGTCAATTTTTTCTACGTGGGCCAAGTTTGATTATAATTTTGGATTATTTTCATCAGAAAAAGATATGATACATATGAAAAAAGCAAAGTTATTCTGTATTGAATGTTGAACAACAATTACTTAGTATGATTTAAAATTTGGTATTGAAGAGAAGAAAAATCAATTTCTAATATCAATTTGCCTGCAACTTTCGAATTCCTTAATTTTCGTTAGAATGCATATACCAACTTTTAAATCATACTAAGTTTTTTAAACTCTAATACAGGATAGTTTTCCTTTTTTCATACGTATCATATCTTTTTCTGATTAAAATAATTCAAAATTATAATCAAACTAGGTCAGCGTAGAAAAAATTGACGAAAAATGAAGTAAAAGGCGAGAAATTTTTTGAAAAACACAAGAATTATCTGCGAAACTGTTGATTTTTGGTTATCAATAAATATGGCTCCAACGACAGCAAATGAGTGCTACTAGCATGTCCTCCAAGGTTCACTTCTAACTTGGAAACACCCTGTATATATATTATATATAAGCGGGAGTCCTACAGCCTATGCCGCATCCAGCATTTCGTTCGACATTTCTTTCTATCATTCCACTCATCTTACTCTATCTCTCAAACTATTTTATGAAATAGCTTGTTTCGATACCAACTGACAGAAAAAGTCTTAGGACACAAGTGTAAAAAAAATAGAATATTAGTGAAAATCTGACCAATGAAGTTCATCACGAATTTTTTCACTCTAGTCATCACAGCCTTCTTCTTGTTGGAACCCTCCGACAATCATAGTAAAAATGGGGTGAAATAGGGCAACAGTAGCACTTTGTCAACATAAGGAATTTCAATGAGATATCTTTCCACGCAATTTTCACTTCAAATCACAGTATACAACAATGAACTGATGCAATTAAGGGGAAGTAATACCTCAAGAATCTCCATTCAAAAACGGCATTCACTAGGTCCTAATTTACGCTTTCAATTTCTTACGTGAAGCCTTGATTTTTTTTTAAATTGAAGTTAAGAGACGTCTTGATGTCACCCCGTCTCTTTTTTCCAATTTAGTTGTTTTTTATGAGAAAAAAAAACTTGAACTTTAGTGTCAATAAAACTTGTTTTCACAATCATTTTTGACGGTTTTTCGACATATTTGGATAAAATAACGACGTGACATCGGTGATTCAATTGTTTATATATTGCAATGATTTTCGTAGCGATATATGCTAAAATTACGCTGAAATTCAGGAATAACTGATTTTGAATTATTCAATATTCCTAATAATACCTTTCACGTGGTAATTTCTACTTTTCAACTGACTCAGTACGTAAATCAGGCTATTGCTCAAAGATGTGACACATTTTCGTATTTGGAGTAGCATCCGTCGATCAAGCAATGTCGATCGTCTTGATCTCGAATCGTATGTACTACTTCCTCTTAATCAGATAGACTCAGATGTACTGAACCATTGTCCAGCCATTTGCTTATGTTTCGTTTCGTTTTTACGATGTCGAAGTACTTGAAATCTAATGATATTTTGTCGAAATTCTAGGGGTTGTAGCTCAGCCATCTATATTATTTTCTTTCATCAAAATTAGCGCAATTTATAATACTAATCCATTTATCTGAGAATATTAACAACAGAAAAAAATGTCCTTGATTTACTGAATGTACTTCAAGTTAGAGATGTAGTGTCCATGTTTTAACAGCATCCACCAGCGTTAAGAGTTCATAAAGTATTTCGCATTTCTGAATGAGAATTGCGCCAGGAAGTTGCGATTGTTGGAGTATTGGGACAACGCATTGTGGAACCCAGCCCAAATCCACCTCCCATTTACATAACGACAAATAGAAAATTTTCTTTGGTATCGACATCGATTCAACAAATTTCTACAATCGAAACGTAACCGTTATGTAACTCTGGAGAAAGAAGAGCCCCGATCGTTTCGATTTCGTCAGAAAAGTGAGCAAAAGAGCCGATACATATCAGGTATGCCAAGAAACGAATCCGAAACCACTTCTCGACTTTTCGGTTACGCAATCGAATATCGTGAATGGTTTTTTTCTGTCCGTCCAAATTCCGTGAAATGAACGACCAGTTCGGTAAAAATTCAATCGAACGAGGATAATAAGTCGGCTTGTTAACTCCGCGGGAGAGGAATTCAGAATTTTAACATGAGAGCATTCATCTTTGTGAAATGCTTCTTTATCGATTTAAATGGTATATCCTACAGGAAGGAGTTGTGTAAGCTACGTCATTTTAGTTAACTACCTTCTAAGAACAATGGCGCAAATATATTTTGACGTTTGAATTTCAAAATTAGAGTGAGGCCAGAATCATAATATATACCAACAAATATGATATGACACAGAAAAATGATCGTATGTTGGAATGTCATCTCCTTGCCAAAAGAGATGGACTTTTTGTCGAAAAATCACTGGCTTATGAAGAAATGCTGCTTAACGTGCGTTCAAAAAAATTCGTCGTCAAGTAGGCTATGGTATTTTGAAGGTCGATAATCTGAGTCTAAACATAATTCTCAGCTTCTGCTGTACAATTTTCCAGCAGAACTATGGAGAGAAGAGAGAAGGAGAACGCTGCTTTGAGACCATAGATTTTTTGTCCCCTAAAATATGTACCAATAGGGTAGTTCATGCTTTTGCCAACAGGCGCGCTGGCCATCACGGGATGGCGAAATTTTGATTAAAACTAATTGTAGTTGGCTGAGTGAATTGTCTTCCTGGTGACAGATGATTAGAATACTATTGTTTTCAATTTTCGATAAGAGAACAGCATGGTGAAATGTTGAAGAGTGCGCTAGTGTAAGAGTGTTTTGGCATCGGAAAGAAAAGGAGAATAAAATTTCCGAGTGGATTTTTGAGAGAAAATTGGAAAAAACCTTACCTCGAGAGAATGAAATCGAAATTGTCATCCCTCGAACTCTTCTGAATAAGAAGAATATCTAACCAATAAAACTACATGGTTCAGAATTAGATATTCTTGAAGAATTTTGTTGGCATACCATAATATATCGTTTATAACGGTTCTCAACTGAGTATTGGAAACAGAATCTACTCTAAAGCCCGTTTGCAACAGCCGAGAATTCTCTGGAGAATTCTCTATGAAATTCTCGCAAGAAAACGGCAAAGATTATTTAGTACGCAACTCAACAGAGAATTCTACCGAAAGTGCGTATGTAACGGTACATAATTCACGGCGCATGAAATCTCGAGTAAATTTTCTAGAGAATTCTCGGCTGTTGCAAACGGGCTTTATACCTAAGTTTTAAATATGAGATTGCTACCTTTTTTTGTCTTGATGTGTGCTACTCCTCACTGCGAATTTATATAATTTTGAAGATTACAGTGAACCAACTAACATACCTGTTTTCAATAAACAATGATAAACAAACGTAGGTAATACGATATCATTGATATCTTTTGCCTTTCATTGATTTCGTCATTTAATATGAATGAATAAAGCTCATAACAGAGTCCCCTTTATAATATGACTTCTATTTTATTGCATATAATTCAGAGAACTCATATTTAATATAGATTTGAAGAAAGGTATTTGAAAAATCATCAGAAAAACCACGATGACACATAACCTAAAATAAAATGAAGGCTGTTCATTAAAAATTGACGCTCAAATCCCCACCTCTTATCGATAAACGTAGCGATCGCAGCGACTCCTAGCCTACGTTCCCCGTTTTCGGGGACATATTTTTAGTACGGCGATCGTTCTCCTTCTCTCTACTCTCCATAGTTAGCTCCTTGCCAAAAGAGATAGACTTTTTGTCCAAAAATCACTAGGTTAAAAAAAATTCGTCGTCAAATAGGCTATAGTATTTTGAAGGTCGATAATCTGTGTCTAAACATCATTCTTAGCTTCTGCTTACAATTTTCCAGAAGAACTGTGAAGCTAGCATTCTGAATTGTTGTTGTAATTATCAGTAAATTTTAAATTATGGTTTACTGACAGAAAGTGGTCGACCCAAGAAGACAATCCTAAAGTTAATTTTCAATAAGAATATTTGAAGATGTGAGGACAGAAGCTCCAGGAGCTCCCTTTGGGTTTCATCTCAACTGGCTGGAATCTCCGTCACGCGATTTTGAAAGAAGACATCATTTTTCCATTGAGACCATGAGACCAACACATCATTCTAAAAAAATGGAGTTGGGTGTGCTTCCAGTCACAACTTAAGACTAGAATCATTCGAAGGGTAATCGATTAATTTGACGATTTTGAATCTGTCGGAAGAAGATGCGAGAAGTGTCAAATTCATTGTAATGTAAATCATGTAATTCAGTAAAGCTATGGGTTTCCGTCGAGTATTGGACATATTAATTCAATATTTATTGAGAACTGAACAATTTATTGAGGTTATTATTGAGATTTATTCATATTAAGAAATATGACTATAAAACTATTTTACATAATTGAAAGTACAAAAATATAATACGTCGATTCATTCAAGATTCATGTCTATGATCTATGACATATGTGAATTATGAAATTCGGTTGAAATTTTGTTCAAGAGTTTTTCCAATCGTCTCAGACTGTTTGAATTCTTATAATGATCATTATTAAATATGCTATCAACTCTTTGTAAAAAATTTTCCTTCTCATTTAAACTTACGATGTATAAGGTCCTTTCGTTTGCATAAAAAGTGTAGCACTTTTCTACACTCGGTGTAATTTACACTCGATTTCAGTATTCGTTTGCTGATTGGATTTACACCAGTGTAGAGGAGGTGTAATATTAGTGTTCTGTGGTGTGATGTGCAAAATTTGATATTAATGTCATGGACGCCACAGTAATCTACTTCAAAATGAATACGATTAAATTCAAAATTTGCGATAAGTTCATCACTTTACAAGAGGATGAAAAAGTAACGAATCTTCTGAGAAACGTAACCATATTTCAAATTCGAATTATTAGTCTATGAGGGTGACAACCTAACGTCAGTGTTTTTTTCATTCGTTTGCGCAATTACACCCAAAATCAGCTGATTTAAACTGCAGTGTAGATTACACTACACTGAGAAACAGGCGAAAGGACCTATAGGATAATATAATCAGTTTTTACATTTTGTAATGCTTCATTCTATATGACAAATGGGTTCATTTCCATGATTCCATGCTAGATTTAATAAACCTAAGCTATGCGAGTTGATGGAATCATTTTTAAAATACACTATATTTTTTGCCAAATTTGATCCATTATCTTCAGTTGTTTATGGAAATTCATCTTCAACCTCCTATTTGACATAGAGGATCTTGCCTACTCTATCTATATCTCTATAGTCAGTCCAAAAAGGAATCATCCCGTATCACTCGATAAAATCAAACTGCAACTCTCTAGCGAGAGTCCTCGCTCTTTACCAACCCAAAATAACCCATTTCCATCTTATTGGAACGTGTATAGAAATTGAAACCAATTCGTCGTAGGAAGTAGACACATCTATTTTGCATCTTTCATGGCGAAAGTGGGGCACTGAATATCAAGCAATTACACCATGTTTTAATCAGACTCGTGTCATCGAGATATAAGCCAGAAATTTACATATACATATCGTACTTTTCTCGATGCGGTATGGTGAATGTATATGCGATTGTGATAAAATGTGGTCTCTTATTCGGTCAGCAATGCTGAATATTAACTTATCGGTCTAGAGCTGTACCTAGCGTGAAAGGTTGAAGAATGGACTTATGAAATTTGGGTTGATAAGAGCTGAATTATGACCATTAATCGAATACAATACTTTCAGTTGAATTTCTTGAAGATTAGCTCATATTGTTGTCAATACTCCAACATAAATCTCTCTTCAGGAGTCATTCAGGCTTTCCTTTATTAAGATTCTGGAAAAAATTACATGAAATACACCGTTTGCTCCCTTGGATAACCAATTTCGAAAAAGTCATGTTGCAACTTTTTCTTCCATAATCCATGACAGTGATAAATTTTGAATAAAATAAAATACAACGACAACTTCCACAAAATATTTTAATAATTTTACAACAACTGGAGCTTCATCAGGTTGTCTTAAAAATAATATTCCTTAGGCATCAACTTTCGATTACGAGGATGTATTGATATCTATTTAGCCTAGACCTGTACCATGCAGAAAAAAATTGCGTTACCATAGCAACGAACAAGAACAATAACCCATTTGAAGTGTCAGTGTGAAGTTTGAGGTCAAAAAAGTAAACCAGAGTTAAGCAATAAATCAAAAGAAAAAAGATGTCCACCGAAATTGTGAAAATCGAAAAATATCGAGCCATCATGAAGTACCTACCTGTATTTAAAAGGGTTAAATTAAGAGGGAAGCAGATTAACGAAGATATGTTTAATACCTTGGGTGATCAATGTCCTTCGTATGCGACCGTGAAAAATTGGACTGCAAGCTTAAAAATAGGTAAATTTTCCATTGAAGATAATGACCGATCGGAAAGGCCAGTTTCTGTGTCAGTTCCCGAAAATATCAATTCAGTTCATGAAATGATTTTATCAGACCGTCTGAAACGGATATCTGAAGCATTTCTACTCTCCAGAAACAAAGCAACAATCGATGGAATGGCGACACTCTGGTTCTCCAAGACTTAAGAAGTTTCGTGTCCAAAAATCTGCTGGAAAAGATTTTGTTACAGTTTTTTGTGATTGCCATAGAGTAATAATGATTGATTTTTTGGATAAAGGTGGAACAATAACCAGAGACCACTCTACGGGAAAAATTAAAGAGAAAAAACGCTAAAGGCTATCCAAAGGAGTTTTATTTTTTCAGGACAACGCCCCTGAACACAAATCTCATGTTGCCATGCAAAAAATTCGTGATTTAGGGTTTTAATTACTAGAACATCCCCCTTATTCACCAGATTTGGCTCCATCCGACTATCATCTCTTTCCTCAACTGAAACGTCGTAAATTTTCTTCCAACGAGGTGGTAATAAAAGCTGTGGAGGTCTGGTTTGCAGAGCAAGAAGAAACATTTTTTTTGAAAGGTCTAGGCACGTTGCAGGTTCGCTGTAATAAATGTATCCAATTAAGAGGAGAATATGTTGAGTAATAAAATATTTTGACATTGAAATTTCGTTTGGTTCTATAGTAGGCTAAGAATTTTTCAATATATCCTCGTATATAGGTGTAGAGGGGACGGTACAAAGTAGGTGAAAGAATTAGGGTAGGACGCTGGAAATTCCAAAATTACATGAAGAGATTCATATCTATGTCGGTTCATTCGTTCAAAAGGACCCTCTGTAGCTACGGAGGATGAGGGAAAATTGAAAAATAGGTGCATCTCTATTTGAAAAATAAAACTAATCTGTAGCTAACGATCGATCTGTAGAGTCAGATTGACAGATTCGTAAATAATGCAATTCTGGAAATGTTTTCCTGACTATCTCATTGACAGTGTCACTTTCCAGAATTGTAATTTTCCTGTGAGCTTATGAAAAGTTACAGATTGGCTTACTGATGAAAGCAGAATACCACCATTAATTTGTTTATTTCTGCCCCTCTGAAAAATTGAATGAATCCATATTTAAGTTATAATATGCGTCTTAGCGCATGACACCGTCTTATTTTGAAGTACTGAACCTATATCTAAATTTTTTCCCATCATTCCTACCCTGTATGGACATAAGCCAAGAGATCTACTTTTTCGGTAGATCCACCTTGGAAAAATAGATATTACATATTATACGTACGTCACAAACAGCTCACCCCTGTTAATGATCCTTATAACGCACCTAATGTGGTCCATGATCGATGTTGTGACAAATTTCGAAATTTCATCTATTTATTACTGGTTAACTTTACGGCCGATGAATAGGCGTAAATTTTTGAAATTTTACAATTTCAGGATTATCATTTTTCTCTTTGTGATCGATTAAAATTAATGAACCAAAATAATGTACACGCAATCCTCAGTGTTACATCATTGGAGCATCTGAAAATGCAATGCAATAAGTGCTGGTTATAAATGAAACACCACGATAAAATCTACTAGTTTTACTGCCTCACACTAATAACAATTCAATTTGGCGGTAAAGATAATGCCACCCTAATTTCCTTTCCGTATCATCCCCTTCAAATTTATTAAAAGCCCCCATTAATCTAGATATGAACAGCGCCGGATAACTCCCCCAAGTGTATGTGGGTCGTCAAGCCTCTTCTGGCTAATATAAACATATGTCAAAAATCGGAAACCCCTTATTTATTAACCGGCGATATCGGATAGGGGTTGCCCAACTAATCGTTGCAGTACGTTGGCTATTTGAGAAAATATGGTGAGACTGAACAAACAGTGACATTCTGGATGGCCGATATTCAATACAAATCTTTTCGGCAGAGGGCAGTGAAAGGGTGAAATAGCACTTGAAAGGGTTAATGAAATCAGACAAAAAAAAACGTGAGTGTGTATTTAATTATTAGATTGCAGGATTGAACTGAAAATTAATAGGAAGAATACTTATTTTTGCGAGCTTGTTCCTGACCATCTTGTGTTAATGTCCGTAACTTGACGACCATATAGGGGCCCCAAGCGTTCAGCAGTCAATGTATGAACTAGCTGAAAAACTGCATCATATTTTGAATTTTTTTTTTAACTATACAGGGTGAGTCGGGAGGAACGGACCAAACTCCAGGTGTGTATTATACACGTGAAAATAATTTTGAAAAACCCATATGATCGTATACGATCCTCATTTGTTTTCAAAATATAGCGTAATTAAAATGTTTAATATTTACCCCTTCTTATCACGAATGCTGTAGATATCGATTGTTTGGTACGTTTTGTTGTTCTGACATTTATTAGTGTCAGTGTGTTTGACGCAATAATACTCACAACTCTCATGTATGGACAGACGAAAATCCACACGCCATAGTCGAAACTAATTTCCAGCACAATTTTTCGGTTAACATGTGGTGTGGTACGGTCGATGGATATTTATGGTGGTATTCTGCTTTCATCTGTAAGCCAATCTGTAACTTTTCATGAGCTTACAGGAAAATTGCAATTCTGGATGGCTTTTACTGGTCTGTGGCTTACAGGAATCCGTAACTATTTACGCTAAGTAGTTCAAAAGTGACACTATCAATGAGATTGTGACGGAAACTTTTCCAGAATTGCATTATTTACGAATCCGTAAATCTGAAACTTACAGATCGATCGTACGCTACAGATTCATAACTTATGAATGGAAAGCAGAATACAACCATTAATTGGCCCGCATATTTAAGAAAATCGTCTTACAGGGGAGAACTACTTATTTTTCTTGCGAAATGAATGGAAAGCATTTTTAGAGGAAGTTCCTCTAAACACCAGAATGCAAATGTATCAGTATCAGTATTCAGCACCATGGAACTCCCGCACATTTCACTCGTCAGGTTAAGCAATATTTGGACGAAGAGTTTCCAGGACTATGGATTAGTCGCGGTGGTCCTATTAGTTGACCTCCAAGATCTCCAGACATCACACCACTGGACTATTGTATGTGGGGCTGGCTTAAAAATGAAGTGTGTGAAGTGGAAGTCGTCACTCGAGAGGTTCTAATACGACGCATTAGAAATGCAGACATGAATCACTTAAAAAAGCAACAAGAGCCCTTCGCAGGCGAAGTAGAATGTGTTTAGAGGTTAATGGCGGTATTTTTGAACTGTTGTTGAAACAACGCTATATGAGCAAAATCATGTTAATGTAGGAAATTTTGTTAGTTTATAATTAGGTACGCTATACTTTCAAAACAAATGAGAATCGTATGAGAACATATGGGTTTTTTGGTATTTTTACGTGTATAATACACACCTGGAGTTTGGTCCGTTCCTTCCGACTCACCCTGTATATTATATGAAGAAAAATTATTGGATATGTTTGTAATTGATTATTTCAATATAATTTAATCCGCATTACATAAAATCATTCAAAATTTTTTTAAATGTTGTGAAAGGGTATATCAGTCACCAGGAACCTCAGTTTTTATACAATTTATTCAATTAGCTACGTTTCGAGACTTTTAGTCTCTTCCTCAGGCTATGAATATTAGATAAATAGACTCTTTCCTTTGAAACATTGTTCAAAATCGTGGTTGTCAATAAATAATATAATAAACATCTTTGGGGGACAACAATCTTTTTGACGTATATCAATATCGGGTTCATAAATGGAAAATATTCCACAACTAGTGGCGGCTCCATTTTGGCCGACATCAGAATAGTTCGGGAGTGAGAGATTTGTTAGGAAGTGAGAAATTGAATAATTTTCGTTTGTTACACTCTCTGAAAAGTTCAATAGGTGAGTGGTGTTATTTAGTTTTATTGCGTTCATTGATTGATATTGTTTTACAAACGATGAGCCTCTTTAATAATAGTTGTAAAAGTTTCAAGAAAACATTCCCGCACTGAGCTTAGATAACAGTTTGCTTCAAAAAAAGAAAATTGAGTAATAGAAATGAATATAAAAAAATATACAAAGGTTCAAAAAAGTAAAAAACATCACGGAAATGAGGGAGAGTGACTCTGAAATAAAAAATATGTATTTCTTACGCTGATACATCTGATGATGCAAACCTTCTCATAGACAATTGTTGGTCATTGGAAATTATTTCCTTTTTCCTTATAAACAAACTTATGATCTAGTTCTAGTCTCTCTCGCCCCCTGGTCAACTCTCCTATGGGTTAGGGATAGGGAGACATGAGCCACTTTTTAGTGCCAAAAAAAGAATTGCGACACTCAAAATGTTCATGATTACTGGGCAAACTTATGAATTTTGACCAATTCGAAAATCGCCCTAAAAAGTTCTCAGTAAAAAGCTCTCCTTTGAAAGCAAAGCACAATTTAATATTATACGCCGACTAAGTTAAATAAGTACAGAATCTTTAAAAATCGCAGTTAGTCCTTAATTATTCTGCGCTGCTTCTTAATGAAGAGTTGTTTTCGCCTGAATATCATAGAATTTGAAAATTCCTCTGCGATGTTACAATAATTATTGTTAAAGGCCCTGCATTAAGACTACATACGTATTCGAATATTATTGACAAACGAACTGAATTGTACATCAAAATGATTTGTTTTTCAGTTATATAACCTTCGATTCAAGTTTCCATTTCAATAACTGGTTGTCCATATCGGTGCAGGATCGCTTTTGTGCTACTGTTTCTCTTGCCAACCTGCTTATTCGGGTCGTTTGAGCTTTAAGATCATAATTATAATTCTCTTATTTACAATCGCTATCTGTATCTATATTTTGCCATCACACCTTTACAGATTAAACGGTGAAAGAATTGTTTAGTTTACTTATTGCTTGTTCGTGAGGTACACAGGGTTGGGCAAGTAGGCTGGGCATGAATAAGCAGTTTTGTGGAAAAAGATTTATGGGTGAAAACAATACAGGATCGAGCATATGGTGCTCTACAAAAACTTCAATTGGAACATTAAGTGATATTAAAAGGAACTGATGATGACCATCATCGAACAGTATCGTATTGGAAGAATACTTTTTTTTGTGGATTTATTCTACCATCTGAAACATAAGGAATAAATTGGAAATATGTGCCTATGTGTCAAAATACTATAGCATTAGAAGTTATTCACTATTTGTCAGATTCTTGAAAGTATTATGCAAAAAAATAATATTGAAAGAATTCGCAGTGATAGAAGAAATCAATGTAACACTGCGGAAACTCCTTCACAAGTCCGGATTAGAATTGTTTGTTCACCTCAAAGAATTACAATTTGCCGCTGGAAATAATGAAAAAAATATTCAAGTTTTTTCAGAGGAGAAGAATTTTTAATTTCTTTTTTAAGTGAAAATTATAATTTTTAGTATAAATGCTACTGCAATTGAAATAACAACTGTGGAAAAAAACCATTATAATCAAATGATTTCTCGCCTTTCGTTGAACATATACAGGGTGAGTCTTTGACTCGTACAAATATATTAACAAAAGATTTTTTTAGGTCAAAAGAAACACTTTTTTTCTATAGCATATTATTCGATTCAGCCCTGTTACAAAGATATAGCCATTTTAAGTTTTCATAATGAGCTGTGCCACCTCTGGAGAAACAAAATTACCTTCAGAATAATTATCTTAATCTGTGGCACTACACATCTGTGAATCTTTTAAACAGGGCTGTATTCAGTCAAAGTACCCAATTTTTTAAATTTCACAGATACTTTTTGATTTTTAAACATCAAATTACTCAAAAACGACGCATTATACGAGAAAACATGAAGATTACTTTTATTTTATAAAACGTCCAAATATTCATTAGATAGCGTCCAACTCAGTTTCAAGAGTTGGGTTCTATGAATTTTAGGTATTTTTATGGTACGTGATGGTCATAATGGGAAAACTCAAAAGACCAAAAGACGTGGGTGATATCTTGTGTTAAAAAAAATTCATCAAATGAAAACTATATTCCGAAATTAATTTCATTGGATGAAACCATTTGTGAGATAGAACTAAAAATAATTTTTTATGGTTTTCAACAGCCTGTATCTTTTAAACCGAGCCGATTCGGAAAAAATGGTAAAGGAAAAGGGTGTTTCTTTGGACCTCAAGAATCTACTGTTAAAATATTTGTACGAGTCGAAGACTCGTCCTGTATAGGATCTGTTACTGGATATTTGTGTTCATATGTCTTCTTCATGTTATTTTTATATGGTAATATCACGTCTAGTCGCCGATATTGTTTTCTTCTGTATTTTCGCAAATACAGGTAATAGAAGATATATTATACAGGTTGTCCCAGGATTAATGGGAATAAAGTTGGATATAGCTTCAGAACCTCAAAATTAGACGCTTCGTTGAACAGTTACGTTGCTTCAAATTTGAAAACATAGTTATGGATTTATTCGATTTTAAATTGATGGGGCCGATACTTGACAGAAATACATAATTGAACTAGAAATAGATTATGAATACGATTTTCACAAAATTAGTTCTTCAATCATGACACGTGACACCTATATCTAATCTGTTTTTAAACCACTTGAAAATCATGAAATCTTTTTCAAGTATTTTCGATATTTTTGACGAGGTATTTTTCGAATAGAAATTCACCTGATTTTCTCACTGATCCCTGTTAGATAGAGAGGTGTGAAATCGTTATGAATTTCTACCATAACTTTTCACAGGCTTTGAATATCATCATTAAAAATTATGAATCGAAAAGACAATTACATTTGCAAACTTTATTGTTTCTTGAGTTTTTATCGTACAAATGATAGTCTTTCCGATCTTCCGTCGTTGCTTAGGATCGACGTTTTGGATTTTCGAATATCAGTTTGACTACCGCCATTAACAATTTAGTTCGTTGTATGTACTTAATCTGCGCACAAATTATGCAAAAAAATTTTCAAACGAGGATTATGCAAAGGATCTAATTTGACCTTTTGCGGACACAGTTGAAAGGCGAAGAAGTTTTCGGAAAAAAATCGTCATTTCAATATATATTTTTCTATGAGCCCGAATGAAAAGTTTTGGTGGAAATGGAAAATAAAAAGGGTGGTCGATTTCAAGCTTCAGTGGCTGTGTGGAATCGGTGAAAAATTGAGGTCTAGGTGCATCTTTTATAGCTTCAGAGAGGTGACTTTTTCATTTTCTACCATAAATTTTAATTCAAACTTTGTATATAATCATTAAAAAATGTGCTACATATTTTATTTGGACACTTGGATATTATGGAATTTTAGATGCCTTTTCGAAGAAAACCTGCAACATTTCATTTCATAATCTCTCTTCCACTTTTAAAAGTGAATAAATCCATTATCTTCGAAGCAACGTAACTCATCAACGAAGCGTTTCCGGACATGCCTGCATGGAAACTTTTCGCCTTATTTTAAAGTTCTGAAACTATAAATACAAATTAATTTCCATTAATCCTGACACACCCTGTATAAGCTTCTGATTTCTCTATAAGGCTACCTTAATTTTCTAGAAGAATGCCGCAGAGATCCTTATAGATTTCAAAATGAGTTGTCTGCTCGATATAATTTTTCTACGCTACAACTTGAAAAATTCCTATCGATCAGATTCGTGATCTGACAATGAAAGACCAGAACCGTGTTGAGATAATTATAATTATATCATTAGTCAACTTTTCCTCGATGATTATCAGTCTCGTAGACCACTCTCCAAGTCAAATGTGAAATTTTTAACGTTTTAGAATCTGCAGACTGGCTTCTAGGACAAGACACTGATTTGTGGGATGCAGGAACTAACAGAGACACCATCAAAACTTCACGGAGACTACTTCCTTCCGCATTGCTTCCGGAGTTAGGCCGGAAAGAGGGAGGTGATTTTAACAATCAATGGCGAGCTTCCTGGTGTTTTCAATGGTGCCTTATCTATATGCATGTTGTATAATCGATGAACCAATTATCCCGATAAGGGAAACGTACAAGGATTATGAGTTATCGATTTTTGGCTTTAATCATTGTCATGGAGTTTGAAAAAGCATTAGGAGCTATGATTAACTTTGTGGTTGATGAAGTCAAGATTCCTCACCTTTTACCGGGTGTCTTGGCTACCTACATTTCTTTGCAATAAGATTGATAGTGTACCCCGCTAATTGAACTTGGTAAAGTGATTCATTGTTGTTGCCTTCATTTATATGTATTTACATATATACTCAACGTATTCTGTCGAAATATAATAACAATATAAACGTTTTTTGCGTGTGTTTCATTCCCTATTTCCAAATGTCAAAAATTAATCGATCAAATCCTAGAGATGGGTACCTATACTCGTACCATTGAGGATGCTACTCTATTTTTGCCCGGAATTTCATTGAGTCACCTCTAGTGAAAGAGGATATAAGGTAGATGAGTAATGGATAAATTTTTGGCTATATTTCTATGGTTTTCTATTGAAAACCGAAATATTTATCCCTTATTTTTCACAATTCTCATTTGTACGACGATATATTGAAAAATTCATAGCCTACTAAAAACCAAACAAAATTTTAATGTCAAAATATTTTATTACTCAACTTGTTCTCCTCTTAATTGAATACATTCATTACAGCGAACCTGCAACGTCTCAAGACCTTTCAAAAAAAAGTTCCTTCTTGCTGTGCAAACCAGACCTCCACAGCTTTTATTACCCCTTCGTTGGAAGAGATGAAAGTCCGATGGAGCCAAATCTGGTGAATAAGGGGGTGTTCTAGTAATTCAAACTCTAAATCACGAAATTTTTGCATCGCAACATGAGAACTTGTGTGTAGGGGCGTTGTCCTACAAAAACAAAACACTTTTGATAGCTTTCTCTTTAATTTTTTCCCGTAGAGTGATCCGTAATGTCAAATGGTAATCTCCGGTTATTGTTCTACCCTTATCCAAAAAATCATTTATTGATTACTCCATGACAATCTCAAGAAACTGAAGCAAGAACTTTTCCAGCAGATTTTTGGACACGAAATTTCTTAGGTCTTGGAGAACCAGAGTGTCGCCATTCCATCGACTGTTGCTTTGTTTCTGGATCGTGCAAATGTAACCAAATCTCATCCATAGTAATAATTCGGTTTAAGAAGTCTACATCGTTTTCAAATCGAGCACAGATCGAACGCGATGCTTCTACCCTTGCACGCTTCTGGTGAACATTCAAACATTTGGGAATCCATTTTGCAGCAATTTTTCTCATGTCCAAATTGACGTGAACTATATGATGAACTCATTCGTATGAATTATTCAGTGTATTCAATTCGACGGTCTGATAAAATCACGTCATGAATTGCATCGATATTTTAGGGGATTGACACAAAACTGCCCTTCCCGATCGGTCATCATCTTCAATGGAAAATTTATCCCTTTTGAAGCTTGCAGTCCAATTTTTCACGGTCGCATACAAAGGGCATTGATCACCAAGGGTATTAAGCATATCTTCGTCAATCTGCTTACCTCTTAACCCTTTTAAATACAGGTACTTGATGATGGCTCGATACTCCACTTTTTCGATTTTCACAATGTCAGTGGACATCTTCGTTCTTTCAATTCATAGCGTAACTCTGGTTTACTTTTTTGACCTAAAACTTCACACTGACACTTCTAATGAGTTATTGTTCGTTGGTATGGTAACGCAATATTTTTTTATGCATGGAACTGGTCTAGGCTAACTAGATATCAATACATCCTCGTCTAGCCCGTATTTATAAAAAAAAAACTATTCGGTGAAAATCTAAATAATTGATTATACAAGGTGAATCCGAAATAACAAGCAATGCTTGATGGAATGTATGGCCATAGAACTATAAAGACAAGTATAGAATTATGTGACTTGATAGAGCACTAGAAAATAGGCAGACTTTGAATTTTTTTGGTAGACGTTTTGGTCGTTGCTAAATGCTCATTCATTTATTCGAAGGACGTCTGTCCCCGATTATTGTTGGGATAATAAGTTTTGTTTATTGTTTATGGATAAATTTGAATCTCAGAAAAATCGGAATTCTTTCCTGGAATAAACACTCAAAAGCAACACCTGTTTTGTTCGTTTCACTATTAATAGAATCATTTGGAAAATAATCTAAAACAGTGATAAATCTTACGGCAATCCCATTCTCCATTTCTTCATTTCGCAACTCAAGGATAACCCTACACACAAGTGAGAGCAGATACGAAAAAAGGGGAAAATATGGTTACGGGCAGAAAAAAGTGATATCAATAGTTTAATGTTTATTCATGACCATAAATAATTCAAAGGCGCAGTCAGTAGTAAACAGTGAGTGAAGTTATTTCTGTTGTGTCATGAAACCTCGCCTACTGCTAGATTTTATATTCTTTCAACGGATGGGCATCTCAACAAAGGATTTGATGGATGAGGAAGGCGATTCTTGATTTGCGTGACCAATTTACCTATTCGCCGGGTTTGAATTCACAGAAGACGTCACTATTGAGAATGATTAATATGTTTCATTATGGAAGGATCGAGTTTTATTACTATTAAGATATACTCATGCACAAACCAGTATTGAAAATAACAACGAAGAACGATTTAACCACTGAATGTATATTCGCTGAGTAGTGATAGACTCATCTTTACTGAAAACAATGTAATTTAAACGAAATTAATTAAGAAATACGACACCCGTCAACAAATGTTAGGATCTGAATCGAACTAGCAAACCACCATCACACAAAGTATGAACAGACATACCCTTGTCTCTGGACATACCATTTCGTCTAGAAAGAGTAGATGCTGACGGTTGACCATAGTTCACGTCAATTTGGACATGAGAAAATTGCTGCAAAATGGATCCTCAAATGTTTGAACGTTGACCAAAAGCGTGCATGGGTAGAAGCATCTCGTTCGATCGATGCTCGATTTGAAAGGATGTAGACTTCTTAAACCGAATAGTTACTATGGATGAGACTGGGGTACATTTCTACGATCCAGAAACAAAGCAACAATCCATGGAATGGCGACACTCTGGTACTCCAAGACCTAAGAAGTTTCGTGTGCAAAAATCTGCTGGAAAATTTCTTGTTTCAGTTGTTTGGGATTGCCATGGAGTAATCATGATTGATTTTTTGGATAAGGGTAGAACAATAACCGGAGATTACTATTCGACATTACTGTCCACTCTACGGGAAAAAATCAAAAAGAAAAGAAGCGGAAAGCTATCCAAAGGTGTTTTGTTCTTGCAGGACAACGCCTCCGCACAGAAATCTCATGTTGCCATGCAAAAAATTCGTGATTTAGGGTTTGAATTACTAGAACACCCCCCTTATTCACCAAATTTAGCTCTATCCGACTATCATCTCTTTCCTCAACTAAAAAAGAGTT
This sequence comes from Coccinella septempunctata, assembly GCF_907165205.1. Taxonomy (NCBI): domain Eukaryota; kingdom Metazoa; phylum Arthropoda; class Insecta; order Coleoptera; family Coccinellidae; genus Coccinella; species Coccinella septempunctata. Next base: position 25,358,682 of record NC_058191.1, on the reverse strand, counting down.
CAAAAGGTCGTAAATTTTCTTCCAACGAGGAGGTAATAAAAGCTGTGGAGGTCTGGTTTGCAGAGCAAGAAGAAACATTTTTTTTCAAAAGGTCTAGAGAATTTGCAGGTTCTCTTTAATGAATGTATCCAATTAAGAGGAGAATATGTTGAGTAATAAGATATTTTGACATTGAAATTTTGTTCGGTTTTATAGAGGGCTAAGAATTTTTCAATATATCCTCGTATTTTATTTCATTTTGTCAACATGTACAGGGAGGGCAAAATTGGTGATACCTGAACTACTACTTTTTAACCCAACGAGGTAGAGGAAAATGCATGGCACATTACGTCTGTTTTTTGTTTTCGAGTTATTGGGCCAAAATTGAAATTTGGGTGATTTCAACTTTGGTCATTATCTCCGTTTCTGTTTGTGCTAGGAGCTAGGATGTTCAATTAAAAACATTATGGAGACACTTTTTTGATGGCAATCCAGTGGCGTACTATGATTTTTTCCAACAGGTTTATTTACTGAGCTATAACATAAAGTTTTGTTTTTTCGTAATTTAAAATGTTTAAAATCGCCATTTTTTCCCCTTTCAGAAATTTATCATACATTTATCATAATGCTATGGGTGCAATAACTGTTGATTAGACTCTGTTTCAGAATATTCAGGAATCTCAGATATACAATTTCTGTGAATTCCTTAGATGGAAAATATTTCACTATTTAAAATTTTTGAATCAATTTTCGTACGCTGGCGTAATGCATAGATTTCCATTAACATTCAATTATCATGATAAAACGATTAATGCAATCAAAACACGAGGTGAAGTGTCCAAGGCTCAGAGTACGAGGTACGATTGCTACTATGCCCATTCATAACGATCTTACATACATAATTGATACATAGGTTCTTCCGTGTTATTATCAAACAGCATGCGCATGAAAATTCAAGCCTCGTGTCTTCAGGAAGAATTCAACAACTTCGACTTTTGGTGAAAGTCTAGTTTATGTAATCACCGTAATTTATTTCGCAGGCTGTCCGCATAATGTCAAGGGGACTGGACACGACAAATATCGATATGATGTGTTGAAGGAGGAAGAAAAAAACCAGGGAAGGTTCAGAGATTAGAAAAAAATTATCAATTAGATGATAAGATGCCGGATACATTTACGAATCTGGAAATTTACTTGACTGGTAAAAATGCAAGGATTTCGAGACATTTCTAAGTTAACAAATGTTTTTGAAATTTTTGAGTCCTTCTATACCCACCTACCTAGCATCATACTCAATGAAAGGAAGAATAACAATATCTTTTCACCCGAGAGTCACAAAAAACGAGAAGGTCAAAAAAGGCCAAAAAAGGAGCGCCAAAGCCTTTTTCAAAAAGGAAAGAATCTTACACGAGACTCGAGACATGACTAGGGCCAATGAAATGAGACGGAAACTCATAACGACACGAAATGGAAAGATCCATTTTCGAAGTGTTTCTAGATGGATGAGTATTTTCCTCGAACAACAGGTATTACCAATTACCATTGTGTATTAGATTATTGAGGTTGAATTCTCAATGTTATTATCTACTGATGATGTTGCAAATCGCATCGCCAGACTCAAATGGAATTGGTAGGACAGCTAAAAGGTGTTACTAGCATGAAGCAAAAGAAGAACTTCAATTCGTTGGACAGATGACAAAAGTCATGAGACACTCTATACTTCATTCAATTTTATTTTAGCAGTCGGTTGGCCATGGAAATTTGACACATTTCACTCTGTATAGTAGAAAAATGTGAGGTTAAGACGCTTGTCAAAACATTTTTGGGTTTTAAATCAACGCTATGTTGCCCGTTCTACGTAAAAGTTTCTGTTATTACGTATTTTATAACAATGTCGAATCTCTTCGGAAAATATGTGACGAACATAATTGAAGTTTATACAAACTGATTGAAGGCATACCAAATCCAGTTATTTGCATGGAAAATACAAGAGATCAGTATAATACCATAATATGCACTAGCTTGAGGAGGGTTAATGTTCGTTATCTTCTTTGGCTTACATCATTTGTAGATTTCAAAAATATTAACCCGAAGATGAAATGCATATGATGCAGTGGTTGGAAATGGGTATCTCCCGAAGTAATTAACAGATAATTACAAGAATGTTAAATTCTTCAACAAAAATCATCTTGCATCAATATAAGTAAAAGGAATTGAAGGAAGTTTCAAGTTAAGATGCAACTTCACCGTTGAACAAAAATTTCACATAAATAAACAAGTAACAGGGCAACTTCCAACTTGCGCGTATTCGTGGCTATTCATCTTAATAAATCGATGTGATAATAATAATTAGGTATTTATTAGTACCTTAAGACATTTACATTGTATAGGACAAGTCAAATGAAAAATAGAAAAATCCATTTTAGGGAACTTATTCTCCGATGACATTTATCGAAAATCCTGTAGTAAACTTTCCGCATTAATTCACTCAAACATAAAATTCTCAAATGCCACCACTTTTTTGGGTCTCCCAATAGAAGGAAATTCTTTGACATCCTCTTCATTCACAATCTTTCTGATTGTGGAAATATCCAGCTGAAATATAAGTCGTTATGATTTAGATGAAACATTATATAAATTCTCTTACATTGAATATGTTCGCTAGCGTCTGACTTATTGTGGATTTTAGAATATCAGGGTATAACTATTTGAATGAGCGGACCTGAATTCTAAATAGCACTTCCTGAAACCCTGTCTCCAAAGATTATCTATAATCTTTGCCTGTCTCATTTTTCAATCACTTTCGGCATTTTCGTAATAAAAATTGATATTAGTTGTGGCAACGGCGTTATGACATTAACGACATTTCATGAGTGCCAACCTAACTTCGTTCTAGTTACAAAAACTTGAGAAAATTATTTCATGGCCAACCGACTGCTAAAATAAATTTGAATGCAGTATAGTTAACTGGATCCAAACAGCTCAAGATAGAGAAATGGGTGGCCTATATCCATCAATGCACATAGAGGGCTGGAATTTGATGATTGGAGATTTATTGTTCATCTGCAAAACTGCCAAATTTTGTAATACAATGCCCTCCGATTTAATTTTGACGAAGTACCCTTCAACTATCAACTTCATAAAAATCTCAATTTTTTTAAATGGCATCCCATATTTTTTCTGTTTATTATTTGAAACAACTAAAAGCGAACAAGAAATGTTTAAATAATGAACAGAAAAAAAAAATGGGTTGCCATTTAAAAATATGAAGATTTTGATGAATTTCTGTTTTGATAATGGACCTACGTTTTCGTGGACCCTGTATATAATATGGTTATTTAAAAAGAAAATTTCAAGTTTATCATTTATTAACTATACTTCATTCAAATTTATTTTAGCAGTCGGTTGGCCATGAAATAATTTTCTCAAGTTTTTGTAACTAGAACGAAGTTAGGTTGGCACTCATGAAATGTCGTTAATGTCATAACGCCGTTGCCACAACTAATATCAATTTTTATTACGAAAATTCGAAAATGCCGAAAGTGATTGAAAAAAGAGACAGGGTTTCAGGAAGTGCTATTTAGAATTCAGGTCCGCTCATTCAAATAGTTATACCCTGATATTCTAAAATCCACAATACGTCAGACGGTATCGAACATATTCAATGTAAGAGAATTTATATAATGTTTCATCTGAATCTAAACGACTTATATTTCAGCTGAATATTTCCACAATCAGAAAGATTGTGAATGAAGAGGATGACAAAGAATTTCCTTCTATTGGGAGACCCAAAAAAGTGGTGGCATTTGGGAATTTTATGTTTGAGTGAATTTATGCGAAAAGTTAACTACAGGATTTTCGATAAATGTCATCGGAGAATGAGTTCCCTAAAATGGATTTTTCTGTTTTTCATTTGACTTGTCCTATACAATGTAAATGTCTTAAGGTACTAATAAATACCTAATTATTATAATTACATCAATGTATAAAGATGAATAGCCACAAATACGCGCAAGTTGCCCTGTTACTGTTTATTCATGTGAAATTTTTGTTCAACGGTAAAGTTGCATCTTAACTTGAACCTTCCTTCAACTCCTTTTACTTATATTGATGCAAGATGATTTTTATTGAAAAATTTAACATTCTTGTAATTATCTGTTAATTCCTTCGGGAGATACCCATTGCCAACCACTGCATCATATGCATTTCATCTTCGGGTTAATATTTTTGAAATCTACAAATGATGTAAGCCAAAGAAGATAACGAACATTAACTCTCCTCAAGTTAGTGCATATTATGATATTATACTGATCTCTTGTATTTTCCATGCAAATTACTGGATTTGGTATGCCTTCAATCAGTTTGTATAAACTTCAATTATGTTCGTCAGATATTTTCCGAAGAGATTTGATATTGTGAGAAAATACGTAATAACAGAAACTTTTACGTAGACGGGCAACATAGCGTTGATTTAAAACCCAAAAATGTTTTGACAAGCTTCATAACCCCACATTTTCGTACTATACAGAGTGAAATGTGTCAAATTTCCATGGCCAACCGACTGCTAAAATAAAGTTGAATGCAGTATAGAAACTGTCCAAATTTGAATCAATTACATAGAATAGAGACGGCGCTATAGTCATTTATGTAAGTACCTCAAACTGTCAAAATATTAATAAAAAGTCAAGTTTCTCGAAAACCGTTGAGAATTCAGACATAGTTGTGTTATCAAACTCATATTCAAATTCAACAAGGAATTCAAAAATGTAAAATATGAGGTGCTTCATTCAAAATAACAAAATTGATAGCTGTGCAGAAGAAACGAAACACTTTGTATAGTTCTGAATAATTTTAGGAGATGCTCTACTTAAAAAGAGAAAAGTTTTTTTTGAAACTCTTTTTGTGAAGTTAATAGAATTTGAGTAATCGAACGCTGCCCCATGGCGCGGACACCCTGTATGTACTAACTTGGTAAAACTAGCTAATACGTCTGGGTACATGGGAATCTCCCAGTTTTAATTAATTTATTAGAAAGAATTTCTAGGAATACATTGGTTCGAATCAGGATGATATGAGACACGATTAGTTTTTTAACTATATGTACAGGGTGGGCAAAATTCGTTGTCTACTGAGGGGATCTCGAGAACTGTAGCAGCTAGAAGAAAACGGATGACACATTCTCGAGCTCTTTTTTCATGACTAATCCAAATCTGAAAACAGTATCGGCTGTTTGCATTTAAAAAAATGAAAGTTCACTTAATGATTCGAAATGAAACAATATTTTGAGCTCGTCAGTGGATTCTACGTAAAAAAAAGTGCCTGTAGAAGGTTCAAGTTTCAGATTTGTAACTTCAAAGACAAAAAAGTTATGAGAACTTTACGAAATTGTCAAACTCGAAAACGAAGTATCGTAGGAGTCTGCGGTTTCCACCAATCTTTGTTTCTCCGAAAAAGAGCTAGAAAATATGTCATCCGTTTTCTTCTAGCTGCTATAGTTCTCGAGATCCTCTCAGTAGACAACGAATTTCGCCCACCCTGTACAGGTGGTTTTTATGTTATCATCCGTTCTCACAAAAACGTATGAGTACGCTATAATTAATTAACGATACAATTCACATTTCATCGGCCTACAATACGTTGTGAAGAGTTGCTTTATTTCGTTTATCTTGCCTAGAGTGAGAAATGGAGAAAACTTTCAAAAGCTCAACGAGTTTGATATGGAGCCAATAGTGGGCTTACGCAAGGCTGGTTTTTGCTTTAGATAGATAGCTACGAGGATAGGTACAGAAGTGTAAATCCGGCAGTTTATCTATTGTTGTTATGCAGAGAATCAAGAATGCCGTACACAAAATAAATATCTAAAAGTCGGGAGCAATTTTTTCTACGATCAAACATTTTTGAGATATATGGCGATGAATGTACATTAGACTGACCTTGGGCCTTGGCCTTTCGCATGTGTGGCTAAGCTCTTCACCCTTATCGCCCTCTAACTCGAAAACAGAAGACAAAAGTTGTATAGAATTTTATTATATAGGTACAACTTTCATAATAAATACAGAAACGAAAATTACAGAAACAGGAAGGGAGATATTTAAAAAATGCATTGTTAAGATCTTCAAACTCAGTCTCTTGAAAAGTAGCTTCCTTTGGGTCCAATTAACATATTCTCTTGAGATCTGACACGTGCGAAAAAATTTTTTTTTACATTTTCAATTATTCCGTAAGGCCAGCCTCACCACACAAACTGTCAGAGACACGTAAGGCATATACAATATCCCAATTTGACACGCTCGAGTATGTACACCTGTCGATTTTTTCTTGCATTTTCGGAAACCGGAAGACGCTTTCCCTACCGCTGAAAGTGCATACATCATAGAATCTTCTTTTCTTTCTACCATCTTATCTTCAAAATCCACTAGGTCTCCACGATGCTCGAGTTAATCTCGATTTAGCATCGTGGGCTCCCCAACTATTAGATCGCCAGATATTTCACCCATAGAATAGGTACGTCTGGTACATTGTCGGTTATGCGAAGAAGACATCTCCGTTCACCCTATTCTCCAAAGACTCTAGAGGCACTTCGACACAAGTTCGTACAAGTTGCCTGGGATGCGACGTGTTTCTGAGTGCATAAGACAGGGTGCAGATCCAATACATTATTAATATTTCCCTGTTATCCTACGGTAAATTTATTCCCGGTAACGAGATGGAGCAATGAAAGAATGAATGAATGAATGAACCCTAAGGGTACACAAAAAAAGTTGTAATAAAGTCATTAATACTGCGTTTTCGATTTTCTATGTCACCTACTATATTTCAATTCATAGCAGAATCGGCTGTTGCAAATATCGACAAAATCCGCGTCATCTTCCATAAAACATATGTCCCCATCAAACTACCGATCCAGCGAAATAATGAAATATAATTTCAGCTCTTCAAATTTCATCGGCAAGATGACATCGCTGCTGATGATGATGATGTTCCTATTTCCATCTGCGCGTTCTGATAAACCTTGAACCAGCGGCCAGCGGCGTCATTATCATGGTTTAGAGATTTCCTTTTTCCGGTCAGCTATCATTGTTCGTCGGATTACGGTTTTTATTGAAGCGTAAATGAAAAAATGCATTTTATAGCTATCTGTTCGTCTGTTTTCACCGATGTCTACTCTGATGGATAGTCATTAGGGAATTCCGATGTCGATTTTGCGTGTTTTCAAACTACGTGTCAGCTTAATTGGATTATATCGTTTTTCGATGCATTGCATCGGTCATCCCAGTAGATAAAATGAAGTTTTCGAAGAATTTAACTTAATTCGATATCCGGACACCCTATATATTGCAACACCATGGCAAACTATTCCTTCAATAAGGGAATAGGTCCAAAGTATTTTCTATTTAAATCATAAAGTGGCTGATGAGAATATGCGCTCAGTATTGGCCTTTGAGGGCTGCCAGGCTAGGCGACTGCCCAGGGCACCGAAAAAGTAGAAGTACCGTAGGATGGTTTACATAATTTCCCGATGAAATGAATGAAGGGCGCTCAGACACTTCACATTTCATATCTAAATGTTATGGGGAGTATAGTGCAGCTGTAAACGTTTTTCCAAATTTGGAAAATATCACGAAAGCTATATTTTTCATTCCAGCAAACTGCAAGAATGATGACCATTTCAAATATCCATACAAAATTGAAATTTCCCATCTTCTTAGTGATGAAAAAAATAAATAACGAAATATGCAAATATTTCAGCATGGAAATCTGGCATGCGAAATTACAAAGGTTATGAAACATGCTGGAATCATAAGACAACCTTTAAGATTCTCCGAATGGACAGTTGAAATTGTGTACAATTTCTTCGTATACGAAAAAATTTCAGTTGAAATGAAAATTCTCGTTTTGACCATACTTACGTGCTTTCGTTTTTCGTTTTGTACAACAATTCGTTAATTTTTATCGAGGTGTTCTGACGGGGTCAAATAAGAACGAAACCTCTTCATCGATGGAATGGACTTTCTGTTGATGCTCTGAGTGATGGTTGTTGGCTAGTTCGATTTAGATCGTAATATTTGTTGATTTTTTCTATCAATGGATGTTATGTACCGGTAGATTCGGGTGACTTGGGACAGTCCTGTAACTTGGGACAATTACCCCCCTTGCAGATTTCTTTGTTTCTTACCATTTATGAGTAAAGGGACAAACTTATAAGATTGTGTAGCGTTTTTTGGGTTACTTTAATAATTAATTCCTGTTGAGTTTGCCGTGACCAGAGTATTTGAATTGACAGGAAAAATTAACGAATTCAGGAGAGTAAAAGCGCGTTTTTATGGCCCATATACTTTCTAGAGTCCTGTACATGTGTTTCACTTTGTGCGTGTGTAATTTTTTTTTCTGGATACGCGGGATATTGGTATATTAGATATGTCATGAAACAAGGTTGTTTACAAATCAAACGGCAACACAGATCTCATTCATTTATTTTGTTGTTTCATAGGGTGACTTGGGACAATGCCGAATATATACAAGCGGTGCATTGGCAGCAGGAAATATGCCGATTTTTCGCAGGATATTATTATTTACGTTATTTCCACAAAGAAATCTCCAAAGAATGAAATAAATCAAAGTTCCTTCGTTTTGTTTAGTTTTTTTAAATTTGTGTTGAAATATATTTACTTCCGCTGTAATAGGGGTTTATCATTTAATTTCCTTACCGAATTTCAACTATATAATTCACAAATTCTAATTTTTCAAAACCATACACCGGCCCAAGTCACCTATTTCATTTGATGTTGAGAAATCAATAGATTTTAACTTGTGTCCTAATCCTCACAAATCGGTGGGTGACTTGGGACAAGTATATTTAATTTTTTTCAAAATTTATATCCGAATTCTGAAGCATGAATATATCCTAATCAATAGTCTGAGTCATTAGGCATATTCGAACCTCTTTTTCAGATAAAAGTAGGTCACCAATATGACAAGTTGAATTCAACAATCATCTAAAAACCTTGTTGATTAAATAACTATTTTGGTATTAACAAATACTTAATAACTTTTTTAAGAGAAGATGTTCAATGTTTGACATTTTGATAGAACCCTTGAACCCAACAACCAAAATAGAAACTCCTCGAAAAAAAGGCAGAAGCTTCAATAATTTTCAACCCTGGTTCGATCAAGAACAACTGAATGTCTTATGTAGAAAAATTATAAAATAGATCATAAATTATCTCTCCCATTTCTTTCCTAACAAGAGAAGTTTTGGTATTGATTAATGATGATGTAGACATGAATACGATAAAGAAATCAATTCAATTTAAAGTTTCTCAACCAATAACTTTAAATGATGACGCTGAAATATGTTACTATACTTCCAATTTTACTCATTTTTTGGCAATGAAATTGAATATTTTCCAACAATCCCTTATTCTCAACCCTACCCAACAGCTCACAGAATCTTACTGCAGTCTTTATTTTTATTTTAGTCTCGTGATTATCACGTACATGAAAAATATTATTTCATAAAGGGTGAAAATTAAGTCAAAAATTTTACCGAAAACCATTTGAAGAATTGTTATCGCCTTTTTCTTTTGTCATAAAAATACGCAATGCAAACACATATATTTTCCCAGTCTTTCTCGTATAAATATTCCGAATACTTCCTTCCTTGAATTATTCATGTTGTGAATATTTACGGATTGTTAATCACCTAATTTCAAATTCATTCCTTTCCATAACATTCAGACAGAAATAGCCTAAATTTTGAATATTCAGAAACTCTTTCCGCAATTACCTCCATGATTATGGGACCCATCTACAAGATCGACATCTTAGCATGCCGACTCATCTCCCATATCGAAATAATTTCGCTGAAAATGACGGCCAAGAATGGGGTTTCGTGTTTTGTAAGATCGTGCTACGTAATATATAGCGAAAAAAAAGGAGAAAAGAGTCTCTAATATCCCAAACTTGCTGAACGGGCAATGCCGAACAACAAAAACAAGCGTGGAGCGTGGTCGTGGCTAAATCCAAACGACTACATTGTTGCCACGTTGAGCAGGAATCCATCGAGAATGTGGTTAATTATCGTCAGGGTTAATATAATGTAATAATATAGAAGAAGTAACTGTTTTGCAGGAAAATGCTTGATAAAGTTTCATTTCAAGTTAAGCAGCTTTTGAGTCACAAATTAATAGATCTTTTGCTACTAAGAATAATTTGGTAATGAATGGAAGTTTTTATAAACTTTTTTTATTGAAGGGATACAATGGTTAAACTATTGAATACGAATTCTTGATTTTTTTTGTGTAATTTGAGATCAATGAGATATACATCAACAGTGGTTGATTTCTCCGAAGTGTTAAGTTTTTTCGTAGGCCAATTAATGATTTATCTAAAATGATGATCACAATTACAAACACATATAATATTGAGATATTTATATATTGAAATATTTCAAGTTGTACGAGAAGAGAAATGATGATCAAATAAAAAGGGTTTTTCAACTATATAAAATTCTTCCGTTCTGAACAGGGCGAGTGTTTGACTTGTATGTACCTGGTGATTGTTTATATTATACTCACTAGCTGTCTCAGTGAATATTGGTCTCACAAAACATTTAAATAGGCAAATATGAAATATTTAAATGGCCAAATATGAATTATTTTAATGGGCACTCAGAATTCAGCACCTACTAGGAAATGTAAAAAAGCATCGTATATCTGAAATAAGTGAAATTTATTTGTGAACTAGTATTTGTCAAATGGGACACCCTGTATTTTATTTCCCTTATCGGTAGAGCTCTTCTTTTTATTTCAAATATATATACAGGGTGAGAATTTGACTCGTACAAGTAAATTCTTGAGGTCAAAAGTAACACTTTTTTACTATATGTACTATTTTTTCCGATTCGGAAAAAATATAGATGATAGAAATAGATAGCCATTTTAAGTTTTTATAATGTGCTATGTTACCGCTGGACAAACAGAATTCCCTTCAGAATAACTAGCTAAATCTGTGACACTAGACAGCTGTGGATCTTTTGAACAGAGTTGTATTAAGCCAAAGTACCCAATTTGCATATTTCACAGATCTTACTTTTGAATTTTTGAACATAAAATCACTCGAAAACTGCGCATTGTACTAGAAAATATAAGACAAAACGTTCAATATTCATTAAATAATGTCCAACTTAGTTTCAAGAGTTGGGTTCTTTGAATTTTTGATAGACGTGGCTGATATCTTGTGTTCGAAATAGATTCATCAAATTAATCGAAATGTATATTCCGAAATTGATTAAATTCGATAAAACCGTTTACGAGATAGAACTGAAAATAACATTTTTAATGGTTTTTTAACATCCTGTATCTTTTAAAAAGAGCCGATTACAACAAAATGGTAAAGGAAAAATCTTTTTACCTCAAGAATCTACTGTTGAAATATTTGTACGAGTCAATGACTCACCCTGTATATACTTTATTGGGACTTCTTTGTCAGTTCTCGAAAAATGTAGATTATAGATTATCCATAGCTATTCTAGTGTGACTTTCTACAACTGCCCTATTTTCGAAAAATGCATAGATATCCTCAATCCTGAATAAAGTATACCTATACATATTTTGGAATCAGCGTAATTAATGTCTACATATTGGTGTATCTGTCTTCTATTTGAAATAAATTGTATAAAAATGTCAATATTCTTATTTTTTTAACACGAGCATTCGAGCATAGCGCTGGAAAATTCATAGAGGACATCATTCAGAAAATTTCTCAAATATTTGATACGAATATACCAACAAAAATGGAGGATTGATAAAATAAAAACTACCAAGTAAGACAAACCGATTGATAAAAAATAAAAATCTAAAAACTGTTTATACAAATAAAATATTCCCTGAAAAAATCCATGCAAGTCAATGATGTTTGAATAAGAAAATCTGAATATGAAGAAAACATGAGATCATACATAGATCTTCAATTACAGACCATAAATATAAGGTCAGCATACGGTAATCACATGATGGATTGGAATTACACAATTGTTTCTAGGACAGAGCTTGTTTTAAAGACAAAAACAATGAGGATTCAACCTTTATTTTTTCATTAAATCAATACACACATCGCCCACTGTTCGATAGAAATAAACCGGCTAAATTTGTGACAAAAAAGGTTGAACTTGGTCATTGAAGATATCATAATGAAATTTAACAAACAACACCACAACAAATTTCGATGACAGTCTCAAGCCAACCTGAATTAGGTAAACCATCTACAACTTAATCCTTCATATTGTTTCGATAACACTTTAGGGAACACTGTTCCGAAAAAAAAATCTGCTTTGTATTTTACTACTTCTTACGCAAAATCGTATTCAACAAAATAAATTATATTTTGTTTCAGATACTGGGAAAGACAGATTAGGCTTCTCACAAAATATCAATCACAATTATCCTATCATGAAACTGAAATTCACCACCTTAAGTAGTCGATAGCCTCATTGATATTCAATTGTTCATAAAAAAAATGTTCTATGCCGCTAAAATCAGTTGGAAAAAGAAATTAGTAACTATTGAATTTTTCTCCATATTCTGTTATTTTGGTTGTCTGGTTTGTTTATTTTTTTTATAGCCTAAAATTGCTAAATATAAAGCTGACTGACACCCTACTTTGTGTCTAAATTAATTTAGAACGAGGAGAAATATGTCAAGATGTATTTGAATGCCACGAATAGCAGAACAGAAGAGAAATCATCGTGTTTTACTCCATTTCTCGAAAATATAATTTTCAATACAAAACATTTATATGTAGATATTTCATGGTAATAAATTTAACTTTTTCATCTATCATAAGAAATAACTATCGGGACATAACTTTCATCAAGGCATTCGAGAAGAAAACCAGTCAAGATCATAACAGCGTTATGAAAAAATTAAATCTGAAAATGATTCCGCTATGCGTATTCTTAACTTGAAGATGAACCGGCAACGCCGCGCAAAACGACTCCAAGGGTAGTAGAACTGGTTTGGAAGAAACTTTGGTTCTTACGTTGGGCAAGAAAAAGCAGGTATCCGGAAAATCAGGCTCATCGTAATTTTAGGGCATAACGTTTAATTTATTCAGTTCTCGCCACCGTTCTTAATTGGTTCGAAAAAAGCGGAATGAAAAATTATGATAATTCATCTTTTTTTTTGTGTGGAAGAGACATCGTTAATTACCTGCGATTTTCAAATGAAGAGGTCAGCTTTACGTAGTAGACATTTATTGCAGGAGAGAATGCAAATTTATCATTCTATTTTCACCTGGCCAACATATAATGAAAAAAAAGCTTATAAATACCTGTATTATAAGGATGGATATTTGTCATAAATTCATAAATATTTTAAATATGAAATGCCCGTGCGAAACGGGCAAAAATGAATTTGTACATTCCTGCTCAACTCTGCAACTTTAAAGAGTGTTGAATACAGAGACAGGATCTCTCTGGTTGAGAAGTAACGCATTAAAGGGGCATGTTTTCGTTCTTTAGCACTTCAAAAATATCAATAACTTCTTAAGTGCATAACACTGTCTTCACAATACATAAAAGTATTGAAAACTCGAAATTAATGAGTTTAAATGTTTCATTGCTATAATAAAAAGGGGTGTGACATCACATAAAACCATATATGTATGTATTATTATATAAATAATTGCGGAAAACGATAACGCAATTTATTTTATAGCTAAAGCTATATTATTTGATATAAATATGTGGGTATATATTTTCGCAAGTGTAAAGTGTTCATAACAGCGTTTAAACTTTTTGATTTGTCGAAAAAAAAAAGGTTTGTAGATTCTTGATGACAGAAACGCAGGAAAAATCTGACATGATGTGTAAGAAAATATAAAACTTTCTTTTTTTGAGCTGACTTAAGAGGCAAGTCCGAAAAACAAGACTTATGATAGGTCTAATCAACTGATCTATATAGGGTGTTTTCAAAGGTGAGGCTTTTTTTTCGACAGAAGGTAGAACTCATCAAAATAAGTCGTTTTACCAAAAATTGTCCATATAAAATGTCTAAGATGGATGAGAAACAACCCGTAGAAGTTCGACAAAATTTCATTGAATTTCAAGTATGGGACTGTGGAAGGTGATTCCGGCATCGCAAAAACGAAACAAAACATAGATATATGGCTGGACAATGAATGGTTCAGTACCAAGTTCATCGGATTAGATGCATCAGGTCACTTTTAAGAGAATCATAATATTTGTATCGTGCAATTTAGGGTGAAAAAAAATGTAGAATATCGAGGCAGTTTCTTGAAAGTGCTTATGTTAGTTATGTTGAAAAAGTGCTATGATGTTTCCCCATTTCATCCCATTTTTACGACGATTGTTGGAATGTTCGAACAAGAAGATTGTGATGCCCGTTATGAGAAAATTCGTGAATAATTTAAAAGAATTTTTTTGGTGAGATTTTGAAGTATTATTCTCTTTTTTACACTTGTGTCCTAAGTATTTTTCTGTCAGTTGGTATCGAAATGAGCCAGTTCGTGAAATAGAAAATAATGAGGACAATTCGGCAATCCTAAGTTTCCATTTTCATTACCACGTAAATATCGAGCCAATATCCTACGAAACCACATGGTCGAATCAGGACTATCAGGAGATAGGTTTTTTCGCACTGCTTCGCGATAATTCAGCTAACAAACGGTCTAGGATCGTATTAGGATCTATTTTAGTAATCATTTTCAATTTTTTTTTCAACATTGTCATTTTGAAAGTTTTTTATAGGTGATTTTGGTGAAAATTTTAATATTTCAATATATCTGATGAACTATAAACATCGCTATAAACATAGCGATGTAGATAATTATAATTATCTACAAAATAATTTTCTACGGAATTCACTGAAACAATTTAAAACACTGTCCAAATCCACATTAACATCTTTTTCAAGGAACAATTAAGCCAAATCTGAATGTCTGTCTTGATCCACTGAATTGGCAAGCACCATACTTTCTGATGAGAACCTTTTGTTCATGAACCCTTTCACAGTACCAATAATTCAAACAGGTTGTTGTCTCTATTGAGTACGTTTGACTAATACTTCGATGGTTTTTCACTGGATGTTGCAACATGTATGAAAAAACAATTCTAATTTTTAATACGCGAGGATTGCACGCTCCTTTACATATAAAAATTATAACATATCTTCATATTTATATAAAATAAGATTATTCTATGTAGTAGAAGTTTTTTTTGTGATATACGTGGTTTTTGATTAGAATCTTTCAGGGGGGGGGGTAGAGATACATCAGGGGTGTACTGCCCCCCCTGGCCTCCCCCTAAATATGCCAGTGCAATCAAAAAATCCAGGTGCGTATTAAAAAAATATAGGACCAGGAAAGAAAGAATATATTGGGAGTGTTGGACACTGTTTATTATCTATTGTTCACTGTGTAACAATGCCGACGTTTCGAAACAAATCGTTTCTTTTTCAAGGCTGTAAATAAATACAAAAAGTATACTATAAGACACACAATATGACATAACATGAAAATAAATATAGGACCTTTCGCGGTTAGATTCAACACGTCATATTTCATGAAGAAATATCAAAATTGTGATAGAATCGATGGAGATCCCTAGGTTGCAGTGTCCCGCACGACATTCAACTCGTCAAAATTTTTTCGAAAAATTTGTTTCAACAGTGAAATTCCACTTATGTACTTCTAAAAAATGTTGTACATTGGGATTGTATTCGAAAAATTGTCTGTTGCACTGATTGAAAATTAGTATTTTTTGATATCCTAACAGGTTATTTCAAGAATTCTTCAGGTGATTATGGATTTAGAATAATTTATTCAAATGATGAGCAGTGTAAAAAAATAGTCTACAACTACTAAAATAAATAAAAAAATTCTACCAATGTGATTTATGAGTTGTTTTACTTTTCTGCATGAAACTGTGGAACTACGCAAGCTCCTGGAAATTAATTATTATTGACAATCATTATGCTTTGCAATGCTACGATTAAATGATTAAATATTACCGCCCCATTAACCAAAGTTTCGCTCCGGCCACTGAAAATCGCAGAATTCTTTTTATCGGCATTATCATTATAGTTGGGGAGCCCAAGTGGGAAATTCGGAATTCGGGATTTACTCGAGCGTGTCAGATTAATATAAGGGGAGATACCTTGGACTCTGTAGAGAACCTCTACCAAAAATTAGACCTGTATATAGGGGGAATTGTCTAGGACAACCTGTCAGAATAGTGAAAAAAACATTGTACATACACGAGCGTATCAGATTAAGATATATGTGGTTAATTGCATGTTGAAAAGTAGATATTCTCTTAATCTGACAATTTAAGAGTGACGAAAAGGTGTGGGAGGGCCCCAAAGTTGCAAAAAAGTCACGTTTACATTCTCGAGCGCGGTGGCTTTTTTCTCATTTTGACGCTAATGATTCAAGAATAACAGAAAAAATATAATCTGACAGTTTAAGCAAGCCGAAACAATGAAAATTGGCCAGGTCAGTAAAATCAGCTTTTTGAATCATCTCCTCTACTGGGTTTCTAGATTGACCTTGGCCTTCCGCATGCGAGGCTAAGCTCCTCGCCCTTATCACCCTCTAACTCGAAAACGGTTGAGGGTATAAAAAATTGCTTCATACAAAAGTTGTATAGAATTTGATTAAAACTTTCATTATGAATACAGTAAAGATTAGAGCTACAGGAAGGGAGATAATCTAGAAAATGATAATTAAGACAATCTCCCCCTGAATAGTGTTAGATTAATGGGTTAACTTGTCTGCAACACCGAGATTAACCATATGTATGAAAATCTGATACGCTCGAGTATGTACAAGTTACGACTTTTTTGCCTTTTCAAAGGATCACTGTGACCTTGCCTCACGTCACCTGAAAAGTAGCCTTCTTTGGGTCCAATCAACATATCTTCTAAAAATCTGACACGCTCGAAAAAAAATACCATTACCATTTGCTTACTCCTCCGTGCGGCCAGCCCCACCACACAAACTGTCAGATTGACATGAATTTATTATCAGACACGTAAGGCATATACAGTATCTCAATCTGACACGCTCGAGTATGTACACCTGGCGAGTTTTTTTGAAATCTTTGAGGACCTGCAGACGCTTTCCCCACCGCTCAAAGTGCATACATCAAAAAACCTTTTTTTCTTTCTACCATCTAATCTTCCAAATCCACTAGGTCTCCACGGCCTACTATCAAGCATACAATTACCTTCAAACTCTCTTAAGAGAGTTAAGTGAGCATATATTTTCTGTCAATACTTAGGATATGAGAGAAGGTAGCCTAATCTTAGAGCTCCGGTACTAAATGGCCAGACTCTGGGGCAGAGGGAAGTTTAATGGTGCTGTGTAGAGGAGGGTAGAGCAGACTGGAGCAGATGTGAAGTGAAGTGAAATAAAGTAAAGCTGAGTAAAATAAAATTAAATGAGTTCTTTCTGTGCACTATTGCAGTAATCAACTTCGCAAGTAAACATGTAAAATAGGTACTGGTTTCATCGCCAATAACGCGACAATCTCCTCAAGCCGTTACAAGAGCTCCATTATCGGCTCATCCAACAGCCGATCATTATTCACAATGTTGTCGAAAATTGTATAATCACACGGTGTTGATTGCTTCCATAATCCATCGTAGCTCACCACCAAGTGAATGAAACGGCAGATAACGTTCCGGGAAGCTGCAATTCGCGAGAAGAACTATAAACCCACAAGCATGAACAGAAATTACGAGCTCGAGTCATTCTGTCGAGTTTCACGCTGCTGCTTAAAAAATAAAATTAATAACGACCGACTTTCGGGCGCAACAAGCCGTGACCGGCGTTAATTCGCTTTTATTGTTGTTCGTTTCACACAAAAAAAAAGATGGAACGGCGCGTCACAGAATTATTCATGAATTAAGTCATTTAATTTCATTATATTCCAAGGTCTGGCCATCTCGAATAAACATGAAGGAGCCATCACACTGATTTGAGTGACATTAAAGAAGAGGTATCGATGACAGGATTTTAACCTAGAAGTTAATTTCACCGTTGACGTTGTCTACGAAAACATGAATGGATAAACAAATTTGAATATTTCGCTTGATGACGGTCTGTAAGTTCTGACATTCGGAATAAGATACCTGTATCTTTGACTTGAAATATTAGACATTTTCGAAATATAGAATTGGATAAGCGCTTGATTCCCACGCACCCAGTTCAAGTTTAAAATTCAAATTTAAAAGAGCGTTCAAGTCAGCAATGGAATTTTGATATTCTATGCTTGAGAGTACTTCTACGTTAATCAAAGATTATAGAGTAGAAATATAGGAAACGCCCTCACATCTCTAGTACCAAAAACCGAGTACATTTTGTCCAGTGAAAACACATTTGACAATGAGATGGCGCTGAAAACGCCAATACAGAAAAACAGTTCAATAACAGTTTTATAATTGAGGGGCGCGAAATTCGAATTCTATTCTTTATATTGAATTTCAATATCGACTTTTTTGAGACCAGAAAACAAACATCCTGAGCGACAAAACAAAAGTATAGTTTTGTTTTTTGAACAGGTTAGTTTTCATCAGATCATTTGAAATACGCTGTCGGATGTGCTATATTTTACAAAAATTATGGACAACTTGACTATGGACAGCTTTGACTAGGACAAAAGAGTATATAGTGATCTGCTATACGTCAAAGGTGTTATGCCTGCGCAATACGTTGTTTTGAATTAATGAACTCAGTTGAATTTGTACAATTTACCTATATCAGAAATTAATATGAACCAATATTCAATATACCACCATAGCATACACACTTCAGTTACTTACATATTAGTTACAGAATTTTCAGTAATAGAATTTGAAAAAAAAACCTTACAGAGGTATACAAAACCTGTATTTTAGCCCGTCAGTATAGTTTCTTTATGCTTTTTTATGATTTATTTATGGTATAGTCTCTTTATGACACAATATACAAATTAATCAATGAATAAATAAAACACTCACAGCAGGTTTCATAAAACTTTGACTTCCCAAACAACAATTCGAGTCACTCGATTCCCAAATCGAAATCAACAAAACCTTTCCATTTCTGAATGTATTGAAGGAGTAGCAATTAAAATTAAAATTAAATAGAGAATCTTTGAATGGTCTTCTAAAAGTAATGAATTCCCCTAAATGGGCCCTTCATGCAAGGGATGCTTCCTGCATATACAACAATAATTTACGTGAATGAACAGTTCTCAATTGACTTGCAGTAAAAGTTTCACTGCACATGGTGTAGTCAGTAGTGTTTGCAGGCTATTACGCCCTAAAAAATTTATCCGAGTCACATGATACCAATTTAAATACTCACATTTCCATCTTTTTAGTATAATAAAAAAATTTTTTTCGGAAAATCAATTTTATTTGATCCGCATTTCTTCGACATTCCAATAATTTTCGAACAATATTCAGAAGTTTTCACCAAGAAATTAGAAAAAAAATTCAATAATCAGCAACTAGAACGATCTA
This sequence comes from Coccinella septempunctata, assembly GCF_907165205.1. Lineage (NCBI taxonomy): Eukaryota > Metazoa > Arthropoda > Insecta > Coleoptera > Coccinellidae > Coccinella > Coccinella septempunctata. The sequence goes on along the minus strand of NC_058191.1, from coordinate 25,339,177 downwards.
GATAAACAAAAGCCGGAACGAGAATCAAAACATTTAAGACCGGCCATCTAAAATCTTACAAAATTTCATATGTTGCTGCAAATGGCCCTCGAATTAATATTTTAACCAGTCTTAGGGTGTTAGAAATACATTTGAAATACAGACGGCGCTCACATCACTTCAGTCGCTTCGTTTCCCATCTTTCAACCCTAATCTTTGACCGTAATGTATTTCAGAATACTTTCGGACTTTGCAATAAGATGACAAATTATCGAAAAGTACTAAAATATTTGTATGGAGGCTTAGAATGTTCGCGGAATAATTTCATTTTCAATCTCGACTTATAAGTCGGCACTTTGGCTATTATCTTCAAATTTAACCTATCCGTCTTGTGTTCGAGGTAAAATAATAAAGCCGTAATAATACAGACTTGAACATAATTGATCCTCTGGAAAATGGAGTCATGTTATTTTCGAGGATAAATTTTCCTAGAGAACTTAATTCCAGTTCATATACTTAATATGAGTCTTTTACTTGTAATAAATTCAGTAAATCAAGGACATTTTTTTGCTGTACCTGAGTATTCTACGATAATTCAATTAATATTTCTAATTGTGTTCCCTTTGATGTAAGAAATTATAGTACAACGTGTCCCATAAATATGAAAATGAATCTGTCATTCCTAATTTCTTAAATGGCAATCAGGGTATACGCATGTATACCACATATCGAAATCCTGGTAAGTCCGCCAGAAAGCCTTCAAACAGATATCAGCCTGGACAATGAAACTCTAGAACAGGTTGAGCAGTTCAAATACTTGGGAAGCTTCATAAATACTAGGGCTAACCTTGACACGGAAATACACAACCGTATCAATTCGGCATCACGGGCATTCTGGAAGCTGAAGGACAGAGTGTTCCAAAATCACGACCTCAATCTGAAGACCAAGACAGCTGTTTACAGAGCAGTGGTCCTCCCAACGCTTCTTTACGGAAGCGAAAGCTGGACTCCCTACAGGCGACATATTAAACAGCTTGAACAGACGCAGCAACGTCATCTAAGACAGATAATGCACATCAGATGGTTCCACAAAGTTTCGAATGCAGAAGTCTTGCAGCGCGCGAGTTGTACAACAATTGAGACTCAAGTAACGAGGGCCCGACTCAGATGGAGCGGCCACATTCTGAGGATGCAAGACACAAGACTCCCCAAAATAGCTCTATACGGCGAACTCACTGAGGGAGCCCGGAAACCAGGAGGCCAGTATAAGCGGTTTAAGGATACACTACATCAATCCCTAAAATCAGTTAATGCTAATCATAACTGGGAACAAATAGCGTTAGACAGGTCACAGTGGAGGTCTTTGGTCCACAGTTATAGTGGAGAATCGAGAAGGATACAGCGGCGGCCAGATCTGGTTGGAGACTATCCATGCCCTGAGTGTGGAAGGATCTGCAGGTCACGGTTGGGTCTCTTTACTCACAGGAGGGCACATAGTCGCAACTAGCACTAAGAAGTTACAAGTCTGTTCGAATTTCTTTTTTTTTTTTTCTTCTTCTTTTTGTAGATTCATTCCCGGTAACGGGATACAGCAATGAATGATGAATGACATATCGAATTCTCATTCCTTTTGGTTGAACAGATATCAAACATCTGAGTATCTGAAACCCACAAGAACTTTCAATGATGGTTTTTCACAGAGTGGTGACAATAACATAAAATTAAGTTCTTCATTTATGCAGAAGTACCATGATTATTCTCTACTCAAGAAAATCGTCATGTCCCCACTAGGCAGATAGATAGGAAACTCGAAATAAGCCAGTCTTCAGTGACGCGAATTCTTAAAACAGAGAAACATATCTTTATAAAATGACAAGCCTGCAGGAGTTCACAAAAGATGATCCAGATACCAGATGGAAGACTACTACTGGACAGAAATGTTGAAAACATAGAACACCTGTTTTCTGACCTGATTTCGAGGGAAATCATCAGAATTGTTTTTATGGGGCAGACAAAAACCCACACTGGATGAGTGGAGGCTACACTCAATATCAAGAAAAAGCCTACTTTCCAGTTTGGGTACTGTATAGCCGTCCCCATTTTGGATTACCTATCCATGAGTATCTATCTGTATTTCCAGAACGACTTTTTGAATGGGCCTCCAAATCCCTGGCTCCGGATTTAACACCTATGGACTATTTCTTATGGAGTACTTGAAAAGTAGAGTTTTCGAGACCAAACTGTCAACATTGAGCAATTTCAAGAACAAATAACATTGGAGTATAGGCTCATTTCCGATGAGGTAATAGGAAATAACCAAATCTCTTTTATTTAGGGTATTGACAGTTTTTTAATGGATGATATTTAGATCATTCATTCAAGGAATATGTTTCAGTTGATATCATATAGATTAATTCTTCAGATTTTTTTCATTTGTGAACGAAAAAAGTTTTTATTTGGTATACCCTTTGAGAATAGTCATTAAAAATTAGGATTATCCTTCAAAAAAATTATCGATGACGTCATATCTCAAATTTGGTAAACGATGTATAACATTTTATTACATTGAAAAGCACTATCAGAGCATTTTTCAACAGAAAACTGTCTTCGATACACTAAACTTATTTCAAGTTAGATAATCGCAATGTACCAGATTCTGACAACATATTTTGAATTACAATTACTTATATCAGAAAATTGGTGTCCTGGTAAATTAGTAACAAATCATTCGGAAAAATAAAATAAAAAAAAAAGTTAAATAGATCGACCATCAGGAGAATCAAAATAATCGGAAAACACACTAGATTCTAGCACAGGTATTTGGTTAAATCAATGGTACCGTTATGCGGTGTTTGACTAGCAACCGGTTTCATCTCATGTGTCAAACTTTTAGTTATTCCAAAAAAATCATCATCATTTAATTTTGTGATGATTAATGATGATGAATATTTAAACGTTGTTATATTCAATACAAGAAAAACACGGAAAACAATCATAACACAAAGAACTATACTACGGAAAACGCATTTAACAGTCACAAATTATAAAACTGTTACAATTCCTCTTCTTAATTATTCAAAAATTATTTCTCATATGAAACTTGAGGATATCAGAAACAGATTTCATTTCAGTATGTTGAATGTTTTTTATTGAAATGCCATGATTTTATAATGAAAAAGATTCTATGGTACATATTCATTGTTAGAATTTCTTACTCGCAAATTCACTTGGACATAGTATGAAATGCTTTTGATAAGATATTCTGATGAGTCATTTGGAGTGATAAAGGTTCCTTCCTCGATATTTTAGAAGAAAAGTTTCGAGATATTTGGACTCTTGTATCCTAGCTGAAGGCGACTTTTTTCAACAATTCTTGTAATTTGTTCGCAGTTCGATTGCTGTACTCCAGTATTTTTTCGAAAAACAAACGGCTTTCACTGTTTTTCTGAAAAGTGATTCTAGTAAAAAAACGCAGATATTCTTTTCATTCTAAATTGAATAAACGTTGTAGAAATGAATTTAATTTGGGAAAAAAGTCGAGGTATTCAACGTGAAATAATCTCCCTAAATCACCATTTCATCCAAATATCTTTCAAGTATCTCAAGCCGTTACGAAAATATCGAGTTATTTATTTAGAAATTAAGCATTTGCGGCCAAAGGCCTGAAGGCCCATTCAGACTCCAAATAAATCAGAGAACTATACCCCAAATTTGTTCGCAATGTTTATGAAACACCCTGTATACATTTTATCAAGGCTCTATTATTGAAATATTATGTTATAATTTGGGTTTTTTGACATAGTGAAAGTATTGTATTGATTGATAAATATCATAAACACTTCCTTACTTCAATCTTAAACTGACCAATCAATAATTAATTCTCCGATGAAAACGAGACGGACGAAAAGAATAAGGTCACGGTTAGAACTGTCCTTAATTAATTTTTAATCGCTGCTAGGCAAATCTGTTGCTCAAGAACCAATCATCAAAGCCTTCACCTCTTACTCGTCGGAATCATTCGAACGTAAAGTGTGAAAATCTGCCGCAATTGTAAATAATTTCGTTGACCTCACCGGACCTTCGAGATAAATATCATTGTTTTAACTACCATTTTATGGTTGGGATTCTATAGATTTTTTCGTTTTTATATTTTTTGCTAACTGGAAGAAGACGGAAAATGTCATGAAGATGCTGATGATCTTGATCGGGGAATCAACGCTTGATTGACGAATAAACGTCAATTTGTTTCCAATCGAGAATTCAGTCATGAGCATTCCAAATATCATTGTCGCATCAAATTATGATCTGTATACGCCCATTCGATGATTCCCAATTGCAACTTCTTCAATATATTCAGAAATGAAAAGGTTTCAATGATTTCATTTTTTAAATCGAGCGACTGTCAAATTGTTTATCGAGCAATAAAAGTTTTGTGAGACCCTCTTTTAGAAAACCAACTCTGTGAGAGGGCGAGAATTCAAGTAGGGAACAGAGGTCGAGAAACAGCTCATTCGAAGGTTTCTGAATTTTCTTTTCCGAAACGTCTGATTTGAGTTTCTAGGTTTAGTAGTTTAGAAAAAGGGTTTTCCCTTCTAATGGTCTCAATCTATTTTATTTATAGAAATACAAGGAAACATACAAACAAGATGTTCGAATTGAGCTCTCTACGCTTCCATTAAATAACAAAAATTCGAATATTTGAGGTACAGGGTGTCCAAGTTAATGTGTCCCTATACCTTATTGTGGAAACTAAAGGAGCTAGAAAAAAAAGTTAAATACAAAACTTGTCTGTAATCGATTGGACCTTTATTTTTTTTTAACCCACCTTAATACAGAGTGCTCCGTTTTTCCCTGTTGGTATCAACTTTCTTATTTTGAATGGAAGACCCTGTATATTATTGCATTTTTTAATTCCTTGTCAAATTTTAAGGTAACTTTGGTTTAACAACCATGGTCCTATATAGCACCGATTCTGACATATTCGACTTTTTCCTAAAATTTTGACAACTGTATAGGTGCTAACTAAAATAGCTGATACTAGTTTTCTAATGAATGTATCAAAACCAAATTTTGCCCAGCTCTTGTCAACATATTGGATCATCTATTTTTAGCAATCTGATATACAGGGTCTTCAAAAATGAAAGTTAAAAATTCAAATAGTAGTTCAATCAAAACTTAATTTTTTCAAATGGCAACCTATATTTTTTTCTTGTTCATCATGTATAGCAGGTTGAAATGAGCAAACAACTTTTCAAAACTTTTTCTGTAATGTGAATAGTTTCAGAAATATAGGCGAAAAAGTGCATTTTCCCGTAAGAACCATCTATATTGTTTTGTAACAATCCTTGGATGAATAAAATAACTTTCCTACTTACTACCCTACTTGATTATCCCTAGGTACCGAAGTACCCCTTAGAAGCTCTGTGAGCATGTACCAGTTCGGAGAACCAGTTGTGTTCTGTGTAGCCTTTGTTTATATTTCCTTATGCCACCTTAGGCACAGCACTGTTAATTTTAACCCAACAGTGAGAATGGTTCTCTCTATAAAAGAACGTGTACAATTAATCTATTTGTACTACTTAAATATAAAAGGGGCGATCTAAGAATTTCCAACTGGAATCATCCTGACCACATTTTATCATTGGTGTAAAAATTCATGGAGACTGGCAAACTAAAATATCGATGAAGAACAAGATTCATCATGACCTTCTACGGTATGTTTCGAAATCAATGCTAGTTATCATTACATCAGAGGGTTTGAATCAAGTTGATTTAATATCTTCAAATATTAAATGCAGTTACAAGGTACAAAAGATATTTATACCGATAGTGTTCTGTCATCAGTGCCACCATTGCCCAAAGCTCAGCCCATGGAATCTTCAGGATCTTTCTGGTGTAGGTCGGTTGAAGAACTACGATGCTTTTGACTGTGCTAGTCGAGCATTGATCCTCAAAGGATTTTCCTATTTTTACCTCCGAATATTGGGAGGATCCAGGATGTGTTGACACTGTTGACCCTGATGCCTTTTTCTCATATTCATCGGCTTTTTCATTTTCCTATTTCCTGAAAGCCTATATCTGCCCCACATGGCCTCTCATCTAGCTGATTGCTCAGCCAACCCCATATTAGCAAATAACTCTAGCTTTTTGATTCCAGGGCTCTCGGCACAGCCTGGCTGCTTATTAATGTAGATGTGCACCTCGTTCCTTTTCAGATACTCCAGAGCACAAGTTATGTCAGCTAGTGTCACTACCTGTAAAAAGTTGTTTAGAGACCTCTTTCGGTCCACATAACCCAATGACGGTACCTCTTCCTGATTTTGAACCATCGGTATACCATAAGGAAAATTTGTCAAATTGATGAACAAGGTTAATCTCGCCAAAAACCTTCTACGGGATGTTTCGAAATCAATGCTAGTCATCATTACACAGAGGGTTTGAATCAAGACGATCCAATATCATCAAATATTTCATCCAGTTTCCTACCTAGTATAAGAGTTCACCGTTGAGGTATATTTTGAATTCTTTCAACAGACTGCAATTCCTTAGATGTATTTGACTAATACAAGTCTAATTTATTAACCCAACACCAACAGTTGCAGTCAATGTAGCCAATGACAGTTTCCTACCTAGTATAAGAGTTCATCGTTGAGGTATATTTTGATTTCTCTCATCAGACTGCAATTCCTTAGATGTATTTGACTAATACATGTCTAATTTATTAACCCAACACCAACAGTTGCAGTCATTGGCTACATTGACTGCAAAATGCTTATTTTCTCAAATATTAATATTAAATCTGAATTTTGCGAAATGAGTTGGCACAAATATACGTAATGAAGAACATTTGGCGAGTATTTTGCATAATACTAGTTTATCAAAATCTGGTTTTCATTAGGAATTCTCGGCGCACCGTCATTCGTTGCATGTCAGACAGCGGAAATTACACACAGTCGATCAACTGAGACCGCTCCTGAATTACAGGTTAGGTTAAACGGTTGACTACTGGTCACAGGAAAAATTTCGTTGAATTGAAATAGGGAAGTAGTTATGAAATTTATAACTATTACTGTTTGAATGTTTGATTTATGCTCGGGTGTTAGGTCCCGATACGATCGCTGGAATTATGAAAAACTGAACGGATTGTAAATTATAGTTGATTGTAGGTGTGAAAAAAGGGCCAGTTATCAGAGGCTGCATTGTGGCTAAGGTCGTTGACGAAGGCATGCTGTTCGATCGCTGGTTTGACATTGACGTTTCTCAGTAATAGTTGGGGAGTCCAAGAGTACTCGTGCTTGTCAGATTAATGTAAGGGGAGATACCTTGGACCCTGTAGAGTACCTCTTCCAAAAATTAGACCTGTATATAGGGGGAATTGTCGAGGACAGCCTGTCAGAATAGTAAAAAAAAAACGATCATTTTACATACTCGAGCGTGTCAGATTAAGATATAATATGTGGTTAATTACATGTTGAAAAGTATATATTCTCTTAATCTGACAATTTAAACGTGACGAAAATGTGTGGGAGGGCGCCAAAGTTGCAAAAAAAACCTCACGCTTATATTCTCGAGTGCGGCGGCTTTTTTTCTCAATTTGAAGCTAATGATTTAAGATTTACGGAAAAAATATAATCTGATAGTTTCAGCAAGCCGAAACAATAAAAATTGGTCATGAAGGTCACAAAAATCAGTTTTTTGAAATTATCTTTTCTCTTGGGCTTCAAATTGTTTTCGCATTCATTATAAAAGTTGTAGAGCATAACATTATCCACACATTTTGTTCGAAGCAAATTTTTCTACCTTCGAACGTTTTTGAGATATATGGCGATGAATGTAGGTACATTAGACTGGGTTTCTATATTGACCTTGGCCTTTCCCATGTGACAAGCTCCTCGCTCTTATCACCCTCTAGCTAGAAAATGGTTGAGGGTATGAAAAATTGCTTCAGACATAAGTTCTATAGAATTTTAGTATCTACAACTTTCATAATGAATACAGAAAGGATTAGAGGTACAGAAAGGGAGATATTTGAAAAAAATGCCTTGTTATCATCTTCAAACTGTCAGATTAAGGAAAGCCCCCCTGATTAGTGTAGTATCAATGGTTCAACACATCTGCAACACCGAGATTAACCATCTGTATGAAAATGTGACACGCTCGAGTATGTACAAGTAACGATTTTTTTTTACATTTTCAAAGGACCGCTGTGACCTTGCGCCAGTTTCTTGAAAAGTAGCTTACTTTGGGTCAAATTAACATATCATCTAAAAATCTGACACGCTCGAAATTTTTTTTTAACATTTCCCCCTAAGAACATTAATGAACTTCGTAGATGAGATTCCGCTTTTTATTATAATAAAACAAATATCTGGCTTATTTCCAATTGAAAACACTGCATGTCAAGATCGTCTAAGAAAATTTAGGAAACTCGTAATCAAATATTTATTCATACGTCGCTTCGACTAGAAACTATTCTAACGAAATTACATAATTCAATTTAGTCTTCAATTACAAATTCCTAGTTACATAAATGCCGACCAACTCATTGGAAATTAAAATTGTCCGAATGAAGACGCAAAGCTGTCCAATCATGTAACTCGATACTCCACAAAATATCATGTTTAGTAACCTCATTAACATTGCTGCGTTATTTTCCCCAAACTAAATATTTCATCAAGCGTTGACTAATGAATAAATACAGATGTTGTTGCATCATCAATCAAAGTGAAAGGGGTCAGAATGACCGAAAAACATGTGCATTTTTTGAGGAATATCAGCCTGCGAAGAACGCAGATCAAGTTTCATGGTATATGAGGGATGCACCATGTACTATCGAGAGCTTCTCGAGTACCTATTCAAATATGCAGTGTGGAGAGTTTTCTAAATGATCAAAAAATTAGGAAAGCAGTGAATTGTGCACCTATTTTTTCATATAACCCGAACGGTCATCCACCCCGGTATTGAACACGCCTATAACTACTTGACTGCAGAATTAGACTGATACTGATACTGGAGGTTCTTCCAAGAAGAGAACCTTTGTCAATGCAAATAAGGTAACGTGAGATATCGATTGAAATTTATTCTGGGAGGATTCTGCATCTCTTCATAAACTTTTTAGGGTTTTCACTCCCAATCTCTGAAACAAAATCAATTAAAAATGATATCAACGATTTGCTCCTGCGTAAATTCTAGCACTAATTTGTCAGGAGCAAATTAACAAAAAAAAATGGTTGCCTGACAATGAACTCAAAATAAATAACGTTGAAATTATAATTCTGTAACGTTTCGGAGTCTATATCAGACTCCTTCATCAGACGAAAAATCTATTTTTTAGAAAATCTTCTGAGTTGTGGTTATTCTGGGAGGATTCTGCATCTCTTCATAAACTTTTTAGGGTTTTCACTCAGAAGATTTTCTAAAAAATAGATTTTTCGTCTGATGAAGGAGTCTGATATAGACTCCGAAATGTTACAGAATTATAATTTCAACGTTATTTATTTTGAGTTCATTGTCAGGCAACAATTTTTTTAGTTAATTTGCTCCTGACAAATTAGTGCAAGAATTTACGCAGGAGCAAATCGTTGATATCATTTTTAATTGATTTTGTTTCAGAGATTGGGAGTGAAAACCCAAAAAGTTTATGAAAAGGTAACGTGAGGTTGAACAAGGCTGCAATTAAAACGAAAAACTTGCATACTTAATCCTCTTGGAAAAAAAAACACAGTAACACAGATCAACTGAGTATTTAATTGAAAAAAATATTTCAATATATTATGTATGTACCTATTAGTACATGTAAAGTATAATCTATCAGCTCTTTAACTATGATTCGGTGGTTACGCGACATATTGTACAGGGTATCCCAAATTGCATGGTTCTGGTACTTCTAGATTAGATAGGGAAAAACGTTGAGTCCAGGGCTCGATTTTTGTGAAATGTCCATTAGTGGAAACCGTTTCTTGATATCTTCATTTGTCTTGAAGATATAACCAAATTTTGAAATTTTGTCGATTTCGAAAATGTGCCATAACTTCTTTATTTCTGAAAATACAAATCTGAAAAAGATAAAAGCTATCTACAGGCACTTTTTCACTGGGAATACTACACTATATCAAGTTTTTAGTCTCTTGTACTAACGGTGGAAATACCTTCATTTGTTTAAATACAAATGGATTCTTTTTTTGAACTCATATCATACAAAAATAGCTCTTCAAAATCTTCAATGCAGAATCAGCATAAAAGTGATATAATCACTAACTGTCGTTTTTTCAATTTTCTACTGAATAACCACTGGTATATCTATGGGAGATGATTCCCCAATATAAGGGTCCTGTAGCGTTCCTCGAACAACTGAAGAAAAGAAGAATCATCACTTGGAAGACTGGACCTGGTCGAAAGGCCCTCCCAGTCAAAAGCAAGATTTGGCTATTGTTAATTTAAGTACTGAAGGCATTTCTAACGACGAGGGTGATCCTCCACCAAGATCAGCAGAAGATTTTTGACGCAGAGATGATATTCCTCCCAATGCAATTGAAAAACAAGTTATGTACCTATGATTATTTATTGTTTTCTTCAGTCATCATCAAGTCTTAAAATAAGTTTGGATGAAGGCTTTATTATTCGCCTTTTTTCTCGTTTTCTGCTCTGTTTCTTTGTTTCAGATATTATTTCGAAATGGAAAGAGGATAAAGAAATTTTTTATGTCAATGGAAAGGAAGCCCTTCAGTATTTAAAGCTTATTCTGTAAACAAATTTGTCATCACTACACTTCTCACGGGGAGACAGGGTTTTTTTACTGAGGTTTTTCCCTAAGCTCTTGTATCATACTCTAAATTGTATGGTACCCCGTTACACTAACCTTTGCTAAAACTCATACATATGCTATATTGTTTGATAACTAAAAATGTATTGCTGACATTCAAAAGAATATATATATATATATATATATATGATGTAATCTGACTAACGGGATTGTTGGAAATGAAAGGGCTGATTCTGAATACTACATTTATTCTTAGTTGTATATGCATTGTTCATCTCGGAGAACTTCTTGAGTGCCTTTTGATGTACGTCTTTCCAACTGCTTCAGAGAAACTCAACTATTCGGTAATGTGTGCCCATTTCAATCAACCAATGAATGTTAATGTGACTTCGTAATTTTGTTTTTAGAGTCCTGATGAAGGATCTGTAAAGATCCGAAACGTCGACTAAGAATAAATGTAGTATTCAGAATCAGCCCTTTCATTTCCAACAATCCCGTTAGTCAGATTACATCATTATAGTTTGGAGTGAATTTTGATATTTATATATATATATATATATATATATCTCCTACTTCATTGTCTGAATGAAGTGGATATACTTCAAAACATTTTAATAGTAAAGGTGAATGTGTAACGGTTTTATTTCCGTATTTAAATATATCTTTTAAATAACGAGACTGCTGGATGTATTAATTTAATTTATTATGGAACACAACTGGGTAACTTTATTACAGGCAGGTTCAACGATGATTGAACGTTGACTTCGATACAGAACAATCACATACATACAACATGTGTATAACAAGAAGTTTTATATTATAATCAAATGGCCTCAGCCTTAACAATATCCTTACATCCCCCCTTTTCAGTTCAAAAATATTAAATTCCTAAAATTAACAACACAAATTAATATCAACTACTAACAATTGAAAAAATTAACCCAAAATTTTACAAATCAAATATCTAAACCTAATTTGGAAATCTATCTGGTTTTCTCAACAAATTTCTATCCCTCAAACAATAAGGTGAAACTTTATTACAATCAGTATTTGCATAATTATTACAGTCACTATTGTTTTCATCAGAGTCAGAATCACTTGAAATATTTCGATATATAAAGTGTTCCCTATTCTTTCTGAATAATCTATTATTTTCATCTGAAACCAAGAAAGACCTAGGTTCATTACACTTAGAGACAATTCTACCTTTATTCCATGAATTATTTTTTCTAAAAAAGATATTTTTATTCTTCTTTTCCTTCAAAGGTCGACTGTTACGATCATAATAAAATTTTTGTTTAGTTTGACGGTTAATGATATTTTGTCGAAAGTTTCTAGAATTAATCAATTTTGGTTTAAGTAAGGAATCTTTTGTTGGAATTGTATCCTTGAGACGTCTACTTAAAAACAACTGTGCAGGCGACAAACCAAGATCGGGTATAGGAGTGTTACGATATTTGAGCAAATATAAATTAATGTTACCATTATCAACACTTGATTTATTTAAAATACCTTTACATATATTTACAGCTTTCTCAGCCATTCCGTTGCTTCTGGGGTAATGTGGACTAGCAAAAATTAGTCTGACATTATAGTCTTCAGCAAACTTTTTAAAAATGAACGAATTAAAGGGATTATTATCAGACATTATTTTGTTTGGAAATCCAAAAATAGCAAACACTTCCATAAGGCAGTTTATTACGTCTCTAATATTTTTCGATTTTATAAATTTAAAGTCAATCCATTTGGAATAGTAATCTATAATCGCAAGGTAAGATTTATTTTTGAAATCGAAAATATCAATGCCTATTTTATCCCAAGGCCTATTTGGTAACTCATGGGGTAACAATGGCTGTTTTGCATTTTTATTTTGGAAATATTTACAAGTTTCACATTTAAGAATATATTCTTGAATTTCTTTTGACATACTTGGCCAAAATAAGCATTCACGAGCTCTAGCTCTACATTTATTAATACCAAGATGACCCTCATGTAGTTTCCTCAACATTTCAGTTCTCATGCATTTAGGTATAATTAATCTATCTCCATAAAATAACAAATCCTCACACTCAGAAATTTGATCTCTAATGCCTTGATAAATTCTCAATTCATCAGGTAATTTTCTATAATTCTTCCATCCATTCCTAAGACATTGCTTTAATTTAACAAGAGTTTCATCATTATTAGTCGATAACGTTAGTTCAGATAATTTTTTATCAGATATAGGCAATAACTCTTTCAAACTGTGAACATGAATTTCTTCATGATCTCTAAATGTAGGATCTACCAAACTAGCACGAGATAGAGCATCAGCAATGAACATCTGTTTTCCTGGTAAATATTCTACTTTTAAATCATATTTCATTAATCTATATGATAATCTCTGTAACCGAGAAGATACTTTATTAATATCTTTTCTGAAAATATTGACTAGCGGTTTCTGATCAGTATGAATTCTTACTTGCCGACCATATACAAAATAGTTGAACTTTTCAACAGCAAAGACAATAGAACTCAACTCCCGTTCAATATTTGCATATCTCTTTTCTGTATCAGACAAAGTTCTAGAGGCAAATGCCACTGGCTTTCCATCTTGCATAAGGCAAGCACCGAAACCATCCATAGACGCATCACACTGTATGATAACCTCTTTATTGACATCAAAATGTGCCAGAGTTGGAGCTTGTATAATCAAATTTTTAATTTTATTTACTGTTTCCGTGTGTGTTGGTTCCCATTGAAATGAGACATTCTCACATGTAAGCTGTCTCAAGGGCGCTGATACCGCTGATAAATTTGGACAAAACCTTCCTAAATATTTTATAATACCTAAAAATCTGAGCAATTCTTTCTTATTAGTGGGAATTTTCATTTTTTCTATAGCCTCGGTTCGCTGTGGGTCTACCTTAATGCCTTTCTCCGATATGATAAAGCCTAAAATTTTTAACTCTAACTTTTTATACTGAAATTTATCTTTATTGAAAGTTATACCATATTTTTTTGCAATCTCTAAAACTTTATGTAATTTTTCATCATGCTCCTCTTCTGTCGAACCTGAGATAATTAAATCATCTATATATATACCATCATCCAAAACATTACCGAATATTTCAACATTCTTGCGTTGGAAAATTTCCGCGGAAGTATTTATTCCGAAGGGCAAACGAAGAAACCTATATCTACCATATGGAGTAGCAAACGTACACAATTTTGACGATTCTTCATCTAACGGTATTTGGTAAAAAGAATCTCTTAAATCTAATACCGAAAAATATTTCTTATTATTCAAACTAGCCAATATTTGATCGGGAGATGGAATTTGATAATGCTCGCGTTTCAAACATTTATTCAAATCGGATGGATCAAGGCAAATCCTAAAATTTTTGTCTTTCTTTTCTGTGATAACTATATTGTTAACCCAATCAGTTGGCTCGATTTGCCGACATATAACACCGTTTTGTTCTAAATTATCCAATGACTCTTTTAATTTGGGCATTAGTTTTTGTGGAATTCTCCGAGAACTGTGTATAACAGGAATTGCTTTATCATCCAGAATTAATTTGCAAGGTTTTCCAGGAAAACATCCTAAATTATTAAAAACTCCATTATATTCCAATACTATATCATTTTTTGATTTTAAATTAGTCTTTGTTAATGAACTTATATGCTTAATCAAGTTAAAATCTAAGCAAGCCTTCAAACCCAATATTGGTTTATCTGCACCATCAACAATATAAAAAGATAAATATGATTTTCTGTCTCTAATGATACAACTCAACCTTACCAATCCTCTTACTTGCACCATTTTTCTTCCAAATGCCATCAAGTTAACGTTAGCAGGGGCAATTCCATCCAGTGAGCCAATTTTTGTACAGTAGACCTTCGTGGGAAGTACATTACACTCTGCTCCAGTGTCCAACTTAAAACATACAATTGCATTATTAATCATTATATTTTCAGCTAACATTTCTTCATTAGAACAATCGCTTAATTTGGATTTCAACTGATTAATATGTATTGTATCAATAAACAAATTGTCAACCTCTTCACATAATGAAATAGTTTCCACTGGAGATGTTTCTGGTTTCTTTTTCTTTTTATTTTTATCATTTGAATTTTTTAATAAGCAACATGCAGAAAAATGATTGTGTTTTTTACAATATGAGCAAGTTTTACCAAAAGCACCACATTTACGATTGTCATGTTTATATCCACATCTTTGACATTTTATGAATGATTTATTGTAACTATTTCTATTACTTAACTTATTTAATCTCTTCTGAGTAACAGCATCAACGGCATAATCCGGCTTTGGCTGATTACCAGTGATCACACTTGCTTGCTGCCGGCTAATCTCCATGATGTTGCAAATTTCCTCAGTTTTCTTCAGTGACAAGCTCTCATTCTGCAGCAGCTTCTCTCGCAGGTTATCGTCCTTCATTCCCATTATGATCTTGTCCCTGACCATCTCATCTTCATTGGTGTACTCGCAGTTTTTCACCAGAGTTTTTATTTCCGTAATGAAACTCGTTATCGACTGGCCATCCTTCTGAGTGCAGCTCAAAAATTTAAAACGGTCGAACACCACATTCTTCTTTGGTTCGCAATACTTCTTGAATGCCGCCTTTACATCCTCCAGTTTTGCAGAAGAAATTTTTAACTTCAAGGTATTAAAAATTTCCAAACCTGCATCTCCGATTAAATTCAGGAATATTGCCACCTTTTTTTCTTCAGAAGCATTCGTATCCACGGCAGCTAACATATATAATTCGAATTTTTGAATCCATGTGGCCCAATTTTGTCCCATGTTTCCCGAAAATTCCATAGCAGGTGGGATTCTGAATCCTTCCATATTTATATAATCCTTGAATAATTATCGGAAAAATCACAACACCTGACACCATGTAACGGTTTTATTTCCGTATTTAAATATATCTTTTAAATAACGAGACTGCTGGATGTATTAATTTAATTTATTATGGAACACAACTGGGTAACTTTATTACAGGCAGGTTCAACGATGATTGAACGTTGACTTCGATACAGAACAATCACATACATACAACATGTGTATAACAAGAAGTTTTATATTATAATCAAATGGCCTCAGCCTTAACAATATCCTTACAGAATGAGATTAAGTTTTTGCTCTAGATTATTTCCAAAAAGAAGCATTACCAGAAATAAAGACTTTCAAAAGATTTGGAATCACCAACATCCCTTTTTAAATTGGATAGTTTATTCGTGACCTTGCTCCCTTGTATTTTTTCTTATGGGGATATGTTGAAAATAAAATTCGCAAGACTCCAGTCTCCAGGCTCATTTAGAGCAGAGAGTCAGGAACGCCATCAGAGTCTTTTCCGCGTTATGCTATTAAATACAATGAATTCTGTTAGGAAAAGATGTCAAATTTGTTTACAGAATAATGGTACTTGATTTTAGAACTTTTATGAGTTATATTGAAATTGATTATAGAAATTCTGCTCGATATTCATTCAAATTGAGTGTAACATGAATTATTATAATATATATGATTTTATTGAAGTTATAGATGTTTCAGCTAACCAACTTGGAATTCTATGAACGGAAAGTTTTAATTCGTATAATAGAGATAGAGAGGTATTGAGAGTGAACTATTGGGGTCAATAGTTTCATATAATTCTACCAAAAATTCAAATTTCACTAAAATGGTGATTTTGCCTCGAGTAAGGGAATAATATATCGACATATACAAGGTGAGTCTTCTTGAGGTCAAAAAAAACACTTTTTCCTTTACCATTTATTCCGAATCGGTTCGGTTTAAAATATACAGGCTGTTGAAAAACCATACAAATATGTTATTTTCAGTTCTATTTTACAATTAACATTTTTAGAATGAAATGCATTTCGGAAAAAAGCTGTTTTTTTATTTGATTTATCTTTTTTCGAACACAAGATATCACCCACGTCTTCCAGTTTTCTAATTATAACCATTACGTACCATAAAAACACCAAAAATTAAAAGAACCCAACTCTTGAAACTTAGTTCGACGCTATCAATAATGAATATTTGAACGTTTTGTAAAATAAAAGAAATCTTCATATTATAATTCATATATAATTTTTTCCAGGGATGGCACTGCTCTTTATGAAAAATTAAAAAGACTATATCGTTTTATCAGGGCCGCAACCAAAAAAAAAAAATATTATGTATAGGAAAAAAGTGTTTCTATTGATGTCGAGAATCTACTGTTAAATTATCTGTACGAATCAAAAACTCACCCTGTATATTTTTTTTAAAACTACTTTTTTGTATTACATGAGATCAAAGAAAGAAACCGTATTCGAAATGAAGAAATAATTTTTTTCCACCCTTAGTACCTACCTGGAGGAAATTTTAAATGATTTTGGTTTTTGGATATGTATTTGCAAAAATAAAAAATTTAAGGCATATTTTCTAAATTGACAGTTTATCCAAATTGGTTATATCTTCAAGATATCGTAAAGTGGTTTCCACTAATGGACTTTTCACACGAAAATCAAGCCCAGGATTGCTTTCAACGTTTTTACCTATCTAGTCTAGAAGTACAGAAATAGCCAAAATCAAGCAATTCGGTATACACTTTACATATAATACATCGATTTCCAATACACACACAAACACACATTTAACGTTTTGGCAACGTCGATGTCGATAAATTTCATTTTAGCTGACTGTATTTCATGTTCAAGGCTAACGAGACCACTACTCGGTTGTAAATAGTTGTACGGGAATGGCTTTTGTAACGTCTTATTTTTTTCCTTTATTATTCCACAGACACATATTCGTGACAGATGTTGGGATTCTTAATGGTGCCTCCGGGAATTTCAGACAGGAAGATTTGCGAAATACGCTAGAAATATTAGATTACATGGATAGAGGATATAACGTGTCAAGGCGGTTCAACAGAGAAATGATCCATGTATTCGAAAAATAGGTATTGCAAAATTAGCGGTGTGTTGTTTCGATCTTGACAAATACTGGGGACATTCGATATGCATTAGAGGCCTAAAGTTACACTGGCGCCTCTGCAAATAGTTATGGAAGCAAATGAAGAACAAAGTTATTGACCATTTTGGTCCTTCTCGTATTTGTTCATTTGCTCTCCACTTCATCTATAAGACTCTATCAAAACTAAGTTGATCCATGTTGGAAAAGTGCTTGCTCACTGGTTCTCAGGAACAATTGTAAGTATTGTCATTTTACCCAAATGTCTGAAATTTTCGAACTTTGCCGAAAATGATCTCAATGTTGGTCTCATTGGTGAAGAATTCCCTCCGTTCAACCATAAACATTCTAACTTCCGAGATAAAAAAGCTACAAGTTTAAAGTTTACGTTTTCGAATTTTGAGCCCATAATGAAAATGATATGAAAAGATAAAACTCAGAGACTTTAATTTACTTAACTTAAATAATTTAATTTACGGAAGTAAAGATTCAGGGTGTTGCAGGGTACTTTTAGCATATCCCTCTGGACCCTCTGGTGGTTTCGGAAATAAAGGTATCTTGAAAAATACCGATCCAATTCAATTGACACAGCAGTGAGCAGATACGAAGACCAGAGTAAATTTCGTGGGTATAGTATTTATAAAAAGTAAAAAAAAATCTCCACAATAATTCAGAACCATTTATTTTTATCCATCAAAATGTTCCTGCAGACAAAACCATGATTGTTTATACCACCAAATATCTGAAGTGGTCCATCGAGTAAACAAGGAGTCATCTGTCGATATCTAGATCGAAAGCTTAGCTAGGGGATTTTTTTCGGAAATAATTGTGGTTAATTCCAGGTCACTACTGAATCATGGAATTATTTGCTGAGGTAGTTTTTGGCAATCAGAACGTGTTTCCATCCAGACCATCACTAGGAAAATTGCTCTGCGAATAATATTTCAGAAGAAATATATAAAGCAGAGGTATATTCCAGATCAATATTATTCTTCCCTTATCGTTTCCATACCTCTTCATTAATAAACCCCCTTTTTTTTCATAAAACATAATTTTTGGGAATAAAAATGTGAATAATACACAATAATTCAAAATCTTCAGAATTAATTTTTGTATTGGACACATAACATCTAAAATGTGAAATATGTATTAGAATAGTTCAAGTCTCCACCAAAAATAAATTACGTATTCAGAGTAGGGGTAGATATTTCCAGTGGTAGAAACAAAAATGACCTCTCCTTTTTTCTCGGAACTTATTATGGTTTTTCTCCTCCATCTTCTGAAACACAAGAAAACAATAAAATATTTGAAATTTTTTAGAACTATTCTCATGGAAATTTTTGCCATATTCAATTATATTGGAATAAATACATCTGCGTTAAAAGTAATACACTACTTATTCTCAAGAAGCCTTGTTTTCAAAACAATGATCACAGCCTAGGTTAGACTATTACCTCAGATAATGATTCGAAGTTATTATTCTGTGAGAGCTTATTGGAATTTTTTTTTCATATTTAGTTGTTTCCGAATAAGAACTTTCAAGCGAATGAGATTTGTGTGAAGGGGCGTTGTTCTGCAAAAAAAAACATCTTTGGATAGCTTTCCAGTCTTTTCTCTAATATTTCCCGTAGAGTGGTCAGTAATGTCAAATAGTAATCTCCGGTTATTGTTCTACCCTTATCTAAAAAATCAATTATGATTACTCCATGACAATCCCAAAAAACTGAAGCAAGAACTTTTCTAGCAGATTTTTGGACACGAAACTTCTTAGGTCTTGGAGAACTAAAGTGTCGCCATTCCATTGATTGTTGCTTTGTTTCTGGATCGTAAAAATAGGTCCTTTCGTTTGCATAAAAAGTGTAGCACTTCTCTACACTCGATTTTAGTTTTCGTTTGCTGATTGAATTTACACCAGTGTAGAGGAGGTGTAGTTTATATACATCTCCTTTCGAGTATGTGTAGATAAACTACACTTCCTCTACACTGGTGTAAATCAAATGGAGTATAGAAAAGTGCTACACTTTTTATGCAAACGAAAGGACCTATTGTATATACCCAAGTCGCGATGCTTCTACCCTTGCACGCTTTTGGTCAACATTCAAACATTTGGAGATATATTTTGCAGCAATTTTTCTCAGGTCCAAATTGACGTGAACTAGGGTAACAGCACCGGTTGTGGCCACTTTAAGACATTTTCCAACTCTTCCAAACTCTTTCCAAATCATGATCGTACCCTTATTTAAGCATCGCTTTACAATAAAAAATTTGAAAACACTCCTCATGAATATTGTGATTAGAGAGTTGCCAAGCAAAATATATTTTGGCGGCGAATTAAATAATTAGAAAATGCAAAGGAGAGC
The DNA here is from genome assembly GCF_907165205.1 of Coccinella septempunctata. NCBI lineage: Eukaryota > Metazoa > Arthropoda > Insecta > Coleoptera > Coccinellidae > Coccinella > Coccinella septempunctata. The sequence continues at coordinate 25,319,109 of NC_058191.1, read as the reverse complement.
GAGTGCAATTTATCCAGTTGTGGCCACACATTGTTTCAGTTGTGGCCAGTCACAGGTGTGGTTAAACTGGCATACTTTGAATACTCACTCCATTCGAAATTGAACAAACATTCACATAAATAACAAAAAATATATTCGAAATTCATGGAAATATAGATATAAATACTATAAAATAATGATTTCCCTTATACAAAAATGAAAAAGTCATCGAATAAAGGCAAAAATATTAATGTTTCTCGAAAAGTTTCATTTCTTGAACAAAACATGCTCCGCGAGTGTTAGCAGCCTTTGATTCTTTAATTTTCGAGAATAAGTCTTCTTTCTCATACCACAGAAGGTCTGGAGGTTCGTACCTTTTCCAGTTTTTTTCACTTCTAGGCATTGCACAGCAATAGTTTTGGTGATCACTGATATTTGAGGCCGGTTTTATAATCAAACCTAAAGTCACTTTAATTTTAAAGCTTTCTTTAACTCTACCAAAAATGACACTAACGGCCGGTTTCACAATCAAACCTAAAGTCGCTTTAATTTTGAAGCTTCCTTTAACCCTACTAAAAATGACAGTAAAGGAAGCTTTAAGCTTAAATTGACGTTAAATTCGATTATGAAACTGGACGTAAAGGAAGCTTTAAGCTTAAAGTGTCTTTAAATTTGATTATGAAACTGGACGTAAATATTTTTGTATGATACAAAATGTTGTCATAACGAACAATTACGAATGTTCCTATTGAAAAAATGTCAGCACACTTGCTCAACCCTTGCTCTGTAGTACTGAAGTAACTTTTTTGATGACATTGTTCCTGAAAAATGGTAAATTAAATTGAGTGTTGCATCTTTATCTGTTCAATAAGATAAAAGTATAATCTATCCTTTATTAACTGTTGGCCACAACTGGGTTTTTACGCTCTACTTCTGGCCACCAAGTGGCTACAAGTCGCAAATCGGACTTTTTCGTGACCCAGTTGTGGCCAGCACAATATCATATACATAGTTAGAATGGAAAATTTTCAATTTTTTATTTGAAATAGGGAAGAATATGATGCATTTAATAACATAAAATATTTTCTACAAGTAACGCAAAAGTATAACTGAAAAAAATCAATGGAGACTTACCATGTGTTTCTTAATCGCACTTATAAGCATTGAACTAAAGTTTTAGTTCAATGCTTATAAGCGTCCACCTGGTACAGCGTCTTTTCAAGAACTAAACAGAGGAAGCAACGAATTTCGCCATCTCTTTTGAAAAACGAGCTCGCCAATTGGTCAAGGAATAATCAAGAAGGGAATAGAAGGCAAATTTTATTGGCTAAATCAAATAGAATACGTTTCAGTCCAGAAAATGATTTCGAGTGGCCACAACTGGTACCATGGCCACAATCGGTGCCGTTACCCTATATGATGAACGCGTTCGTATGAAATATTCAGTGCTTCAGATATCCGTTTTAGCCCAATTCGTCGGTCTGATAAAATCATGTCATGAACTGCATCGATATTTTCGGGGACTGACACAGAAACTGGCCTTCCCGATCGGTCATCATCTTCAATGGAAAATTTACCTCTTTTGAAGCTTGCAGTCCAATTTTTCACGGTCGCATACGAAGGAAATTGATCACCAAGGGTTCAAGCATATCTTCGTAAATCTGCTTACCTCTTAACCCTTTTAAATACAGGTACTTGATGATGGCTCGTTACTACAATTTGTCGATTTCCACAACTTCGGTGGACATCTTCTTTCTTTTAATTTATTGCGAAACTCTGGTTTACTTTTTTGACCTCAAACTTCACACTTACACTGAGTTATTGTTCGTTGGTATGGTAACGCAATGTTTTTTTTATGCATAAAACTGGCCTAGGCTAACTAGATATCAATACATCCTCGTACCTATGTTGAAAATAGGACAAACAAGTGTCAGAATTAGAAGAAAGTAGGATGTTGAAAATTATTGAATTTTTTCTGGGAATTTGTCATTTTTAGAGCTGCTTTCTCTTTCAATGGTTAGCTAATAATTAGTCATGAAACGGTTGAGAACATTATATCGATATCATCAATGTTTTATTCCCTAGAGCCAGCAAAGTATGGATTGACTATTTGGATCTACATTACGTTATATGTTATTGAATTCGGCTTTCGAATTTTGGGGATTAGGGACGCAGAGACGTTCAGGTGTTAAAAAAGACATAACTCTTTTATATTATGGTTCTAATTTGAACCCTTACATAGTTATTTTTTAATAGATGACGATCGATCATTTCGGGAACTGTTTCGAGATGTTAACTTGATTGATGACAGTCGAAGAAGGGAGATAAATTGCAAAATAAAACGTTTACGAAAAAGGCACCAGATATCAATCATCCATAATTACCATCCCATCGCACACATCCCAAAAAACCCATCGCTGAAACGCCGTAGGATTACCCCCATCTACCGACCTATCGCACTCTCTTATCGTAGCGAAGATTGCTCCTTGAAGGTCGCATCATTAGTGGATCCAAGTTCACCTTGAATTCCCCTCCGTGGCAATTTCGGGGAACGCTGCCTTTTGTTTTGTCCCACATCTTCTCCAATCCCAATGATTGTTTTTATTTTTTACGGTACTACCGTAGGGTTATGTGTGTGACTATGATCTTTTTGTTTTTATCTACGTCGTGGATCCAAGAAGACCAGTCTGAGTGGCGCTGGGTACCGAAATTGTACAGGGATGCTGCGACGTTGCCAGTTTTAATCACTGAGTCGGTTTGGATGAAACCTCTACAGAATGTAGAAATTTGAGTGTTGAATTCATTGAACATTAAATCAATCCCAATCTTGATATATACAACGTGTCCCAAAATTCAACGATAAGCCGGCGCCGTAGGGTGGACATGGTCATAACTACTTCAAGAAAAATAAGAAAAAAAATCCAGCTCAATTTTTATTCAATTACAAAATAACTTATGAAATTCTTCGAAAATTAACACCCTTCATAATATGTTACCACGGCCACAATTTTTAAAAATTTTTTGTTTTTCTTTTGTATCAGCAACTTGAGTACTACTGCTGCCCACCACAACTCCTAAAACTCCCAGAATACTTATCAAAATATGTTCTTCCCATAAAATTTCGAAAGATTTTTACTTTCAGCCCACTTTCCCTCATTGTATTGTGAAAAAAGGTATGGACACTATGGCGACAAGTTTTTTTAAAAAATTTACACAACTAACCAAGATTCTGAAATGGTACTTCAAGAAAACTAGACGCAAAAAGATCCATATTATTAGAAACAATTATGAAATTTCCTAATTGCTCTTGTTGGTAGTAATCAACTATGTGCCAAAAATGGGTTTTTATTGTTTTTATTTATTTATTTGATAATGAACCTTATGATAAATGTTCAAATTGCTTGCCACCAGCATCAATACACTCACGACATCTTTAATGCTTCGTGCATATCTTCTTCCACTGATATGAACCGCAGCTTGACCGATTTTTTGCCGAAGTTCGTCCAGTGTCATGATGGGTGTCGCATAGATCCTGTCCTTGAGGCAACCCCAATAGAAAAAGTCCAGAATATGCCAAAGATCCAAGTCACAAAATACAATCACAGTCCAAAGAAATGCCAGGTCAGTTTAGTTTGCAGATCACTTAAATCCAGTCCAATAAACCATTATGGAAAACAAAGGAACAAAACGTACTGACCACAAAACAATAATACTCATTGGTACTGACTTGGTTAGTTGTGTAAGTTTTTAAAAAAAATTGCCACCATAGTGTCCATCCTTTTTTTTTGTACAAAACACTGAGGAAAAGTATACTCAACGAAAGAATCTTTCGAAATTTTATGGGAAAAACATATTTTGATTATTTTTTTGTGTGAAAACTATGATTATTCTGGGAGTTTTAGGAATTCTGGTGGACAGCAGTATTACTTAAGTTGCCAATACAAAAAATAACAAAAATTTTCGAAAAATTGTGGCCGTGGTAGCTTAAAATATAATGAAGAGTGGTAATTGTCGAAGAATGTCATAAGTTATTCTGTAATTAAATAAAAAATTGAGTTGGATTTTTTTTTCCTATTTTTTCCTGGAATAGTCATGACCATAGATTAAATTAAAATATAGATGGATCACTCTGACAAGTGGCGCCACCTATTGTTATGGTACACTAATCACAAAAAATCATTCTAAATTTGATCGTTAGGTGTCACTTCATTTTGAGCTTTCGATCGTTATCACTCGTGAATGACCGTGATCTCCACCGAATATTCAAATGACTAATCAAGATATCTATAGACCGACAGATGTATTTTTGATTATATTATCTATCAATTTACGAATTGACATAATTTTCAAATAAATTATTCAATAGACGAAGCGAAATGTCTGCAAGAGTGAAGTCGTGCTGTGTTGTTGGGTGCAAAAATCGTGATGCAAGAAGGTAATCATGCGATATTACGTTGAATTCAAAAGACCTTAAAACCTTTATTAAACAAGTTCATAGGATGTTCGCTACTTCCCCAAAGTACATTTAAACATCAACCTACAATACTCTCGAGGAGGCAGGGTTTTCTCACTGAGGTTTCTTCTCTGAGCTCTTGTATCATACGCCGAATTGTATGGTACCTCATTATATCAACCTCTACTGAAACTGTTTCATGTCATACATATGCTTTATTGTTTGATATTCAAAAATTTACTGCTGATATGCAATAGAATATGCGTATACATATTTATATTATGTATAAATATTGAATTGTTTTTGTGATTAGAAATTATGGTAGTTTATGAGAAATGTTTTTGTGTAATGAATAAGTTGTGTAATCAGAATAAAGTGAATTTAAAAGCTAATTTCAATTATAAAATGAATCCGTGTTTGAAGAACAATGCAATAAATTTTTCAATTATGAACTGATTTTTTTTTCGATTCTTCGGATCAGAGAAAAATCCAGATAAAGATTCGTATTATTCGTTATCTCACTGCAATTTCTTAATGAGCAATTTATTTCGAATCTTTCTCTGAGTTTCACTCAGAAATTTTCAAATATATTCTGCCTTGATCATTACAAGAAAATTAAAATGAGCGTTATAGATTCTCTTTTTATTTGGTTGCGTCGAAAATTAGTACATGTACCATAAAAACAGATGACGCTGAAGTTTGTTTTTCGAGTGGTCCATCTATTCATTCATTTAATCTATGGTCATGACCATGTTCACCCTACAGCGCCGGCTTATCGTTGAATTTTGGGACACATTGTATCATGTTTGTTGTATTTCCATATCGAGGATTCTCAAATATACCTACTCGTTTTGTAGAAAAGTGGAAGTAGGTAGATTTTGGAAATTAACGCTGCGGAGTTATTGAAAATGTTTATATCCTAGAACCATGTAATTTGTTGGTCACCTCTCAGTTTCGGCACAAATTGTCCAGAAAATTTTTTTGTGAATTACATCGAATGATCAATTTAGTATTTCAGTCGCGCAAACAAAAAGTTATTATGTTTTATCTAGAGGAAGTTTGAAGGTGAATGGAAATATTAAATTATTATAGCCGATGAAAATTCTGAGACTTAGTAGTCATCCATCCATTTATTTTGTTTTATAACTATTTCTTTCGAAGCAATTCGTAAGAAAAGCGTGTGTAATTTTCACCAGTGCTTAATACTGCTAATTCTAAACTGAGAATACTTTAGCGTTGAAAAGCCCAGGACTATATATGACTATGAGCACCAACACCAAAAAGCATTTCCGTTTTTCGAATGATATTTTCATTTAATTTTTGTGTGTACATAAAAATTTAAAATGTTCATTGGTTATTTCACAGTTATATACCTATGACAAAGTTAGATGACAAGATTGAAGATAGGTGGAAACCTAACATTATACCGAAATTGTCATTCCTCGTGAAAAAAGGATTACGTTAAACCAATTATTGTTATTAACTATTATAAGTATGTAATATAATTTTTATGATAATCCTCTTTTCAATAAACAATTATAAACATATGTAAATAGTATATAGGTATTATTGTCTATAAGTGATTTCCTTGGAATTTTATTAATTGCTTCATTATTATGAATGAATGAAGCTGAAAACCAAAGAGCCTTATTACACTTATACTATACATGGTCAGTCTTTGACTCGTTCGAATATTTTAATAATATATTCTTGAGGTCGAAAGAAACACTTTCTTACTATACCGTTTTTTCCGATTAGGCCTTGATAAAAAGATACAGCCATTCAAAATTTTCATAATGAGCTGTGCCACCCATGGAAAAATAAAATTACCTTCAGAATAATCTGTGACAATACACATCTGTGGATCTTCAAAAAAGAGTTGCATTCGGTCAAAGTACCTACCCAATTTTTTGAATGTCACAAATATTTTTTATTTTTGAACATCAAATCACTCGAAAACCTTCAAATATTCATTAGATAGCGTCCAACTTAGTTTCAAAAGTTGATAATGACCTAATGGTCATAATGAGAAAACTGGAAGATGTTGGTAATATCGTGTGTTCGAAAAAGATTCATTGAATAAATGAAAAACTATATTCCGAAATTCATTTCATTCCATGAAACTTTTTGTGAGAAAGAACTGAAAATAACGTTTTTTTCAACAGCCTGTACTTTTGAACCGGGCCGATTCGGAAAGAATGGCAAAAGAAAAAAGTGTTTCTTTTGACCTCAAGACGACTCTACTGTCAAAATATTTTTACGAGTTGAGGAAACAAGTGATAAATAATGATACCATCTCATTGCAAATAAATCAGAAATTTATATTTTTCATAGATTTGGACAAACATATATAAAGGGACCTTCAAAAACAACTGCGGTTATTTATTTTCTCCCTGTTTTTGGCAAATATATGAGTAATGTCTTTGGTTTTTGGAGACACTTATTTACTACGGCGACTGGTCTACTCCATTCTACTTTAGACAGTTTTCTCTGTCGTCAGTAACTGAAAAGATGGATAGATAGTTTATTGAAAACGGCCGTTTATGGAATCAATTTGGACTCCTCTGTCTAACACGTGATTTTTCACTATGTAGCGTTACCAACAACTAACAAATTTTCATCTCTTAAAATTATCTATTTACATATTGGAACTAAAAACTGAATTGCATATATGATTTTCACGAAATGAATTGTTTAACTACGTTTACCCCCATTCATGCACCTGAAGATGATAGTGTGATAACGAAACACGTGTCGTGGTTGATAACTCATGTTAGAGAAATCAGTGTTTAGTGTAGAAATTCCCTATTCTTGATATTTGGGAAATGCTATTTACAACATCTTATCAAAATCCGAAATAGATTTGTGGAGACTGCTTCGGTAGTTTTTGATTTGTTTAGAAGTGAAAAGGTCGAAAAAGATACAGAATAGGAAACTCTTGAAATACCGAGGTGATACCATGCTTAGAGCAAAAGGTGGCTACGGCCTACAAGCGCCTTTGGTGTATGATTATTAGGCATCTGTAGCAAGAGTACATCTGATGCAAGCAAATAATAGACGACAAAATTACAGAACAGCTGTCTAAAATCAATTAGGTACGTGGCGATGATCATATTAAATCCGAGCGGCACAAGGCAGCCACAATTTGTGGCTGCTTTAGAAACATATGACGGTTCAACAAATGCATGAACAACTTTTATTTATTGGTACAACACCAGATTGAGGTTAAGAAAGGGATCATTCTTAAATTCTGCAAAATGATTCAGGAATTGATGAAGATATTCGACATGTTCAGAATGCAAGAATTGAAATTTTTGAACCATTTGATTGATTCAAGTTGATCCTTTGCAAAGCTTTCAAGTAAATTTTTGTACGGAAAAACAAAACACAAAATATTTCACCTTCATCTATATAATTATCTTTTTCAATATTGCCTTTGTCAATTTGGTCATTTTTTTGGTCATGGTTGTGTGAGAATATTGGCTCCAACCATGTCAGCTCAACCGGCGCAGAGAATAACATGTCAGTTCGTCTATTATACACGGACAAACTGCTGTTGGTTTGTCTTTCGCATATGGATAAACAATGCATGAATTATTTCAAAGAAAAAGAAATGTGTTCATACGTTTTTCAGAATGATTGAATGATTATCCACTTTCAAAAAATACCTAGTGGAAATTTTCAAAAAAAGGAAAAAATGCATATAAAAAGTCTGCTCCTCATACCTATATAAATATATAACGATACATCATTTTATGTAATAAAGAACATACATTTTCCGGGAATAAACTCCTCAAACTTAAAAAAAAAATAGTTTTATGAATATATCATATACCTACGTATATTGAATAAGGAAAATAATTTTGTTGACAGAACCGTAGAAATCGTTCTAACAAAATAATAATATGTTTTGAATTATTGCTCTTATGGCGTAACGCGTAAAAGTTTATTCAACTCCATTTAAAGAAAATTATAAAATTCGCCATCAAATAAGGGCTTTTGCCCACATCTCGATTTGCCATTTGGCATATATCAACATTTTGTTGAAGCAATCATCAGTTCAACATATGTGCTATCCTGTAGTTTTATTGAGGACTTTCTTAGAACTCATTCGATATAAAGTCGTTCCTCTGGAGCTTTTGGCAACCTCGCAAGGCCGAAAAGCCAAGAGTTGGCTATGCAGGTACCAAGAAAGTACTTCCAGTCCGCATACGAAGAAATTTAAGTTTGGTGAAGACCTTGGAACCGCTTTTAAATTGTTGCCTTTTTATGTAGATTCGTGCCTACAAGGATGCAATGCGACTCTACGTCAGTCGTAAAGAAGGAACGCCGATAAAACGATTGAATACCAAATATTCGAAACTCGACAGGGATTATCGAAATTAATATTCGTTTCAAGAGTTTAATGAATATGGAGAATAATTCTTGAATGTTTCCTAAGAGAACGCTCAACCGGATACATTATGCGGATAAAAATTTTGAAAATGAGTCGGTAACATTTTTTTCTGTTGAAACGGAGAAATTCGAAAATAATTAAAGATAAAAAAAATTATACAACATATTCTGATCTAATAATTATTATGAACGGAGAAATTGTACATCAGTTCTCTATAACGTTTCCTATAATAAAATTATTATGTCAAATTATCGAAACAAGAAAAACTTCTGGAGATAAGAGATAACTTTGTTAGTTAAGATATCCATAAGCTGTATTCAAATCGGAACAGACCCACAAATGAAATATTGGTGGTATTTTTGAATACAATGACTGATCTTCTCCATTTTACATCGACAGAAATAAAATTAAATGATTTTAATAATTAATTTTTAATTTAGATTTTGCATATTATGCAAATTTTAATCATCGTTTTAACATTACAATTATTTTGCATATCCACATACGAGTCAATGACCACACAATTTCGAAAAACTGATATTGTAATCTAACATGAAATTCTTGTAAGGGCACAACACATTTCTGATGAATTATTTCATTTCGCCTGAACGAATGATTGAATATCATTTAAAGTAAGGAAATGATATTGTAATCTAACTGATATTGTAATCTAACATGAACATGAAATTCTTGTAAGGGCACAACACATTTCTGAAGAATTATTTCATTTCGCCTGAACGAGTGGTTGAATATCATTGAAAATAAGGAAATGATATTTCCTTACAGTTGTTTGTGCTCTACATAAATGATTGAAAACACGTTGTATATAAGTAATTCATATTTTGAAAATCTCGATGCTTTGCAGAATACTTTTTGAAAACAGTTTGTTATATTTACAGTTATTTGACAGGAAGTATGCCATTACAACATATTCCGAGAAAGAACATGTTTATATGTATACACTGATTTACTTGACAGGGTTGAAGGTCAGGCTGTTGGAACAAAAACCACTTCTCAGACCATTGCCGACATGTTTCGATTTTAATCTAAATCTTCTTCAGGGTTCACAAATGAATACAAGATTTTTATTACCCACACACAATGCTAGAATATGCAATGGGACACAACATCCGTACAATAAACAATCATATAAATATCTGTATACTACAGTGCACAAAAAGAAATTTTTGATCGAACAGTGAGAGGAGCATTAAATATAATTCAGCTCAGCATAAATGTACTCGATTCAACATTAAAAGAGGGAAAAAACAATTATTTACAGTCTTTTTGTGGTTTCATAGTCAGAACATGAAAGATGTGAAATAAACAATACAACTTGGACACTATCAAACGAGAACTGAACAATAGAAATTGATAAATCAAGGAACAAATTGCTCTTATCATACATATGCTATAAGTAATAATGAATACAATTTTGATCTACACAAATGGCAATGACATTTAACTCGTTCAAGTTATTTCTTCTTTTTCAGTATTCAAATTTTCAATGTCTGTTCTTTTGTTAATGGATTTTTCATCCTGTTTTATAGATATCATCTCATGTAAATTCTTCAAAATTTTTTTGTGTCCTAATATTTTTATTGAATCGATGTTAAAACTGAAAGAATGTAGTGTACGTGTACCTTTTCTAGACGTTTTGCTAATAAGACGTAATAATGAAATAAAATATAATCGGTATCAGAAACCGACCTTTTCAGGCAGAGTTTTGAATTTTAATTCAAAGCACACCAGCACACAAAAAATTAATATTATCAACAATGTGAGAAATAGAGCTCTGAAACTGTCTTCTGCCGAATTTCACCGGGAAAATAAGATCTATTCTGCAGAAAAATGATTATCCCACCAAAATCATAGAAAAAATTATTCACAGAAAAAATCGAGAACGAGTTCAAAATGGTAATATGATTGAAACCAAAAAATTTTACGGCCTGGCCTACGTTGAGGGTTTATCTGAGAATAAATTTAACAACACCAACAGAAAACTTTTCACAAAAATGAAGAGTACAACTCCAAAAGAATTGTTGCAGGGATTGTCAGTCTATATATATATGGCACAAACAGGTTGTTACCTTAAGGACAGAATCTCCGATAATCAAAGAGATTCCCTCAAAAAAAAAAGGAAAATAACACCTCTTTAGCAGAACATGCTTCAAGTACACTACATTCTTTCAAAAATTTTTGAAGAAACGGTTACCACATGAGATGACATCAGTAAAACAGGATGAAAAATCCATTAACAAAAGAACAGGCATTGAAGGTTTGAATACTGCCTATTACTATCTCATCCACAAAATAAAAGAAGAAATAACTTGAACCAGTTAAATGGCATTGTCATTTGTGTAGAATAAAACAGTATTCACTATTACTTATAGCATATGTATGATAAGAGCAATTTTTTCCTTGATTTATCAATTTCTATTGTTCAGTTCTCGATTGATGGTTTTCCAAATTGTATTGTTTATTTCATATCTTTCATGTTCTGGCTATAAAACCACAAAAAGACTGTAAGTTATTGTTTTTTTCTCTCTTTTAATGTTGAATCAAGTGCATGTATGCCGAGCTGAATTATATTTAATGCTTCTCTCACTGTTCGATCAAAAATTTCTTTTTGTGCACTGCATAGTATAGGTACAGATATTTATATGATTGTTAATTGTACGGATGTTGTGTCCCATTGCATATTATAGCATTGTGTATGGGTAATAAAAATCTTGTAAATTCATTTTAGAACCCTGAAGAAGATTTTAGATTAAAATCGAAACATGTCGGTAATGGTCTGAAAAGTAGTTTCTGACCTTCAACCCTGTCAAGTAAATCAGTTTATCATCAACAAAGGTCTCAAGCCAAGAACTCATTCGTTTATATGTATATATTCGTACACTTCTCTTGATTTCATTGGAGAAGTTCTCATAACTTTTTTCTCTTTGAAGTTACAGAACTGAAATTTGAACCTTCTTAAGCACTTTTATATTTATCTGTACCTTCAAAGACAAAAAAGTTATAAGAACTTCTCGAAATCGTCAAAATCTCTTTTTTTTGCTGATAACTCAAAAACGAAGAATCGTAGGAGTGTGACAAATGTGACTTCCGTTTTCTTCTAGCTCTTATAGTTCTCGAGATCCCCACAGTATACAACGAATTTTGACCACCCTGCACTCCTCGGACTGATAGGATATGCTCCAAAATCGGGTATAGAAATTGGGAAAAGAAAAAAACTCAATCATTTATGAAGAGACTCTTCCATCCATAATTCCACGATAATTAAAAAAAAACCATCAGGTTTTATCTTTTTCATTACCTCCTGACAAATATGTGTTGTAACATTCCTTCTGAACGTCGCCATCGGGCAAAGAAATTACGTCAAACGATTTCAAGTCGTTCCGAATTACGTTACAGGTTGTTTTTATTCAGAAAATCGAAAGTGAATTCATTCGGAGCTCCTGGTGCCGTGACCGGTTGCTTATTACTTTCTCCACTCAGTCCACTCGCGTTTTCTTGTCTCAGGTTCAATGGAATCATTTTTTAGCCATGCCTGGCGCTATTGTTAGCATGCGACGACAAATTGCATTAATTGGAGAAATTTCATGAGGCCGTGAACTATTTTGTTTTATAATTCGATAATCAACTTTTGGAATGGCGAATGGAGAAAATTTTTCACAGTTGAGTTATTGAGTCATGTAGTTTGTAGATTCCAGCAAAGGAATGAGAACGCTGTATACTTCGCTATGAATTTGATTGAGTAGTCACTTCCTCAATTTCAACAGCAAGAATTCGTGATAGGTTTATGTTGAGAAGTCAATTAATCACTCAAACTCACAATGCATTGTTTTGAAAAATATACAGGGTGAGTCAATTGTGCTCGATAAAACTTAGAAATTTTTAGCTAGGAGAATAATGAAAACCTTGAATCGACTGTACTTAACACATAAGCTAAAATTATTTTTGACTAGTAGGCTGGTCCGAAAGTGGTGAAACACTACACCCGCCTGCTTTTTCCAAACTTCGATATCATATTTTGAATCTACATGAAATTCTGATTTCGAAAAACCCCTTGCCATCATTCATCTGTGTGCCTTTTTGGCATAGGCCAGTTTTTCGTTATAATGGTTTTAAGTAGAGATCATGCATAACTTGATCATGCATAACTTGAAAACCGTTCGAGATAAATCTATGATTTTTTCATTGAATTTTTCATTGATTTTCCAATTTTTTCTTCGTTTTTCGTATCACTCTACAGGTGGTCGGAAAGACACAGCGAGTTTTAGAAAATGACAAAGTCTCTGAAGGGATTTCGTTTATGAAAAGTACCTATGATTTGGACTGTCAGAAAAATGTTGCTGATTAATGTAATTTTTTCTCAGTGAATGTTTGGTGCTCGTATACTCCATTCACTTTCATAAAAGCACTCGGTTGGCCATGAAATGATTTTCTAAAATTTTTGTAACTAGAATGGTGTAAGGTGGCACTCATGAAATGTCGTTACTGTCAACAGGACGTTGCCACAGCTAATACATTGATATAACAAAAATGCCAAAACTGAAGAAAGGACAGAATATATTAAACTATATCGAAAATAAAGTCAATGTAAGTGAATTTATATTATGGTTCATCTTAATATTAGCGACTTATACAGGGTGTTTTCAAAGGTGAGGCTTTTTTTTACAGAAGGTAGAACTCATAAAAATAAGTCGTTAAACCAAAAATTGTCTATATAAAATATCCAAGATGTCTGAGATACAACCCCCTAGAAGTTCGACAAAATTTCGTTGAATTTCAAGTACGGGACTGTGGAAGGTGACTCCGGCATGGCAAAAACGAAACAAAACATAAAGATATGGCTGGACAATGAATGGTTCAGTACCAAGTACATCGGATTAGATGCATCAGATCGCTTTTGAGAAAATCATAATTGTTGTATCGTGTAATTTAGGGTGAAAAAAAAATGTAGAAAATCGGGGTAGCTTCTTGAAAGTGCGTATGATATTTATGTTGAAAAAGTGCTATGATGTTTCCCCATTTCATCCCATTTTTACAACGATTGTTGGAATGTTCGAACAAGAAGATTGTGATGCCCATTGTAAAAAAAATCGTGAATAATTTAGACTAATCTTATTGGTGATGGTGAGATTTTGCAGTATTATTTAATTTTTTACACTTCTACAGTTTCTTCTGTCAGTAGGTATCGAAAATCGTGGAAGTTACTAGAAAATAATGAGAACAATTCGGCAATCCTAAATTTCCATTTTCATTTCCACGTAAATATCGAACGAGCCAATATCCTAAACGAAACCACATGGTCGAATCAGGAGTTTTTTCCCACTGCTTTGGGATAATTCAGCAAACAAATGGTCTAGGGGCGCATTAGGATCTATTTCAGTGATCATTTTAATTTTTTTTTTTCAACTTTGTCATTGTGAAAGTTTTGTATATGTGAATTTTGGTAAAACGCTTTATTTTGACCAGTTGTACCTTCTGTTGAAAAAAAAAACCTCACCTTTAAATATACCCTGTATTTTAGCTGAATGTTTCCACGTGAATGGATAGGATGACAAAGAATTTCCTTTTATTGTGATACCCAAAAAGGCAATTGAAGACTTTACTTTTAAGAAAAGATCTACAATGGAAAATTTGAAAAATGGGCACTTCAGAATTGACGTACCTTTTGTGTCCATTTTCATGCCAGTGAATCTGGAATAATATGCACTGTAAACCATTCCCTACAACTGCAACAGATATATTTCGTTTTTGGGACTGTAACCAAATTAACTCTTCTCAAGCAACTGCATATTATGTGTCAATAGTTGAGTTTTCTTCCATAGCATAAACAAATATATTTAGAAATTGATCTTTTCTCCTTTCTAGATAAATAACTGGATTAGGAATCCTTTCAATCAGTTTGTATTAACGTTAATAACGTTCATCACAGATTTTCGAATTCATTTATAATACTTTCTGACGTAAATTCACATTGCGACAAATACGTAATTACTGAGACTTTTACGTAGAATGGACAACATCGTTGGTTTAAAATCCAAATTTATTCTGACAAGCGTCAAAACCATCACATTTTCATACTATACAGCGTAGAATGTGCCAAATTTCCTTGGCCAACCTATATTGCTTTTATAAAAGTGAATGTATTATACGTTATAGTCTATTCTTATTCACCTTTAAAGAGCTCTATATTTTCCACAGTAGTGTTTTATTGCGGCATATTTGGCCCTTTTGTCATATTATACACGTGTTTGTGTTTATGGGGCAAGAAACACGATATGACGTCAACACTTAGCACATATCTCGAAATCATTGCTGACTGGAGTTCCAGGAACTTTTGAGCTTCAATTAATCAGCGGCATAATGTAGAGGCAGCTTTAGGTTGAAAAGAGGTTACTCGTTGAATTTTGTAACGTGTTTTTCGAAACCTAAATCAAACCACACGTTAATTTCACCTATAATCAACTTATATGATTCAAAACGTTACTATAGTCAATAATAAGAAACGTGTCCTTATCTTTCCTTCACAACGTATATTCAATAAGGAATAAGAAACATTACATCAAAGTTGAATAAGAGTAATTTGAAAACACGTTACCATTGAGGAATGATACTGACAAAGTAATAAGCAATTACTATTACAAGTACATCTGACCAATAATAAGAAGTAAGATAAGAAGAAACATCACAACAGTGTTGAATACGAAACTATTCCTAATCCCATTGCTGTACTTACCAATAAAAAACGATGCCTTATCGTACTAACTTTAAGTAATAAGCTTCTGACTTCAATATCACCATTACTAATAATCAATAAGAAGTCATTTTTGTCAGCCTGCTTTGCTTTGCAGGTTAAGGAAGTTTTCGCTCACAAGGAACAAGGAAAAGTTCGTAAGAAACCAACAGAGACATTACCTACTTCTTATGTATGGTTTAAATGGTCGTGGTTCTCAACCTTTGCAGATTCTACCATTACAAAGCAACACGAAAGTTAAATAAAATCCTCGACCTAGCTTTCTATATTCATCTCGCGCCATGTTATTTCCGTGTTCGCAATTACTCAAATTCTGTAATGTACCAGTGATATTGATTCTGAATTCCGGATTGTTCCGTACCTCGTTTTCGTTCATTGTGCATGTGACCTTGGCTGAAGAACGGCCATATATTCGTTGCAATGGTCTTTCACGTTGTTGTTTTCGTGGCGATGTTAATCTCTCTGCAAGGCATAAAAGGTTCAGTGAATGTAAACATCCGGCTCATCTTTGTTGATCATTAACATCGTGATATCTTCATTAAATTTTCTATGGTCGCATCTCGTTCCATTATTCGCAAGTAAGAACCCTGGAAATCCCTCTTAGAAAATAGAATCGACAATTGGGTCCTCAGATGAGATCCATATTTTGCTCCTTCTGAAACATTGAAAACGTTAGGTATTGAATTATCTATTCTTCTTCAAGCTACTGCTCCAACTTTTTGAATTATGCTATTTTATTTCACTCTACAATTTTTCAATCCCTATAAAATATTTTAGCCACAGCCCGGAAGGATCTTTGTTGGATGAACAAAGTAACAGAAATAGCAGAAATTTGTCTAGCTACTCTAGATCTAAACTAAAACTGCGATGTATACTACGCAAAGTGCCAAATTATATTTTTGCTAATCTTGTTAATTCTCGAAAAAGCTCTGTCTCTCTATCAGTTGTCTAAGCTTCTTTCGGTTCATGATGAAAACTGATGCTTACTGCAGCTTTTAGAAGTAAGGGAATCAACAGTAATAAATTCAATTACTAACAAAGATTAGCTTTGGATGAGAGTCAAAAGACTAACATTGCTTCGAAAGTAAATAAGAGGAAAGAACTCAACCACAAGAAAAAAATATAATATACAAAAGCAGTTGTTGATACGTAAAAGTATTTGTGAAATCCATCGGTAAATTTGAGCTTCGCTGAACGCAATTCGAAAAAGTACCATCCTCAATATCTCGGCCCCTAGGCTGAGTCAAAAAGAATGCAAAAGAAAGGTACATTTTGATTCGTAGGGGGACATTTTTTACGGGTGGTTCTAATCAATTGTGTCAACCCTGTACGGATGATGACAGCAACCCCTAAAATCTTATATGGAGGGTTGGGTGTTTTAAGTAAGAAAGGGTGAGTTGTTTTGAGGCAATTCGATTGCTTTTTCAAAAATACCATAGACTTGATCTTTTTGTTTAAAAAAAGAGTAGAAGAGTTATAATAGTTTGATATTCAAAAATGAAAATAATGAAATATTTCGTTGCAATGAAAGATGACTATTATGAAAAAACTTTTATAGTAAAGATTTTCAAAAAGTTGTCCATTAATTTGTAGACAAAATATAAACTTGTTTCAAATACATCATGCTGCCCAGACTTGACACCTTCAGAATTTTTCCTCTGTGGAAATTAATAGTTGGTTGTGTACAAAACTCGGTCACGAGATGTAAAGGAATTGAAAGTAATAATACACACACACCATGCCGAGAATCTCAATTTGAAGTTTTCCAAAACATAAGGACCAAGTGTGAACATAGGTTATATTTTTGTCTACAAAAGAATGGACAACATTTTACAGTGAAAAATTTTTCATGTTTCAAAGCAACTCGTATCTACCTAATCTACTCCATTTTTATATTTCGGAAGTACTAACCATGGTGCATGGCATTTTTGAAAAAGCAGTCAAGCAGCACCTTCAAAACAAGGTGTAACTCAACCCCCCCTTCCTATTTAAGATTTTAGGAGTTGCTGTCATCAAGATCACAGGGTTGATTCAAATATAGTATCACAATAGCTCCTTTTTAAAGAAAACTGCTTTAATGAAAGGCCGAAGTTTCGATGTATTAAATATCTTCCTCAGGGCTATGAGGAACATATTATTTCTTCCATTCCATTGATCTTCTAAAAATAAAATAGTGGTTGGTTTCATAATGCATTTCACATATCGATCAATACCAATATAGTTACAATATTTACAGGGTGACAATTTGAAAACTTGCCAGTCCAATTATGTCACGACAAGGATGATTTCATGGAAAATGCCGGAACAGGTCAATTTCTATTTGTAGGGGGACATATTTTGAGCAGAATTGTAAGCCGAAATCTCATCAATCCTAGGTGTAGGAGCTATCATCCCTAAATTCTCAATAGGGAATAGAGGGTGAGCTATACCTCGATTGGAAGACAATAGTATTCATGTAGAGGGACAAGTGAACTTTCAATTGCGGTAAATCTCACCCCCTATTCCTTATGAAGAATTTAGGGGTGATAGCCCCTACACCTATGTAATGAGGAGATTTCAGCTTACAATTTTGCTCAAAATATGTCCCCCTCTTTTTGAAAATTGACCTGTTCCTGCTTTTTCTTTGAAAAGATCCTTGTCGAGCCATAATTGGCCTGGCAAGTTTACAAATTGTCACCTCCTGTAACTACTTCAAGGAATCAATAAAAATTTGCAAACCACAATATTCCTGTAGAGGGTCAAGTGATCTTTCAATTGAGGTATAGCTCACCTCACCCCCTATTGCCTATTGAGAATTTAGGGGTGCTAGACCTAGGTTTGGGGAGATATCGGCTTACAAGTCTGCTTAAAATATGTACCCCTTCGAATAAAAATTGACCTGTTCCGGCTTTTTCTTTGAAAACATCCTTGTCGAGACATAATTGGCCCGGCAAGTTTTCAAATTGTCATCTTCTGTAACTACTTCAAGGAATCAATAAAAATTTGCAAACCATAGTATTCCTGTAGAGGGTCGAGTGATCTTTCAATTGAGGTACAGCTCACCCCCTATTCCCTATTGAGAATTTAGGGGTGATAGCTCCTACACCTATGGTTGAGGAGATTTCGGCTTACAATTCTGCTCAAAATATGTCCCCCTTCGAATAGAAATTGACCTGTTCCGGCATTTTCTCTGAAAACATCCTTGTCGCGACATAATTGGCCTAGCGAGTTTTTACATTGTCACCCTGTATGCATTAATGAGATGACAAAAGGAACAAAAAAGCCTAATTATTCGTAACTCAGGTAGCTCCAAAATGAACCACCAATTCAACATATTATTTTTGCACCACAGATATAATTCGGGTGATATCATGGCCACCTTGATTGAAGAACGGCCGTTAGCGGTTGCATCTAAAAAGTGCAGTGTATCTCCTCCATAATATGACTTTGAAAAGACAAGCACGTAGAATGTTTACTGTGTCTACACAACAACGGCAAGTCAAGTTACTCAATGAACAAACAGAAACAGGCACTCGAAACGCTAAATAATGAACTGCCTCGGGCATCAGAGCCGTCTGCAAATATGACTCGAACCTGTTTGTAATGGAATATTTTTCTTCTTCTTCTCTCGCAGTCATCTCTTCAGCTCACTTGATCAGAGTTTGCGGTTTCACTTCCCAGGTAGCGAGGAGAAGAAGCGTTATATTCTCGTTTTATCGATAGATATTTTTTCATAATGCCCAAGTGTGTAAATTTTGAATTCAAAATTTTCTTTAACGAACTCTTACTCCAATAGATCTCAAGGAAACCAATATAAAAATGACAGATTTCGTCTGTACTCTTTTTAAAGTTATTGAATTTACATATAGAATTGCTGTTTCAACATATTTTCGAAAAGTAAATGTCAATGGCTAAACATTGCACTATCACAAACATATACCATATATATAAACATAGAGTAGGTATACCGAAGTAGCGCTTCAGATTTCACAGATTTGTTTTGTATCAACAAGTCACTGCTCAAAATCATCACTATATTCCACAACAAATCCCATTACACAAAAAGTTTTTTGACCTGGACTACTAAGGACTAATTCAAGAATGTCAGTGTAATAATATTTTTCCTTTGATATGATTTGAAAACAATAAGTTTGCGTTCCTTATTGTTGCGTTGTTTTTTTTTTGTTATCCCACTTGTTGTTATTAATTTTTTTCTTTTCTTTTTGGAACCTCAGAAAGTGAAACTAACCTTTCAATAACAGAGGATGACAAAAACGTGTGCTTTGTTAGCACCTGTACGAACTTTTTAGCAAGCCTAGAGAGAGAAGTCGTTTTATTTGAAACAGCTTCTTGTGGGGAGAGGACCATATTTCTTATACAGGGTGATTCTTTTAAGTGTTTCATTAGAAGTTTTCGAGGAAGGAATTGTAATACAGATTCAAGATTTTGGATTTTCATTTTAGAGAACATGAACTTTAATTGCAAAATATTTTCAAGCGGAATCTACTTCCGGTTTCACCGGAAACGAATGTAACTTCGTTATTTCAAATGCAACACCCTGTATATTTTTACATATTCGAATTCTTCGTTTAATTTTACACTGATTTGATGTATGATATGTGTAACCACTCAAGCGGTTTTTGAATTATAACCTGATTATCAAATTTTTTGAAAAAAAGGTTGTCACAGATTAGTGTCCATATCTTCAAAATCCCTCATTATAAGAATTTCTTTTTGCGAAAGTAGAACAAAAAAGAAAGTACGCTGATACTGTTTCTTGTATAGCTTATGAGGAAATATTATACAGGGTGTCTGAAAAAGGGCCCCAAATTGAGCCTCAATAAAACTATGAAATCTCACTTTTTTCAAATGGCAACCCTATAATTTTGTAATTCCAATCGATTGCCCGTCAAAAACTACTTAGAGTGTCCCCAACATTCCATGCCTCTAAAATCAGTAATTTCGCCGTAATTGAATAAAATTCGAATTTCGGGAATAAATCAAGGTTTCTTAGTCTAACCATAGATTTATTAGGATAGAAATTTTCAAGAAGGCTATGTCTGTTCATTTATAATGCATTTTTGAGAACTGTCATTTATACTTGTTTGATTAATCGGGCACTATGCAAAATCATAATTATTACAGTAACAGTGATGTATTAAATATGTTCTTCATTTACGGTGAATGTAACAAAATATTAGAAAGGGCAGTCAGAACTTTCAACGAAAGAAACCCACATTTACCACCTTTAACAAAATCAAAGTTCAGGAGGTATCAAAACAATTTTCTCCGTAGTGGAAGCATTAACCCAAAACGGAATCGTGTGAAAACAGTAACAGGTAATGAAGAAAATCAAATAAATATTCTAGGACATATTTTGTTAAAGGTGGTAAATGTGGGTTTCTTTCGTTGAAAGTTCTGACTGCCCTTTGTAATATTTTGTTACATTCACCGTAAATGAAGAACATATTTAATACATCACTGTTACTGTAATTATGATTTTGCATAGTGCCCGATTAATCAAACAAGTATAAATGACAGTTCTCAAAAATGCATTATAAATGAACAGACATAGCCTTCTTGAAAATTTCTATCCTAATAAATCTATGGTTAGACTAAGAAACCTTGATTTATTCCCGAAATTCGAATTTTATTCAATTACGGCGAAATTACTGATTTTAGAGGCATGGAATGTTGGGGACACTCTAAGTAGTTTTTGACGGGCAATCGATTGGAATTACAAAATTATAGGGTTGCCATTTGAAAAAAGTGAGATTTCATAGTTTTATTGAGGCTCAATTTGGGGCCCTTTTTCAGACACCCTGTATAATATTTCCTCATAAGCTATACAAGAAACAGTATCAGCGTACTTTCTTTTGTTCTACTTTCGCAAAAAGAAATTCTTATAATGAGGGATTTTGAAGATATGGACACTAATCTGTGACAACCTTTTTTTCAAGAAATTTGATAATCAGGTTATAATTCAAAAACCGCTTGAGTGGTTGCACATATCATACATCAAATCAGTGTAAAATTAAACGAAGAATTCGAATATGTAAAAATATACAGGGTGTTGCATTTGAAATAACGAAGTTACATTCGTTTCCGGTGAAACCGGAAGTAGATTCCGCTTGAAAATATTTTGCAATTAAAGTTCATGTTCTCTAAAATGAAAATCCAAAATCTTGAATCTGTATTACAATTCCTTCCTCGAAAACTTCTAATGAAACACTTAAAAAAATCACCCTGTATAGCATCTCAGTGGTGGTATATTTCACTTTAACCAGCAGAGGCAGACTTATTGTTTGGAAATAAAATAAAGATCTACGAACGAAACCGAACTTCATTCTGTTCAATAAATCAATAAATCTAACTTTTCAGTAAATTTTATTTCTATGTTCCATTTCTTACAGATTTCAAACTTTAGCAGGTAGTCACTTGAGACCACTCTCACTGCGACAGGAAGCAATGAAATATTTAATATCAAAAACTTATTTCCGGGAAATTCATATACATGTACAGGGTGTCCCAAATTCGATATCCAGTGAGGAGATCTCGGAAACTAAAATAGCTACATCAAAATCGACACGTTTCCGAGATCTTTTTCAGAGAAACAACTAATAATGAAAACGGTAGCCTCCTACAGTCATTCGTTTTTGAGTTATAAGAAAAAATGGGATTTTGACGATTTCGAAAAGTTCTCATAACTTTTTTGTTAGAGATTTGAAACTTGAACCTTGTACAGGAACAATCCGGAAACAATATCAGGAAACAGGACTAATCTTCCTTGTACAGGAACTTTTTTACGTAGAATCCACTGACGAGCTCAAAAACTGTTTTCCTGTTCTAGATTTCGAATTATGTATTAGGTAGGTAAACTTTTGTTTTTTTCAATGCAAAATTTAATTGAATTCATTATTTTTGAATTGACATTAGATTCTACGTATAAGAGTGCCTGTAGATTGTTCAAGTTTCAGATCTGTAACTTCACAAACAAAAAAGTCATGAGAACTTTTTCGAAATAGTTGAGATCTCAATTTTTGCTAATAACTCAAAAACTACGGCTACGGTTTTCACTGTTCTTTGTTTCTCCGAAAAAGAAATCGGTTTAGCTCTAGTTCTTCTAGTTTCCGAGAGACATCGAATTTGGAACACTCTGTACTCTTCATTGAAGTTTTTTTTAAGGCCGAATTTTCTGATTTCACTTGTGAAAAATTGTCAAGTTTATCAGGGGTTTGTTTCTTCAACATAACCATTACTCACATCTTATCATCGGCTCCAAGACCAGCCGAGCAGAAAACGATTTACATTTACCTTTGTCGGAACCTGAGCAGATTACATGCTTACAGAGGATCCTCTTTCCTCCATCATCCTTGGTAGTTTTACGACTTCGAAAACTCGATCAGAACAATAATAACAATATACTCTTTACTTTTATCGTAATTTAATTTTATCGAGCAGCTGTATTAATAACAGTCTCGTTTGTGGATTGCCGAGAGAGTTATCAATGGAAAGAGGACCTAACATTAATTCACATGCTGATATAAGAGAAAACTACTCCATAGTCCATGGTACATGAAATTGCGGATTACAGGTATCAACTAGTAATGAAACCACCATTTGATACAGTTTTCCAGAGTTCTGAATTCAAATTGGATGTAAGTATTCTTCCCAAATTTCATGCAAAATATTTTACCGACTATTCTCCTCATTCTCATCAAGCAATTTGTAGCGTTCTACACTGTATATAGTTGTTTATTGTAGCTGGCTTTTTAATTCTTGAAAAGACCATCACATGAAAGATTTTTAAATGTGGTTGTACGTCATATGTACGTTCATATGTGTAGGTAGGTGAAGAACGTTGATCTCCCTTCCTTTTTTCGTTCCCGTTCGATCGAAGGTGTTACAGATTGTTACGATCATTGATTTCCCGAATATTATATTACTCTCTTATTATATTATATCACTCTCTTATAGTGTTTGAAAACCCTTATTCAAGGGTTTTTTTTGTTTTTGGAGTTTATCTTCCCTGGCAGGAGCTAAGCCAATTTTTCCAAGTTCGGGACTGCTTCAAAACGTTTGACGTTCCTGACTTCACGGAGCTGACGATACGACTTCGTCCAATTTGCAGATCCTGCAGCCTGCAAAAGAACTTCGTACAATTTGCAGATCCTGCAGCCTGCAACAGAACTTCGTCGTGATTGGCAGTACATCAGTCTTCCCGTTACTCCATTTCAACAGGGAAGTAAATATTATGAAAATCTGGTATTTTCATCTATATGTGTGTACATATGATCTGAGACTTTTTTTAACTATAATTTGTAATTCTAGTATTTAGTATTTAGCTGTAAACATTTTTCTTGAATTCATTCTGGTACCAGGCTATTGATTGTATATTTTTATTTGTGAAGATAACACTTTTGTAAATAGACGAGTGATTTGTTCGACTGGGAGTTGTGTCATTTTCATTAGAGGAATTGTGTGATCAGGCTCACGACCCAATTACAACCGACTAAGCTCGGGCATTTTAAATGTTCTAATAGTCACAAGACTGTTACACAATTTTGGCGCCCAACGTGGGGCACTTAAAGTCCTTGTATTATATACTTCTAAAAACCTGGTCTCACTTTTCTCCTGGTGGAGGTGACTTGAGGATTCATGGTCGACCAACATTCTCGTTTCGGGTAGTTCAAGATTTTTCGGGTCATTCTCCTGGCAACCATATCGAATTTTCATTCGGGTGGCACTTTGGTTTTCTTTTCTATTATTATCTCGGTTATCTCTATTTTTCGAAATGTCTATCAATCCAAATTATCTAAGACAAAATGAACTCTCCTATGAAATTGCGATTAGAGGAATTGAAGTTCCGTCATCAGTAGATGACAAACGTAAAATTTTAAGGGGATTGCTATCCCAAGAGTCTTCAGATCGCAGTTTCATTGTCTTATCGGATCCCTTTTCTTTCAAAGAGAACGTTGAAGGAATCAGAGAAAGTTTGATTAGTCTGAAAGAAGCTTGTTCTAAATTTCAATCTGATTCCTCACCAGTAGATTATAAGCGTGTAATATCTCGTTTAACTCATGTAACTGGTAGAATTCAGCGTTTATTAACTGCAGATGATGATGAATCCGCTGTTAGGCAGAGTCTTTATAAAGAAGTTCTCATGTTAGAGTCTGATATTGCGGAGAAGGTTTCTACTGAACCTCTCAACCCTTCTACCTCCACACCTGTAAAAACCTCGGCTTTGCACGACCCCTTATCTCATCTCAATGTAGGAACTAATCCTAAATGTATTCCTGTATACAAGTGGGGTCTAAAGAAGTACTCGGGAAGGGAACCATTGATTCCATTCCTGGAGTTAGTTGAGTCCCTTAAAGTTTCTAGGGGTTGTACGGATTCTGATCTGTTCGATTCTGCTGGAGATCTGTTCGAAAACGAAGCTTGGACTTGGTGGCATAACAACCACATAAAAAAACGTTTTTCCAACTGGAACGAACTCGTGAAGTCACTAAAATCAACCTTTTTGCATAGCAATTACGATTCTGTGTTGCTGAGTGAGATAAAATCTCGTAAGCAAAAACCCCGAGAGTCGGTAGCCCTCTTTATAACTTTTATGGAAGCTCAATTTAATAGGTTGAATAAATGTCCACCAGAGGTTGAGATGGTCAATGTTATTAGAGATAACTTGCTTCCAGATTATGTTAAGGCTCTTGTCTTACAGGATATTGGATCGATATCCCAGTTGACGACTCTTTGTAGGAGAGTAGAGGACGCACTGTGTTTGAGTGTTTCGAATCAGTTAGGAGAGATGCAGGTATCTCAGGTTCCTTCTAGTGTCAGATGTTGGAACTGTGGTGAAGAGAATCATCGTTACAATGAGTGCCGTAAGCAAAGAAAACGCTTTTGTTATGGTTGTGGTCAGAAGAACGTGATCAAGTCTAACTGCCCCCTCTGCTCAAAAAACGTGAGGAGGATCCACAGTCCCGCAGGTATTGGAGGTCCTTCCGGTCTAAACCCTGCTCAAAAGCAAAAACCCAGGTCGAACCAGAAGAAGAATTAGTTTCTTCGGCTCCTGCAACGGCCAAGATCCCTGATTCGTCTGATAATCTCCCCAAATTACCTTCTCTCAGTTCTCTCACAAATGACCGAATCCATTCGAAGGAAGTCAACCCCTTAATGGAGCTGCGTCAGAAAGACAATCGTCCCTATTTAACAGTTCATGTTGGAGGAGAGCCTATTTCCTCCTTACTCGATAGTGGGAGCAACGTCACAATTTTAGGTACCTCTTCAATGCATCTTTTGCGGACATTAAACTTATCCCTTCACTATGACGTATCGGTTAATCTTACTACGGCTGATGGAAAGCCTCAGACTACTCTTGGTTATGTAAACCTTCACATTAGCTTGAACAATGTCGAAAAGGTTCTCAGGGTACTTGTTGTTCCTTCGATAACTCATGACTTGATTTTGGGTATGGATTTTATTCATGCATTCAATTTGGCTCTTGATTTCAAAGATTTCACCTATAGTTCTTCTTACTTATCTTTAGATAATTCAGTAGCTGTAGTTAGAGCATTGCTTGGACCTGATTCGTTGACTGATTCAGAGAAATACGAATTAGACTTTGTTGTTGACCTGTTCAAACAAATTGCACCCTCTGACAAGTTGGGTACGACGCATTTATATAAGCATCACATCGATACAGGAGATGCCAAGCCTGTTAGACAGAGACAGTATCCACTTTCTCCGGCCATGCAGAAAATTTTGAACGAGGAAATCGATAAAATGTTGAAACTCAACATCATTAAACCTGTGTCCGGGTGTAGCCCATGGTTATCTCCACTCTGGCTGGTTCCCAAAAAGGATGGAACATACAGAGTTGTGTTCGATGCTAGAAAGTTGAATTCCATCACTCTACCTGACAGTTACCCAATGCCCCCCATTGATTCAATTTTAAGTAAAGTACGTGATGCATCATATCTTAGCTCAATAGATTTGAAGCAAGCTTTTTTTCAGATTCCTTTGGATGAAGAATCCAAAATAAAAACTACTTTTGCCGTTCCAGGCAGAGGCCTGTTCTGTTTCAATGTATTACCATTTGGTTTAAATTGCGCTTGTCAGGCAATGGTGAGACTTATGGATATGGCCATTGGTCCATCATTAGAGCCCTATGTATTCTATTATGTGGATGACATAATCGTTTGCACCCCTACTTTTGAGATGCACCTCGCTGTACTTAGAAAGCTATTTCACTGTCTTAAAGAAGCTAATCTTGCGGTTAACTTGGATAAATGTCAGTTTTGTAGACCTTCTTTGAATTTTTTGGGATTCGTTGTGGATGCAAATGGTCTAAGAACTGATCCCTCCAAGGTTCAGGATATCTTGGATTATCCCGCTCCGAAGAATACCACCCAGATCAGGCGTTTGATCGGTTTGATCGGTTATTACCGTCGGTTTTTGAGAGACTTTGCTTCAGTATGTAGTCCAATTACTGATTTGTTGAAGGGTAGGAAGAAAGGACAACCAATTGTATGGACTGATGAGGCGGATGAAGCCTTCCATAAAATAAAGTCTTTATTGACCTCAGCTCCCATACTGGCAAGTCCAGACTTTTCGAAGCCATTTTGTGTTGCTTGCGATGCTAGCGACAATGGTGTTGGAGCAGTATTGTTTCAGGAGGAGGATGGATTAGAACATCCAGTTGCTTACTTCAGTAAGGTTTTGAATAAGAGCCAACGCAACTATTCAACCACTGAGAAAGAGCTCCTAGCTATCGTTTAATCGATTGAGAAATTCAGGCCGTACATTGAGGGTACCGAATTCACAGTAATCACTGATCATTCTTCGTTGGTATGGCTAAATTCGATGAAGAATCCCAATCAACGTATCTCAAGGTGGATTATGAGATTATCTTCATACCGCTTCAAGATTGTTCATCGAAGTGGTTCCCTTAACACTGTGGCTGATTCACTCTCTCGTTTGTCAAGTGATACTGTACAGGTTTCTATCTTGAACCTATCTCAGATGAATATAGATAAATGGTACGGTAATATGCTGACGAAAGTTAGCGATCGTCCAGATCTGTTTCCTGATTTTAAAGTTAGCAATGGCGTCTTATACAAGCATATTTTGCCTAGGTACCGCCTTCTGAATGATTCTCCCGAGTGGAAGATTGTTGTGCCAACTTCTCACAGGCTGGAAGTTATGAAGGAATTTCATGATGAGCCAACATCAGGACATTTCGGAATTTACAAGACATTACACCGAATATCTTCCCTATATTACTGGCCGAGGATGAAGAACTCTGTGGTCAAGTATGTCAGAGGCTGTAAGGTATGTGCTTCTTGTAAACCAGGAAACCTACCTCAGGCTGGATTAATGGGCAAGTATCGAAATATCAACTTTCCATTCCAATTTTTGAGTGCTGATTTGCTGGGACCCTATACACGTTCTAAATCTGGGAACCAATATCTCCTAGTCGTTACCGACTGGTTCACCAAATTTGTTTTTGTACAACCGCTTTCCAAAGCTACTGCCAAAGCGATTGTGAAATTTATCGAAAATCAGATTTTCTTGCTATTCGGTGTTCCTCAAATTTTTGCGGTGGATAATGGATCTCAGTTTGTTTCTGCTGAATTCAAGAACCTGATGAAAAAGTATAAGGTCCAGAAAATCTTCTACAATGCACGTTTTCATCCTCAAATTAACCCAACTGAACGTGTGAATAAGACAATAGTCACCGCCATAAGATCATACATTGATAGTGATCACAAACTTTGGGATACAAACATCTTACAAATCGCACAAGCTATCAGACTTGCTAGGAGTGAAAGTTTGAAATATAGTCCTTCATTTTTGGTTTTTCTTAGGAATGTTGCCACTGATGGATCATTTTATGGTCTCATTTCAGAAAATGCTGACAACACCGTCACTGTGGGAGATAAGGTCTTGGATTCTGATTTGGTGCGACAACTACCAGATCTTTATGAAGACGTTCGAAAACGTCTGAAGCATTCCTATGAGATCAATGCTCGTAGATACAACCTCAGAAGACGGGATGTTCGCCTGAGCGTTGGTGATAGAGTTTGGAAGAGAAACTTTGTTCTCTCTGATGCTTCCAAAAATTTCACCTCAAAACTCGCTCCCAAATTTATCCCTTGCATAGTTAATAGGGTACTATCTTCTCTTGTGTACAATCTAGTTGACCTGTCCGGTAAGGACTTAGGAAATTTCCATATTAAGGACATTAAGCCTGATCTAACCCGAGATGACCCGGATGATTCTTTAGATGTGGAGTCCGAATGACACAAACAAACCCCCTATTTTGTATCCGTTAATATCTCCTAGTGCTGTCCTTATTCCTTCTCTCTCAATGGTTTCAAAATGGACACAATAACTATTTGAAGTTCAAGGGTAATTATCTTTCCTCTTTATCTCCCTATTGAACGTAGTGCATTACCTTCCTGTAATGGAGGGACCTATCTTCTATATCTCCGATATATATCTTTCCATTACATTACCTTTATCTTCTGCCTTGTTCTAATTTTCTCTTTTACCCCTTGGCAAAAATTTCTTATTCTTTTCGGAGCAACGTATAGTTACATTGGTTTATGCGCATTAATGCGAATTTTTGTGTACCTATTTAGTTGTTCTGGAATAACTAAATATTTTGTGTCTTTAGATGCAGTATGGTGTCCATTGGAAGCCTAACTTTGTAATCTACCTTGTGATTCACTGAATCACTGGCGCCCAACAATTAACGTCTATTGTCTCTTACAAGAGAGGAAAAAGGAGATGAAAGCTCTTTGATGAGCAAAGACCTTTTTTTTTTTTGTTTTTTTTTTTGTGGGATGAGGGATAGTGTAGCGTTCTACACTGTATATAGTTGTTTATTGTAGCTGGCTTTTTAATTCTTGAAAAGACCATCACATGAAAGATTTTTAAATGTGGTTGTACGTCATATGTACGTTCATATGTGTAGGTAGGTGAAGAACGTTGATCTCCCTTCCTTTTTTCGTTCCCGTTCGATCGAAGGTGTTACAGATTGTTACGATCATTGATTTCCCGAATATTATATTACTCTCTTATTATATTATATCACTCTCTTATAGTGTTTGAAAACCCTTATTCAAGGGTTTTTTTTTTTGGAGTTTATCTTCCCTGGCAGGAGCTAAGCCAATTTTTCCAAGTTCGGGACTGCTTCAAAACGTTTGACGTTCCTGACTTCACGGAGCTGACGATACGACTTCGTCCAATTTGCAGATCCTGCAGCCTGCAAAAGAACTTCGTACAATTTGCAGATCCTGCAGCCTGCAAAAGAACTTCGTACAATTTGCAGATCCTGCAGCCTGCAACAGAACTTCGTCGTGATTGGCAGTACATCAGTCTTCCCGTTACTCCATTTCAACAGGGAAGTAAATATTATGAAAATCTGGTATTTTCATCTATATGTGTGTACATATGATCTGAGACTTTTTTTAACTATAATTTGTAATTCTAGTATTTAGTATTTAGCTGTAAACATTTTTCTTGAATTCATTCTGGTACCAGGCTATTGATTGTATATTTTTATTTGTGAAGATAACACTTTTGTAAATAGACGAGTGATTTGTTCGACTGGGAGTTGTGTCATTTTCATTAGAGGAATTGTGTGATGAGGCTCACGACCCAATTACAACCGACTAAGCTCGGGCATTTTAAATGTTCTAATAGTCACAAGACTGTTACAAATTATAGAAAATTTAAAGGGTGTCACCTTCGATCACAATTTAAAAAAACCTAATAATAGAGAAACCACTAATAATATTGATATTAATATATAATGATTACAAATTAGGTGATGAAGGCCCAGTTGCAGGAAAGTCCATTAAGATTTGATGTCCTATCAAAATTTAAAACTGTCATTTTTGAAGGGGAAAATGGAGGATTAAGATTTTAATGAAGTATTAAATTTTAATGGACTTTCCTGCAACTGGACGAAAGTTGGAGAAATTCTTCTATGTTTTATAATTTCATATTTTTCTAAATAGTCCATAATCTTGAAATTAACACCACTGTTTAATAATAAAGATCCAATACAAAAGATTGAAAAGAACAATCATAAATTGATATGTAATATGTAATACAAGTGATGCATTATACAGAGAATAGGTGAACATTTCAAAATCCTTAGTTTGGGACAACATTATAGAGACTTTTATTTCGGAAAGCATTTATTTGAGGAGGAGCATGATATCAATTTGGACGATAGTTATAGAATCCTCCACAGTGAGCTTAATTTCAAGATTAGGGACTATGTATTTAGGAAAATATGAAATAATAAAACATAAAGACTTTTTCCAACTTTAACACTTAATTTGGAATTAGATTTCAATGAATTGCATATTATAAATTCTGAACTGTGAAGTTGTTCGTGCTCTTTACAATGATTTTGTGTCATTTCACTTTGTGTTCTTCTCTCCGTGATCTTATGTAAAATTTGACCTTGACATTCTGGTATAATAAGTCTGAAAATGTGAAACTGTTAGCTTCCACGAAACAGGTCACCTTATTAAAAGAACTATTAGAAGGATTATTTGTTTCATTTACCATACTTTCAGTCTTGGAGAAATTTATATACAGGTTTTTGACTATTCCATATCACCTTATTTTGAGAGTTGATGTTCAAAACGATGAATCCATGGATTCATCATATGGGTATGCATATATTATCCAGATTCTCCATAGGTACCGAAGTACCCCTCCATGCTCATCAAATCAGAAAACAAAGGTTTTGGCTGAGAATCCCCTGACAGAAAACCCTTCTACGAAGGCAATCAACATCTTCAATATTTTGGCATCACGTTGATCTAAAATGAAACAAATTGTCGTCTTCTTGTGACATGGGACAACGGGGAACCCAATGGCTTGATTCGATAATCTTTTTATTGGGCAACATGCAACATGATAGCTGGAGACTTTCATCTTACCTTTGAGCTTGTGGACATTCTTTTGAGTATTATTTTACGTGTTGTTGTTATGAATAAATGAATAAATGATAACAAGTACCTAATACTAGTTTTTTCCTCTAGGAAGCGGAATATTTGTTTGCAAATTACCGTGAATAGCCTTTCCCAGGTGTTTCCAGCCTCTGCCACCGTAGATTTTCGCGCAGGGATTGTTACCAGTCATGAAAATTGACAAGACCAATTGAGAAGGCGCATTGCTGGAACGGCATGCTAAATTGAACGAAATTGTCTTGTACGCTCAGCATCAATAAAAGACGGGACCTTACAGTTGACCCTTGACGTCCCTATTAAATACGAGAAATGGTCAATTACCAACAGCTGCTCTGTGCACTGACCGTCTAGCCTAGTCGTGATGCTTGTTAGAATCTCTTTATAAGCTCGATACGGTTTGACGAAGAGTCTGCGAGGAATACCAGCACCCAGCACGTCCGCTTGGAGGAACTCTACCCTTGTATCGATTAACCTTGAAATTTTGGTCCCACTCGTGGCAGAGCATTCATCATGTTATGGGAACAAAGAATTCGTTAGGATAAAAAGTGTTCAAAAATTTTCACGTCAAGTGAGCTATGGCATTTCGAAGGTCGTTATTCTATGCTACTTAACTACTATTAGCTATCTTGTGGTCATCGTTCAGATTTCATTCGAACAGTCAGGTCAAGATAGCATATCTGATTTTACCACATAGTGTTTTTATTTTTTCTTCGAGAATTCATTTATAGTTATAGTTAATCTACTTTTAAATTGATATGTTTCAATATTTCAAAGTTAGGAATAAATCTATTTTGAGCTCACCAATACAACTTAATGTGGCACCTTTGATGATTTTTCCCTGCCCTAAAACCCGCTGTTTGTGACTTAACAGTTTGATCGTGAGCAAATGCAGTTTTACATGATTGTAATTGACTTGATTAAGTTTGCCAGACATTATTTCCTGGAACGTTTAATATCAAATAAATTTTGATTGGTGATTTCATCATTTTGCCAAAACGCAGATAATATAATGGTAATCTTTTTATTCGAAGACTGTCATTTTATCTGTGGAATAAAATTGTTGAGATACTGAACTTTTTCTGTAAAAAACACTATTGATTGAAATGTGTGAAGAATATTCGAGAACAATTATACAAAATGAAAATTTCTCAGTTAAGTAATTCCATTAATTTTTCATCGCGAAAAACTTCAAAAGATGGTGATACTTTCACCTGCTTTCTATACTGGGTGTATTTGAAGGTAAGGCTTTTTTTCAACAGAAGGTAGAACTGGTCAAAATGAAGCGTTTCACCAAAAATCACCTATACAAAACTTTCAAAATGACAAAGTGGAAAAAATTTGAATATGATTACTGAAATAGATCCTACTACGATCCTAGACCATTTGTTAGCTGAATTATCACAAAGCAGTGGGAAAAACTGATAATTCGACCATGTGGTTTCGTTTAGGGTATTCGCTCGTTCGATATTTACGTGGTAATGAAAATGGAAATGAATTGTTCTCATTATTTTTTAGTAACTCACAGGATTTTATAAAATGGCTAATTTCGATACCAACTGACAGAAGAGACTTAGGACACAAAAGTAGAAAATAAAATAATACTTCAAAATGTCACAATCTTCTTGTTTCAACATTCCAACAATCGTCATAAGAACGGGATGAAATGGGAAAACATCATAGCACTATTTCAACATAACTAGCATAAGCACTTAACAAGAAACTGCCTCGATTTTCTACATTTTCTTTTCACGCTAAATTGCACGATCCAATTAAGATTCTGTCAAAAGTGACCTGATGCATCTAATCCGAAGAACTTGGTAGTGAACCATTCATTGTCCAGCCATATGTTTATGTTTTGTTTTGTTTTTGCGATCCCGGAGTCACCTTCCACAGTCCCGTACTTGAAATTAAATGAAATTTTGTCGAACTTCTAGGGGTTGTATCTCAGCCATATTGGATATTTTATGCAGACAATTTTTGGTTAAACGACTTCTACCTTCTGTCAAAAACAAAATCCCACCTTTTAATAATATTCTATATTTTTATACTTGTGTCACTTGAGCCATTACATAAAATCGTTACTAAATAATGAGAAAAAATTGACAATCCTACGTTTCCATTTTTATTACTACGTAAAAATCAAACGGGCCAATATCCTAAACGAAATCATATCTTTTGGTTTCTCCCCATTGCTTTGTGATCATTCATAAAACAAATGATCTACGATAGTATTAGGATCTATTTCAGTTATTATTTTAAATTTTTCTTCGACTTTGTGATTCTGAAAGTTTTGTATAGGTGATTTCTGGCGAAACACTGTTAAAAAAAGTCCCACTTTTAAATACACCCTGTATACATCTCAAATCGATCTGTGACATATAGATATTGTATGAAAAATAGCCTGTTCCAAATGGTTAGTAAAAATTCCATATTCCAAACTAATTCAATCCATAAAAAGTACCAACAAAGGATCTGTAAATCTCATCAAATATGCCCTGATGTTATGATTCCTACTCCAACACAAGGTCTATATACAAGGAGAGTCAAAAATGTGTACCGAGTTTTCTGGGGGTAATAGTACATTGAAATCTAAGTATAGTTTGATAAATAAACTCATTGCCCAGAATGCATAAAGGGAGATACACCCTTCCGAAGTTGATATAATAAAAAAATTCTCTGCATAACTTCTAAACGGTGAATGCCACCAGACTGAAATTTAGTGCATGTTGTTAAAAATACATTTTCTTATTACACTTCTGATATTGTTATAGAGGGTGCGCTGAAATATCGTAATCGATGAATCTCGCGATGAATGAATCTGCTGACATCATCAAAAACTCAAATATCTCGAAAACGTTTTATTTTTTTTTTATTTGGATGGGAGTACCTTTTCATGTAATTTTCTTTGCTCCATCGAATGCTTCTATTTTTTTTTCACCAAAACGAATACAACGTCAGAAGTTGTTCCAAAAAAATCATGACTCACCCTCTAAAACCACCCTTTATAACAATATCAGAAATGAGGAAGTGTATTAACAAAATGTATTTCAACAACATACAAATTTCAATTTGGTTGCATTCACAGTTCAGAAGTTAGGTGGAGAAACTCTTTTAATTTTACTTTGGAAGGATATATCAAAGAGTTGATACTCTTTGGATATACATATCTCCTAATATGCATTTTGGGCCATGAGTTCATTTAACAAACTATACTGATTTTTCAATGTACTCTATCACCCCCAGAAAGCTCGGTGCAAATTTTTGACTCACCCTGTATATGAGACATTTCACAAGATGGTGGTTGTAATCTGAAAATCTGTGAGGTGGTTGCGGATAAAAAATATTTATTTTCCATGTCGAAACCAAAAAACTGATAATATATACAGGTTGTCGTATAAAAAACCAGCATAGTGAAAACCGAACTATTTCTAATTCGTTGAGATATTAGGTTACATTTATAGGAGAAGCGATTCCTTTCTCTTTCATGAACACCCATTCCTGCAATACCCTGTATAATATAATATTGATAAATGATGGACAACCTTTTAAAGTGAGATCATCTATGTAACTACTAGGGAATCAGCCAAAAACATTTTTCAGAATACTCGAACACTGTTGACATCTTTCGAAATCGAAGCCAATGAAGAGGTTAGATAACAGAAAAAGTTATCATTTCAGTTAACATAATATCGTGAAAGATAAGAGACAAATACGATTTGTATAGAGTGCCTTGTCAACATTTCGAAATGCACGAATGAGTACACATCATTTTATCTAACACAGGCTACATAAGTATAACACGGAATAAATAAAAATTTTAGGTGATCTTCAGTTCCCATCTTGGAGAAAATTTAGTAGAACATATAATATGAGAAAGTAAACACGTTGATAATCCAAGTTGTATTTAATCTTAAAAAAATTCTTTAGCCTTGGACAATTCATTAAATCTTGCTTTCATGGATATGAAGTGCTTCCTCAGACGTTCATTTTATGGAAATCGTTGTTTACTGTTACAAAAATATCTTTTTCCAATCTTCTACTCTAATGAGAATATGCAGCACTTCAACTTACACGATAGTGATTCCACTGTCTACTTAAAGGTATAGTTGGGGAGCCCAAGAGGGAAATTCGGGATTTACTCGAGCGTATCAGATTAATATAAGGGGAGATACCTTGGACCGAGTAGAAGTACCTCTAGCAAAAATTTGACCGGTCGGTATATTGGGGAATTGTCTAGGACAGCTTGTCAGAATATAAAAAAAACGATCATTGTACATACCCGAGCGTGTCAGATTAAGATATAAGTAGAAAATTACATGTTGAAAAGTATTCTCTAAATCATTATGACGAAAATGCGTGGAAGGGCATCAAACAAAAATCACGTGTAGGTACATTCTTGAGCGCGGTGGGTTTTTTCCTTATTTTGAAGCTAATATGATTCAAGAATTACGGAAAAAATATGATCTGACAGTTGCAGATCATCGAAATAATAAAAATTGGCCATAAAGGTCACAAAAATCAGTTTTTCTGAATTATCTCCCCTCCTGGGCTTCAAATTGTTTTCGTATTCAATTTAAAAGTTGCAGAGCATAACATTTTTCACATATTTTGTCCGAAGCCATTTTTTCTAAGTTTGAACGTTTTTGAGATATATGGCCTTTGGCCTTCCGCATGTGTGGATGAGCTCCTCGACCTTATAGGCCTTTAACTCAAAAACGATTAAGACTATGTAAAATTGCTTCAGTAAAAAGTGGTATATAACGATTAGAGGTACAGAAAGGGGGATATTTAAAAAAACGCCTTGCTATCATTTTCGAACTGTCAGATTAAGAAAACCCCTCATGATTATTGTCAGATTTATGGGTCAACACGTCTGCAACGCCGAGATTAACCGTCTGCATGAAAATCTGACACGCTCGAGTATGTACAAGTAACAATTTTTTTTTTCTAGCGTACTGTTACCTTGCGTCACGTCCGAATTGACAGTCTCTTGAAAAGTAGCTTCCTTTGGGTCAAATTAATACATCCTCTAAAAATCTGACTCGGTCGAAAAAATTTTTTCATCATTTTCAACTCTTCCATACGGTCAGCCCCACCACACAAACTGCCAGATTAACTTGAATTTACTATCAGAGTCACGTAGGGCATATACCTACAGTACCTTAATCTGACACGCTCGAGTATGTAAACCTGACGATTTTTTTACATCTTTGAGAACCTTCAGACGCTTTCCCAACCGCTGAATGTGCATACATCATAGAACCTTTTATTATTTCTACCATCTAATCTTCAAAATCCACTAAGTCTTCCGATTTAGCATCGCCGGCTCCCCAACTATTATTGAATTCTACACTTTCCGAAATCCAGAGACAGTAAGCCGCTTCTTTCTGAGTCAAACCTTCTTCTAGTTCTAACTAACACACTAATAATTGTTCAAGTTGGAAGGCTTCTTTCTGAACCCACGATAGACAACACCAGATGAGTTGCAATAGCCCATTTTTTCGCACATAAAGACCACAAAAAATTAGCATACATGAGTTTCTAGTAATTTTTTCAAATTAAGCCATCAAGTGTCATAAGGGCCATATTTCGTGTGTGTGTGTGTGTGTGTGTAATTCTCAAACATACGCCTCTCCATTTAGCATGTACAGCAGTGAGGACAATTTGGTTCAAGTGCTAAAAGGGAGTTTTCTTTTGAATATCCACTTGAATTTTTGAGTAGTTTAAATGAACTACTAACGTGACCGCCATCTGCCAATTTGACTGGTTCATTTCTTAGGTCTTATAGTTCTTAGTAACGCTACATAAACACACCAATAGTACTTGCATTGCGTTTCACGTTGTCTTTCATGTTATATTGCGCACGTCTGAATTCAGCTCGAGTAAAAATTTTCTCAATTTGGTTCTGAAGAAAATTTTGCTCAAAATGATATCACCTTTAGACATGGAACATGTCTTCTATATCATTATCTTGAACGAATGTTGACAATGACTCCATCATGCAACCCCTCAAATCCTGTTTTTCCGATTAAGAATCGAATCCGATTCCTTACAACAACAAGGACACTGTTCTTCACCACTGTCGTGAAAAATCTTAAAAGGCCCTGAATCGCCATATTAAATATTTAGCGATGTTTTCGAGTCCACAAAGAGTCCCTTGTGTGACCTTCCTCCTCTGTCTTTCTTCTTCCTTCAGATATCCACGTTTGTGTTTGTTTGAAAAAAGATAAGTATCCAAACAAGTCACACTAAGTCGATGGAAGCAGTGGCGTATCAAAAGTTAGCTGGGGGAGAGAACAATGGTTCCTTTGAAATTTCATTGCCAGACTTGAATTGATAAAGAAGCTGCAAACTTCACGTCGAAGTTCATTTTATTCAGAGTTCATAAAGTTTCCCAGTTTTAAATTCTTGAGTTATATAGGAAAAGGTGAAACTATTAAAAAAAAATAGCTGAAAATAGTGGGATGAAGGAAAATGTAGCAAATGGTTTGAAGGAAAAGAAACCAATAAATGATGTAGTACAAATTGAGAATGTTACAAACAACCGAGATGAAAATTGTGGAAAACTAGCATGTTTGTATGTTTTTTTTACTGATATTTTCATGAGAGATACTCCTGGTATAGAAGACGAAACCACAGAGATTAACACATTCGATGATTGTACAGAAAAGTACTTGACTTTTACATTGGGCTGTACAGTCTATCATCTCACTATAGATTAAAAAAGGTTGGGATGAAATACAGAAGAAATTATTTTTGAGACAAAAAAGAAAAAAAGGCTTTGAAAGCAAGTAAGCGCATAACTTATATGATGTAGTAGGTACTTCTGTTTTCACAAGATATACCTACCCTCAACTTTTTCAATTCAAATTACTCCCCTGTATAGTTTGCAGATTTTAAGAGACCTTGTTTTTTCGAATTCGTATGTGGAAGATTCTGTTGATTCCTCTAACTATACATCATTGTTATAGTTTCCTTCGTTACGGCCCACGGTATTCTAGTTTTTGGGAAATTTTTTACCTTCCCAATTACATTAAAAGCTTTTATTGTTTTAGAAACCATTAGGCGTGATAATATTAGATTTATTCGATGATGAAAATCATTTCAAATATCACACATCACCATAACCGATCATCAATAATATTTCTCCACGATCTTTTCACTAAAATGAACCATTCTTATGTCCGGTTGTACAAAATTCGAACCGGGTTCAACATTGAACCTAGTTTGACCTGTCAAAATTATGCGGAATTGTCAATTTCGTGCTGGGGTTCAAACTTGAACTCAGCTTAAACTTGAACTTGTACAACTGGGCCGTAATCGTATAAGTTATTAATGTCAATCAGTTTGGCAACAGTAACTGTAAAGCAAAATACTTGCCTTCAAAAATAATCGACTTTTCCTTCAGCAATTACTGAGCGAACTGTCAATTTTTGTTGACGTCGAAGAAAAAAGTATTGAAAAACACGTGCTTACTTTTTTATTCTCATATATTGTAGGTATATTCTTCAAATGCAAAGTGATCTATTTCTCGTTTTTCAAATTATATATTAATTACTCAGTACTTATACTCCATTCACTCTTATAAAAGCAATCAGATGGCCATGGATATCAGACACATTCTGCGCTGTATAGTACGAAAATGTGAGGTCATGAAGCTTGTCAAAACATTTTTGGATTTTTAAAATACCGCTATGTTGTCCGTTCTAAGTAAAAGTCTCAGTAATAACGTATTTATCGCAATGTGAATTTACGTCAGAAAGTATATGAATTCGAAAATCTGCTATGAATATAATTAATGTTTATACCTCGCTTTATACAAACTGACTCAAAGGATTCCTAATATGGTTA
Organism: Coccinella septempunctata; assembly: GCF_907165205.1. Classification (NCBI taxonomy): domain Eukaryota; kingdom Metazoa; phylum Arthropoda; class Insecta; order Coleoptera; family Coccinellidae; genus Coccinella; species Coccinella septempunctata. Next base: position 25,279,684 of record NC_058191.1, on the reverse strand, counting down.
TTTGCATGGAAAGCACAAGAAATCAGTTTTTAGATATACATATATATTTAGTTTTGCGGTGGAAGAAAATCTAATTATTGACATATAATATAGAGTAGCTTGAGAAGAGTTAATCTTGGTTAAAAGTCCCAAAGATGAAATGCATCTGATGCAGTGGTAGGGAATGGTTTCCTGTGCAAATTATTCCACATTCATTAGTACAATTAAGTACTGTGTCAATACTGAAGTGTTCATTTTTGAAATTTGCCGTTGCATAAAGTCCTGAAGCGCCACCACCTTCTTGAGTATACCAATAAAAGGAAATTCTATCATCATCTTCATTTACGATCGATCTTATTGTGGAAACATTCATCTAAAATAAAATTGGCTTAGATTAAGATGAAACATAATAAATATTTACCTACTAACATTGAACATGTTATGTTCGATACAGTCTGAAATATTTTATTATTTAGAATATCTATTTGAATGAGCTGCCTCGAATTCTGAATAGAACTGATTCTCTCTGTCTTCTCTTTTACAATCACTTTCGGCATTTTTGTTATATCAATTTATGAGCTGTGGATGTTGACATTAACGACATTTCATGAGTGACAATCTTCATTCTAGTCACAAAATCTTAATTAAGAAAAATATTTCATGGCCAACCCAGTGCTTTTATAAAAGTGAATGGAGTAGGTATATATGTATAAATACAAAATTAAAAGTTCTTTTGAATCTGCACAATATTCAGTCCCTTTCAAATAAAAAATTCAAGGGTACCGGCGAGACCGAAAGCACTCTAGTAACAAAAATTTAGCATCAGATGCGCTTTGCATCCTTGTGCTCTCCTGCAAAGTTTCATGAATATCATTTTCATTAGATATTTACTTTCTAAATCCTGTGTTCTCACCCCTGATCGAAGAAGTTTTATTCGTGTTACCAGTTTCATATGCAACGCCACTGGATAGAAATGATGCGGGAACAGTCGGGAATGAATTTATTATTTAGTCAGGGTCACAGGGTATAAGTTATCTCAGGAGGTTCTGGAGATATTCAGCTGGTCCCGATAAGAAGTGGTGTGATGGGCCATATTTGTTTTTCCTCCGCATGGTAGTAAATTTATTTGTAGTTATTATTGGAAATGTCCTGGGTTAATGGTGCGTTTAGATAAAAACTAATTTATCGATATACTTCCGACGATACTTTTAGGTGAGAATACGGGGTGAGCACCAAGTGCAATTATGTCTGACAGTCGATCTCTGAAAAAATTGGATGTGAGAATTTTAAAGGAATTTGAAAACACCAATTATTCAAATTAGTTATGGAATTGATTGATTAATTGTTTATTGGGTCATTATTCTAAAAACCATTTGAAATTGTGTGTGAGATTTGTTCATTAAATTCCGATTTTCCTTATACATGTAGAAGTGTCCCCGATATATGAAGTCAAAAGATAAAGTATACATATATATACAAACATAACCTGAATAATCAAACTTCGTCGCATCCATCCTCAAAGTGAAATCTCAATAATTTCTAATAGAAGAACGAATTCATTAGGAATAAACGTAGAGAATTATTTTAGTGAAAAGGGTTATTGGGATATCTACCGTTGTTAAGAGAACTCTTTTTCCTTAAGCTCGAGCTTTCGAGATTTATTGTCTCCATCAGGAACACTAAAATACAATAACAAACATAAAGAAGTCACGATAAAGAGAATTATGTTATTGTTGCGGAATTATCCAGAAAACTCTTTCAACGTTTCATGTATTTAGCTTCTTCTGTATTTCATGCAGATAAGGGTAAAGAGAGTAAACTCTATAAGCTTTGCTCTTTTGAATACATTTCGAAGATCCTGTGATTTTGTGGAATTTGACTACAAATTTGGGAACTAGAACGTATACCTACCTAAATTCGTATTCCGTAATTGGCACAGTAAAAAATTCTTCTTTGCGCAATTTAAGCACTGAGAAAATAATGGTTGACTCTATTAAATTCAGAGGCAGATACAAGGCACTAAGGAATAGGGGGAGGCAGGCTGAATTCTGAATTATCTCTTTTCTACAGAAACAGAAAGTAGAACTCATAAAAATGAATACTTTCAGCATCCCCTACCAACAATAAGTTTTTAACATGGCGGTGTTATTACACTCAAAAGGACAATGTAGTTGCCTGAAATTTCCAGTACTCTGAGGATGCATCCAATGGCGAATTTTTGCGCTGTAAGTAGAGCTTACTGTGGTCGGGTTAGCTGTGAATTTTATGCTGGCTATGGATCATGTGAGATGTTTATGTTGTGATCAATTACATATTTAACTCATTTGATTATTTGGTCCGAAGTTTATTACGAATGGTAAATAACGTGCCAACTCTCTTGATTACGAATGCAGATTTAGGGTATGAAAAATAAAATAAAAAACAAATCGAATTTTCGAAATGCTACAAATGCTGATAAGGAATGTTGAAAAAGAAAACAACAATAACACTGACTGAAGAAAACCCTACAATATTACCACAATTCATCAAAGTCTCAAATGATCGAACCTAGTCTTGAAGATATACTCCACCGAACAATAATATGCAAAGAGTGAAATATCCTATAATTAATCTTAGGCAACATCGAATGTCATACATGGCCGCCATATTTGGTTGGGAAAGTAAGTATATAAATGGCGGGAATTTTGTATTTACATGTGTTTAGGTTAGGCTTCTATACATACTTTTCGTTCTATTTATCTTCAATGTGAATTTACAGCTCCTATCATGAATATTGTATGCAGAATTGGAATTCATGATAGAAGATTTGATTTATATCACATAAAAAATTACATTATGAAAGGAGAAAGTCAGCATATCTATCAACAATGAATTTTTTGTAAATGTTTAACAAATACTAAAGGGCACCATTATATACTCATTATCCAGCAAAATGCAAATACCGAGGCAAATACATAGTGAGGATGAAATATATCGAACAATATGGTTGTTGAGAAGAAATAGACTTTTTGATCGTAAAACCCCATATTAAATCTCAGTATAAGCAGAGGAAATGGAAACCAAGTAACATCTGTATCTATGAATGATAGGTACAAAAAAAACTAAATAAAAAGCTCAGCAAAAATCTGTCCTCATGAAAGTGTTGCTAGATATACTGAATTTATTCCTATTTACACAATAAACTATAGGTATTATTGGGCTTTTCCATTGTGACAAATTTTCCTGTTTCCTCTTCCATCTCGAAATCATATCTGAAACAGAAGAAAGATAATGACGATTGAGAAAGCTCAGCAAATAACATAGTAGCAAAGTGATTGATGTAAAATGGATGTGATAAGAAATTTAGAGATAAAAACAGCTCAAATAGCCATCGAAAGAACAGTAGGAATACTTACAATATAGTGGTTTATGTACGAAAAACTGTCTGTTACAGTCGAGTCTGCAAGTTGATATCCGAGGCTATCAAGCAGGCTAGACATTATAGACATTTTTTTCCGAATTGCATATTAAATTTTTTCGTCGACCTCACATACCTTTATGAAAGTAGGTACTCACTTGTATCGTTTATATGCTGTAAATCCAACCTGGCTGTAGTTGTCAATTCCCTCATCTTTGGAGGAGCGTTATTTATATCCATAGGGCTATCAATTCTTGATTAAAATGAACACTAACATTCAAACCACATTCTTAATTAAGTAGTAAAATCTGGGTGACAAGTGGTCACAGGCTCTTATGTTTTTATCAAATGCTAGCTCTCGAAATTGATTTATCGCAACTCTTGTATTTTTTCTATGCGACAAAAAAGGCGGACGAAAAGTGTTTTGGGACGAAAAGTATCTGATGCGTCTACTTCTCGTCATTTTATGTTGAGGTCGACGAAAAAATGTTTTGAGAGATTAGAGAGTAAGCATTTATGAATTGTGCCTTTTGAAAGACCTGCTTCTTTTCAACGTATTTTATATAAGTGATCTTGTTATACCTGACAAAGATAGCGAAAACCAATAAGCTGGAGAAAGAGCCTTGGACAAGGATGTTTCATTCGGGTGGGCTCCCATTTCCGGTCAAAATCGACGAACTACCACGGTCGAGGAAACAAGGTAAAAGGATCGGTTCAAATTAGATTTCACGGTTCGATTTAGACTGATTTCGACAGTTGATTGCAGTTCGATGATTTTGCGGCGAAATTGAAATCGAAAATTTGCCGTGAAAGTTGCACGTGAAATTATAATGGATGGCCAAATAATGGATACCGTTCCTATAATATGAGATGATCAATACTGCTTTTTGAGGGTGACAATGCTTCTGGTTCATTTTTCTTATACCTTCGAATTGGAATCGAACACAAAACAATTTCACTCTTCATTCCTAAAATATTAGAGTTTACGTTTTGAGATATACAGGGTGACACAGGGGTGCGTACACGATCCATAGCTATCGACTCGATCATTTTTTCAAGTAATGGGCTCGACAACGAGCATATATTGAAATATTTTCATATATTCATAGAATATGGGTTCTGTTTTTGTGAATGGCAAATCCCATTTTGTTAAATTTCTGGATTTGCTACTTATTTTGTATTATAAAGCGTCGTGCATGGGCCCACACCGATGCATGAAATTTTCAAGAGCTTTTCGGCGATATACGGTTTGTTGGGTCTACCTTGTTGCAAAATGAAAAATGTGGATAATTTTTGAGGAATATATGTAGTAGTTTGAGCCTTAAATAGTCCTTGTAATTAAAAGAGTACCCATCAATGACTAAATTATACTCAGCAAAGTATAAAAGGTGAGTGTTTGACTCTTATAAATATTTCAACACAAGATACTTGAGGTCAAAATAAAGAAAAAATTTCTCTTCCATTTTTTCCGAATCGGCTTGGTTTAAAAGATACAGGCTGTTGAATAATCATAAAAATGTTATTTTTGTTCTATTTCACAAACGGTTTTATCGAATGGAGTGAATGTCGGAATATAATTTTTCATTTATTCAATGATTCTTTTTCGAACACAAGATATCACCCACCTTCCCGTTTTCTCATTATGACTATTACGTTCTATTATTATAAAATACCAAAAATTCAAAGAACCCAACTCTTGAAACTGAATTAGACCCTATCTAATGAATATTTGAACGTTTTGTAAAATAGAAGTATTTTTCTTATTTTTTCGTATAATGCCCCGTTTTCGAGTAATTTGATGCTCAAAAATTGAAAAGTATCTGTGAAATTTGAAAAACTGGATACTTTGGATGATGGACACTGTTTAAAAGATATACAGATGTGTAGTGTCACAGATTTAGCTTGTTTTTCTGAAGGTAATTTTATTTTTCCAGGACTGGCAAAGCCCATTATGAAAATTCAAAATGGCTATATCTTTTTATCACAGCCGAATCTGAAAAAGTGGTATAGGAAAAAAAGTATTTCTTTCGACCTCAAGAATCTACTGTTGAAATATTTATACGAGTCAAAGACTCACTCTGTATATCTATTTATGGCACACAAGTGCCAATTGATCTGTGCGAGCATCTTTCTACAAACTAGTAAAAAATGAAGATAAGAATTCTGTGCGTTACTTTTTGCATTGTATATAAGTATATACAGTGCAAAAAGTAACGACAACTGTGCAAAAAGTAATGACAAAATTGTCAATATACCCAACCGTGTCCTATGGCTGATTTTCTAGATACGGAGTAGTAATGTTGAAAATTTGGCAGACTTTCGGTTCTCTTTAATTAAAGAAAACCTGATTTCATAGACTTTTCTACCTAACGTTTTGACTCATATGACTCATGACTCATATATGTATCAAAATAGCGTCGGCAGATGCACTTTAAAAATTGCAGTCGTATCACTCTAATCTTCGAAGCGTTATTTCAAAGCCGACAACTACATAAATTTCAATCTGATGTAGGCTTAATATTTGGAAATAATAAGAAAATAATTTTTTTCTTGGGAGGCAAACACTGTCTGGTTCAGTATCTAGGCTTCTATTTTAATTTCTTTAGAGTAGGTATATTAATTTAAAAACGGGTTCAGCTAATAGATTGACTATTAAGCTTATTCATTATGGTATAGAGTGCAGGCCAGTGAAATATTGATATTTCATGAGCCGTTTGAAAGAGCTTTCTGAAGTGAACATAAAATTTGATCGAAACCGGACTTTGCATTCCAGAATTATGGCGATCGCAAATTTAGGCCAATGTTCATGAACCACCCTATCTCCGAAACTAATAGCCTTAAGATACAAAGCAAGCAAGTTTTCTGAAAGGCCTAGCTAACCTGCATTCACCATTAGGCTATGGCGAACGACTCATGAAACACCCTGTATATATGGAAATAATTCTTGTTTCAATACTCTTGTTGAATTATATCCCCTGTGTATACATATTATCTTTTTAAAAGTGAAGCTTTTTTCTGACAAAAGATAGAAGTCACCAAAATAAGTTATTTTACCAAAAATTCTCTATATAAAATATTCGAGATGGCTGAGCTACAACTCCAAGAATTTCGACAAAATTTCATTAAATTTCAAGTACAGGACTAGGGAAGGTGACTTTGGCATGGGAAAAACGAAAATGAAAATAAACATATATGGCTGGAAAATGGTTCAATACATCCAAGTCTAACATATTAGTTGCATTAGGTCACTAGATAAAATTGTTGTATCGTGAGATTTGGGGAGTGAACAGTGTAGAAAATTGGAACTATTTATTGAAAGTGCTTATGTTGAGAAAGTGCTATTATTGTTACTCTATTTAACCCCATGTATACGACGATTGTTGGAGAAGAGAGAAAAGAAGAAGATTGTGATGACCATTGTGAAAAATCTGTGAATAATTTAGACCAAAATTATTGGTCGAATTTTTAGCTAATATTCCATTTTTTTTACACTCGAGTCCTAAGTCTGAGCCATTTCAGATAATCGTTAAAGTTACAAAATAATGATAAAAAAAATCGGCAATCCAAAGTTCCATTCCCACCTAAAAATCGAACGGGCCAATATCCTAAATATAAGGTTGAGTCGGTCATCACGAAATAAGTTTTTTCCAAATGCAGATAACAAAAGATCTACGGTCGTATTAGGATCTATTTCAGTGATTGTTTTTTATTTTTTTCTCACTTTCTCGTTTTCTATAGGTGATTTTTGGCGAAACGCTCCATTTTGAACAGTTCTACCTGCAGCCAAAAAATATCCTCACCTTTAAATACATCCTGTATTTACAATGAACATTTTACGTGCATATCAAGATTATATTGGATATAATTTACGCATGAGCATATGGAAAAAGTCTTCCTATCGTTTAGCGAAATTACTTTTTCACTAGCACTGATTCTCTTTTATGTGTAGACCAATAAATCTGCAATTTATCGGTTGGGATAATTTCAGCAACAAATAGGTATTAATCCAACTTAGAGAAGATGTTCCCGTGTAATCAGCGTTAAAGATGACCTTCACGCTTCGTTGAGGACCTGACGAAGAGTTTGAATCCGCAGTAACAGGAACTAGCGTGCTGTAATTACCCGGTAACCGAGTTTCAAAAAATAAACTACTATAATTACAGTTATCGTGTACTCGGCCGACGAGACGACCTGTCACGAACCCGAGGGACCTTGTCGAAATCAGATGTATCACAGGATTTGGGAATTTCATATTAAAATGTTATCCTTGGATGATAGTCATGTTTTAGAATTTGATAATATTGGCTCCTCATCATTCTTTTTTTTTGGTGAAGCAACAGCCAGAAATTCTCTAGAGAATTTACTCGTGAATTCATGCACCGTGCCCAAATGGCCCAAAATTCTGTAGAGAATTCTCCAAAGAATTTTCAGCTATCACAAACGAGATTTACCAAAAATAAATTTTCCAAATCAATTCAATCAATTTTTATTAACCCTGTGAGCGTGATGACAGAAACCCCTAAAATCTTAAATGGAAAGGATGGTTGAGTGACACCTTGTTTTGAAGGTAAAAGATAAAACTGGCCTTTTGAAAAGTACCGTACATTTGACCTTCGTTGTAAGTAGAGTTGCAATGAAACATTTTTTCTTACTTTAAAAGTATTCTTACTTTCATTTTTTTTTCACATCTCGGGGCTGAGTTTCATACACAACCGACTTTATATGTCGTAAGAGGAAAAAATTTCAAGGTGTCAAGTTTAGGAAGCGTGGTGGCCATTTAATTGGCCCTTCTCTACCTAAATGTATTTCTCTTGGAAGTGATTTCACTAAAGGAAATAATTGAGGTGTTGCTCCATCTAGTTGAAAGTAGATAAGGTCTTCTTTTGAAAGATCGAAGAAATGATAGATCTATTAATAACATTAAGTTTCGAAAATCAACTTGATGAGGATGGAAATATGATTTTAAATTTAGTACTGGGTGGTAACGCCTTAATTAGCAATACATATATACAATAATGGGAATTGATTCAGATGCATACCACCTGCTGATTTACAAGGTGAGACTTTGACTCGTACAAATATTTTAACATTATATTCTTCAAAAGAAACACCTTTTTCTGTACAATTCTTTTCCATTCGGCCCTGATAAAAAGATAAAGCCATTTTGAGTTTTCATAATGAGCTATGCCACTCCTGGAGGAACAAAATTTTCTTCAGAATATCAAGCTGCATTTAAGACACTACACCTCTGTGAATCTTTTAAACATAGTTGCATTCAGTCAAAGTACCCAATTTTCGAAATATCACAGATATTTTTTATTTTCAAATTTCAAATTACTGGAACAACGTATTATACGAGAAAATAGGATGAATACTTTTATTTGACAAAACGTTCAAATAGTGTCCAACTTAGTTTCAAGAGTTGGGTTCTTGCATTTTTTTTTGGTATTGGTTAACCGAACCGATTCGGAAAAAAATGTTTCTTTTGACCTCAAGAATCTACTGTTAAAATATTTATAAGAATCAAAGACACAACCTGTATATCAACAAGTATTACGATCTGAATCGAACTAGCCAATTTGTCATCGTCAGAACAACGAAAGGGAGAACGTTCCATCGAAGTAGAGTAGATGCTAACCATCTCATTTGACCTCGTCAGAGCTACACAACTGCAATTCCGATGGAAAACGTTTGGAATTGACCTACCCAAATTAAATACTAGTAGTAGTATTATCAAGTACTCGAGCGCCATCTAGTATGCAACAAGATCCGGTGACATCAATTTTGCCCTGAACTAGAACATGCTCCCACGCATGTGGTCTGCAATAATCAGGCCATATTCACTGAATAAGGTAACTCTTTACTAACTCCATAATCTTTGGGGAAACTATGGGACATATGCCATTGTCATCGTCTGGTGCAGATCTGAGAGACAGAATTGAACTGGATCTCGTTGCATACTAGATGGCGCTCGAATACTTGATAATACTCAGAAGGTTCTACTAGTTTTCAATTAGGGTCCGTCAATTCCGAGAATTTTCCATCGGAGGTGGTAGGTTGCTCTGACGAGGGAATGAGGCCGAAACTATGTTCAGCTACTTCATCTACTTTTCCTCGACTATGGCTCACAGATGATTTGAAAGAGAAACGGATTAGTAGGAGAGGGCCGAATGAAGTGCGACCAGGATCTCCAGGCTTGACATCTTGAAATTTTTTCCTCTTGAAACATTCAAAGTGGATTGTGAATAACACACTGGTCCGAGATATGGAAAAATTGAAAGTGAGAATTCGCACAGAATAACGAGAAAGTCAAATTGAAGTTTTCCAAAACATTAGGGCTGAATTTGAAATAAGGTTATATTTTTGTCTACAAAGTAATGGACAAAATTTTGAAAATCTTTTATATTGAATTGAAAACTCTTTCATTTTTTAAGGTTTCATTGCAACTCTTGCTATCGTACCTAACTATTTCATTTATTTTTTATTACTCCAGTCACTCAACCTCCCTTCCTATTTAAGAGTTTAGGGGTTACATACAAATTGATTAATTGATTGGAACCAACCGTAAAAAATGCCCCCCTACGAACCCAAGTTTAAATCTATTTGCATTTTTTCTGATTTTGCAGATATTGAGGGTTTGTACATCGTAAAATCTACACACGTATATTGCTGATTGAAGCTTATATTATCGTGAGTTTAATCTCAATGACCTGAGAGGATGGATGAGAAAAGCAAACCAGAGGTCTTGGAAAATTTGGATCACCTGAATAAAAACCTGGCAACCTAAGTGATGATAATATTGCGAAAGCCAATAACAGCACGCTAATGAAACGGGTACATGCAAACTGACAATCGTTGTGGAACTTGATATCGAATTATATGTTATTTCTTTGGTATCAACAACTCGATAGATTGTTTGTAATAACTGCTGGTAAATTAACATCAATCAATTCCGACCTCGTCGTCGAGATAATAATTGTCGTCCTGGTACTTCTATGAGATTTAAATTTTTTTTCTTCTATGTCACATATTTAAACGTACGAGGTTAAGAAAAAAAAGTGCGTGAATGAATTCGAATACAACGATATCTATTGGATATTTGCTTGCCCAAAGTTAGATTGATATATATATATCAGTAGAAAAGCGAATTTTCTTCGAGGATGCATCCAAGTGCCAAATAGTGTTCAATGGAATATAAGAGACGAAAATAGTGCTCAAAATTCAAATATTTTTGTATATGAGCGTAGCCATGGAAGCTTTGACCAATGTTTATAAATTGTAGAAGTAGAGTTTTTGTTTGATATTCAAGAAATCGAATTTTTATGGCTAGACTAATATACGAAACATTCGAGATGGCCGAGTTACCCCCAAGTCCAACTCGCCTTCATGAAATGTCAAGTACGGATCTGTTCATTGTATAGAATGGTTCACACTGAATCGAACGAAAAACCTGACTTTTGAATGTTTGTGCGCTTTTTGATTCTCTTGAATTTTCGAAATATTCTTGAAACCATCACTAATGGCGTGAAGGGAGGAACAAATTCTAAAATAGTCAAAAGTCGAACCAACTTAGAGCACAAGGATAGTTGAAAAGATTTGCAGAGAAGTCTGTGAGGCAAGAATAATTTCAATGCCTCTCATTATCAAAGAGTAGAACTATTGCTGCAAGATTGTTCTAGCAGGAAAGATTTTTGCTTGTGGTTCTGAATAATCGGCCATCTACACTGCGCAAAAAAATTAACGCACATTCTGAAAATCTCGATTTTAATGAAAGTTAACTCTACATTGACTTTATAACTTATTTTTTATGTTCTCTCGGGAAGGTTTTGAACGAAACAAGACACATTGAATGGACGAAAAATTCAGGATTTCACCGAATCTTATGTGCAAGAAGAGAAATGAACAATTTTCAAAATACTGAAATGCTGATAAGTGATTTAATACTTGATATTTCCACCCCTTGCGTTAATTACAGCTCGGCAACGACGGTTCATACTCAAAATGAGTGATCTTAAAATGTTCTGATCTAATCCTTCCCAGATTTCTCCGAGTTAGATTCCTAAGTCATTAAGAGTAGCTGGATGATTTTCTGAACTTCTCAGCGTTCTATTGAGGTTGCCCCAAACCTGCTCAATCGGATTGAGATCTGGACTTCTTGCTGGCCATTCCATTCGAGAGACTTCAACCTCTTCAAGGTACTTCTGAACGATGCGCGCACGATGGGGTCTGGCATTATCGTCCATAAAAATGAAATTTTCACCAATGTATGGGGCAAATGGCACTAAATGCTCTTCAAGAATTATATACTGAATACTAAGTCTGTGCGAGCAGTCAAAGATATTCCACCCCATACCATAATCGATCCTCCCTCGAAACCAGTAGTATTCAGGAAATTGCACTGAGCATATCTTTCATGTGGACGTCTGTATACAAGGGAACGTCGATCACAATTGTAGAGGCAGAAGCTAGACTCATCTGTGAAGAGAATTCTTTCCCAATCGGCCTCTTCCCAATGGATATGCTCTCTCGCAAAAACGCGCCCTCCGATGGGCTGGGATAAGAGCTGGGCCTCTTGCCGCGACATGAGGCGATTTCTTATTGTCTGAGTGCTAATTTGCACCTCATGAGTTCGCTCAAGCTGAATTTGAAGGAGGCGAGCGGTTGCAAACCGTTGTCTCAACGAAGAAACTCTCAAGTAACGTTCTTGAATGGCAGTTGTTACCCGTGGTCTACCCTGTCCTGGTCTTCGGACATTCATACAATCATACCTGTCTCCCTGAATCGCTGCAACATTCTGGACACACTTGTATGGAAAATTCCAAACCTTTCTGCAATTCTTGTGTATGTCCACCCTTTTTCTCGCAAAACTACCGCTTGGGCACATTCCTCTTGGGTCAAATTGCGTGTTTCGCGGTGCATAGCGATCGAGTGTAGAAAATCAAACGAAAGAAAAACTATTCATCACTAGAATTGATCGAGAACAACTGATTTTAGAATGGAGCTAATACATTCAAAATCTGATAATATCATCTTTTTTTATTCCTGCTGGGTAAAAACATCTGTATTGAAGAAAACCGTTGAAAGTGGATAACATATACATGCATAATTATGATAAAAATAATTATCATTGAGAACACCTTCAGTTGTAGAATAAATTTGAGATTTCCATAATGTGCGTTAATTTTTTTGCGCAGTGTATTTATTTACCTTAATTTAATATTGACGAAAGCAAACGAAATCATCTTAGTCATGAACGAAAGCTATCAATCTATCTATTAAATTTTCCGATGAAGAAACATTACCATTTGATGAAAATGAATAAAGTAATTTTCAAAAAGCTGGATGGATCTCATCTTAATCAACGAAATGTTCGAGACTCTCTGAATAATTGAGTAATTTGAAAGTGCTTGCGAAATTGTTGTCAACATTATTGCTACCGCATTCTTACCCAGCCACCCTTATTCCAAAATCTTAAATGACGCTGAATAAAGGACATGGCGATGAGACCATATAATAATATGTGAACGGTCCTTCAATTCTCTAACGTCCAGCTTCATAATCAAAATTTTAGCCTCTAGTTTAAAGCTTCCTTAATTATAATTTTACTGCCAACTGGCAGATTATGAAAATTCATAATCAAACTAAAAATGACACTAAACGAAGCTACCAAAGGAACTTTAAATTCGATTATGAAACTGGACCTTAGTAGGGTTAAAGGAAGCTCTAAAATTAAGCGGGACTTTGAGTTTGATGTTATTCTAAACAATTCTGTTACAAGTATGACCCAGATATAAATCAGTCACAGGGTGAGTCTTTGACTCGTACAAATATTTTAACAGTAGATTCTTGAGGTCAAAAGAAACTTTTTTCTTGTGATTGAACAAAGAGACAGGGTTTCAGGAAGTGCTATTTAGAATTCAGGTCCGCTCATTTAAATAGTTATACCCTTGGTATTCTAAAATCCACAATTCGTCAGACGGTAGCGAACATATTCAATGTAGTAAGAGAATTCATTATATATCATTTATATAATGTTTCATCTGAATCTAAACGACTTATAAGTATTTCAGCGGAATATTTCCACAATCAGAAAGATTGTAAATGAAGGGGATGACAAAGAATTTCCTTCTAATGGGATACCCAAAAAAATGGTGGCATTTGAGAATTTAATGTTTGAGTGAATTTATGCGAAAAGTTTACTACAGGATTTTCGATTAATGTCATCGTAGAATGAGTTCCCGAAAATTGATTTTTCTATTTTTCATTTGACTTGTCCTTTACATTGTGAATGTCTTCAGGTACCAATAAATACCTGATTATTATTATTATATCAATGTATAAGATGAACAGCCACAAATACGCGCCAGTTGTCCTGTTAATTGTTTATTCATTTGAAATTTTTGTTCAAAGGTGAAGTTCATCTTGACTTGTAACTTCCTTTAATTCCTTTTACTAATATTGATGCAACATGATTTTTGTTGAAGAATTTTACATTTTTGTTATTATCTGTTGATTCCTTTGGGAGATACCCATTCCCAGCCACTGCATCATATGCATTTCATCTTCGTGTTAATATTTTTGAAATCTACAACTGATGTGACGTATTCAAACTTTAGCCAAAGAAGATAACGAACATTAACTCTCCCTAAGCTGGTGCATATTATGATATTATACTGATCTCTTGTATTTTCCATACAAATTACTGGATTTGGTATGCCTTCAATCAGTTTGCATAAACTTCAATTATGTTCGTCACATAATTTCCGAAGAGATTCGACATTGTGATAAAATACGTAATAACGGAAACTTTTACGTAAATCGGGCAACATAGCGTTGATTTAAAACCCAAAAATGTTTTGACAATCGTCATAACCCCACATTTTCTTACTATACAGAGTGAAATGCGTCAAATTTCCATGGCCAACCGAGTGTTAAAATAAAAGTGAATGGAGTTTATATTCCGAAATTAATTTCATTCCATAAAACCGTTTGTGAGATAACATTTTTTTATGGTTTCTTAACAGCCTGTATTTTTCAAACCGAGCCGATTCGGAAAAAATGGTAAGAAAAAAAAGTTTTTTTTGACCTCAAGAATCTACTGTTAAAATATTTTTACGAGTCAAAGATTCACCCTGTATAAGTCTGATTTGAAGTAGTTGAACAGTGATTGTTACAAAATAGAATAACGTTTTCATAATTCTGAGGGAGCAATTATTTCAATATTTTGATTTTTTTCAGTTCGTTCACAACACTATACCTGTTGAAATTTATTCTGGGAGGATTCTGCAAATTAATAATTAATAATTATAATTTCAACGTTATTTATTTTCAGTTCATTGTCAGGCAACAATTTTTTCTAGTTGATTTGCTCCTGACAAATTAGTGCAAGAATTTACGCAGGAGGAAATCGTTGATTTCATTTTTAATTGATTTTGTTTCAGAGATTGGGAGTGAAAACCCTGAAAAGTTTATTAAGAAACACTATAACTACTACAAAATAGTGAAATGGATTAGCCATTATTCTTTTCGAAGCATTAGGTCTTTGTTGAATTGGCAATATTCACGAAAAATTCGTTCAATTTCGATAAACTGCCATCTAAAGAAAAATCTCTCGCAACTAATTATTTTATTCGATGAGGCATTGAATATGTTGACGGAGTTCTTATTCTCAAGCAATGCTTGTGTTGATGCGAAGTTTCAGTAAAAAGTATTGACCAATGTTTTACTGGATTTCATTACATGAGGAAACTCAAAAATTGATAAACTGGTAGCTTTGTCTTCTTTGTCTCCCTTTCGAATTCTCAGAATTCCTTATCGAAAGGAGTCACTTAAAATCGACTAATCATCCAGAATTTTCAGAGAAAACAATGACGTGAAATATTAATACCGACACCAACGTCATACGATAAATCCATCCTCGGTTCACTTGATTTTGATTAACGTCGACCCTGATGTATTCACGTTTGATAAGAGGTCGCAGATAACCCGAAATAGTTATTTAGATGACCTTTTGCAGACTCCGAGCGTAATTTTTCCGCGGTTATCAGACTGATACTTGCGTCAAAGCAGACTGACGATAGAACAGGGCAGACTGGATGGTAATATCTGTACGAATGAGCTCGATTAGATAGCGGAAACGAATTGATTCAGATTGACGTTCGTAGAAATCTCAGTTGAAAAATGTTACAGAACTCATACAGCATCGAAAAATTGCGCAAAATGATGCAAAGGTTAGCCATATCTTAACACAATTTCATACATAGTCCGGTTTCCTTTACTGAGTAGATTCATATAGTTTGATACATTAGCCCACCTCCTTGATTTAAGTGTTATCTTCATTGGAGCTGTTTATTTTAGCACTCGGTTGGCCATGGAAATTTGACACATTCTACTCTGTATAGTACGAAAATGTGAGGTTATGACGGTTGTCAAAAAATTTTTAGTAATGATATATTTATTGATCCCTTAAGACATTTACAATGTATGGGACAACTCAAATGAAAAATATAAAAAATGTTCTGGAACTCATTTTACGATGACATTCATCGAAAATCTTGTAGACTTTTTGGGTTTGTTCACCCTAAAATAAAGTCCTCAAATGCCACAATTTTTTTGGTTCTTTGTCATCCTGTTCATTCACAACTACTCTGTAATCTGTGTTCACAATCTTTCTGATTGAGGAAACATTCCGCTTAAGTCGAATTTTTTTTATTATTATGAAATGTCTCATTTCGATACCAACTGACAGAAAATATACTTAGGACCAAGTGTAAAGTCTTGAATATCAGTTCAAAATCTCACCAATTAAATTTGTCTAAATTATTCACAACTTTTTTCTCAATGGTCATCGCAATCTTCTTCCTCTTCGAACGATCCAACAATACTCGAAAAAATGGAGTAACTTATAGCGTTTTCTATTGGTAAAACTAGTGCAGTGCGAGTGCATATTTTGATGTCATTACAATCATTCCAATGCATCTGTAGCTAGTTTTACCACTATAATATCAAATTTCATTTGTAAAACTGGTGCGTATTGAGAGCATATTATAAAAACAGTGCAATAACTTCAAGATATCCTAATTCACATTTGATTTTCTGTGATCCAGTGCAGCACTAGTTTTACCAATAGAAAACGCTATTAGGTTAACAATAATAGCTCTTTATCAACAAAAGCACTTTCAATAAACTGTCTCAATTTTTTACAGTGTTTTGTCCCTAAATCGCACGATACAACAACTTTTTCAAGTAACCTAATGCAACTAATCAGTTAGAATCGGATGTACTGAACTATTGATTGTCCAGCCTTATGTTTATGTTTTGTTTTCCGATGTCGGAGTCACCTTCCACACTCCCGTACTGGAAATTTTGTCCAAATTATAAGGTTTGTAGTCTCGGCCATCTTGAACATTTTATAAAGACGATTTTTGGTGAAATTACTTATCTTAATGGCTTCTGTCTTCTGTCGAAAAAAAGTCTCTCTTTGAAAACCTGTATATCTGGAAATCTTCAGAATATCAATGAGATCATGATTCATGATCGAAATCACATCGAAATTCATTGGGAAATCCAATGCTATTTGGAAAGGCGTTGATATCAGCTACTTCCGGTTTAAGCATGAGAATAGGTATTTCAAATTTTTTCGTTATTTTTATGAATTTTATAAAAGTAGGTAGAGGTTTCCTTATAATTTATGGTAAGTTTTGAAGAGATTGACCCTGCATGCGTACAAACTTAAATGAGCTGATAAATAGAAAAATTTAGATTATTACACTAAATTGATTGTTATTTTTTACTCTCGTGAATTTGTTGATTGATTGATTCATTCAAATATTGAACTCGAGGTGATTCTGGTTCATGTTGAATGCAACTAAAATAGGACCGTTCATTTGAAGCAATCCCTGCAAACAAAACGAGAAAAAATTCTGAAAAAAGTCATAGTAAATCGTTAAAAAGAGAGTTTAGTTGAAATGAGTATTGTTCATGGTGAGAGTGTCATTATTACTAATTACTACCGTATTGTTAGGTCATTTTTCTGTCTAGCCAGATTGCGCGGATATAAAATTGATGAGACAGTTTTCAACAATTTTATTGTTGGCCTCACTTTGATGTTTTTCAAGGGACATTAATCGGCAGATACGTGATAATTAGAAAAATATGAATATACCAAATCCACATTTATTTTCATTTCCAGGTCCCTGTTGTAGCTTTCCGATAATAATCTTTCTGACTTCGTTATCTCGAAAGTTTTGTATAGGTGATTTTTGGTGAAAATATTTATTTTGAGCAGTTTCACCTGTTAAGAAAAACTCACCTTCAAAATCACACTGTATATGTACCATATGCTCTATTTAAAGATTCGTATATGTTTATTGAGTTCTTTTCCTCACATATTTAATCATTATAATCTTTTTGTTGTATGTCATTGTCATTGTCCCTTATAGATACACTTCATAAATATTACGATGTTCATTCAACATTCAAGTTTTCATTCTAGGTTCACAGGTCATTTTTAATATCGAAATTTTTTTGATATAACATGGTTCTGGTATCTGAATAATTGAGTATGAATTGGGCACCTTTGGTAGAGTGATGCACTGTTAAAGAAAATTCGTGACTTTTTCATCATAATGAATTGCAAAGCTTGTCATGTATGGATGAAGTTTCGTAATAATAGTGCCATTCACTCTGTATGAATTAAAATATGGGGTACAGTCAGTGCCTTCTGGATGCATTCACACAATATTCAGTGACAATACTGTAACCAATACCGAAAAATACATAGAACAAGAAAATTGTAGCCTTAGTATAATAAGTAGTTGGGGAGCCCACAATGCTAAATCGGGATTTACTTGAGCGTCGTGGAGACCTAGTGGATTTTGAAGATATCATGGTGAACAGAAAAAAAGGTTCTATGATGTGTGCACTTTTAGCGGTGGGAAAAGCGTCTGCAGGTTCACAAAAATGCAAAATAATATCCTCAGGTATACATACTCCTGATTAAGATACTGCCTATGCCATACGTGTCTTTGATAATGAATTCTTGTTAATCTGACAATTTGCGTGATGGGGCTGGCCGTACTGAAGAGTTGAAAATGAAAAACAAAAATTTTTTCGAAAATTCCATATTTTCAAAGGATATGTTAATTGGACCCGGAGGAAGCTACTTTTCAAGAGAACGACGTGACGCAAGGTCATAGCGGTTCTTTGAAAATGCAAAAATAATCGTTATTACTTACATATTCTAGAATTCGAAAAATTTTAAATTCCCTGCATGCTATGCTTATTCCTTGTTTAAATTCTTCTGCATCTCAAATCTGTGTTTTATACACAACCGCCTTTAAATGCACCAAGAAGATAAAATCTAAAGGTGTCAAGTCTGGAGAGTCTGGAGGGCGGGGGTGGATTGAAATTAATTGATTGGGACCAACCGTATCAAATGTGCCCCTACGTAAAAGAGTGTACAAACTTTTGCATTTTTTCTGATTTTGCATGGGAGGCGATATATTAAAATTGACACACAGTATGTGCCTGTTATCAAATTTTCCGCGACAAGTTTGCTTTCCATCGTCTCGTCGAGGTTAACGGCATCGTAGCTCCTTGAGCATGTTTCGGCAAATATAACCAACATCAAGTTGAACCCGTTGGGAAATGTAAATACCATATTCGTATAATGAAACTACAAACAAACGATCCTCGTAATTAACAAAAAAGCATGTTTTGCACACAGTTCCTTATTTATATAACTAAAAGCAAATAAAATCAATTCAACTGGCGGTAAACAAGTTTTCAAGATAAGCGAAGATTCGGTTTCGAGCGACTTTGCAGTTGTTGTGGATCACAAGTCAATTGGAATAATCTCTTTAGTCATGGAGATTTTTGGTGTAGTAAAATTTGTTCAAGGCGACAATTCTGAACCGATTCTGAATCAGTGGAAAATTCTATTTTTCACCAATGCAAAACTAACAAAAACAATACAGTACCACCTGCAAACATAGAATTTCTCTTCTAGATATTGGAAGAAATGTGATGTATCAATTTTGCTGATATTTAATATTTTAATGATGTTTGCAGTTTGGACTGAAAATGTACAGGGTTTTTATGGGATGATTATCAAAACTTAAGATTCTTGATAGTTTACTATTTCGGCCCATTAAATAAAGAAACTGAAATTCGATGTTGCTTGCTATATATTATTATATTTCATGATTTTTACCAAGAAAATATGGTAAAGGAGGTGCAATTCAGTTCACACTGCCAAAATTCAGTGTGATAACCTAGAAGGTGGCAGGATGAAGCTTGACAGAACTCGCAGACGTGGCATGTGGCGAAATCGAAATGAACCGAATATGTCCGATCGCCTACTGCACCTCCTTTGCTATACAGGGTGAGTCTTTGACTCATACAAACATTTTTCTAGATTTTTGAGGTCAAAAGAAACACTTTTTTTATACCATTTTTTCTGATTCCGCCCTGATAAAGAGATAGAGTCATTCGGGGTAACTGAGCGCAGTGGGTAAGTGTGCGCAGTGCGTATATCTCGACTATGCAATGTATGAAAGAGGGATTCATTTGGGTGAAGCAAGGGCGCAGAATTGCCATATTAGTTTTTCATAGGAGTGCGCCGTGCCACGTTTATTTAACTTTTCATTTGCAATCAATCAAATTCACTAGTTTTCTTGTTAATTTTTAGCATCTCTGCACATTCTGCCAGGTCCAAGTTCCGAGTCCCTCAGTGTTAAACAATATTTTATTCGATCATGGGCATATTAATCTAAATATATAATAAAAAATTTTAGGTTCTCTTAGCTGCTCAACTCTATAAGAACGTCAATTCAAATTTTGGCTTACTGGGGAAAGTGTGCGCGGGTAAGTGTGCGCATAGATTCATTATATGGGCATTAGTTCAGTGAGGAATAAATTATGACATTGTTGATTTTCTTCGTTAAGACTCGATAGATATTGTGCTATTTGTTCAGAAAAATATGAAGAGCCACCAACAGGCGAATGTATCAAGTGTTATGTTCACCAAAAATTGTGGCACGAACAATATTGCACTGCTTGTAAAAAGGCGCTTCTGTATTGACAATAAACAGCATTTCTCCAATATTGTAACATTTTGATGACATAATTTTGTAATTTGTTTTGATTGTGTGGTTCACTAAGCACTGCGTTCACTTACCCCGTGAGGGTGCGCACACTTACCCGCAATACGGGACATGTGAACGCACTCCGACTTTCTCCATTAAATTCTTTTTTGCGGCAAGACAACGTTTTTGTTTGTTTGCTTTTTGACGTTTTCTTATAGATTATAAAATTCTCTATCTTATGAATACATTTGAAACAGTGTATGGCTTGAAAGGCAAAAGTGCGCACAGTTGCCCCGAATGACTCTATAGCAATTTTAGGTTTTCATAATGAGCTGTTCCACCCGTAGAAAAACAAAATTACCTTCAGAATAAGCAGCCACATCTTTTGCACCATTGCTCCCGGAGGTTGAATACTCAAAGGTTAGACCATAGACTTAAAATATTAAGTTTGGCGATCAGATTTCACATGAAAAACAAACAATGACACAAAATGTCATTGGTTTTAGGAAGGTATAGACAAAGATTATGTGGATATTGAATTCTTGATCGGTTCCACTGTTTTCGAATCAACAAAAATTACTAGACTGAAGTAAAGACATTCTACGACACACGCTTTTACATATTCGAAATCGAATGTTTACTAACTTGATGATCTTTTCATGAAAACTCTATTTTCGCTTTCGGTTACAGGTTTATAATAGAACATAATATTTGCAAAATTTAAAATGATGAATATTTTTCCTTTTCCTTAGTCCTTCCTTGAGCAGCACCTGCTTTATTATTCTCTAAAGATTGCATCCGTTAAGTAATTTTTCAATTTCTTTCTTAGGCATTCTATGGGAGTGAGAAGGCAATGAAAATTTTTGGTTTTGTTCCTCCACAATGACAACATGACATCCGCCCACTATGTAAATTTAAATAATATGCGTACTTATTGATATTTTTTTTTCTCAAAAACCGTTACTTCCAACGAGAAATTACAGGATACCCTATTTGTTCAAAATGAGTCAAGCTATCAAAAATTAATTTTTCAATGTTATAATGTAAAAAGAGAAAAGTTTCCTGTGATACAAATTTTAGGGGTGGCTTTTATTTTACCTTTTGCAATGATGTTTGTTCTTAACCAAATTCTTTCTTGTAAACCAGAAAACTGACAGCAATGAAATGACATTCTATGGTAGCGAGAAGATGTTGTTCCCCATAATTTCAAAGAGTAGGGAAAACCACCTACAAAATTTGTTGTTTTTTCTCATTCATATTATACAGGGTGTGGCGTAATGAATGGATAATATGGTGCCTGCGGGTAAAGCACCTTATGGCGGTTCAGAAAAATATATTTTATGTTTAGTAAAAGTCCCTTGGTTTTCGAGATATTGGAGATTTTCGAAAATTCAACAAAATCACACCCTTCGCCACTCGTTTTGCAGGCAAAACTCCAAATGGAGGAATTTGTTCAAAATGTTTTTTGGATAGTATTCCTGGATAGATGCGCTATCGAATGTAGATTATTATTTTTGGGGCGCATGAATAGTTTTTCATAAAAAAAAGATCTAACTCAAATTTTCCGTTTTGCTTATTTTTTTTTCATTAGTTCAACACAGCGTGGTGTAAAAAATAATATGGTTACCTGAGTGCCAAAGCAAGAGGAAACATGCCTGTTTCACTGAGATTTTGAAATGGTATAACTCACTCTATTTCCAGCATTAAATACAAAATAAATTTCTATTACAATGAGTCAAGGCGGAGTTTGATGTAAGCCTTTTTCTTTAATTTTTAGCAACTGAAATGAGACTTGCAAGCAGAATACAGCAATTATTCATGAGAAGTTGTAAAGCATCTAGTAGAGCTCCTGATGCCCACTTTGAACACTTTTTGTAAAACTCGATTCAATTAAACGATATTTTTAAATTGGATTTTTCCCTCGTATTCTTTCATCATTAAGCCTCATAGTTATAAAGTTAATAGTTTTTAAGCGAATTGCAAGTAACGGAGTGAATTTTAGCACTTTCGTTATTAAGAAAAAAGCTAAAAAAACCTTTGTTACAAAAATGCTGAAATTTAATTAATAACTTGAAAATATTGATTTCACAACGTTGGTGTTCAATAATGAAAGAAAACGAGAAAAAATGACAATTTTAAAAAATATTTTTTCATTGAATAAAGTTTCACAAATTATGTTAAAATTGGCCACCATGAGTTCTGATACATGCTCTATAGTCTACACTTTCTAATGAATCATAGCTTGATTGCATATCAACAATTTTAAAATGAGTATCGTTTCATTGAATTAAATTTCACAATAGATGCTCTAAAAGGCCACCATGAGCTTCAGTACATGCACCATACCTTGTTATAGATGATTGCTTTATTTTTCCTGCATTTTTCATTTTAGCTGCTAAAAATTTTAGAAACAGTGTTTACATTAAATTAGGCCTCAACTGATTGCAATAGGAATTTACTTTGTATTAAATGCTGAAAAGACAGAGAGTCTCAATGAAACGGGCATGTTTTTTCTTGCATTGGCTCTCAGGTAACCATATTATTTTTTACACCGCGCTAGGTTGAACTTGTGAAAAAAAAAGCAAAACGGAAAAGTTGAGTTGAATCTTTTTTTCATGAAGAACTATTCATGCGCCTCAAAAATAATGAATTACATTCTATAGATCATCTATCCAGGAATACTATCCAAAAAACATCAGTTTGAAAAAATTCCTTCATTTAGAGTCTTACCTGCAAAACGAGTGGCGAAGGGTGTAATTCTCTTGAATTTTCGAAAATCTCCAATATCTTGAAAACCAAGGCACTTTTACTAAACGTAAAATATATTTTTCTGAACCGCCATAGAGTCCTCTACATATTATCCGTTAATGACGCCACACCCTTAATAATTGAAGAATAAATTTTTGATTCAAATGAGCCCTCCTGCAATTCCTTGCTGAAAATAATAGTTTTTGAAGAAAAAAAAAGGTGCGTAGCGTGAGTCGTATAGGCTCAAAATATCTCGAACTTAAATTTACTTAGTATGCGGATATCATCTTCTGGTTTCTAAGAAAAATGTTAAAAATTGATTATCAGTTGCTATCTGTCCCAAACAGTTTTTTGTCAAGGAATCACCCCATAAATTTTTTGGCAATCGTCCATTGACACCCTGTATACACTCCCTCTTCATAGGCAAGGATGAAATCTCCCATGGCGAATTCTCATAAGCGTCATAAAATGAACCATATTGTTCGTATGTATCTTGAAGCGTGGCAAAAGGCTGATTAAGATTCGCAGCGTTTCGCCATCATGCGTCCGTCAAGAGCCACCCTGTAGCGATCGTTTTCCAGGAACGTCGTCGTAGTAACGCGACACCGAAAATATCATATTGTTTGTTTACAGTGAGCGGAGTCGATTAGAATGCTGTGGTTGCGACAACCGGGCATTATTATGCCTTTGTTGCCCCTTTTTATTCATTTTACACCGTGTGAGTGTGTAGGCATGGCATAACCGCGCGATAAGACGAGACCGGCCTACTGATACGACGTAGCCTGGGGTTTTCACTTTCCGAAACTGAGCCGTGATGAAGAATATCGAATTTTTGTCACGCTTTGAGTCAGACTGTATGAGATTTCTGGAAGTGGATATCGCATGACTTGGATGAGTGTTCGAATGTCGATGGTACGGATTGACATCTGAGAAAAATGATACAATGATACGTACATAAAACAAATATCTGATTCTGTTATGACCGTTTGCACCGAAATATTGAAGGCAGGCTTAAGGTTAAGGGCTGATATCAACAACCGTTGAAAATGTAGCTAACTTAAATTCGAACAAACTATTTCTAACATTGACATTTGTTTTGTCTATGAGGTGAAACAAGGAGGTTAAAGAAGCCACACAACATAGAGGCACTCCATTACTTCAGTACTTAACTAAAGGTCGTTTGAAGTTATTGGATGCTTACTTTTATTCCTAGTTGCATGACTGTAGCAACTGAATCTTAAGTAAGGGGCCCTCAAGTTTTTCTATCTAGTGATATTTCAGTTTTTAATTTGGTTGATAGTCCAATAAAGCCATTTCATTGGCTGGCCGGTTGCCGAAGATTGCTGTCATTTCAAAGCTAATTTTACTGCCCTGTCAGTCAGTTTCAAGTAAATTACTATATTATTATCAAAGAGTAACAACTCTTTGTTATTGAATTAGCATTATTATTGATAATGATAAGGATTGTCAAATAAAATGTACCGAAGTTTATATATACTCTATTCACTTTTATTTTAGCACTCGGTTGGCCATGGAAATTTGACACATTCCACTCTGTATAGTACGAAAACGGGAGGTTATGACGCTTGTCAAAACATTGTAGTGCAATGTAATTTAAGTTAAGGGTTCATTTTAAGGGACACTTAACACTAAGTGTGCTTGGTGCAAACGGGTTTAACTCATCTTATTTCAGTGATTGCAATGGTAACTGCTATAGAAATCAGAGAAATAAGTCAGCGGGTTTCATACAACTTTGATTGTCCGATCTTCAATTTGACAGTCACTCAATTTCTGAAACGAAATCACTGAAACCTTTTCATTTCTGAATATATTGAAGATGTAGCAAATTGAGAATAATCGAATTGACGTATGAACATCATAATTTGATGCGAGAATGATATTCTGAATGATCATAACTGATTTATCGATTGAAAACAAATTGACATATGTTCGTTTATCAAGCATTGATTCCCCGATCAAGCTCTATGAAACCCGGGGTTAATGTTAGCCTGGCTCAAATATAGGTCTGTGCAAACGGGCAGTTTGATTCTAGTTTTCGAAGCAGCAATCGGTTAAAAATGGAATAGTGAAAATCTATTGGACCCACATTTTGCAGTTTTCTCATTATGACCATTACGTACCATAAAAATACCAAAAATTCAAAGAACCCAACTCTTGAGACTATATTGGACTATCTAATGAATATTTGAACGTTTTCTTCTTCTTCTTCTTCTTCTTCTTCCTTTTGCTAGAACAATGTCCTGTCTTTTCCAACTTTTTATTCGATGTCCTGTGACGATGAAGTCCAGGAGTCAGCCCATCTCTTCGGTGGTCTTCCTAAGGCCTGCCGCAGACATGCAACTTTTCAGTTTTGCAACTGTTTAGTTGCAGAATTGAGCACAATGAATTTATATGGGGCCGCGCAGACATGCAACTGAAAAGTTGCAGCGATTGCCTTTGTGTGCGCCCTCGAACCGCTTGCAATCAAACTGTTGCGCAACTGAAAAGTTGCATGTCTGCGGCAGGCCTATGGGTCTAGTTGTGTTCGGTTTTTCCTTGTATGCGGCTTTGGCGAGTCTATCGTCTTGCATCCTCTCTACATGCTGTCTCCATTCTCTTCTTCTCCCTCGGGACCACCTTACGACATCTGGCATATTATCGCACCGCTCCCGGATCTCACTGCTTCGCTGTCTGTCCCACATTTGAACGTTTTGTTAAATAAAAGTATTGTTCATTTTCTCGTATAATGCGCCGTTTTCGAGTAATTTGATGTTCAAAAATAAAAAATATCTGTGAAATTTGAAAAGTTGGGTACTTTGGCTGGATACAACTCTGTGAAAGATCCACAGATGTGTAGTGTCACAGATTCGACCTCAAGAACCTACAGTTAAAATACGAAAGTAGTAGTCAAACACTCACACTGTATAATATCTATTCATCTATTCGAATTGTCTCGGATTGTTCTTCCAATAAGAAAAATATAAAAAACAAGTTCGGTCAAGTTAGCAGTATATTTTCATTGATAATGATAAAAGGATAATGCATGTACCACATTTTTTTCGTGAAAGTGAAAATCGATCAAATTTGTCTTTATTGGATAGTATTTAATAACTTCAAGAGATACTGACAAAATTGATTCTGAACTGCTTTAGCAATCGACGCATTCTAAATGCACATCTTCTCCAGGTTCGCATTCATATAGGTATGTTGTCCATTGCCGATACCAAGCGATACTCAAATACACTGCGCAAAAAAATTAACGCACATTATGGAAATCTCAAATTTATTCTACAATTGGAGGTGTTCTCAATGATAATTATTTTTATCAGAATTATGCATGCATATGTTATCCACTTTCAACGGTTTTCTTCAATACAGATGTTTTTTCCCAGCAGGAATAAAAAAAGATGATATTATCAGATTTTGAATGTATTGGCTCCATTCTAAAATCAATTGTTCTCGGTCAATTCTAGTGATCAATAGTTTTTCTTTCGTTTGATTTCCTACACTCGATCGCTATGCAACGCGAAACACGCAATTTGACCCAAGAGGAATGTGCCCAAGCGGTAGTTTTGCGAGAAGAAGGGTGGACATACACAAGAATTGCACAAAGGTTTGGAGTTTCCCATACAAGTGTGTCCAGAATGTTGCAGCGATTCAGGGAGACAGGTATGAATATCCGAAGACCAGGACAGGGTAGACCACGGGTAACAACTGCCATTCAAGAACGTTGCTTGAGAGTTTCTTCGTTGAGACAACGGTTTGCAACCGCTCGCCACCTTCAAATTCAGCTAGCAAACTCATGAGGTGCAAATTAGCACTCAGACAATAAGAAATTGCCTCAGAGAATATGATTTAAGGCCTCGTGTCGCGGCAAGAGGCCCAGCTCTTACCCCAGCTCATCGAAGGGCGCGTTTGGATTTTGCGAGAGAGCATATCCATTGGGAAGAGGCCGATTGGGAAAGAGTTCTCTTCACAGATAAGTTTAGATTCTGCCTCTACCATTGTGATCGACGTTCCCTTGTATACAGACGTCCACATGAAAGATATGCTCAGTGCAATTTCCTGAATACTAATGGTTTCGGGGCAGGATCGATTATGGTATGGGGTGGAATATCTTTGACTGCTCGCACAGACCTAGTGGTCGTTGATAATGGAGCTATGAATGCTGATAAGTATATAAGGAACATTCTTGAAGAGCATGTAGTGCCATTTGCCCCGTACATTGGTGAAAATTTCATTTTTATGGACGATAATGCCAGACCCCATCGTGCGCGCATCGTTCAGGAGTACCTTGAAGAGGTTGAAGTCTCTCGAATGGAATGGCCAGCAAGAAGTCCAGATCTCAATCCGATTGAGCAGGTTTGGGACAACCTCAATAGAAGGCTGAGAAGTTCAGAAAATCATCCAGCTACTCTTAATGACTTAGGAATCCAATTGGAGAAATCTGGGAAGGATTAGATCAGAACATTTTAAGATCACTCATTTTGAGTATGAACCGTCGTTGCCGAGCTGTAATTAACGCAAGGGGTGGAAATACCAAGTATTAAATCACTTATCAGCATTTCAGTATTTTGAAAATTGTTGATTTCTCTTCTCTCACATAAGATTCGGTGAAATCCTGAATTTTCCTTCCATTTAATGTGTCTTGTTTCGTTCAAAACCTTTCCGAGAGAACATAAAAAATAAGTTATAAAGTCAATGTAGAGTTAACTTTCATTAAAATTGAGATTTTCAGAATGTGCGTTAATTTTTTGCGCAGTGTAGTTTCCAAACGCACGATTACGACTTGTCGCAAGAATCTTCGTTTCACAAAGATCCTTCTGAACGACCGCTGGGCCATAACTTGCGGTATCAATTGAAAATCGAACCGCAAACATCGATTTATTGGTATTTTCGTCATAGAGACACGTGTTATCTCGCAACCAGAAGTATTTTTCGACGAAATGTTATGACACTATCATTGATTTGCTTTTACATAACGCTTTAGTCTTTTATGTAAATGTTCACCATGATTTAATATACTTACTCGGTTGTAATTTTTAGTTTTAGTTAATTAATTCCAATACTGAATGAACGAACATTTGGCATCGATTACAGTTTACGTTTTGAACATGTTAATTCACAAGAACGAATAAAACAAATCATCCTTTCGTTATCAACTGTACAGATTTGATTTTTCTCGTAACTACTGGGGGAAACGAAAATTGTCTTCACTTGACTTTGATTGATTTCTATCTAGGCCAAAAAACTGTATTCTCGCAAGGTAAGCTTTAAGACTTGTGAAATGAATTGCCAAAGTAATAATTAGACATCGGATTATGATTATATGCATTTGCATATTATATGCAAATGCTTATACCGCGATGTTTAAAGCGTATTTCATATTTTGTTACTTTCTTGTTACCTGGGCTCTGATGAGAAATTTTATCCTTTCTCCAACTTGTTCTTTCATCCTCACATCATACTGATGCCAATTGAATTCGGTCCACTTAGCACACAGATTGGGTCTTAGTTCTTAGGTATTCTGCGTGAACGAACTATTAGTCAAGTTGATATATACTGTGTTGAAACTGTTTTATTCTCCTTATTCCCCAACCTCCTTTTTTAATACTCCTCTACGTTTCAAATTTGTATAAAATTTTTTAAAGACCTTGGTTGAAAGTTTGATTCAAGCCTCTACACGTATACTCCATTCACTTCTCCATTCACTTTTATTTTAGCACTGGGTTGGCCATGGAAATTTGACACATTTCACTCTGTATAGTACGAAAATGTGGGGTTATGACGCTTGTCAAAACATTTTTGGGTATTAAATCAACGCTATGTTGCCCGTTCTACTTCTAAGTAAAAGTTTCTGTTATTACGTATTTTATCACAATGTCGAATCTCTTCGGAAAATATGTGACGAACATACTTGAAGTTTATACAAACTGATTGAAGGCATACCAAATCCAGTTATTTGCATGGAAAATAGAAGAGATCAGTATAAAATTAACAGAAAATTACAAGAATGTTAAAATCTTCAACAAAAATCATCTTGCATCAATGTAAGTAAAAGGAATTGAAGGAAGTTTCAACTCAAGATGAACTTCACCATTGAACCAAAATTTCACATGAAATAACAATGAACAGGACAACTGGCGCGTATTTGTGGCGGTTCATCTTAATACATTGATATAATAATAATAATTAGGCATTTATTGGTACCTTAAGACATTTACAATGTATAGGACAAGTCATATGAAAAATAAAAAAATCAATTTGCCGGAACTCATTCTACGATGACATTCATCGATAATCCTGTAGTAAACTTTTCGCATTAATTCATTCAAACATAAAATTCTCAAATGCGACCATATTTTTGGGTCCCCCAATAAAAGGAAATTCTTCGTCATCCTCTTCATTCACAATCTTTCTGATTGTGGAAATATTCAGCTGAAATATAAGTCGTTTAGATTCAGATGAAACATTAAAAAAATTCTCTTACATTGAATGTGTTCGCTACCGTCTGAGGTATTGTGGATTTTAGAATATCAGGGTATAACTATTTGAATGAGCGGACCTGAATTCTAAATAGCACATCCTGAAACCCTGTTTCTTTTTTCAAACACTTTCGGCATTTTCGTAATAAAAATTGATATTAGTTGTGGCAACGGCGTTATGACATTAACGACATTTCATGAGTGCCAACCTCACTCCGTTCTAGTTACAAAAACTTGAGAAAATTATTTCATGGCCAACCGACTGCTAAAATAAATGTGAATGGAGTATAGTATGCCCAAATTTCACAAGGACTTTTTGAAAGGTACATAAAGGGGTTGTCACAATGCCACTTTTTTTCAAATCGAACAAATTCTATAAAATTTCATCATCATCATCAAACGCGCTCTTGATTATTTGTACATAATGTATTTATGCGGTTTGTATCCTTCTCCGTTCCTTTAGTAAATGAAACGCTCCGTAGGTGTTTACAAAAGAACGATACCGACATGTAAATTTCAGGCTTGCCAAAGCGAAATTATCTAATTATAGGATTATTTAACCAGGTGGTGTTTGAATATCGAATCTTCTTCGGCTATCAAGACTTTCATATGACATTGACGCTATTTCTACTACAGCCTGTTCTCTATGAATGTCTCTCGCTAAAATGTGTTGATGATATTTGGAACATCTGCTTGATACCTCAGCATATAATTATTGTCAAGGCTGTCAAGATAGTAAACCTTTCGAACTTTCATTCGATAGATTCATTCTTTTTGGCTTGTTTTCCTCGAAATCCTGCATTCTCAAAGCTATTGCTCATAGATGCGAATGAATTGATGAAATGTAATCCCAGGTTATTTGTCAGTTATCAGGGTTCTGAGATTGAGCGTTGCAAAGTTGCAGTAGGCACCAAATTGAAATTACACCACAATGCTTTTTTATTGACGTTAAGTGTCACAGATATATAGAACTTCACATGATGTTACCCAGTGTTGTAAGAAGCTACTGCTTCTACTAGGCATTTTCTAGATTTCAGATTTCAAAAGGGGTTGCATTCCACTGCATCCTTAAGATATAATGTGCCCCCACTAGATCTTTTTTCACTGCTATGTCGTCTACAGTTTGCCTTCCAGTTCCATATTTCGAATGAACTCCAGTATCTGGGATGGTTTTAAGGAGGTTATCATCTCCTCGCTCCTGCAAGTTTCTCGTCCAAAGCATCTTTTACGTTGACTAGCAATGGCGAGGTATTTTGTAAACAAGTGATCTGTAGTTTCATCCTTCTTCCAATAGAATCTGCACGCGTCAGTTTTTGCTAGCTAGACCCATTCTCATTAGGTTCTTCTTGAGGCTATACTGTTATGCAGTAGGCATATTCTTGCTAGGATCCATTTACTTGTTAGATCTTGTAAGAGTTCCCAAGGAACTCAGTAGTGTTTCAGTCTCGGAAGATTCTTTCAGAGTACCTAATTGTCCCTCGGTTTTTTCTTTCTCCTGAAACTTTTTCTTCTAGGTCCATTTTCCTATACCTACCACAGAAATATTCAGGGCCAATAGTTTGTGCTTATTCGCCTGGCAAGTGTATTGGACTTTTCATTTCCTTCAATTCCCAAGTGACTGGTAACCAAGGCTCAACATATCTTGTTGTTCTTGCGTGAAGGACAGCGGCCTAGCAGTGCTACCCAGACCGGCAGTCTTAGCAACGCCAAAGAGCTATTGATCGACCATAAAATGTTGTTAAACCATTTGCACGAAGCTCAATAAATTAAGATCACAATTGTCAACAATTGGACCGTTTGAGGCTAGAGATTTTCCAGAAACAATTATAATTGGCCAAAAAGCGAGAGGTGTTTACATAAGCACATCGACTGACCACACACGCCTGTAAGGTGACTATCCAGAAACTCAAGCAACTTGTATGGATAGTTTTGATGTACCTATACACGGTATTGTCTGGATCTTACACCAAGCGACCACAATGTTTTTCTTTTTTTGCAAAACGTCCTTAGTTCTCAGAAATCTGCATCAAAAGAGAAGATTTTGTAAATCGGATGAGTTCAAGAAATTTTCATTAATATGGGTACCAGGTTTCTATAATAGAAGCATTATGGAGCTACTTTCACAATGGCAATAAATTATAAAACAGAACGGTGCATATTTGACCTAAATCTAACAATCAGAAACATGCCAAGGAAAGTTTCGAAGTTTAATAAAAAATTTCTTTTTCAGCAACGTATTATAAGAACTATCCCATCAAAATTGAGCTCCAAAAATTTACCTAAATGAATTTCATTCTTGTGACAACAAGTAATGTGACCTTGCAAAGTTTTCACATTACAAGGTTTTATCATATTCTTTAACCCACGGCTACGCCCCTGGTGTGGACACCGCGAAAAATCGGCAATAAAATGCCAGGTTAAGGTCCAATCTCGGTAAGATACTAGGACGAACCTGCCCAAGCGTGACCAAGTGCCCGTGTTCGTCATTATAATAATACCTACATGCGTTTCACCTAGAAATATTGTTTATTCACATGCATAAGTAATTGTTGGGTTCACAGGATACCCGCTTGCAACACGTTTCCTACGTTTGGATGATTAATTTTCACCTAACGGACAGATGGAATAGCTCCGTGTTTCTTGTGGCATATGGATAGAAACAATCGTTTTCAAAATTCAAGATTTCACGAAGCTGACTAGAACTATTCAATAAAAATACTGAAATGGTAGAAGTTCGAGAATAAGTGGAAAAAATGGAAGATCCAAATTACAACAATATGTAACAATATATCTTGATAACAACACAAACCGCTAAGTGGGATGGGGTAAACGAAGTAATCTTCTTTCTATAATATCCCAGACCTGTTATATAGGTGAAAAATCGGGAGATCTAGAGGGCCAAATGGCCACCAATCGTCTTGATTGTCTTCAAAATGAGCCCACATGATTCTAGCTACAATATGTGGTCGTGCATTATGTTTTTGGAAGTGTTGATTGGACCACCTTATGGATGCGACGCACGGCAGTTATGTTGCTTCCGATAGTTGGGGTGCCCAAGAGGGAAATTCGGGATTTACTCGAGAATGTCAGATTAATGTAAGGTGAGATACCTTGGACCCTGTAGAGTACCTCTACCAAAAATTAGACCTGTATACAGGGGGCATTGTATAAGACAGCCTGTCAGAATATTAAAAAACCGCGATCATTGTACATATTCGAGCGGGTCAGATTAAGATATATGTGGTTAATTACATGTTGAAAAGTATTAATTCCCTCCATCTCACAATTTAAGCGTGAAGAAACTGTGTGGGAGGGCGCCAAACTTGCAAAAAAAACATCTCCTGTACATTTTCGAGCTCGGTGGCTTTTTGTTTCAATTTGAAGCTTATGATTCAAGAGTAACGGAAAAAATATAATCTTGCAGTTTCAGCAAGCCGAATTAATAAAAATTGCCATAAATGTCACAAAAATATAACAGTTGTAGAGCATAATATTTTCTACAAATTTTGTCCGAAGCAATTTTTCTACGCTGGAACGTTTTTGGGTGTATATAGCGATGAATGTACATTAGACTGGGTTTCTACGTTGACCTTGGCCTTTCGCATGTGTGGCTACGCTCCACGCCCTTATTACCTTTAGCTCGAAAGCGGTTAAGGGTATGAAAAATTGCTTCAGACAAAAATCGTATAGAATTTTATTATCTACAACTTTTATGATGAATACAGAAACGATTAGAGGTACAGGAAGGGAAATATTTAACAAAAATGCCTTGTTATCATCTTCAAACTGTCAGATTCAGAAAACCCCCCTGATTAATGTCAGATTAATGGGTCAACACGTCCGAAACACCGTGATTAAGCATCTGTATGAAAATCTGACAGGCTCGAGTATGTACAAATAACAATTTTCTTTGCATTTTCAAAGAACCGCTGTGACCTTGCGTCACGTCCGAAATGTCAGTTCCTTGAAAAGTGGCTTCCTTGGGGTCCAACTAAAATATTCTCTATAACTCTAACAAGCTCGAAAAATTTTTTTTTGCATTTTCTATTCCTTCGTACGGCCAGCCCCACCACGCGAACTGTCAAAATAACATGAATTTATTATCAGATACGTGAGGCATATTCAGTATCTTAACTGAGTATGTACACCTGACGATTTCTTTTTACATCTGTGAAAACTTTCAGACGCTTTTCCCACCGCTGAAAGTGATCTTTGAACATGTTGTTTTGTTTCTACCATCTTCTAACTAACCCGCTGATAATTGCTCAAGTAAGAAAGCTTTTCTGAACGTACGATGCACAACACCAGATAAGTTGCAATAGCCCATTTTATCGCACTTAAGGACCACAAAAAATAGCATACATGAGTTTCTAATACCTAATTTTTTTCAAATTATGGCATTAAGAGTTTATACCACGGAACTTTCTCGTCATCCGTATTAGCCGTAAGGGGTGAAACACTGACGATTTTTTTCACGTCTTTGAAAACCTGCAGACGCTTTCCCCAAAGCTGCATACATCATAAGACCTCTTTTTCTTTCTACCATCTAATCATCTAATTTTCAAAATCCACTAGGTCTCCACGACGCTCGAGTATTTTTTGACAGAAGGTAGAACTCATCAAAATAAGTCGTTTAACCAAAAATTTTTTATATAAATATCCAAAATGGCTGAGATACAACCCCTAGAAGTTCGACAAAATTTCATTGAATTTTAAGTATATCTACGGGACTGTGGAAGGTGACTCCGGCATCGCAAAAACGAAACAAAACATCACCAAGTTCATCGGATTAGATGCATGACTTTTGAGAGAATCATAATTGTTGTATCGTGCAATTTAGGGTGAAGAAAAAATGTACAAAACCGAGGCAGTTCCTTGGAAATGCTTATGTTAGTTATGTTGAAAGAGTGCTATGATGTTCCCCATTTCATCCCATTTTTAAGACGATTGTTGTAATGTTCGAACAAGACGATTGTGATGCCCATTGTGAAAAAATTCGTTAATAAATTAGACGAATTTTATTGGTGAGAAGTATTATTCTATTTTTTACACTTGTGTCCTAAGTCTCTTCAGTCAGTTGGTATCGAAATGAGACATTTCATAACATCGTGTAAGTTACTAAAAAATAATGAGAACAATTCGGCAATCCTAAGTTTCCATTTTCATTACCACGTAAATATCGAGCGAGTCAATATCCTAAACGAAACCACATGGTCGAATCAGGAGAGTTTTTTCCCACTGCTTTGCGATAATTCAGCTAACAAGCGGTCTAGGGTCGTATTAAGATCTATTTCAGTAATCATTTTCAATTTTTTCAACTTTGGTATAGGTGATTTTTGGTGAAATGCTTTTTTTTACCAGTTCTACCTTCCGTTGGAAAAAAAAAACCTCACCTTCAAATACACACTGTATAATACTGTTTAACATTAGTTAGAGATAGAGTATAGAGAAGAACAGTTTTACAAGTTGAAGATGATTTTCCGCAGAAGAAGCGTAAATATTCCGACTATGTTGACATATCAAATTATTCCTAACTCGTAGAATATCGAATGCTTCTCTTACGTCCACACTTTTCTATTCCGCGACAAACGTAAACAACCGCAATGAAATTCGACAGAAAAGAAACGACTAAGCTGGTAACACGACCCAGAAAAGATATAATATGATTTTTATGCCCACGTCATCGTTGTTCGCGGTTCTCCGACGGTCATGCTTTCTTGGTCCGTCGAAGGATGATTCCCTCACCGAAAATGGTCTAAAAAAAGTCGCAATTTTAAAGGCCAAGGCTGAAACTGTCACGTGACGTCACGATTGTTGTGGGCTGGTAGAAAAAAGGAGAGGAGCAGCCAAGCGACCAAGGTGCGCTCGAAACTGTTGATCTTTAGACCGTCGAAAGGAGGCAGAGGTTCAGCATTCGACGTCTTCGGATCTCTTGATGAAGGTATCTTTTCACGGAAAACGGCTTCGAACATTACTCCACAATATCAAATTTCTTCGATTAACAGTTATGATGGACGTTAGAGGATGTGGGTCCTAGGCAGGTTTCGGCAGTATTGAAATTACTTGTAATTGAAATAGATAATGCATTTTGGGTATTTGTAATTCGATTAATTCTTAAAAATGATATTTGCAATTGGTGTTAATATTTCATATAACTAGGTTTGATTTCAAAATACATATTCATGGAAATACTAGCCGACCAGAAGGACTTTGTCCTACTATAGAGAATATTTAGTAACTGGAAGTAAAATGGGAGATGAAAAATCGTTAGAATGGCAAGGAAAGTGGAAGAATGTTTATATTGAACTTAAAAATAACATATAAATAATCGGTTGAGTACATATTGATAAATATAATTTTTTGTACATTTTTTATTTAGAGTGAACATCGACTTTTTCATGGTATTGCCTCTTTGTAAAAAATATTTTTTGTTTCCTCCGTTGCATAAACAAATAAACTTGAGGGTTTGTCAACACAAAAACATTTTCGAAATTCATGTCGCAAACACTCATCCAAAAAACTATCATGGTATCGTACACCAAAAACAAAAATTGTATCGAATACATTTACAAGAAGTGTATAACTTATCGAAGAGAACCTTTTCAGGAGAAGCCTCTTCCTAATAATGAAGGAATGATTACGCTCTAACAGTGAAGGTGTTAAAGGTCTGAATTGAACCAGCTAATTTGCCATCGTCAGGACAACTAAATCGAGAATGTTCCACCGAAGAATAGCAGATGGTTTCGGTCGCATTTGACCTCGTCAGAGCAACACAGCTCCTTCTCCGATGGAAAAACGCTTGGAATTGATAGACCCTAATTTTTCCATCGGAAAAGAAGCTGTGTTGCTCTGACGAGGTCAAGTGAGACCGAAACCATGATCAGCATCTGCTCTTCTTCGGTGGAACGTACTCCATTTAGTTGCCTGACGGTATCAAATTGTATAGTGCTTCTTCCTGAACTCGAATCAGAATATTGTACTTTATTGAATTCACAATAAAAAGTAGCATAAACCGTATGCCTAAAATTTACCACGTTATATTTAACATATAACACAATTCTAAGATGCAATAAGTATTCAAGTGAATTATTTATTTTATTATCAAATCAAACTAATCAGTACTACAAATGGTAAAAATCAGGAATTAAATTTACGAACTCAATTTTCATTCAGTCTCATCTGAGTTCACTTGTTCTCTATTGAACCTTTAATAAGATGCCTCTTTTCACGAATGAATATTACTTGAATCTCATTCCTATTCTTGGCGAATGTAATCGAGTTGTTTATAAAATGAACAATTATTAGTCTCTTCATATAGAGATTTCCTGATTGTCAAAGGACAACATCGATAGAAAAATGAATAACGTAAAACAAAACAGACAAACGTTGTCTTTGACAAAAATAACGCAATTACAATTATGTCTTTGAAACATGAGATGCACCACTACAATTCAATAAAGTACAATATTCTGATTCAAGTTCACAAAGAAGCACTATCTAATTTGATACCGCCAGGACAACTAAATGGAGAACGTTCCACCGAAGAAGAGCAGATGCTGATCATGGTTTCGGTCGCATTGGACCTCGTCAGAGCCACACAGCTTTCCGATGGAAAAACGCTTGGAATTTATAGATCCTAATTTCTCCATCGGAGAAGAAGCTGTGTTGCTCTGACGAGGTCAAATGAGGTCGAAACCATGGTCAGCATCTGTTTTTTTTTCGGTGGAACGTTCTCCATTTAGTTGTCCTGACGGTATCAAATTGGCTAGTGCTTCACAGTAAACTCTGCTTTGCATCACTTGTCTGAAATCCCCATCATCAGATTCATATTGATATATTGAAAGAGTTCAGAAAAGATTTCCCAGTCTGCAATTTCTAATTGAATTAGCGATTGTTCTCCATTGATCCGAAAGCATGGGATTGTGGCACTGCATGACAGAAATGACATTCCGAATTTGATTATGGTGTTCAAAATAATGAATAGACTCAGAGTCCAGAAATATTTTCTACAGCCACTTCAACATACCGAACAGACAGCTGACATATTGAGGATCAGAATTACTTATATAAGATACTTTCTCCCTCAAGTAGATACTCAAGTCTTTAATAAAAACTGCGGCGATATAGAATATTTGGGGCGATCTCTACCCTCCTTTCGTCTGAGAGTCAGGAGAATTTTTGCCACCTAGAGCAGGCTTAATTTACGGAAAAATTTTGAATTTTGGTTCGAGTTTTCATTATGAACTTCTTCATTTCAAATGGAAACACATATTTTTCATCGTAATATGATTCCATTCCTTGAAACCAACAAAAAATTTCCGGTCAACCATATGACTGTGAAAACTCTTCTTGAGATATTCAAGAAATGATTAACACTTTGGTAACAAGTGAGAAAGTAAAAGTTGTTGCATTAATAGGAAAACTAATTCGAAAGAGATGCTCAAAATTCTGACAGTTCATGTCAAGGCATGTTTTTTCCTCATTTTGTCAGGTGGTAGAGACTTACGAAGTTGTTTTTTAATAAACTACACTCAGAGGCAAAATTAACCGGCCACCCATCTCGAATCGCATATGGCTTGTTTTTCATAACTTTTTCTTCGACAACTTGGCGCAATGTGATGAGTGGGGAAATCGACAACCAATAAAATAATCATACATATGTTTTGTTAACTTCTTTCCTTTTTATTCAACAATAATGAGTTCAGTCGGAAGTTGACATTCTCGTTGCAACGTTAATGTACAGGATAAATTTGTTTTTAAGCGTTGCGATACAATTTTTTCCAATAAAACCGAGGTGTTGGGAAGCCGTTATTTTCTCCACACTAAAAAGAATGCCATTGGACGCAGCCGGAGCAGCTAAGGCTGTAGCACTTGCAGACGCTGGGTTCAGCCAGCGTAGGATTGGAAGACTGCTTGGATATCCAAGAACCACCATACAAGATGCTATTCGGCGTTACAGAGATACTGGTTTGTACACAAGAAGGCCAGGACAGGGTCGTAGAAGGTGTACATCAGAGAGAGATGATCGTTACATCGTCTCGAACGTTATGCGAAATCGGTTCACAACAGCGTCTGAGGCCCGTAACCGCTTGTTTTAGGTACGAAATGTAAGTGTAAGTCTTCGAACAATAAGAAGAAGGTTGGCGGAGAGGGATTTCAGAGCATATAGACCAGCTCGAGTCCCAGAACTGACCACAATGCATAGAAGAGCGAGACTTGAATTTGCCCGAGAACACATAAATTGGACTTCCGAACAATGGAAAGCTGTTCTCTTCACGGATGAATCGAGAATTGCTTTACGACATCCTGATGGACGTCAGCGAGTGTATAGACGCCGTGGTGAGAGGTTTGCTGAAGGCTGTTTGGTGCAAACAGTAGGTTTCGAAGGTGGTTCGATCATGGTGTGGGCTGGCATTGCTTACGACGCCCGTACAGAGTTGGTCGTTTTTGATAGAGGCAGCGTTGATGCTCACAGGTACGTGACAGAAGTCCTTGAACAACATGTCATACCTTTTGCGCCATTAATAGGCGATAATTTTATTTTAATGCACGACAACGCTCGTGCACACACCTCCAGAGTGGTCACCGAATACTTGGACGACGTCAATATTCAACGATTACCGTGGCCAGCTCGAAGTCCAGATTTAAATCCGATAGAACATGTATGGGACAATCTAAAAAGACGCATCCGGAGTCGTGTGCCAGTTCCTACGACCATGAGTGAGCTAAAAGCTGCAGCATTTGAGGAGTGGGAAAATATTCCACAAAGGGATATTCAAAATATTATGGATGGGCTCCCGAATCGATTACAGGAGGTTATTAGGGCTAGAGGAGGAAATACGCGATATTAATGCGATGATTCAGTGCGATTTTTTCTTTTAATTAATCATTTTTATTTTCTGTAAGTTTACTGCAAAACGATATTTCTTTATTTTATGTTTCAATTAAACTAATTTACATTTAATATAAGTCTTTTTTTTACTATAAAGGTTTGCCCGATGTAAAAACATCACATAATTAATTGAATTACCATAGAATTTCGAATGAATTCGTAAAATGTAGGTGGCCGGTTAATTTTGCCCCTGAGTGTATTAATTTGATCAAGAAATCTGCACTACTCTTCATCATTTAGGGAAGTTCCTTCCTCAAAAAACTAAAGGCGGTCGAACGTGGTGGTCAGAAGTGAGGACCAATGTTTGCCGTCAACCTGTCTTCAAAAGTCTTTACGATATCTATGATACCTTACATCCATTATCAACTGTGGAGTTGCATGGTGTTCCAAACAACTTGAAACCGTTCTCAACATTGTTTTTTACTAGCGACTCAATTCTTTGAGTCGATATTTATCTACTAAAATCCAAATCACCCATATTGGAGTCATTATATTCATCAATTAACAATGAAAAGGAAAACCTATGTGTCAACTCCAAATACTTTAATCTTTAATGTAATCCAGAGTATATAAATGGAAGTTGCAATTTCCTCTGAATTTCTGAACACCCTGTTTAGGTAGTTAGTCATCATACATTAAAGTATTTTGAGTAGACACAGAGTTCTTCCTTTTCGTTGTTACTAAAAGTTAGTAATTCGAATATACCAATACATGAACTTCAAGTCAACTTTTACCAATAAGAGTTCCATAGTAAATAAGAACATCAAAAATTGGGTTATTCTTTATAACCCAAAAACAATGGAACAATTGGAAGTACCAATGTCGAGTCTGCAGAAATTTCAATTGGATTTGGATGGTATACAGGGTAGAACTGAAAGTTGCAATTTCCTCCAAATTTCTGAACACCCTGGGGAGGTAATTAGTGATGCTATGATGGGCCTTTAAATGAGTTTTTGAAGCCTGATCTTTTCTTAACATTTGTTTGTTTAATTCCTATTTCGTAAGTCCTGAAGGGAAATACGATTTTTCCAACGAAACTATGCAATTTATAACATTAACGATAACACATAGAGATTATGAAGATAAAATTATGAAAAATAAACTCATTCTTATATTCTTATATTGAGTATTGTCTCCACATTCACAGTTCTACCCTGTATACCATCAAATTTAATTGAAATTCCTGCAGACTCGACATCAGGTGATGAAATAGGCTACAAATAGACAACAAAATGATCAAAATCGATGCGCATCTCGGAAAGCTATTTTGAAATGAATTGGGTGGAACAATTTTCTGCCAGGTTTTTTTCTCCAGGAGTGTATTTAATGTTGGTTAATTTCGATTCTCCAGTTCAAATGACAGTCCAAAAAGTTTTCATCTTCCTGAACTCGAATCAGAATTGCTTCACAAAACTATTCTCTTTACGAAATCAGTTCCTT
Source organism: Coccinella septempunctata (assembly GCF_907165205.1). NCBI lineage: Eukaryota > Metazoa > Arthropoda > Insecta > Coleoptera > Coccinellidae > Coccinella > Coccinella septempunctata. The sequence continues at coordinate 25,238,656 of NC_058191.1, read as the reverse complement.
TCAAATATTGTACTTTATTGAATTTGTTATGGTGCATTTCATATTTAAAAGACATAATTGTAATTGCGTTATTTTTGTCAAACACAACGTTTATCTGTTTTTTTTTTACGTTATTCATTTTTCTATCGATCTTGACAATCAGGAAATGTATCTATCTATATGAAGAGACTAATAATTGTTCATTTTATAAACAGCTCGATTACATTCGCCAAGAATAAGAATGAGATTCAAGTAATATTCATTCGTGAAATCAGGCATCTTGTTGAAGGTTCAATAGAGAAAAAGTGAAGTGAAATGAGACTGAATGAATATTCGGATATTTAATTCCTGATTTTGACCATTTGTAGTACTGATTTTTTTGATAATAAGATAAATAATTCACTTGAATATGTTAAATATATCGTGGTAAATTTTAGGCTTGTGGCAACAGTTCCTGAAAATTTCATCGTTATAATTTCAAAGGTCAAGTAGCTGTGATGAGCTTTGTGATCTTCCCATAAAAAGCTCCAATATCTCTGCGAAGCTTGGTATTATGAGTGAGTTCATGTGACAATCCCCAATGCCATGGGAAAAAAACGACGTAGGAAGGTACTTCTGGTTCTACCAGTTACAAAACTCTAAAATATTTTGGATTTTCTCGACTTCTTAGGATTGATTTTAATATCCTTCAACACATTTTCTTCCTTCTGGACAAATGGCATCAGTTCGGTAACAGATGATCTCGCGTTGCTGCCTTCCTATCCTTCCTTCACGATGTGATATGTTTTTGTGCAGAACTTGCAACCAACGGGAACGTGCCTTTTTTCGGCTGTTTTTATTTCGGAGAATCGCAAACGGAATGGGCCAGCAAGAGAGAGACCGATACTGGATATTACGATAATAACCTTCCTACTTGTCAGTGGCGTGGTGTTTGATGGTTGTACATACGCAGACGAGTATTTCAGGAGTAATACTATGAGAAAACCCCATGTATCTACTGTGTTATCGATATAAGTAGGTACCTACTATTGCAATTATTGCAGTAAGTTGGCCGTGTTTATCCATTTTATTGGTCTGCTTGGCTTGGCTTACCTTTAAGATCCTACTATTAACAACAATAAAGCTACGAGAGTATTAATGATAATGATACAACACGTTAATGAAAGGAATTTCGCTGATATATTCATTCAAAAAAAGTTTCTGACTAGTAGGTGTTAGGGTCAGTCCGACTCTGGCGGTCCTGATGACTTATGGGCAAAGATATTGATATTTACATTCATTCAAAAAAATTATCAGACTTCGTGGAGTCGTTGGGAAAAACTGAATTATGAAAATACCATTTGGAGGCACATATCTTCGCAGGGAGCTGTCGTAGGAAAAAAATTAAGGCATTCCTGCTTCGTCTTCACTGTCTCTTTATACACTTAATTCACATTTGAGAAAGTGTCAAGTAGTGGCAGGAAACCCTGTATGTGCTGGGCAAACTATAGTGAAAATAATGTGTTTCGAATATCTTGCCATTTAAAATTGGTCTACTTCAAGACAACAACAACCTATAAATGTTTATCTCTTCAGGATTGGTTAATATATCCAATATTCTCTTCATTTGCAAGGATGTTTAGGCTAACACTAGTTAAGGTACCGTGTCAGTTGCGAGTCACCTTTAAGGCATTGAATTGAGATCTCAATTACCTATTACATCATCTCATTTGAAGCTAGAATTGTGGAGTTATGATATCGCACACCTAGATCTAAACAGAATCAACTCAAAAAAGCTGACTTTCCAGAAATGGCGAAAAACTGTTTTCTTCGTCACTATACACTGCAGATGTTTCATCCATGGATTATTTCATCTTACGTGTAGCTAGGAGAACAATTATATCGTGGGAATTGTTTCGATCATGTTTTGGTGCCGAAAATTAGATTTTTGTAATTATTTCCCTTTTGCTTAACAATTTCGATATATTTGTTGTATTATTTCGAGTTAGGCCAGTATTGGTGAATTTAGTTTTGAGTTGACTCCTTTTTGAAAGGGCAACTTAGACTTAAAATGAATTAGCACTATGTGCCATTTATATTTAGTTCAATCCATTGGGCGATTTTTTGCCAATAATAGGGATAAGGTGCTAGGTTATAAAGGGGTCTTGATAAAAAGAAATGTGTAAGTTGGATGATAAATTAGCGAGAAAGCAAAGGAATTAGTAGGTACTGAAAACAATCATTTTTTTTCTGTTGAAAAATAATGCCCATTATGTACTGCTGAAAATATTATGTAGTAAAAAATAAAATTTATTCATAAATTGTAACATAATACAAAAATATAAGAACAATCTTTTCTAAAAAAGATTACAAGTTCAGATCAAATATATCATATTTGACTTACAAAACTAAAAAAACGACACTTCGAGATCATCGCTGTGGAAACTTATAAAAAACTTTGGTTTTGAAAATCATCACAATTTTTTTCAGGAGCGAGGAAGTCATGATTAAGGAATTTCAAAGACAATGAAGCAATAATAATTATTAACTATCATTATCGCCCAGAACACTTTTATAATACAAATCATAGTAGGTTTTTGGAATAACGTTCTTATCAATCAATTCTCATATGTCTTTTTTTTTCGCATCAGACAAGGCAATTTTTTCGGTGTAGGCCTGTGTTAAGCCAATTGAAAATAACGATTCATCGCTTGGTGACCCATTTGCTCTTGTGCGGGGAACTCTTTTCCGTACACAAGCTTTTCTATAAGCTTCCTCACTGAATGATGTCTTATAGAAAAATGCCTCAGGTTGTGCTTTTTCAACTCTTAGAATCTTTATGTCATGCCACTTAATCTGATTTTTCTCCTCGTCTGTGTTGAAGTTGGTTCCCCATGATTCCTGTAATGCTTTGACATCATAAAATTTATTATGAGTCATTTCTATAACTCTGTATGGTTTGCCGGTTTTTTTTGCAGTAACAATCAAAGTTTTGTACTGCTCGGGAATGAAGATCGGCCCCGACTGCAGATATCTTTTGATTTGTTTTTCAATCACGCTATGTACATTGTCACCCTCGTTTTGGGAATGACCCCGTATCAAAAACTTATGAGTGATTGACTTAACTGACAATTTGTTGACAGCGTAGGCATAGGCTGATAAAAGGAATTTATTTTTTTGTTGACCACCACAATTGTCTGAGTAGAAAATCAAGTCAATCTCTCTATTGGGATTTTGGTCTACCTGAGATTGAATGTAGTGGAGTATGCAGCTACCAATTTCTACAGCCCCTCTTTTTCCTTCAGTTTCGTCCCAAAAGTAGCAAATTACATCCTTTACTTTCAAATCGCTTATGGTAAAATTCAGGCAATTGATCCTAGATTTATAAAAGAAGAGGGATATTTGTCCCTTCGGAATCTGCAGCATTGCTTGTAAGTCATAAACTGCTGTGATGGTACCATCTGTCCTATTCTTATCCTTTTCTTTCTCAGTTCTTGCCAAACTCTTTTCTTTCAGATGCTGTTCATATTCTTGGCTGAGCCGGCTCTTTTCTTCTCCGTCTGAGTTTTTGTTCCTTTCGCAAAGATCACATTGATCTTTTTTTGGTAAAAAAAAAGAAATATTGAATTCTGTGTTGAATATCCTGTTGAATGTGGAAGATGTAGCAACAGGTAATCCATCCCTCTCACGAAATTGCTTATAATCTCTATAGATATCGGCCAATGATTTATCTCTTGCAATAAATTCTCTTGTTGTTTGAGCTCTCAAGTAATGAGATTCAATCCTAGGAATAGAATTTATGAAATCTATAACACTCTTTTTAATTTATGGGTCAATAGTGGGATGGTTAGCATGTTTTCCCCTCAAATCGGCATCAATAACTCCGGATTCCGTTTTCTTAGACAGTGCTGTTTTTATCGCTTTATAGCTTATGTCAAGTGTAGATTTAAAAAATGGCTTGCATACTCTGATTTTGCATCCATTTACCTCAAAATAAAATGCGGTGTTGAGCGCTCTAAAATCTTCTGTACTGGAGTATCGATATTTAGGCTTAATTTGTTGAGAGTGTCTTACTACAAATTCTCTCTGTCTTTCAAGATTGCCGAGGCCCCAGAATGCATCAAAGAGCTGTTGCCTCGACATTTCATCGATTTTACTTCTGCATTTCAACCGACATTTCTCTTCACAGGGTGGTCCAACTTTTCTCTCTGGCATTAGTTTTTTCAATTTTGATAAAGACTGGTAGGCTTTACCAGAATTTCTCAGCGTTTTTGCTACCTTAGATTTCCATTTCGCTGGTTTTCTTATTCTTTTTTTACTTTTTTTTCTACTTCTGGTTCTTGAAAATTTATTTCAGCAACTATAGGACTCTGAGGGACTACTTTGTCCCTATCGCTGTCCGAGGAATCATTAGATTCGGATGAGCTTGAGCTGCTGGTGCTGGACGGACTCAATGATCCATTAGGATTAGGAGGTAAGAGTGGTACAAATTTATATTCGGTATTCCTCGGTGACAATTCGAAATTTGGATCTGCATCGGAGTCGTCGAAATCACTTTCTTCGCTCCGTATTGGTGAAATGTAATAGTTATTATCTAACCTGGATAATGCAGCATGGGTTGCCGCAGATGGTACTTCATCAATTGATGACATCTTACTGACATCTTCCAGAGGTGGGTGTTGCGGAAGTATGTTAGAAGGAGTGTTGTTTTCTTTGTCTCTTTCCATTACTAAATTCACTAAGAACCGGCCACGTTTCAAATTTTGCCTGAAACAGAAATTATTCATTCATTGACTCATGGGGTCCGATTCGCCAAATTAATTCAAGAAGCTCTCAGAAGAATTATTCAATCCTATTAACGATATTATAGAATTAGATTCGGCAGAATCCATCTAAAGGGATCTAACTCAAAAATTGATCTGTATGAAACGGAAAAAAGTCTCGGGAGGCCAAAAAAAAATTCAATTATATTGAAAAGAAAGAATTTTATTATCAACAAAAGAAATTCATTTCATTCGTTTCTTTGGAGAAATATAGGTACGAAAAACAATTACTCAACAAAACAGAATTAACTCTAAACTGAAAAGTTTTCTAACAATATGGAATCAATCCTAAATAAAAATGAAAACTTTACTTACCCTGCCATCGATACTGGTTCAACTGAAAATAAAATATCAAATAACTCTGCACTAGTCGTCAAAACGGCGATAACTCAAAATATAATTTGTTCAATTTCCATCAAAAGGGATTCAACTCGAAATAACTCCAACTTGTTGGCTTCAAGTACGTCTGTTCCGCTTGCAGTTCCGATGGTTACTAGCAATATTGCTGTTTTGGTGGTGTAAGGAGAGGCTTGCTCGTTCATAAATAGGGACATTCAGCGCCATCTAGGGTCGAGTAGAGGTGTTATTTTTGATTCTGTTTTATTGGTCGGTGGGTACTAAAATAAGGAATTCGATGGTGTGAATAACTCAAAAATTGAGATTTTTGAGTTGACTCTGTTTAGATCTAGGTGTGCGATATGTTCAAAATAGTAAATGGCCAACAAAACGCAACAATTAGAAGGAGATTGCTCTACCACCTCTAATGTTATTGCAATTGTCTTCAGTAATGCCATTTGGAAAAGACGACTTCTTTATAAGAACTATGCATTTTTTGAACTATCATCCTCATAGGAGATTTTTTTCATGATGTGACTTGAAAAATCGCCTCCCCAAAAACGACGTGTCTTGTTTAACTATCCTGCATTAGGAACAATTATATTCCTCTTCAGTGTGAAAATATCAGAATTTGTAAGATTCGATTCCGGTCATTTGAAAAACTCAATATAAGTACCAATTAATTGTTCAGATAAAAACAAAAATGCTTCTAAATTTGCTGCGTTTTCTCACCATTCAAACAATCACGTCAGAAATAATGAAGCGAATTCAATTGTTGTATGTACCTTTGGGATTTTATCAGACAATGATGATAATACGTTAATCATTATTTCAAATAACGAAATTAGCACAGAAAATATTGTAGTCTCCACAAAAATTCCATATTTTTCGCTTCGTGAAATGCTGGAAATTATGATTATTCTATCTCCTTACTTTCCTCAACAAGACTCTTTGAATTTGCGTGTCTTTCTCGTTAGAGAAATTTGTGATAATTTGGATAATGATTCTAATAAATTCGTCATTCAGTTAAGTCTTCACAATGGAAGTTATTCTTGTAGAACTCAACTTTTCACATAACGTCAAAAAGGAAAGTCCATGTGACTAACTATTCAAAATAAGGATTCGTGGAATAGATCTTTTTTGAGGTAAAGTGATCAAACTTTTCTTAATATTGATTAATACCCGATGCTAAAGGTACATTCTACTACTTATCATAAAGTAGGGTATTATCGCAGGCTTCTAGCCTAGGAGCAGGCTTCTAGCCTAACACTACAATCATTCTTCGACGTTACTTTAATTCGACATGTTTGAAGATTTTATCTTTACTTTTCAATTAAAATGAGAGCATTCAGTAAAAATTCCTTCCACTTTCAACAATATAGGTGTGCATGTTCTTCAAAATGATTATTCTATAATCATCCGTTGATTGAAAATATACAAAATCAGTGTAATCAGTAAATTGCCAGACAAGCATCGTAGGAAATCTCAATGAAATAACTTGATTCGAATTCGAAACGTTATACAGGGCGAGTCAGGAGAAACTGTACATATTCCTAACACGTATAGAGGTTACTCAGGTGTCAGGTGAACATCAAATTGCCATTTAAAACTACGTGATTTTCGGTTTTCACCGAATCAACACATTCAAAAATTTCAGAACTGTGGAAATGAAGGTTCAGCTCTAAAAATTTTGGTTGTTTTCGCCTTTCACTTTCTACTCCTATCTTAGGATATGGATTGCATAGAAGTTGTTTTGTAGATTTCAGAAAACTAGTTAATATAAGATCTAAATCTGATACATATTCCAAAAGAGCAACTTTTCGTCTTCACGAATTCTCATCTGAGCCCAACTTTTTGGTAATTTGTGGGATTTTCAATTAAATGATGAATTTCAGTAGGTAATAATTTCGTTCAGCATAAATCCAGAATTTTATCATTGAAAAAGTATCACCTCTACACATCATATAGCATTTTGTGCCGCTTCCAGGACCGGTTCATGAAAATTTGTCCAGTAAATTTGTTCTCAGGATTGGAACACTCAATTTGGGATTTATTGAGAACGAATCAGTTCTGAGCTGGATAATTCACAGAATTTCCTAAGCTTCCAATGAACTGTTTCAGACAATCTCAATACACAAAACATGCCTTAGCCTTTTGAAAACTCAGAAGAACATTCGCAAGTTTCGTCAATTTCACAGTTCCCAATAAACTACTAAACAGGATGTTTCAGTCCTAAGAACAAGTTGTGGAGATAATAATCATACTGATAATAATTTTTGTGTGATTATAATTTTGTGGTGCGGTTTCGGTAAATAGAGTTTTACGAAAAAGAACCGTTCGTGAATCATGTGATAGAATAAAAAAGTGTATGTTGAGCTAACGCACGATGCCAATATATTTTTTATTGAGATATAGATTTTTCGCCGAAATTTTCAACAAATCAATCAAACTCTGAAACCAATGGTTTCCTAAAATTAACAAGTAGGTAAAAGCATATTGTCATGCAATTCCTTGTGGGAAAATGCATTTACTTATTCATTCTATCTCCACACATTGAAATCCCTGAAATTTTGCAAATCAAAGAACTCCCGCATAAATTAAACAAATTTCAAGAACGTGATGTTAACTTCATCATCATTGCCGTGTACTTGTTTGTGGTCCACGCATCTTCAAGGCGTGCATAATTGAGATAGTCCCAACGTTGCCGTCACTACCTGAAAATCTTGGCAATAAAAATATAAAAGATACCTATTCCATAAAATTAAGAGGAGGTCTTTGACTAGATGTGAAGGACTTTGACATTTAATTCCTTCATGAAAATTAGTAGGGGTATGTCATCATATATATTTTTTTAATCACTGATCCTTCTAAGATACAGCTCCTATAGAAGATGTTGACAAGTTGAAGATATTCTTGAAAACACTGAGTGATATACATTTACATAATATGAATCAATATGTTAATGTTCTTCTAATAACTGTTTTAACCCTTTGACTTCGTCTTAGGGATTGAAAATACTTATAAAATAACGAGAACGTGAAATGTGATGAAATTCTAGTAGACTTTTGAATCATTACGAAAAAAGTGTCGATTACATATATGTATCGAAATTTTTCTAAAGGAATATTACCCGAAGAATTGAGTGAGGAAACATTTAAAGCGAATTTTCGGATAGCTCACAAAAATATGCAGAAAAATCAGATGGTGTTATTACAGATAGTTAATACAGACAGTCGCTAATCGTCATCGTTTATTTTAAAAAAATTATAGGAAGTAAATCAGTAAAATCAGTATTTCAGAATTCCTTAAAAAAATGAAAACCGACAACTCGTCAACATTTTTTAAGAACTAACCAGCGAGTTTCATAAAACTCTGATTGTCCGAAAAACGATTTGACAGTCACTCGATTTCTAAAACGAGATCACTGAAACCTTTCAATTTCTGAATTATTGAAGAAGTGGAGGATAATTGAATGGACGTATGAACATTATAATTTGATGCGAGAATGATATTTTTAATTATCATGTCTGAATTATCGATTGAAAACAAATTGAAGTCTATTCGTCAATCAGGCGTTGATTCCACGATCAAGATTTATGAATACCGGGTTAATCTTGGGATGATGAGTAATTCCATTAATAATTTATATGAACTACCCCTACTGATTTTCATCCAGGAATCGAGTCCCAATATCACCATTTGTTTACAAGCATCCTGTAACTACAGCCATCTTCTATTCTTGATTTTAAAATATTCGAAGATATTTATATGGTATTTCATGTTTTTTCGCATGTCAAGAAGAAATTTCAAGCAAAATTTGTAATTTTCAACTTGATATTATTCCTTTCTCAACCTTTTTCAATTTTCAGACAGAATCACCTAATTTTCTCACTTTTTAGGGTTTCAATTCTTACAGATTATTTATTTGTATATCAGTCTCAGATCTTTGGACAAGAACAATTTGTATATATAGTTATCTTCCTACCAAAAATTGCCACATTAGTAAATCGCCAATTTTAAGAATGGAATATGGTATTCAACCCTCTGGGGGTTAATACTCAATGATCACCCAAGTTACCTATTAAAGATGTAAATTGTATTTCACTAATCTACTGTCCACTATGGTCCTATGATCCCTTTGACCTAATTTTAGACTTGCCAAATAAACGCTGCATCTAAACTGTTTTCTTCTTGAAAAAATTGAAAAGAAACAGAAAAACAAAAAACGTTTGATGAAGTTTGGGTTCATTTCTGTGAAACTTCAAGAACTCCATCAATTAATGGGAATGAAATACGCAGTTAGTGAGATGAGATCAAAATCTTATTTGTCCTAAGACGTGCTTTCGATTCATTACATTATCATTTCATCCATCTTCAAATATTGTCACTGTTTTATGCATACACAGGTACAATCTCGAACACTAATTGTACATATGGCATCACTGTTGCAGTCAAATGACAACTAGTGAGTCCGGCCAAGGAAATAGTGGGCGAGACAAAGAAAGCGTCATATTAGTAAATGTACAGTCATGGGATTTTATCGTAGGAATATGAACAGACGTTATATTATTCATAGGCTGATAGCTGCTCAATAAGTAATGATAGTGTGCGGTTGCAAAGCGATATCTTTAGTAGGAATTATTCACGAATTCCGATCTTTTTATACCTAAACATTTCCCAGAAAATGCCAGCAGATAATCAACTGCAACCTTAAACAATGTTTCAATTCATCGTTATGGAAGAATCAACGAAAAGTTTCATTATTACTCTTGTTCGATATATTTTATCTGTTTATGGTGAGAGTTGGGTTTACTAGATTTATTTCACAAACGTATGATCCACTGGACCATTATCTGGTGGTATATACACGTCTGCTCACAATTCTACCAAATATTAGTAGAAAAACATGCAATCATTCTTTAATGTTCTGATAACAATCTCTTGAAAAGGCTCTATTTAGTTAATACCATTAATAACCCGCATCTAAAAAATTTGGTATTCAACGAAGGAATTATTTTCAACTTCATCACAACTTTCAGAGGCGTATTACAAAGGACCGGGGATCAGTAATGATGATTATTCAAATGTGTCCCATAGACTTGCATCATTTGCAATAGACCCTTGATGAGAATTATCATTCCTTTCAATTTATTACACCAACGATGAAATATGAACAAAAAAATGTCAGCATGATCTGCCGAGTCTGAATGTTGGAAGGCCTATTAAATCCGAATCCGTCTAGCAGAAGAGAAAACTAAGAAAAAAACTATACGCTTTTCAAGTTCAAATTGGCGCTAATCAAAATCAAAATGACATTAGTCAAAATCAAATTGACAATATTAATTTCAACCTGGCATTAATCAGAAGCAAATTGTCATATTATTGCCAATTTTAAATTGGTATTTTCGCAACTTATCATAATTCTAATATAATGACGTTCACAATAAACTCGTTCTCTCTTATTTCTTGATTTGTTCATTGAATTTTTCATTTAATCAGAAAATAAAATAACCTTATCTTTTTTCTCACTTAAATTTATGAAGGGTTATTGTTTGTTAAGAAAAAAACGGACAATAAATAATTGACGGAGAGAAAATACTATACCTTTTCAAGTTCAAATTGGCGCTTATCAAAATCAAAATGACATAAGTCAAAATCAAATTGAAAATATCAATTTCAAACTGGCATTAATCAGAAACAAATTGGCATTAATCAATTTCAAATTGGCATTTATCAATTACAAATTGACATAAACAAAATCAAAATAGCAATTCTGAATTTGAATTCTTCATTGGAATAAAATGAAAAAATTTTATTGAATGATATACACAGGAAATAACTTCATAATTAATCAAAACTATTCGAGAATAACGAATTTCCTCAAAAAATTTATATCTTGCATATCGAATGCAGAAAAAATGAATCTTTGGATATGAGCGATGAATTTTGCACAACTAACAACCGTTGCCTTTCCAATATGATTTTGAAAGATATTCTCTAATTTCTTGAAATTCTGGATTCCACCATTCCATTTCATTTACAGAACAGAGACGGAAGATCGTGTGTTTTTTAATAAGTTATCATAAAAAGAGACGATTTCAGACTCCTTTGTGTTTCAGAATCATGTTTATTACTGTTCGCTGTTCTTTGGATACCTATTAACTATTTTATTTCGCAGAGTAGGCAAAGATTTGAGACTTCGAATACATACTTAGTTATACTTTTCGAGATGTTGCCATCAGAAACTCATAATTTTTGAATGGAAAAGACAGAGAAAAAGAGCTGTGTTGATTTGTGTGATCAACTGATTCAGTTCCATTCGAACGATGATGTTCGATTTTTACAATTGCAATTCTATTATTTTTAATATCAATTTGAAATTGAGAAATGCCAATTTGAAATTGATAATTGCCAATTTGAACTTGATTAATGCCAATTTGCTTCTGATTAATGCCAGTTTGAAATTGATATTGGCAATTTGATTTTGACTAATGTCATTTTGATTTTGATTAGCGCCAATTTGAACTTGAAAAGGTATAGAGCCTATTTAGAAGGCTCTTTTTTTGACTGAAAGATATAACCTCTATCTCGACTTATGGTGTTCGTTTTATGCATGAAACAGAAATAAAAGGTAGTTTTGCGTTTTGCAGTTTCAATGTCTTTAATTATCTGTAATTTCTAGTTGTTTAAGGAATAAAACTTAACTTCCCTATAACGTATGATATACGAGCACAATAGTATTTTTTTTTTAATCTTAAACATACATATCTATTATATATTTTTCGGTTACAAAAAGAGCCTTATATATAGGCTCAAGAATTTTTCTCCGTCAGATATTTATTGTTTATTTTGTCACCACAAATTATAATCTCCAATCAGTTAAAGTGTAAAACCTTCATTTTATGATTCAATAAAAAATTCAATGAAAAAATCAATACTTAAGAGGAATTGAGTTAATATGTTTTTCATTGTCAATTATTTTAAATCTATATTAGGATGAGTTGTTGCGAAATATGACGAAGGTTTACTTTTCGATTGCTCTGCAGTGAAAATTCAAGGCAATGAATATCATGAAACACACAGAAGCAACATTATTACATGTTGCTTGTACGTGGTAAAGTTTCAGAATCACAAAATTTTTCCCAAAATTTTCTATTACATTGGAAGCAATTAAAGTTAGATTCTTCATCAGTAAAGATGTTAATGAATACCATTTTTCATTATCTGGAAAAAGTTGTAAGTTGTAAATTGTGGAGAGTCTACAAGAGGGAATTAGAGAAGAAGCTTCCTCAAATCTTCACTGAAAAATCACCCTCAAAACTTCGTCGTATGACTTTCGAAATATCCTGTATATTCCTGATCACAAGTTGAATTTTGATAATTTCGACAAGGATTTTTTATTTCGCTTCCCAATCAATTTTAATGTTTCAAATTAAGTCTGTACGCAATCATTTTGGGAATTGAAGAAGAAGAGGAGAGAAAATTGCGATTGCTACTTTTTTAATTGCAATTCTAGTTGAAAATATACTTAATTTATCGTTGAAATTGGTCGATGCGGGCCCCAGTCCCTCATTCGACCAATTTTTTCTCTAGGCGAATAACTTCATGAACTGATTGTTGTTTCTGTAATAATAATACCAATTCGAGTCCGACCGTCTCTACCTAGCCCCTGAAATGATCCCAAAAGCCATTAGCTTTCACGAAAGTCTACTACCCTCGACGATAAAAGAGGGTCTCTTTTCAATACCCCAGGTCAGGCAAGACCCAATAGTCGCCCCATAAAAAGATCTTCACAAGATAAATTTACCCTTGTCACGGCCTTCATCCACCACCATCTATTGGTATTGGTCTCTGGTGGAGCCACAAGTGTTCGGATAAAGTGAAAGATTTAAAACCCCCTCAGACGTGGATGTTGTGCCTGAGGAACGGACTGTTATTCATTAGGTTGGCTTTGTTTTCGTCTGAAAAGACTATTAGGTGAAATCGGAGCTGACTCGACGTTTTTTCGTTTACTCCCCTGAAATGGTTGCAAAACACATCATTTCGTGATTTTCAATGCGCAATGAACCATTCAAATATTTGAAATATTCGAAAACAATTTCAAGCGAGATATCCTATTCGAAGTAAATGATGTTTTACGCAAAAGGTCCTTAAGGGGATGTAATACCTCAAGAATCCCCATTCAAAAACGGCATTCTAGTTCCTAATTTACGCTTTCAATTTCTTAGGTGAATCCTTGATTTTTTTATAAATTGAAGTTAGAGGACGTCTTAATGTCACCCCGTCTCTTTTTTTCCAATTTAGTTGTTTTTTAATAAGAAAAAAAACTTGAACTTTAGTGTCAATAAAACTTGTTTTCACAATCATTTTTCGACATAGGTATTTCCATAAAAATAACGACGGGGTGACATCGGCGATTGAATTCTTCTTATATTGCAAAGATTTTCACATCGATATATGCCAAAAATACGCTGAATTTCAGGAATAACTGAAAATTATTCAATATTCCTAATATTACCTCTTACGTGGTAATTTCTACTTTTCAACTGACTCAGTACGTAATTCAGGCTATTGCTCAAAGATGTGACGCATTTTCGTATTTGGGGTAGCATCCGTAAGGCAACCAATGTTGATCCCGAATCGTATGTACCTAGTAGTTCCCCTTAAGAGGTATCTAAGAAATCGCATCTGATTTTCTTCCGAAAATTTGTAGATCTTGAGTAATGACCGGAATCTATTTAACCGATATATTCTCGTAACGCTGATGCTTCCGGTTATACCGGAAGTAGAGTCGCACTTTGCTATTTCAAATGGGACATACACCTTATGTTTTATTATATAATAGTATAATGCCCTACTAACATTTTTAGATTCTACACAAAATTTTAATTCCGGTTTATTTCAACTTCCCCAAATTTCAAGGTTCTTGTGAAAAATTGGGTAAAAACAGAATATAAAAAATTTGGACACTGTATTTATAGAGCTTGTGACATTGTGCGTTGACAAAGTGCTATACCGTACTTCTTCCAAATCTTTACGTCTATACGTTTTCAAGTCCAGATTGGCTCTAATCAAAATCAAAATGACATTAGTCAAAATCAAATTGACAATATCAATTTCAAACTGGCATTAATCAAGTTCAAATTGGCATTTATCAATTTCAAATTGGCTTTTCTCAATTTCAAATTGATAAAACATAATAAAACTGCAATTGTAAAAATCGAACATCAACGTTCGAAAGGAACTGAATCAGTTGATCACACAGATAAACACAGCTCTTTTTCTCTGTCTTTTTCGTTCAAAAATTATGAGTTTTTCTGATGGCAACATCTCGAAAAGCATTACTAAGTATGTATTCGGAGTCTCTCAAATCTCGTTGTAATAAACGTTGATTCTAAAACACAATGGGAGTCCGAAATCGTCTATTTTTATGATAACTTATTGAAAAACACATGATCTTCCGTCTCTGTTCTGTAAATGAAACGAAATGGTAGAATCCAGAATTTCCAGAAATTAGAGAATATCGTTCACAATAATATTGGCAAGGCAACGGTTGCAAAATTCATCGCTCATATCCAAAGATTCATTTTTTCTGCATTTTCTGAAAATTCGTTATTCTCGAATAATTTTAATCAATTATGACGTTATTTACTGTGTATATCATTCAATAAAGTTTTTTCATTAATACATTTTATTTCAATGAAGAATTCAAATTCAAAATTGCCAATTTGATTTTGTTTATTGTCAATTTGTATTTGATAAATGCTAATTTGAAATTGATTAATGCCAATTTGCTTCTGATTAGTGCCAGTTTGAAATTGATAAATGAAATGATGATGAAATGTCATTTTGATTTTGATTTGCGCTAATTTGAACTTGAAAAGGTATAGTGAGACTATGCGGACATATAGGTGAATTTTGGTGGAACGTTTCATCTGGCCAGTAACATTCTGTTAAAAAATATTCACCTTGAAAAACATCCTGGATAATTTTAAAAAAAAGTCTTTTACGCATTGGTTCTCCATTAACAGTGTGAATGACATTATGGTTGCGTCATAATCTTCCCCTTTTTTTTTTGTTGAATACTCAATTTTGTCATTGGAAATCCCTTCAGTATTAATATTTGAATTTATAAAGTTGAGGTGTCTTTCGACCAGCTCCAGTCAAGTGATGATTACTCAGTTACTCAGCAGTTGGACGAGCGCTATAAAACCCCAAAGTGATCTTTTGGACCACCAAAATTCAGGTACTATATTGACACAAGTCATGATACTTTGAATGCACTAAACTTTCTCTTCTCAGTATTAGTTCTGACGCCAGGAGAACAGTGCTCATTCGCCTCATTCCATATACAGGCTGTTTTCAAAGGTGAGGCTTGTTGAGAAGAATAAGTCATTTTACAAAAAATTGTCTATATAACATTTTCAAGATAGCTGAGCTACAATTTCGATAAAAATTCATTAAATTTCAAGTACGGGACTGTGGAAGGTGACTCCAGCATCGGAAAAACGAAACAAAACATAAATATAGGACTGGATAATGAATGGTTCAGTTCAGATGCATCTTCGGATTAGATTCATCATCGGATTAGATGCATCAGTTCACTTTTGAGAGAATCATAATTGTTGTATCGTGCAATTTAGGAAACAGTGTAGAAAACTCAGACAGTTTATTGAAAGTGATGACAAAGTGCTATTATTGTTAACCTATTTCACCCCATTTTTTCGAAGATTGTTGGAGGGTTTGAATAAGAAGAAGATTGTGATTATCATTGTGAAAAAATTCGCGAATGATGTAGACAGACGAATTTTATTGGTGAGAATTTGAACCCCACTTGAGTCGTAATTCTTTTCTGTCAGTTGGTATCGAAATGAGCCAAAGCCAAGGGATATAAAGGAACTTATAAAAAAGAACAGAAGACTCAGGAAAATCTACAGAACAACAAAAAGAGAAGAAGACAAGAAGAAACTGAATAAGCATAGTCAGATATTGAAAAATGCTTTAACAGAACTGCGTAATAACAGATGGCACCAGAGATTAAGGGAACTGAATACAATAGATCACTCGGCTTGGAAAATGCAAAAACGCTTACGACGAGAACGGACAGTTATACCTCCACTGCATGGAGCAAACGGAATGGTATATACGAGACTTGAAAAAGCCGAAGCACTTGCCGACTCAATTGAGAGAGAAGCCAGAATAAATTACAGAAATGATGATGACAATGAAGATCTAGAAGAAGAAGTGGAGGCAAACGAAGAACTGATGATGGAACCACCGGAAACCGAAATCATTCCAAAACCGGCTTCACCAACAGAAATCAAAGAGATAATAATGAAACTGAAAAACCGGAAAGCACCAGGAGAAGATAGGATAACGAATTATATGTTGAAGAAATTGCCTAGAAAAGGAATAGCAGCCTTGACGAATATAACAAACGGAGTGATGAGGACCGAATACTACCCAAAGAGATGGAAAACTGCAGAAATGATAGTTTTCAACAAGCCTGGAAAGGAACGGAAATTTCCTCAAAATTATAGACCAATCAGCCTATTATCAGCACTAGGAAAAGTCGTCGAGAGGGTTATCGCCAAAAGGCTGAATGAGGAAACAGAAATGTTGAAGATAATTCCACCCGAACAATTTGGATTTCGACGAGAACACTCGACTGAACTCCAATTACTACGGCTCATAGAATACGTCACCGAAGGAATGCAGACCAAACAGGCCACAGGATTAGTTCTGATGGATATCGAGAGAGCTTTTGATAGAGTATGGCACGAAGGCCTAATCTACAAGATGAAAAAAGCAGGATATTCGACCAAGCTATGCAAGATTATAAGGAACTATCTGAGGAATAGAAACTTTTATGTGAAAATAGATGGAGCAACCTCTCAAATCAGACAATTGGAAGCGGGAGTGCCTCAAGGATCGGTACTTGGACCTCTGCTTTATGTAATATACGTCTATGATATCCCGAAGAATGCTAGAAATATGCTCACATTGTACGCAGATGACACAGGAATAGCGTTCAGACATCGACGCCCAGAGATCATACACCGAAGACTGCAGGAAGCCATAGATGAATTACTCAAATGGTGCATCAAATGGAAAATCCAAATCAATGGAAGAAAGACTCAAGCAATATTACTGCAAAAGAGAAGATTGAGGATGGAAGAAAACCTTGAAGTTGATGGAGAAGAGGTTGAATGGAAAAATGAAGCAACATACCTAGGAGTGACGCTTGACAGAGGACTTACATGGAAAAACCACATCAAATGTGCAGTTGATAAAACAAAAGCCGCAATGAGTAAACTTTATCCACTCATAGGCAGAAGAAGTCATATGAATAAGAACATCAAGTTGACGATGATTAAAACAATTGCGCGACCACAACTCACATATGGATCGGCGGCATGGGGCTTCGCAGCCAAGACCCACATCAAGAAAATACAGGCCACTGAGAATAAACTCCTTAGAATGGCGATGGACGTACCCTGGTTTGTTAGGAACAAACAAATCTACAAGGACTTGGAATGGGAACCAGTTACAGAATTTATGAAGAGAAAGGCGGAAAGGATATTCGACAAAGCCAAACAACATCCAAATGAGGAACTACGAAGATTAGTCGACTACGATCCAACGGAAGAAGCTAGAAGGACAAGAACCTACTACCGAAGACCCAGAGATCAGGTAAGGATTTAAATGTAACCAAAGAAGAGCTTAACCTATAAAAGCTATAGGCAGCATACAAATATCAACACGACTATGATCGTGTGAGAGTCCAGAAACCATAAGAGTCAACTGGTTAATAGGCAAAATGCCCGGAACCTATGAAGAAGCAGTTAAGGGTTTTTAGTGGGTCTCGAGCTCGGAGAGTGAGAATCCCCACATTGTTCCCCCTCAGGAGAGGGTGTGTTCGTCTGTTTGCAGATTTTCCCCCTGCTACACAAAAAAAAAAAAAAAAAAAAAGAGCCATTTCATAAAATCGTTTAAGGTACTAAATAATGAGAAAAATTCGGCAATCCAAATTTGTCATTTTCATTCCCACGAAAAAATCGAACGGGCCAATATCCTAAACGAAACCATATGGTTGAGACAGTCATCACAAGCTAAGTTTTTGCCCATTGCTTGCGATAATTCAGATAACAAATGATCTAGGGTTGAGTAAATTCATAAAAAATCAGAATTCATTGCGTTATGAAATGAAAGGGATGTAAAATATCGACACGAGAGAAAAAAATTATTCTCACTATCAAGAAAAAGATAATCCTCGACAACCTGGATAGTGCCATGCAATATTATTTGGCGAATTGAATAAATGAATCTATCATTTTACGCATATATCGTAGAAGAAATCATGGAATTCATTGTACAGGGTGATTTCGTAAACTTTAAAGAATTGTCCGAATTTATGTGATACGGTCCTGCAAATCAAATTATATTTGATTGCAGTTTTATGGAACCTAATACTATCTTCATTCCAAATTTTGGATAAATAGGTGATTCCGTTCAGGAGATTTTGTTGTACAGGATGTTTTTCAAATTTGAATGGAAATTAAAACCAATCTATAGACCGGTTTTAATTCAAATTTGAAAAACACCCTGTACAACAAAATCTAGAACTCCTATAGGTATAGATACTACATATGGGGGTTTTTCGTGATCCTCTAGGTGTTTGTTCTCTATCTCGCAAAAATGTATCCCATCTTATCCCATCTTATATTTCTACTGAAACCTCATCTATGTACAAGCACGTCGAATTTTATTCAGTAATATCCTACAATGTAGCTCCGCCGACAACCATTTTCCGAAAAAAAAATTATTTGAAATTCTGCCCATCTTTTCCTTCGTAGAACACGGTGTGTAATCATTGACCACCAATTCTGATACACCCTGTAATATCCTGATGTATTCGGATATCTATTTACGGCACTGAACAGTACCTAAATCAAAATTCAAATACAAACAAGCTTCCATGAAAGAGTTTATTCCCAAATCTCTCAACATTCCGGAATAAGCTGTTGTTCACATTTATCTGAAACAAAAACATATCCTAAACTCACAAAACCCACAGACTATCTTCCATTTTGTGAGTTGTGTCCCAACTGATTGCATTTCCTGCAAAGATACCTCTCATGTTAAAGCCATTTCTCTAAAATGGCTTGGGTTGGGTAAATTGTTGTCTTTGAGCGCAGGTAGGTATGTGCAAGTGCAAGTGCATGTCAAAAGTTTAAGTAGAATCTTCCTGTACTCTTTATAGTATTAAGTCTTGTTTGGCTACTAACAATGAAGACACTGAAGGGTAAAGACTAAAAATCTGAGCTTTAAAACTAAAACTACCCATCAACCTCCAATGCAATTTGAATTGCACAAGGATCCTACATGGACTTTTGTTTTCAGTCGATAATTCAGTGATGATTATTCAGAATATCATTCTGGAATCAAAAAATGATGTTCATACGTCCATTAAATTATTCTCAAATGCTACTTCCTCAATATATTCGGAAATGAGAAGGTTTCAGTGATTTCGTTTTATAAATCGAGTGACTGTCAAATCGTTGATCGAACAATCACACAGTTTTATGAAACCCGCTGTTAAGGTTATTTTAAAGATTCAAAATATGTGTCTGCTAATTTTTCCCCGAGAATCTGTGGCCAAATTTTGTTGCATTCCTTTCGGGACAATCCTCATATTGAAATCGAAGTGAGCCATAAATAATAGACTCATAGAAAAAAACTGTAATAAATATTATTTCATATGTGATGATTCCTGAAACTAGCCAATGAATTTAATGATTAACTATTGAAGGTAGTGCAGAATTTGTCACAGAATAGTGCAAGTTTTGTTTTTGTGTTATGACAGAAAACAATAGATCTATTTTTCTCAAGCCTGTCCGCGCAAATCAATTTTTGGCATTATCTCGACATTTGAAAAAGGAATTTAGTAGCGGTTCTGATGTCCCAGTTAATGTTATTGAATATTCAATCGCAAAAACTTCTGAAGTACTTTGCTACAGACTATTCAAGAATGATTGACATGCCCGTAGGCCAATTTGTTCCATAAATTAAGGACATAAACAGCAGTAAAAATTTAAATTATCTTCAGTCAGTGCATAGATTCACTTATAATAGGTCTATAGATCATTGTTTATTATCAATACCTACCAACCTGAATTCCGCTCCGCAACACAAAATCTCAATTTATGGGCTATAACCAACTTAAATTTGATTTTCCATAGTTATAGTCAATCATTCTTGAATATAATGATTAACTATTCTATGAAGTACTCCATTTTTCTGGATAAAATTAAATTCGCTGTTTTATAACTAGTTGGCAATGAGAAAAAGTGACCCTCTTGAGTAAGTGTAGGCCTACTTCATTATTGCCAGCCTTCTCTAATATCTTTGAATTAGCAATGTCCTTGAGATTAGTGGATGAAAATAAATCAGTATGTATTTCCTATACCAACAAGAATATTTGAGGGGCACATAAACCAATACTTCCAGCAAGTTTTACATAGTTTGGGGATTAAAAATTTGGCGTTAGGTCGTTTCGTAGGCATTTAATTGAAATGATCATATACATACTTCTACTTCTGCAATGGCATATTAGTAAGGAATTAAGGGAAAAGCAAATTATTGGATACGAATCGCCGAAAATCTGAAAATCTTCGTCGGGAAGCACACCAAATTTAAATGAATTATCACTATTTGTACGACAATCAATAAATAAAAGTTGATATGATATTATGCTTATACTTCCAAAAACAAATAATTGAAAAAAAATACTATGCGTTATAATTATTAGATTTAAATAATCTGCTTTCAAAAAACGTTATCAACGACGAGACTACGAAACTTTTACGAGACTCTAGCACTAGAATTGAGACGAGACGATACTAGGAGCCTACGAGACGAGACTTCATATGTTGTCGGCGAAAGGAGACTACAGTAAAGTCTCGTCTCGTTGATCTTGTGGGCTCACTAGATACTATTCTATCTGTCGAATAGAAGCAAGCTATTGTTGAGGTATGAATAATGATGTGAAGTGTGAGATTCAAATTGCAGAATTGAAAATAGGTCAAGGTACCATTATATTGGTTCAATTTTATTTCTGATATTTGTTAATAATCTACCAGAAGCAATTGAAAAGTATTCAATGACACACTATGTAGATGATAATTATAAATGTGTTTTTTTAGGGACGCGATCTAACAGAAATTATGTATAATACTGAGGATGCTTTTTCAAAAAAAAATTGGTACTCTATGAATAAATTAGTTATAAATGAATCCGGAACTAATTCAGTCCTGTTTTACCCAAAACAGGCTCAAAATAACTATAACGACCATTCTCATAGTAAAATTTAAAGTTCCTTATAATTTTAAAACTTCCTTCTTAGTCCTACTTAAAATGACATGAAAGGAAGCTTTGTTTGAGGGACTTCAAACTTCCCGCAGTATCATTTTTAGTGGGACTAAAGCAAGCTTCAAGCTTGAAGAGACTTAATATTTGCATAAGAAACTGGCCGCGAAAGTACTATTTTTCTACAAAACAATAATGTGAAACTGTTATCAGACGCCAAATTCTTTAGTGTTTATAGCTATTGATTAATTCCTTAACTGGGAAATTCATATCGATAAAGTCAAGTCACAATATTTTGTGTTATTTAATGCATTCCAAACTAGGAACATCCAAAAACATAACTCAGAAATCTCTAAACTCTACCAAGAAAATTTTCAAACGTCAAAAACAACGACAATCTACCATCTAACCTACCTAAACAATTTTATAGAGTGCGGTGGATAACTAGACCACCGAACACGTCACTAACAATATTACAACGACAATGCAACATAAAAACAATAACAAGCTTGCTACAACTTACAAATCAAACATATCTTCTACAAATCTTGGCATTAGAGCAAAAATATTTTGCTCTTTCTATCGATCTATCTATCGATGATAAACTCTCCGTTTGTGGCACGTTCTGGAGACCACAAGACCCAATTCCGAACCATGAAGCAGAATTTCGCTATACGTTAATTAAAAATAGAAATCCCTTTTATTATTTTTGCTTTGGGAGAATCTCCAAATTGCAATACACGACTAGATAAGTGAACTGATTCGGAATCGGTTCGGGGTTGAAACTACAAACCACGAACGAAAATACTTCCTTCTGTGCTTATCTGCTTTCCTGACGAGTTGAGGCTAGCAAAAATCATACCGGTACATAAGAAAGGCGACAATAAAGATCACAACAAGTATAGATCAATATCGATACTGCCAGCTATGTCGAAAATTTTTGAATCTCTTGTCAAAACAAGAATTACTTCGAAAAATAACCTGCTAAGTGTCAAACAACATGGATTTAAGAGGACGAGGTCCACTACTACCGCGCTGGACAAAATGGTAGCTGTACTAACCTGTATGGACCTCAGCAAAGCTTTCGACTGTATCAGTCCATAGCAAACTACTCTGCAAATCGTAGTATATTGGCGTAAGAGGTACACCAAATTTATGAGAGCATATCTGGAAAATCCTAAACATAACCTAAACCTAAATGGGAGCGTGTCATCTATGAGAGAAAACACTTCAGGAGTGCCCCAATGTCTCATTTCTAAACACAGCAAAGGATGAAAAGTTATTCCTAGAAAAGTCAGGAAATTCGATGGAAGGGGCTGCCCAATGATCCAACAGCAATGAATGTAAATACAGACAAAACGCAGTAACTGGTAATAACTACAAAATTTCACAACATCGAGAATTTAAATCTACTGGAACAGTCGGTGGAAATTTGACATGGACACAACATGTAAATGAGTTGTGTAGCAAGCTTTCGACTGCAATATTCGCCATGAGACAGATAAAGAACTTCCTGACTGCAAGAAAAGCACTTCTCATCTATTTTACGCAATTCCACGGAAGAATGACCCACGGTATAATCCTATGGAGAGGTACTCCGGATGCTGGTAGGGTTTTCATAAAGCAAAAGTGTGCCCTGTCTGTGACCAGCTGAAAACCGTTTTTCAAGAGATAGGGGAATATGGCATCCTCATAGCTCCATGCTGATATATTCTTGAGTTTTGTATATTCATAGAAATAAAAATACTTTTCTGAAACGCTCCGCTATATACGATCACCAAACAAGAGCTAAGTACAAATTTTCAATAACCAGACATCGATTGAAGAAGAGGATGAAGAATAACCACATTTTTCACGTAGTGAGAATGTATAACAAACTTCCAGATCAGGTTACCTCCTTTCGTTGTGAGGCTTTCAAGAAGATCGCGCAGGCACCAGCTTCTACTCCGCCGAACCGTACAGGGTAATTGTTTCTGACAGGTCCCACTTGGTTCACCGATGGCTCTGTGATGCCCACAGGGACTGGAGTGGGAATAGTGGGACCTCCTTTCAATCTGTCCAACCCTCTAGGGAAGGATTGTTCCATAATGCAGGCTGAACTGTATGCTGTCCTGGCCTGCACACTGGAGAATATCCGCAGAGGGTACTACGGTAAACACATCTATATTTGTTTTGACAGTTAGGGAACCCTGAAATCCCTTTCTGAGGAAAGGGTCAACTCACACCTAGTAGAGGAATGCAGGGAGGCTCTGCGGGAGCTAGGCTCTGATAACATTGTGAAAGTTATCTGGTGC
Source organism: Coccinella septempunctata (assembly GCF_907165205.1). NCBI lineage: Eukaryota > Metazoa > Arthropoda > Insecta > Coleoptera > Coccinellidae > Coccinella > Coccinella septempunctata. The sequence continues at coordinate 25,214,877 of NC_058191.1, read as the reverse complement.
CCTGCGCACGCAGGATTTACGGGAAACGAGAAGGCAGATACACTTGCTAAGCGGGGAGCCCGCTCAGCTTTTTTTGGTCCGGAACCGGCGCTGCCTCTCTGTCGTATGTACATCTGTCAAGAACTTCTTCAATAGATGGCTAGACAAAAATTTTCCTCTGAATGGAGCATGAGATGTGGTCTCCGACAGTCGGGGCTTCTCTTTGGGAGACCGCCCTCTGAGTCTAGTGACTGGAGCAATGACTGGCCATTTGTTTAATAAACACTTGAATAGAATGGTACTGACCGGCTGTTCCCTGTGCCGCTAGTGCAGGAACACTGATGAAACGGTTGAACATATTCTGTTCATCTGCAGCAACCTTGAAGAGTTAAGGATGACACAACTAGGAAATACAACACCCACAATTCCTATATTGAGAGGAACTCCTCTCTGTCGACTTGTGGCGTTTTTGTCAGCGTGTCTCAGGGTTTGAGTCTCTCCAACTACAAGCGGACGCACAATGGGTCACTAGGCCTCAGTTCAGCCCAGTGAGTCACCACACGTAGAAGAAAAAGAAGAAGAAGGGGCTTTCAAGAGAGTTGACAAGTTTCTGCTCCCTGCTTGCCAAGAATGCCTTTTACTCAATGGATGAGTTTATGTTTCATCGGTTCTAGTCTGTCACATTGTATGTCTAAGTATGTTATTTGTCTGATTGTCTTGTACATGTATGTATATGTTTTGAAATGATCTTTACTTTTGTATGTATCAGTTATACAACAATTTTGTTTTCGACATACCATGTGAACTTTTTCGAGGGAATTAAATGGAGTGGAGTTGTCTCACATTATTCACCAATGAAAAAATTTACACCAAAATTCAACAGCAGCAGTCGAAGGACGCCGGAAAAAGCTCTATCGCCAGCAAGGCGAGATTCGAACGGAAACGTCGGCACTAGCGCTCACTCTAATCGGAATAGATAATTTTTCCGAATTTATTCGAATAGGAAATGGGGCATGAGAACCTAGTCGGGCTATCGGCTGTTTAATCTCCTGCGAACCGCACGTAGCGCCAAAACGTCCCAGATAAAGGATGATTGTTTAGGATGTCGTAGGTTGGTGTTGCGTCGAATTTTAAAATCGACAACGGCTATATCTGCATTATGGTTATTGCGGTTTTCTGTTCCGATTGCGCGGCCGTATAAACGACAATTTAATGAATAATTTAGCATTTCCGAATCACGATGCTACTTGTAAACAATGTTGTTACTTGTATCAAATTGGCTATTCAATTTATAGCCCAAGAGTCAGCGGTCAAGATCACTTAGGTGTTTTGAATAAACAGAAAGTTTATCATTCGAAAATTCAGTGGGTACTGATGAAATCCTAAAACCTTGCTGCTTCCTTCTGTTTCGAGCACAACGATGATTTTATTAAATTTCAGCAGCAAAAACGTCACATTCTAACAGGAATGAAAATTTGTAAATTCCAGAAAAGGCTAATTACAGAATTAATAAAAATCGACCTGGTTGACCTTTGAGGTTCTAAAACGTAGAGTGATTTTTTAAATTGCAACGAAAAATCTCAAGATTCAAGTGTTTCAACATGGCTCAGAGTAAATAGTAAAATTTAGTTCTGAGGATACTTACAAAAAAAAATCAATACACAGGATGAGTCTTTGACTCGTACAAATATTTTAACAGTAGATTCTTGGGTCGAAAGAAACCCTTTTTTGCTTTTCCATTTTTTCAGAATCGGCTCAGTTTAAAAGATGCAGGCTGTTGAAAAACCAAAAATAAATGTTATTTTTAGTTCTCACAAAGGGTTTTATCGAATGAAATGATTTCGGAACATAGTTTATTATTTATTTGATTAATCTTTTTCGAATAGAAGATATCACTCACGCCATCCAGTTTTCTCATTATGACCATTACGTACCATAAAAATTTTCAAATCAAAGAAACTCAATAGGACTTCAGTACTCAAAGCTAATGTTAGCATTGCAACAATGAAAATCTCCAGATTCGAGCATCACGAAAATTTGTAAATCATAGACTTTAGTACTAACGACATTAAAAAAATCAAAAGGACTAACCCGAGTTCAAAAAAATAATGATCTGGCTGACCCCGGTTTCTGAAACCGGAAGTGAATTCTGAAATTGTAAAAAAAAATTAAGGGGCTTTGAAATTGCAAATAGAAATTTCAAATGATATAAGGTTACGTCCTTGGGTAAACATGATGAAGTTGGTTTCACAGGAATAGGACTGGTAGAAATGAAGTCACCAAGTTGAAATTAACCGACGTTTCGTCCATGTATTTGGACTCTATCAAGGCTACGAGAAAGATAAAAATGATCAAAGCACAACATAAATATGTTGCATAAAATGACAACAGAGTAGAAGTTGACATGAATCTAACCAAGTTCAATGAATCGAATATAGATAATATATCTAGTGGGTTACAGAGGGTCTTCAAAATGGACTGTGACACTTTGCTGAACAATCGAAAATTAGGGCACAAAGAACTATACATTTAGAAAGTTTATTATTTCAGTTGTTTTAAGTTCCTTCTGTTGATGAAAACAACTGAAATAACAAAATTTCTGAATGTATAGTTCTTTGCCCTAATTTTCGATCGTTCAGCAAAGTGTCACTGTCCAATATAAAGACCATCTGTAACCAACAGGACACAATATTTCTGGAAGTCGAATGAAGAGTTGTTCCTATTTTTACTACTTGCCTGCAGAACAATTAGATGGTTTTGAATTTGGAATACTTCGTATGATCTTGCTTTACCTATCTATTGGGAATTCAATAGAAACGTAAGTAGTAGGTGAATTTCCAATAATTCCCATTAATACACAAACACCCATAGCAAGCCAGGACTCAAACCCAGGGATCAGGCAGTGATAGTCAAGTACAGTGACCGCTACTCCATGGAGCCAGCTACAGAATGTTTCCTGAACTGGGATTTTAATTGGTTCCCTGCAGGACGATTAGATGAAGTACCTATATTCAGAAACAAAAGTCGTGTACTTCGTGTCATCTCTCCTTACCAATCTATTGAGAATTCCATTACAACGTTAGTGGTGGGTCAACACGAAATTCAACGTTGATGTAACGTTTCTTACATCCCATTGAGGCTAAAGTCACGGGTTGTTAAATAGTTTCGTATTAAGCCGAAATGTAATATTTCTTTCTCCTTACTATTATTGAATATATTTTGTAAAAGCACCGCAAGGACACGTTTCTTATTAGTGGTTAGATTAACGCGTTTTTGAATAAGTAGTTTTATATCCAACGCTGGTTTTATACTTACTATTGCTTAGTATTCATAGTAGTAATAAGAGTATTGGTTATTGATTCAAACCTCTGCGATAAAGAATCTATCCTATTACTGGCTACAGTATCGGTTTGTTGAATGGTTTCTTATTCAACGTTGATATAATGCTTCTTACTACTTATTGAATATACGTTGTAAAAACAAGTGTCTTATTGGTAGCTATACTAACGATTGAATCATATTCATACGTTGATGATCGATGAAACATTCCGAGTCATTCGCTTGACAAGAGAAGACGTGCTACAGTGCTCCTAGTGCTATAAAAGAGAAAGCGGACGAGAAAGTCGAAGTGTCACAGTGCCGTAAAAGAGAAAGCGGAGGTGAAAGTGCCCACTAACCAAGCTACGGAATATTTGATTCCGTCTGTGAAGTTTGTGTAGGTTCTATATTTGTTATCGGAATTTTAATTCGTTAAAATTTTCAAAGTTGGTTTTCATCCTAAGTGTCCAGAGAATTTTTTTTTTCTCGTTGGTACTGCAGAAAACATCAGGTGAGCTTATTTTTCGTATCTCTTTTCTGATTTTTATCATAGCGTATAAAACATTCGGCTTTATACCATAGTTTTATATTAGACTATTTCAGTGAAGATTTCTGAATATTTTATTATTTTCAAATTGTTTGATATTTTGAGATTTTTGATTATAAAACCATGTCGGAAACATCAGATGATGAGGGTTCCTACATGGAAGCGACCGATGCTGAAGAGTTCAGCGAAGGCGAACATGAGGAGCTTGTAAAGCTCAGAGAAGAAAATGGGCAGTTGAAAGCTCAAATAGTAAAACTGACTGAAACTGTGTCACAGTTGATCGGTGAGATGCGCCTCTTGAGGGAGGAAATGACCCGCAATAATATGACGAAATCTCCCACTTACGCCGCAATCACAAAGCCGGTAGCGGGTTCCAAGAATAATTCCCTTATAGGAATTGTTTCACAACCCGAAACAAGGAAAAATGATTCAACGCAGGTCGCGAAGGCCCCAAACGCGCCCCCAACTAAACGCGCGCGAAAAGAAAGCTCCTCTTCTGATGAGGAGACTGTCAAGAAGGCAACGGAAGTGCCTAAAAGAGATAAAATTCCACCCATCACGATGATGGGCACCTCAGATTGGGTAGAGATATCTAAAGCTCTCTACACAAAAAGAATAAATTACAACCGTGCAACTACAGTTAAAGACGGTATAAAAATCATCGCGTCAACCGTAGATGATTTTAGAAAAATCACTACATTCTTCGAGCAGCATGGTAAAGAATTTTTTACCTACCAAGTGGAGGAGGAGAAGAAGATATATGCCGTTATTAGGCATTTACCAATCGACGCTGATCTTGCGTTGATCAAGGACGACCTGATATTCCAGGGAATATCAGACGCTGAGGTGTCCAGAATGACATCGAACAAGACAAAGAAACCAATACCTCTCTACCTGGTTAAAACCCAGAAAAAGGAAATCTTCGAAGTGAAGCGACTCTACAACCTCTGTATTGTGGTTGAACATAAAAAGAGGCCTGAAAGTCCAAGCCAGTGCTTTAGGTGCCAAAGGTACGGACATGCACAAAACAAATGCTCCTTCCCGTGGAGATGCGTGAAGTGCTCAGGAAGTCATAGCAGCAATGACTGCACACTCACCAGAAAAGGTGAAGAGAGAAATGCCACATGCGTCTTATGTGGAGAAGAGGGCCATCCAGCTAGCTACAAAGGATGTAGCGAGTTCAAGTTAGTGACCAGAAAGAAAAATTCCCGAAAATCAGTTGAACAGAAAAAGAAGGTAACAAAAACAACAACTTCTGAACAAAAAATTCAGGAAGCAGCGAAGACCCAACCTACAGAGCAGGAAAAGAAGAGGGAGACTCCAAAACCCGTCCAGAAAAAAGAAGGACAGAAAAAGCTTACAATAAAACAAGCTGTGAACAGTCAACAGGAGAAGAAAAAGATATCTGAATCAGCCGATGATTTAGATATCTTCACGGAAAAAATTTTCAACAAGATAATGTTGAAAATTGAGAGGGAAATGGAGAAAAAACTCCAAGCATTATTCAGTAAACTGAATTAATGGACCTTACGGATATTAGGAAGAAATCCCTCAAGATAATCTCGTGGAACATAAACGGGATCAACACTCGGAAAGCCGAGATAGAACAAATAATATCAGAAAGACAACCTGATATTATAGCCCTACAGGAAACAAGAATAAACCGCAACAGAAGACTGAATTTCATGAATTATGAAACATATAGATGTGACAGAATTACAAACACCGGAGGAGGAGTAGCAATATTGGTGAGAACAGATCTGAAACACTACTTTAAAAGTAGATCCGACGAAACACAAGGAAAAACAGAAAAAGTGACGATTGTTGCCGAATTAAATCGGCAAAGAGTCGAAATAACCTCGGCGTATAAGCCACCACAAAACAATCTATTGGAAGAAGAGATAAACAACATGTTGGAAGGATCAAACCCGAAAATCTCCATCGGAGATTTCAACTGTAAATCCCCATTATGGAATAGCATAACAGAGAATAGAAATGGCAAAAAACTCAAGGATTTCGCCGAAAAACAAAATGCCATAGTTATTGGACCAGAGCTACCGACATATCTTGCTTTTGGAAGAGGAATACCAGATGTAATAGATATCGCGATATTGAAAAATATAACTCAAGAATTCTCGATTGAAACTTTGGAAGATGGAACCTCAAACCACAATCCCGTGGAATTGACAATTGGAGAAGAACCAAGAGAAAAACTGCTGGAAATAAGAGAATATACCAATTGGACTAAATACAGCCATTTAATACAATCGGAAATAACAGAAATTCCAACAATAAACACTCCAGACGATCTGGAATGTGCGGTTGATAAACTGGAAGAGATTATATTGAAAGCTTACGAAAAAAGCACGAGAAGAGTGAAGAGACCAGCTCCAAGTCATCCGCATGGCGATACGCCTAAAGAAGTAAAAGATCTTATACAAGAAAATCGAAGACTCAGAAGAATATATAGGATGAACAAAAATGATCTAAATAGAAGGAACCTCAACCGACATAGCCAAGTTCTGAAAAATGCCCTGAAAGATCTAAGAACAAGCAGATGGAACAAAAGGGTTCAAGAACTGAATACAATCGATCATTCTGCATGGAGAATGCAAAAAAGCCTACGAGGAGAAAAGACTAAAATTCCACTCCTACACGGAGAAAGGGGAATGGCTTATACCAATACTGATAAGGCAGATGCATTGGCGGACTCGATCGAACGAGAATCGAGAATAAATTACAGGATAGACGACGATAATGAAGATTTGGAAGAACTGGTTGAAGAAAATGATGAAGAAATGGATGAATTACCAGCGACTGCTGAAATAGACAAGCCAACATCGCCAAATGAAATCAGGGAAATAATTAGAAGTTTGAAGAAGAGGAAAGCTCCCGGAAGCGATAAAATAACGAATGTTATGTTGAAGAAATTACCTAGAAAAGGTATAGCCGCTCTAACAAATATCGCGAATGGAATTATTAGGACAGAACACTACCCAGAAAAATGGAAAACAGCAGAAGTCATAGTATTCAATAAACCATTCAAAGAGAAGAAGTTTCCACAAAACTACAGACCGATAAGTCTACTGTCGGCTTTAGGAAAAGTAGTAGAAAGAATTATCGCCACGAGGCTAAATGAGGAAACCGAAAATCTGGAACTAATTCCACCAGAACAGTTCGGATTCAGAAGAGAGCATTCAACAGAACAACAATTTTTAAGGCTCACAGAGTACATAACAGAGGGATTCCAAAATAAACAAGCTACAGGTCTTGTTTTACTAGACGTCGCCAGAGCATTCGACAGAGTATGGCATGAAGGATTAATATATAAGATGAGATGTGCTGGATATTCGATCAAAATATGCAAGTTGATCAGGAATTATCTCAAAAATAGAAGATTTTACGTGAAAGTGGGAGGAGAATGCTCCTCAACAAAAGATATAGAGGCTGGAGTACCCCAAGGATCAGTACTTGGGCCACTTCTGTACAACATATACATCCACGATATTCCGAAAAATCCAAAAACCATGCTAACGTTATATGCTGACGACACAGGCATAGCAACTCGACACCGAAACCCTGAAATAATAGAACGAGTTCTACAAGAGTCGATTGACGAAACAAATGACTGGTGCATAAAGTGGAAAATCAAGCTTAATGGACAAAAGAGCCAAGCAATATTACTACAGAAGAGAAGACTGCGACCCACAACAAAACCGGATGTTGACGGCGAAGAAATCGACTGGAAAAATGAAGCCAAATATTTAGGAATAACGCTTGACAAAGGACTTACCTGGAAAAGTCATATCAAACAAGCAATCGACAAAACGAAAGCAGCGATGAATAGACTCTATCCTCTGATAGGAAGAAGAAGCCACATGTCGAAAGAGACAAAATTGAAGATAATCAAAGCCGTTGCTAGGGCTCAACTGACTTATGGATCCGTTGCCTGGGGTTTCGCGGCAAAGAGCCATATCAAAAGAATTCAGGCCACTGAAAACAAGCTGCTACGATGTGCAATAGATGCACCTTGGTTTGCCAGGAATAGACAGATTTATAAGGACCTGAAATGGGAAACCATAACGGAATTCATGAACAGAAAAGCAGAGAAATTATTCGAAACAGCGAAAATCCATCAGAATCAAGAACTCAGGAGACTAGTGGACTACGATCCAGAGGAAGACAAAAGGAGAATGCGAATTTACCGGAGGAGACCAAGAGATCAATTAAAAAGAGATTAAAATAAGAACAGAAACTTATTGAAAAATTCAATAAAGTGTTAATCCAATAGAGGATAAACACATAAATCCCAGCACGATAGTGTGCGAAAGAAAACCGACCAAGAGATGAACGGTTTATAGGCAAATGCCCGGAACCAAAATTCAAGAAGCAGTAGGGTTTTTAGTGGGTCTCGAGCTCAGGAGAGTGAGAAACCCCACACTGTTCCCCCTCAGGAGATGAGGGTGGTTCGTCTGTCTTGCAGATTTTCCCCCTGCTACACCAAAAAAAAAAAAAAGATCGATGAAATCAACGTGTGGTTGAATTTAGGTTTCGAAGAACACGTGTTCTTCAACTCTCTCTACTATACTCCATTCCCTTTTATAAAAGTAGTAGGTTGGCCATGAGATAATTTTCTCATTTCTTTTTGTAACTATAAGGAAGTAAGAGGTGCCTACAGATTACTCTGACGTGACGTGGGAACACGTCATAATGCGCATGATTCAAAAATCTAACATGGGGTTTGCGAGGAAGCGTTCAAATGTTATGACGTGACGTGAGACATGCATTCCCACGTCACGTCAGAGTAATATGTAGGCACTCATTAAATGTCGTTAATGTCAAAACGAACGTTGCTTCAACTATCTACTGAAGAGAAAGATTTTCTTTGTTGTTATCGCTGCAAAAATGCCGAAGGAGCTTGCCAAATAGACAAGAAAGACTATCAAGAAATGGTGCAATTTAGAATTAAGATACTATCTTTCTTATATCAACTCTGATATTTCAAAATCAATAATATATCCGACAGTATGGAACATATTCAATGTAAGTAAATTTATGTTATGTTTCATCTGAATCTGAACGACTTACGAGGATATATTGAAAAATTCTTAGCCTACTACAGAACCAAACAAAATATTTTATTACTCAACATGAGTATTTTCCTCTTAATTACAGCGAACCTGCAAAGTCTGTAGACCTTTCAAAAATAATGTTTAATGACAGTCGGATGGAGCCAAATCTGGTGAATAAGGATGCTGTTCTAGAAATTCAAACCCTAAATCACGAATTTCTTGCATGGCAACATGAGATTTGTGTGCAGGGGTGTTGTCCAGCAAAAAAAAACCTTTGGATGTAATGTCGAATAGTTATTCTTCCACTTTTATCCAAAAAATCAATCATGTTTACTCCATGACAATCCCAAAAAACTGAAGCAAGAACTTTTCCAGCAGATTTTTGGGCACGAGTGTCGCCATTCCATCGATTGTTGCTTTGTTTGTGGATCGTAGAAATGTACCCAAGTCTCATCCATAGTAACAATTCGGTTTAAGAAGTCTACATCGTTTTCGAATCGAGCGCAGATCGAACGCGATGCTTCTACCCTTGCACGCTTTTGGTCAACATTCAAACATTTGGGCATCCATTTTGCAGCAATTTTTCTCATGTCCAAATTGACGTGAACTATATGATGAACGCGTTCATTTGAAATATTCAGTGCTTCAGATATCCGTTTTAGCCCAATTCGACGGTCTGATAAAATCATGTCATGAACTGCATCGATATTTTCGGGGACTGACACAGAAACTGGCCTTTCCGATCGGTCATCATCTTCAATGGAAAATTAACCTCTTTTGAAGCTTGAAGTCCAATTTTTCACTGTCGCATACGAAGGACATTTATCACCAAGGATATTAAGCATATCTTCGTAAATCTGCTAAACTTTTAATCCTTTTAAATACAGGTACTTGATGATGGTTCGATACTCCAATTTTTCGATTTTCACAATTTTGCTGGATATCTTCTTTCTTTCAATTTATTGCGTAACTTTTTTGTCCTCAAACTTCAAACTGACACTTTTAATCTAATGAGTTATTATTCGTTGCTATGGTAACGCAATGTTTTTTTTATGCATGGAACTGGTCTAGGCTAACTAGATATCAATACATCCTCGTATATTTTAGCTGGATGTTTCCACAACAGGGAGATTGTGAATGATGAGGATGACCTTCTATTAGAAGGCCAAAAAAGATCATGGCAATGACAAATTTGGAATTATAAATTGAAAAATGCATGATTGTTCTTCTAAAAACCAATAAAAATGTCCCAATTTGGAAAACATCAGGAATTCACAACTTCGAAACTCCATTTCTATTTGAGTTCGCTGTTTATTGAAATTTCGATGAGACGCCTAATTTCACAAATGATTTTATTATTTGAATATCATTTTTATTCATGGCGAGTATAATACAGTTGCTGAGTACATTAGAAATTTTGGTTCCTTTCAAATAAAAACTAACAGGAAATAGACAATATTCGTATATCTATGTTGGTGGTGTTGGCACATACTAGAGGTAGTTGAACAGACAATCTTTCCATAGGGAAATGAATTTCAAGTGACCTAGTCAGTTGGCCAATTGTGAATTTGACGATATAATGCAGATGTGAACCATAAGCAACGTTCAAGAGCATTACGAAGAGATGGTGCAAATCGGAACACACCTTTTCAAGGCTCTTCCTCCAGCCATTTCACTTCCTCAATGCCCAACGTCACAGAGGAGAGGAACGTTCCATACCCCGGTATTTTATAACCTTCCCGACAAGCCTACGCGCTAATGAAAAATGTCAAGAACAAGCCAATTCATCAACGCCGCGGAAAAAGTGAAAACAATCGACAATTAAGGTTCAGTCCGTAGACGGGCCAGCGTATAGGGAACTGTGAACTGTCGATCTTCTGAAGACGAATGGCATTTCTTTGTGAGTGCGGTCGTTAAATGCAAGCCGGTACAAAATGGAAATGAATAGGCCTGTGCCCGCGGATGTGAACGAACTCTTATCAACCACGGTTCAACAATCAATATCGAAACGATGCATAGAAATTGATATGTCAGCGAAGAGAAAGGGAGGCGGTGGGCGAGGCTGCTGACTGAACGTTGTGCACTTCGAGGTGCGTTCCGTAATCACCGGTTGCACTTGTCGATGTAACTCGCTTCCATCGATTTTTCTCGAATAATGAAATGATGAAAATTTTGTAGATTCGTTAATTATTTCCTAATCCCGAATTTCTTTCCATACTTGTATTATACCAGAACACCTGGATTACTTTCGAAACAGTTCGTCGGAGTTAAAAATAAGTTTTAAACGTTCAAAATTGAATTGAACACCAAAACTCCAATCTCCACGAACCCAGCACCAAAAAGTTTGTGAATAGTTTTAGCCACGTTCCTGCTCAATTTTCAAGCTCTTAAATAAGTTAATAACATCTAACCTAACTTAACCGTCGAATGTCAAAAGCTTCAAGTTGGAAACCTTCCTACATCCTAAATTGGAAACATTTGCAGATGAACACGATCTGGGGGAGATCTGGTTCCAGCAGGATGGGGCTACAGCCCCCACATCTCGAATTTTCGTTTTGAAACAGTGACGTAAGGTGGCCAGCGCACTCACCTGATTTGAGCATCTGCGACTTCATTCTAACTTAAACAATAGTGGGAGCGTCCACCAAAGTAGCGTAGCACTGACATGGCACATACATGACAAAGGCATAATTTTCAGACATAAACTGAGAACGACTGATACTTCTCTCAGGTGTGACATATCTGAAAATTATGCATCGCCTTTCTCATGTAGGTATGTGCTATGTCAGTGCTACGCTACTTTGGTGGGCGCTCCCCCTAAGATCTTTAAACATCGTCCACATACCCTGCCACGATTCAAGCACTAATTAAACGATAAATTCCGGTATATACATATACCACTCGGTATAAGGAAAAAAGTGGTCGAAAACTTCCGAAATCGACTACATACCAAATAAGTGTATCGCTGCTGACAATTTCGCTTTCAGAACTTGAGTTCAAAAACTATATTTTTTACTGATTCGAATAAATAAAACTATCCTCAATTCTAAAGACCTTTGCAACTCTAGAATCCTCTCTGCCCAATTTAATTCATTAATTTCCTGTTTCCAGATTTGAGATCAGTATTTCCAATGCTAAATCAATGTCCTATAATTGCCCTCTGGTAACTAGAGTTGACTACAGAAGTAGGAATCTGAATATTAGAGCTCCGGTCCTACATGGCCAGTAAATGCAAAATATAAGGGGGTCATACTCAACTAGAACAAGCATATAGATCAAAGATTATGGGGTAGGGAAGATAGGAAACTAAGCGACTAAAGTGATGTGAGCGCCATCTCGTGTTTCAAATGTGTTACTCAGACCCTTAGACTGGCTGAATTATAATTTAAGGGCCATTTGCAGAAACATATGAAATTTTGTAAGATTTCAGATAGCCATTTTGATCGAAGTGGTTTTGATTTTCGTACCGCTTTTTGTTTATCTAGCTCCTTCTAGTTGCTGGTAGGAGTCTCAAACTGTCTTATTGCATGGTGAAGAATTGTGGATCAAATAAAAAGGATTTTCCGAAATTAAGTTTTCTACTTTACTAAGGAAAATGGAAATGTAAGTATTATAACCCGAACTATGTGAACCAGTCATTCATTGATTTTTATTTTCAGTGCTCCGAAGTGGATAAAATTTTTGAGAGGTAAAGAAAATGACTCGAGAAAATACTACACCGTGTGCAGTGAACATGTAACTGCAAGTCAATTCTTTCAATATATTTGGAAATGAAAAGGTTTTATGGATTTTGTTTTGGGAATCGAGTAACTGTCAAATCGTTGATCAGGCAGTCAAATTTTTGTGAAACCTTGTGTGAGTCTTTTGTTCATTCATTAATCAATTTATATATTGCGTCATAAAGAAACCATATCATAGAGGAATCATAAAAAAAGCATACTGATGGGCTAACGTATAGGTTTGGTGTACCTCTGAAACTGAAAGGTTTTTTTTTTTTTGGTTCTGAAAATTCTGTCCTAATTAGTACGTAAAGAACTGAAATGTGTATGCTTTCATGGTTATTGAATGTTGGTTCATATTAATTTCTAAAATAAATTATATAAATTCAACTAACTTTATCAATTTAAAACTATGTATTGCAGAGAAATTACACCTTTGACATTTTTGTATTTTTTTAATGAATTGCAAATAAAAATATAACACATCTGTCAGCGTATTCCCCCGATAACAATTGATTCCAAACAATGTTCGGATTAAAATTGACATCCTGATCACAAAACAAAACCATACTTTTGTTTTGTCGCTCAAGATTTTTTTTTCTGCTCTCTACAAAGTCGATATTGAAATTCAGTACAAGGAAAATGATTCGAATTACGCGCCCCTCAATTATAAAACAGGAAACTATCACAGTTTTTCTGTATGTAGTCGGTTTTTACTACCAGAGATATGAGGGCGTTTCCTATCTTTCTACTATGTAATGTTTGAATTGAAACTCTCAAAATTTGGAAACTAAACCCAAAATTGTTTCGAAATATCCTATAACTAACAACGGGTCTATTTCTTGTAATAGCGGAATCTAAAAATGAATTTAGGAAAAGTGCAACCCATGAATATCGGAAAAATTATTTAATTTGAGTGTGAATGGTAAATATTACAGAAAAAGGCTGTAAGTTTGCAGCGCCATCTCATTGTCAAATGTGGCAAACACTAACAAGTACCAAAATGTGGTCGGCTTTTAGTACTAGAGATATGAGAGCATTTCCTATCTTTCTAATATGTAATCTTTGAATTGAAACTCTTAAAAGTTCCAAACTTAACCCAACATTGTTTTGAAGTATCCCATAACTAATACGGATGTCTCTCTTGTAAAAACGGAATCTAAAATGATATGAATTTTGGAAAAGTGCAACCCATGAATATCGGAAAAAATTATTCAATTTGAGTGTGAATGGTGAATATTACAAAAAAAATGCAAAAAGAGATTAGGCATGGAGTTTAGTTCAGCAGCAATTATAAAACAAACAGTTTTTGTGTAAGTTTGCAGCGCCATCTCATTGTCAAATGTGGCAAACACTAACACACACCAAAATGTAGTCGATTTTTAGTACTAGAGATATGAGAGCGTTTCCTATCTTTCTCCTCTATAATCTTTGTATCAATAAGACTTTTCTCAAAGCTACAGCGGCCATCAATATACTCATTGGAAAGACATGGTGGCTACATCCACAAATGGTATTTTGGTCATAGGCAACGGTAGTACTTTCCATTATCAACTATTGGCCAAGAAAATCTTCACACAAAATATTCAGTTCATTACTTCTAATGAAAGTTTAGCGAACGTTAATTGTGTTATAAGTTCATACGTGAGGAATAAACCTCTAAAGATAATTAGGCAATCCAATCACCTGTCAAAATATTTCAATATGGCGGTCGGTTGGCAAACAACGTTTGTTTACCTTTCGTAATTTGGAACTTTTGGAAGCTTTTTTTCAATATTTGACATTGATTGGTGTTAAATATCGTTTAGTTTTTTTGATATATATAGTGAATAGTGAGAACTAAGTTTTATTCCGAAAGAAAAATGCCTGTAACAAGTATTATGGTTAATTGTGGAAGTCGTGCAGATCAGTACCATAAGGATTTTTTCGTATACCTACTGTGACAAAATCTGTGCATTACCTACATATTAACGAAGAAGGGATATGTGGTTAGCAGCTCAAGAGAGAAGATCTGACTGAATCAATTATTAGGAACCAAGGAGTATGTAGCAGACATTCCATAACGGGTAGGTACCTAAGAAGAATATCTATGTGTCTGTATTCATATACCTATAAGTGAAACTGAATATACAGTGATTTCTTTCGAATACGTTTTTATAAAGGTTTAATTTACTAAAAATATGTAAAATTTTCTATTAATTTTTTAGTTTAACGAAGGAAGTGATCTGGGTGATACAGAGCAAGCAGGGCAAAGCAGATTGAGAGGCTGTGCTGAACAAACAGACTTGACAATGACCATGTTAAGTACACAAGTTGAGCAGCTCAACTTTGCCACCAGAAAAATAGAAGACTCAGAAAAGAAAGTTGAAAACACTCCTCAGTGACTAATGGACAATATCAATAATGTATTTTAGTGGAAGTATTATTGTGGGTCCGATCATAAATTCATCAAAGCAGCTATTTTTCCAGAAATAGAATCTCACATTTCATCAACATCAACAACGGTAATTAGTCCTAACAATCAAATGTTACATTAGTAAAATTGACGTATGTATGTTTGAATAATAAAAATATTTGAGAGAAACTCAATTGTGTTGATCTGCATTTATTTACTATACTAAAAACATATACATAGATATATAAATTTTATTGTAGTTCAGTAATTAATGAATACAGTGCAAGCAAGTTTGCATGATTTATTTCCATTAATGAAATCGAACGATACTTACACCAAAATGGTAATATTCAATGAAGAAATTATAGAGAATATTTTGATTATTTGACAAAAGGTCCTACATAATGAAAAGGATCCACACAAGTTCTGTAAAAAAAACAGCGAAGAGAATTAGGTGAAAAAGCACCAATGATGTTATGCTCTGAACTCACGAAACCCATAATTATTGAATTTCAATTCATGCAAGGCAAAAAAAACATTTTCTAAATTATATATTGAATGAATAAGAACGTGACCTTAGTGTATATACATTATCTATAATAATATTCATCATTTTTTTAAGAAATTTAAGTGAAACACAAATCTCTGCTTGCCAACCAAGTGCCATATTTGACAGTTGAAAGTCACGTGGTCAGGATTCCCTAATTGTAATCCCCAAATATTCCCTTGCTAGGAGGCTGACTGCACCTCTGCCTATTTCAATATTCATCCTCAAATTCGTTCCTCACGAAACGATTCATTAAATCCGATTAAATATACACGAGAAAGCTGTATGGTCTGCAGCCCATTCAGTTGCGATGCGGAGACATCAATTTAAAAAAATATCTTCGGTGCCAAACGAGCCGTGTCAGTAATCGCAACAAATAAACAAATAACATAATTCGACAAGTTAATCGCTCCACTTTCCTGCAGAAGAAAGTCAGATCACCTCGAACGAAAGTGATATAACTTCATGAAATTTCGTTTTCTTCTTTCACTGCCTACGAAAGGGGAAAATTGCAATGGAGTCAAACTTTTACTTTGATGAGATTAGGCTGATAGCCGAAGATATATCATTAACACAAACACTGTGGCCATAGTTAGAGGGAAATTGGCGGAATTCACGACATGGAATCAGCCAAAAATTTAGCTATGAAAGTCAGGGAGTGATATGAAAATTTCACAATTGCAGATATTTGAGTTACGAAGACTGATTTTTATAGGTTTAAAGAATTTGAATGAGTTATATCTAAGTCATTGTGGGATCATGGGTGGATTCATACAGCGTTACTAAGATCTAAGACCTTAGAAAGGACCAATTTAATTGGCAGATGCCGTTCACGTGTTTGCCATCTGCCATTAGATTGGTCAATTTCTTAGGTCTTAACTCTTAGGAGCTCTGCATGAACCCACTTCAATTCGCAGAACCAGGAAGTGCTAAGAAAATGACAAAAGGCTCATCATTAAAAAGGTTAGGTTAGGTTAGGTTAGGTGGAACTGGAACCTACAGTTGCATAGAATTTTGTTCATTAAACACGATAGTCGTATGAACTCAGAAAACGTACGAAAAGTTACAATGTTGGATATTATGCTGCATAACATGGCAAACTGAAATAAGGGGATTTAGGAATGGTTGTACAAACATTATGTTTGTATTCTTTTCTTTTTTCTTCAAAATAAGATACTATTCCTAATATTCAGGAATTGAACTTTACTTCCTAGTTGGTGGGTAAACATTAGTGATGAGATTTCCATGACAATAATTCTGATTTAAAGTCAAAAGGTGCAGAGACAGTAGCACTTAAATTAGAGACTTCACCAAATCTAGAAGATCTATCACAGAATTTTTGAAGCCAATGGAGAAACCCTTATCCTGCACAATCAGGATATCAGGATAGTTAAGAATATTGGACTGTTTCATTAAAATCAAGAGAGAGAACGGAGAGTACGAATATCGTTAAGGCAGAAGCATTGGCGGACTCAATCGAGAATGAATTTTGGACCAGAGAAGGAAAATGAAGATTTTATAGTATCCCATGAAGGATTGATCTAGAATATGAGATGAACTA
This sequence comes from Coccinella septempunctata, assembly GCF_907165205.1. NCBI lineage: Eukaryota > Metazoa > Arthropoda > Insecta > Coleoptera > Coccinellidae > Coccinella > Coccinella septempunctata. The sequence continues at coordinate 25,197,739 of NC_058191.1, read as the reverse complement.
GGTACTTATTGTATCAAACTATGCAATTTCAATAGGAATAATCTAAAACACAGGAGATTTTAGGTGAAATTGGAGGATCCAGATATATTAAAGCAGGCATGTCTCAAGGGTCAGATCTTGGGCCACTTCTGTGAAAAATATTCTGTTTGAGAAAAATAATAGAAACTGAAAATCAAAACATGCCATTCAATAGGGAAATGAGAATAAATTAATAAAGTTGATAAGGCCATCTTCTTTCACCTTATACAGGGTGTTCCAAATTGAGTTGGCACCATTGCCAACTCCGTTATTATTGATGCTACGAATTCGGTTAAATGAGCAAATAAGTAGCATCTTTGATGGCCTTCTCGATGCCGAAAACAAAACAAGAATTGACTGTCGCGTTTTCAAAATATTTCATAAAATAATATTTTTTAAATTGACACCATATAGTTCATTATGAATTTCGACAACAAAGCTCATATCACCTTCCTTCCTAAAGTTGAAAATGAGCGACTTATGTGGAAATATTCATTCCATTCACAGTATAAATTGTCCAAACACCCAAAAAAAAATTGTCATTCGTATAAGTACAAAAATTGGGTGTTTGGACAATCATGAGGTTTTATTCGCCAAAACAAAGAAATTTCTTGTACTAGTGAATGAAATAAATATTTCCACATATCCACATAAGTCGCTCATTTTCAAATTTAGGTAGAAAGGTGATATGAGCTTTGTCTTTGAGAATTTTATTATAAATCGAAATTCATAATAAAATATAGGGCGTTCCATTTAATAAAAATATCATTTTATGAAATATTTAGAGAACGCGACTGTCAATTTTTGTTTCATTTTCGGCATCGAGAAGGCCATCAAAAATGCTGCTAGTTTGCCCAATTAAATGAATTCGTGGCATCAATAACAACGGAGTTGGCAATGGTGCCGACTTAATTTGGAACAAATTGTATAGTACCTACCTACATATAGGTATAGAGCATTCTCAATTTTCAAACTTTCAAGGCATGGCTTTTTTAAAAAACCTAAAAAATTTGTTTGACGCAGTTCTCTTTGACTTTCATGAATATTTGGTAAAAATCGAACTTTGGAGTCCTACTCAACACTATGTATATTCCACAGGTAAAAATTTTCGAGGTTTTACGTCAGTCTATTAGCATAATACTAATAGTTGGCCATTAGAAATAATTTGACGGACTGCGATTATTGCAAATGTAAATAACACTTTTACTCGGTACGGAAATGTGAACGAAATCCATGCACATTCCATGAAAAGCGACTTAGGTTCTTATTGGATAATTTTACGTCATAAAATGTCAAATATTCGTTGAAAGATAAGTATATCATTGAATGTACAACCAAATTTTGAAGGACAAATTGCAAGATAGTTAACTTAGGAATCCTATCCTATTCAAAATGAGTAGCTGCCTACTGATATTTGAATGAGATCACAACATATACATTGTGTCCCTTGGTGGGTTGGCCTATTAGACCTTATAGATTCATACATATAAAAATGTTAAAATGCCCAGAGATTTTTATGAATATCAAGTCAGATTTTGCCCTTTTTCATATAAATTGTTACCACAACTGAAAGTGAATTACATTTTTTTGTCTTATTGGGATAATAACGTATTATCTCAACAGTGTTTATAATTATATGTAGTGCATTCGTAGACTCAGATATCATTGACTCAAGGAAAAATGATAGATCCTTGGGTCTATGACTTCTTATTCTATATATACTTGTTTATTCATGAGAGCACATCGACGAGGTTCGATGAATAATAACAAGAAAAAGCTATCATTAGACTCCACAATATCTTGAAACAAAAGAGATAGTTCCTCATTAGTCAACATATATTATTTTACCACAATGATAAGAGACTATTCCCAATAAAATTTTCAAAAATTTCTGAGATATTTCATCGATAAAACCAAGAATTGATGGTTTAACTTCACAAAATAAGAGGGTATAGGCAAATGAGTATGCTGAAATTTGAGGAAATTATTTTAAGCATATGTCTTATGATTAATGGTGTCCACACACAATACGATTGCCTCATAGGATATTAGCAAACCATTATCGCAGAGCAACATAACCTACCAGTCAATCGCCTGCATGCGGACGTATAGAACTGCAGATCCTTGCCTGATGACAGCACTCACTATGAGTCCAGAGCCATTCCCTACAGTTCAAGATCTTCAGATTAACTGGTCAATGTGTGGACCACCCGATCTATATCCTGATGATAATCTTCAGATAAACTGATAGTGTATGGGGCTCATAAGGCAAGCACAGAACGACAAATCATCCAGAATCAAAATTTATGATTCTATTCCTCTATTTAAAATTAAAAAAAACGTAGTAATTCGTTGCTCGATTCGCCAGAAATGTCATGCATCGCGAAACAACTTGTATACAAGGGAAATATAAAAGTGCTTCTGCTCTTCCTTATTGGTACAAAAATATACGCATAACTGACCACCGTTATCGAACCTTTTCTATTCCCGCTCTTTAATAACAAAGTTCCAGATAAGAAATAATGTCAACGTTCTTTTGCTCAATTTCTCGTGGAATTCATTGGCCAGTCTTGCAATCTAAACGACAAGTTGTCAGCCCTATCGCTAGTAAAGTTCCGCTGGGTGCTGATAAAGAACATAGTACATTTCAAATGGCTACATGAATTCGTCATAAATGCAACTATGTGAATGTACAGACTGTGCTTCGTAAGTGTAGATTGTAATTGTAGACCATACCAAAACCAAACGAACAAGTCTTGCATAAATGCAACGGATGCCAGTAAACCTTATATTTATATGCTATATAGTTGTTTTGAATACATCTTCAATTATGTGGGTTAAGTCAAAAACTCAAAATTCCTAACAGCATTTAATCAAACGTGGTGACCGGTTTCGCATCAGCAAAGCTAATGCATCCTCAGACCAATCGGCACACTACAAGAAAACAACAACTATTTAAGAAACAAAAGGACAAAGAACAATGCAACCTACTGTTTATGCTATTCTAATCAGGGTCGTCAATTCTATGAAAACGAGATACACAATAACTAAAATTAAGTACATCAATTCACAAGTCAACTCAATAACAATCAAATTAAAACTGAGAGACAAGACCTAATATAGGTTAGTTTAAGAATATAGAATATGAACACAATCATTTCGTGAACCACAGAATTCATAGATTAGTTTCTAATTGTTTTTACATACAAATCAACGAAGAAAGGGATATATGGAACTACACACAAACTTTATAAAACAGCGTTCATAACGTACATCTCACCAAAATCCACTTGCGAGTTCAGAACTAGGGATGGATATAATTTTATAAATTTTAAAATTTCGAATTTTTCCAAATAGTCTATTAAAAGGCAGTTAATGCCTGTATGTAATATTTTTAGACCTGTTTCTTGTACAAAGTGGTGACCTTCTTTAAATAGGTGATTGCCAAAATGGGAATCATCGTAATGTTGGCCTAGCCTCAAAATTCTTAGATGTTCTTTTATTCTCTGATTGAACGTCCTATTAGTTTTTCCAATATACACTGCACCACACGTGTCACAAGTGAGTTTATAAACACCACTCTTCTCCAATGGGGAAACTGGATCTTCATTTGCATTAGAAGACTGGCAGTCTTCACCATTACATATTTTTTCTCAATGCAATAAGAATACTTATAACTGAAAATTTTGGAAAGCGAAATTGGCAATAGAAAATAGGTGAGAGAAAATGTTTATTTATTTTTCATGGGGGGGTAATCTCCTCAGATATCCTACGAAATAATATTCACATGACCACAGATCTTCAATAAATACCCCCATTACTCCCTCGTAAATCCACCGTTGTCGAACATGCAGGGTGCTTTTAAAGGTGAAAGGTTATTTGAATTATTAAATACCAAATACACTAATTCAATTTGCAATTCTTTTTATACGTTTAGGTATAAGTAAAGGTATTCTATCTATCAATTAAAACATAATATCAATGTATTCTACCATTCAAATACGGTTCATCAACTATTTTCATATAATATACAAACTACCAGGATAAACTACATACTGGCAGGTGTAATCGTATATAAACAGAGGAGAACTAATCCAGTAAATTTTTTTTCATGAATACTAGATTCTCAATTGTACCAAATAAATAGCCAAGTATTTATTTCAGTATAGTTTTGTATATGATAGTGTGTGTTATATGTTCAAAGTGTGAATGCTGTATTGGGTTCAACGTATTTGTATTTCTTTTTGTCTTAAATAGGTGAATGAATGTAATAAGTCATTTGTGCCCTAATATGATACTTTCGAGGAACGTCTTGATTTATGTAATTTTTTACGAATGAAATTTTTTTTCATTCTAAAATTCAAACATAATTAATTCTCAATAAAATCAAAATAATTAATCACTTCATGTTTTCGTCATAATCTCCTGAAAAATAATGACTTTATCTCTATGGAGTAAGTGTACCACATTCACTCAGAAAGACTTGGACAGTCGGAAATTGTGGTAAATTGTAATTTCGCCAGTGGCGTAGAATTTGGGAAGGATCAACCATTAAGTCCCCCCAGTATCTGGTGTAGTACCTAAACTTCCTGCCAAATATATTAATAATTATAAACCACTAGTTAGCATTTGGTTCAAACAAAAAGTATACACTACAACTTTATACACCCTCTATCATCAACAATTTAAATAATTCAAATTTCTCCATTTTTTATAATTTTCACGAAATTTTAAGCTCACAGGCAAATCCTTGAATAAACTTTTTGCGTAGTGCTGTCGTTTCTCAATCATGTATCTCTCTTACAAATTATATATCTACCTTCAAACAAATATTTCTGTCCTCAATTGTATATCAAATCTGATTTACACTCACTAATTTCAATACTTTCAACATAGTATCGCGAGTTAGTCTATTATATAGATTTTAGAATTAAACCCGACCATGAATACTCTGAGTAGCTAGTTTAAAAGTCTATTCACAAATAATCCAGAAATTGATGAATAAAACACGTTGAGGCAGAAAATTTCGGATCAGATTAAGCTCAGAATTTTGCAGATTAAATATTTCTAATTAGTATTGAAAATAATTAGTATTGAAACACAATAAATGAAGAAGATTCTGTTGTTATCTGAAACAAGGTACTTAATTAACAAATGAGCGTTAGTATGGGTATATTGGCTCAACAAATTCAGTCATTCAAATAAAATAAAGTTATTTTTATATTTTTATGCCTTCTTGTGCTGTAAAACACACAAATCTTTTAGAAAGGAAGAAGTGTTTTATTCAATAAAGAGAACCTAGTTATGGTTTGAATTGCAATATCATCTTTGCGTAATCATTCGATAGCGACTTGACCCATAGATTTTCTACTCTTTTTCTCGTTACAGCGGAAATCGCTGATCGAGTCCAGTCCAGCGTTAAAATGGAAAATATTAAATATAGCTCTCCATGACCTAACGCTTAATTAGAAAGTCAGTTTTAATATTCCTAGATTGCCTTACATGCTTTGCCCAAATAAAGGAATATGGAGTTCGATTTATGTACAGGTAAATTGAATTATGCCCCATAGTGAAACGTATTGGAATGTGTATGGCTAGTCCTAGACCATACAGGGCGACAAATGAAAAAATTAAAATTTTTAGTGCTCAGTGAGAAAAACGTGAATTGGAAAAATATTATGTGAGGTAGTCATCTCTTACCGGTCCATACGAAAGGTTTTCTAATTCAAGCAGTCGATGTTTTGCATTGTGAATAATGAATATGTATACTTATAATTCCTTCTATCAAGAAAAATGTGTCTAATCGTTTTATTGCTTGTATCTCATCGATCACCCTAGATACTTATTACCTCATCATTCATTTCAGAATAATTAGTTCCATCAGATGATGAATATGAATTTATTCTGGGCATACATATTGATACCTAAGTGGCGCCTTCTGACATAGATTTTCCAGGAAAACACGCGAGTATTATCGTTATTGTTCGAATAACCTTTCTGTAAATTACAGCATAAAAATCTTGTTATAAGTAATAACCGGTGACGATAATTCAAATAAGATGCAGAAAGAGTAATCCCTTCTACAATTAGAGATTTAACTTGAGCAGGTACTTACAAAACGAATGTATGAATAATGAATCCCAAGTAATCATACAACAATTATGTTTATCGCAGGACAAAACAGAATCAAGGTGACCGGATTCGTGTTTAGGAACATACAAAATAACTGCTTATGTACCTATAATTTTTCAACTTCCTCTGGATAGTTTTAATGTCTTCAATATGATTAGGGTCCCTTATTTTTGGCATGTCAAATCAGTTGGTTAGGTAGTCGTATACATAGTTTCTGAAAAAAACAATCTTGAATAAATATATGTAGATGCGCCTCGCGAACAAATGCGATATTTCTTAATAAACTTTTTAGGGTTTTCACTCCCAATCTCTGAAACAAAATCAATTAAAAATGAAATCAACGATTTGCTCCTGATTTTGTTTCAGAGATTGGGAGTGAAAACCCTAAAAAGTTTATTAAGAAATGCAGAATCCTCCCAGAATACATTTTAATCGATAAATGTGATATTATTAATTACTCGGCAACTAAGTTATAATATTGGAGGCTTATAAACTTTCCATTTATTGATTTTCATAATATGTAGGAATTTTTGGAAAAAAAAGGTAGGGGGAGTCTGGGAGACTTGCTCAGGTAGGAGACTTGAACCATCTCAAATATTTCAATTCAAATTTCGCGCTATCGGTATCATAGCTTGCGATATACTCGTAACAAGGCACACCTAGTGGCTGCTCCATTTTGGCCGCTATCAGAACAGTTCGCGAGTTAAAGGGTTGAACGTGATTTTGTCGTTAGGACGTAAGAAATTGAATAATTTTTGTGTGTTACTTGTGCGGGAGACTTGAGCCATGCTATGGTCGGGAGACATAATCAGTGGTCCAAGTTTCCAGCACTGAGCTTAGATAATAGATTACTTCAAAAAAAATTGAATAATAGAAATAAATATAAAAATATATACAAAGGTACAAAAAAGTAAAACACATCTCGGAAATAAGTGAGAGTGACTCTGAAATAGAAAATATGCATTTCATACGCTGATACATCTGATGATGAAAACCTTGACACAGACAAACGTGTGTCGGTGAAGTAAGCACCCAATTTTTCGAAAATAAAAAAAATTTGGTTTGCATTCGTTAGTAACCATTTGTAACACCAAAATTTTCGTTTGTACCTCAAAGGTATTAGCAGAAAAACACCCCATTCCGCTGGGTGCTAACTTCACGGGCACGCACTGTTCGATTTTTCGAGAAAAATAAAGTACAATTGGAAAGTTCATCGTTAGTAACTATTTGTAACACAGAAATTTTTGTTTGTTACCTAACCTATAATGGAAAAATGACACCCTCAAAATGCGAAGTTAGCAACCACATTTTCGAAAATGAAGATAATTTTTTTGCATTCGTTCGTAACTCGTTAGTAACAATTTGTAACACAAACATTTTCGTTTGTAACCTTACCTATGACGGGAAAATGACACCCCCAAAATGCGAATCTACAATATATCAGACGGTAGCGGACAAGCGAACATATTCAATGCATGTGAATTTATATAAATGTTTCATATTAATCTGAACGACTTATATTTTAGGTGGATGTTTCCACAATCAGAAATACTGTAAATGAGTAGGGTGACACAGAATTTCCTTCTATTGGGAAATCCAAAAAAGTGGTGGCATTTGAGAATTTTACAGGATTTTCGATTAATGTCATCGTAGAATAAGATCCAGAAAATTAATTTTTCTATTTTTCATTTGACTTGTCCTATACATTGTGAATATCTTGAGGTATCAATAAATATATAAATATTATAATAATATCAAAGTATTAAAAATAAACAGCCATAAATACGAGCCAGTTTTTCTGTTAATTGTTAATTCATGTGAAATTTTTGTTTAAAGGTGAAGTTCATCTTGCCTTGAAACTTGCTTCTTTTGACTTCCATTGATGCACGATGATTTTTGTTGATGAATTTAACATTCTTGTAATTAACAGTTAATTCTTTCGAGAGATACCCAACCACTGCAAATGCATTTCATCTTCGGGTTGATTTTTTTGAAATCTAAAACTGATGTAGCTTATTTAACCTTCAGCCAAAGAAGATGACCAACATTAACTCTTCTTAAGCTACTGCATTTTATGTGTCAATATTTCAATATTCTTCCATAGCAAAAATAAGTATATTTAAAAACTGATCTCTTGTATTTTCCATGCAAATAACTAGATTTGCTATGCCTTCAATGAGTTTGTATAAAAGTCAATTATGTATGTTCGCCGCATATTTTCGACTTCATACTTTCCGAAGTTCTTCGACATTGTGATAAAATACGACAAATACGTAATTACTGAGTCTTTTACGTAGAACGGACAACATAGCGCTGATTTAAAACCCAAAAGTGATTTGACAAGCGTCATAACCCCACATTTTCGTACTATAGAGAGTGGAAGGTGTCAAATTTCCAAGGCCAACCGAGTGCTAAAATAAAAGTGAATAGAGTACAGTTTTGGTGTTGAATAGAGGTTGTTACGTAAAAAATTTTTCATTTGAATTAGGGGAAATACGTACAAAACGACATATATGTACAAAATGACATAGTCGTCTTATTTCAAAATTGGTTTGCTTTATCGACTTTCCAACAAATGTACCATATGAAGGCAGCCATATTTACAATACTGTGAAATGTTGCGCACCATTATAACAGTCACGCCGCAGTTATCAGTTCGAACACGTTTCGTGCCTACAAAAATTCATTTCACAGTGATTTTCTTCTTTCTCCCTGGTGAATTATTTTTTGCTTTTTTGTGATTATTGCTATTGAAATCTATAAACTATGGAAGTATCTAGTGATTCCAGTTAATTTCATTGGAATTATTAGTTGTTGGATGAAATTATGATTTTTTATTGTTTTTTGTTTACATTTGGACAAAATGACATACATATACAATGGACAAAATGACATAGTATGTCATTTTGTCCGTTAAGTTTCTATTAGTGAACATTTATCATTTTGTCCAGGTGATATGCCGTGAAACTACGAAAGAAAAACTAATCGGAAGTCTTGAAGCCAAGAATCTGCGAGTAAGACTATTAAAAGCAGGGAAGTAAAGAAGGGGAAGTATTTGGTATTTCTCAGGCGACGCTTAGAAGATATGTTCCCAATATGAACAAAACCTTGAAGTGTAACTCTATAGATTTAGGAATATTCTAAATAATATTTTCAGGTGAGATTGACCTGGTGTTAGCGGAGCACATAAAGTTTTTTGAAACGCGACCCATTTATGTAAATGGGTCGCCCCAATATGTATTGGGCGTTTGTTCAATGAAACGTGTGGAAAAGCTGCAACTGTTCAGAATGCAAGTAGGCTTCAGATAGCCATCAACTGTATGACTCAATACTTCTTCAGACCAAAAAGATGCGAGTACCGATGCTGAATCTATTTCACATCCAACAGCAACAAATACCGATAGAGTAAATTCCTCGAAAAGACAAAAGACCTGGTACCAATCACTGACATATCCAGTTGCTACTATTCCGCCAGCAACACAGAGCCAGCTCAATCGAGGAAAAGGAAAAAAAGAAAGAATCTAAACCAGACAAAGGTAATTTGTTCAAATTCTGCTCGAAACCTGCAAGAAATTATTGCTAAAAACGGACCAAAGGATCCATGGGCAGAAAAAAAGAGACAACTTGAAGAAATTTCTGATGATGATGAAAGAAATATTTCTGCTACCAACACTCCATCATCAGAAAAGAGATTTAGACTATCGAGGCGAAATGCTCAGATAGATGATAGCTCAAGAAGCGAAGATTTCATTTCATGTTCCGGTGAGGGTTGGTTACGATGTAGGATTTATTCTCTTTTGGGTTCATGCTTATGCGCTAATCTCCCAAAGTCTACCAAACGATATATTATGTACTTGTGAATTGTGTTCTTAATATTTTAGTATGTCATTTTGTCCGTAGTATATGGACAAAATGGTTTTTGTGATCGGTTGCATTTTTACTTGATATATATTTTATTATAGTTCCTACTTGATCAAAAGACTTTGATACTGATAGTCAATGAATGAAATCCAATGAGATTGATTAAAATTGCGTAAAATAAATAATTATGATGAAAAAACAAAACACCATGTCATTTTGTACGTACTTCCCCAACTTATATGAAATCAAAGATGACAATTCTTGTACTTATTTATTAAAGTAATTTTAAAAACAAATATAATGTATAAGTCTCTCTTACCTTCCAAAACTACCCTGTATTCATAAGAGATAGAGTTGGTGGTAACATGAAATTACCCTTCTAACCTTACTAAAAACTATTTGAAAGATATTAAAAAAAATCATATTTTCAATTCATTCCTTCAAAGGATGGTAACACTTTTATTATTCAGTTTTAGGAAAAAGTATACATAAAAGACCTTATGTTTGGGCATTCTATCAGATAGAGAAATCAATGCACCTATACTCCATTCACTTTTATTTTAGCATTCGGTAGGCCATGGAAATTTGACACATTTCACTCCGTATAGTACGAAAATGTGTGGTTATGAAGCTTGTCAAAATATTTTTGGGTTTTAAATCAACGCTATGTTGCCAGTTCTACGTAGAAGTTTCTCTTATTACGTATTTTATCAGAATGTCGAATCTCTTCGGAAAATATGTGACGAACATAATTGAAGTTTATACAAACTGATTGAAGGCATAGCAAATCCAGTTATTTGCATGGAAAATACAAGAGATCAGTGAAATATCATAATATGCACTAGCTTGAGGAGAGTTAATGTTCGCTATCTTCTTTCGCTAAAGTTTGAATACGTTACATCAGTTGTAGATTTCAAAAATATTAACCCGAAGATGAAATGCATATGATGCAGTGGTTGGGAATGGGTATCTCTCGAAGAAATTAACAGATAATTACAAGAATGTTAAATTCTTCAACAAAAATCATCTTGCATCAATATAAGTAGAAGGAATAAAAGGAAGTTTCGAGTCAAGATGGACTTCACCTTTGAACAAAAATTTCACATGAATAAAAAATTAACAGGACAACTGGCGCGTATTTGTGGCTGTTCATCTCAATACATTGATATAATAATAAAAATTAGGTATTTATTAGTACCTTAAGACATTTACAATGTAAAGGACAAGTCGAATGAAAAACAGAAAAATCAATTTTCGAGAACTTATTCTACGATGACATTCATCGAAAATCCTGTAGTAAACTTTTCGCATTAATTCACTCAAACATAAAATTCTCAAATGCCACCACTTTTTTGAGTCTCCCAATAGAAGGAAATTCTTTGTCATCCTCGAGCATTCACAATCTTTGTGATTGTTGAAATATTCAGCTGAAATACAAGTCGTTTAGCTTCAGATGAAACATTATATAAATTCACTTACAATGAATATGTTCGATACCGTCTGACGTATTGTGGATTTTAGAATATCATGGTATAACTATTTGAATGAGCGGACCTGAACTCTAAATAGCACTTCCTGAAACCCTGTCTCTTTTTTTCAATCACTTTCGGCATTTTCGTAATAAAAATTGATATTAGTTGTGGCAACGGCGTTATGACATTAACGACATTTCATGAGTGCCAACCTTACTCCGTTATAGTTACAAAAACTTGAGAAAATTATTTCAAGGCCAACCGACTGCTTAAATAAATTTGAATGGAGTATACATAATTCTGGAAAATACTAGAACCTGACCACATGGTCGAGTAGTCAGGTCATAGAGAGAAACAGGAGAATACCTTATTTTTCAAAAGGCAACCATCTCTGGTGAATCCAATGTATTGAGTTATTTTATACTAGGAAAATTATTTAAAATTTAAAACTGGAAGGCGGCGAAATTTTCGGATAACCCAGACATAACTTAAATTTTCAGCTTGCATAATAAACATAAAAAGAGTGCCCGCGGCTATGCCCCGTGATTTCGACCCCCTCCTGGGCAGTCAGCCCTGGAAGGCTGTGTGATAATCTTGAAAAATTACATTTCGCTTCCAATCCTACCGCTCGGTTCATTATGTCACAATTAATATACAACAAGTCACGTGTCCGCAAACTCGAATTCCAGATCAAACAATAATGTCCAGGAAAATCCAGGCGCGTTATTGGCACCACTTCGGTGCAGTGTAACTAATTTCCATCAGTAACAAAAGCGATAATTACGAATATTAAAGATGCAAATCGTTTCACGATTCCGCAGAATCTCCCGATCGATTGAAATAACTCTCGTAACAATCAGCTTCCAGGAACAGGCCACATCATAGCCATGTTGACGATGATTTACCGGACTGTAAACTCCGGGTATCAGAAAAAACTGCTTGATTATTTATAGAACCTATGGGTGACCTCCAGGTGTAGTAAACAGCCAAGGAATACCATTAGCTTTCCGTCGACAATAATGAATATGTAAATTCCGATTTTTAAACACACATACCAGTTTTATCGGGAAAGGTGGGAGCCTGTGAATCACGGGCGATTTTTTCCAAATTCTTCATAGTTCTTTATATGAAATCGCATACATGTGACAATTCATAAATGGCTGACCTTTAAAGGGACAAAAAGTAGAAGACTTTCCAGCAATGCCAAGGTTTTGCTTTCACCAATTTTATTGTTTTTCTCATTATTACTGATCCCAGTGAGATATTAAATGTCATAAAGCGATTGTCGAAAAGAAAAATCTGTGGATAATGATAATATATCTGAGAAACAGTTAATGCAGGCCAGTAAACTTCTGGTCCTCTGGGGTAAATTAACACTTGGTAAGTTTTACCAGAGACAACCTTGTCTATGGTTTTGCTTTTCACCAAGCAGGCTGCTGAAGCATCACCTTTATTGTTTTGAGTGACCTGATTTTGTACTACTGACAAATAGTGATAAGAATTTTTCACCTGGAACTGCTTGACTTATAAGGAAATGGGCAAAAGAATGGAAGCTTTTGAAACAGTGTCAAAATTCTGAACCTCCTAATTTTTGTGAAGCTGTTTACCGTAGATTCGAGTGACTTGGGACGATTTTGAAATACAACTTGCCATATTTTTAAAACGGTGACCTATTTTCATGTGAGAAATAGGTTCAAATATGCTAAATGACTCAGACTATTGATTAGGCTATATACCATGATTCAGAATTCGGATATAAATTTAAAAAAAAAGTTAAAATCCTTGATTCCCCAACTCTCAAATGGAATAGGTGACTTGGGACGGTGTATAGTTTTGAAAAATTAAAATTTGTGATTATATAGTTGAGATTCGGTAAGAAAATTGAATGATAAACCCCTACTATAGCGAAAGTAAATATATTGCAACTCAAATGTGGAAAAACTAAACAAAACTTCTTTCATTATTTGGTGATTTTTTTGTGGCAATAACGTAAATAATAATATCCTGCGAAAAATCGGCATATTTTCTGCTGCCAATGCGCCGCTTGTATCTATTCGGCATTGTCCCAAGTCACACTATGAAACAACAAAATAAATGAATGAGATCCGTGGTACCGTTTGCTTTGTAAATAACCTTGTTCCATGACATATCTAATATTCTAATATCCCACGTATCCAGAAAAACAAATTACACATGCACAAAATGAAGCACATGTACAGGAAACTAGAAAGTTTAAGGGCGAGGAGCTTAGCCACGCATGTAAAAGGCACATGTAGGCACGTAGGTACATGTAGAAACCCAGTCTAATGTACCTACATTTATCGCCATATATCTGAAATACGTTCAAATGTAGAAAAAATTGCTTCTGCCAAAATTTGTAGAAAATGTTATGCTCTACAACTTTTATAATAGGTCCTTTCGTTTGCATGAAAAGTGTAGCACTTTTCTAGATATCGATTGAAATTTATTCTGGGAGGATTCTGCATTTCTTCATAAACTTTTTAGGGTTTTCACGGGAGACCACATGATGGATTGGGACAACACTAAAATTTTAATGACGGAACCAGACCTTTATAAACGAAAGATTAAAGAGTCTACTTGTATTCTATTAGATCAAGATAATAATTTGGCAAATTGTTCGGTAGGAATAGATCATATTTGGATCAATTTACTAAAGAAGGAACTGTCATCCGGTAATTTCAAAATTAAATGAATCAACGTTTCTATGCAGTCTCTGTTTCTATGTATTGACAATTAATGTCAAACAAAAGCCACAATTCAGAAGATTTTCGAAAAAAGATTTTTCGTCTGATGAAGGAGTCTGATATAGACTCCGAAACGTTACAACTTAGAATTATAATTTCAACGTTATTTATTTTCAGTTCATTGTCAGGCAACAATTTTTTCTAGTTAATTTGCTCCTGACAAATTAGTGCAAGAATTTACGCAGGAGCAAATCGTTGATTTCATTTTTAATTTTTAATTGATTTTGTTTCAGAGATTGGGAGTGAAAACCCTAAAAAGTTTATGAAGAAAAGCACTTTTCTACACTCGATTTTATTATTCGTTTGCTGATTGAATTCACACCAGTATAGAGGAGGTGTAGTTTATCTACATCTCTTTTTGACTATGTGTAGATAAACTACAATTCCTCTACACTGGTGTAAATCAAATCGAGTGTAGAAAAGTGCTACACTTTTTATGCTTACGAAAGGACCTAATGAATACGAAAATAATTTGAAGCCCAGGCGAGGAGACAATTGAAGAAAACTGATTTTTGTGACTTTTATGGCCAATTTTTATTGTTTCGGCTTGCTGAAACTGTCAGATTATATTTTTTCCGTTATTCTTGAATCATTAGCTTCAAAATGTGAAAATAAGCCACTGGGCTGGAGAACTTTTTTTTTGCAAGTTTGGCGCCCTCAAACACATTTTCGTCACGCTTAAATTGTCAGATTAAGATAATATATACTTTTCTACATGTAATTAACTACATATATCTTAATCTGACACGCTAGAGTATGTACAATGATCGTTTTTTTTTTTTACTATTCTGACAGGATGTCCTAGACAATGCTCCCTATTTACAGGTCTAATTTTTGGTAGAGGTACTCTACAGGGTCCAAGGTATCCCCCCTTTTAGTAATCTGACACACTCGAGGAAATCCAGAATTTTCCTCTTGGGCTGGATCTATCGAATTCTTACAAGAGCAGTTTTTCTCGTAGAAAAGTCTAACCAAACAAAATTCTCGAAATAATGTATTCAAATCATCGAAAATTAAAGATTATAATCTGAAAGCCCTCAATCAACGTCCAAACCACTCATATGTATTCATAAGAGCCAAAATGGTGCTGAAATTAAATTAATTATCATAAACTCTCCCAAAACATGAACTGCGTAATCAAAACGGTTTGAATGGAATTTAAAAAAATATGGTTTGCAATTAATTCCTTCGAAAGGTTGTATCTTCCTTATAATTCAGTTTCCGATAGAAGTGTAGATACGCGAAGAACCCTTTTTCTTGACGTTCTAAGTTCTAAGAGCTATAAAAATTAATCTTTCAATATTTAATATTTATGAGAGTAACATATGAAAAATAAATAGATGTCCCCGAATAATTCATACATGTTGAAATTGCTTTCCGTTTCAGGAAAGCAATGTCCACCAACCATATTATGATTATATAAAACCTGATGAGAATTTATAGAATTTCGATCGTTATTGGCATTCCTTTAAAGTCGAAAAGCTTTTTATGTAGGTATAATCTTATCCCTAAAATATCTCTCAATCTGATTTATCAAAATCCAGTTTATTCGATCTAACGAACAAGCAAGTTGCATTAGCCTCATTTCCTGCGAAAATAAAACTCAAGTACGTTATCTCCAAGTTTAGGTAGCAAAATTGTAGCTGAAGGTTATTTCGATATTAAAATTAAAATATTTCTGAATTGTTAACATTTGCCGATGCTATCGTCTATGGAATGCAGAATTACGAAAAAGTTTTTTCAGTAGTTTTTACACTCCCTGTATTGACCATGGGCAAGGCGTTCGTTCAACCAATCTAAATGGACCATAAAATTAAATGGACACGACAGCAGATTCTATTAGCCCACTCCCACCTCCAAATACTTCCTAGTTCGTTCTCAAGTGATTGAGGATAGGAAAGACTTTATCTGCAGGTAATTCCAACCATCCAACTGCTGATACAGGTTTCTCTCGAGTTATTCAAATTCTAGTCTTGGCAAATGTGAATATGCTGATATGGTTAGCCAGTCTAAAAGCACAATGTCTCTCACATTGATGTTGTTTTAGAAAAGTGCGAATTGACGTGACTATTTTCATTATAATTAGTTATTAGTTTGAATGGTTATTATTTCTTTCTGCATCATTCCTTCCTTCCATAAATAAAAAACGAATTTTGAATCGATTCCGAATTATAGAACTTTCTCACATGAGGAATGTTTTGGGCGACAAAATTATAGGAGGAAAGAGGACTTAGCCTCAGCCATGTGAAGCTGGCATCCCCAAATGCGAATTTTGAAATAAAAATTTCAGGGTCGTTTATCCATCGTAGGACCATGTTTGTCCACCTTTTTTTTTTCATTTGTCCAGGTACCGTTCATGAGATATCGGAAAAGAACTTTTTTTGGCTCATTTTCTGAGCAGCACCCCCAAATCGCAAATACTTATTTTTGATGGTACAGATCGTTTGTCCAACGTAAGTCCACTTTTGTCTACCAAATTTTTTCATTTGTCCACCCACAGAACCATAAAAATCAATCTTCGAAAGTTTTGGAAAGTGTGAAGTTGGCACCCCCAAATGAAAATTTTCGAACCAAAATTTCAGGATCATTTGTCCATCGTGGGTTCATGTTTGTCCACATTTTATTTTCATTTGTCCAGGCACCGTTTGAAAGATATGGAAAAAGAAGTTGTTTCGGTGCATTTTCTGGAGCAGCACCCAAAAAATGCAGAACCGTATTTTTAATGGTATGGATCGTTTTTCCAACGTAAGTCCACTTTTGTCCACCCAATTCTTTCATTTGTCCATCCACAGAACCATAAAAATTCATCTATGCAAATTTTGTAAAGTGTGAAATTGGCACCCCCAATTGAAAATTTTTAAACCAAAATTTCAGGGTCGTTTGTCCATCGTAGGTCCATGTTTGTCAACCTATTTTCTTCATTTGTCCGGGCACTGTTTGAGAGATATAAAAAAATACGTTTTTTCGGTGCATTTTCTGAGCAGCTCAGCCAAATTGCGAAAACGATGGTAAATATCGTTTGTCCAATGTTAGTCCACTTTTGTCCACCCAAATGTCATTTGACATCTCACGGAATCATGCAACTCTTCTTGCAATAAATCTGAGAATTTCATCCATCTAGGACTTCTAGATACAACCGTTCGGTCTTGACGAATTTTTAACTGAACCCAGCTTTTTCAAGATTTTTCGAAGATCAGCTTTCGAGTCATTTATCTCTCAATAAAAGTAACCGTAAATGAAAATGTGATACATAATCTGAAGAAGCAACTCTTCTAGTAATAAATCTGAGAATTTCATCCATCTAGGTGCAACCGTTCGGTCTTGACGAATTTTTAACTGTATTTTTCATTTGGGGGTTCCAACTTCACACTCTCCAAAATTTTCAAAGATTGATTTCTATGATTCTGTGGGTGAACAAATGAAAATTTTCCATCTTTCAAAAATCAGGGTCGGAAACGTGCCCTCCATTTTTCCATAGCTCTTACGGTTACAGAGCTGCCATTCAATCCCATCGAATTTTACCCACCCTGGTGGGGGTACCACCCAAAATTGGTGATGCCTGAACTACAACTTTTTAACCCAACGAGATAGATGAAAATGAATGTGCCATTCATGTCGTGTTTTTTCAAGAAACTTATAATGCCATCAACTGCACTATTGTCTTTTGTTTTCGATTAACAAGCCAAAATTGAAATTCGGGCGATTTCAACTTTGATCATTATCTCCGTTCTGTTTGTGCTAGGATGTTGAAATACAAACATTATAAAGACACTTTTTTGATAGCAATCCAGTGGCGTACTATGATTTTTCCCTACAGGATTATTTGCTGAGCTAGAACATAAAGTTGTGTTTTTTCGTAGAAAAACAGTAATTTAAAATGACGTAGAAAGAATCGATATTTTTTCCCGTTTCAGATATATATCATACATCACCCCCAGTCTTTCTGTTATCTTATCTTTATGTTAGAGCTCAGCACATATACCTGTCGGAAAAAATCATCATACACCACTGGATCGCTATCAAAAAAGTGTCTGAATAATGTTTTCATTTCAACATCCTAGCACAATGAGAAACGGATATAATGACCAAAGTTGAAATCGCCCAAATTTCAATTTAAGCCTATAGCTCGAAAAAAAAAGATAGAGGAATTCAGTTGATGGCATTATAAGTTTCTCGAAAAATGACGACATGAATGGCACATTCATTTTCGTCCATCTCGTTGGGTTATAAAGTTGTAATTAGGCAATATATGGGTATCACCAATTTTGCCACCCTGTACAATGTGAGTTTTTGACTCTTGCGAATATTTTAACTGTACATTCTTGAGATCAAAAGAAACTCTTTTTTCCTCTACCATTTTTTCCGATTCGGCCCTGATAAAAAGATATACATTTTAGGTTTTCATAATGAGCTGTGCCACCCCTGGTAAAACAAAATTACCTTCAGAATGACTATAGCTAAATCTGTGATAGTACACATCTTTGGATCTTTTCAAAACAGTTGCATTCTGTCAAAGTACCCAATTTTTCGAATATCATAGATAGTTTTTAGTATTGTAACATCAAATTACTCGAAAACAGTGCATTACACGAGAAATATGAAGAATACTTTTATTTTACAAAACGTTCAAATATTTATTAGATTCTTTGAATTTTTAGTATTTTTACGGCACCTTATCGTCATAATCCAAAAACTGGAAGATGTTGGTAATATCTTGTGTTCGAAAAAGATTCATTAAATAAGTGAAAATCTATATTTCGAAATTCATTCCATTGGATGAAACTGTTTGTGGGATAGAACTAAAAATAACATTTTTTATGGTTTTTTAACAGCCTGTATCTTTTGAACCGAGCCGATTCGGAAAAAATGGCAAAGGAAAAAACTGTTTCTTTTGACCTCAAGAATCTACTGTTAGAATATTTGTACAAGTCAAAGACTCACCCTGTATAACCAAACGCACATTGTTTTTCAGGTTTTTTCTTTGACAACATCGAAACATGTGCATTTTTATCAAAAAATAAAAATATCAAGCTACTTAAAAGAATATACTGTTATTCATATGCCACTTTCACAACCATTCGCTAGTGCTTAAGCTATGCAGCTTATAGCATCGAAAGCTTTTGTTGAGGGAAAGGAAATACATTCCGGATTGCGAACGGCCAAGTCACTGATTAGTCTATATAGGAAACAAGCAACTCAAATTATTTATTCAATTCTTCCACGGGACTCATCATTCATTGCTACGAGACAATGAAAATAATTCAATTTTATCGCAAGACACGACGATTTATTCATTCGATAATGGAGAGTCCTCCAAATTATTCCGAATTCTTCAAGGAACTGACAAAATTATCATTATGCTGGTAGCTCTCGATAAACATCGTGAATAAACAAAAACAAGGATACAGGACGGTTTGTTTTGTTTTCCGCATTCAGTATATCAAACAACAAGAAAAAACTGTACCGAAACTAGAAGATCAGGAAGGGCAAATATGTCACGTTCGAACGCGACATGAAATTGAAATGAATTGTTTCAAAGCTAAAATTTTGACAATTATATTATTATTTATCTCAAGGAACTGAAAATTTCATTACGATTTCATTATGTTAAGGTGCGCACAAGTTAGGGGAAGTGTGCCTGAAATGGCATAGAACGTGTTCCTCGGTTCATATTCAAAATTTGGCACCAATTCAATATAAAATTGAATATTTTATTTTAAAATTGGAATAGGACGTGATTAAACGTCTGCTTGAGTTCTACTCAATTATGTAGTAGTATATGGTCAGCCCATGCGAAGAAAGATTACCGAAGTGGCTGAAAATTTACAGTAGCGAAAGTTTTCTGGGAAAGAAATGGTGGGGGCAATTGTTTTCTATTATTTCTGCATATACTTTAGTTTCTAAATAATATGATATTTTCTGACTTTGCATCCACCATTGTGACGAAAAAGAAAAAAGTTCTGGCATATGCTTCTGGCATACATGGCATGTTGATGAGATGGCGTAGGTTTGCCAAAGCACCCATGATTTCAAGATTTCTCAAGGGACAATGTTATCAATGGACAATGATATCAAAAATTCATTACTAGAGCGAGAATAATATGTAGGATGCGATAATTGCAGTCTAGGAAAATCAATAGGGGCTGGTTGTTAGCTTCTAGACTTCTAGAACCTTCAGTATGACACAACATTGAGGCGAAGGACCAATGACTGTGTAGGGTGAAGGGTCAAAAAGCAACCTCCAATGAAAGTGTAAGGTGAGGGGTGAAAAAGCAACCTTCTGTGATACTTTAGAAAGGGGAATTAAGCATTTGAAAATTTAAGAAACTAGATTTTTTGGTTTAACAATAACCAACGTCAGAAAGCTTGCTTATGAAAAATTGACCAAACATCAACGCAAATCAACACGTAATCTCAAAAGACGAATGTTACCAGTGCCTAAGGACACTCATATAAGTGCTCATTGTGATGAAAAAAACAACATAGCATATTGTAACCCTGCAACCTGCAATAATATTTTCTCTATTTCGTTCCAGAGAAATGTGACCAAGATGCAAACGATGTGGTGAGTGGTGTTATGCAGAATATGTAGGAGAAAATAAAAAGACCAAACATTTTGTTTGCGAAATGTGAAGTCCATGGTTTATTATGTATGCAATCTCATCCATAATATTGCAGGTTGCATGTGAGATGGCAGAGAGAGAGAGCCTGTTTTATTTTCATTTTACCTTGCTAGATTATTATTATAATCCATATTGAATGAACCATTGCATAGATAATACATTGTACATTTCGTCTTTTGCTAACCTTTTCAAAATACTTTTTCGATAGAAATACATAATCCCATTTCAAAAAGTATGCCAACTCATGCTGCATATTATATAAACACCTATCTGATTGTCTGAAAGTTGTTTGCATCTCTTGATTTCAAATCAAAATATCTGTAGACATAGACAGATTTTCGAAAGAAACTTCAGCTTCAGAAATAACAATGAGAAGTAGGTATAGGGAGGAGAAAAATGATCACTGCATGCTGAACGTAGATAAACTGCTGATTTAAATTATTTACTTCCATTTCGAATCTTCAAATGAGGTTAACCGAAGCCTTTATGACAGAGCTTCAAGAATTTGCTCTTATACAGAATATGAAGTTGAGAGGAGGAATAGAGAGAACATCACTGAAATTCTCAAAAAAAAACGGCAATCCAGAGAGAGTACTTGAAGAGGACAGAAGAACGACTAACGAGGGTAAACCAAATCGAACCCCAGCCTAAAGTCGCGTCCACACTATGCCGAACGACAGCATTCGACCTATACGGGGCGACACACTCGGTTCGCTACGTTCGATTCGACACGGCGTCCAGACTTGTTTTGCAGTGTAGACGTCTCGAATGATGAAGAACGGTTCGACTCAGGTGTTTTCGAGCACTGAATGTGTAGTAGTTGGATTTTGGAAAACAAAATGAATGATTATCCTTTTTTGGCAGCAGCTATTGCAGTAATAATCGCAGTTGCAAGTTGTCAGCGACGCCCATGTCCTCGTAGATTTTGGGCGAGACCCATATAGTATCAAGAAATGTCGAGGAAATAGTTTTCTTCGTTTTATTTATTTATTTATACAGAAATACATCCAACAGACCGAGACCCAATTACAGGTGTATACAATAATACAAAAAAATTACAAATAATACATCGACGATGATGAAGCAGACAAAAAATAAGGAAGTCTTGGAAACAAAACAAAACAAAAATTACCAACGCGTGGTTCAAGGATTTCCTGAAATGGAGATAATGAAAGAAAAAATGTCAACATTCCTTAGATTAATGAAGAATGATCACGCCTAAACGGGGAGGCAATGAATAAAATAATAAGGATAAATCCAGATGCATATCTACCACCCGACGATATGAATATCGACGAGTGTTACGATCTGAATTGAACTAGCCAATTCGCCATCGTCCTTAGATTGTTATAACATTGTTGTTAGCGAACAGAAAAAGTGATGTTAGGAATTAGGTACCTCAATATGAAATGTTGTATGTGATCTAGAAGCTAAACGAGGAACACTGAATTGCAGTGACGAGAGCAGAGCCATTGATTATACCTGAATCGGGTACGATTTTATAATCATTTCACGGACCTTTCTAAGCGAAGCGAACTCAAACTCATTCAAAAGGGATTCATAAGTGTGGTTTCTATCTGGATAAAAACCACAGTTAATGGTGAATATGGGGATCATGGAGGAACATGGAGGATCTTCTCCTTGATGAAGTCAACGAGCTCAACTTAGAGTATAGGAACGGCTCACAATGGTGTTAGTAAACCCTCCAAATTCAGGTTTTTTTTTTCCAATAGGTGTTCTGGACATTGCAGATCACTCTCAAATATCCACGGATGAGAGTTATCGAACGATTTTGACTATAAAAAATTATTTCAGGGCGATGTTGTACTTGGTAGTTTATTAATTCATTGGGATTTAGACCACTTATTCTTCAAAGATCGTCTTCATCAAGGTGTCGACTGATCTGAATCCCATCCGACACGTCCACACTATGAATTTTGACTTCATTCGATTCGACTTTCTTTGAGCGGGACCGCGCTGATTCGGGTTGGAAGCGACATGATTCGATTCGACTTTTGGATGATTCGATTCGATTCGACACACGTCCAGACTCTTTCGACTTTTCCGCTCGACTCAGGTCGAATGATGTCGTTCGGCATAGTGTGGACGCGACTTAATACGACCCAATTTCAACATCCAGAAGCCCAGAAACAATAATCACACTATATGCTGGAAGGTTACCCAAAAAAATGAGAAGAATTGGTTGCAAATAAAATGTGCATTAGCATAGTATCCCTTACGGAATTCATAATAAAAGATAACTTTACTGAATTCATATCTGAAAATCATTTTCCTCATCGAATGACCAAGAACTAATTCATTGAATACCGTTCGAGCCACCCCGTATATTTCATACCCCATGAATGGAAAAATTTCCCGAAACACGTCGAGTGATATTGTTTGGGGGACATCTTGGACGTAGAGGCTTGAACGAGCAACCCCATAAGAAGGGGCGCTACAACTCCTCAATTGAATAGGGGAGAGAGGTTGAGTGATACTTCATTTGAAAGGTCCTGGAAGCCTCTTTATGTCATTCAGGAAATAATGTCACATTTCTTGTAATCAACCATGAAAACTTCTTGTTTCACCATAGTGAAATGCCCTCAATACACACCCTAAACTTATAGGGATGAATGTTGAAAACATCGAAATTTCCCTTGTGGTTTGAAGTAGAACATCACATCTGTAATTTTTATTTGAGTGGAGTGTTTT
This sequence comes from Coccinella septempunctata, assembly GCF_907165205.1. NCBI lineage: Eukaryota > Metazoa > Arthropoda > Insecta > Coleoptera > Coccinellidae > Coccinella > Coccinella septempunctata. Next base: position 25,174,156 of record NC_058191.1, on the reverse strand, counting down.
AAAATCGGTAACCTTCTGAAGATGTGATTTTATCACATTAGAATTGGGAATTCTTGGAAAAAATTCATACGGGAGACGGAAATGACAAAAACCCAGTAGAATTCAAGTAGTCTCAATCGGATATCTCAAGAATTTTATCACTATTCAATGAACAGGACTATCATCAATAAGATAACCTGAATATTGAACCTTGTTAAAACAGAGGAATATCCGTGGAATACAGAGTGTCCCAAAACTAGTGAATCAAACGTAACACCACGGTAGAGTAGATCAAATACTAACACCAACATTAGTTGAGCGAAAATATACCGTTTCCAAAAAACCCTAACCTGAAATTGCCGATTTTTGGTCTATTTTTCTAATCACAGGGCCCATATTATCACCCCTATAGAGGGAGTTTATTCTGAGTAATGAAAATTATGTAGAATAAACAATTGTTTTAATTTACATTGACTTGGGTTTTCCATTAACTACTTGGAATAATTTTGATTAGATGTGAGAAAACAATAATCTAGGATTAATATGATTTAAAATCGCCATTCTTTGTCACAAACTGGCCCTGTGATTGAAAAAAATAGTTCGGAAATCGGAAACTTTAGGTATTTTCATAAAATTCTGATTATTTTGGAAACATACATTTTCGCTGAACTAATATTGGTGTCATTCAATAGTATTTGGTCTACTCTATCGTGGTGTGACGTTTGATTCACTAGTTTTGGGACACCCTGTATACAAAATACAAAATGATCCATAATAGGAGAAATTTAATTTTTTCTTTAATTTTGGCTTTTTATCATCAAAAGCCACTTTCTTCATTATTCTTGAATACAGGAAAATTTGCATGTTGGGGTTTTCGACAATGAACCTTCTGCCTAAAATATTTTAAAATCCCTACAACTTCCGGTTAATCCGGAAAAAGCCTACTACCCTCTTATTTGAAAAGGAACATACTGTATATCTTCAAGTTCTTCGTTATACAGCTGATTTGATGGCAACTACACAACTGTCCCATACTCAACGGTTTATGAGTTATTCTTATGAAAAAATGGAGAAAACGCATAGTCAGTGGTTTGAATATTTCTGCTTGGAAGTTGAAAAAAATCTCTACCATTTCCAACTGTGCCATTATGTAGTATTTTAACACTATTGGCTGTTTGCACCGAAAATGTGCAGGGTGTTTATGAGGAGATCATCAAATTGGACAGATCGAATTAAGATTTTCAAAATACATCCTAAATTCTTTATTATACATGGTATTTCCAAATTAGACGTGAACCTTGGAGGAGGTGTTAGTATCACTCATTTGCTGTCGTTTGACCCATATTTATTGATAACCAAAAATCAACAGTTTCCGAAATATATGAGTTCGTGTTTTTCAAAAATTTTTTTACCTTACAATTTTCGTCAATTTTTTCTACGTTGACCAAGTCTGATTATAATTATGGATTATTTTCATCAGAAAAAAATATGATAAGTTAAAAAAAAGCAGAACTATCCTGTATTAGATGTTGAAAAAGAATCATGCATTCTAAGGAAAACTTTTTTAGGGAATGAAGAAGGAATTTGGCAAGTTTTTAAAATAATTTTTTCACATGAATTGTGGAATTCGGAAGTTGCAGGCAAATTGATTTTAGAAATTGATTTTTCTTTTCTTCATATACCAATTTTAAATCATATTAATTCTTTTTCAACATCTAATACAGGATACAGGATAGTTTTGCTTTTTTCATACTTATCATTTTTTTTCTGATGAAAATATTCCAAAATTATAATCAAACTCGGTCAACGTAGAAAAAATTGACGAAAAATGAAGTAAGGTGTTGAAAAACACAAGAACTCAAATATCTCTTAAACCGTTGATTTTTGGTTATCAATAAATATGGCTCAAACGACAGCACTAACACCTTCTCCAAGGTTCATGCCTAATTTGGAAACACAATGTATATCAGTCGATTCTATGAAAAAAAGAGGGCCTAAATAAATCCTTTATCTGAAGTGGAAACTTTCAGAATTATCAAAGAAAAACTTAAACTAAAGGAAAACAGCAACTTCAGACTTCTTGATCTTGAATAACCGATGGCTTCTGAAAACAAAAGAAGAAAACTGAAATTCGATGTTCCGATAAATAATTTTGACCCCTTTTTTTCATAAGAATCCCAATAACTCAGAAACCGTTGAGTTTTTACCAAAGGTGTAGAAAACAATTAAAATTGCCATTAAATTTGCTATCTAACAATGCAAAAATATGCTGGGGGTGCTATTTAAAATAAGAATGTAGTAGATGGCTTCAGGAATAACCGGAAGTTGCAGAGGTCTGCAAAAATTTTAGGAAGAAAGTTGAACATCAAATGGCCATCGAGGTGAATCACCATGTAGATGTAGAAGAAAATTTTTTTTTTCTACAAAAAACTTAAGTTCTCAAATTTCAATGACCTTCATTTATTCTCAAGTAATCCTAATTACGGGATTCAGAACGGAACTTTCCTACACTTAGATCTCATTCCAATCGATTGAAGAAATGACTCAGCTTCACAATACAAATTTTGTTGTGAGAAATTGAATTCCTTGTCTCTTGATTAACTCGAGTTAATTACATTAACTACACTGCGCAAAAAAATTAACGCACATTCTGAAAATCTCAATTTTAATGAAAGTTAACTCTACATTGACTTTATAACTTATTTTTTATGTTCTCTCGGAAAGGTTTTGAACGAAACAAGACACATTAAATGGAATAAAAATTCAGGATTTCACCGAATCTTATGTGAAAGATGAGAAATGAACAATTTTCTAAATACTGACATGCTGATAAGTGATTTAATACTTGGTATTTCCACCCCTTGCGTTAATTACAGCTCGGCAACGACGGTTCATACTCAAAATGAGTGATCTTAAAATGTTTTGATCTAATCCTTTCCAGATTTCTCCGAGTTGGATTCCTTAGTCATTAAGAGTAGTTGGATGATTTTCTGAACTTCTCAGCCTTCTATTGAGGTTGTCCCAAACCTGCTCAATCGGATTGAGATCTGGACTTCTTGCTGGCCATTCCATTCGAGAGACTTCAACCTCTTCAAGGCACTCCTGAACGATGCGCGCACGATAGAGTCTGGCATTATCGTCCATAAAAATGAAATTTTCACCAATGTATGGGGCAAATGGCACTACATGCTCTTCAAGAATGTTCCTTATATACTTATCAGCATTCATTCATTTATCAACGACCACTAGGTCTGTGCGAGCAGTCAAAGATATTCCACCCCATATCATAAATAATCGATCCTCCCCCGAAACCAGTAGTATTCAGGAAATTGCACTGAGCATATCTTTCATATGGACGTCTGTATACAAGGGAACGTCGATCACAATGCAGAGCAGAATCTAGACTCATCTGTGAAGAGAACTCTTTCCCAATCGGCCTCTTCCCAATGGATAAGCTCTGTCGCAAAATCCAAACGCGCCCTTCGATGGGCTGGGGTAAGAGATGGGCCTCTTGCCGCGACACGAGGCCTTAAATCATATTCTCTGAGCCGATTTCTTATTGTCTCAGTGCTAATTTGCACCTCATGAGTTTGCTCAAGCTGAATTCGAAGGAGGCGAGCGGTTGCAAACCGTTGTCTCAACGAAGAAACTCTCAAGTAACGTTCTTGAATGGCAGTTGTTACCCGTGGTCTACCCTGTCCTGATCTTCGGACATTCATACCTGTCTCCCTGAATCGCTGCAACATTCTGGACACACTTGTATGGGAAACTCCAAACCTTTCTGCAATTCTTGTGTATGTCCACCCTTCTTCTCGCAAAACTACCGCTTGGGCACATTCCTCTTGGGTCAAATTGCGTGTTTCGCGTTGCATAGCGATCGAGTGTAGAAAATCAAACGAAAGAAAAACTATTGATCACTAGAATTGATCGAGGACAACTGATTTTAGAATGGGGCCAATACATTCAAAATCTGATAATATCATCTTTTTTTATTCCTGCTGGGAAAAAACATCTGTATTGAAGAAAACCGTTGAAAGTGGATAACATATGCATAATTCTGATAAAAATAATTATCATTGAGAACACCTTCAGTTCTAGAATAAATTTGATATTTCCATAATGTGCGTTAATTTTTTTGCGCAGTGTATGTTTTTATCTGTAAGTATTGCACAGTAACAAAAAAAAAAGGATTATAGATGAGAGGAACCTCCTGTTCCTCATATCTGAGTTAATTTCGTTGAGGTTTCTCAAAGACCGAATCCTTAACAGGTCTTTCTTGAAAAAGTTATTTCCACCAACTGCTTTTTTTGTCGTTTAATTGAGCACTTAACACTCGCCAATTTTCCAAAAAGAATTGATAGTCATAACTATTTACGGGAGCTATTAAGATAAATGTAGGATCCTGATGAAATCTTCCTTCAGTCCACTGATATACCAGCATTGGAACGTCGTCCTTGCTCTTGAGATAAGTAGACTCAATTATAGATCTTATCAGCTAAATTGAACGGAGCAAACAACTTATTACCATCAGCATTGAACACCAACTCCGAAAGCAGTCCCGCTCGAGCGCTGGTCCACAGGAAGCGGTATGCAAAATGATACGATTGGATGTACGAAATTGGGCATAATTCGATGGTTCCAATCTTTCCGGCTAGACTGTTCAATTTTCTTTTCGAAGTTCTCAGCAGATTTTTATTCGTTTCATTGTATTCCTAAATAAATGAAGTTCAACCATTTCATTTGCCAATAATGTTTATAGTTCTTCATTCTTTAACCGAAATTGTTGCTAGAAAGCTTTATTCCTATCAGCATGACAAATTTCAAATCGATTTATCTTTAATTTTTCAAATGCAATGCATATGATTTTTTTGATCTTTGAAATAACTATTCATTCTACTTCAGTGAAGTGAGACTAATAGTTAGTCTAATGATAAAAAAATAAGATAATTCGATTGGAAATTCGTCATGTTGATAGTCTTCTTGTGGGCAATTCATATGCTGGAGATGATTTATCATAGCTGGCTATGATTCGTTGAAATCTTGTCTTTTAATCCATGCAAAGCTGTTATTGGTATATGCAAGGGTTCGTGAATTACAATTATGTAAATAATCATAGTAGAATGGCCATGATTGTGGCCAAAAAATCTTGTCCCCACTTAGTGCTCCAGACGCAGCTTTACAATCTCGTTCTCGTAAATTAAGATTGAAGGATGCCATCATGGTAATTATAAAGAGTGTTCAAAATGAAACTAAAATCAGAGAAAATATAGCTACCATCAAATTTTGGTATAAGCCAAGTCCAGTATTGGTTGAAAAAATAATCGAATCTAAAAATTTTTTTGTGTAGCAGGGAGAAAATCTGTAAGTCAGAAGAATCACCCTCTCCTGAGGGAGAACAAGTGTGAGGATTCTCACTCTCCTGAGCTCTAAAAACTAAAAACCCTCAACTGCTTCTTGAATATTGGTTCCGGGCATTTGCCTATGAACCGTTCATCTCTTAGTCGGTTTTCTTCTCGCACACTATCGTGCTGGGATTTATGTGTTTATCCTCTATTGGTTTCTGTTTCTGTTCTTATTTTAATCTCTTTTTAATTGATCTCTTGGTCTCCTTCGGTAAATTCGCATTCTCCTTTTGTCTTCCTCTGGGTCGTAGTCCACTAGTCAGTGTCCTGAGTTCTTGATTCGGATGGTTTTTGGCTGTTTCGAACAATTTCTCTGCTTTTCTGTTAATGAATTCCGTTATGGTTTTCCATTTTAGGGCCTATAAATCTGTTTATTCCTGTCAAACCAAGGTGCATCTATTGCACATCGTAGCAGCTTGTTTTCAGTGGCCTGAATTTTTTTGATATGGCTCTTTGCCGCGAAACCCCAAGCGACTGATCCATAAGTCAGTTGAGGCCTAGCAACGGCTTTGATTATCTTCAATTTTGTCTCTTTCGTCATGTGGCTTCTTTTTCCTATCAGAGGGTAGAGTCTATTCATCGCTGCTTGCGTTTTGTCGATTGCTTGTTTGATATGACTTTTCCAAGTAAGTCCTTTGTGAAGCGTTATTCCTAAATATTTGGTTCCATTTTTCCAGTCGATTTCTTCGCCGTCAACTTATAGATTCGTTGTGGGTCGCAGTCTTCTCTTCTGTAGTAATATTGCTTGGCTTTTTTTGTCCATTGAGCTTGATTTTGCACCGTATGCACCAGTCATTTGTTTCGTCAATCGTTTCTTCTAGAACTCGTTCTATTACTTCTGGGTTGCGGTGTCGAGTTGCTATGCCTGTATCGTCAGCATATATAACGTTAGCATGGTTCTTGGATTTTTCGGAATATCGTGAATGTATATGTTGTACAGAAGTGGCCCAAGTACTGATCCTTGGGGTACTCCAGCCTCTATATCTCTTGTTGTGGAGCATTCTCCTTCCACTTTCACATAAAATCTTCTATTTTTGAGGTAATTCCGGATCAACTTGCATATTTTGATCGAATATCCAGCACATCTCATCTTATATATTAATTCTTCATGCCATACTCTGTCCAATCCTCTGGCGACGTCTAGTAAAACAAGACCTGTAGCTTGTTTATTTTGGAATCCCTCTGTAATGTATTCTGTGAGCCTTAATAATTGTTGCTTTGTTGAATGCTCTCTTCTGAATCCTAACTGTTCTGGTGGTATCAGTTTCAGATTTTCGGTTTCCTCATTTAGCCTCGTGGCTATAATTCTTTCTACTTCTTTTCCTAACGCCGGCCGACAGTAGACTTATCGTTCTATAGTTTTGTGGGAACTTCTTCTCTTTGAATGGTTTATTGAACACTATGACTTCCGTCGTTTTCCATTTCTCTGGGTAGTGTTCTGTCCTCATAATTCCATCCACATCTATTTGTTAGTAGGTAATTTCTTCAAGATAACATTCGTTATTTTATCGCTTCCGTGAGCTTTCCTCTTCTTCAAACTTCTAATTATTTCCCTGATTTCATTTGGCGATGTTGGTTTGTCTATTTCAGCAGCCGCTGGTAATTCATCCATTTCTTCATCATTTTCGTCAACCAGTTCTTCCATATCTTCATTATCGTCGTCTAACCTGTGGTTTATTCTCGATTCTCGTTCGATCGAGTCCGCCAATGCATCTGCCTTATCAGTATTAGTATACGCCATTCTCCTTTCTCCGTGTAGGGGTGGAATTTTAGTCTTTTCTCCTCGTAGGCTTTTTTGCATTCTCCATGCAGAATGATCAATTGTATTCAGTTCTTGAACCCTTTTGTTCCATCTGCTTGTTCTTAGATCTGTCAGGGCATTTAGAATCTAAAAAAGGAGTTAAAGAATCTATACTATCATGGGTGATACTTGAATCATGGCCCCTCCTGTTGATTTGCAAGACAAAATGTGAAGCACCAGGACGATCAGCCATTCAAATACGAGTATTTTGAATCGTTGAACTTATCAAGTGCTGAGCTACAGATATTATCTGACAACGATGATCTACTGAATTCATTAGCGAGCTTCGAGTAGTTGGAGGTGGACTTTGAGTATTCAATAATATCAATAATATTCAAAAATACTCGATGATGTGGATAACATCATTATTTATGAAGTATTTCTGTGTTTTATTTGACTCTCCTCCAAAATTTACAGAAACTTTTCAGTTCTAACAAATCCATCAAAGGAAGAAGCTACCATAGTAAAAGAAAAGAGAAAGGAGAAAAGAATGCAAGATTTGTTGTCAGCGAGAGGCCCTAAGAGATACCGCCACTTTGCATCTGTTGCTGCTCTAGCATGTAGAACTAGTCTGTGAGAATCAACATTTTCGACGTTGAGAACAAATTAATGGACATCAGAGACTTTCAATGAGTCACGAAAGAATGACAGGTATATGGCTTTCCATGCATTTGAAAAAAAAGAATGATTGATCTAGAAGTATTTGGCAATTACAATAAATCGAAGAATTAACCTGTTCGGAGGAAATCCCTGCAATACTCATTATTCTTATAATAATTGGAATAGGCTTGAAAATTTAATCCTGAAAATACGTCTTGATTGTTTGTTATTATCCTTATATGATTATCCAACTTATTGTTTGATATTTACGGATGATATTGCTCTTTTTTGATGTAATTAACTGACCGTAAGATCAATAACTTACTTAATTACACTAAACAAAATAACACAGATAGAGGAAAGAGGAAATAAAACAGTTTCTGGTGCATGAGGTGATGAATTAATTATGTGGTTTGACATTTCAAGAAGATATATTTGCTCCACAATATTTATTTACATAATCAATTATATTACAAAAAAACGGCCTGGAAAAGTACAGAAAACTAACGTATTCCTCAGTCTAATCTGTAGATAATTTTGTAAATAAAATGTTGAATAAGAAGAACAAAAACGTTTCCCTGTATCTCAAGTGGTGCGGTGTTTTAAAATTATGGCTGCCTGTAAACATGACTAACTGAAAGGAAATTCTGGATTTCGGCTTCTGGAATTCAATATTTATTTCTAAGGTGGTTGCTCCCAAAAAAGGCTTGTTCCAAATAAGGACCTTCTCTTCAAACTTCCCGCACTTAATACTAAAATAAAAACTGATACTGCCTGGACCCTTCCCAGTAACCAATCACAAAAGCGCATCGACATTCATTGCTTTCGCGCTAGTCATTTTTTGAGTGGCTCTGTATGTTGCCTCAAGGTTAGTCTAGGTGAGCCAATTTATAAAATATCATTTTGTTTTGCGTGGTTTTAGTAATAAGTAAGACCCAGTTATTATCCAATAATTCTACACTAATAGAGTTGAAACACTGTTGAAGCGTGAATTGACGGGTTAAGTTACCAAAAATATTGACTCTTTATATTTGATTTTGTTTGGTTTGCCCAGGACATATCTAAGTGCCAAACAAGTTCCACTTTGTCGTCTCCAAATAAGGGCCCGACCTTATTAAGGGTAGGAAGTTTTGAAAAAATGCATGATCAGGTACTCAAATGACTTAAGGTGCATACGGATTACTCTGACGTGACGTGGGCCCACTTCATAATGCGCATGATTCAAAAATCTAACATAGGATTTGTTGATCTGAAGTGGGAAATAAAGTGTATTCCCACGTCAGGTCAAAACAATTTGAACGCTTCCGAGCAAAATGCTCATGCATTAATATAATTTATTACATTTATGTTGATTAGTGTGTTGAACAGAAAATATATCTTTATATACTTATACCTTTCAGTCTAAATCTGCAGTGGTTACTATGTTTGTTATTTTCAAAAACTTAATAAGGTCCAGACTATGATTCGAAAAGTGTAATACCCAATAAGGTCCAAGGACCAAGACTGAAAAATTGACTGATTTGAAACATCTGCGGTTTTTCTTTACTTAAGTTGATAAACATCATCATAAAACTACAATTTTCTTCGTTTATTTCTAGAAAATAGATAAGTTATAACCTATTACATTTCCTAAGACTTTATAAGGGCTATACTAATTTATATGAATTTCCGTTTCATTATTCGAAAGCCACGAACTTAAAAGTAGTTTAAAGTCATTGCTTCCTAAGGATACGATTTTTCTAGTATTAAACGCCTTAAATCTTGCAGTCCAATTATGGACCTCATTCAGACACCTAGTTCCCAATATGGACCAAAGACGGAATTTTCGTATACTATTTTCTATTTAAATAAAAAGAGTTTATTTGATCATGATGTCTTACAAGTTGACACTTGTCCCAAAATTGATTTATAAGGATTTCCAAAAACCCGGCCCTTATTAGATGCAATTACTTATTTCAGAAGAAATGCAAAGAATTAGACCAAGAGTAACTTTTTTTTTGAGGATAACACGTTCACCAATATTTCAGAGAATTAGTTTTAAATTTGCAATCTGAATGCTTATAACTGAATAATCACAGTAATTATTATATTGATCAAGCTGTAATATCGCGATCAACCTTTGTGAAACCTGGAATTAGTCTATCGAGATTGTACCATCTATTTTCTTCAGATATCAATTAATCGGCGAGACTCAAAGTAGGTTTATCGACTCAAGTAAACAATCGAAATTATGAAGATATCAAAATATTCATCGCCAATAATAATAAATTCATTGTGAAAGAACAATAACCCCACTATCTATTCCTATCATCGCCAAGTACGGCTCTGTCAAGATGGTACCGGGAAGTCTGGCTGAACAATAACTAAACCACTACGAAGGATGGATATCATTTATTTAATTAAAATCTCGTTGAGCGTCCAATTTAAGATAAGACGGTGATATATGAAATTGTATTTCCTCCCAACCTTTTCCTTGTTACGACACAAAGGGGTTTTATAATTGCAGTTTCAATTGCCCCCCTCCCTTTTATTGACCTTTGTAATCGAAAGGATATAGTGACTGCTAACCTGATGACATGATCATCCGCTTCTTGTTCTGATCAAGCGGACAAGGCGTTCGCTGCAGGTAATATTGCGAGAGTGAGATTACGTTGTACTTTTTAATCGTTGTTTTTGACGCCTACGAACATAATTCATACAACAAGATTTCAGAAGCAGCTCATTGTTAGGGAATCAATGTCAGGAAGGTCAATTTGTGCGAATTTAGATTTGAATATCTCGAGAATTTTTTTCCATCAGATAGTTCCAATGACTTTAGCCTTACGGCTTTCACAATCCTCTCTAGAGGAACATTCACTTATCCCAGACACCTCAGATATCAAAATTAAGCTCTGTTGAAGCTCTTTCCCGGTTTTCGGGCTCATGGTGGTGGTCAGGTCTTTGATGCTCCTTGGCTCCCTGATGTCGATGGGGTTCTATGTCCTCCTTGGCTCCTTGGTCTGGTTGAATTCCTTTCTTGTCGAAGTGTTCTTTTCCTTGTTGTTTCTTCTGCATTTTCCATGTACCGTTCTTTCCGTTTATTAGTACCGCTTTTTGTATGATTCTATAGATATTTTCATCCAATTGAAATTTCCTCAAATTATCTGGCAAGTTCTTCGGCATCAGGCCTGTTGATGAAATCACAATTGGGATGGTCCAAATATATTTCAGCTTCCATTGTCTCCTGGTATTTTCCTCGAGATCTCTGTATTTCGGAATATTCTCAAAGTGCTTATCTAGTAGATTGTTCTTATTCAGAATCGCCATGTGATGAATAGGCAACCATATACTGATCTGGTCTCATCCCCATTCAGCAATATGAGATCAGGTCTTCTGTAAGTTATTTTCCGATCTGTGAGGACCGTGCCATTTCAGTAAAACTTGTGGTAATTGGTAATAGTTTTTCACTGCAGAATCTGGAGGGTGATTGTGACAAGGAACCTTTTTTGAACTTAGCAGTTGGTATTTCATTGCCAATTCCTGATGTAAAAATGTGAAATCTTGGCATCAGAATCATGTCTATTGTTGTATTCCCAGCCCGTCAACTTCTGACATTCTGGCATCCGTTGCAATATATTTCACATATATTTTTTCTTGGAATCACTTGATCCTAGATGGCAATGATTTCTTCTGTCTCAGAAAACAAATTTCCGGAAGTCTTTCATGCAGTTTGCAGTTTCTGCATTTTGTTTTCTGCAGAGTGTTCTACGATTTCTAAGTAATCCTGTTGCAGTTTTAAGGGAGTAGAACTATCAGCATCACAAACAACTCGATGAAGTTCTTATGAAATAAAATAAGGTAATAATTCACAACGAACGAAATAAACAGATAAACAGAAGTTGACTTAAACCCCTTGCAGTTAAACAAAGACACCTTTCTGATTTTGAACAAAAAGATAAAATGGAATTGAATGAGATGGAATTCCGAAAAAAAATTAGCTATAATCCTTCCCCATTTTTTCTCATTGTTGTAAGGAAAGAAGAAAAGATAAATTTCGCCAAAATCACTGCAGTTTTAGAATTTCGAACCGGAAATGGTCTCAAACGATTGTTGGACTCATTCATGAAGAATTTGTCCGTACATCCGGCCGTACATAAACAACCTGAAATAGGGATTTTTAGGTGAAGTTGAGGGTCTGAATGCACCGGTTGTTTTGGGGAGCAAAGGCGTCTTGATGTTCAGAAAATATAGGCTTCATAATCTTATTATGAACAGTCGACACCAAACGTTGATTTCTAATTTGAATAATTCAAATTATGAATATGAATCATGTTCGACATCAGGAGAGAATGAGCTAGCCAAAAAAATACAGTTGCACTCAATCACTTCTCCAGCCTGTACCTATACAAGGTGATTCATTGATAAATGGGCGAAAGCAAAATATAGAGGACACGAAGTTGAGTCAGTATAACCTATATTTGAAGGGTCTATCTCTCTTCATAATCAAGATACAGAGTGTTTCACTAATTATGCCAATTTCTTCAATTACCCATAACTCTCGAACCACCCTTTATATTTTGATGATATTCGATACGTTTATTCTCCGCAACTACTATTTTTTTTTCAGGTTCGACCTAAGAAAAACTGATAAATAAGATTGAACCCTTTTTTTTTTATCGAAATTCCTAACATTTGATATGATATTGGAGAAGAAGAAAAACACTGGAGGAAACAAGGTATTTCTCATACTTACGATCGAATACGATTTTTAACGAGATTTTTAATATATACTCAATGAACCTAGTCAAATCTGAATTTTCAGAAGACACAATAACCAAAATTTTAAAAAACAACACAATTTTATTCGGTATTAAGTAATTTTCCTAATTGAATTGAATCTTCAGCCCCTCATCTGGCCCTTATTTTTTGAGTCACACAATTGAAACACAAGGAATGAACTAATTTGTATTTGAATTAATCTGTGTAACTTAATTTTGCCAGTGAAAACGATAACAGTTATTCAATAGATATAAGTATAGTGTTTCACGTTTTCGACCCAAAAAAATCAATGAAATTGGTAAAATTAATAAATACCGAATGATATTAAATTGTTTTGAAATTTTGGTTACTGTGTTGACTGAATATTTAGATTTGACTGATGGATTTATTGAGTAGGTATTAAAATTGCATGCGGAAGTACAATTAATATCTTGTCCCCTTTAGTTTTTCTGATATTTTCGAATATCCTATCAAATTTGAGGAATTTTGATATACATATAGGGTGTCTTTCTTTGATTGAAACTTATTCATCAATTTTTTCTAGGCCGGACCTGAAATAAATTCAGTTACTATGTCAGTGTGACCTCGTTGTTGCGGAGATTGAACGCACCACAATATACAGGGTGTTTTCAAAGGTGAAGATTTTTTTTGACAGAAGGTAGAACTCATCAAAATAAGTCGTTTAACTGAAAATTGTCTATATAAAATATCCAAGAAGGCTGAGATACAACCCCTAGAAGTTCGACAAAATTTCATTGAATTTCAAGTACGGAACTGTGGAAGGTGACTCCGGCATAGCAAAAATGAAAGAAAAAATAAACATATGGCTGGACAATGAAAAGTTCAGTAACAAGTTCATCAGATTAGATGCATCAGGTCACTTTTGAGAGAATCATAATTGTTGTATCATGCAATTTAGGATGAAAAAAAATGTAGAAAATCGAGGTAGTTTCTTGAAAGTGCTAAGTGCTTATATGTTAGTTATGTTGAAAAAGTGCTATGATGTTTCCCCATTTCATCCCATTTTTACGACGATTGTTGCGGAATGTTCGAACAAGAAGATTGTGATGCCCATTGTGAAAGAATTCGTGTATAATATAGACAAATTTTATTGGTGAGATTTTGAAGTATTATTATATTTTTTACACATGTGTCCTAAGTCTGTCTATCGAAATGAGCCATTTCATAAAATCGTGTCAGTTACTAAAAAATAATGAGAACAATTCGGCAATCCTAAGTTTCCATTTTCATTGCCACGTGAATATCGAACGAGCCAATATCCTAAACGAAACCACATGGTCGAATCAGGAGATAACTTTTTCCCACTGCTTTGCGATAATTCAGCTAACAAACGGTCTAGGGTCGTATTATAGGATCTGTTTCAGTAATCACTTTCAATTTTTTTTAACTTTGGTATTTTGAAAGTTTTATATACATATATGATTTTTGCTGAAACGCTTCATTTTGACCAGTTCTACCTTCTGTTGAAAAAAAAAGCCTCTCTTTCAAATATACCCTGTAGGTATAGGGTGGTTCGAAAGTTAGAGGTAATTAAAAAAATTGACAAAATCAATAAAACACTTTGTATTTTGATAATAAAGAGAGATAGACCCTTGATATTTAGGCTCACCGCCGTGTTCTCTATCTTCCCTGAGCCTTAACCCTATTTGTAAAGAAGTTAATGAATTTTTTGTGAACCCAATGATATCAAACGTATTTTTTCGTTTTTCAAAGAATACCCACCATCGTAATCTACTCCAATGATGTTCGAAGGAACATTAACTCTGTAAAAAAAGATACGATGCTAGCTGATTGAAGAACTAACATAACATACCTACTGGCATTCACATATTTGTAAGTATTCTCAAAACGAATATTCTTTCTCATATCCATTCCTGAAACGCAATGTGATAGTATACGGAATGATTGAATTTAGACTGGAAAAGGTCCTAAGCTTTTTGCGCTCTTTGAAAACACAACTACCTATTTTTTGTGTTAGTGATAAATATGCTTTGGAATACATACACTCGGAAAAATCTTTTGAGGGTCCTTCGTTCCCAAGACTATAGCTTCTTCTATAGATTCCACATGAATTCTTTACTACCATTGGGGAAATCTAACTGTATCAATATTTATCGTAAATTTCATTATTTCCCGAATCTTGAGAGACGAAATCGGAAAAGTCCAAAATGAAAAAATTAATTTTCTCAGAAATCTATTGTTGAACATATGAAAAGCAAACTGTAATAATGCGAACTGCACTTCTAGTTCAGAAAACCCTCTCCGGATATTTGGACGCCTTCCCTACCTATCCAAGCCGTAGAACTTCGGCGTCTTGCGTCGCGACGCCCGTCTCATTGGTCGCGAATATCGTCCAATAGAACGGTTGGTTATCGGCCAATGCCCTCTTCGCGAGTTCCTCCTTTCAATCCCCATGTTTACTCCCCCTTATCTCCTAGTGCGATTAGTCGACAAAAGTGTATTGTTTGCTGTTTCTACACAGTACTCGTCTTCAATCTTTATCTTATAGAGATGGATGTTTCTAGTCGCCTCGCCTTCATGTGATTTGATTCATTCTAAGAGAGATTCCTGCACTTGATATCGAAAATAAATTTTAGAACATGTGTCTTGCAAACATGTTATACAGGGTTAACTGTTAACAAATACGAAGGACTTAGATTGATGATTCCTCGATGAAAATATGCGGAGATAGCTCCTATAAAAATTTTTCCAAATCGACCTCCCTTCCAAGATACAGATACAGCCTTTGGAATTCGATGATGAGTTGAGAATTTTTACGGGTTCTAAAAAACACTGAGTCATGAAACTATATAAACATAATAATAATAATAATATCTTCATCTAGTTTTTTACTGTGCAGCGCTGACGACAGCGAAAACCATAGAGGCAAAAATTCGCCTAACGAACAACGATGGTCCAAAATTACACAAATAACACGCGCCAGCATGGCAGAAACGTCTTCAACACAAAACAGGAAGGCTAAGAAGAGACATTGGACGACTGACGGAGTACTTGAACGGGAATCGAGGAAGAAGGTTGTGAAAGCTGCCAAAGAGATCATGGATAGGAACAGGACACACACAGAACGAGAGACGGAGAATGCTACAGCTGATCATTGCCTCGACACTCTGAAGCAAAAATTAAGTCTGTATGCAGAACGCCTGAGGAGATATAAAAGCAATTATAGCCGGAAAAGAGACAATAATTCGTTCGAAAAGTCAGAAGAAACTTTCTGCCGGTCACTCACATCGTCGGATGGAGAAAATAGAAAGTTACCACCAAAGGAAGCCATTGAACAATTTTGGACCGAACAATTATCAACGAAACCTTAGTTAAATGGAGATACCGGATGGATTGAAGATGAAAAATCTGAAGCTATAAAATATGAGCCGATGCAGCATGACATGATCACAATTGAAGAAGTAAAATCAGCTATCATAGGACTACACAACTGGAAAACACCTGGGCCTGATGGATTACAGAACTTCCGGATCAAGAAACTTTGAATCATGCATGAAAAATTGACCTCAGCAATAAATGATGTCATTGAAAATCCTGAAAGAATGCCAGTATTCCTTACACATGGCACAACATACCTGTTACCTAAAGACCAAAGGAATACAGAAGACCCATCCAAGTGCCGACCAATCACATGTCTTCCAACGATGTACAAATTAATCATATCGTGCATTTCAAACTGAATTCACAACCATTGCGAAAGGAATAACATCATCGCCATGCAACAGAAAGGATGCACCAAAGACAGCCGAGGGTGCAAAGAACAACTAATAATAGATTCAGTTATCTGCAATTAAGATGTCTAAAACTCTGGTGTATTCACTGATTCGATTTTGTTTTTAATTTCGTGGGGATATGGGATCAGTTTCGTTTCTCCTACTGTAGGTAGCTGTTTGGAATTTGACAGAGCATTGTCAATTGATATTTGAAAATAATTTGAATACTTCCTACTACTCACGAATATGTTCTATTTATAAACGATTATTGGTGTGTGAAAATATATTAGTTTCGTGAAAGGGGTGTAAAACATTCATTTATTCAACATGTCGTTCAGTTTTCTGTATGGACAATGAAGAACTACAGCTAAGAATTCGGTGTTGTTGGAATTTGAGGCAGAACCAAATCAGATGAACGAACATTCGGGGCCGATATAGCTAAGTTTTATGGAAACTTCAGCTATATTTCAAAGAAACTGTATTGGAAATACGTAATGTAAATTGTGAGCATGTATTGAAAATCTGAAATACATAAATCTATTCGAGTCTGTTACTTCAAATATTCTTCCTGAGTAGATATAGTGAAAATTCCCTTTCCGTCAACTGATGGATATCAACCATGTTTTATTAAAATCATATTGAATTACCCCCCTCACGAATTCAAGTTGTCAAACGGAAATTATCTTGAAGAAGAACAGTAAATCCTCCTTCGAACCCTTATTCCATAGTGTTGAAAATATTGAAGGATTTGTTTTTACAAAGAAAATTAAAGTGTAAATCACAAATAATCCTTAACAGCTGACAAAATGGGCCAGTTCATATTTTGAACTCGTTGATCGATATTCGATATATGAACGCAAAACAAAATAAAACGAGAGATCATTGGACTTCCTTTGGTAGAACAAGGATAGAACGAAGCAAATGACATGGTGGCGCCGCCACGAAACTGATCCCATATCCCCGATTTTCTGAAATGTTGATGCTTGCAAAAAGTGACAAGTGCACACACCAGTGTTTTAGACATCTTATCTGCAATCAAGCGTTCTCCAAGCGGAGGAATCTTTACGCTGCGTACATAGACTACAAAAAAGCATTCGATTCTATACCTCACGAATGGCTCTTGACGATCTTGAAGATTTACAACGTGGATCCCAATATTGTTAAGTTCCTGAATAACGCCATGTCAACCTGGCGTACTAGTCTTCAAATGAAAGCAGCAGATTGCTCCATTACAACCTATTCCAATAAGACGCGGAATTTTCCAAGGAGACTCACTGAGCCCTCTGTGGTTCTGCATGGCCCTGATTCCCTTGTCTCATAGATTGAATTCTACGGACTACGGATTTTCCATCAAGAGCGGCAGTAGAACTATGATGAAACGGAATCATCTCGACGAGAACGAGAGGGAAAATAGAAGATGGTTCGTTCAAACTCAAGGAAGGTGCAGAAATTGAAGCATTAAAGGAAAGAGACACATACAAGTATCTAAGCATAAAACAGGCAAGAAAAATCAGACCCAGATGAAGAAAGAATTAACGGAGGAGTTCGCCCGAAGATTGAGAAGGATAATGAGAACTGATCTGAACAGCAAGAATCTGATACAAGCGATCAACACCTACGCTTGCTCGGCGCTGAGCTATTCATTTGGTATCATCTCTTTGACGACCACCGATTTAGCAGCTTTACAGAGAAAACTAAGGACGATGCTGACTAAACACAATAAACATCACCCCAAAAGCTCAATAGGACGGACAGAGCTGCCACGACATCTTGGGGGTAGAGGAATTTTTGATTTGTCCAACCGTATGTCCCAGGAAATTGAAGGACTTCGAAAATATTTCCTGAGCAAGGCTGCTTCGTCAGAACTCCATCAAGTAGTTTGTGTTGCTGATAGTTCTACACCGTTAAAGCTACAGCAGGACCACTTGGAAACCGTCCGAACACTCTGCAGAAAGTAAAATGCAGAAACTGATTGGCGAACCTTTGCAACGACAGAGGGCTTCATGCTCGCCAACCCTATCTATCGATGCATGCGCAATGGCTTTAAATACTTACACGGCTGGCATCCACCATCCTCATCTAACAAGTGGAAGGCGTTGCGCGCCATCTCTTTCACTTTATTTCGGATATCTCGCTATTTTAACAGATGGCAGACCTAACTTGCGGCCATTTTTTCACTGGCAGCCATATATCATCATATCCGACAAAGAAATTAACTTTAATTTGATATCAAAAACATCCGTGTACGTCATGAACGTAGAAATACAACGAAATGTTACCTGCTTACACCTGGCTGCGAGGTAGTTGCGGCCGAGTGTGCAACAGCAGCTATGGATTTTAGTATTCTTTACATGCATTGTTATGATGTAGATGATATTTTATTTCAAAATGGAGTGAACGAAATTTCTCTTGGAATATTGATTAACATTAATTTAATTAAAATTACTTGCGGCCACTTTTGACAGGCTGCGGTGTTATCAGTGTACTCTCCTATCCATAAATGTATGTGAAAATGTGTGTTTGTCTCTGTACGTAATGAACGTAGTAATTCTGCAGTGGGATCTTAGACTATAACATTTCTGGATAGAGAATGACGAGGGCTTTCAAATGATGTATCACAAGCCCATTTGAAAAATTGGGGGTTGTACCTGTCTTTCGTAGAGGGTTGAAGGTAGGATTCGCATTTTGACGACAAGAAAAAGGTAATTTAAAGTTAAAATTTGAAGGATTTCGGGATTTTTCATGAATATTTATAGTTATCAAAATAATGAATTTATTCCATTTGGCTTTTCCACACTGTAGAATAACCACTGTGGTTATTCAGTGTGGTGACTGGTGACAATAATACCAAAGAGGAACCTTCCTCTTTGATAATACACTTACTACCAAGTGAAGTCTTTTATATATCGTGGCGGTCTCCACAACAATTATACAGATGCAGATCAAGCTAATGAAATCACGACTGTTTTATTATATTTACGTTGTATAATGAACTTTAAACTTTCCCTCTTTAATGATTATATCCTGAAAATGGACTTTTCAAATCAGTTTACCCACGTTAATAATGTATACTTAAATTATTTACAAAGATAATTGCATTTTTTGTTTCTGTCAACTCGATTAGGAACAGCATATTATTATGCTGTGAAAAACATGCGAAATCTTAAAAAGTCGGCGTTTCGTTGCGAAAATTTCTTACGCATGAAACCTTGGGTGAAAGCTAGAGTAGATATCATATAATTATTCATTTCTTGACGTTTATATGAATCGGCAATTAATTTTTTCACATTTCTCGCCAAAAAAATAGGTTAATTGACTGGAAATTCATAAATTCTCTATGACGCCAAGAAATTCTTCGCTGGCTTATGAGAATTGACAACAATAATAATTTTTGCTCTTCTCGGTTATTAAAGCGTGAGCTTGCTGGAGGGTTCTCTAGTATTTAATGCAGAATTTAAACGCGCTGAAGGAAATGAGTAAGCCGAAAGCCGGTTGTAAATCAGCTGAACACAACAGTGGAATTGTTATTCATGAATAAAAACTTCGAACGCTTCCTGTAGAATAGTAATTGGAATTGTAGGAAAGAATTTCTGAGGAATTTTTGAAGGAAATTGAGAGTCCAAGGCTATGCACGACAAATTTTGCGAACCAACAAGTACTTCAGTGGAGATAATAGTTTATAAATCTTGGACAACCATAGCCGTCATTCGAGTAACAAATGTTCTAACTTCTTGCTCTTCTGCTGAAAGAAAAATTTAAATTCCAATTATTATTCCTAGAAAAAACAATCGAAATAAACATTTGTCTCCATAGTATCATTGGGGATTAATAGGTACTCAATATTCGAAATATTCGAAAATGTTTTCAATATGAGGAAAATGAATGGGAAGGAATTATTGACTTATGTTTCTCTATGATCATAGATATTTTCCTCTATATCTCTGGAAGTTCTTGCGCATTGTTCGTATAGATGTTCCTTTCAATGACTTGTTTTTGGTTTATTACCGAATAAACCGATTATTTTATGTGAAAATATAGGGTGTAGTTTTCTCCAGTTAAAACCACACGCCTTCAACATTTCTTCACCGTACCAAGTCCACAAATATTCATTTAACAACTTACGATAATGAAAGTCATCCACAGTAACAGCATCACCTCCATCGTTTCAAAAAAAAAGGGACCCCCTAACTGCAATGAACGCAAAACAATAACTTTTTTGAGATATACACAAATCTTAAACTTTGATATTTTCAAGACCTTTATATTTTGTTTTTTTTTCAGGGCAGTATTTGACTTACTTATACTTGAAATACGTAAGTAATTGAAGCACACATTTATATCATTTTATTCATTGTAATTCGGATCTGATTTTTCGAAAATATTGAGAAAATAAAAAAATTGGGTAGGCAATCAGCGCTAGTACGAAGTCAGTACCCAAAAATTAAAAATTAAATAGAATGTAATGTTATTTTCATATAACATTCGCATACTTTGACGTTTCAAACGTATTATCAATAAACGTCAGTGTACACTGTGTCCCATTTTGGTTGAGATTGGTCTGTATCTCAGCTATTATTGAAGATATAGACATGCGGTATTCGCAACCCTTCATCACTTTTTTGTAAAACTTTTAAATCCGCGAACAGAAATATTCCAACTACTTTTGTTCTAGAAATACAGGGCGAAAACGAAAATGTTCACTTTTGGAGATGTTATTATTTCTCAGGCCCTTTATGAAAAAAGTGGAAAACTGCTTATAGAACATATTTTTAGATAAAAGTCAGTGGCATATCCAAAAAAATTTTTAAAAGCACTGTTTTCAAAATTGGACACAAACTTGGTATTTTTTAAATGGAACACCCTGTATATTCTAACGTCAAATTTTAGCAATTTTTTTTCAATACATTGATGTATCACAACCTTATCTTTACTTAATTTCAGCTCCAATAATAAGAAACATCCATATTTATATTTAACAGTTGGCTTGGCCATGAATTCTTTCACACATGTATTTAAAATCTCTTGTTTAAAACGCCATGATATATAAGCCTAATTATTTAATTATATTTTAAGCATAAACTCAAAATACCACTGTTAAGCATAAACTTCGATATTTTGAGTTCATGTTCAAAATATTCATATTTAACAAAATAAAAGTTACGATTATATCACGTAGAGGAGTGTTACAAATCTTCAACTAAGACACTGAATTCTCATACAGGGCGAGTCTTTGACTTGTACAAATATTTCAACAGTAGATTCTCGAGATATAAAGAATTACTTTTTCCTTCACCATTTTTTCCGAATCGGCTCGGTTCAAAAAATACAGGTTGGAAAAACATAAAAAATTGTTATTATTAGTTCTATCTCACAAAAGGTTTCATCGAATGAAATGAATTTCGGAATATAGTTTTCCATTTATTTGATTAATCTTTATCGAACACAAGAAATCACCCACGTCTTCCAGGTTTCTCATTATGACCATTACGTACCAAAAAGAAAAACAAAAATTCGTGGAACCCAGCTCCTGAATCTAATGAATATTTGAAAGTTTTAAAATAAATTCATATTTTCTCGTATAGTGAGCCGTTTTCGATTAATTTTATGTTGAAAAATTGAAAAGTATCCATGAAATTTGAAACTTTGGCTGAATATAACTCTATTTAAAAGATCCACAGATTTGAAGTGTCACAGATTTAGCTAATTATTCTGATAGTAATTTTGTTTTTCTAGGGGTAGCA
Source organism: Coccinella septempunctata (assembly GCF_907165205.1). NCBI lineage: Eukaryota > Metazoa > Arthropoda > Insecta > Coleoptera > Coccinellidae > Coccinella > Coccinella septempunctata. The sequence continues at coordinate 25,152,120 of NC_058191.1, read as the reverse complement.
CAGCTCATTATGTAAACTTAAAATGGCTATATCTTTTTATCAGGGTCGAATCTGAAAAAATGGTTTAGGACAGAAGTGTCTCTTTTGACTTCAGGAATATTTGTACGAGTCAAAGACTCATCCTGTATAAGGAAGTGACAATTGTTACATTTTTTTTCTATATCACTGTTAATTTACGAAATAGAGACATGAATTCAAAATTCAAAGAGACAGAAACAAGTAGTAATGTCAAGTGCATCATGCATTTCACCGAATAAGTGTCTCCCTCTCTTTTTCTTTAAAAACCTTCAAAAAACAGTTTAATGACCAGATTTAAAGATGTTTTTTTCGGGACCCTGTTTAGAGTGTATAGCATATTCCAGTCATTAATCATCGATTCATGCCATAATTTTTCGTCTTTTAGCATTCGAGTATATTCATTGCACCCTAGTAGATGACATAAATGAAAATGCTGATAAATCCTCCCATTTCATCAACATTTCATTTAACCCAACCGATCATTTCTGTCCGATAAGTTCATTCTTATCTCGAGGAGCACTCAATAAATCCGACATCGTTCTACATATTTACCGAGGCGATAACGTCCAGAAAACAACACATATTATATCGAATGAAAAACTGAAAAAAACACATCCAGACTAATTAAGAATTGGGCCCTTCAGATTCTCCCACTGTAAACAGCTACGAGCGATAAGCGGTCTTCGGTTTATCTCCCAAGGGGGGAAGTTATCTCGAGATATGTTTATTTAAATATAGAATACGGAATCTTGAGAAAACAAATCTACGTGCCGATTAGAGTGGATTTTGGTTCGTCCACCTAAAATCTATAAATATTTGGGGTTTGGTTAGGTTATCGGATTGTTGTGAATGATCGTTCAAAGTTATTAATATTAATTTAGGATAAGGAGTGTAATGTTCAGAAAATGTATTGAATTGTATGATTGTGAAAAATTTTATTTGTAAATTGAAACGTTCTTGTACAGGGTCACAGGGCGTTCCAAATTTGATGTCCCCTAGAGTTTTCGAGCTGTTTTTCCGTGAAAAAATGCCTCCTACGATAATCGGTTTTGCAATTATGAGGGAAAATAGAGATTTTGACGATTTTGAATACTTCCCATAGCTTTTTTCCAACTGCAGATCCAAAGCGTAAACCTACCACAAAAACATCCCACATAAGAGGTATTTAAACATTCGTTCTAATTACATACACAGGGTGTTGCCCATGTGATAAACGAATTGTGAGAAAAATAAATTTCGAACGTGAATATCAAGTCAACTCTAGGGAGTTTGATTTCCATCAGTGCTCTATTGAAATTTTAGTGAAATCATTGAGTATTGAATACTCAAAGTTGAAATCTATGAACCATACGTGATGATGCTAAAATTTCGAGAGGGATTTTTGTTAGCCTCCAATAGAAAGAACTGATCGATTCTGTTTTTATATTAATCTTCAAGATGCAAGTTAATTACCTGTTGACAAGTATATTTTCCCTTGATCTGATAATTTAAGCGTGACGAAAATGTGTGGGGGGGCGCCAAACTTGCTTAAAAAAAGTCACGTGTACATTCTCGAGCGCGGTGGCTTTTTTTCTGGCTGAAGCTCATGATTCAAGTAAACAGAAAAAAATCTGACAGTTCTAGCAAACCGAAACAATAAAAATTGACCATAACGATAAAAAAAATCAATTTTTTTATCTCCCCTCCTGGGCTTCAAATTGTTTTCGCATTCATTATAAATATGTATTGTAATTTTCTACAAATTTAGCGTGAAGTAATTTTCATACATCTGCACGTTTTTGAGATATATGGTGATATATGTACAGGGTGGGCAACTTTCGATATTTTAACACTACAGCTACAGATAGACAAAATCTGATACCCCTTTCTCGTTCTCCTCTTCTGAGAAACTAATAAGAGTAGTAGTCATTTTTGGCCACCTTCTTTTGTTTTCGAGTTATAAGCGAAAATTGGAAGAATAGCGATTTCGAAATAAATTAAATCTCTGCTAATACTGATGATAGAGGTCTGAAATTAAAACATTATACTGGTACTTTTTTAAGTAGAATTCAGTGGCGTGCTTGCCTATTTAGCAGGATTTTGAATTACGAAGCTATGACCCAAAGTTATGGTTTTTTTAAATGGGAACACTAGACTTCTGTGCAATTTTTTGAAAGCTTAATTTTTACTGATTTCAAAAATATATAACATCATATGGTTTGTATCAATATGAATAATAGAAAACGGTCAAAAACCTTTTTTTTCAATATTTCTATGGTTTCTACTTTTGATGAGAATAGAAAAATGTAGCGTCTCATTATTACCACAATCTCCTTCTATTAGCCTTTCATTTCTATCCTTCTTACTCAATTTCTCCAAGATTCAAATTTTGTGAAATTTGGTAAAAAGCATAGAAAGAATGACATTGCCGAAAGGAGACTGCTCTTGTTATAGAAAGCTGTATTTTTCTGTGCTGGTCAAAAGTTGGAACCATATAAATATTGAGAAAAAAGGTTTTCGACCATTTTCTCTTATTTAGGTATATTGATACAAACCATATGATGTTATATATTTTTGAAATCAATAAAAATTAAGCTCTCAAAAAATTGCGCACAAATCTAGTGTTCCCATTTAAAAAAACATAACCTTGGGTCATAGCTTCGTAATTCAAAATCCTGCTAAAAAGGCAAGCACGCCACTGGATTCTACCTAAAAAGTGCCTGTATAATGTTTTAATTTCAGATCTCTATCATCAGTATTAGCAGAGATATAAATCAATTTCGAAATCGCCATTTTTCCAATTTTCGCTTATAACTCGAAAACAGAAGAAGGTAGCCAAAAATGACTACTACTCTTATTAGTTTCTCAGAAGAAGTGAATGAGAAAGGGTATCAGATTTTGTCTATCTCCTTCAGTTTGAAAGTTGTAGTGCTAAAATATCGAAATTTGCCCACCCTGTACATTAAACTGGGTTTCTACAATGACCTTGAACTTTCGCATGAGTGGCTAAGCTCCTTGCCCTTATTGCCCTTTAACTCGAAAACGGTTAAGAATATGTAAAATTGCTTCAGACAAAAACTGCATAGAATTTTATTATCTACAACTTTTATAATGACTACAGACACGATTCGAGGTACAGGAAGGGAGATATTTAAAAAAAATGCCTTGTTATCATTTTCAAACAGTCAAATTGAGAACACCTTCGTGATTATTGTCAGATTTATGGGTCAACACATCTTCAACACCGAGATTAACCATCTGTATGAAAATCCGACACACTCGAGTATGTGCAAGTAACGATTTTTTTTGCATTTTCGAAGGACCACTGTGACCCTGCCTCACGTCGGAATTGTCAGTCTCTTGAAAAGTAGCTTCCTTCGGGTCCAGCCCCACCATGCAAACTGTCATATTCATGAATTCATTATCAGAGACACGTAGGGCATATATGTACAGTATCTTAATCTGACACGCTCGAGTATGTACACCTGACGATTTTTTTTTTTACCTGCAGAAGCTTTTCTCTTACATCATAGAACCTTTTTTTTTCTACCATATACATATCTAATCTTCAAAATCCACTAGATCTCCACGACGCTCGAGTAAATCGAGTAAAATAAAATAAAATAAATTTTATTCGTAACTCATGAATATATTCATAACCTATCATATACTCGATTTTCTAGTCCTATCATGTTACATCTTACGATAACTCAAAGTGTCACATCGGTACCTCATTAATGAAACCCATTTGTTTTGCCCATCTCCCGAACCTGTCGCATACAACGGCCGATCTAAATTTAGCCCTCATAAATCCCCATCAACGCGCAATATGCAACAGAAAAACCGCTAATTCCATATCTCCCATCGAGGCACGGACAAAAAACAGTTCCCTCAACTTCTCTTTCCGTGACAAGTGTTTTCTTGGGGTCCCCGTTTCATTACGCCACCCTCTTACGGCATAGGCGAACCGGCAAGAATAAGAACACACATGGCCCGTTCGAAACCGTGGGAAAAAGAACATGTGGGTCTCCTTTACGCAGAGGATTCGGATTCAAGACGTTGCAAGTGGATATTTGTGACACATGGTGCGTTTAAAGGTCTGTCCCGAAGTTGCTACCCTGCCGTATGGTTTGAGCAGGGCAGAAATCGACCTTGGGGAAAGCCCTACTTACTTCAGAACAGAAAAAGTGCTTTATCATTTCGCCAAGAGTCTGAGAATATTGAATTAACATAAACATTTCATGTTGAGAGAAAACAACCATAAAAAGTTCAAAGAAAAATATATGTTTCTCCCCCAAAAATATTTTAAACAATATTTAACCCTTAATTTTTGCTACTCTTACCAAAAAGGTTTAAATTATGTAACAGTCAGGCATGAGTGGAGTTATGATAATTTAATTGAGTTAATAATAATCAGTATTTATGGTCTATGGGAATATGATTCTTGATAGTATTCATGGAAGTGTTTATTTGTAGGAGTGTGGAAAATTTACACACTTATAGTGCATAATTCTCCAAAAACAATACGAATGTTATTCGTTAATTTAGCTGAAACAAAGACAAATTTGATTTGGCCTCACATTTTTCACGTTTACTCATAATTTGCAGTCATTGAATAAGGACAAGAATATTTATGCTTTCAAGAATGTTCAAGAAATGAAATATTATCGGAATGAATAGTGAATAGAACATTTGAATCAGGAAGTGATTTGTAAATGTGAAACAAGTTCGTCAAACCAACTGAAAAAGGATTCAAATGGATATCGTTCTAGAAATATCAATATTTTACCCTGTTTTGAAAATATCTAGTTGCATAATGCAAGCTAAAAGCTTCTTTTGGAAAAACCATGGGTGTATGTGTACCTACTGCAGTGCATTTTTATGGTTCTGGAAACAAAGTTCAAAGTATCAAGACCCGGCTTTCGTATTTTAGCAATATAAATTTTGAATTCTAGGCTCATGTCAGTATCTCTTATCAGTCTTATCTATTCACACCTATAAAATAAAAAATTATTCATCATAGCGCTTAAAGAATAGGTACCTACTGAGAGAAACTATTCTAAACGATACTTAAATGGTATATGGTAAAAGTATATTGAGCACATACATAAGGTCTCTTGTGATTTCGTGCTGAAAGAAAAGACTTTTGAGAAAAAAATTCATTAACATAAATTAGATTTATAAACTTAAATTTACCTAATATGAAGTCATCATGCAGACATTATTGGAGAACACCACAAAATTTTTTGTTGATTACCTTCGTGCTCCCAGAGAATGTCTGCTTAATTTCAGTTGTTTCTGGTTTCTAAGAAAAAAACTGAAAATTACTAAATCTAAGCAGGGGCTGCTCAACGTAAAACCTATATGAAAGAATCACACCCTTTTCAATAGGAAATAAATTCATTTACACAGAGTATTGTTCTGTACAGTTATATTTTGATTTGAATTTAAAGTTGATTCCTGCCATTTTAGCCAAAGAAATTTTTCAGTGATGAATAGCAAATTAAGGAAGCAAAGCATTTCAGAATCGAATGAAAAATAAATTACTTATTTACATTCACTCATATACAGGGTGTTTCTGAATTGATGCGAAAGATTTCAAAGAGTGATTTTCAAGCAAAAATTAATCGAACCTACAACACCTCCCTTTTCTCTCCGAGTTACAGCTCTTGAAAAATAGGTAAAAAAATTTATTTTTATTTTATGTCCACTTTGAAAATTATAGAAAATCAGGACAATAATACTATTTGTCATATGACTTCATTTGACAGCAGCTCACTTGATTTTTTTTCAATAAATGATAACCTCTCTCTGAATTTATGGGGAAAGAGTCAGAGCAGTATTTTATTTTTTTGTGATCAAACTAACAACTTTATGATAAAAGTCAAGACATGAAAATGTTGCAGATTGAGTCTGTGTTTTCAAATGAATTTTTTAAATACGAAAATATAGGGGCATTAAAAAGTTGTGATGCAAAATATTACATGGGTTGTGTTTTTCAGCCCCTTGTGATCATGTTTTAGGGTAACAAAAACAATCAAAAACTGCCATTTTATTAGCATCATTTACCTGCCAAATTTCATTCTTCTGAATTTTTACAAAGTGGATATATTCAATAAAAACTATTTTTTTACCTAATTTTAAAGGGCTATAACTTGTAAAGAAAGGGTGTTGAACAAAAAGTTATATGAAAAACCCCCTTAATTTTTGCTAAATAATCAACAATTGAAATATTTCGCATCAAATCAGAAACACCCTGTACATATTTGGATGCTGTTCAGATGGGTTAGTTACTCATAGAAAGTTGCTAATGATGAGGTTAAATAAATCTTGCTTCACTTTGACATATTGTCGTTTTCTTATTCTTTCAACTAATAAATTATTGAAAAATAACTCATATCCCTGAGTATACAATACATTTTTGAGCAAAGTTTTCAGAACATGTCCAAATTTACCTCCACGATGAAGAATAATATGAAAAATAATCTTTTCGAAAAAAGTGTGAATTTTTCCTAATTGACTCGTTGTTCCTATCATTATTCCGCAATCGTGGGGTGGCTTCATCTATGGTCACCTTTAGCTGTTGTAACTTTAAACTGACAAGAGTTCCCCGATTTGGCGTCTTAAAAAAGGTCGTGACGCATAAATTCGTTTAAGGTCGAGCTAAGACGTTGCGTTGGGGTTGAAATGGGGTGGATAACAAAACAAGGTCCGAGGGGTGAAGCCAAGGATTTTCAAGACATTGACGTGATTTGTATGATGGGAGTTTCTAAGGGACGGAGTTGGTCTATTGTCCGACCTCGTCTTGTATTATTGACACTTCTTGGAATCTGTTTGCGTTTTCCCGGATTTGAGATGTCTGGATATGTTGATATTTTCGACTTTGAAGGATGGGATAATAATTAATGGTTATTTGTTTTCTATACTTAAGCTCAAGACAAGTCTTTGTTATCCTCTGCTATGATTAGGAGCCTTTCATCCTCAAATTGGCAATGATTTACAAAAAACTGTTTAAGGTTTGTAGCAGTGCCGTTATAAATTTCATTGGTAGAAATCACTACTTAGTAATTTCAATTATTGTTTCTTTCATTTTCCGAAAAGAATCTCACTCAATGAGAAAAGGAATTTTGGGACGTCTTGTTATGTTTACCATCTTAGGAAGAGCTGTATATTTTCTTATCTTGAACTGCTGGAGATTATACTCTGATGGAAACAGAAGAACTGTAAACGGAACTTAATTGGCTTGTATATTGAACATCAATGATGTACAGCACTAGTGCTGCTTGGGAATTATGCTGTAGCTGATATCTTTTCCTGTAGCTGTATCTTGCATCTACCGTGATAATATCTATAGAACAGACACTGAAATATTCTTTCGATTTTCCAAACGCTCGACCGGTGGTTGAAGTTGGGAAGTCAATAAATCGTACTGCTCTTATTTGGATGAAATTCGAGAGTTGCAATGAACCGGGGAACCGGGCATTGTGCTACAAACATGAGAGCAGAAATCGAGACCTTGTCTGTGCTAGGTTTTGCAAAATAGAAGAATCTGCTTAAAGAACATTTCGAATCAGCTGACTGTTATAGGACCATTGAAGGGAGCATAATTGTTGGTTAGGTATGTTCATGTTATCTTTATTTCTAGTGATTTTTATAAATCCTTTGTAATTTTCTGAGAAAATAGGTATCCTTCAGTGAATATTATTTATCCTTCAATGGTATATAATATGAGAGAGTATGATAGAAAAATGATATGGTATTATTGACAATATTGACTCGTAAAATTTGATGTTTTGTGATCATGAATGTTGAAGATGGTTTGTTTGCCCCTCAAATGACATCGCAGTGTTGGTTACATGTTCTCCCAACATACCGAAAAATTGATAGTCAAGACTCAAGCCAATTCAACTCTCTCGACCGAAGAACCTAATACTCCATCATTAAATCAGTAGTCAATTGGCTTTTTCGAGAGTAAGTTGTTGTTTGGGTCTTCGAATTGCACCAAATTCCTTCGGGCCTCATTCCTCATATAATCTTCTCAAGATTTTCATTCAAAGACTCGATTTGCTGTCCTCTATGGAGATTCGATGATGCTCAAAGGTGTGTTACTGGTGTAACAGTGATGATGTGGTTTATGGTCTAGCTGGGGAGATCATTTATATCGATCAAAAGGAGCATGCAAATTTTGCGTTCGAACTTTAACCGAAATCCAAAACTGAATATCGACATTGTAAATCTGATGAGAATATTCTTTTATATTCACCACAAAATCTTATATTCCAAAGGGTTGAAGAAGTCTTAACTGAAACTTGCTGATTCCCAATAAGGTGGAAGAGGAAATATTGGAAATATACCTATACATTTGTCCGTTTCAAACTCCCCACTTTCATCTTTTTCAACCCTCTCATCTCTTATTGTAATTCCAAATATTATGGACCGAATTGTGTAGGTACCACACGTCCACACAAGATAGTCTGAAGGAATAAGCTCCAGGAGTGTATTGTAGGTATATTTGAAATAATGACAAAACTTTAATGTTGCTGAGTGATTTTATTTCATTTTCAAATTGTAGCATACATCAACGTTTTGATCATCATTATATGCTCATAATTAATGTTCGATAATACCAACATTCAGCACTAAAAACATTTTCTGCTATACATTCACGAACCACGCTACATAAATCAGTGATTTCAGAATGTACTCTTTTAAATTTACATTTACATCTTTGAACAATATCCATAAACAATCATCTAATGGTGTGAGGTCTCGAGATACAATACAATACACTACTTTACCTTCTGTATACTACAAGTGTATAGGACAAATAGAGATGAAACAAAAAGAAAGATATACTATAAAACAATTACTTTCCTTAAAGTCTCAATTTCTGGAAAATCCGAGAAATATTCCATTACTGTATTCAAACATTTCTATTAGAGCATATGATTGGCTGATAAATTATATCATTCAAGAATCTAATCCTCTGATATAGCAGGGGAAACACTCCAACTTATGCATTCTATTATATTTAGTACCTACTTTAGTTTCCAAAAAGAATCTTTAAGTCTATTTATTGAAAAGAATTGATTTTCTTGCATTGAATATCGATTTGGGAAGAACAACTTATATTTCTGTCGTGGTAAATTCCAATAAATTTCGAAACACAGACATTGTCATTAACCATCAAGTTATTTGATCGACAGTAACAGGAAAAATCTACCATCAAGCTTTCACAAATGTTCTAAAGCCCCCAGGACTCCGAGCTGAAAATACTACTGACATCTCATCTGCGTAAATATCAACAAAAGATAAGTCAGATGGATGACAGATCATTGGATGTACATAGGAAAAGCAGTGGTCCCAACACGAAGTCCTGACTCCTGGGGAACCCAGGGGTTGTAATTCAAAAATGATCAATTGAAATTCAGATTAGTCAAGTTTATTTCAGAAACCGTCAATTGTATTTCAGATTAGTCAATTTAATTTCAGAAACCATCAGATTAATCATTTGTAATTCAGATACCGTCATTTGTGATTCACAAAGTATGAATATTGTTCAAGGTTATGTACGTTTTAATTGCCTATAGGATTTATTTGAAGCTACTTATAGGGTGATTGATTATAAATACCCCTTTCCCTTTTTCAACTTTTTTGTTTCACCTTATAAAAAAAATATTGTTAAAAGAGTTTCATGGCAAAATTATTCAAATATTTTTTTCAGATATACAAGGTGTTGCAGTAAGTCTGAACGTGATCATAGTTTCTTATTTGAAATGGGCACCTTATTTTTTATCGAATCTTTTCATTCTCCTAAAAATTCTGATCTTTCTCATCGTCAGTATTATGAAGTATGCTGTTAACGCATACTTCATTCAATTGCTTTCTTTCTCAATTATAATTGTTATTTTCTTCAATTCATATTTTTTGAAATAGATAAATGTGGCTAAAATGAATTTCAATTGATTATTTCTGAATTACAACTTGAAATAGTGTAGTGCCACAAGGCCCTCTTATAAAAAACACTCGTTCGCTCTGACTGATATTGTTCTTTAATTGAGAATACTACGTAACCGGATCAAGAATGAAGAATATTTCCCTAAAGCAAGTCCATGTTATAATATTTACTAAGGATGAAATTGAAGATGAGAAAATCGAAATAGCATGAAAAATCAAAAAATATCCCATGCAGATTGCTATCCAAAGCATACGTAAACACATTCCTGAACCCATGCTGATCAGTTTATCGACGTTTTATATGGAATTACTGATGTTTATCCAGTATCGTATACCTATGTTTTTCATAAAATGAGGTATTGAACAACTCCACATGGGATGTGGATTGAATGCCATTTTTTTTATAAATCAAAAACCAATTTTCAAATATCTCTCCAAGATTGATGACTATTTGATATATTGATGTCATTACCGATTCTTTGTATACCTGAAACCTGTAAAAGTAGTTTAGTCATGGACCACAGAACATTCTCATATATCCAAGTATTCAGAATGACTTTCACGACTAGATAAGATAACATGATTTGGGGTTTATTAACGTCATTCTGCATTTTCCTTGTGTGAGGAGGAGAGAAAACCATCTAAAATATATCACAAAGAAGCCACCTTTAATTTAATAAACCAATACCAAGTTACATGCAATATTCATCATTTCAAGTGGAAATCTTTGCGGAACAGCACGAAAATTTTTTGACCTACTACAACTAGAACACGATTAAAGAGAGTATGGGCATACAACCATTAAAATACCTTAATTTTAACACTAGTTTTTGTCGGTAAGTTTTAAAAACTCCTAAAGAAACCGATATCTGATTTTATTGAATTCGAAAGCGTTCTTCTTTCATTTAATTCTACGAAAACTACGCATAAAGTTCGTGGTAACCAACTCAATAGTAAAAATAATAAAAGCCGCCATAAAATATATATGGGATACAGACTTAACGGATATAGGATAACATTTTATAGCTCGACCAGGTAATATCAGTATTTATAAGTTCCCATTTTCATCAATAACACCGGCAACAAAATTCCATAATATGATGCCGACTGACAGAAACTGAACAAAATAATAGTCGAACCAGTCAAATATGAAGAAATATTTCCAATCCTTAAAAACTGAAAAAATTTATCACTTAAGTAAAAATACGAAATAACAATATTGAATCTATAGTAAATCTTTACTAACCCTAAAAATTTAAGGTTTTGAATAATTAAAAAAATTGTATCGAATCAATTGAATTAATATGGTTTTCCTCTAAAAATGAAAAATTTTCAATTATTCAAAACCTTAAATTTTTGGTGTCTTCTATACATACATAAATACATATTTTATCACACAAAAAGTAGTATCTGAATAAGACTCACCCAGAGGATATAAATCGTCTTTGCCTAATAATAATGAAACAAAAAATACTGCGTAAACTCCACGATTTTTAGTCGGAGTTAATTTAAATTTTTCCTGAATTTCAATGGAAAAAAACTTGTGGATTATGTTCACTGATCAATTTTTCATTGATAGCCCTTCGAAAGTTAGGTACTTATTCGATTAGTTTCCACTTAACAGTTGTTAATTCTTAACAGTTCAATAATCCAATTCAAAACTCAGTGAAATAAATAAAAACCACCCATGATTTCACCTATTCAATATTCAATTTTTTTTTAACTCAATTATGATGGTGAAGTAAAATCAGTAAAATATGAATATCAAATATCTATAGATTCTTTTACATGAAAAAACGAGTTTTTTCAGTCTACATATATATCCAATACGTTTCGGAATTTATTTTTTCCCTTTATACGTCTATTCTTCTCAACAAATAGTCCTTACCTAACTGGTATAATCGTATGAAATTTTACGCGATTTTTATACCATTTCATCAAATTACTTGTTGCAGTTTCGAGAAATCCCTTATTATTCGAAATGATAAAGCAAAATTTTCAAGTGATCATTGAAATTCAGGAATACAGTAAAATAAGAAAAAAGAATAAAATATCAGGAGTTTCGGCTAATTTTCTGTCAACATTGCATTAAAAATTCAGTATTCCATTGAAGAAACTCTCCTGAAACACAGTTTATAATTATGAAAATCCAACCATTTACAAGGGAGTATTTATTATCCCTTCGTTATTTCCTATTTATTTCTCCTTCGATTTCAAATTTCAACTCTACAAGATCCACAAATTTCATATACATATTTCAATTAATCAATATTTATATTGTATTTGTAATATGAAATATTTTTTGCTGTATATCTGTTGTATCTGTTGTATGTATGATTATACATATTTTGAACCGGTAAAACAATAATTTAGGGAGTCAGAACCCAAGAGTCCAAGTCGAATTAAGTGCATAAATAAAAAATTTAAATATAAATGTAATTGTTGGCAAAGAGAACCAAGCATAAAACCAGTCTTAGTGTTGTCATTGATCAAAAATAAATTTTACTTCTTGCTTGGATAAAAATTAAACAATATTAAAAATTAAAATATCTCACTTGGAACCCTTGGTTTCTGACCACCTCAATTATTCTGAGGACAAGAGCATAATAGTTAAAACATAATCATATGTAAGCACGTGCACGCTGAAGTATACGAGGATGTATTGATATCTAGTTAGCCTAGACCAGTTCCATGCATAAAAAAATTCCGTTACCATAGCAACGAACAATAACTCGTTAGAAGTGTCAGTGTGAAGTTTGAGGTCGAAGAAGTAAACCAGAGTTACGCAATGAATTAAAAGAAAGAAGATGTCCACCGAAATTATGAAAATCGAAAAATTGGAGTATCGAGTCATCATCAAGTAGCTGTATTTAAAAGGGTTGAGAGGTAAGCAGATTTACGAAGATATGCAGTCCATATATATATATGGACTGCAAGCTTCAAAAGAGGTAAATTTTCCTTTGAAGATGATGACAGATCGGGAAGGCCAGTTTCTGTGTCAGTCCCCGAAAATATCGATGCAGTTCATGACATGATTTTATCAGACCGTCGAATTGGGTTAAAACGGATATTTGAAGCACTGAATATTTCAAATGAACGCGTTCATCATATAGTTCACGTCAATTTGGACATGAGAAAAATTGCTGCAAAATGGATCCCCAAATGTTTGAAAGTTGAATAAAAGCGTGCAAGGGTAGAAGCATCGTGTTCGATCTGTGCTCGATTTGAAAACGATGTAGACTTTTTAAATCGAATTCTTACTATGGATGAGACTTGGGTACCTTTCTACGAGCCAGAAACAAAGCAACAATCGATGGAATGGCGACACTTTGGTTCTCCAAGACCTAAGAAGTTTTGTATCAAAAAATCTGCTGATAAAGTTCTTGCTTCAGTTTTTTGGGTTTGCCATGGAGTAATCATGATTGATTTTTTGGATAAGGGCAGAACAATAATCGGAGATTACTATTCGACATTACTGACCACTCTACGGGAAAAAAATACAGAGAAAAGCTATCCAAAGTTGTTTTGCAGGACAATGCCCCTGCACACAAATCTCATGTTGCCATGCGAAAAATTCGTGATTTAGGGTTTGAATTACTAGAACGCCCTCCTCACTCTCAAGATTTGGCTCATCCGACTATCATCTCAACTGAAAAAAAGTTTAAAAGGTCGTAAACTTTCTTCCAACGAGGAGGCAATAAAAGCTGTGGAGTTCTGTTTTGCAGAGCAATTTTTTGAATGGTCTAGAGACGTTGCAGGTTCGCTATAATAAATGTATCCAATTAAGAGGAGTATATGTTGAGTAATGAAATATTTTGACATTGAAATTTTGTTTGGTTCTATTGTAGGCTGAGAATTTTTCAATATTTCCTCGTATATGTAATAACTCTACATGGAGTTTTCAAGAAGACCAAATTATAGTATTTCTAGTATAACAGTAGGTATTTTGTGCTGACACTGAAACTAAATCTCGCAACTTTGCGCATTGAAAGTGGATTTTACAACTACATTTTCCTAATAAAAAGGTATCTGGAAATATGAAATAATGAATTTATCATATCATCAATTGGAAATAACCAGAACATTCATCACAAAATAGATTCATAATTATATTGTAGAGCCATTTATTTCAAATTAACATCTATCTAATAAAAAGGGTATAAGATGTCAATACACTTTTCTGTTCATTCCATTGTTACCAAACGATTATTCGTTCAAACAGTTAAATGACCTCTTCAACAGTTTATCGATGATCGAACAATTTCCATTCAGAATTATCATCGTATCATTAATGACTAAGCTTGCTCGCTAATGGGGATTTCAAACGATTAGCTACAGAGTTCAACTCGTGAAATTCAATAATTCTACACCTCAGATTAAAACGAGTATTTCAGCAAATCCATGTCTCATGTGGACTCTATTTCAAGAAAGAGCTATTTCATAGAATTGCAGAGTATTCTTGTATATGCAGGGTGGTCCATCGAGAACTTAACTCCTCGATTTTCCGGCATTAAAATGAAAATGTGGAAAATAGCTGCAACCCGTAAATTTCTGATTTTGGGGGTAACAACTTCTCCCACCATAAAATCTTGCTCTTGAATCACCCTCTACCTCTACTATTATGCAAAATCTGGTATTGAGAAAGGCGGGACATTTCATTGAGTTTCCGATGATGTAGATTGTAGATAATACCATAGACTATAGAGTAGAAAGATAGGAAACGCCCTCATATCTCTAGTACTGAAAACCGACTACATTTTGGACAGTGAAAACACGCATAAAAATGCACTGTCAATACAGAAAAACTGTTCAATAACAGTTTTCTGTTTTTTAATTGAGGGGCGCAAAATTCGAATTCTATTTCTTGTATTAAATTTCAATATCGATTTTGTTTCGATCAGAAAACAAACATCCTGAGCGACAAAACGAAAAGTATGGTTTTGTTTTGTGATCAGGATGTTAGTTTTCATCTAAACATTGTTTGGAATCAATTGATATCAATGAAAAACGCTGTTGAATATGCTATATTTCTATTTGCAATTTATAAAAAATTCACAAAATTGAAATTATGGGCAATAAATGAAGCTTTGACTAGGACATTGATCTGCTATACGTCGAAGGTGTTATTTCTGTGCAATAGGTTGTTTTGAATTGATGAACTCAGTTGAATTTGTAAAATATACATATATCAGAAATTAATATGAACCAATGTTCAATATATCATCATAGCATACACATTTCAGTTACTTACATATGTAGTAGTACGAGATCCCACTGTAAAATTACTACGTTCATTACGTACAGAGACAAACACAAATTTTCACATACGATAGGAGAATACACTGATAACACCGCAGCCTGTCAAAAGTGGCCGCAAGTAATTTTAATTAAATTAATATTAATCAATATTCCAAGAGAAATTTCGTTCACTCCGTTTTGAAATAAAATATCATCCACATCATAGCAATGCATGTAAAGAATACTAAAATCCATAGCTGCCGTTGCACACTCGGCCGCAACTACCTCGCAGCCAGGTGTCAGCAGGTAACATTTCGATGTATTTCTACGTTCATGACGTACACGGATGTTTTTGATATCAAATTAAAGCGAATTTTTTTCCAATAGGATGATGTATGGCTGCCTGTGAAAAAATAGCCGCAAGTTAAATAGGTCTGCCATCTGTTAAAATAGCGAGATATCCGAAATAAAGTAAGAGAGTTAGACTCATTTCGCACCATCGGGTTCTTACCCGATGTTCCGAATTATATCTTCTGATATTATGGGATCTTTCACACATGTTCCGGTTTAATTTCGCACTGGAAAACAACCAGGGCTGCTATTCTCGAGCATTCGCAATATATGCGATCGTAGGCATCGAAAAACGTTGTGATGTTTTTAACAGCAAATAGCAAAGTTTTCCAGAGTTCCACCAAAGCATTGTGTGCTTTCATATGGGGTAAACACAATGCTTTGGTGAAACTCTGGAAAACTCTGCTATTTGCTGTTAAAAACATCGCACTGTTTTCCAGTGCGAAACTAAACCGGAACATGTGTGAAAGATCCCATAATATCAGTAGATATAATTCGGAACATCGGGTAAGAACCCGATGGTGCGAAATGAGTCTAACTCTCTCTCACTTTATTTCGGATATCTCGCTACTTTAACAGATGGCAGACCTAACTATTTTTTCACAGGCAGCCATACATCATCCTATTGGAAAAAAAATTAGCTTTAATTTGATATCAAAAACATCCGTGTACGTCATGTACGTAGAAATACGTCGAAATGTTACCTGCTTACACCTGGCTGCGAGGTAGTTGCAGCCGAGTGTGCAACGGCAGCTATGGATTTTAGTATTCTTTACATGCATTGCTATGATGTGGATGATATTTTATTTCAAAACGGAGTGAACGAAATTTCTCTTGGAATATTGATTAACATCAATTTAATTGAAATTACTTGCGGCCACTTTTGACAGGCTGCGGTGTTATCAGTGTATTCTCCTATCCATAAACGTATGTGAAAATGTGTGTTTGACTCTGTACGTAATGAACTTAGTAATTCTGCAGTGGGATCTTAGACTATAGGTATTATTTATATAATTTTCAGAACCACACTTAAAAAAAAAACCTTACAGAGATATACAAGACCTCTATGTCAGTATAGTTTCTTGTTTTTTTTATGATTTCCTTATGATATTGTCTCTTTATGACACAATATTCAAATTGAATAATGAATGGACAAAACACTCACAGCAGGTTTCATAAAACTTTGACTTTCCACACAATAATTTGATAGTCACTCAGTTCCCAAATGGAAATCAATAAAACCTCTGCATTTCTGAATATATTGAAAGAGTAGTAATTGAGAATCATTGAATGGACCTATAAAGATCATAATTTCCCCTTAATAGGCCGTTCATGCAATGGATGCTTTCTGCATACAACAATTTACGTGGATGAACAATTTACCTGCAGTAAAATGTTCACTGCACATGGTGTAAGTGTTTGCTGAAGTTATTGTCTTCACGCCCTGAGAATTTTATCCACTTCGGACCACTGAAAATTAGAACCAATGAATGACCGATTCACATTCTACAAGTCTTAATACTTACGCTTCCATTTTCCTCAGTTGAGTGAAAAACTTAATCTCATAAAATCCATTTAATTATTTGATCCACAGTTCTTCACCATTCAATAATTTTCGAACAATGTTTTGGTGTTTTCACCAAGAAATAAGACAAAAAAATTCAATAATCAGCAACTAGAACGAGCTAGTTAAAAAAAAGCGGTTCGAGAATCAAAACATTCAAAAAATCTTTGATCAAAATGGACGTCTGAAATTTCATATGTTTCTGCAAATGGCACTCAAATTAATATTTTAACTAGTCAGCGTCTTAAAAACACGCTTGACACACCGATGTCGCTCAAATCACTTTTAGTCCGGGAGGCAGGGGCTTTTTTTTCAAGGAATTTCATCCCGGCTGAATTTAATACTGTAGGTTGTAGTCACATTGCAAATGACGAAACCGACCGTCAGCTTCAATACCATCGGTGGGTGCGGGCGTGGGAGGCGGCGGAACTTGGGAAAAAATGTAAAATTTCAAGTGATTTCATCCCGGCTGAAATTTTTTATATGTAATATTGATG
Source organism: Coccinella septempunctata (assembly GCF_907165205.1). Lineage (NCBI taxonomy): Eukaryota > Metazoa > Arthropoda > Insecta > Coleoptera > Coccinellidae > Coccinella > Coccinella septempunctata. The sequence continues at coordinate 25,134,516 of NC_058191.1, read as the reverse complement.
ATAATTAGAAACAAAATAGTGAAGTCAGCCGATCCGCGGAGGGTGGAAAATACGTCAGTCGAGCGCGTGAAGTTGGGAGAAAAAGTTGAAAATCAAGTTATTTCATCCCGAATGAAAACACCTGCATATGATTTCTTACATATATGGAAATATAAAAATGACCGTCAGCTGCGTGTCTAGCGGGGGAAAGACCGTCAGTCAGAGCAAAAATGTATGAGCGCGCTCATGCATTTATACGGCGCGCGAAATTTTCAGTGGTCTGACTGATGACTTTTTTCTCATTAGTTGATCAGTCTACGAATATTTTAACATTTATATTTATCAAAAATATGATTTTTATTGATATCAGACGAGTTTGTTACGATTTACCATGATACATGTAGGTAAAGCAGCAACATCATATGATATACTTAATTATATGCAATAGGTAATTCATATTTTTATTAATTCTACATGATCTATATGAATTTAATTAGTCATTATTTCATGCTATGCCGAAGTATACGCACTGGGAACGTCGAACTCTTCAAACTCATATTACCTAATATTGCAAATGTCTTCTTCGCATTTAATCAGCCAAATTATGCACTTTATACCGTAATATACAATGACAAATTAATGAAAGTACATGAAACACATCCAGGATTATATTTGCGATTAAGTAGTGGATCAATGGGAATCAAACGCACTGACAAACCATTCTCTCGACAGCCCATAGACTTGACATTGGAACAAACCATAAATGCCGATGCTGCCAATAAATTGACAGGAATCAGTCACACTACCAATTCAATCAAGGCTCGCCAGCGATGGTGTAAAAGTCACAGCATACGTTCAAAAATTATTGCCCACGTTATGGAGGAAACCGACCTTCGGCCTGACCAAGACATAACCGCTGATCTTGAGAAGAGCAGAATAAAGAGACATTCCTTACAGTTGGAGAATTGTATAAATCATATAAAACAAAATATGAACCCTTTTTCGAAAGACGTAGACAAAAATTTATTATACAATATTTCAACAGGGCAGGCCGTTACAAAGGACATCGAAAATTTTTTGCTGAATGTGGAGACACTTGGGAATGAACAACGGAAACAATTTATATTAGAATGTTCGGCAGATCAGGAAAGATTTGAGAAAGTCATCAAGAGAAATAAGATCCTGAATTTCGCAGCGGCTACACCGAAGCAAAAAATGTTAGTTGCTGGAAGATCCCATTCCATTCAAATGCAACGTGATTTATTTGGACAACTATTTTCACTGTCCTTGAAACAAACTCCAAATATCGATAAAGTTCTAGCATATCCCTTAACACCTGTCCCCCTAGCTTTGTGTCACCTAGATGGGACGATTTGCAAAACCGATAAATCGGTATTGTTGAAAACTCTTCAGAAGGATCTCGACAGCATCCCACCAAATCAGTGCGACGTAATTATTTATGACGGTTTTTTCATAATGCATTCAATCAGAGATGTGCCATCATCATTTAGTAGGATATCACAAAAGCTGATGCAAGTATTTTCATCAAATAGTGCCGATACAGTGATAATTGCTTAACCGATAGGTACGTATTTCCATCTATTAAGGACAACGAGCATGCATTAAGAAATAGGGTCAGAGGGCAGCGATTTCAAATAAATGGACCCGATCAAATACGTCCATCAAATTTCTCAGATGCATTGAAAAATATTTATTTCAAAGAAGCGCTCGTTGAATTTTTAATAGACGACTGGTCAAATGATCACATGGCATCGTGGATTGGTAATAAAACAGTTTTTGTGAACTATATAGAATGCCACAAATATGAAGTTGAAGAAGGTAAAGTTCAACGATCATCCGATCCATTGTTAACGTGTCCAGGTCACGAAGAAGCAGACACAAAGATGGTTTTCCATGTCTGTCGCTTAAAGTCTGATGTTCATGTAACAATGCGATGTTCTGATACAGATATCTTGATCATCATGTTGGGAAATATGAATTTCATCGAGAAGAACGTACAAATCTCGATGCATGTTGGGACCGGCAATAATCAGACATTCATTGATGTCACCAAATTGTTTGTATCATTGGGTCCAAATTTGTGCTCTGCATTGCCAGGATTTCATGCCTTTACTGGATGCGATTTCAATTCAGCATTTTACCGTAAAGGAAAAAAAAACCGTTTGAAATTCTCCGGAAGTCTCCAACGTATATCCAGGCACTGAGTGGCATTTCACAAATCCCCAATTGTGACATCGATCAATTGTTCACATACTTGGAAAGCTATGTTTGCAGAATATATGGATTTGCAGGAGTTGATGATGTTAACACTGCTCGTGTGTTAACATTCAACAGAGCATACGGCAATAAAGATGACTGCAATCCAATAAATTTGGAAAAAAAAATTGACGGGTCGTTATTCCCGCCCTGTAAGGCTGAACTGAACCAGCATTTCATCCGGACGGCATACATCGCCCACCTTTGGAGCAATGCACATCTCCCTGTCCTTACTGACTTATTACCATCCGACTATGGATGGGAGAAAATTGAAGACAAATATTTTTTTAAATGGTTTGTGGGAGACCAATTGCCACCATCTATTACAAGCATCAGTAATATAGACTTGAACATTGAAGGTATAAAAAAATTTCTTCGTTTATTTATATATGCAAAAAAAGCATGAAACAACATTAATTGATTGATGTTTTTATTTCAGAAGAAAACGAAACAGAAACGGATGGAGTGTGCGATATAACAATCGATAATTCGGATGATAGTGATGGTTCGGATGAAGAGGAAAATTTATAAATACTAAATTAAAATTTCTGTTATGTAAATAAATAAATAAATCGATATTTGAATGTTGATAACTAATTAATAAAAATATGAATTACCTATTGCATATAATTAAGTATATCATATGATGTTGCTGCTTTACCTACATGTATCATGGGTAAATCGTAACAAACCCGTCTGATATTAATAAAAATCATATTTTTGATAAATATAAATGTTAAAATATTCGTAGACTGATCAACTAATGAGAAAAAAGTCATCAGTCAGACCACTGAAAATTCCGCGCGCCGTATAAATGCATGAGCGCGCTCATACATTTTTGCTCTGACTGACGGTCTTTCCCCCGCTAGACACGCAGCTGACGGTCATTTTTATATTTCCATATATGTAAGGAATCATATGCAGGTGTTTTCATTCGGGATGAAATAACTTGATTTTCAACTTTTTCTCCCAACTTCACGCGCTCGACTGACGTATTTTCCACCCTCCGCGGATCGGCTGACTTCACTATTTTGTTTCTAATTATCATCAATATTACATATAAAAAATTTCAGCCGGGATGAAATCACTTGAAATTTTGCATTTTTTCCCGAGTTCCGCCGCCTCCCACGCCCGCACCCACCGCTACTTGACCAGCTGACGGTCAGTTTCGTCATTTGCAATGTGACTACAACAGTATAGTATTAAATTCAGCCGGGATGAAATTCCTTGAAAAAAAAGCCCCTGCCTCCCGGACTATTTAGTTGCCTCGTTTCCCATCTTCCTACACTATAATCTTCAGATAATACGATCTAGGATCCCATGAGAATCTGTTTCATCGATGATTTTATCAAATTTGTCATTTTGGAAGGTTTTTATTGGTGAAACGACTTATTTTGACCAGTATTATCTTGTGTTAAAAAAAAATCACTTTTGGAGACAGCTCGTTTGGTTTTCATATAATTCTCGATTAAATATGAACTAAGCTGTTTTAAATTTTATATTCAGTGGACGGATCGTGGACGATTTCCAGCTATCGAAAAAAATTGAATCCCAGTAACCTTTGGTTGTGAGGATGTGAGGATAATCAATACTAATTATAACTACAATTATACTTCATGTTTATGAGTTACAAGGAATCGTTTGTAGTGGTTTCGAAACTAATTTTCAGTGAGCATCACATTCTTGATTGTCGAGTCCATGACTGTTATGAATTTCCATCAATAAGTGAGCATCCATCATATCCTTTCAACAATGTAATGCTTCCTGAATTTCCATGTTCCACCGAAGGACTTCCACTAATTTTCATGGAAATACTAGCAATTGATAAGAGCGGCCAATTTCCCGGAACATCTATTCTGATGTCTCTCCTCAACCGTGAACAATGAAAATCATAAACAAATTCGTGTTATTACCAATTCTGAGGGTACGGACCAGCGGTATCGTTAAAATTAGTCCCAAGGTCAGAAATCGAACAAAGAAACTTATTTGTGTTTTGTACGGGTCGACCGTGAACACAGACTTCGTTCATGGAAAATCAGGAAGTTTTCTTTAGCACGAAACGTTTTTCTAGAACGGTATTTTCGTTGCCCGGGGACCAAAAAAAAATTTCTATTTATCATGCCACTCGAGATGATGAATGTTCTTTGTACTGAAGGGAGGCAGTTAAAATTAAGTTTTTCTTAACACTCTTGAGAACAAGGTACTTCTTTTTTGGCAATTTATATTGTGGTAATATTGAGTTGCGGTGTCCGTCTATCTATTCATGATAATTCCCAAACGTAGTAGAACAATAACAATCCATTCTGGTTTACACCAAAGGCTAGGGCTAGGTTACCAGGAAAGCTTTTCGATTTTTTCATTTTCAATGGTAGAATCAATCACGTAAACCAATATTATATTCGGTAACATGTGTTGAAATTTTGATATTTTACCTTTTTCGGAAAAAACAACGAACAGGAAAAATCCCCCATCATTAATTTTTGCTCGCCTGTTGCTAGGTACGAAACCTTCAACAAATTTCTGATAATATACGGGGTGTATTTGAAAGTGAGGCTTTTTTTCCAACAGAAGATAGAACTGGTAAAAATGAAGCGTTTCACCAAAAATTACCTGTACAAAACTTTCAAAATGACAAAGTTGAAAAAAAATAGATCCTAATACGATGGTTTGTTAGCTGAATTATCGCAAAGCAGTGGAAAAAACTTATCTCCTGATTCGACCATATGGTTTCGTTTAGGATATTGGCTCGTTCGATATTTGCGTAGTAATGAAAATGAAAACTTAGGATTGCCGAATTGTTCTCATTATTTTTTAATAACTTACACGATTTTATGAAATGGCTCATTTCGATACCAACTGACAGATGAAACTTAGGACACAAGTGTAAAAATGGAATAATATACTCCAAAATCTTATTCATAAAATTCGTCTAAATTATTCGCGAATTTTTTCAAAATGGGTATCAGAATCTTCTTGTTTGAACATTCCAACAATCGTTGTAAAAATGGGGAAACATCGTAGCACTTTTTCAACATAACTAACATAGGTACTTTCAAGAAACTGCCTCGATTTTCTATATTTGTTTTGTTCACCCTAAATTGCACGATACAACAATTATTATTCTCTCAAGTGAACTGATGCATCTAATCCGATGAACTTGGTACTGAACCAATCATTGCCAGATATATGTTTATTTGGTGTTTTATTTTTGCGATGCTGGAATCACCTTCTTAATCCCCGTAGGTACTTGAAATTCAATGACATTTTGTCAACCTCCAGGGGTTGTATCTCAGCCATCTTGGATATTTTATACAGACAATGTTTTGGTTAAACGACTTATTTTGATGAGCTCTTCTGTCAAAAAAAGCCTTACTTTTGAAAACACCCTGTATAATATAATTTGATGTCGCACAACCCTTCTAGTTGCTGCCCTTTGAAGTTTGGGAAAAAATATATTATATTGGAACAATTCAAAACTCGAAAATTTTTAGTTATTTGATGACACTTTTTCAATTCCTTACTTTCATCATGAAGAGTTGGAAAAATCAACCCCTATAATACCCAGCATCAGATTTTTTATATTTGAAGATTAAGTTAAGAAGACATTTTCAGCAACTTTTTCTGACTTGTTTTCTTGAAATTGTTATTTTGACTGAAAAAAATAATAATGTTAAGACTCCATTCACATCAATTCACAGAAGTTATAATTTGACGAAAAAACCAAGTAGGCAGCCTTCACTTATAGTTATTATGACAAGTATTTTCATGGATCAACTTTAGCAGCTGCGTATATAATTTTTTAACCAGACTACTATATTTCTGTGTTAAAAAAAAAGGTTTGGGAGAAAAAGTTGGGACACAAAATCTCCATATCGCCTTGTGTATAAATTTGTCTCCCTAAATCAATGAAAAAAAAATGTTGTTCCGATTATATTGTAGGGGTTAATTTTCTTCTTTTTATTTCTTAATTTTGGAATAAAAGAACGATAAAAATGTTTTTTGCCAACGCAAATTTTCCGCCAAACTTCAAAGGGCAGTAACTTGGAGGGAAATGTGCTGAGGAGTGGACGGAAAATTATTTGAAAGAAACGATGAACAATAAAGATTTTTTTAGATTAGCAGGGCTCGGTGAATTTCTCTAATGGAACATTCATCACAATCAAATATACAGGAAGTTAATATTTCGTGTTTTAAGTTTGAAAAGCTACTGAAAAATGTTTTCTCTCAATTATGTCCTAGTCCTACATTTCTATTCAAAAGGCTTATTGAATATGTATGTCCCCTTTCTGTAAATTCTTCGTATCACTGTGATCACAGTGGAACAAAAAAATTCAGTAGGGTTTATAATTCAATATGAAATTTGAAAAAAACATTCACAAAGGCTGTAGCTGTGATCCTTTCACGTTTTGTCCTGGATTTAGAACTACTGTAATGCATAGTTTCAAAGCCGAATTTTGCATTAATTCAAAAATTTTAGTTTTGAACAATAGGATAAGTAACTATTTTATTTTTCACTGGAATAAATAGGAATTTTGCTGCTTTGATTCTCAAAGTTTTTCATATTTTTTTGAAAAAAATTTAAGATCTATTCAAAAAAAGAAGTAGGTACAATTACGTACAGAAATCCTGAAACACCCTAGAATCTGAATCATGGTAAAAAATTGGAAGGCCCTCTACTATTCCCAAATTCTTTGCCAATAAACAGAAATTTTTGGCTGACACTCACACAAGATGAGATTTAAAAAAAAATCCTGCTCCAGTGACATACGAAGGGGTGAAAAATCACCTAAGTAATGTCGAAGTTGTCAAACTATTTTTAGCTATCCCATTCAATTGCTTTTAGTTAGAATGAAGCATTACAAACAATTTGATTTCAGAAATTGTTTCAGTAGGAAATGATTCAAAGAAGAGACTAACTTCTAAAATTTGCATCGAATATTTCCCCGATTATGTTCGACAATCCCATGCTCAACTATCCCGGTCGGATGCTAAGATTCGGCATCCTTTGCCGGTTACTGCATCCCCGCCATCGTCGTGGAAATAAATAAAGAGTAAAGAGAAGAGAGTGTTCTTTCATTGAAGCAATTGCCTAAATGATATAATCATTGCCTTGAAAGTTCAAGTTAATGGCCGTGGAGGAAAGGCCCCATAAGTGACTTGTTCATTGAACCACACGTACATAGGGGTATATACAGAACGGTCTTTATGAATCCGTCAGATTCAATCAGCCGCTGATTTGGCGGGACGCGGCCTAACTCGGAAAGCGGTTGATGGGGCCTTATTTATGAAGTGGTGTTATCAGCAAGGGGATATTAGTGGCATATCCGGGGACTAACGTATTTTTCCATAATGCTCAAGGGGTCGAATGTTCTCATAGGAAATTCATTACTCAAATTGCATTGGATATAAGGAATTCGAGCATTTGGTACCAAAGAGGAGAATGTTTGAATTTTAGTGGGTAAAAACGATACGCCTGGAATTGACATACAGGGTGTTTCATGAGTCGTTGGCCACAGCCCAATGGTGAATGCAGGTCATCGAGACCTTTCAGAAAACTTGCTTGTTTTATATAATAACTCTATTAGTTTCGGAGATACTGGGTGATTCATGAATAATGACCTAAATTTGCGATAGCCATAACTCTGGAATGCAATGTCCGATTTCGATCAAATTTTATGGCTTTGTTCCCTTCAGTAAGCTCTTCCAAACGGCTCATGAAATATCAATATTTTCAGGGCAGTACTCAGAATATCATGTTTTTTCATTCAAGCTCCAAAATCTATATTTTTCACATCCCTTACAGAAATTCCGTTATTGCCATGAAAAACTACATAACCCATTCTAAAGAATTCAGATTTCACTTCGCATGGACACTTTTCACAAGGGAATAGGAACCGGACGAATTCATGTAATTTTTTCGAAATACGGTCCTGTTTTTATTCCTTCGGTATGATAATATTTATTGTCCTCCTCCAAGATTCTGAATTATTTTAAATTCTGTTAAAAGTATGCGAAGTCGAGCTATGAATTCTTTTGAAATTACATATTGAATTTAGATACAAATGATGTAAACCATCTTGAAAAATATAATCCCAAGCCGTAAGTGTATTTGCTTTCATGAGCCGTTTGGAAGAGCTTTCTGAAGTGAACAAACCCATAAAATTTGATCGAAATCGTATATTGCATTCCAGAGTTATGGCTATAGCAAATTTAGACCAATGTTGAATCACCCCGTATCTCCGAAACTAATAGCCTTAAGCCTTAAGATACAAAACAAGCAAGTTTTCTGAAAGGTCTGGATGACCTGCATTCATCATTAGGCTATGGAGAACGACTCATGAAACACCCTGTATAATACACAAATTGGTTTAAACATCATCGAATAAAAAACTAAAACTTGAATCATGATGAGCTCTAGTATGGTTATCCAGGGTATACCGGAAGTGCCCATTAGAAGTTTATGGAGAAATACTAATTCGATCTCTTCCAAATTTTGTATGGAGATATAAGTCAGTTCTTAATTTCAATGACTTCCCGTCGTACCGGAATTGGCACCAAATTTCTTATTACAAATGGAACACCCTAAATTTTATGACATTTTCAGATGGATCTTTAAATTCCACATTCATTTTATGTACATTTCCTTACAGTCATCTTGAGTCGGTTTCGAGTTATTTACTGTTTTTTTGAAAAAAAACACAAATGAAAGCTTGTGGAAGATTGAGGATTTCATAAAAGCGCAACGCTCAATTTCAGATCTGTTCTTTGAACTTTTTTACCGAAAAGATATTCTACGTCGTTATGTAGAGAACATTACTTTTCGATATACAGGAAGATCAAATAAGAGTCTTGATGTTGGTGCACTCCGTTTTCGTTTTCTGACATTTCTCCAATTTTCGTTTGGTTATAACTGCTAAAATTCTCGATTGATTCGACTGGAAATTTATATTTAAAAAAGCTGTTAGTTACGATGAAACATAGCATTATAATTGGACAAAAATCAAAACCGAGGGCAGTGAGGCTTTACTCAACTTCAAACTCATAAAAAAACACCCTGTATGTAGTTTTTTTCATCATAATTTCAACACTTTCGTTATCTGCATGTACGATTTTCTGAAAATAAATGAATTATTGGTTTGCCCCACCTGTTGATCATGTTTTATGAATAATTGTTTTGTGGTGAGACGTCTCTTAGGAAAGAGCACTTCAAGAAAATGTATTTAGAAATTCTTAATCGCAATATTTTCTTCAACGAATATTCTGTTGGATGTATTCAACAATTATACCATATCCGGTCATTCAAAGTTGTCATTCACAATGATAAGATGTCTTGTAATTGATAATACACAAATATGAAAGGGAAAACTAAGCCACCTTGAAATGAATAATTAAAACTTGATCTTCAGAATAAATCGCCCTTCTATGGATAACTAGTTGTCTGAAGTAGGTGTTCAAAATGATTTTCTGCATATTTGGCCCTCTTTATGAATTATGAAGCTCATTACCGCTCATTTTATTACCTGCGGATTTCTACTAATTTCATCACAAGCAACATTTATTCAATCTATAATAATTTTTCCTTCGTCAGGATATCTGTTTCATAGAACTTCACCTTCAAATATCCACAAAGAAAGAAATCGAGGGGTATCAGATCAGGAGATTTAGCAGTCTAATGTTGGGGTCCTTCCCTTCCAATACGTCTGCATATTCTCTTTTAGTAAATTTTTGAGGCATTCTGAAAATTTTTAACTACTCAACTTGATAAGGGAACCTGAAATACTGATATAAATACTTCCTTTTTTCTGTGCATGAATATGACTAATGTTTCAATGACAAAAAGTAATAACACCAGATCAATAGATCTTCATAGATTCAATAATGGCAATAACGGAATAAGAATTCGAAAGAGCATTTTTTATCATATACCTACTTATTCGAATTTGTAATCATTATCTTCACTAAAAGGGCAAATAAAAATCAATCCGGTAAATTACTTCATGTCCTCGTTGTACATAAAAAGCAATCATTGTGAGGATATCAAGTTATAATTAGTATTTTCATGATAGTTTTTATTTCTATTTTTGTTCATTATCAATAGTAAAGCTTATTGTCGCAGTAAATGACAATTCTGAATAACTAGATATGTTATAAATATCAAAAACAAGTGCAAGCCATATATTGAGAACGAAAGAAGTCAGTTGAACATTTCCAAATCCATTTTTATGCAGCGCTTTTTTTTCAAGAGGCGTTTGACCACAAAACAATTATGCATTAAATAAAGTATGCCCCACAGATGGGGAATACCAACGATTCATTGAATTTGAGAAAATCTTATATGCAGATAACTAAAATATTAAAATTACGATGAAAAACTACATAGAGGGTGTTTTTCATGAGTTTGAATTTGAATATAGCCTCAATGAGTCCGGTCCTGAGTTATATCAAATTTTTATGTTCTTTTTTATTGAAACTAACAACTTTAACCTGATAATGAATTTTCAGTCGAATCCGTTTGGCATGTCCATTTTATGCATTTCTTTATTCTTACTGCTGTACATCTATAGATACCTCTTCAAGTTCAAATTGGCGCTAATCAGAATAAAAATGATATTAGTCGAAATCAAATTGGCAACATCCATTTCAAACTGGCATTAATCAGAAGCAAATTGGCAATAATCAATTTCAATCTGGCATCAGTCAACTGCAAATTGACATCAACCAAAATCAAATTGGCAATTCTGAATTGGAATAAAATGAATTTAATGGAATATTTCATTGAATGATGTACCTACACAGTAAATAATGTAATACTTAATTAAAATCATTCGAGAATAACGAATTTTCTCAAAAAATGTTGTCTTCCATATCCAATGTAGAAGGAATGGATCTTTGAACATAAGCAATGAATTTTGCACAAAATTAACGAGCGTTACCTTACCAATATTATTATGAATGATATTCTCTAATAATCTCTGCAAATTCTGGATTTTACCATTTCGTTTATTCACAAAAAAAGACTTAAAATAACCACTATCGTGCGTTTTGATTTATCATAAAAAGAGACGATTTCAGACCCTCATTGTGTTTCGGGATCAAGGTTTATTTCTGTTCACTGTTGTTTGGATATTATTTATCTCATTTCGCAAACTATTCAAAGATTTGATAGACTCCGAATACACTTAATACTTTTGAAGTGTGGCAACCAGAAAAACTCATAACTTTTGAACGAAAAAGACAAAGAAGAAAAAGAGCTATAACTTTTCAAGTTCAAATTGGCGCTAATCAAAATCAAAATGACATTAGTCAAAATCAAATTGACAATATCAATTTCAAATTGGCGTTAATCAGAAGCAAATTGGCATTTATCAATTACAAATTGACAATAAACAAAATCAAATTGGCAATTCTGAATTTGAATTCTTCATTGGAATAAAATGTATTAATGAAAAATTTTATTGAATGATATACACAGTAAATAACGTCATAATTATGTAATTAAAACTATTCGAGAATAACGAATTTTCTCAAAAATTTTTTATCTTGCATATCGAATGCAGAAAAAATGAATCTTTGGATATGATCGATGAATTTTGCACAATTTACAACCGTTACCTTGCCAATATTATTTTGAACGATATTCTCTAATTTCTGGAAATTCTGGATTCTACCATTTCGTTTCATTTACAGAACAGAGACAGAAGATCGTGTGTTTTTTAATAAGTTATCATAAAAAGAGACGATTTCAGACTTCCATTGTGTTTCAGAATCAACGTTTATTACTGTTCGCTGTTCTTTGGAAACCTATTAACTATTTCATTTCGCTGAGTATGCAAAGATTTGAGAGACTCCTAATATACATACTTAGTACTACTTTTCGTGATGTTGCCATGAGAAAAACTCATAATTCTTGAACGAAAAAGACAGAGAAAAAGAGCTGTGTTGATCTGTGTGATCAACTGATTCAGTTGCATTCGAACGTTGATGTTCGATTTTTACAATTGCTATTTTATTTAAGTTTAATATCAATTCGAAATTGATAAATGCCAATTTGAACTTGATTAATGCCTATTTGCTTCTGATAAATGCCAGTTTGAAATTGATATTGTCAATTTGATTTTGACTGGTGTCATTTTGCTTTTGATTAGCGCCAATTTGAACTTGAAAGGGTATAGAAAGGTATTTATTGTGAATTTGAAATTGATAAAAATGCCAGTTTGAACTTGATTATTGCCAATTTGTTTCTGATTAATGCCAGTTTGAAATTGATGTTGACAATTTGATTTTGACTAATGTCATTTTGATTCTGATTAGTGTCAATTTGAAATTGAAAAGGTATCGTTTCATTGTTTCAACTCGAAAAAGTTTTGAAACGCGACATTGCGTTTGCCTTGAGCAAAAATGTGCATAGCAATCACCTGGGCACCCATAGCGTTCGGTTACTCATCAACTGAAAATATCTACGATTGTTTTTCATGTCTTATCAACAGAACCGTTTCCCGTCATGGTGGCAATGGTGTTTATCTTGTAAACCAATTCCCGCGTTGTTCATTTGAGCCTATCGTTGTTGTTTCTGGTGCGGCGGCAACGTGGCGAAAACCGATACTATGTTTTTTTTGCGGGGAGTTGATCCTTGCTCGAATGCGTTTCGTTATCACTTTCGGAATCCGCTATTCAGCTATGAAGGCAAGTTTTCCCATAAGTGTTTTATTCAATACTCAATGTACTTTTTCCTCGTAGACCATATTGAAATTTCACGTCAAAATTTATAAACACATGCACGAACTTATTCGGATTGAAGAAATCATTACCCATTGAAAAACTTGAGGAGTTTGCATTGAACATTTAAAGTATGATTTATTAGCGCTGAGCCTATCAGATTCAACTCGGTGAACCGCAGGAAGATGAAGGATATGTGTGTTCTATAGTATATACAATATTTCTGCTCAATCAGTATGATTTTTGTCTACTTTCTGAGAAAATATTGAGATCGTGATTTTTGCTTTAGTGTTAAATACACTTACGGGCAAAATAATCGATCCACTCAATGAATTGATGAAGTTTGTTCATTGATAAATTTGTTAGGTAATATAAGTACGCTTTGATTAGTTTTTCTTTAATTGTAGATGAGTTGATATTAAATCTACGTACGTCATTTTATACTGGGTGAAACGAAATATGTTTTTTACTCTTTGACTTAAATTTATGGGGTGTTTGTTCCACCTGACAATTCGGACGTGACGCAGAGTCACAGCGGTCCGTTGATGACAATGGATTTTTTAAAGCATCTCCCTTTCTGTACCTCTAATGTTTTCTGTATTCATTATGAAAGTTGTACATAATGAAATTCTATACAGTTTTTGTCTGAAGCAATTTTACATACTCTTAACCGTTTTCGAGTTAGATGGTGATAAAAGCGAGGAGCTTAGCCACACATGCGAAAGGCCGAAATGCCAAGGTCAATGTAGAAATCCAGTGTAATGTACATTAGTACTTTCACCGCCATATATCTCAAAAACGTTCAAACGTAGCAAGAATTGCTTCGGACGAAATTTGTAGAAATGTTATGCTCTACAACTTTCATAATGAATACGAAAACAATTTGAAGCCCAAGAGAGGATGTAATTGAAAAAAACTGATTTTTGTGAACTTTATGGCTAATTTTTATTGTTTCGGCTTGATGAAACTGTCAGATTATATTTTTTCCATTATTCATTAGCTTCAAAATAAGAAAAGAATCCACCGCGCTCGGGAATTTACAAGTGACTTTTTTTTGCAAGTTTGGCGCCCTCCCACACATTTTCGTCACACTTAAATTGTCAGATTAAGAGAATACATACATGTAATTAACCGCAGATATCTTAATCTGACATGCTCGAGTAGGATCAAAGATCGTTTTTTTTTTACTATTCTGACAGGCTGACCTAGACGATTCCCCCTATATACAGGTCTAATTTTTGCTAGAGGTACTCTACAGTAGGTTGTAAACCTACTGTTTTAGTAGCGAAATTATATAAATGTAAGGTTTTCCTTGAAACATTATATTTTTCACATTAATTGAGCTATTGTATCAAATAAAAGATGAAATTGTTAAGAAAAGATGTATCTTGATGACAAAATAAGAAAACTTTATAGATGGAACAACTGGAATACTCCACAGGTGGTTTTGAAGTTAAAGTGAGAAAACAGATTTCGTTTCACTCAGTATAAAATGACGTACGCCTAATTTTCTTGAAATTAAAAACTTGTGATAGATCTCATATAAACTTACCTACAATTAAAAAAAACTCAATCAAAATGGAACATTTATGAATCAACAAACTCCATTTATTCAGTGGATCGATTATTTTGCCGGTGAATGTATCACTCAAAACCTTTGTAGGACGACGTTCAATTTGAAATGATCCCTTCAATCTCTCGTCCACTGAAACAAGTGTTTAAAACTGAAATTTCTCACTGAATATTGAATAATATCCTAGTATTTATATCATTATTGTTATACAAGGATTTGATTGTTACTTCTGATTTTTTTTTATTGGAATATTGCTATTTATTTTGGTATTTAGTTCAGTTTTGTAGTACATAGCTTTCCCAAATCAGTAAATCAAAACTTCTGTAACGGTCTTTGAACACGCTGTAACCAATAAATTTTCCAAAAGTTTCGAATTTCTTCAAGAGCAGGGACCTCCCATGATGAGTACTTCACTTCCCCAACCTCGACCCCCCATCATTCAAAGACAACCCCTTATGTTTTCGAACTGACAGTCTGTGTGCAGAAAAACGTCATGTCAAGGATCAACTGATTATTTGAAGCAATGAAATTATCTGGATATATTATTGAAGAATATTTCATTACAAACGCACAATAATTGTTATTTACAAAATGAAATTTCTTGCAGAGGAAACAACATCATAACTACTCCATCCTTATTTTAATTTTGACGAAATATTTATATTTCTCAAAATTATAGTAAGTTCGTATTATTAACATTATGACTGAATTTGAAGATTTTCTGTCTTTTTCGAATTATGATTACTGGTTTCTGTTTTTGAATCATTAGGTGTTTCAAAAATGGATCTTTAGAATTAAGCAAGAGAAAAAATACTACCCCCTTCTCACATTTCCAACGCATGCATAAAAGGGCCAAGGAATTAGAATTATTCTATTTTTAATCCCGACATATAACTCGGGAAGATTTTAGCTATAACCTTCGAATTTAACTAGTAGTGTTTTCGAGGTACAGGAATATAGCTATTTCAATACAGACATGAATGTAACAATTCTTTTGGGAATTTGAAAAAATGCAACTCATGAAATCGTAATAATGTAATTTTAATTACATTGCAATTAATTTAATTAGTTTCTCCGTGAGAACTTTCTACTATTCTGTTGTGAGAATCTGTCATAGAGGTATTTTGTATTGCAATTCCATCAAAAAATTAGTGACTTTCTTTGGAAAGCAAAGGAAAGAATCCACATAATCGACGTGAAACAAGTGATGATGGTAAATTTATTCAATTCTTTGGCCCTTCTTCGATTTCGTACTTTCCTTAGTTTAGAGCAGTGCTTCTCAAACTTTTTGCGATTGCTACCCCTTTTTGAAGTAAAAATCTTCAAGCGACTCCCAAATAATTAATATACTCTAGTCAACTGCAATTGTTCCACTAATTTAATAGTTCACAATATATTTTTGAGACCCCCTAAAAATTTTTCGCGACCCATGGTTTAGGTTTAGAGAATTCTTCCTTCTGATCAGACATGGTCCGCCTTTCTGGATATTTAAATCACATTCTTGCACGCTTGTTATTTACCTAAACTAAAACACCATTGTACGCTTTAGGGATGTCGGAAATTAAAGAAGTATCGATATTTTTGGTAGGTAATATCGATATTGATATTTTCACAAGAAAATATCGATATATCTGTACGATTTCAAACAGGATAAAAAATAAGTAGGTGAATACCAACAGCCACTATCTCCAATGAACTAAAAAAGTATATGAAATTAGGAACAACGATAAAAAAAAAGTATTGATAATTTATATTTATGTGACAAAGACGTTAAGATGTAATTTTTATCTCTCCTTAACTAGAAGTATCGTGTTGTGCCAAAAACCATATCATAAATAACAATTTGTTAAAAAAAAAAAGAATTTTTTTTGTCGGACTGTAAAAATATCGATTTTCTGCACAGATCCGATGTAGTTCGAATTTTATATCGATAGATGGATATATCGAAAAATAAAATATCGCCCAACAGTATCGATATAACGCCCAAAAATATCGTTATATCGAACTGAAAATATTGATATATCGATATTTTTTCAACAACCTAGTACGATTTAATGTGCACTGACAATAAAGGGTCGTTCATTTCTTGAAATAGTTCCGTACAGAATATTATTTTAGCTGGTGGCTAGAAATTTTCTACTCTTATTTTCAACTTCATTGAAAGTATCTATTGAAAAAGATAAAAATAGAGATTCACAATAAATTTCCTCTGCAAGATCAACGCGAAAATATAGTTGCTCTTTCTACGCACGCCACTGTCCTCCACGCGGAACCCAAAACCACCACCCTACGGTTTCTCCGACGTTCAAAGATGGATATTTGTTTGCCTATTCTTCTTACACCCCCAGACACCTGCAAGGGTCCAATCCATGAAAAGAGGAAAGGACGCAAAAAGGGTCGTTAAACTGGTTTTCTCCCTGTTTATTTTGAAGCCGTTTTTACATGCTTCGTAGGTACGGTGAATCGTTTTAGAAGTCAGACAGGGTCGGCTTCAGGCCAACGTCATAATTCGTTTCTCCAAACTAAACCATAACAGAGTTTTTTTACGATATTTTTATGGTTATGTAGTATTGAAGTAGATTTACTTTACTTGAACGAAAAGTAACTTTCTATAATAAAGCAATAGAAAATTCAGCCTTAAGTTAGATAGCTTATTGGGATTTGAAAACTAAATGAACTATGGCCAAGTACCTAAGCTAAGAGGGCTTAATCGAGAAATCAGATGCGTGTTTGGTTATCATCGAACTATGTATATCAATTCGTGTAGAGCAATAATGAGTGCTGAGCATTCAGAATATTAATGTTGCATCAAATTACGATACACAGATACATAAATATATGTCCATTCATTCATTCATTCCCAATTCCTTTTTCTTATTCACGAATGAAAACGTTTTAGTGAGTTTTATTTTGTGTAGATCCCATATGTACTTAGTTATTTTTTTCGGTCATGGATTTCAAAAGATGTAGAGTCAGTTGAACATCGATCTACTGATGAAAGGACGCCACTAAACTCAACTGGGCGTTGAAAATTAGTCTACATATTGTGAAAATGAAATTGATTCTTTATGATATTTTTGAAGAGTATTTCTCCATTTTTATCATTTCATTCTGTACTGTTAAAAATGCTGTTTTTTCTATTCAGTTGCGATAGTTATGTAGTGAAATTATGCAATTTCCTACGATGCTTAGTTAATTAAAATCCGAGCCAAAAGTGTCAAAAATTTATCTTATTGTATACAAAAGAATCGGAATCAGCAAAACTTTTAATTTAATTCATTCAGTTTTTTTGTTATTTCCCTGAATAATAAAATTTGCACTTGGGTCCCATCAATTTACGTCGATAACCCTAAATTATTCTAGGATATTGCTCAATAATATAAACAATTATTAATATTATGATCATATTCCTGTTTAGAATTAATTTTTCGATACGTACTGGCCAATTGCTAAGTATATATGTATATCCCCTATATATTCGTGCATTCGAATTCCTTGAAAATTGTTTATCTGTTAGAAAGCCAATTTAATTGGAAAACTTTCTTGTCTTCTGGCAATTTTTTCACGAAACCCAAGATTTATGAGAAAAATCTAAAAATTTGATTCAACGTACATATTTCGAGATTCGTATGAAATTATACTTTTTTAATCGCAGGTGTTTTCACGATAAATTAATTTTTTGACACTATGAAATTTCGCAAATCATAAAACTCATGTGCAAGAACTTCAGTGATTTTCGTATGGACGGATTCTGAGATAAAAGGAAAAGAACATTTTTAGAAGCGAAATTCAGAAGGCTGTAACTCCGGAAGAGGGTTCATCCTGACAAAAATAAAAAATAAGGGTCTCCTAATTTCGTGTCAAGAATCTGTGACCAAATTTTGTTGCATTGAATTAGGGATACCCTGTACTTATTTTGTGGACTAACTTTACTTTAATTTTGCTACATGTTATAAAACATTGCTGTTTAGTCAAAGTTATTAGTAGGAATGACAAAATGACTTAAAAGCATCCATCTAACAAAGGAAACCCTTATCGAATTTGAAGGTCAGTCACACATAAAGTTAGAAAAAAAGTAATAAAACTGGCGACAAAGGGATAGACCGACGGCTTATAAAAATTTAAGGTTTCTATCGTCATTTATGGGCGCCAGTCTGGATCTATTTTTCGTGTATGGCAAAATTTGAAGGACAAGTATGAATTGTTATTTCGTTATAAGGTATTCATACCATTCTTCCCATATAATAACGTCTATCCACTTTATACAATTAATTGACATTCCCACTTACATATCAAAACATATAGGAATTATAATATTATTATAAAAAAAAAAATTTTCTGGGACTGTAATAAAAACAATTCAATGTTTATGATTTAATAATTTTTCGGATACAGTAATTAAGGCAATATGCACTATGTATTGCTGCTTGGAGAATGTCGAGAAATGAATCAATTCAGTTCGACAACAATTATCAAATTGAAAATTATGATTATTTACTAATTATTATCTAATGTGACTGATCTAGAAATTATATGTATAGTATTGGACTCACACTGTATGGCGAATGTCAGACAAATGGGCCAAAATACTTTTTGATGCATAAAATTCGGTTCCTTCGAATGATTACTACTGCGTTACTTTTGTGTCACCAGTGTTCACTGTATTATACAGTTTTTCAATTTTTTGCCCACTCAGTGTAAATTGTCATAATATGGTAAAGTAATTTCAAACATCACTGCAAATATATGGATATTATAATTTGAACAACTGCAAATCTATGTCAACATGAAAAAATCGGAAAATATTAACCACAATTTGAAATTTTTTTCGAAATTTTCAGCTCAAATTGGGCATCAAAAAATATTTTAACCAAATACTGACATAAAAAATTCAATTTACTAATTCACTCAATTCCGTAAAAGATACAAAATTCTCGTGTCTCCTCTAAAAATTTTCGAATACGAACCTGGATGAAGCATCATCGCTACGGTCACCCAAACCTACGCACAACAGGTGTTGATCCTCTCTTTGTGGTGGATGGGCATAAAAGCTACTACGTTGGTTGAGATTTACAAATGAAATTAGCAAAGGAAATTTACACATGTGCTATTTTCGAGAAACCACGTTGAAAGGACACAGAAGGTGTTAAAAGTAACCACTGCCTAGATGTAATCGTTAATGGAATGTTGAACGAGAATTGTAATTTTATCATTGGGTTGAAAAAAAAACTAATTCCTGAAAAAATCATCAACAATTAGCAATTAGGTCCTTGAAAAGTTCACCAGAATTATTTTATTATATGTATTTTATTTGAGGTAACTGAGGTTACATCTACTAGCTCTTATTTTTAAAATTTTCAAATAAAATGAAGTGTCACAAAAAAAAAATTCCATGGAAACAAGCTTAAATTAATAATAACAACTAACAATTACTGAAATTTTCATAATGTTGAAACATATGTACGTTTGAAAAAAATAGGTCCTCACTTATATGATTTTGTATTTATTACTATGTGAAATTCACATTAATTATCGAATTGAAGTTTGAATAAGTGGATAAAAAATTTTATTCCACAAGACATCCATTCTTTACAGTTTTCAACAAGCTTTTGTTCAATTTAACCGTGAAATAACAAAAATTGCATTACAAATTCTTCCAGAAACAGAATTGATTCAAGATGAGTTCTTCGAACAACATCCATTCTGCAAAAGAGTAATGTTCGAGCTTAACGAATGTCAATGCTTGCAAGTGGACAGTGGACTATTTTTATTTCTCTAATTTTTCCACATACAAATCTTCATCAACGTTTCTGCAAGATTCGTTCTTTCAAAGGCTTATTTGTTTTTCGAAGAATATTTTTTTCAAAACTATTTGAAAAATTCTGAAAAATAAGTCACGTGAAAGCCATCCATGTCACATCTAAGAATCTCAATGATTTATTCTTTGACTTCTTGAAAATCAAATGAGCCTTGATAAAGCCACGAATCTTGCCGAAACGTTGGTGAAGATTTGTATGTAGAAGAATCAGGAATTTAAACTAGTTTATTTGCCTGATTACAACCAATTTCATTTCGATATCTCTTATTACAAGATATTTACTTGGCTCCAAACATTTTCTTATCATTGCACATTCAGAATTTCTTCATTGAGTTTCTAGAATAATTAAATCATCATATTTATTTCCGAAAACGAAAATTCTACAATTCTCTGCTTAGTTTTCAAACAACCAACTGCATCATAAACCACGCATATACAGTCCCGATTATAATTGAGCGACATCTCGAATTTCACAGCAGGAGAGCTAGGATAATTGAAATTCATTTTATTACCACTAGAGACGGAGTTGACTCACTGTTTTTAGCGTCTCATTATGATTTTTTGTTATGGCACATGACAACGCAGCTGTTGCCGTTGGAAAAACAAATCGACAGTTTCGTGTTTGTTCCTCCAGTGTCTGTATATTATACGATTTTTGAAACATTATAGTGATTCACTAAACTATACGGATAAACACAAGTTATGTGAATTGACTTCTACGGAATTTTTCAGCCTAATTGTTGAACTCTCAGAAAAATGGATCTCTACAGATTTGATGGGATAATGGCGTTTTCGGCATTGCAGGAAAGTATTTTATCGTTGAAAGAAAAAGAATACGTTTTCAGATGAATAGATGAATGAATATTCAATATCAAAGATTTATATTATTTCGTCAAAACATTCGAAAAATCGCACTTCATATATTGGTTACCTTTCTCATGAAGAAATTATATCATTAAAACAAGTCATATCACCCCAAAAACCTCGAAATATTACAGATAGCCCCTTTTTTTGTTAAAATGATGCAAGAACGAAATCAAAACTTCTCATCCTTGAAGGTTAATCTCAATGTTTTAGCTGAGAATATCATATTCACAATATAAATTAATTGAAAATCAGTTATTCGTTGTAGCCTAGCTATATAGGAGGTATTCTTTCAATTTTCGATTCACGAATTTTCAGCCTGTTAAGACTTCGGTTAAAACATCTATTCTCAAAAGGTGTTTTTTTATTCCAAAAATTCATAGTAACCTTCAGAAAAGAAGGGGGCTAGTCAGGCCGTTATTTTTCAGTTTTAGTGGTTACTAAATTCTCGATTCTGAAATTTTCAGTCTAGTCTTATTTATTGTCAGTTGATTTTCAATACTTGAGGAGATTCATCTAGGCATCATTTTGATTAAAGAATTTCTTATACACATAGATACATTTTCGCTTCATTTCTGATTTCAAAAATTTATTGGGGGAAAATGATTTTTCCGAATAAAAATTCGAAATTTTATTGGATAATTTTGAGAAAATTGGTGAATATAAAATGAAGACAAGCTTTTCACTTAAAAAAATAATTTTCAATTTTAATTATTAGTTCTTTAAGCAACATAATGTCGAGTTGATATTTCAAGTGGAAAATTATACCGCACCGCGTTACAAAAGGAAAAATTAGTCATGACTACCTTTGAATTTCAAAATTAAAAGAAAATATTGAGTTAAATTATTATTTCGAAAATTTTCTGGGTGAAATAATAACACCCTGATATAAGTCAAAAATAAAGCAAAAACTCAAAAACAGACCTGAAATCTGGTATAGATTAATAATTTCAAATACAACAATTTTATTAGAATACACCCTAGTTGAAACATAGGATCGAAAAATAATATCTATTATTAGTTGGGTAGGTATACCTAACGGTATATTAACAAATAAATAACCAAATTTCCATTTGAAAATTTTCAATTTTTGGAGTTTTTTTTTAAACAGCACTTGTTAATTACGGTGGGCAATACATTCCATTTTTACCAAATTTTTTGGAAAATATCTGATCATTCAATCAATTCAATTTTGAGATTTGAGATATCAAACACAAAAAAGATAAGTTTCGATTTACCTAACAGGTAACTGTCGTTCTCCATGAGCATATTCATCATAGAAATGAATAATGATTTGTTGATTCTGTGGAAACTTGCTGACTTATCAGGAAATTTAGATGTAAAAACCTTAAACACTCTGTATCTGTAACGAGCAGCATTGGTATATGGCATGTTTATGGTAGCGAAAGAGACTTTTCACCAAGCATTAAGCATTCATTGGATTTCCCCAAAATATTTCTTACAGTTTAAATTTGTTTAAATCATAGCCCATACTCCTTGTTTTCCACAACTTATTGGATAACTGATTACTTCGAAATTATGTAACTCGTAAACAGTATAATAACAGGTATATTTGACAGCTGCCCCTCACTCTATTATGAACAACTAGAACTAGATTCAAAAGTGGAATGACAATTTTTTGTCAAAAATATCATGATCTACTGAAAGAACTTCAGAACTTGGTGAAAATAAAATGTGTAGTAATAATTCTCTATTGGCTATCGAGGTCGGCTTTTCCTATGCCAGCTGAAATGTACAAACAATAAGAAAACATTATATATAGATGTTTATAATTCCAACATCATTTACAATATTTTAATTCGAAATTATTGATAGATACCTAAAATTCTTGAAAAATCTTAAAAAAACACAAAAAATCAGCTTAGGGGCATGCAGCCTTTAACTGACGATGAGTCCTGGATTTTATGCCCTAACCTGATTTTTTCAATACTTTTTAAGGATGAAATACATATTTATAAAGAAAAAAATTTCAATAAAACTTGATAAAAATATTGTAATTAAGGTAGAAATTATAAACATCTATAACCTTTTCGTATTGTTTTTACATTTCAGATGGCATAGAATAAGCCAAAATCGATAGCCAATAGAGAATTATTCATTTTGACTTTCTTGAATTAGACATGAGCACATTTATCGAAGCTAATATCGTTTTTCTTTATTCTTATATCTTTTTCTGAATAATCGAAGTAAAGGATATCATATCTATATCACTATACCTACCTGAAACTAGATTACTAGAACTTTTTAAGTGACAAATTCATGCTGTATTCCTTTAACCATGAAACCCGAAATATTTCAATATTTGCTATATATCTTAGAGTTTCTTATGGATACATAATTTCATAATCAACTGATATTACCATTTTTGTAGAGATATCAGCTGAAAGTAACCAATTTGCCAGTAGAGCGTGACAAACATTAGACAATTTTCACGATAACAGAAAATAAAATATTTATTCACATGTGGGGTTGTGTGAAAAGGATATCTGTATGATAATAGTAATGTGAGTTAATGAATGAAATTCTAACAACAACATTCAGATGCAGAAATACTCGATAATAATACAAAATTCTATCGAAAAATGCATAAGAGCTTACATTACCTTTTCCTAATATAGTAACAGCCTAGAAATTTTTTTGAAAAATGTCAGATGGCAGTGACTCCGGACGTATTTTACTGATGGCACTAGGTCAGTCAGACAATCTCTCAGTTAGTGTAGATTCTAATTATTTTTCTATTCACTCCATTACATTCATCATGAATAAGAATGAGATTCAACTGGTATAATATTCATTGGGAAAATCAGGCATTTTGTCGAAACAGTGAACACAAATGAGACTGAATGAAAATGAATTTCGCAAAAGTGGATTCCTGTTTACTATTTTCAATTGATGATGAGGTGTGAATATTTAAAACTCAATGCGTTACTCATCTTATAAGCTTGTCATTTCTTGGGTATCTCGAAAATGACCTATTTTAAGCACATTATTTATTAGGTTCAAGGAGTAGAATCATAATTCGATAAAAAATTTGGATTGCCATTTAAAATAAAAAACTCTTTTTTATTCTGAGTTCAGCATATTTAACTTTTTTCATTCAATTCATGCGTTCAAATTTAAATTTTTACTGAATTGATCATTTCGTTAAATATTCTGTGTAATTCAATTCTGTTCTGCAGATCTACAAAGTCGCTGTTTCATTTTCAATGGTCCAAACTTTATAGGTCATTCCAAGCATTAATGACAGTAGGCCTTGAAAGTCTAGATTCAGCTTAATATCTGGTCACAAAATATCTCCAATAATTTCTGTGCTTTCAATCACAGAACTGAAATGTATAAATATAACTTATAAAAGTATGTACTTACACATACTTTGCAATTGCAATGAGGAATATTCAAATTGAGAGGAAATGGATCAGCATTAGGAATAAGCATAAAAATAAGAACTCAATTTGCGAAAAATCTTCGGTCAGTGCACTTTGAGTCGCATTCATCTATGGATCACTTTTTATTCTCAAAGCCAACTTGAATTCCTCAACGCAAAATCTTATAGCGTTTTCTATTGGTAAAACTAGTGCTGCACTGGATCACAGAACCTCAAATATGAATTAGGATATCTTTAAATATATGCTCTATTTTTATAATATGCACTCAATGAGCACTAGTTTCACTAATGGAATATTCTATTACAGTGAATTCCATTGAAAGAACTAGCTTCATATCCTTTGGAATGATTCTAGTGACATCAAAATATGCTCTCGACTGCACTAGTTTTACCAATAGAAAACGCTATTAGTTTCCATAGCCACCCGAGTGTTTGTTGCTAGATTTTTAACTGGAGAATAATATCAATATTTTGATCATCAAATCCCTGGACCGATAAATGTTTCCATTATCCAGCTCCAGCTGAGCAGTAAATAAAACAAATAATACCAAATTGATAGTGTTGCGGAAAATTCATAATTATTCCGATAGCAAAGAAAATCTAGCTCTCGATGACGAATGATGTAGTTGGAAAAAAAATAATTTTTCTGTTAATATCATTGATAATGATATATTGAACTTTCAAGGGAATCCTTGAAAGATATAACAGGGTGAGTCTTTGACCCTTACAAATATTTTAACAGTAGATTCTTGAGGATCACTTTTTTCCTTTACCATTTTTTTCGGAATCAGCTCGGATTGTAAGATACAGAAAAACCGTAAAAAATGTTATTTTTAGTTCATCTCACAAGCGGTTTTAACGGATGAATGAATTTTGGAATATAGTTTTTCATTTAATTGATGAAACTTTTTCGAACACAATATACTCACTGTGACCTTTTTCATAAAAATACCAAAAATTCAACCCAACTCTTGAAACTGAGTTGAAGGCTTTTTAATGAATATTTAACGTTTTGTGATCTGAAATTATTCATCATATTTTCTCGCATAATGCGAGCAATAAACAAAAATTAACAAATTTAATTTAAAAATTTACAAACAATAAACAAAAAATACAAATTAAATATGAAATTTGAAAAACTGGGTACTTTGGATGAAAACAACTCTGTTCAAAAGATCCACAGATGTGTAGTGTCACAGATTTAGCTAGTTATTCTGAAGATAATTTTGTTTTTCCAGGGGTGGCACAGCTCATTATGAAAACTTAAAATGGCTACATCTTTTATCAAAATGGTATAGGACAAAAGAGTTTTTTTGACCTCAAGAATCTACTGTTGAGATATTTGTACGACTCAAAGACTCACCCTGTATATTCTGACGACCAGAGGACATCCTTTATTCTTTTGACCGGTTGAAATCTTTGCAGATCATAATCCAATACGGCAATTTTAACATACAAAAATTGGCAGTTCTATTAGTTTTTCGGCATAATTTCTCGAAACTGGTTAATTTTTCCAGTCAAAACGGCCTTAGATCCCTCCCATTTTATGTACGATTCTACTCGGCGTGACCATCGCTATCGCAGGTAGAAGAAGAGAAGAGTAGGGTGCTAACTGACGGACCGAGCTGGTATAGGATAATTACGAGCAGGTATCAAGGCCAACTCCAACATAACGCAGCTCGGTGTGATTATAGGAAGTGATTAGTTCTATTAAATTCGAAGGTTGAGACCGACGACGACGACGTGGTTCTTGCTTCCATGGTCCCGGATCTCCCATGTTCATTTTTCATGTTTATTTGTTGGTTCTATGGTTATGTAACGAGGAACTCGGCGAGAAAGATAGGCAAAGGCAAATTGGGATAGGACGCTCGGACTATCGTTAAAACGTGATTTGCATTGATTAGCATAGGTCACATATACAGAGTGTTCCACGGTTGGCTATTACAGTTCTTTATTGCATTCTCAGATTACATGGATGAGATGAGCCTAAGTTTGTAGAACGTTTGTTTTGTTTTCGTAAATTGGAGGGCGTTTGAAAAACTTCGTAATAAATTGGAATAAATTAGTTCAGTGAAATGAGTTTCGAGTTTTTGACTGAAAAAATTGGAACGACGATAACTAAAGACTTTTCATTAATCATTTGGGACTGTACTGGTTGTTCGAAATGAGACAACTCATTGGCTATTTATTTGCTGAATCAATTAGGAATATATTATAGATTACTTTGTTCGTACTTTTTGCACACTTCTCCCTTGGAAGGAACGGAGTGAGGCAAAACTGTAATTTTCGAATTTTGCGCCGAAAATGGTTGAGATTTCGTAATTTTGATGACCCTAGACCCTAGACAAGAATATTTAATGATAGGGCTCTCCAACATGATGAGTACAGACTTTGTCTGAAGGGTATAATGAATATTTCATGATTCCAACAACTCTTTTCGGTGGTGGCTCAGTGTTCGATTGGGGAGGCATTCGTTTTAATGGGCTCACACATCTTATTATCTCCATTAACGCCACCAGCAGGGGAAAGGCCTCGGTATCAAATTGGGCCAGAATTATTGTGAACAACCGCATAAAAATGCATGGTATCAACCTCTCCAGGCCAATTGTATTGAACATGTTTGGTAGTCTGGTCTATAATATCACAGCAATTACACCGCTCACCTGACCCACCGCAGACATTACAATAGTTCGCTAATGCTTTGAAGGACATTTACCAAAACATCAAATTTTCATTGCTAACCTCGTTGACACAATGATGAATAAAGTGGCTTTTTTTGAGCCTGGGGTCAATGTAGAATCTTCAATTCATTATTATGTTGGCACTAAAGCAGTCTTGCTTACTGTTGCCATTTCAGGCAGATTAAACTCATGTAGACACCTAAATAAGTCGTTTTTTATTTTACTTTATATATTATGTATTCTGTACAGGGAGGGCAAAATTCGTTGTCTACTGGGGAGGGGGGATCTCGAGAACTATAGCAGCTAGAAGAAAAAGGATGACACAATCTCTAGCTCTTTTTTCCTAAGTAATCGGAACCTGAAAACAGAACCGGCCTATCACTTCTAGATTTGGAGTTATGAGCAAAAATTGAGGAATTGCCATTTTCAATAATGCTGAATCAGAAATATACGCCTGCATAGAAAAAGTGATTCTACAATCGCTAATTCCTATCACAAAGTATTGAGTCCATGAAAAATAAATTGCATATTCAACAGTCGCTATGGTAACGCCTACTTACTTATTGTCTTATTATTCAATCTTCAAATAGAAAGCACGAAAAAGTTTATATATCTTTCTCATAAAATATTTAAGTGAATAGTTAGGTACATATGATACATTTTTGAAATCAGCAAAAAATTTGCAGCAAAATAAAAGAACTTTCAACTATAATTTCCATTTTTAAAATAAGAAATCCTTGTCATAGCTTGAAAATGACTGAATTTGAAAATTTAATAAAATCATATTTAAATTAATCATGAAAAAATGCCTGTAGAATGCCATAATGATTTTCGCTCGGATTTTTGAGTACTAGTTGAAACAAGGGAGTAATTCAGCATTATTGAAAATGGCAATTTGCGAATTTTTGTTCATAACTCAAAATCTAGCAATGATAGGCCGGTTCTGTTTTCAGATTATAGTTCTCGAGATCCTCTCGATCGACAACGAATTTTGCCCACCCTGTAAATATTCCAGTCCCATATTTTTTTCTAATTCAGAATATATAACATACGTCGTGTCTCTGATTGTTCTTCCAATAAAAAAACTCAAAAACTAGTTCGGTCTAGTTGGCAGGTCATTTCATTGATAATATGATAATGAACTTTATGCTCCTAAATTATGTCAAGTTATTAAATGACACATGCTTCTCTTTAGTGGATTTCCTTAGGTTTATTATTCAGATATTAAAATTGTAACAACCTTGTAGATTTCAAAGAATAGACCTCAATATTATTACCAATATGACAGACTGTTAATATCATTTTCATTCCGGATATTTGAAAGGATGAAAAATTTTCCAATATGGAATGAATCACTTTCAGGGAATTTTATAAACCTGGATTCAACTGAATATGTTCCGAAACCTTTTCAACTACTAGATGATCTAAATACCAGCACCAAAACCTTTTCAAACACCTTCACAAATAAGGCTGTGCCACTACTAGTAGAGGTTAATTGGTAAATATGAAGTAGTCATGGCAATTCTCATAATCTCCTCATTTCCAGAGCATCTTCTCGAATATCCGGACTACGCCACTGCATTCTGCATGAAAAAGTGTCTGTAGCATGTTTTCACTTACGGCCAGTTTCATAATCAAATATAAAGTCGCTTTAATTTTAAAGCTGCCTTTAACCCTACTGAAACTGGACGTTATAACTTGAAAACAAAAGAAGATAGAGGGATCCGTTTTGACCATTAACAATCTTTTGAACATCGAGGTAGGAAACGTTATATCCATTTTTCCCTAGCTCTTACGGTTACATAGCTGTCATTCAATCCTATCGAATTTTGCCTACCCTGTACATGTATGCAAACACTTTTGGAGCATTGTATATGGCCAAATAGAGTAGTCGGCACTTTTCAAAACCAACCCACATTTTCCGAAATTTCATAGTCTTCTGCAAAATGGTGTTTCCTGAACACTTAACTTTTGCATGACTGCAACTGTAGGATTAAAAGTGATCCTTCATTATCATTGCACGTAACATCAAATTTCCATCATTGAAGATAATGAAGAACGTTAACATTATATCATAATTTCAAATCATAATTAAATTGAAATCGTTCCCTATACCTACGTCATAATTAGACCTCTCAATAGTTGTTTTCGAGGAGGTCGCGGCTGATGTTGCACTTTTCTCTGTGATACTGGGATCACGGATAACGAAATCGTATTTATCATAGAATCGACGAACGGGTACGTTCGGAAAATTTCCGTGATCATTTCGAAGTCCGATCTGCGCCAGCGATAAGCAGCCAAATAACGACCCATCCGATTATATTTAAAACAAACTAAACCTAATTATTTTTGAATGGAATCGTAGATAGGACACGATCTTCGGTTACAATGTATCGGTGGAGCTGGAATTGAACACGAATTTATCTGGGTGATTATGATTAGTTTCAGAAATCGTGAAAAGCGAGATCGTTTTCGATTTAACAATTTACGTTTGATACGGAAAGTGGCCTGTTTACGGTCGCTTGTCGCAAAGTGACTCAAGCGATATTTCGCAGATAGTAAATGTTTTGTTGATTCTTTGATCGGTTTTTTATTGTCTTCATTTATATGGGAAGCGAGTGTGATATTATCTGGATATATGACAACGAGTTTTCTTTTTTAACATTGCATTAATCTCGTCACAAATAAACGGATATTCGGAGGAAAAATTTCAACTCATCTCCTCATCTCACCAGTTGAAAATTTTCTAATAAATTAGTTGTGGCTTTAAGTTTCAGGTTTTCGTAGGTGATGAATTTGTTTTTCTTATTGGTTATAAAAAAAGTGATAAGCGATATACAGGGTGTTTCATGAGTCGTTGGCCATAGCCTTATGGTGAATACAGGTCATCCAGGCCTTTCAGAAAACTTGCTTGTTTTGTATCCTAAGGCTATTAGTTTCGGAGATACGGGGTGATTCATGAACATTGATCTAAATTTGCGATAGCCATAACTGTGGACTGCAAGGTCCAATTTCGATTAAATTTCATGGGTTTGTTCACTTCAGAAAGCTCCTTCAAACCGCTCATGAAGTGTCAATATTTGCAGGGCAGTACTCAGAATATCATGATTTTTCTTTCAATCTCCCAAATCTATATTTTTTACATCCCTTACAGAAATTTCGTTATTGCCATGAAAAACTACATAATTCATTCTAAGAAATTCAATTTTCACTTTGCATGGCAAACTTGTCACAAGGGAATATTAACCAGACGAATCAATATTTTATGTAATTTTTTCGAAATGCGGTCCTGTTTTTATTCCTTCGGTGATAATATTTATTGTCCTTTGCCGAGATTCTGAATTATTTGAAATTCTGTTCAATTCTTTCTCATGTTAAACTTTGAGCACATAATGAGTGTTCGAAAAAAGTGTTGATATGCAAAATCTGTCATATTTTCACGCTCACTTAGTGGAAACTGAGGGTTTAAAATGAAAAAGAGTTGAATTAAAAAAAAATTCAAAATCGGCAATGTGACAAGTGTGCCAAGCAAAGTGAAAACTGAATTCCTTAGAATGGAATTATGTAGTTTTTCATGGCAATAACGAAATTTCTGTAAGGGATGTGAAAAATACAGATGTTGGAACTTGAAAGAAAAATCATGATATTCTGAGTACTGCCCTGAAAATATTGATATTTCATGAGCCGTTTAAAAGAGCTTTCTGAAGTGAACAAACCCATAAAATTTGATCGAAATCGGACCTTGCATTCCAGACTTATGGCTATCGCAAATTTAGGCGAATGTTCATGAATCACCCCGTATCTCCGAAACTAATAGCCTCAGGATAAGCAATAAGCAAGTTTTCTGAAAGGCTTGGATGACCTGCATTTACCATAAGGCTATGGCAAACGACTTATGAAACATCCTGTATACCCCTTGCCCTTGAACATAGATACAAGGAATAATAATAATAAACATTTGTTGTTGTCCAAAGACTGGAGTGAGATAGTTGCTTAGTGTCGCCAATCACAATTAAGATAGTGGAATCTGACATCATTGTCAAGTCAATTTTCCGTATAAAAAGGTAGGGGCTATATAAATTTAATTATTTTACGCCACTGCCTTAGTGTCGCGCTAGACAGAGAAGCATCGAACGTTTGTACCACAACGAATACATTCATAGCGCGTCAATGTCCATTCCATGTATTTATGTTCTAAGGTATACCCCCAACGTTCTGTCAAGTCTTTGAAATAAAAAAATCACTTTTCATCGACAGAAAAATGTCGGAATTCAGTTAAATTCCGAGTTCAAAGTAGGAATTCAACGAAAAATATCTTTACAATATTATGTGGCCCTTCTACGCGTTCGTAGAGATAAAATACGTAATTACTGAGACTTTTACGTAGACCGGACAACATAGCGCTGATTTAAAACCCAAAAATGTTTTGATAAGCGTCATAACCCCACATTTTCGTAATATACAGTGAAATGTGTCAAATTTTCATGGCCAACCGAGTGCTAAAATAAAAGTGAATGGAGTATAGAATAATTAATAGTTTCCTAGCGCTGAAAGTATCACGGTTTCCGAATTAGAACTGAATCCGATGAAAATTAGAATCGCTTCAAATATTTTCGAATTTCAACGCTAATTGCTACTTTCGATAGAATTTGCGTTTGTTGGCGTTCGGGCTTTGGTTTGAAAGCGTTATAAATCGCATGCTCTCCTTCGACTTTTGAGCATTCAGAAAACCTTCGTGATTCATTGCTCAGAAATATCGGACTCTTCTGTAAAATTCCATATTGAGTTACGGAAATTTGTGTAGCCTGCCATCACAAATGGGTTGACGTTATTCGAACCATCTAAACGACATGCGTCGACGGCATTCATTCCTTTGATGTGGAATAGAAGCACGGTCCCTTTGATGTATTTTATGTATATCAATAGATAAAAGCCGGTGCCTTTGAACACAGCCCTTATCTATAGAAAAGCTATAAACACAATCTGTCATAATAAATACAAGATGGGCCTAGTTGACTTCAGTACGTAGCTCAATGCGAAAAGATCATAATATGAACTTGTGGCATGTGTTCAAGACAGCACTAACGTAAAGTTAGCTTTTGCGTGCTTACTCAAATTAAGGTGAGCGCACTCGAACCGCCTGCAATCAAATTGTTGCGCAACTATCGCGAAACTGAAAAGTTGCATGTATGCGACAGGCCTAATGATGAGAAAAGGGGTAACCCATCCAGGTACTGAACACGCTCATTGCTGGTTAGATCCAAGAAAATGCAATCTTTCCAAAAATCAAATTTTTTTCACTTTTTATACCTACGAAGTCTTCTCATAGAGTTTCAATTCAATTCAATTGAAACGGTAAATTTTGAATATTAAGAAGAAAAATTTAAGATGGCAATGTCATTGGGATGCATGAAGCCATACGATGAATAAATAAATAATTAACAATCCCTGCAGATATTATAGAGAAAAAACCAAAAAAATTTGATCTTTCAAAATCATGTAGCTCCGTAAATGAACGTTTGCAGACCTATATTTATATTAACTTTAATATTCATATTAACTTAACTTTTTGCCCTAAAATTATTCAGAAAATATACCTAAAATTATTGCATTGAATCTTGAAACTCTCTGTATAAATCTGACACGCTCGAGTAAATCCCCAGTCCCCAGTTTAAATCTTGGGCTTCCAAACCATTCATGATATGTAGTTAGAGGCCAAGAGGGAAATCCGGGATTTACTCGAGAGTGTCAGATTAATATTCGAGGAGATACCAGCCAGTCAGAATATAAAAAAAAGATCATTTTACATAGGTACTCGATCGTGTTAGATTAAGATATATGTGGTTAATTACATGTTGAAAAGTATACTCGTATATTCCCTTAATCTGACAATTTAAGCGTGACGAAAATGTGTGCGAGGGCGAAAAACTTGCAAAAAAAGTCACGTGTGACGTGTACATTCTCGAGCGCAGTGGCTTTTATTCTTATTTTGACGCTAATGATTCAAGAATAACGGAAAAAATATAATCAAATAAAAACAATAAAAATTGGCCATAAATGTCACAAAAATCAGTTTTTTCGAAATATCTCCTCTCCGGGGCTTCGAATTGTTTTCGCATTCATCATAGAAGTTGTTAAGCATAACATTTTCTACAAATTTTGTCGGAAGCAATTTTTCTACGTTTGAACGTTTTTGAGATATATTGCAATGAATATATACTTCATTCACTTTTATTTTAGCAGTCGGTTGGCCATGGAAATTTGACACATTTCACTCTGTATAGTACGAAAATGTGGGGTTATGAAGCTTGTCAAAACATTTTTGGGTTTTAAATCAACGCTATGTTGCCCGTTCTACGTAAAAGTTTCTGTTATTACGTATTTTATCACAATGTCGAATCTCTTCGGAAAATGTGTGACGAACATAATTGAAGTTTATACAAATTGATTGAAGGCATACCAAATCCAGTTGTTCGCATGGAAAATACAAGAGATCCGTATAATATCATAATATCCACTAGCTTGAGGAGAGTTAATGTTCGTTATCTTCTTTGGCTTACACCATTTGTAGATTTCAAAAATAATAACTGGAAGATGAAATGCATATGATGCAGTGGTTGGGAATGGGTATCTCCCGAAGGAATTAACAGATAATTACAAGAATGTTAAATTCTTCAACAAAAATCATCTTGCATCAATGGAAGTAAAAGGAATTGAAGGAAGTTTCAAGTTAAGATGAACTTCACCTTTGAACAAAAATTTCACATGAATAAGCAAGTAACAGGACAACTTGCGCGTATTTGTGGCTATTCAACTTAATACATTGATGCAATAATAAAAATTAGGTATTTATTGGTACCTTAAGACATTTACATTGTATAGGACAAGTCAAATGAAAAATAGAAAAATCCATTTTAGGGAACTTATTCTCCGATGACATTATCGAAAATCGAAAGTAAACTTTTCGCATTAATTCACTCAAACATAAAATTCTCAAATGCCACCACCTTTTTGGGTCTCCCAATAGAAGGAAATTCTTTGTCATCCTCTTCATTCACAATCTTTCTGATTGTTGAAACATTCAGCTGGATTATAAGTCGTTTAGATTCAGATGAAACATTATATAAATTCTCTTACATTGAATATGCTCGCTACCGTCTGACGTATTGTGGATTTTAGAATATCAGGGTATAACTATTTGAATGAGCGGACCTGAATTCTAAATAGCACTTCCTGAAACCCTGTCTCTTTTTTTCAATCACCTTCGGCATTTTCGTAATAAAAATTGATATTAGTTGTGGCAACGGCGTTATGACATTAACGACATTTCATGAGTACCAACCTAACTTCGTTCTAGTTACAAAAACTTGAGAAAATTATATCATGGCCAACCGACTGCTAAAATAAATTTGAATGAAGTATACCTACATTAGACTCTAGACTGGGTTTCTATATTGACCTTGTAAAATTGATTCAGACAAAAGTTGTATAGAATTTTATTATCTGCAACTTTCATAATGAATACAGAAACGATTAGAGGTAAAGGAATGTAGCTATTGTAAAAAAATTCCTTGTTTTCGTCTTCAAACTGTCAGATTAAGAAAACCCCCCTGATTAGTGTCAGATTAATGGGTCAAAAAGTCTGCAACACCCAGATCAACCATCTGTAGAAAATATGACAAGCTGGAGTAAGTACAAGTAACGATTTTTTTACATTTTCAAAATACCGCTGTGACTTTTTTTACCATTTTCAACTCTTACGTACGGCCAGCTCCACCACGCAAACTGTCAGATTAACATGAATTTATTATCATCCCGATTTAGCATCGTCGGCTCCCCAACTATAAAAGTTTATTACAGAATTACTCTTCAATTGAATATTGAAAAGACATTCCTGTCAACATTTTTATTTATTGTATATAAAGATTATTATTACACAAAATCAAACTATTAAATCCGAAAGGAGAAGGCGAAGGCCAATAATGATCGAAGGTGCCGAAATTGTGAAAAGGGAAAGGTAGATGATATCTGATAAATCACTACGTGAAATTTGCACTGCTTTTATTTTCTTTCGGTACTGCCCAGTTAATAACAATGACGCCGCCGAGCAAGAGGATTTAAAATTCTCATCGCCGATCGTTTTACCAATACAATTCGACAAACAAAGAACCAGAGCGCGATGGTATAATAATTGTTAATTCTATTCTTCGCATACGGCGTTCAAGGTCGGCCTAACCCACTGAACAATAAATTTTGGTGAATGATGATCCACGTAGATCTTTGACGCGATATCGGATGCGATTTGAATAAAACAACGTCGAAAAATCATTATCGATTGGACGTTTCCGGGATCGATGTTTTCAATTCTGTGTTTTTCCTATCTGGATATCGTTCGTTCTCGATTACATATTAGCAAAGGAAAGGGCTATCTTGATTTTTATCTGAGTGGCGTTTTCATTACGATCTTGAGTGAACAATGGGTGATAGCGTTATTTAAGATGGCGTCAATTGATCGAAAATTCGATTTAGAATTTCCAAGGAAAAATACTTGAGACTGGGAGTTCATCGTCTCTATCGGAAATATTGTAGATATCAAAATAAAGAACCCATCTCGGGACTCTCGTGAGGCCATAGATTATACCGTAGATTCCAATGAATCTGAAGGTTTTTCTCATTCACAATGTGAGAAAACTATGGATGTGAGTGAAGCTTTCTTTGGCTTCTTGATTAAATATGGAATTGGTTGAATAAAAGGCTAATTCATAGTTTACAGCTTGGTAAGGGGGTTACATAACACTGCGACCTTTAAGGTCTGTTGTGCCCTCCGTCAAAGATGTTTTCACAACTGCGCCATCTACAGCTCGCCCTCCATCACCAGAGTTCCAATGAACTTCAGTATCTAAGAGGGCTTCAAGCAAGGCTAATGGTGGTATTCTGCTTTCATCTGTAAGATAATCTGTAACTTTTCATAAGCTTACAGGAAAATTGCAATTCTGGACGGTTTTTAGTGGTCTGCAGCTTACAGGAATCCGTAACTATTTACGATAAGTAGTTCAAAAGTGACACTGTCAATGAGATAGTGACAGAAACATTTCCAGAATAGGGTACTCTAACGATTTGTCAAAATCAGCTGATCCTTCATTGCCGTGGGGCACACAAAGCTTTTTTATTATCAGTGCAAAGAGGCATTTCTTAGAAAGTTATAGTCTAATCACTCTAATCTAACGTAGGGAAGAACATTTTTTCCAAAAACATGCACAAAACACAATACTCGACCAAAACAGCATGCGAATCAATGGAGGGAAAAGCTTGTGTGCCCCACGACAGCGAATGCTTAGATGATTTTGACAAATCGTTAGAGTTCCCTATTGCATTATTCACGAATCTGTCAATCTGATATTAGTCCAAAAATTAAAGTTATCAGGAATTTGGACAGTTTTTTATTTTCTCAAATGTTCAATGTGCCAACGTTTCGGAGGCGAATTCCTCCTTCTTCAGGGCTCAAGAATATTAAGTTGTACGTATTTTCTCGTACAACTTAATATTCTTGAGCCCTGAGGAAGGAGGAATTCGAACGAGGTTCTGTAATCTGAAACTTACAGATCTATCGTACGCTACACATTCGTAACTTACGAATGAAAAGCAGAATACAACCATAAGTCTCATACTTCCTATAATTTTCTCGTCCAAGACCTTTCCTGCCTAGGCTTGCTTAGCGAGGCATTCTGTAACCTTCTCCATAGAATCTACACTCGTCAGTTTCTGGTGAGTCAATTCTCATCATATGCTTCTTACCTTCTTAAGGCTAAGCTTCTCATATCCTGTGAGGAAGCCAGTGAGGAGGCGTAACTTATTTTTACTCAGATCCAAATACTCTTTCGATCTTGCAGTTTCAAAATACCGGAGGAAGTTTTTGGAAAGATCCATCACTTGAATATTCCTTCAGAGTGTTTCTTTTTTGATTTCTTCCTTTTCCAGAAACTCTTGGCAATCTGGGTATCTAGGTCTTTCTGCTAGAAAGGCTCTGGGCTATTAAGTGGCGTTTTTGCTCTCTTTCTAGCGAGAGTGTTAGCCTCTTCGTTTCCTTCGATTCCAATGTGACCAGGAACCCAGACGAAGTTTCCTTCGGCACTCACATATCAGCTTTGAGTCGATGACCTAGGAGTTCAGTGGTTTGATAGTGACTTAATTATCAAAATGGAGCACTATATCACATCCTTGATCGTTTCTTTCCAGGTTTATGTTTACGCATCTTTCGATTGTGGGTATTTCTGCCTGAGAAACACTCGAGCACGAGCCTATCGATTGTGTGCAACTGGTGCTCGCCCTGTATGTTCCAGCGCCAGCCCCTTTCGTGGTTTTTCAACCATCTGTATACTATTTAATTGTATCAACATTGAAATTTTGGGAAGTGTGCCCATGTTGGTACCCTTAATGAGTTATCAAAATATTTTAGTTTCTTTGGATAATAATACATATTTAGTGTTACTCACAGTATATATTTGAATGAAATGAATGAAAACATTTTCAAAAATTTGGTCTTGGAGTGCCATCATATGCGCATATGTGTCCTATGATGGCATATAACTGAAAATAAAATAGATTATTAAATTGGTCTTTCACCAGTTCGGTTTCCACCTGATTCGTGAAAGTAGGCCTTCGTTCACCTAGATCAATCACATTTTGTACCACAGTATTTAGTACTGCCCCCATATCTTCCTCTTTCCAAAGTTGTCTCTTACTTCTTGTTGCCTTAGCTGTTAATTCAAACACTAAAGAATATGATGGCACACTATGCTATCTTAGGAACACTTTGACTATGTCATCATAGGCATATATTTCATATATCTTTCAACTTACTTGCTATAGGACATGACCTCAAAGTTTTATACGTAGAGAATTGTTACAGGGTTTTTAAAGGGAAGTATAAATATTTTTACACAAACTTTGGAACCATTTGAATAATTCAAAAATAAATGAAACAACTTTCATGCATCAACACTTACCTGAAAGAATAAACTGTCCTAAAAATACTAAAAGGCACGTATTCATGTGTAACCACGTATGCCTTCCAGTAGTGCCATCTGGCGAACAACCTTAGCGAACATAAGCTTATTTGCTTAATAATAACAGGCAGGATGCCATTATAGGCACACTTCCCCCACTTATTCCTTTTCTCATTCTTAAAGTTCTTCTCAATGCTTCTTTTTCGAGCATATCATCACTAGGTAAGTTCGCTGATTATAGGGAGTACAACACTCTCTAAACAAAAGTACTCTAGAGAGGATCAGGGTCCCTGTCTTTTAATTCTCTCATTACCTATACCTTCCCTAGATATTTTGAGGATGGCATGGCCTCATGGGCTACCCTATATATCACTAGGTGTAGAGCAGTGAGATGTGTTATGACCACAAGTGCTCTAGTTGGACACGTTCTTATAGCTCCAGTGATGCACGCAGAGGCAAGCCTTTGTACCTTGTCATATGAAAGTCTAGGAAAGAGCAGAACTAATTTGTCCATCAAAATATCGGTTGTAGGACCAATAAAATCAATTGAAAGAAGTCTGTTTTAGAAAAACAGACTATGTTTTTTCTCAAACCGATATAGGAAAGTGGGTGATCCAGACTTTTAATTTTAAATTCGAAATTTGTTTTGATTTGATAGATTTTAAAGAATTATTGTTTATGCAACTGTTGCGTTTTATGTTTCATATCATTCATCGTCAATTGGTTTTCTTTTTCAATTCAAAGTAATAAAATTCATCTGTGATTCTATCGAAAAGGACGTCCCATGTCTAAAAGCATGTTTCTTACGGAATAAGGACGGTATAATCTTTTTGTCTGAAAATATAGGTA
The DNA here is from genome assembly GCF_907165205.1 of Coccinella septempunctata. Classification (NCBI taxonomy): domain Eukaryota; kingdom Metazoa; phylum Arthropoda; class Insecta; order Coleoptera; family Coccinellidae; genus Coccinella; species Coccinella septempunctata. The sequence goes on along the minus strand of NC_058191.1, from coordinate 25,095,347 downwards.
CCTCGACTTCTACAAAAACACCACAAGAAAAAATGTAGCATTTTGCCAATTAACCGCAACTGACTTGACCTGGGCCAATTGTACTTCGTTCGAAAGAAGAGTGTAGGTTATTACACATTTTCCACAACTTTACTAAGTCAACTTCAAGCAATCATTTTCAAGCAAGCAAACATAAAATTACAGAAATGTAGTGAAAAATCATCACTGTAGTTCAAAAAAAGGATTATAGTGCACTGCGACCTTGGAGTTCACTGATGATTCAACTTTACAGTGAACATTCAAATACATATTTCATACTTTCAAAAGAATCATTTGACTTGACGTATCGTTTAACCATTTCTTGTTGCTTGTTGGAAAGTTCTTAACAGCAATTCTGTAACTCCTATAAAGGACACTGTAACACAATGTTACAAATCTCAAAGGAACGGAGATTTGAGGTATTGTAGTGTAAATTCTCTAAAAATAAATATGTAGTGGTACTGAGCAGTTTCATATAGGTAATTGATAAGAATATAAGATGATTGTATTTTTATGATTCAACACCTTATATACAGTCCCTGGCCAGTTTATCAGACGCACTGAGAATTTTTTTTATATTTACTGGTATTGCCCGAGGAAAAAGCAGAATATTTAAATTTCATTTCCACAGAATGTCAGTTTTATCTACGACTCTCATTAAATTGTTCTATTTGGCATTTATTTTTGATGTTGTAGTATTAATACTTAAGTATGAATCAGTACTATGTCTTCCAGTGGACGTCTTGCATTCTTCAGGTTCGTACGTTATTTCGATAATCCACATATGAAATCAATATCTTCGAATGCAGCAAACCGAACAATTCTGCTTTGATAGTATGAAGCTCTCATAGCTACACAGGGTGGCTCAGCAAAATATTAGAATTTCATGTTTAATCATCAATAAATCAATATTTTTTATCCAATATGATATATTATATGTGAAAATCATTTACAGATGAAGTATATGTAACATATACATTCAATTTAATAATTCAATATTGAGATTTTGCATCGAATCAGTGCGTCTAATAATATGGCCAAGGACTGTAGTACGATATCGATAATTTTTAGATACATATTTGAACTTTCACCGGAATGCGAGCACTTCACAGACGAATCGTCACTTGTGGGTAGGATTTCGAATATTCCTCATCAACCGTTATGAACTCAATACCTGGCCACATCATTTTTTTTTAAGGAAAAGATAAAAGATCATTCAAACCATGGTACGATAATTTCTCACACTGGGCCATCAACGAATACTAAAATAGTAAAATAGATGGTATTTCAACGAAATTCTTTCTAGATTTGCATTCATGCTGTAGCTTTCAACGTTCAGGCATTAAATTATTGTTGAAAATGCAATTATTCCAAATGTTAAGAGTGAAACGTTGTGGTTAGCGTTGGACGTTCGGATTTTGCAATGCTGACATATTCATTATGATAATTTTAGAAGGCCTTCTGAAAATATTCTTCATCAGACCATAATATAAAATGACTAGTGAGATGAATCTCAAACATAATGCATTTTGCTGAAGTTATTCCACCAAGAGAGTCCAAATTTTGGAAATAATCAAGGATGAGCCAACAACTGAAAAAATAATTACGAAAGAAAATAGATTTTTGTTTGTGGCTTTTATGCGTGATATTTTTTTTTTAATTTTACTTAATAGAAACATCACGAATTCTATTTCAAAATCGGTAAAAAATTTCTCTAGATTTCTGGAAAAGAAACATATTTCTGCTGTGCGATCTTTAGGGTCTTGTAATCAGAAATAATTTTATGTATGAGTTTTTCAATTTCAAAGGTGAGGTGTTTTTGACGGACTGTAGAAGTCAAGTATTCAAGATGGCTGAGCTACAGCCCCTAGAAGTTCGACAAAATTTCATTGAATTTCAAGTGCATGACTGTGAAAGGTGATTTGGGGTGAAAAAAGTGTAGAAAATTGACAGTTTATTAAAAATGCTTGTGTTCAAAAAGTGCTACTATTGTTACCCTATTTTATCCCATTTTTAGACGATTGTTGGGAGGTTCGAACAAGAACAAGATCGTGATGACTATTGTGAAAAAATTTGTGAATAATTCTGAAGAATTTTATTGGTGAGATTTCGAACTAGGTAATATTATATTTTTTTACACTTGGTCCTAGGTCTTCTTCTGTTAGTTGGTATCGAAATGAGCCATGTCATAAAATCGTTTCAGTCACTAAATAATGAAAAAAAATCGGCAATCCTATTCTCATGCCCACGTTATTATCACGAGATACGTTTTTGTCCATTGCTTCGCGATAATCCAGATAACAAATGATCTAGGGTCGTATCAGGATCTATTTCTGTAATAATTGTCAATTTTTTCTTTCAACTTCGTTATTTTGAAAGTTTTGTTTAGGTGATTTTTGGTTAAACGCTTCATTTTGAACGGTTCTACCTTCTACCATCTATTGAAAAAATAGCTCCACCTTCAAATATACCCTGTTTAGCCCTCCTTAATGAAAATTTTGATACCTAGGATTTTTTAGAATCGGTGATTTTGAATGTTTTGTCAGAATTCTTTGAATCAAGATGGGGTACAAAATGGCGAAAGAGTTTTGTTGTTATATTCGAGGTGGTTTTGCCAATAGCACTAGTAGGTACCTACATTTCTTATGATATAAACGTTTCTCACTTAAGACACGTACTCATCCATGATGAAAAACCATAAAACAATGTTATTTAACTATTTATATCTAACAAACGGTTTCATCGAATGAAATGAATTTAGGAATATGGTTTTTTATTTATTTGATGAATCTTTTTCGAACACAAGATATCACCCACGTTTTCCAGTTTTCTCATTAGGACCATTACGTACCATAAATATACCAAAAATTCAAAGAACCCAACACTTCGAACTTAGTTGGGCGCTATCTAAAATGAGTATTTTGTAAAATAAGAGTATTTCTCATATTTTTTCGCATAATACGCCGTTTTAGAGTAATTTGATGTTCGAAAATTAAGAAGTAAATTTGAAAAATTGGGTACTTTGGCTGAACACAACTCTGTTTCAAAGATCCATAGATGTGTTATTGTGAATGGTAATTTTATTTTTCCAGGGGTGGCACAGCTCATTATGAAAACTTAAAATGGCTATAGGTATATTTTTATCAGGGCCGAATCGGAAAAAATGGTATAAAAAAAGTATTTCTTTTGATCTCAAGCATCTACTGTTAAAATATTTGTACGAGTCAAAGACTCAACCTGTGTACATATATCATATATTCTTTTGATATAGAGCATTACAGTTTTGAACATCAAAAAAACAAACAATAATTATAGCATGTGTATAAGATACAGTGTTAGCAGAGGTTAGCGAACAGGGTACCATTACCTAGTACCATACAATTTTGCGTATGATCAAGAGCTTAGGAAAAAACCTCAGTAAAAAACCCTTTCTATTTATCGTCGTATTACTCGAATTCGTCTATCGAAAATTCGACGAAACATTCTGATAATGGAAGTATAATTAATAGACATATTTGTGATATTTTGAATTAAATAATTACATTAAATTACAAATGCAACAAACGTAACTCCTTCTCCATAGGCTTAGTATTAATTGAATTCACAGAAGTTCCAGCTATTCATAGAATCAGATAATCTCGAAAACAATGAACGAAATTTCCACTCGAGACACTTCGTGAAAACATATCCATCAATGAACAAGTTCGAACCAGGAAAGATACATTATCTGGACAGAAATAGCAGCGATACGAGGCTATCCAAAATATAAATTGAAAAAAAAAGAGCCATCTCGCATATCACTCTGTTTACCACTAGAAGCTTAGCATTGTTCCGATATATGAAATCGAATGGAAATTTCATAGGTCAATGCGATCATAGATTACGGGCGCATACGCGGCAGCTTCGATTTTGATTACGAAATCACATGACTGGTCGATTAGGGACGAGCATGAACTATTTCATTCGTAAATGGTCTGTTACGAAAATAATTTCAGAGATAGTTTCCAGTGTGCGCATCAGAAATTATGGAAAAAAAATCTTGGTATATAGGAAAAGCAATGGCCTATTTTGCTCCATCATGGAGCACCAAAATTCACAAAATCTCGCACCAATCTATTGCCCACAAGAAACATTTTTGGGAAATTAGGGATAAATCAAAAAAGTAAGACTGTTTTTATTCTGTTATCCAGTTGCAAAACAACCACTACAAGGTCGGAAATGCGTAATTGAATTTTTGTTTCTAAGGTGGCCAAATGGTTCCTTTTCTCATTGGTGAATCAGAAGTGATGAAATGAGTAATACATATATGATGATAAATGCATAATACTATATGTTTCACGTTGTTTCACGTACTATGAAGAATGATATATAGAATAAGCTTTGGAAAACGAAACAGACGAGATAACAGGCTCTTATTTCGAAAAAATGCTTGGACTTCGAATATCAAATTCAAAACCGTATCGCTTCAACCCTTAGTGTGACAAGCCTAACTGCTAAATTCTGAATTTTGAATAGGAAAGATAGGTTATGTATTACCTCTTTTGGGAGGCCTTAGTACTTTGAGTTCAGCCTATTCAAATATTTAATCCATTCGTTTTCGAAATATTCATATTAAATTTTAAACAACGTTGATTTTCCCTTCAAACATGCTGTATGATTGTATCGAGTTTTTAATCATGCATTCAGTAATTTGGATGGAAAATCTGTTGTCTGATTAATTTAAAAAAAGGACTTATTTCAGTTCTTTCCCAATGAATAAACAATTTTCACCTGAATTTTTAATGAAAGAAACAAACTCTGCGATTTGATGTCTGGTGTATAGTAGTTAACGATTATCATCGAAACCATAGAATAAATTAGTTAAAATTTGATTGAATTAAACAGTATGTTGAACGAAATGGCCAATAATGTACGAAATTTAAATTTGAATGCCTCCAAAACGAATTGTTTGAATTGAAAAAAATATAAATTTTCTGAACTCGGAATAAAAAGGCCTTTTTAACGGCTAATGACCTTTGTAGTCGATGCCGATAAATAAAAAAAAAACCTTTTAAATGAGGTTGAGGTTTTTCTAACACATTAGTTTATTTCAAGGTAAAAATGTTTTATTTGATGTTCGTTTTTTTCTGTATAAAAAAATTGGTTCCTAGTGAAAAAAAAGTTACGGAAGATTGATAACACTGTTTTTCAATGAAGATATTAAATTTTAGGTTGAAAAATATTTTGTTCGAATTCAATTTCATGGTAGGTTTGATTGGCCAAAATTTTGAACAGAGGTGTTATGTTATTCCTCTTCAAATTTTGAGTTACCTAGTTGAGCAGAAAAAATCAAAAACAATTGGCAATTTTTCAACAACAATTATAATTTAATATAAATCGAAAAATATTGTCAAAGAATTTAATTATTCGATTCTTGTGAGAGTCAACTGTAATTATTAATTTCTGTGGCAGTTACAATTATTATAATGATATGTATTAATTTCCAGAATTGCATATGAAATTAATAAAAATGGAATTTTTAAACTCATTCAGTCAATTCAAAAAGTAAATTGTAAATAGCCTCTAGGTTAATAAATGTGTTTAATCTATCTCTTACGCCAAACTTTTATCTATTAGGTATTATTATTTGTAAATTCATGTGTTTGATTCAATTTGCAGTTTTCGTCTTTTTAGAGCATCCTAATGAAAAGTTAATTGAAGAATGTTTTTTCACAATTGATTCGATTCTAATATTAACACAATAAATGCTATTACAATATATATAATGAGCCAAAAAATATGAGGGTAATCTAAAATTTTTCAGGCTTAGTAAACATGAATCGCAGTCATTGAAATTGAAATTTATCAACAGAAAAATACTGTAATATCTCTGCATGTATACCTACATATACAGGGTGTTCCTAAATTGTTGGTACCAACGAAGAGGGAGTAATTTTAAGAAAAAAAGTGCCATAAACATGGGTTCGCAAACGTTTCGTTTTCGAGTTACAGGGTGTTAAAATTTGAATTTTTGGAATGGTATCAAAACAAGTTGTGAAATCGCATCCATTATTAGAAAACCCGAGCTTATTTCGAAGTGTCAAAACTATCAATGAATTTATTCACCACAGCTTGCTAACTGAATTTTTATGACAATTTGGATTTTTCTGAGGATCCTTAACATTCTTGTCTCAAAATCGTTAGCGCTGATACGACAAAACTACAGGAAACCGTAAAGTTTAGTAAAACCCCAAAGCTTATTTTTACATTTTTCCAAATGAATAGTGGCTCAACAAAAAAAAGTTCTAGAGGAAAACTGCAAAACTGGGGAGTGTACCAAAAAAAATATCGCTCTGTATCGCTTTGCTATCGAAATTGACATGACACATGGTGTGAAATATCAATTATAATATTTGTGCCAAATTTCAGTTGAATATGTTGTGGAGTGTAGAGATACTATATTGAATGAAAAACTTGAAAAAATTATAACTTTAACACCCTGTATCCCTAAAACGAATCGTTTGCGGTCCCATGTTTATGAGACTTTTTTCTTGAAATTACTCAAAGAATCTCCTCTTTCCGTTTGTACCTCCAATTTAGGAACACCCTGTAATTTTTCATGATGCCTGATTACAAAATTAGGCTTTTTTGTCATATTATACGGACAATTCCTCGAAGCGTCACGGCTGAACAAAGTTTCAACTTCTCCAATGCATTCGTCAACCGATTCATTTCGCTGTGACACAGAGTTGCAACATTCTTTTCCATCCGACCATAGAGGTGAACGTTCTGGTAGGAAATTGCAAATTGCGTTTTTTCGTGTTCATCGTTTCCGACTTTTACTCGCTTTACATTTTGTAAAAATAATAATAACCGCAAGCGGCTCTCCTAACCTTTCACTTTCACATGGATTCAACAATTAGAGGCGATTTTTCTAGGGAATTACATAAAATTCTCGTTTTGTTATACCGTGGGAGAAGTGGCGATTGTTTCCTAGAAGGATGGATACAACTGGCCGTTCTTTCTACTTGTACGTATAGTGGATATGACGTAAGGAACTAGGTCTTGTGTAATTTAGATTTTAGCATAATTTTCTTAACCTAAGTGGTCTGGTTTAGTTGGCCTTCTAATTCGAGTCAGGATAGAATGGAGCTTCAAAGAATTTGGGAAACACAATTTTTATTCTATTTATTTACTGCAATTTTCTTCATGTAGGGTGAAAGTGGGGTAGTTTTAATCATAAGGAAAGTTCAGTAAGGCCACTTCTTTTTTATAGCGTTTTTTGTCGAAAGTTCGAGAATATTACATTTCATTAACTTTTTCTAGTTCGAGTTTGAAATTATTCAATACTATTTTATTCTTCACTGCAAATATGCTTATGTTATTTTGATATCTTGCCTTTTTAGGGCATTTTCAACAAAAGGAATCTGATTCTGTTGTCAGATTTGAATTTGGATGCTCAGACAAAATTTTACAGCAGCTTTTTCATTTACTCCACTGAATGTAATCACTGATTAGATACATTTGTCCTAGCCACTTAAAAATAAAGAAATCTCAATATACTTTTCTGACACACCTATAAAAATATATAAAAATCTGGAAGTTTCAATTTTGCTGGTAAAAATAAGAATTGGATTTGAATTTTGAAGGCTGATATTCTGCGATTGAAAATGGTGCATTGAGATGTCCACATAATATTTTCGAATAATGTGGTTGCACCAGCTACCAGGCCACGTTTAGAAGGGAATATCTACCTTAAAAATACCACCGTCTACTTGACGACTTTTTTTGAACTCTCGAGCCTGGCTCCCCTTGGATGCGCCACTGGTGGTTATTAATCTTTTCGAGGAACTGTTTCGTGCTGCGTTACAGGTAGTTTTAAAGTAAAGAAGGAAGTTGACTTTGTTTAATATTTCGAGTACTCTATACAACAGTCGTAAAAATACACAATAAAGCAGAGCTTGATGAAAATTCTATAAGTATGAAGAAGGAAATCTAGGATCAAATAGGTTCTGACGTGTATTTGCGAAACACATACCATATTGTACGAGGATGTATTGATATCTAGTTAGCCTAGACCAGTTCCATACATACAAAAATAGTGCGTTACCATAGCAACGAACAATAACTCATTAGAAGTGTCAGTATGAAGTTTGAGGTCAAAAAAGTAAACCATAGTTACGCAATAAATCAAAAGAAAGAAGATGTCCACCGAAATTGTGAAAATCGAAAAATTTGGAGTATCGAGCCATCATGAAGTACCTGTATTTAAAAGGGTTAAGAGGTAGGCAGATTTACGAAGATATGCTTAATTCCCTTGGTGATCAATGTGCTTCGTATGCGACTGTGAAAAATTGGACTGCAAGCTTCAAAAGAGGTAAATTTTCCGTTGAAGATGATGACCGATCGGGATGGCCAGTTTCTGTGTCAGTCCCCGAAAATATCGATGCACTTCATGACATGATTTTAACAGACCGTCGAATTTGGCTAAAAGGGATATCTGAAACACTGAATATTCTATATGAACGCGTTCATCATATAGTTCACGTCAATTTGGACAAAAATTGCTACAAAATGGATCCCCAAATGTTTGAATGTTGACCAAAAGCGTGCAAGGGTAGAAGTACCGCATTCGATCTGTGCTCGATTTGAAAACGATGTAGACTTCTTAAACCGAATTGTTGATATGGATGAGACTTGGGTACATTTCTACGATCCAGAAACCAAGCAACAATCGATGGAATGGCGACACTCTGGTTCTCCAAGACCTAAGAAGTTTCGTGTCCAAAAATCTGCTGGAAAAGTTCTTGCTTCAGTTTTTTGGGATTGCCATGGAATAATAATGATTGATTTTTTGGATGAGGGTAGAATAATAACCAGAGATTACTATTCGATATTACTGACCACTCTACGGGAAAATATTAAAAGGAAAAGACGCGGAAAGCTATCCAAAGGTGTCTTGTTTTTGAAGGACAACGCCCCTGTACACAAATCTCATGTTGCAAAAAATTCGTGATTTAAGGTTTGAATTACTAGAACACCCATCCTTATTCACCAGATCTGGCTCCATCCGAGTAGGTATCATTTCTTTCCTCAACTGAAAAAATATTTAAAAGGTCGTTAATTTTCTTCCAACGAGGAGTTAATAAAAGCTATGGAGTTCTGGTTTGCAGAGCAAGAAGAAACATTTTTTCTAAAGGTCTAGAGACGTTGCCGTTTGGCTGAAATAAATGTATCCAATTAAGAGGAGAATATGTTGAGTAATAAAATATTTTGACATTGGATTTTGTTTGGTTCTTTAGCAGTCTAAAAATTTTTCAATATTCCTCCTAATCTAAAGTTTCATTATTGGAAATAACAAATTGAGGATCCGTCAAAAACTCGAAATCCCATGAATCTAAACGAAAATCATGGTCATTGAAGAAAATCTTGATCATGTATGATATGGAACTCGAAAACCCATCCAATTTTCTAACCATTTGGATATTATAACCGGAAACATTTCAAGGTTTGTTTGATAATTGAGACATGCTGAACTCAGATGAAGCCACATATAGATTTAAAAAAATTGCCTTTCCAGAGGGAGTTTCGCTAATATTTACAAGGTTGGCGAAAATTCCTGAACTCGTCCTTTGAAGGTTGATATTCTATGCTCGGAAGTTATTCTCAAGCTTTCACAAAATCATGTTTTGATTGTCATTATCACAGATCACAAGTTTCTGTGATCTTTGGTCATTATTATTTCAGAAGCTGTTGAAAAAGTCACGTTTCTGTTTTTTTTTTTGGAAGGCTATCGAAATTATTATCTTTAATCTTTGAATAATACGGTATATCTTGCAATCAATATATAAATATATTGATCGAATTCGGTATCAGTTCTCACGAATACCACAACTCGTACCTTCCTCGCCCATTATCTAATAACGAAATTATCATTCAAAACCTATTTCACGCGTCTACGTCTTGCGTTAAACGAATTCGAACGCCTCTTGCGGTTACATCATCGTGACTCTATCGACCATCCTCGGTTACTAGACGCAAGAAGCGCGACCCAACAATGCCTGCCAGCATATTTTCACTTTTCGAGAAAGGATTCCCGAACAATCACAATAATCTCAGTATTTTTCGTTGAATTAATTTAATATCAATATTATTCAGGCTTACGGCACATACGGACGTAAACATTGGGCTGGCCGTTTTGTGGGAGGGGAAAAAGTACGATTCGATGGGATGCTGTAACTCAATATCATTACATCATGAAATTTGATGATTTTGTGTCTGTCAGTCTGCAATTAACGTTTATTGGAAACAAATAATTATTGCCTGTTATTAGTTGTTATAGATTGAATTCCGAAATTTTTGTACTATATTGTTTAACAAGACAGGAATTCATTTACTTCGGTGCGAATTTAAAATTATATTCTTTTCATACATAAATTTCCATAATGCAGCATTTTCATCGGCATCTTGATTGCTGATTTGATGACCATTGTCAAATCGGAATGACGAACTGTCTCAATTCCGTATTGTTCTCTGTGTACGAAATATTATGACTAACAATATTGTTATTGCATAAATGCACTCCATAGCATGACTTCGATGTGGTACCGAGAATTGAAAGCATGAAATATTATATTTGTGCTCATCTCGAAAACATTTGAACGAAAATAATATTTTGTACGAAGGCGTAGAAGGGCCACATAATATTTTAAAAATATTTTTCCTTAAATTCCGACTTTGAAGTCGGAATTTAGTTAAATTCCGAGTTCAAAGTCGGAATTTAACAAAATTCCGAGTTCAAAGTCGGAATTTAACTAAATTCCGAGTTCAAAGTCGGAATTTAACTAAATTCCGAGTTCAAAGTCGGAATTTAACGAAATTCCGAGTTCAAAGTCGGAATTTAACTAAATTCCGAGTTCAAAGTCGGAATTTAACAAAATTCCGAGTTCAAAGTCGGAATTTAGTAAAATTCCGACTTTGAGGTCGGAATTTTATTTACTTCGGAACCGATACAGGCTAGATGCACAGGGTGTTGTTCTATGACGATTATTTCTCCATATATACAGAGGGGAGGGTGGCCTGGGAGCTCAATGTTATTTTATGGTTACTATTACAAACCTTACCTCTACCTGTCTACGACCATAATTTCATAATTATTCAAAAACATGGAACTAATGACAATTATCTCCAATAAAACACATCAAGTTTCTCACCGTTGTAATGACCTCTTCATGTAAGAAACATCAAAGCACACCGGGTGTACCTCGGGGTGTACTGATTTCTTGTCCATTGAGATAGCCTCACGAGTAAATAATAGAAGGAAATTTTTTCATAAAATATCCGGAATATATCTAAAGAACAGTTATGTCTAAAAAAATATTCACGTCATGTCATGTCTGTAAAAGGTTGTCATATCATTGTTATGATCTCTCATAAAAGAAAACTCAAATAATAATGTACACCCTGTGTACATAATTATTCATTCATTCATTAAATGTGGGAACACCTTGTATTATATGAATTTGAATATTTGTAGAAAAGCAAACTGTAATACAGGAACAAATCTACGTCGTCGTAGAACACCCTGTAGAAGTTCGGAACTGAATAAAATTCCGAGTTTGAAGTCGGAATTTAGTAAATTCCGACTTTGAAGTCGGAAATTAGTAAATTCCGACTTTGAACTCGGAATTTTGTTAAATTCCGACTTTGAACTCGGAATTTAACTAAATTCCGACTTCAAAGTCGGAATTTAAGGAAAAATATTTTTAAAATATTATGTGGCCCTTCTACGCCTTCGTAATTTTGTCATAGCAGTAGAATTAAAATAAAATGTCTTTATAAATTATTGTACAAGGCAGTTGGCTTCGAAGTATTCTGTGCTGACTGCTGGTCAAACCTGCTTCAAATTGAAAAAAATATTCCTAAGATGATTTTATAATACAGAGATTCTATAGACTATGAATCTCTGACGTATCGTTTCTGAAATACAGGGTGTTGAAATTTGAAAAAAGTTGTTTTTTCGAAAATATATAATATGAAATTTAATGTGCTTTGAATGCGTACTCAGAACCTACCGAAACAAAAAAAAACGTATAAGATTTCACAAATATTTTCGAAAAACCAATTTTTTTTAATTTGAACACCCTGTATCTCAGAAACAATGCGTCAGAGACCCATAGTCCATAGATTCTTTGTATTACGAAATTATCTGAGGAATAAGATCCCGAAGGTGCGGAACCTTATTCTGAAACACCCTGTATATTAATTTAGTGGCATTGAACTTCGAAAAGATCAAAAAGTTCAACGTTTACTGCACACTATAAAATTTTCAAGGTTGATTTTATTCTACTTTCTATGGTCTTTCAGATTCTATGAAAACTGTAATTTGTTCTCAGAAATTATGCCATTTACTATTTACATGTTTACATATTAACATCATTATATGCTCAATCTGGAACCATGTGCCATCAATCTACACATAAGTACAAGCTAAGCATTACGTTTGAACACAGAACGACCTTCAAAATTAAAATTCCTACTAGATGTCAAATATACCTATTTGCACGCACGTTACAATTAGCAGTTTTTATTTGGAATTTTTTCGTAGTGTCTATTCTTCTCTCTTATCAAAAATATGTATATATTTTCCGAGAAATCAACTAGAAGTCATTTATTACCTCAGGATCAATTATGTCGTGTTTATTCACTTTTCAACCGAATTGCCATTAGTGAAAAATTTTTAGGAACAAAGTTCTCCGAAGGTGTTTCAATAATCCATTACTTAAAATCATTTCAATAGAGAAATCGTAACAGATATTCAATTCCCAATTTCTCATTGGAAACTGATGTCCGATATCACTAATATAATCTTTTCGATGTACCTAATTACCTCTGAACGATTCAATCCGAAGTACCTACTCGGTATTTTCTCAACCTGAAGATAAATTACAGTGTACTATCAAGTGATTTCACGAAAAAAAAATTCCAAAATGAGAAAAATTCTGAAGAACGATTTATTATGGATTATTCCTCTCGTCTACTGTTAAAATAATGAGAAATACACGGACCTTGGTCCTTCGTATCGATGATCATCGGATAAACATTCTCTAGACTTATTTTAGGAGCGGTTCTTCCTCCAAGCCGTACCAATCGTACCATCATCATTCAATTCAAAAGAATCCGTTCATTGCGCATGGTGGGGAGGGCGCAGTTCGAGTTAACGAATACACCCGTTTGAAAACGAATATACAACTCCAGTTTCAGTATTACCGACAACGGAACAGCACGCGATATAGGCTGCGTTAAGTGGAAAAGCGCGATTATACGTATCTGAATTTGATAATAGAAAAAACACATTATCAAATCGATAAAGCGAGTTATCCCTGTTCTGCAGTATATCGTTGTGTCTGTGATACAGAATATTGTGTGTGTTTAACATCGTCATTTTCTCATCTTCAGCAGGAATATGTCTACCATTCTAATGCAACAAAACACCCTGTACGATTTCGGAGATTCCTACATCAAAGTAAGTTCTTATTTCATACGTAGATTAAATAGCTTAGTTCTTATCGGAACGAAAACGTCGCGATTAGGCGATGGAAAGATTGGCACACCTGTTGATTCGAATGCAACAAGTGTTTCTCATATAAGAAATGTACGTAGAAATGTCTCGATATACGTGTTGAGTTTGAAATGCTTGTGCAGCCTCCTATAAAATCGTAGACTGGTTTGAACGTCGTGGGTTTACCTACATTCACCTACCGATTATACCATAGCTACAAATTTCTGGTAGGAATACTATTATGGTATCACCTGAAGTAAACGAAAAACATATTCGATAAATAAGTTTTTGTATTGCGTTCACCCATTTGAACCTCCAACTGTGTTTTTCTTGAATTCACATCATATTTTCCGATGTTCTTACATCCTTTCAGTACAAGGAACGAAAAGTTGATATCGTATATTTCTGGATTTGAAGATAATTAAAATTCTCGATTTGTGATGAATATTTATGTACGCGAATTGATGTTGATGAATATAAAGTTTTCTCAAATCAAGAAAATCATTTGAATAATGATTTTGAGCGTGTTTTCAATCAATTCTTGCAATGCTACCTGCACTCCAAAAAAATATTTTTTTTTCAATTCGGTGAAGTTGGCGCCGACTTCAGTAGTAGTTCAGTAGTCAATCGTCAATAACTAGAAAACAGTTTTCACCCTGAAACATTCATTTATTTCAAGTAAGTGATGAAAATACGATGCAGAAATTCAATATCTAAAATATTCCTACGAATACATATTAATAAATTGAAATTCCGGTATGATGTACTACTACTGAATCTTTCAGATTTAATTTTCCATCACATTAGAGGATCACCCGATTTCACATTAATGACTAGATACTTTTAACTATATCAGTATATATTATCAGCACTGGCCTGACGTTGAGTCAATTTTAGAAACTTTGTTTCATTCGGAGAAATTTTAAGTTGCTTATAATTTGTCATTTTCCTTCAGTTATGCATAGATTATTGAATCGGCCAAATATTTACCTAGGTAATATTGCCTAGGTATATTGTTGATGTTGATAGGTATATTAGATTTGAAATCAAGTCATGTTTCCCATGGTCTATTAAATTTCCCACAAATTAGGTGCGTCGTAATCCCTATGTTCAAGTAAAATGAGTGTATATTGGAAGTAGAACTGAAAATAAGTGTGCATTAGATAATTTTCATTTCTAGTTGAATTAATAACTCTTTAGGCCCTAGCGTTCATCGTATTCAATAATCGATTGATAATTATTAGCACTTTGAATTTCTGACTTACATTCAAACTTCACAAGATTCTTGAAATTTTTGGTTTACTTTCGAATTATGACAGAAAGACAGTTTTTCCCTAGATTTCGGGTTATTTTAAGCATGGGCATTGTGAATTGGCAAAACTCTTCAATGACGAAATACGTATTGTGATCTGAAATTTGAAGTAAATCTAATACAGTCGTATTTTTGTATTTGTATCGTCTTCTTCAATGTTCGAATACCTCGTATTTTCTGGGTATTCATGTAATAAATTATACACAATACACTTGTGTATTGCGGTTAGAATTCAAAATCTATCCGATCGTTTTGAGGAAGGTCAAGATATATCAGGGTGAGCTCTTCATATTTGTCCTGATGTTGCTGAAAGAATTAAATCTGAAGCTAACTTGCATGCAGTCTGACATTATATTAGGCATCCAGATTACTTTCCCTTCATTTAATTGTTGAAATTATTGACAGAGTTCAAACTTCTTTCAGATTATTTTTGTTTCGTCTTACAAACTCCAGGAACTTCGATTATCAACTTATAGATTCTCCATTTCAATCTACTAGATTTTGAGTATTTTAGGAGAATGATTTTTCCTTCGATAGTTACTTATCTTTTTTATATTTCGGAACCAAAAACATTCCAACAATAACTCCTAAATCAATAGGTAAACAAACATTATTGTGTTTTGTTCTGGTTATGGACTATTTATCGTTGAATAATTTGTACATAAATTTCGATTTGATCGTTAAACTAATTTTTTTCGTTGTTTTATACGGAAAGCAATTTTCCTGTTCTATTGGAAACGTAGAATCAACAAGTACTATGTACTTGAAGTAGACAGCTTATATTATATGTTATGACTGAACTTGTTCGTTTAAGGTGAATCTCGAGGTGAATAGTCCTCTGGAAATTTCCACATTTAATTTTTTGATGATGTTGGAATGACAATTTGCCCCTCACCTAAGTAAATTGCGTATGTTTATTCAATTTGAAGATGAAATGCAAGGATAAGGTAATGATACCTTTGCATACGCAGTGAATCTGAATTTTTTCACTTTAATTGTTTCAGGAATTTTTTATTCAATTCCTTTGAGAAAAAAGTCAATGAATGTTTTAACATAATACAGGCTTTGTCTAAATTGGATAATAATTATTAATTTGTAAAATTGTTACCAATTTCCAGTCAGTAATATAATTTCAATACTAATAAAAGATGAAAATTTCAGCTTGTTAAGCTGTAGGAGCTACAAAATTAATTTTTTTTCATAATTAATCCTAAATAAAACATCTCGACTTTCCAGATTTCAATTACTCTGCGTGAACAGTTCAATTAGAATTTGTCATAAAAGGATAACAATTCATTGGACTAATCAACAGGTGGCTTTTACCTGACATTTTCTAAAACGTGCTCTACCTGTTCTCAAGGTCGTTGTACCTGTATTATCCACTTTGTTCGGGAAGAAGCTGCTCAGGGGGACAAAGAATAAGGGTCGCAAGACTATTTAAGTGGGTTCAATACGAAAAATTCTAACTAATTGGATTGAATTCCACTTCGACTCGCGAAACAAGGTCAATTTTTATAATTTCCACTTTCGATTTGGCAACACTGAAGAGGCATAGAAAAACAAGCCCATAAAATACATTCGGATTCATTTTGCGTGATTGATAACGGCTCTCCTAAATATTCAAGGAAAATATTTACTCCGATATACATTCATTTATGATATGCCACGTGACCCATTGTTCTAGGAATAATAATTGTTGCTCGTTTCAATTCCACGCGATAAAAAACGTTCATAACTCCGTACTAGTTACAGAAATGAAGTGGATTAATGGCGCCATGAAGTTATCCTCTTAATTCAAATTGATCAAGGAATCATTGTAATGGGATATATCAGAGCTATCCGGTACTGATTATTATTCATTGAAATAGATTCAATTAACAATTCTTTAATCTCTGGTAGGCGTTAACAGTGTCGATTTCTCGCAATGAATGGCGAATTATTTTCTTTGTAATAGCTGCTGAATATCGTTTCGAAACCACAGAGTGGAAGGTCTCGGCATGGTTCGCCTTGTTGCAACGAGGAAGTGGGAAAGAAACAAACTTCCTGAAAGTGAAAGTCTAGGTCCATCGATTAAGAAGTGAAAGTAGCCTCGCGCTTACGTCTTTCATGAATAAAGAATGACAAATTGGCTTCATAATCGTCCTGTCTTGGTGTTTTTCGAGTCTCCTCAGATCATGAGGAGATCTTTGATTTTCGGCTTTGACCAACGATTACAAGATTCCAAGAAGTGGAGATATAGTTTTCTCTTTAACTTCTCTGCGCTTAGAAAGTCCCTCGCAAGTCTGGACTCTTTCTTCAAATCACTTCGGTTAGTTTTCCATTCAACTGATACTCCCAAATTCAATAAAATTCTTTTCAAGATTAAAAATTTGGTGATTAAATCTAAAAATCCTATTTAGAGGACTATATGCTCAGCTCAAAATGAGCAGGACTTTTGTTTTTGAAACTGTCAGTCTCATAGCGATCATGACCATAGACTAATTGAATCCAAGTGTATCTATGGTCTTGCCGTTGACAGTGACAGAAGAAAGGAAAGATTCTTGGGAATTGATGTATCTATGTGCAAAATTTGCCATGTTTTCTAAAGCTCCCAAATTCGGTGGCTCAGTGAAGAGAGGCGAAAGATTGTGGTTCCACAACCAACCACGTGTCTCCCACTATTTGCTTTCACGCTAGGCGGGAGCGCGATTCGCTTTTGTCAACCGCCGCCACAGCCACTTCGAGAAAGTAGGCTTTTGGAACGTCCACAACTTTTACCGATTGTTCGTCGAAGGCAGATGAAAGTACGCCTAGCTGGGATGCTGACCGTCCAGAGGGCCTTGCTCCGTTCCTGAACAACCCCCAGCTCGTTTTCTCTACCGTTTATCGGATGTTTCGCTTTCGGATGAAAACCGATGGTTGATATGTGATTCGGTGTTTTGTGAAAGTGAACGTGTAAAGGATTTCACTTGTGGTTCTCCGTGTTGTTGACGAGAAGTTTCATTAAGTGATATCGTTGTTGGTTCGATCTAGAAGGTTGTGTTTCTCGGATATGTCGCAGGAAACATGGTTAGTTGATTTTAGTACCGTGCAACCACAGATTTGGATGATTCATCGCAACCATGATCTGTGATCTCTTCTATTATTCTAACAGTGATGGATCGAGGTCGCTTTACTTGTCTATCCTGTCAGTTTTATCGACTTACAATTAGTTTACCAAGTTGGCTTTCGAAATGAAGACTAAGAGGTCCATAAATCGCGCGTCAACTCGATACGATTTGAAATATTTCAATAAATTGTCCTTCAGTTCAACTTACCAAGGGAAAACGAAGAGTATTTCCTGTACGTGGGTCAGGTTCCATTCCTTTCCTATTTATGTTTTGATGAAGTGTGTTGATAAACATTTAATCAGTGTTATTCACCTTCCTATTATGTGGTTTTCGTCGAGTTGATATTTTTCATTGAAAACTAATCGGTTCCTATTCGATTTTTGCCTTCTCGCGAATTTTGGAGGTGGGGGAGTTATCGTTGTTTGCGCGATAGAAAATCCATTGCAGGAATGGAATAATCGAAAAATGGAAATAGCCCGATAAATCCCACGTACAATTATATTCACTAGTTTCGATTATTTCACATCTTTTATTTTTTGGAATGAAGAACTATAATGGTGAAATTAACCTGGAGTCTAACATTTCTCTGCAGCTAAAAATGTATTGTTACAATATTTCAGTCATTTTGTGTTCAAAAAATTCTTGTTCGAACGTAGTGCTTATCTTTCAGGAGTACCGATATAACGTCGAAATTGAAACTTCTATGAAGAAATCATCAATTATTAGACCGAAATTTATTTGAAAGACGCCATCGAAACAGGCTTTGAAGATACAAACGCAGCTTACTTTTTGGTTATAAAATATTAATGAAATTTTCTGTAGTTTTAGTCAAAGAAATCAAATGAATATAAACTAGAAAAGTAATTGAATTAAAAAAATACTCAAACTATGATCAAATGAATCAGCATCGAAATAATGCAATTAATTTCCAAATCTTTTCGTACGAGGAATATAAACAAATTTCGAAATATCTTTCTATGAGTCAGTGTGACTCCCAATACCAACCTTCGGCTGCACTAAATCTTACTAAATGGGCTATTAACTCGGCTATTATCAACATAATTTCGATTTTTCATTAATTCTTGAATTTAATATTCGTTGTCGGAATAAACATATACGAAACATATACGAAAGTAGCGAGTGGGAGAGGTAAGAAATTAAGAAAAGAAAATCAGCTGATTAAGAGAGTAGGGAAATCTCTCTCTGTGACCAACCGCTGCGTCTTGGGGGCCGAGAAAAATGCCAAACGAATAACCGGATCGCCAGATCGGAAAGAAGAAGAAAACAGCCGAAGAGGTTGATCTGTTGGCCTGTTAGATGAATTTTGAAGGTTGATTTTTTGTCTCTGAACAGTGGCACTCAATTTGCACCAAAGTATTATTCGTGAATTCCAAATATATGAATATGTCTGGAAAACCGGCCTTTTTAAGCCGTTGAAGAATATATTAATTGCCGAAAAAGAATCCTAAGAGCTAAATTCACAATTTGTATCCAATGTGGGAAGTAACCATCAAATAGTTTAAATGTGGAAATTTCAAAATTCCACAGTCTTCTCCATGACTGTTTTATTTTTCACCGCTTATAACTCACAACTTGAGTCCGCATTCCATTCACATGTCTCGTTACGATTCGTTTTTGACTTCATTCGGTTACTTGAAATTCTCATGTTCTCTCGAGTTAGAGAAATTCGAGAAACAAGAGCAATTGTCGAAACCTGATTGTCGCTTGTAAATAAGTACTACTACTCAAAACTTATAGTACATTTTTTTAAATGTTGTAGGTCTTGTTGTCAACCGTATTGTTAGAACTAAAAATATGTATAGGTGAAGGAATTTGTAATTCTACTTCATTCGCTCGTAGTGACTGCTGACTGAACATGATTTTTTTCAAATTATTATTAATATGCATTAATTGCATAGGAATTGGGAATGAGACCTTTCTATTCATTAGGTAGGCTTCCCAGAAAAAGCAGCGGTTTGTAACCACATCATATTCTTCTGAAGATCGAATTCTGGCTGTTCGTGATCAAATGAAAAAATCCACGTTCTGAGAAAACGATTATCCCAAAGCCAGCATCTCGTTTCGAAGAAGTGTAAGGTAACGTGCTGCCTGTGGCAAAAACAAGAGTTATGAACATTTACCGAGAAGTGGAACCATAATGAGCGTCAGTTTGTGTCACGATAAAAAAATTACACAAATAATGGAGCGATTGTTATTTCGTCCATTTCAATTATTCCACATACAACGCTGACGTTTCAATTCGCGGTATCATTTTACAACCTTCGCTCATTAAGAGCTGAGAAATTAATCATAGGAATTGAAAGTGTGAAATCCAGGAGCGAAAGTCTAATCGAAGAATACGTCATGTAATCCCTGGTTCTCTCGCATAGAGCACACACCTCTCTAAACTGGTGTTAAGAGATAATTTACTCTCTCTGATTGAAGAATTTGATGCGAGAAATTAAACTATTTTTAAATGGGGAACCTGCAATTCTTGGAAAAAGTGGGTTAGTGAGGTTCAACGAATGCGCCAGTGTGGAGAATGAAGTAATTACTGTTATGTCTGAAAGGTTAATTAATTTCGATTTGGTAAATGGGCATCGCAGATCATACGCCATCCGAGATATTTTACCGTACGTAGCGTGAAGATTCACTCTCTGAAAGTGAAAGCGGCTGCATTCTCAGCTGGAACTATATCATTTAATCGTTCATACCGTGAAGGAACCGAGCTACAAGGTTGATATGTTTTCGTTTCTATGATAATCGCGTAGAAAGTTGTCGCTTTGACATTTTGAGTGAAGACTCGATGGCTCATTTAAATCTCGACGTCAAATTATGATCATAGAATTTTTAAACCTGAAGAATCTTGAAAATAATTTTAATTTTTTCCTTCTTCTTCCAGAACAGCGTCGCAAGATCGGATCAGCACTTGTCAGTGGGTACAAATGCAGTACGTCTCACCCTGTCGAGAATGGCATCCAATCCTGGGACCCAAGAACTTGCAACTCTACTCGGAAGTCTGGCAACGCACCATCAACACCGCCGTCTCGAAAGGTAAGAAGAAATGTTGCATTTTACCGTTAATCAAGCTGCCAGAGCCAGATGAGTTTATACAACTCGAGAATGCTTCATCTGAAGTAAAATTTAACTCCTTAGTCTTGCCCCGTGTGAATGATATTGTAAAAAGTGAAAGTGCAGCTTACGCTTCGTTATAAAATGTGGCAATCGTACAGGAGTGTAATAGGAACGTTAGAAACGCTTACACACATGGCTTGAGCAACTTATCGTGTAATTGTTCGCCTTATGTTGGTGTCGCTATGAGGGACGTTGAGGAGAAATCTCGGATTCACGTTCGTTTTTCTTTTTTTCCAGGACTCAGTCAGCGCCCGCACCTTCCGTTTCTCCGGCCAGCATTGTTTCCGGCGCTTCCGTGAACAGCAATACCTCTAGATACAAGACGGAGCTGTGCAGACCTTTTGAAGAATTCGGCGTATGCAAATACGGTGACAAATGTCAGTTTGCACATGGTATTGGAGAATTAAGAAGTCTGGCGCGCCATCCGAAGTATAAAACTGAGCTATGTCGAACATATCATACAGGTAAGAGCGCTGAAAATAGAAATTTCCATATACACTTTAAGAATAATTCATATCGAAGCAGGCCTAGAAAGTCCATATATGCAGCTGGTTTCAAAAGATCTGAATAATTTCTGTAGTTCAGTCATAGAAACAAAAAATTCAATACAACGTAGAAAAAGTATGTATTTGAAATAAAGTAATACTCAAATTCTGAACAAATAAATCAACATTCAAAATTGGTATAAATATTTCCTCAATTTGTTTGTTGTAAGTCTAGAGAAAATATCGCCATATCATGAACCCAATCAACACATCTGTGCCCCAGCGGTCCTATCAAAGTCAGCAGATCCGAAATTTCCTATACGCCTATACTGTTCACAAACATGAATCTTGAATCACCTGAATTTTTCATATCATTAAAATCCTGTAACTTGTTCGGGTTAATTTTAAGTCTTAGTACTTAGGTTTAAATTGAAAGAAAGTTTTTTTTTATAAATATTCCATATTCCCCATCTGTAGAAAATTGTTTGTTTATGCTCAGAATAAGGATTTAGAAATTTCACTCGATAATCACATATAGAGTGTTTATAATTTTCTTTTCATAATTTTTCTTCATTGTTATATCTCGCAGTAGATGTACGGGGTCAATTAGTGAACTGCTGGGTATAGTGCTGAACAGATTATTTTTCATTTCGTTTCACTTAATTATTACCCATTTGATGAAATAACAAAAATTCCGTCAATTTGCATTGAAAATGTTTGCTATTCAATGCAAGTCTGTTCTTTCCGAATTCCTAAAACAGGATATTATGCTGACAATTGTTTGAACATATACATATAAATAAATGAATAAATTTGAAAATGTCGAGTTCCATTTTTATTCACATAGTCTCTCAGTGACATTGAAGAGCTTTTTTCATCCCGAATAGTTGATTTTCAGTTTTGAACTTCGCCAAAATTTTAATTCCAAATTTTGCTTCTTCCAATTGAAAATTTGAGTTCAACAGCTCGATTTATTTTCCAATCGTAAGCTTTTGTAATAAAACATGCGCAAATATTTCGACTCCATTCCAGAAGCGGTTGCACCCTGAGTATACACGGAGAGTCTTTGACTTGTACATATATTCAAACAGAAGAGTCCTGAGATAGAAAAAACACTTTTTTCATAACCTTTTCCAATTCGGCTCGATTGAAAAGATACAGGCGATTGGAAATCGATAAAATTACTTTGAGATATATCTCACAAAAGATTAAATCTAATGAAAGTACTTTCGAAATATAGTTTTTCATTGATGTAGTGAATCTTGAACACAAAATTCCACCCAAATCTGCCTGTTTCTTCATTATGACCATTACCTACCACAAAAATATCAGTCTTGAAATTGTAAATTTTCAACGCACACAAATGAATATTTGACCATTTTGGGAAATGAAAGTATTTGTCATATTATTTCGTATAAGGGGCAATTTTCTAGTAAGTTGATATTCAAAAATGAAAAATATCTATGGCATTCGAAAAATTGGGTACTCTGGCTGAATGCAACGCCGTTTAAAAGATACACAGATGTGTGGTCTCATAGACTTATCTTGTTATTCTGAAGGGCATTTTGAGTTTCCGTGGGTGGAAGAGCGCAGTTGCAGGAACATTTCTGATTTAATGCCCCATTAAAATTTAAAAATGTCTTTTTTGAAAAGAAAAATGAGGATTGAAATTTTTATGGTGCGAAAGCTTGGGTAATCTTACATAAGGCTTAAGGAGAATCCGTTTCATTATCTGTACGTGGTGAAGACCTTTCCTCGTTTTGGCCGGCCATCAATGTCTTCAACTAAACATAACATCGCTGGATTATAATTGTCGTTTGAGAGATATACTTCCAGTTTCAGGAAAGGGCGTTAAATTTGAATACTACATCAAAATGTTAATTCACCATTTTTCCCTTAAAAAATTACAGTTTTAAATTTTAATGGGGCATCAAATCTTAATGCTTTCCTGCAAATGGAAGATAGCCGCCGAAATTTTTGTATCTCAGATCTCAGGTTTCAGTAATGTTGCAAATTATTCATAGCCATCTCAACTTGTGCCAAAAGATCACAATTATCTGCAATTATATCTTTTCAACTATCATAAATATTTCATAAAATTTTTGTTTCAGCTGGTTTTTGTCCATATGGTCCTAGATGTCACTTTGTTCATAACCAAGAAGAAGCGCTAATGAACGCAAAAGGTATGGTACCCGCCCTTTCACCACCTCTCATGTTATCCAGAAACAGCTTGACATCAAATATCTCAAGGTCGAGGCCTGCTGCCCTGAGCCCCAGCCTGTCGTTAGACAGCCCCAGCCCCCCATGCAGCCTTAGTCAATCACCAACCTCCTCAATGGGTTCGTTCTTCAGCAGCGAGCCAGAACTGCACTCTCCAATAAACGAGGACAGACTGCCTGTTTTCAACAGATTGTCCACAGCTCAGTTGTTGCAACTCTCTGAACTCATGTTGTAATGAATGGTGAGAGTTACCTCAGCCTGAAGCCTTAAAACTCAAGACTCTTATTTAATTCAAAGCAGTGTCTTATTTATGTTTAATCCCGTCAAGCAGACGGAGTGATTTCAATATTGTGTGATTTTAAAATTATATTATTTTTATAAGGTGCGTTTCGGTTGATGTAGAAGACTCGACTATTTTTAAGCTTTCATTTTCTTTGAATTCATTTGAATCATCTTTTATTTATTAACTTTGGCTTATATCACAAGGGAAGATTTTCCTTTGTCAAAATTTGATCTTTATTTTCTTTCTCCTCGAACATCCTATGTGATTTTCGGATTACTCTTGGACAGTTTATTGTTGAGAAGTCAATTTTGATTTTATATAGTTCGTCAAGCTTTCTATTGTCAGTCGAAGCATCCCCCAGCTAGAGGTGAGTTTTTACGAATGTTGGCAATTTTCTTTAATGAATGTGCAAGTTAGGTTAGGTTTCAGTCATCGGTCTCGATTTCTGTAACATTCCTCCGTGATCGAAGATTAATTTATTATTTTTTTTATTAAACTTTCTCATGTTTCTTCATTTTTCTTTTTTACTTGTGTGCCTTGTGACCGATGAGAGAATATGATTTTTTTGTTATTTAAAACATTATTTAATTTGTGTGTTTTCCTCATTTGCAACAAGTTTATGTTTGTAGTTATTTTATTATTATAATTTATATGTAACTTATTTATGGCAATATGAGACGATTGTGCTAGCCTTCATTGGTAAGAGCATAAGATGCGTCCAGTGAATTTTGTATAGGGGCGCTATACCTGCATATATTATTTATATTTAGCTGTGTATCTATATTAATAAATTATATTTTGTTCTTAATATATCGTGTTTTATTTTTTTGTCTCCCCCATCCACCCTCTAAGAGTCTTGGAGGTTTGATAATTCAGCAAATGTAAATAGAAATATACCCAGAATAGATGTTTCAATTGTGGCAAACTTTTTTTCAAATAATTTAGTTATCTGCAATATGTCATTCGAAGCATAATTGCTATGAACTTTTCATACTAGGCAGACTGGAGGATTTTGGTCAAGTCAATCATATGGCTAGTTTGTTGGAACACTGTTTATTTAAATTCAACTGGCGAATCTATAAGATGTGCCAGCTTTAATCTTTTGGGGTACATTTTCAAAACTTGAGTGGTATTATTAAAAGCATTCACCAATACTAGTAACAAAGAATATCTAATCTTGGTTGGACATTTATTCCGGACTATTAGATTGTTGTGAAGAAGTCGCTAATTAACCACAAATTTATCTATCTAGAATGTTGAGTACCCTCCCCCCCTTTATTTCTCACTATTAGGACCTTGATAAGAACCTAATCTATTATAGATGTCACTATATACTGAAATATAACTCGATTTTTTTTTTATAAATTGAAAAAATCTGCTAAAATAGATATATCAGCATTCTCTTCAATATATCTGCATTACCTATTCAAATACAAAGATTAAATCTTTGTTCAAATAATGTATTTTTAAATCACAATGAGCACCCTCTAACAGATGACAGCTGAAACTCTGCCAATATCCCATCCTCAAGAAAAGGATTCTCTTCAAATAGCGCTGCTAGTGATGGAATTACATAAAGCGTATGGTCCGTATATACATATTTTGTAACCGAAAGTTACCAGAGCGATTACTCTGGTCATTGTATAAAAACCACTGTGGTCTGTATACAATGCTCTGGTGACAGCAGAGGCAAACTGGGTCTCTGGTTACAGATATTGAACCGAATTTGTCAGGAATGCAACATATACGGACCGGACCGCCCACTTACTAACCAAAAGAAACCAAGAGACCAAAATGTATATGCGGACCACAGCCATATTTACGTTCAATAACTTGGGGAAATTTGGTCAAATTGAAATCCACCTTTCAAATTTCAGACCGACTCAACAAAAATATGCCATCGATCTCTGTTATCTCACTGAACCAATTTGGAGAGCTGGAAGCTGAAAAATTCTCATGAGTGTTAATAATCATTATTCTGTACATCAAGTTTTCTCTTGTTCTCATAAAGGTACAAAATAAATGAGTAAACAACAGTTCCCTGGATACATAGATAAATGATTATTTTGTTTTGTCATCTAATTTTTGGATGGACCCTCCGCCAAATATTGCCAACTGTTATTCTCTGGTGGAGCAGCCCAACAACACCCAGAATGTATTCTCGGTGTTGTTGAGTACCCTCCATAGTACCATTGAGTATTAAATTAATACTACGGAGGGTAGAGAATTCATCCATACAAATTGGATTACCACCAATGAAGAATCATTCATCCATGTATTATAGAATCTATAACTATGCTGTTAACTCATTTTTTGCCTCCCACAGACATAGAGAATGGACTGAGCAATACCCGCATGAAAGAAAGAGACAAAGCAATGAAGCTGCCAAATCTAGAGTGACTTGTTAGAGTCACTCTTACAGCCAAATCTTATGTCTCTTCTGGCGACATAGATGTGAGTGTGGACTTTGTGGACCAATCAAAATTCTACTACCTACCAGAGACAGAGGTTGTGTCTGAAACCTACTACAACCTACTGGCCGCGTTCGGATGTCTCTTTCACATTTTTGTGCCATACTCTGGAATGCTCAGTCCATTCTCTACGTCTATGTTTCCTTCAGTCTCCACATTCCATACTTATTCTATTCCATACCAACAAATATTATTTTTGTTGTGTGATAACAAAGAGAACTTAGGCCCAAAGATTATAGACTCTATAATCTTTCAGATATCGATTTAAATTTATTCTGGGAGGATTCTGCATTTCTTAATAAACAAATTAGTGCAAGAATTTACGCAGGAGCAAATCGTCGATTTCATTTTTAATTGATTTTGTTTCAGAGATTGGGAGTGAAAACCCTAAAAGTTTATTAAGAAATCTATAATCTTTGCTTAGGCCTTGTTTATGATACTAGCCGGTAACTTATTCCCTAGCCTAGTCCCTAACTCTAGAAGTAAACTTACAATTTGCAGGATTTTGGATGTTAAACTGCAATGAATACAACAATATCTAAGGAGATATTGCTATATCTCCTCGAAAGAGTAGGTTCCTCTTTGCTTCAATCAACGATGGTCTACCCTCAGTGGCGGATTTATGTCTTCGCCATGCAGAATAATGAATTTAGTCGAATAATTTTCACTCACTCTGTTTTTGTCTCGATTAGTCGCCCCTAATCTAGCCCATAGACAAACTATCTAGCCGCTCTAGGCCCGGGCTTACTTGGCCTTAAGGCAAATCCGCCACTGTTTACTCTTCATAGAGAATGTATAGAGAATGTTCACGGCCTACAGTATAGAGAATGTTTAAGGCATAGACATAGAGTCTCAATGTCTATGGTCTACGGTACCGTCCCATTGAACTCAAGAAAGAGTTCAATGTACCTTCCATGGAGGTCTTTTCCTACCTCCATGCAGAGATATATTCTATATCTCTGCCTCCATGGTACCTAAAATGTATTTTCTATGATGCTACTAGAGACAACATCTGTCTCTTGTCAACTGCATATGACCATAGATGTATTCCTTAATTTGTGGTTATGTTATGACTTCGATTTTACAAGTCATTATTAGAATACATTTAATATAAAGTTATTCTTTCAAGAACATTGGAATTT
This sequence comes from Coccinella septempunctata, assembly GCF_907165205.1. Classification (NCBI taxonomy): domain Eukaryota; kingdom Metazoa; phylum Arthropoda; class Insecta; order Coleoptera; family Coccinellidae; genus Coccinella; species Coccinella septempunctata. The sequence continues at coordinate 25,067,652 of NC_058191.1, read as the reverse complement.
AAGTCGTATACCTATTGCAGATATCTATCGTAGCATAAAATAATACTTTTCAGAAATTTGCGCGATGGAGAGCATGGAAGTGGTTCCGATCGAAAAGGTGAGCATATCCTTTTTTTTTCTGACGCAGCTAATTCATATGCTAATGAGTTGCTTTCTGTGATCCGAGGTGCAAATAAAATTTATTGTCATTAGAGTTGTTTATACTCGCACTAGTTTTATTAACAAAGATGGGTTTTAAGGATGAGGGAAGTCCAATAGACACCAAACAGGTATTGCAAGACATGGATGTAGAAGATTTGTACACAAAGTATAAAAAACTGCAGCAAATGCTTGAGTTCTTAGAAGTTCAGGAAGAGTATATAAAGGACGAACAAAGGAATCTGAAGAAGGAATACCTGCATGCACAAGAAGAGGTCAAACGTATTCAATCTGTTCCCTTAGTTATTGGTCAATTTTTAGAAGCTGTTGACCAAAATACTGGTATTGTGGGTTCGACGACTGGATCCAATTATTATGTTAGAATTTTATCTACGATTGATCGGGAATTGCTTAAACCTTCAGCTAGTGTGGCTCTGCATAAACACAGTAATGCTCTGGTTGATGTTCTTCCTCCTGAGGCAGACTCGTCCATAAGGTAATATTATTTCAACTCGTAAATTTTTTATCTAATAACCATGATATTTTCAGTATGTTGCAAGCAGATGAGAAGCCAGACGTTCAATATAGTGATATTGGTGGTATGGATATGCAAAAGCAAGAAATCAGAGAGGCAGTTGAGTTGCCATTAACTCATTTTGAGCTCTATAAACAGATTGGTATCGACCCCCCTAGGGGAGTTCTCATGTATGGTCCACCTGGATGTGGTAAAACAATGCTGGCTAAAGCAGTAGCACATCACACTACTGGTAAGTATCTTTCACTTGTAATTATTTTTTGTAATAATAGGATTCATATTTTCAATTTAAGAGTGAAGAATGATTTCTAATCAGTCTCACTATATTGATTGGTGTTGACTTTCTTCTCTAACATGTTACATTTATTTTTCAAGCTGCTTTCATCAGAGTAGTTGGTTCTGAATTCGTTCAAAAATATTTGGGTGAAGGACCTAGAATGGTGCGTGATGTGTTCAGACTAGCCAAAGAGAACGCGCCTGCCATAATTTTCATAGATGAAATTGATGCTATAGCCACTAAGAGGTTTGATGCCCAAACTGGGGCTGATAGGGAGGTACAGCGTATTCTTCTGGAGTTATTGAACCAGATGGATGGGTTCGATCAAACTACCAATGTCAAAGTAAGAAAATATTTTTATATTTTCTTTCCATTGCAATGTCTAACCTCAGATCAATATGGCTGAATATAAATAACATGGTCAGATTGATGATTCCTTTTTAAGTACAGGCTGGATATTTCTTGTGTTTCGAAGCCAGATAAACGAAAATGTTGAAATTGCTTTGTTTTACTGGAATTATGATAACACCTTTCAATATTTTTTTATCACTTCAGTACTGCGCGAAGCACAAATTTTGTTATTTAACATATGAATGATATTCTTAATTGATTCCATATACCTAGTTTGAAAAAGAATTTGTTTTCGGAAAATATACAGGGTGGGTTAACAGTGCTTGATAAGTCAATAATTTTTAGTATTGTGTTTGATTTGAACTCCATTAACTTTCAGTGTTTTCCTTCTAGGTTATCATGGCTACCAATCGTGCCGATACATTGGATCCTGCTCTCTTGAGACCTGGTCGTCTTGATAGGAAAATTGAATTCCCTCTTCCCGACCGTAGACAGAAGCGGTTAATTTTCAGCACTATCACAGCTAAAATGAATTTATCTGAAGAGGTGTGCATTTTTTTATCAACCTTAATATCAAGTTTTTTTGTGTTGTTTGTTTATGTTGGCATTTGCCCGTCCAATCATAAAGAAATGTGGAAATTTATATGCTTGGCAAGAATGGCTTTAATGAGATGTAAATTTAATATTGGCAAGAGTAATTGGCCATCCCTTTTAATTTATTATGAACAGAATGGTGCATTGGTAAAGAAGAGAATTAATGGAATGCTTTCTAACAGAATTTGGAATATTTGCATATAAGAAGTTTTGAGGTATTCAGCTGTGCCGTTTTCGGTATTTCACGTTTCACCCATAACTGCGGTAGACATTTTCAGAGTAATCTATCCCTAAAATACTATTACTCCAAACTGACCAGCTATTCAAATCACACATCTTTCTATAGGCTCTGTAAAATGATGGTAAGAAATTGTGGAAATCGGTAGATGGTTAACTTTCATATAGAGGTTGGACGTTTACGTCATTGTATCGCTACCAAGGTTGAAATGTTCCAGAGTTAAGGCCACCTCAAGTTTGGCTATCCTTGGAAGCATAGCGTGCAAATTTTGCCGCAAATAAAACCCCTAAGTAGTGAAATCGATTATCACGCCTAGTAGATATATGTTTTTTCTTCTCCTATGTGCGGTGCCTTTTCCAGACTGAACTGAGGCCTTGTGGCCCATTGTTCATCTGCACACGGTTGGAGAGACTCGCACTGTCAAAAATACCAGAAGTCGGCAGAGAAGTCCCTGGCTTTTCTTCATTTAGTCATAATGAATTCACAATGAAAGTCCACCACACCAAAGATGTTCAAGTTATGCACAATTAGTGCATAATGTGTTTTTGAAGCCCCATCCATTTACCAACTAATCTCTGAGGAGACCAAAATATCACATTCGCCTTATTCTTAATAAGGCCTTAATGCCTTTATTCCCTTGTAGTTTGTAGTCCAATATCAAGATTTCGAAATTGCTCGAATATAGTGAGCCCAACTCCATCAAACTAGGGAGTTTGATGTTGCTTCATAGTAAGAGGAACCATCTCTGACCGAAAGTTTGTTTTCTAAGCACCATCGCTCGATCATACACATGACGCTCAGTATTCGGCGTCAGATCGGAAATGACTACCCATCTATACCCAGTGGCACAAGGTCATCCGCATAGGTCACAACCACGAACCCAGCCCTTGCCAACTTGACCAGGAGCAAATTCAGGTCACCTTAGAAACGTCTTATTGTTCTATCAACAATTCTATCACACTCGCCATGAATGAGAAAGAGATTCATATGACCCTCATTGCTGAAATGAGTTATCTTGTCTAATCCAAATAAAAAGGGAACTCAAATGGGACTGGAAAATGAATTTCGCATATGTGAATTCCTGGTGTTTACAATTTCCCATAATTGGCTTGTTCGTGGAGTGGTTCAGAACAGTTGGGCAAAATTGGTGATACCTGAATTACAACTTTTTCAACCCAACAAGATAGAGGAAAATGTATGGCCCATTACGGTCGTCTTTTTTCGAGAAACTAATAATGCCATCAACTGCATTACTCTATCTTCTTTTGTTTTCGAGTTATAGGTTAAAATTAAAATTTCAACACTGGTCATTATCTCCGTTTCTGTTTAAGCTAGGATGTTGAAATGAAAACATTATATAGACACTTTTTTTATAGCAAACCAGTGGCATACTATGATTTTTTCCAACAGGTATATTTGCTGAGCTATAACATAAATATGTTTTTTTTTATGAAAACAGTAGTTGACTTAGAAAGACTGAGGGTGATGTATAATATATTACTGAAACGGTAAAAAAATGACGATTCTTTCTGAGTCATTTTGAACTACTGTTTTCATAAGAAAAAACACAACTTCATGTTATAGCTCAGCAATTAAACCAGTGGGAAAAAAATCATAGTACGCCACTGGATTGCTATCAAAAAAGTGTCTGTGTCTTCATTTCAACATCCTAGCACGAACAGAAACGGAGATAATGACCAAAGTTGAAATCGGCCAAATTTAAATTTTGGTCTATAACTCAAAAACAAAAGAAGATAGATGAATGTAGTTGATGGCATTATTAGTTTCTCAAAAAAAGACGACATAAATGGTTGTAGTTCAGGTATCACCAATTTTGCCCACCCTGTACAGAGCAAGCGCAAATGGATTTTCGCAACCTCAAAATGAAATGGGTTATTCTCCTCAATTTGGGTTATCACTGCAAGTTTAAACTGAATAATTATGAGTTTCATTTATGATTTTTTCAAATGCACCGCGGAAACTATTCAAAATTATTCTTTAAATATGGGGTTTTAAAATTTAAATCGTTTCGTTTCTAGTTCACGATTTTGCAACGGCGCCCACTATAAAAAAATTGATTTACAGCCATCATAAGGCTCGTACTAACTGGCAAGCCTCAACAGCAACCGGCCATAAAAAACCCATAAAATTTTACGAAATTCCTCGTTCGTCGCAGACTTCGTAGACAGCCATCTTTGTCTATCTCATCAAGATAATGTATTTGTTGTCCTTTATTATCAACGCATATTTAAGTCGATGTTGCCAACTTGTGCAATTGAAACCAAACGCTTTAAATTTTAAATACCCATTTGTATTTTTCATTTTTAAATACTTGAAATAATTTTTTTTTGGGAAACGGTTGAAATGGTCATTTCAAAATGTGACTTTCCAAAGATATTTCATAAAAAATACATCATTTTTGTCAGAAGGAGTATTCCCTATTGCGCTTGCTCTGTACAGTTCATAACCGTTGTGAATTACTTTATGAACAAACCTATTGAAGATGAATAATTATAAGAACTGAATACGATACGCACCTTAGAAACGTAGACAATTTTAGGCATATGGTTAGAATAGGACATTTTTTAATGGTTTTTAGGAAGCAATCATAATTCGATAGAAGAATGTGGGTTACCATTTGAAATAAGCAAATAGCATTCTATCATCAAGATTGCAATAAAAAACATAGCTTCAAAAAAATAGACGTTAAAGGGCAAGTAGCTATGGCCATCTTTGTGATCATTCCAAGTAGGGAATATGTATTTGTCTCTGAAAGCTCGAATTTCTCTAGGAAGCTTCGGAAAATCACCTCAAAATTCTGACGAATCCAAAAGTGTGATAATTTATTGATAAAATATTAATAGGGATAAAAAAGCCTGATACTGCTTGACAACAAAGGGGGGTTTAATGAGGACCCAAAAAATATCCTCGTGAGTTGCCGGTTATAGCATACTCTCTTGCCCTGATTTGTTTTAAACTATACTTGTACTAGAACTATTGGAGTAACAATTTCCCATCAAACTTTTTTTTAATTAATTTTAGGTTGATCTTGAGGATTTCGTTGCAAGACCCGATAGAATCTCTGGAGCCGATGTGAATGCGATTTGTCAGGAGGCTGGTATGCACGCTGTACGAGAGAATCGTTACATAGTCTTGCCTAAGGACTTCGAGAAAGGATACAAAAATAACATTAAGAAAGACGAGAGTGAACATGAATTCTACAAATGAATGAGAGGAAATGTTGTCATTCGCTTCAAAACAAGAGATTCAGTGTATTTATTTCTTTGAATTGCTGAACATAAGTAATTTTGATATTGTTAAAACCAATATACAGTGAAGATAAATTCATTTGTATTTTATTTTTTGCTCATCTAGACTAGGATATTCCTTTCTCAGGTTTGAAGAATTCCAGCAGCTTGTGGAAATCAACATCTTCAAGCACTTTCATCAATTGTGGTAGTTTGGATTTTATATTTATACCCTTCATTTTGTTGTAATCCGCATAAAGATCACATACAATACCTGAAATTCAATGAGCTCATTCGATAAATATCGTAGATTGGAAATGAACATAACTTACCATACAATCGACCTAAGTAATCTGGGTTATTATTGAAATCGTTTCGGAGTATCGATTCTTCAGCCAGTAGTTTCCTGTATCTTTCTGACAAAGAATTCATGTTTTCCTCCTCTGAAAGTTCCAATTCATGCAAAGCGTCCAAGAGGGCTATGTCTTTCTTAAATTTTTGATGCTTCTGGAGGTTTGGAATCAAAATTTTAAGGACATCATCTACAGTCTGTTCATCAATTCCTGAGGAAGGCCATAATATCAATACTGTGTCGAGTTAACTTGAATAATTATTCAATTGGGCCTAACTCACAAGTACTATGTGCCAAGCGCCAAAAGGAACGCAACCACTAAACTGTCGTTTGAGTGTTGATTAGGAAATTAGTAGGAAAACGCACAGACCACAACTTGAAGTCGGTCCAAAACAATAGCTGTGCAAGCCGATTACGGTTTTGTGGCTGGAAAGTGGTCCGCATGAGTAAGTCCCAAGTGAATATAAGGGAAAGTCGACTACTATATTATTAATTCAGATGCATACCCCCCGCCGATATGAATATCAGCAAGTGTTACGATCTGTATTGAGCTAGCTAATTTGCCATCGTCAGGGCCACTATAAGTGGAGAACGTTCCGCCGAAGAAGAGCAGATGCTGACCATGATTTCGGTCTCATTTGACCTCGTCAGAGGAACATAGCGTCTTCTCTAATGGAAAAACTTTTGGAATTGACGGACTCTTATTCATATACTGGTAGACGCTATACTGAGTACTATCATCCAGATGTCGCTGTTTTGACCATACAGTCATCTTCAAAGCCAAAGTAAAAAGCGGAAATTGTATAAATATTCAAAATACGCGATAATTGAATTCTGGACTTATAAAAAAAAATTAAGTGAATAGGTATAGCAACATCTCAATTTTTCGTCAATGGCAAGGGAGACATTAGAGAGAGAGTTTGAAGTGTGATTGGTTGGAATATTGTGACACTTGACCATTGTATGACGTTGTTCGAGACGTCAAGAGTGGATGTACGTAGTTAGGAAGTTCACGGGATTTTGATTACTGTACAAGTTAACTAAGTTTTGCAACTAGTGAATGCTCTCAAAAAAGTGCCATGCTTCGCCTCCCTTACCATAAACTAGACTTAACTGATTGCAGTAAAATCTCCAAAGAAGGGAAAATGATATTTCATTTTTATCGTCAAAGAACCACAGCTAAAGTAGCGAATACCTGAAGAAATACGAGCCAAACCTCTCGTTATATGCCGAAAGCGGTCAAAAACTTTCTAAATCGACTTCATCATATCGCTGATGCCGACCGGCGCTATCTGAGCGATATTGTTTCCAAAACTTGAGTACAAAAACTATATTTTCCACTGATTCAAATAAATAAAACCGCTTTACTATTTTTCATAGCCCTTTGAAACTCGTCAATCGGCTCTGCATGGAGCACCCTGTACAGCAGGGTGAAAGTATTTTTATACCACAAATTCAAAAAAATAACATGAAAATATAAGCAACAAAAAATTCTTAGGGGGGTGTGTAATATTACCCTATATTACTATGCTACCAGTCTGGTTGACTATAATAAAGCTGACTACAGCAAAGATTATAGAGTACTAGCTGACCCGGCAAACGTTGTTTTGCCATATAAATAATTTCCTAGTCATTTCTAAAAAAAAATGATTAAATTACTAAAATGGCTATTAAAAAATAAGGGTTGATCGTAGAAGGGTGAAAATTGAGGTTTGTATGTATTTTTGTATGTTGTATCATAAAAAAATAGAAATTAAAAATTTTGTCCAAAAAATGAAATAAAAAATTTAGGGGTGGACTACCCCTAACATTTAGGGGGATGAAAAATAGATATGTTGGCCGATTCTCATAGATACCGAATAAGCACAAAAAATTTCATCAAAATCGGTCAAGCCGTTTCGGAGGAGTATGGTAACGAAAACTATGACACGAGAATTTTATATATTAGATTAGTATTATTATAGACTCTATAATCTTTGGACTAAATAAAATGAGATTCAGGAAGATCAGGAAAAATATGTTTTGACTTGTCTCACCTATAGAAAATTCCACTTTGATATTTTTCTTGGTAGCTTCATTGCTGATAAATTCTTTGATTATAGAAATTGTTGAAATATTATTGGATTTGAAAGATGCATCTCCTCTCCTGTAAAAAGTTTATTTCATTGTAAAAATACTTTCAAGAAGTTATTTCACTGGATCAGTTGATTTATATGTTGTTATCCGTCGATCTCGAGGGAGGTGTGGTGACAGCGGTGGGATGTGTTTATTTTCCGGGAGAGATTTCTAGTTTTTTTCGAATTTTTTCTCGTAGTCATCCAGGGCCAACCTGTATAATGTAACGTGTTCTTCGGAGTTCTCGATCGACTGCTATTTTTTTATAGGCAAAATAGCATCCTATCATGGTGCATCTAGTCGAAGACAGGATTATTCCTTGTCATTTATAGCAAAGATTACTGAGTTAGTCTATAATCTGTGATTTAAACGTTATCCGTCGATGTCAAAGGGGTATGGTGACAGCGGTGGGATATGTTTATACGAATGGTAACAGAGAACGCCATCTGCTTAACTTCCATGCCGAAGTGCACTTCGACCCGCGAACTGAATTGTGAATGCAGCTCAACGTGTTCTTCGGAGTTCTCGATCGAGCAACTTATTTCTTTATAGGCAAAATAGCATCCTATCATGGTGGCCTCTATTCGAAGACGAATTCCTTATCATTTATAGCAAATATTTATAGAGTTACTCTATAATCTTTGATTTATAGGATGTTATCCGTCGATCTCGAAGGGGGTGTGATGACAGCGGTGGGATATGTTTATTTTTCCGGTAGAGATTTCTAGTTTTTTACCATTTTTTTTTCTAGTAATCAATCTGAGCTTGATCAAGATTATTTTAAAACTTAAATGAAGTTTATTGCATTGATATATTGAAGAAAAGTTTTAAGGAAGGTAATTTATTAAATCTATAATCTGTGTTTACCGAAAAATGATCTATTCATGGACAATGCATTCATAACAGTTTACAATGGACTCATAATGTACTGACATTAAAGGCCAAGGGCTACGAAATGAGTATGGAGTATACTCAAAATAGATACGAGGAAGTTGAATTTCTCGTACTGTTCAACACTCTGTATATTAGTTTTCTGTTCTGTCTGTGGTTCAAGCAACAAAAATACTCATCATAATGGTGAAATGAGAAAGAGATACTTATACGTATGCAGGTGAGTGGCGCACCCAGAATGATATTATGGTGGGCACATATAAGTTCTGGGAGGGCACACATAACTGCATGCTTTATGAAAGTAGTTCCGAAGGCATTTGCCTCCCTACCCTTGGGTGCGCCAATGAGGCAAGAACGGTTAGCATGGTGTTTGAGGTACGGCTGCATCGTGTTTGGCCGCTTGAAACTTGTTTCATAAGAAAAGTGTAAAAATATTTTGATTATTTTTGTTTCATTACTCATTTACATCCTCTACAACTTCCATGGTAAACACGCCCCTGCTTGATAGGCTTTCGTGAATGATTTGTGATTAAAGATTTGGTTCTGCCTCTAGGTGTAAGAATTCATTGACAGAATAGGCTCATGCGATCGCCGTCCGCAGATTAGATTGGTTCATTTTTTAGGTCTTCGGAACTCTGGGTGAACCACCATATCAGAAGACTAATATTCCTATTTAAATAGCAAGCTGAATTGCGCATTGTGCATAAAAAATGCTCCAAAAGTAATTCATGTGTCAAGTGAGTAATACGTGAGGGGGAATTAATATAATTAGGTACTACCGAAAAATGAAATTCCATATTCTTAGGCTGAAACAGTCATGATTCATTGGATTCCACTACTTACGAGTAGCAGCATTGCAGAATTGTGCCTAGGAAAGAAGATTTGAAAAATATGCTGTTATTTTCGTTGGCCTGAGTGGCCTGAGGCTTTTCTGGAACTTCTGGCACACATTTGCAAATCCAAGCGTGAATTTCAGCCAAACTGAAACTGCCCTTGATTGACAAGGTATTGACGTTCCTAAAATGTTTTGTTTTTTATAAAGTTTTAAAACAAATTCGTTACAATTACCCAGAGTGTTCGACATTGTGTACCCTGTAATGGTGTGACAACGGCTTTACTTCATATTTACGCACTCTGCTGCATTTTGGTTGAACCAGAGGGGTAATGTATGCTTGAAGAACGCCACTTTGTCCTTCAATGGTACGAATTTTTATTTCAAGGCGGTTTGTGTTCATCTGGCATCGGTACGTGACCAAAAGGGCGTTTCGACTCTGAAAAAATATGAAGGAATTAATTGAAAACATTCCAAACCAGCCGGTCAGTTAAGTATTCTCCTATTGTGTTTTCGAGAAAACCTTTACAGTATTTAGTTAGACAGAACATTTTCAGAATGATAAGAACTAATTCAGGCGCATAGCATCCATCAAAAAGCACATAACTTTCACATTCCGGTTTTGAAGGATAATCTTCATATTCTTCGTGTCCAACCTACTCGAAGCTGAGAGATAGTACCAAAGAGTTCTTTTTTTTTCGCCATCGGAAAATGCCCGGAATTTGCAAGAAGACATCACGAAAGTCACAATAACCATTAATTGTAATTTGTATCGAAATTCTAGAGTAGGTCCTGATGGCTTTATATCACCTCCTATACCGCATTCACATGCCTTATCTTGATAGTAATCTACACTCATTCAAAGACCACCTCCTTATATGAGGAATTATCAACAAATATTTATTATGAAGATTCTGTAATATTCGGGAAATCATAAAAAACCTAGATAGATACTCACTTCTGCCAAACATTCGCTATAACTAACAACTGCCGAATTTTTTTCTACATCTAAAAGATCCAGCTTAACATCACTCTGCAGCAGTATATTATCTATTGCTGTTGGTACTTCAATGGTCAAAGTGTAGGTGGAATACTGTTTGTCTAAAATGAACTGAAAATAAAGAGTAGAACTCATAATGGATAAAACTAAATATTAGCCAAAATACTTCAGTATACTTACAGAATCATTAACAGCTAATAGCGGAATGGCCGAATACTCGTCAAAAATAGACTGTGTTGATGATTGATATTTTTCTCTTTCTTTCGCTACTTTTCTTTGCAAATCATCTATTTCATTCCTATGAAAAATTCAAGTTTTGAAATTACAAACTCATTATATAGTAATCAATCTTCATTTTTCGATATAAATAGTGGTGAAAAGCTGCACTACTTACTTCAATTGAACGCAAATTTTGTGGATAAATCATGTATGGATGAATTTTTTCATTTTGAAATGAAAAAAAAATGGTGGATAAGTATCACAGACAAAAGAAAAATTTATACTTTTTCAATCCAATTAATTGAATATATATTGGTTGTCAAATGGCTACTTATGCATCCAGAATGGAATTTTAAATTGTAAACTAATTAATTCAGATGCATTACATCCGCAGATAATGAAATCTAACAAACTTCAAAGTATTAGCAGAAGTTTCATTTCGTCGACAAAGAGTAAATGCTGACTATGGTTTCGGTATTATTTAACCTAGTGACAGAAACAAAACTCCTTCATCAACGAAACTAGAATGCAGAGACAACAGGTTGTCAACAGCAGGTTGTCTCTGCTAGAATGAATTGCCGGCTCCTTTTATTCCATGTCAGTAGCGGATCAGTAGCCCTCGTTTTGCTCTCATTTTGCTCCGTTTTGCTTACCACTCAGTTTATTTTGCTCATCTAAGTATATACAATGAGCTATAGACTATTCAAAGTACCATGCTGGTGTTATAGTACACCAGCAACAAATATTCAATTTCTTAGTTCCCAACAACAAAAACATGTTCAACCCTCTCACTCCCGAACTGTTCTGATGGCGGCCAAAACGGAGCCGCCACTAGTTTGACCTTATTACGAGTTTGTCGCAAGCTATTTACGATACCGTATTGATTCTTGATACTATCTCCACAAAGTCTTCTTATTCGTTATTTAATTCTACTAACTATATCAATTCAATTTGACCGCCTTTTTTTTAATTAGGATGCCTACAAACTCGGGAACTATAGAGTAATGAAATGAACTGACGCATTCGTCCCCTTGAATGCGGAAAATTTCACGAATTCTTCATCAGTGAGTCGAACTCACGCCTTTGAACCCATTTTCAGAGCCAAACTTCTGGGCTCTATGATCATACTTTTGTTCCTCACAAAATGAGCGTAAAACGATAACTGGTCGTTACTCACCTAAGTTTAGAGATTTTGTTCGCCGTATCAGCTGAAAAAATCATATTTTCTCCCTGTTCGTTTTTCTCCACATTTTTTTCGATTTTCTCTGAAGTCAAACTGAAAATTCTACCCGTGTACGTTGAAACCAAGACTTCATCAAAACCTCCAGTATTCAGTATACCACACTGCACTGCAGTCACACTCTCATTACAGTTCTGCAAAAAAACCTGGGAATTCTCGGTAGCAATTAAGGAAATATATAAACTTACATAAGAAAATATGAGGAGCGATGCATCGTTTGGATCAGAAATATTTATATTGTATATTTCTATGTTACCATCTTGTTTTCCGATGACTAAATTGTTATTGCCATCCCCAGTCAAGTCATAGCTGTCTATACATGATATATTGCTAGAAGTTTCTCCATTGACAATCAACCATCTTTCGAAACCTTGAGAACTAGATGAAAAATTAGTTAGAGTTTATTTTGATTTATAATCATGAATCGACAAACGAGAATTTATGGGGGATAAACAGATGAAGTTTGTATTATTTTATCCTCCTTTCTTCATCTCTTTCATTTTCTGAACGAATACAATGAGAGGTATGACGATGACTTTGACTTTTGAACACAAAGCAGAATTACAGCGAGAATCGAGTTTAACTTTACAATGCACTCAATTTGGGTGCATAGTTTCCATAGTAAAGGCAAATAAAACACTATTCCAGATAAAATTACTTAGGTGATTTTTAATATATCCTCAACATGTTTCGAGCGATTAACAGCTCATCTTCAGGAGAAAAATCACAGAAGTGAAGTTGAAAAAACGAAAGAAACTATGGAGAAACAGTAATATAGCCAAATATAAAATGACGAAAGTATAAAACTGAATGTAATACAATAACCTAAAAAAAAAAACAATGACAAAACAAAGACAAAAGAGGAAAAAGGGGGCACACATAACTGCATGCTTGATAAAAGTAGTTCCGAAGGCATGAATGAATATTAAATTGAATCACGAAAGTGATGCAGTTTTTTGCGGAGTTACCGAAAAGTGAATCTCAACCGCAGATTGACATTTTATTGATAACTACCTGTCTTAAGGCAAAAGGTAAAGGAGATTTAAGTATTTGGGTATTTACTTTTTCACATCCAGAAGTCCTACTCGTCCGTCTTGAGTACCAAATAAGACATACTTCTCCTCATCTTGCTCTAAAACATGAAGGACTGTAGGTGCGCTGTCTACCTCCATGCTGAGTGTTACTCGACCATGTTCTAATACCCTTATCATGCGTCCTTCGCAGGCGATCAATGAGATAAGTCTTCCAGTCTAGAACATTTCAATATCTTTAAAAACTTGTTGTAAGTCAAATAACAAGAAAAAATGGTTTGAAGTTTACCTGTTCTTGATGGAAAGCGATAACATCTACAATTTTATCACCACATAGGTAAGCTCCAATCTCTTTACAATCCCTATAATGATTATATATGTGATTGCCACATAAGAAGAGATCGTTTTCCAAAACGAACCTGAAGCATAAATGATACTGATCAGAAATTTTGAAAATCTATAATATAAGTATAATGGATTCATTTAGAATGAATTTAAGTGGGAAAACTTAGGTTTAGTTTCATTACAACTTCCATTCCTGGCTTTAAAGATTGTTCCATTCTAATCCACAGACAGATTTACCAGTAAAGACCTTAAGACTACGAGGATAGCTACTCAAGTTTTCAGATATAGCAACAATGATGTGAAGAAAGCAAATTCGATATTGTCATCATAGAGGTTAGTATTTTTAATGGCGTAAATATTCGATTACGATTATTGTGTTCTCAAACCACAATTCACATTTGATAGGCTTATAATACGTTGTGAAGACGAGAAAATTTTCAACATCTTAGCGGATTTGATATGGGGCCATTACTGAGCTTGCGCAAGGCTGGTTGGACTGGTTTGAGAAATAGCCACGAGGTTGCACATAAGGGTAAAAGGCAGTAGACGAAGATTTAAAGGTTAAAGATGTGTCAGAGGAAAAATCCCACCTCGAGATCGCCGCCTTAGGCTTTTGGCTCTATGAAACCGCTCCATTTCCATAATCCTCAAGGTCAACTGCGGGCCAATAGTTTGCAGAGCATGAGAGGCCATTTACATCCTGTTTATCGCCGGATCAGAAGTTTTGGATATACTTCATACCGTCTTCAATTTGTCCACCTAGTCACCGAAGTGATTGACTGTCTTGGTGCAGACAGCGGCTGAACTGGGACTTTGAATGGAATGGAATAACATTATCTTTAGTAATAAGAATTGAATTCAGATGCATACCACCCGCCAATATAAATGTCACGATTTGAATTGAACTAGCCAATTTGCCATCGTCAGGACAACTAGATGGATAACATTCTACCGAAGAAAAGCAGATTCTGACCAGGGTTTCGGTCTCATTTCACCTCGTCAGAGCACCACAGCTCATTCTCCGATGGAAAAACTTTTGGAATTGATGGACTCTAATGAAAAACTGGCAGACGCTTCTGAGTATTATCGAGTCGTACTCGGGCGCCACCCATGCAGTATGAAACGAGATCCGATTCATACCTCTCCAGATCGAAACACAGAAGAAAACAATGGCATATGTCCCATATTTTCTCTAATTCATTATGCTGGTAGGGCTAATGTACACAACATACGTGTAAGAATTGAGAAGGTGGGAACACGTTCAGTTCACGGCGGAATTGATGCCAGCGGTAAAATAATGAAGTTATAACGCCTCAAGGCAATGAATACAATAATAAGAATTAAATTCAGATGCATACCACCCGCCGATATGAATATCAACGAGTGTTACGATCCGAATTGAATTGCCAATTTGCCATCATCAGGACAACTAAATGGATAACGTTCCACCGAACTACTAGGTACATGCTACTATTGAACATACAATTCTTTGAGATTCACTTAATTTGATTCCTATGGATCAAATAGTTAAAAAAATATTAAAATTGAATCATTTCTGAATAATATGTGAATGAAATTGGCATTATTGTCCGTTACATCAACTTCAATGTATTGAATGTGAACAAGTCCATTTAAAAATGCATATGATTCAATAGGTAAACTAAACATGTTCTTCATTACCCAAAGATGATGAAAAAAACTTTCCAAAAATATACTGATGCCTAAATTAGGATATATAAAGTATTTTTTCTAATTTTGACATATAAAGTAGCACTTTTTAAAACTCATTGACGTTTTGAAACGTTTTACATTTTCTAACCAGTTACGAAAAGTAAAATATTTCGCAATTGATGATGAAAAGATACTTGCTACCATAGTAACGGAGTGAAAAATTAAATATTTCCGTCACTGGATGCTTGTTCAGCCAAGGGACGCATGTAATGCTTGTATAGACGTTATTGGTACTTTCATAATTCGACTTCATAGTAACATCCTATTCAAAATTAGAAAAAACATTGTGTGCAACACATTGGGAAACACTATTTTTCTTTTTTCGGGTTCTTTTGCTCAACGAGCGAAGCGCTCATTACGAAAAATTGTGCTTTCCCCAACTAGTTGCACAAATATCTATTCAAACATTCAAATTCAATCTTCAAAATTTCAAATGACAGAACACAAATCACTACTTGTCCTTCAAATGAAGTTGAGGGAAATCTACCTTTTTCCAGCGTCATCTATATATTGAAAGAAACACCCTGATGGGTGTTTTAATATTCACCCCAAGTTAATAGAGGGCGCAGAAAAACGATTTAGTCTCGTAGTATGGAAGTTTCCAATCTACATCACTCTAATCTATAGAGTAAATAAAAATGAATATTTTGATTTTCAATGTATGTGAGGATGAGAGAACGGTGTTTCTTACATAGATACAATTGGCTCTGTCATGCAAGAGTCGAAAGTAAGGAATAATTTCCCCTTTCTTGTATATCCGTGGACCTCACTATCCAAGGCTACGAAAATTTTATCAGTTGACGTCCCTTAAAAAAAGAATTCAAGATTTTTTATCGTGAATGAAATCAATTAACCTACCCATAGCACCTCCGAGTCTAAGAGATGTGATTTCTGAACCAGGTAAGGTTTTGAAAACCAAAGAAATGTCTTCCTTTTTTATGCTGAAAACTTGAAGAATGCCATCCTTGTCAGCTACAGCCACCTGAAAAACAATAACTAGAATTTCTACGAGGTTCTCATCATGAGAAAAGGACCAAAAGTATTGCTAGATCTTCATTAACTTTAACGAGTGGTTCTATTATAATATTATTTTATTAGAAATATCCCGTTCTGCCTCATATATGCAATGTTTTATCAAACGCTTACGTGAAACAAACTGTACAGACTCAATGGACTCAGATCAATTTGGTAATATTTTAGAAAGCAACAGATAATGGAATAGATGATGTTTCTATTTTAATTTCATATGAAAGAATATCTTTCACTAGTGGCTTAGAAACTGCTTCACTCATACGTTGATCAAATCACACATTTCTTGTCTTTTTCTTTTATTTACAGAAATATTCAATTTTCACTGATAATTAGGTAAAAAAGCCAAGAGTTCTTAGAAA
Organism: Coccinella septempunctata; assembly: GCF_907165205.1. Lineage (NCBI taxonomy): Eukaryota > Metazoa > Arthropoda > Insecta > Coleoptera > Coccinellidae > Coccinella > Coccinella septempunctata. Next base: position 25,051,124 of record NC_058191.1, on the reverse strand, counting down.
TCTTTTCACTATTTCAAATATCCCACATCTGAAACTGATTACCTATATTTTGGGCTCCATTCAAGAAACAAACTTTATTTCAAATTAATCTGGAAATATTATTATGTAGTGTCAGTGACTGTAGTTAGTTTCGATTACCTTTTGAGGTTCCTTCAGATAATTCGAAGGTAGCAACTTCATGCAATTCCTAGATGTTAAACCAACAATGGTATAATCAAGTCTGGAAAGATCCAATTCCATGACACTCCTAGAATTCACCTGAAGAAATTATACTTCTTTACCACTGAAACCACTACTGCTCTCCACACTGAAGAATTTTTTTGTTTGTATTGCACCCAAGTTGCTAAGTAGCGCCCCTGGGTACGGGGTGTACACAATAAACATTTTCTGTTCAAATCCGTTTTAATTCATTTAAAACAGTAATTGGGTGAAACATGCTGAGATGAGAATTACCTAGTACCTAGATGAATATTTCTTTTTGATGAAATATAATAGAAATGCATGCCATTGTTCGAAGGATTGATATTCACCTTCCATAAGATAAGATCCTGCATGACTGTTTATTAGGCAAATTTTCAATCTCTCATGTCTTCAGAATAATATTTTGTGGAAGGAGTACGTCTGCAGAGGTATTTATTATGCAAAAGTTTGCCATCAGAACAATTTTGGAATGATATTTGAAGAATCACACGTAAAGGTACCTTCATTTAAGAAGAATAATATTCTTACCATGACGAGCCTATAAATTCATAAAGTTCTATTATTTTTCCATAGAATTAACAATTTTTTGTTAAGTTTGAGAATTGGAATGCTACACGTAAAATCAATGATTATATTTTCCCCTCACCCAACAAACACAATATACAGCAACTGTACAAATACTGCACTACAAGTGCCACCAGAATGCAGCACTGAGATTGCTGTACTGTAACTGCACAGTTTCTGTATTGATAATTCTGCATTTTCAAAACGCAGTTCTTGATGTACAGTAACTGCACAGTCTCTGTATTGATAATTCTGCATTTTGAAAACGCAGTTTTTGATTTACAGTGACTGCACAGTTTCTGTATTGATAATTCTGCATTTTCAAAACGAAGTATTTGATTTACAGTGACTGCATAGTTTCTGTATTGATAATTCTGCATTTTCAAAACGCAGTTTTTGATGTACAGTAACTGCACAGTTTCTGTATTGATAATTCTGCATTTTCAAAACGCAGTTTTTGATGTACAGTAACTGCACAGTTTCTGTATTGATAATTCTGCGTTTTCAAAACGCAGTTTTTGATGTACAGTAACTGCACAGTTTCTGTATTGATAATTCTGCATTTTCAAAACGCAGTATTTGATATACAGTGACTGCACAGTTTCTGTACTTGCAATTCTTCATTTCAAAAATGGAGTATTAGATATAGAGTTAATAATAGAATCTAGAGTAATAATTCATAGGAATTCCTAAAACTTAAACATATACCTTCTTCAAGAAGTTGAAAATTCGATTATGAAGGTTAAAGAGACATTTCATAAACAGATTTAATTCAATAATTGAAGACTCCTTTCATTACCAAAATATGGATTATACCCATGGTAGAAGAATACTTCATCGCACCATGGTGGTACCAGAATTAGCCAAATGATGGCATCACTGCTTTTGACGGTTGCGATCACAAGGTAGCATACACGTCATAGACATAACCCCAGTTTAGTCTATGATACACGTCTATTGCGGTGCAGCATACGCCAAACGATGGCGCCACCGGCGACGCACTACTCTATATCCTCTATGTAACCGGCGTTTATAGCAAAGAGTTCCTCTTTGTTTATAGCAGGCATGAACTACGCTGCTTCGACGATTGTCGAAGGTAACTCCTATGGTTCATTAACCTCCACCCTCAAGAGCAGGCCATTCCTCAAATAGCGTGAACTCACCTTTGCGCTTACCGCCAAAATATCAAGTGAAATTGAAAATTTCTAATTTGCAGAATAGATATTCTGTTTATAACTAGGAAACTTCTCTAATAGAATATTGTTTCGTAATTGCAAGTTTCGATATAGTTTTTACACAGTGACTGCTACATTTAAAGTGCAGCTTACTATACAGTTTGAGCACAGTGTCTATTGTATATAAAATACAGCTTGCTGTACAGTTCTTGCGTGAACAAACTCCATATAAAATACAGCTAGCTGTACAGTTTTTTGCACAGTGACCACTGCATTTAAAGTACAACTGTATAGTTGTAGCACGTAACTGCTGCATTTGAATTGCAGCTTGCTGTACAGTGGATTGCAATGCCATCGCTGTTTTCGAAGTGCAGCTGTGGCTGCATGTCGAATGCAGTGTGTACTGTACAGTGACTGCAAAGTCCACCGGGACATATATGGTCCTTTTTGGTGCAGTTATTGCATTGCCGTAACTGCAGTCAATTGAAGCAACGAAGTACAGTTTTTGTACAGTGACTGCATTTCAGTGTTTGCTGGGCATAATAACAGAACAGATATGATCATAAAATTATTCAACTACTTACAGAAAAACAAGAATTTCGAATTTTCTGAAAACAAGTTTTCCTATTGTTGTTAAGTGTAAACCATTCACAATACTTATTTGAATGAAAAAAAATTGTAGTCAGTTGTTAAATGCATGGTTTTCTTATAGAGGTTTTATGCTGCAGCGAAAATGAAATGTAATCAAGATATTTTTCCCAGTTATGTTCATTTGTATTCTATAGTTCGACTTGTTTTTCTCTTCTTATTGTAAATATACTTAACATCTTGATTTTCCGGCATTAAAATGAAAATTCATTTATTTATTTTAATTTCAATTTCTGATTCGAGAGGGAACAAATTTTCCGCTCTTTGCATCCCGTTAAGGTAAAATGAACACTCGTCCGAAAAACAGATATCGAACATGTATATTCGATTACCGTTAATCATTTTACTGACCACTTCACAGAACTGTAGTCGGCGATCGGGATTATCCTTATTCATTTCCTGAACCAATCGTATCTTATAAGGATGGAATTTATGTTGTTTAAGGATTTTCATGATTGTTGCGCGTGAAACAACATATACATCGGGCAATTTTCACTTAAGGTCGGATCCATTGCTACATGACCTAAGATAGACACTTCCCTCGCTTCGTCTCTTTCATTCACCCTCTTTCTGTTTCCGACTGAAGCAGTAGCATCAAATTTGGCAACAAGTTGTACAACGTAAGCAGCGGATACATTTTTTTAGGATGTCATTGGTTAAATGAAGCCATTGTTGTTCTCGAAGAGTCGTTATTTCTAAAAAATTATCATTGTTACCCTTTCTTCTACGAAATACACCATTTTAATTCTTCTACAAATTTACAATAGCTTTGACACACTTGTCTCTTCTTGAAAATTGACCATAGACTAAGGTAAATCAAAAACATGGACCGTCTTCTCTTTTGGACAAAAAATTAACAACATAACTACTAAATACCTTTGAAATATGTCGATTACGAATAATATTCTCGATATAAAATCCACATTGCCTCTTTACTATTTTCGATCTCATTTCATTAACGAAAAGTTGTCGAATCCGGTCCGAGCGATTTTCCACATTTTCATCTTAACGTCGGCAAATCGAGGTGTGAAGTTATCGTTGGACCATCCTGTATAATTCGTGTATGTAAGTCAATGATTTGGGAAATAAAAATAATTATCTATTCTATTCTATACTAAGAAATTAGATGAAACCAAGGTTTTTGGTATAGATTAGATACCCATCTCATCAGTTTTTATTTTCCAAAGACGAACATGTATACCTAACAGCTGAAAAATTATAGATTTCTGCAGTGGGATCGGCAACAAAAGGTATTTGTTGGGATAGGAATTGGGTTCTTTTTAACAAACCTTCTTTGAAGAACCTCTTTATTGAATTTAAATGAATTAGACTTCTAAAAAACGAAAAAACGAACTAAAAAGAAGAAGAAAATTGTAATTTAAAAACAGTTACAATAATTGGAAGTGCAAATATCAATTAAGGTAAATGTACCTTATTTAATCAGTGTCACATTTTGTTACATTCGGAGGTTTTCATTTTATGGCATTTTATGGCAAGATAAAAATTTCCATGGACGGATATGAAAAATCTGTTATTTGAATGTAAAGCACATTTGTGAACAATTTTCGCCCATTCTCACTATCAAAAATTATTCGACAGTCGAGCGCTGTTGTTGTAGTAGGTATATCCTAATAAGGCCAGTGACTTATAGGGTTTCATATTTACTTCAAAATGACACTCTCAAAGAAAAAAACTACATACGGGGTGTTTTCAAAGGTGAGGGTTTTTTTTGGCAAAAGGTAGATGGTTCAGTACCAAGTTCATCAGGTCACTTTTGAGAGAATCATAATTGTTGTATCGGCGTGCAATTTAGTTTTGTTTAGGTGATTTTTGGTGAAACGCTTCATTTTGACCAGTTCTACCTTCTGTTGAAAAAAACACTCACCTTCAAATACACCCTGTATAAACGAATGTCAATTCAATTTAGTGTATGTAGACTTGCTTGTAAAATGATTTAGAATTAATTTTTTATTCAATTACAAAATGATAGAAGAATCCAAATCCTATTATTAATAGACCATTCATCAAAAATTTCTCTTCTTCCTTCAAATTACTCCTTAGGCTGGCCGTAAATAGTTCTAATAGACTCAATAGAGCCTTGACACATTCCTCAATCCTCAGCAGTTCCCCCATTTATGGACCATTCTGAAGAGCTTGCTTTAGGATGATAATCGGTAATCAGTACTAAGTGCACTCTATAACGTTCCCGAAACACTTTTATCTCATTACCTACTCCGAAGAACAATTATTGTTATTATCCCAATAGAGAGCAACTCAGGAAGGAACGTAAAGGAAAGTATCCGAATTAGTCGAATCTCAACTTAGCGAAAAAGTTTCAGATACGAAACCGCCTGACAAATATCCAAGACGGCTGAAAGATATGCCGAAAATGAACGCGTGAAGGGAGAGAGTGATTGTCCTCATTGCCTCTGGACAGGAGTCCATTCTGTACTGAACGAACAAGGGAAATCGTCTATTCCACCAAGGTTATTGATTTAGCATTGTTTCTCGTTCATCGGCATAACAAACACCTTAATTCTTTAGGAAAAGTTTATGCGTAAGATGAAAAAAACCTCGAGCATTGTTCTACAAAATAGTAGATACCTAAGATATGAATTGTTTGCCTTACTTATTACCCAGTGTATATTGCCATAATGCGATTTGACGAATTAGTCTTTAAGTAGGCTATGAAATTTTGAATGTTGATATTATGTATATAAACATGTAGTTGGTACCACCACATTTTTTTTTCGAAAAGTGTAAAATATGTAATTGACGAAGAGGTCTGAAAATATTTTAGGGAAAAAGTTCTTTATCGGAAACTCCAACGTGCAAATTTTCAGCACGAAATTGTGATTAGTTTTCCTTAAACGTCTAATAGGCCATTGCGGTGAATCGGTCTGTACCAATATTACATATTTTTTTTACGAATATTCCCTTACTGATATAAGTTTCATCCTTCATCATTTTCTCGCACTAGTGTAGAAAAATCTATCAATCTTATGTTCGAAGAGAAGTAGCCCGAGGACTGAGCCCTGGGGAACACCCAATTCCAATCTTCGGGAACAGGAGTCACCTAGCTTAACCATCATAGATCGGTTAGAGAGAAAACTTCGAATCCATACTCCTCTAAAACCCATTTGATACATTTTGTCGATAAGAAACCCAGGTTGATAATAATGAATGCTGATTTATTGTTCTCTCATGATCACCTCATTTATTTGAAAAAAAAAATTAAATGAACTGATATTTCATTTTTCAAGTCAACTCTGATTTTAACGTCACACGTACATATGACTTATTACTGTTGTCGAGTTTCAGATGAATGAATCCTCATATTCTCCAGGGTGGACCCTGGAATTAGTAGTTTTCCTCCAGAACACGATGTGATCTTCTCAGATATGGTTCAACGGTCAGTGGTAAACCATTACACTGGTTGACAGTCTCTCGTCCTGGTTCCACCCTGGAAGGTTATCGTGTACTTTCTTAATTGGTATGCTCTGCTCCTTATATTTTGTACTCTTATTGATATATTCCTAATTTATTAGTCTTGCTCGATGTACAGATTATTTCAAGCTCAGACCCTCTGCTCTTCTCGAAACCAACGATTAGTGGTTTTCCTCATTAGTACTCTCATTATGTAACTCTTATAATTTATCAATTGTATCTCCTATTTTTCTGATGGACGTTCTAATCGTGCGCACTTGCACTCTTCAAGACCAACGTTATTTATATTAATTATAATATTCTTCCTTTGCTCATATTTGAATTATAATATTATTGCTCTGCTAATTATAATATTATTGCTCGACTTACATTTAATGTATTCATCTCAATGATGACCACGACCAGACTTCAATTTAGGTTTCACCTCTTGTCCTATTTCATTATTACAACTCCACCTAATTAAAATTCATTATTCTAACCTTCTGTTTTTCTGATGAAATAAAACTTATCTTGATAGTCGAAATTGATTCCTCACATAACTCTTGGTGAAACATGACGAATTGAATTAGGTAAAAACGAAGAGAAGAAAACACTTGATTTAGTTTCACAATTTTTAATTAAAATATTTGTTGACACGCGTGTTTCGGGTTTTACCCCATTTTCAAAACTGAGTACATAAAAACAGAAAGAACACATTCATATAATAATCAAATAGCACATGTTAAAATCGGAGACTGGCGAAAATCTAATTGATCGTTTTCAATTGGGAGATTTTTTTTTGGGCTGAAGATATTTCTAGGATTTCTAAAAGATCTAAACGTTTACCTTTATCACCTTTATGTAGAAGTTTTACATTATTAAAATCTATGAAGTGGTTGACAGTAATGCAATGATTAGAGAAACCAGTTGTTGATTTATTCTGTAGAATAGATCTTTTATGATCCTCAAGTCTAACCCCGAGAGAACGGTCAGTTTGACCTACAGTCCCTGGCCATATTATTAGACGCATTGATTCGATGCAAAATCTCGATATTGAATTATTAAATTGAATGTATATGTTACATATACTTCATCTGTAAATGGTTTTCACATATAATATATCATATTCAATAAAAAATATTGATTTGTTGATGGTTAAACATGAAATTCTAATATTTTGCTGAGCCACCCTGTGTAGCTATGAGAGCTTCATACTATCAATGCAGAATTGTTCGGTTTGCTGCATTCGAAGATAATGATTTCACATGTGGATTATCGAAATAACGTCCGAACCTGCAGAATGCAAGACGTCCACTGGAATGCATAGTACTGATTCATACTTAAGTACTAATACTACAACATCAAAAATAAATGCCAAATAGAACAATTTAATGAGAGTCGTAGATGAAACTAACATTCTGTGGAAATGAAATTCAAATATTCTGCTTTTTCCTCGAGCAATACCAGTAAATATAAAAAAAATCCTCAGTGCGTCTAATAAACTGGCCAGGGACTGTATGTAAAATGCAGGGCATTCATCACATAACAGCAAATATACACCACTTAACTGCAAATTAGTCAGTCCTTCCTTGCCATTAAAAAATATTGATCTTAAATTCTTCTTATTGGTACATATAACATCAATTTCATTTTTTCTTATTCTTTTACGAAGTTTTTCACTGAGAGATGACGCACTTGCCCCAACTTATCTTAAATCCTTTATTTTCTCTGAAATGATTGCGTGCAAATATGAAAAATAACATACAAAATAAATAAATTGGTATGGGCTCGAAAATATGTGCAACGTAGTCTTATCGATGCAGAATAACGAATTCTTGTTCAATATGAAAAATTCCCATTTTCTCTAAACATAATCAAATTTATCCTTGGTGGAATTGTCTCTTTTCGGTTCGAACCTCCTTGCGGCAATTTGTCCAAGGAGCAGTGAGCTGGCGTCGCCCCCCTCCAGGATTCATCCGGCTACCCCAAGGGACCGGCCTAACTACAGACCGTTCCTTTCCCCACCGTCTTCTTCTTCTTCTTTGGACTCTCCGTAATAAACATCCATCACAGTGTTTACTTTTCACCCTGTGCACCTCGAGCACTTCGCCCGCCGAGGCTGCTTCTGGAAAATTTCCTTGTTAATTTTACGAGAGAGGCCCTTTCGTAAGAGGGTGAATTTTTCGTGAGTTTTATAAGGGAGAACTGAGGGTAACGTTCTGATTTTCCGCACGTTCATAATTTTTCCTTTGTACTCGAAGGAGGGACATCATAATGAGAATGTGAAAGAGGTAAGAATAATCAGCCGCAACTCGCTTACTTATCAAATTATTGAGAAGTTTTTAAGCTATGCTCAGACTGGAAATATGAAAATATTGAAACCTTCATCGGTTTACGGCCATACCACGCTGACAATGCCAGTTCTCGTCCTTTAGTCCTTAACATCATTGTAGAAGTTCAGTGTTGATCTGAATTTTCAAGATATACAGAGTCGCCAACTTACAACAAAACAAAGTCATGTCGAGGAACTAGAAATTACCCGTTTCTCTGAATAAAAATTACCGAGGAAACTACTTATAACTCCTGTCAGTGGCGGCTCGTGATCTAGTTCACTAGGGGGCTACTTTTAGAATAATAATAAAAATATGAAATTTTAAAACCAGTTTCCCGCAAAATTTGATGCAATTTATAATTCTTTTTAAAACATACCTGTTTTTATCTACTTGCTCGTTGTGCTTAATAATATTATTCCGGTAAGCTGAATCTAATTAGTCGTAACCTTTTCTATTGGTGAACACTATTTATCCAGCCCTCGTCCAAGTTAGGTTGTCTATGATCCAAGTATCGGAGAATGCAAAAGAACATCAAACATCCAAAAAGATAGCGCACCAGCTCATTTCGTTCAACCAGTGCGTCAATTCTTAAATGAAAATTTTCCTCATATGAAAAAAGGGGATATTGAGTGGCCATCCAGATCACCTTATCTGGCTCCACTGGACTTTTTTCTATGGGGTCTCCTGAAATCCAAGATTTACGCTACCCAGTCACTGGATGATTTGCGAATTCGGATCATTCATGAATGCTGTCAAATTACACCAGAAATGGAGTTAAGTGAACGTTTTCAGCATTCCTACTGAATGGGACTGAATGGCGCCATTTTCAGGATTTAATCACAAAAGTATTTTACCTGTCATTTCGTAATCGATGGAAATTTTGGAGCGAAATGTCGGGATCAGATAGTACTCGATAAGATCTCAACATGAGGTATCGCAAAACTCCTCATGTCCTCATCCCTATTCAAAATCAAAGGGTTGTGCTCACGTTGCAGTTACGGGAATGCAAAGAGCGAAAAAGTTGATCCCACCCGAAGCAGAAATTGTCGGGTATTAGCGATTTTCCACATTTTTATTTTGAAGCTGGAAAATCGAGGAGTTTAATTTTCGTTGGATCACACTGTAATATGTCCATAAATTATTCATTGTGGGGAATCAGTGCATGGATAGGAACGCATGGTCCAATTGCCTGGCCAGCAAGATCACCAGATCTCAATCCCTTGGATTTTTTTGTATGGGGACATGCTGAAAATAGAATTCTCAAAACCACAGTCATAAATCAGGCTGATGTAGATCAGAGGGTCATGCGGGAACACCATCAGAGACATTTCTCACGTTATTCTGTTGAATGCAGTGAATTCTGTTAGAATTAGATGTCGAATTTGTTTACGCAATTTGAGAACTTTTTATGAGTTATATTGAAATTATAATTACTTATTCTCCTCGATATTTATTCAAATTGAGTGTGACAAAAACATTGATAAAAACAAGGTGCCTGTGACTGTCATTTGATGTCAAATTAATTATTAACGAAATCGGCTAGATTTCACCAGTGAATTAGGTACGTGGTCTGAATGTTAGTGTTCAGTATAATCAAGAATGGATAGTGATAGCGATATTGATAACAGTAACACTTCACCAGAGCTCAGGGAATTGACAATTAAGGATTCCTAGATGAGGCTATAAAACGGGTAACTTTTTACTTTCATAAAGGTATGTGGGATCGACTAAGATGTCTAAAACACTGGTGTGTGCACTTTTTGCAAGCATCAACATTTCAGCAAATCGGGGATATGAGATCAGTTACGTGGCGGCGCCACCATGTCATTTGCTTCGTTCTATCCTTTTTCTACCAAAGGAAGTCCAATGATACTATCTCATTTTATGTTGTTTTGCGTTGATATCGAATATCGATCAACGAGTTCAAAATATGAACTGGTCCATTTTGTCAGCTGTTACGGAATATTTGTGATTTACAGTTTAATTTTCGTTGTAAAAACAAATCTGTCAATATTTCAACACTATCGAAGGGTTTGAAGGAGTTTTCTATTCTTCTTCAAGATAATTTCTGTTTGACAAATTGTACTCGTGAGGAGGGTAATTCAATATGATTTTAATGAAACACAGTTGATTGGTCAAATATCCAATATATTCAGTTGACGGAAAGGGAATTTTCACTATATCTACTCGTGAACAATATTTGAAGAAAAGGGTCGAATAGATTACATATTTCCAATACAGTTCCTTTGAAATATTGCTGAAGTTGCCATAAAACTTAGCTATATCCGTCCCGAATGTTCGTTCATCTGATTAGGTTCTGCCTTAAATTTCAACAACACCGAATTCTTAGCTGTAGTACTTATAATACTATAGTCCATATAGAAAACTGAACAACATTGACATGTTGAATAAATGCATGTTCTACACCCTTTCTCGAAACTAACACATTTTCACACACCAATAATCGCGTATAAATACAACATATTTGTAAGTCGTAGGAAAGTATTCAAATTATTTTCAAATATCAATTGACAATGCTCTGTCAACTTCTAAACAGCGCTACCTACAGTGGGAAAAACGAAACTGATCCCATATCCCCACGAAATTAAAAACGAAATCGAATCAGTGAATATGTTACGGGCAATGTAAATAATTGGGCATTGTTTATAATGCCCGGGCAATTTAAAAAGTGCCCAAAAGGATATGACAAAATGATAAATTATGTTGCAAATATTACATTGCCCGGTCATTATGTGTAATGCTAAAAATCAGGTGGGCAATTTGAAAATTATATATAATTCATATTTCTTATAAAAAATAACAAATTTTTGCATACCTAACTGACAAAGTAACAAACAAAACATAACAAATAAAATTTCACATGCTGACAAACAAACCGGTGGGATGAAATAAGTACAAACAAAACTTAAGTCCAAATAAAAATAATGTATTAGATATGTACGTACTTTCAAAATTTATATTCACACAAAATGTCAATACGTAGCAATACAGGCCAATACAGGCTCTATTCATTAGAGCAGCTTACACTTTGGTGACATTTCGAGTTACATAGCTTTTTTTCTTTACGACACTTGCGCTCGTTGGATTTACAGCTACCTTTACAGCCACATCGACTATAGCCTGTCTTGGATGACAATCTAGCACATTCTCTTAGTTAAATCTCTATCTGTGGAATATCTTCGCCATTCTTTTCACATAGGTTGTCCCATTGGTGTCAATTAATCAAAGTGCCCAAAGAAATAATAGCGGTATTTATAATGATCGGGCAATGTGAGAAATTATTTTGAAATAATTCAAATTTATCAAATTGCCCGATTTTAATGGTCATTATTCATAATAACCAAGCATTATGAATACTGACCTAAATAATTACATTGCCCATAACAAATACACCAGAGTTTTAGACATCTTAGGATCGACGAAAAAATTTAATATACACCTCGGCAAAAAAACTGTCTCTATTGTCTCGAGTGCTTGCTATCCTCGGCTGCGCCTCGGCTATCAATTTACAGGCTCGACTGTAATAGACAGTTTTTCGTCCTTGGTGCAATTTCTCGGCAGGGACTTTTCGTAGCTCACCTTCAATTAGCCACTCACATGGTCGCCATGAAAAGTGACACTTCTCCTCTATGAAATAATATATAGTCCATTCAAGAATGATTGACATCTCGGATAGCTATAGAAAATCAAATTTGAGTTGGCAATAGACCAAAAGTTAAGATTGTGTGTTGCGGTATTCAGGTTCGTATGGTGAATATTATAGATCTACTAGCTGACCCGGCAAACGTTGTTTTGCCATATAAATAATTTCCATGTTGTATCATAAAAAAATAGAAATTAAAACTTTTGTCTAAAAAATAAAAAAAAATTTAGGGGTGGACTACCCCTAACATTTAGGGGGATGAAAAATAGATGTTGGCCGATTCTCATAGATAGCTGACCCGGCAAACGTTGTTTTGCCATATAAATAATTTCCTTATGATTAAATTACTAAAATGGCTATTAAAAAATAAGGGTTGATCGTAGAAGGGTGATCATTTGAGGATTGTATGTATTTTTGTATGTTGTATCATAAAAAAATAGAAATTAAAAATTTTGTCTAAAAAATACAAAAAAAAAATTTAGGGGTGGACTACCCCTAACATTTAGGGGGATGAAAAATAGATGTTGGCCGATTCTCATAGATAGCTGACCCGGCAAACGTTGTTTTGCCATATAAATAATTTCCTTATGATTAAATTACTAAAATGGCTATTAAAAAATAAGGGTTGATCGTAGAAGGGTGAAAATTGAGGATTGTATGTATTTTTGTATGTTGTATCATAAAAAAATAGAAATTAAAAATTTTGTCTAAAAAATACAAAAAAAAATTTAGGGGTGGACTACCCCTAACATTTAGGGGGATGAAAAATAGATGTTGGCCGATTCTCATAGATACCGGATAAGCACAAAAAATTTCATCAAAATCGGTCAAGCCGTTTCGGAGGAGTATGGTAACGAAAACTATGACACGAGAATTTTATATATTAGATTATGTATAGGTATCTGAATCTATGCACCGACTGACAATAATTTGAATTTTGTATTGATGTTTATGTTCTTAATTCTATCGTACAAATTGAAAACATACTTGTATCAATTTTTAATAATGATTTTTATGTATGTTTTTAAATATTTCTTCATTTCAATACTTTTCTAGGTTAATTTTATATTTTTCACTTCTGTAATTGAAACTATAGAAATAATTGAAGCGACCAGATAATAAGCTGTGTCTCGACTTTCAAGGCCTACTGGGATGTCAATCATTCTAGAATAGACTATATGACTATACTATTTTGCACATCAGATAATGCCGCTATTGTGCAGCATAATGCTATTTAATAGGAAGATAACAAATATTCCGCGATTCGTCCATAGCTACCACTAGTACCCCTCAGAAGATCTGTGAGTGTTCGGAGAACCAGTTGTGTTCTGTGTAGGCTTTGATAGTGTAAAATGAAAGAGTATATCAGGGAAAAGTAATGGATGGATCATATTTTCAATAAAATGGATATGGAATGTATTATTCTCTTCCAATAAATTTCTGAATTTTGATGGCATAAACCAACCCTTTTGCGACAAACCAATTCAAATATATGCGACATTTAGGGAGAGCACGGACTTTCCTCTAAACCAAGTGGCTGTATTATTAAAAAGAGAAAAATTGATTTTTCCCCATCGTAGGCGACGTGAAGAGGAAAAACAAAAGGAATATCGGCGCACATCATTGCGGCTTTTCCGGCGTCTGTTTTGATATAATATAAGCGAATTCTTCGCTCCGGCAATCGGGAAAGAGTGTTCTGCTTCCCCGTTTTCCTTTTTCCTCCCTCCTCTACGCCAGATATGACGGCCGTAAAGTCTGAGTCGACCCGACGTTCCTCTTTTAATAAGCTTTATTATTATATCGGAACTGTCGACTTCTGCTCAATTTTCTTTCTGTTTTCCCGGTTTCCGGATCGGGTCTGTTGCTCGCCTCTTCGAGCGTTAATTTGTCGGATATTCGACCTATATTCCGTTTGCACTTCGTGCGGTGCTTGAACCCGTTAATTCTTATTTAATTCATTTGCAATTCTCCTTCTTTTGAGTCTCTCATAAGTCAAGTTATATATTTTTATTGGTCTGGTTATCTTAATTCTGCTAGTTTTGAAACCATCAAGCTATGTTTTATACCGCACAAAATGAGGACGCGGTTGACCAGTTTCATTTTTTTTTTATTTCAATTTCCAACAACTGAAGCTAGAATATTGTTGTTGAAGTTACTAAATTGTTATGGCGAGTTTCTAAAGACTAAAATCTATAAGAAAAAACAATCTTATTGGCAGATCGCGTTCACGTGGTTGACGTCTGCCAGTTAGGGTTCATTTGTTAAGTCTTTGAGCTTACAACCCTTCATGAACCCCATCATGAGCAGCTTTGGATTGCTGAAGTGAAATTTGAAAGAAAAATCCAAGGGGCGCTATGTAATACATATTTGTTTTTTGGAAAAAAACTGCCCTAACACACAAAGAGCATGCGAGGCAAGAGTCAATTGTATAAACAACTTTGTAGATTAATATTATAATTATTCCAAATCTTCTACTTTTCATCAAAACTGAAAGTTCCTAACGACAGAGGAGGGGGTAACCATAAAATACCTCTATAGTCTATCCAAATCCGAGAGGCCAGCGTAAACAAACTGACGAACGCGTGATCGTATTTGAGGTACTCCTCTTATTGGTCAAAGCTTTAGGAACGCCATGTGTGCAGGCGAAAGTAAGAACCACTCTCCGCAGAACCGCATTACGTTTGATTCATTTTGTATGCGAATTGTTGTGCAGAACTGCAGAGGTCATTCATTGTTTTGTCTTTCGTAAATTGGTTTACAGTTGTAGCAAGTTATTCAAGTTACAAGCATTTAAGATAATGTCAAGTACTGATACTGCTGAGGAATCGCGTGTTGACTTAAGTCCTCCAAAAAAGAGACGTCTGAAACGACACTTCAGTGCCGAGATAAAAGAAATTATTTTGAATACTTATAAAATTGAGATGATTCAAAATGCAGGAATGTGTTTAAAGGACGTAGAACTCCGAGTTGCTGAGAGACTTGGCATTGGAGCTCGAAGTGTAAGGAGAATTATTTCTGAATACATAAATTCCGGTGTTCTATCACAGCCGGCAACAAATCAAAATCGGACCACCAAATGGGAGTCCTTATCAGATTTCGATAAAAATGTAATACGGCGAAAAGTTCACGAGTTTTTCTTCAGAAATGAACACCCGACTATAGAGAAAGTATTAAAAATAGTTAATGAAGACTCGAATTTGCCAAATTTTAAGAAGAGTACCTTCTCTATTATATTGAAAAAACTTAATTTCAAATATGGACGTCGCCAACGCAACAGTTTTTTAATGGATCGTGACGACATTAAATGTTGGAGAAGAAAGTATCTCACGAAAATTAGGGCCTTCCGTGATGAAAACAGGAAGATTTACTACTTGGATGAAACTTGGGTAAATGCCGGTCATACTAAATCCAAAGTGTGGACCGATGAAACGGTTACATCTTCTCGGCAAGCGTTACTTGCTGGACTATCTACTGGATTGAAAAATCCGTCTGGTAAGGTCTTGAATTTTGAGTTTAACCCTCGTTTGAACCTCGGTTTCATAAAGCTTGATCAGAGAATCAACGATGGATTGACGGATGAACGTCAATTAGTTTTCAGTCGATAAGTTGGTCATAAGCATTCGGAATATCATTCTTGCACCAAATAATTATCTATTCACGCCCATTTAATGATTCTCAACTGCTACTCCTCCAATATATTCGGAAATATGAAAGTTTCAATGATTTCCTTCGGGAAATCGAATGCCAAATTGTTGATCGAGCAATCAAAGTTTTGTGAAACTTGATGTAAGTACCTTTTTGGTGAAGAACAATTTCAACATTCTTTTTCAAATGTAGTGAATATATTTTTCCAGGCAAAGGGCAGAGAATTATAGTATGTCATATTGGCAGTGACACTGGTTTTTTAACTGGAGGACTCTGGACTTTCCAATCCAAAAAAACTGGTGACTACCATGAAGAAATGGATGGTCAGTCCTTCGAAAAGTGGTTTGAGGGTATACTTCCTAAATTGGAGGAAAATTCTGTAGTAGTTTTAGATAATGCTCCTTACCATTCAAGGAAAATGGAAAAAATTCCTAACTCACTATTCAGAAAGAGTGATATCCAACAATGGTTGAGGGAAAAAAATATTGATTTCACCCCTGGCCTCATAAAAGCGCAATTGTTGAAGATAGTCAGGCAGAACAAAGAAAAGTTTGAAAAATACATCGTGGATGAAACTGCAAAGGCCCAAAATATTACCGTTCTTAGATTACCGCCCTACCACTGCGAACTGAACCCTATTGAATTGATTTGGGCCGATGTCAAGAATTTTGTGGCAGATAAAAACACCACATTTAAAATGACTGACGTCCAAAATCTTTTTCAAGAGGCTCTCTCACGGGTTACTTCCGAAAGATGGAGAAAGTGTGTGGAACATGTCAAACAAAAAGTTGAGGTGAACATGTGGAAATTGGATAATATTATGGATGATATAACACCAGTCATCGTCAACTTAGAAGAAAGTTCTGCATCTTCTGACGACACTACGGACTAGTCACTTTTACAAAAAATATTGTAACACATTTATATACATAGTATGTATTAAAGTGGGAACTTTAGATTAATTGTTCATTACTGAGACTCGTAGATAAGCATAGGTACATATTTTTCACCGGAACTGGAACACATAAAAAGTTTTAAAATATAACGCTCTCGGAATAAAATTTATTAGTACACCTCTGCGTTATCACATTCTTGACGCGTGATCATTGCATGGTGCAATGTTTACCGCTGGCCTCTTGGATTTGGATATACTATAGTAACCTAACCGGTATTACGTTAAAAATCGCTTAATGTAAACATTGATGATATTGATCTCTATATCAAGATGAAAGAGTGATAACGCCTCAACTTAAGGCAATGAATCAATAATAAAATTAATTCAGATGCATACCTACCACATATCAGGGGTGGTATGCATTTGAATAAATTTTTATTATTGATTCATTCAAGAATTATACGTTCAGACACAGATTATCGTCCATAGTCTACTTCACGACGAATTCCTGTGAAAGCACGTTACTTATCGCAATATTTTAATGAAGAATAGGTTTTTATGCGTTGAAAGAGAACAAAATATTATGTATTTGACTATTTTGTTTTAGGGATAATAAAAAAAAAATTAATTAATTAATTTCAATCAACTGTATCAATAAAAAAAATAAAACTGAATCATCAAGTATTCGACCCCCATTTGGGGGTGAATACTCAATAATTGTACACGAAAACGAAATGACAAATGAGGAACCAAATATGGAACACATTTATGGAAAATAAACATCATCAGTCATCACATTGATAACAAAAATAGGCATGATCATCTATGGAATCGATATCAAATAAACTTAAATCAAAAATTGTAGTATATAGGTAAATAAAAAAAAAATGCACAATTCACTTGCAAAAGTCACAGATCCAAGTAACAAACTTTTGACCAGCATAATCATAATAAGCCCACAGTCCACACCTTATCCAGCTTCCTCAACTATTATCCGTGGAATATAATATTTGACAGAAAAAACATTCCGCATCAGAATCGTTAGGAGATAACTGGCCCATCAACCCATCAGCTTTACTTTCACTGTCTTCATCAAAGATCAAACTGATTAACATTCTGTTCCTCAGAATCTTCATCTACACAATCAGTATTATTTTCTTTTGTTCGTTGGTTTATCTTCCATATTCTTTGTCTTCGTCAATTTATTTACTTTTCTTGTCTTATTATGGAATATTCCATAATTAGGCATATCTAAGAATGTTTGGAATATTTGGAATTTTATAATAGTTCGAACTATAGTACCATTTTTTTCTCAAATCGCAATATTTTAATAACAGAGGGTCACAAAATGTTAAAATAAATATAATATCGATATATTCAATAGTAAAACACGTATGTAGACCTATACATAATATAATAACCGATAATATAAAACATGCTTTCAATAAACTTCGTCATCAATATTTTGTGCCTAAACTTAATTCTTAGCTTGTGCTGTACTATTTTCCAGATGAACTGTCAAATTATTATTATGAACTCTTTATTGCTGTAATAATATTTACAAAAGTGTGTAAATAAACATGTGCAATGGGTGGACATATCGCCAAGTGCGATGTCTTCCTGCCAACCCTCCTAACTCAAGACTACATGTAGGAGTTCGTGATTTGAGAAAATGAACACAATAATTCAATAATACAATAATACAATGGTGCTCCTGCTGGGACATAGGACGGAAGGGTCGAGGAAGGAGAAATGGGAAAAGGTATCCGAAGGAACGACATACCTAAGAAGAAGAAACGGACTGCAACAAGTGTCTTTTGAGACTCAACTTGAATGACCTGAAAGTGGGCTTACGTGATATCTCCACAGGTACACGATTCCAATGCTGAGGAAATCTGACAGAAAAACAGTTACGAGCAAAATTGGTGGAATGGGCGTTTATTCTCAAGGTGAGATTTGGAATGGCTCTCGTATGATGATCTTCACCTCCGAGGGGCCGGATATTGTTGTGTAAATAAGATGGTATACGACTTTTTAACACCCTATGGCCAAGAAGCAGCATATGCCAGATACGACGCTGACTAATGGGCAGCAGATTAAGAGCATCTCTGGACCGGCTAACGTGGTCAAATTTTCTCAAGTTATAAACAAATTTTATACCAGCGTTCTGCAAGCGATCGAGTTTGCCCAACTGGCCCACAGTAAGACCCATGAAGGCCACATCAGCATAGTCCAGTATGGGGAGCAACAGAGAGAAGAAAAGGGTCTTTCTCGTCTGGAAAGGTAGGAAGTTCCTCAAAAGTCGAAGCTGATGGAGGCACTGATAAAACCGTTTACTCATACTGGTGATTTGAGGATCCCAAGAAAGCGTCTCATCAATAATCAAACCCAGACTCCTAACCTCCGAAGAGTATGGAATCTTCTCTCCACAGAGAATAATCTCGTTGTCGTTTCTATTAACCATGTTCAGATGTCTTTTAGTACCAATGATGATGGATTGTGTTTTGGATGTGTTTAACACGAGACCCATACAGGAGGCAGCCGTCGCAATGGTTGAAAGATTCTCGTTTAGAAGTCGAACGCACTGAGCAAATTCCTCAACCCTGGCATGAATATATACTTGAAGATCGTCCGCGAATAGGTGATAGTTACATTTTATATGATGAGTTAGGGAGGAGATATAAAGGGAGAACAGTAGTGGGCCCAGAACGCTGCCCTGAGGAACCCCAGCCACCGTTCCCATCCACTCAGAGCAGTTCCCGTTCACAGTTACCGAGATTTCGCGTCCCCTGAGATAAGAGTTGAAAAAACCTACGGAATGCTCAGAAAAACCCAACACACGCAACCTGCCCAAAAGTATGTCAAAATCAATGGAATCAAATGCCTTACTAAAGTCTAAAAGTACAAGTACTGTGAGCATTTTTTTGTCCATAGCTTGGCCTATATCATCCGTAATTTTAGTAAGAGCGGTGGTAGTGCTATGTCCCTGACGGAACCCGGACTGAAAACTGTCATGTAAAGAGTGGCTGTTGAAGTAGCTCAAGATTTGAGAGTGAATGATTTTCTCGAAGATTTTTGATAATGTGGGAAGTATAGATATAGGTCTGAAATCTTGGGGAAGGTCAGCTTGTTCTTTTTTCGCGATAGGAATAATTGTAGCACGTTTCCAAACTTTTGGAAAATCACCAGCCTGCAGTGAAGAATTGAAGATATGCGCTAAAATAGGCAGAATCTCATCAATTATAGGTTTCAACAATTCTATGCCTATTCCATCACACCCAATGGACTTGGAAGTTATACCACTCAATACCGTTTTAATTTCCTCCTCAGTAATGTGCCCGAAATCAAATCTAGGTCTTTCCAGTTGCGGAGCTGATCTGGATGATTCCAATATTGTTTTCTTGATGTTGTCATCCACGACAGAGTGTGGGGCAGAAAAATACCGAGCAAGAGGGGTGGGATCCAAACTTATAGATTGCGAATTTAACTCCCTTCCTACACCTACAGATCTCAAGGTTTGCCAAACTCTTTTGGGCGGGACGTCGGTCAAATTCTTGTCGAAGTACCTCCTCTTCTCCCTCCTGCATAAATGATTGCATCTGTTTCTCATTGATCTGTATGCCTCTCTATTATCCTCCGTCGGATTCTTTACATATCTAGCCTTCATTCTATCACGCTCTTTCATCAATTCTTTGGTTTCATTGTTGATCCAGGGACTCGGGGGATTTTTTACTCTGATAGATTTCACCGGGGCGATTTTGTCGTATATCTCCATGATTTTATCATTAAAATGGGCAACTTTATCATCCACAGAAACTGCATGGTATACCGATTCCCAGCTCATGTTCTTGCATGCATCAATTAACAATGTGCCATCCACATTTTTTAAATTTCTATGTTTTATAACACGTGGCTTAGGTTTGGGGCATTTGAACTTGAATGCAGCGTAAATGAGATCGTGATGAGAAAACTGAAAGGCATTTTGTTGTCCACTAAGAATTATTTTATTCGGAATAGAGGTAATTAGAAGGTCCAGCAGGGAATTAGATGCAGGAAGATGATGGGTAGGCTTCTTATTAATTAGTTTAAGATTGAAAGAGTCCAACAGTTCATTCATCATCTTGGAGCGAGGGTTTTGAATGAACTGTTGGACTCTTTCAATCTTAAACTAATTAATAAGAAGCCTACCCATCATCTTCCTGCATCTAATTCCCTGCTGGACCTTCTAATTACCTCTATTCCGAATAAAATAATTCTTAGT
This sequence comes from Coccinella septempunctata, assembly GCF_907165205.1. NCBI lineage: Eukaryota > Metazoa > Arthropoda > Insecta > Coleoptera > Coccinellidae > Coccinella > Coccinella septempunctata. Next base: position 25,030,312 of record NC_058191.1, on the reverse strand, counting down.
GGACAACAAAATGCCTTTCAGTTTTCTCATCACGATCTCATTTACGCTCATTTACGCAAATTAGCATTTTGGATTATTGTTGAATTCAAATTTTGTATCAGCAAATTATAAAGATGGTTTTTACAGACATGCAAAAAGCATTCACTATTGAATCCTATACATCAATATTGGGGAGAAAAAATCCGGACAGAAAATTTTTTCACGAAATTCATTTTGAAATAACTTGTGTGCAAATAGACAACAAATGATACTTTTGTTGTCTATTTGTAGCCTATTTCATCTAGTTTATCAGCTGAAGTCGAGTCTTCAGGATTTTTAATTGAATTTGATGGTATACATACAGGGTAGAACTGAAAGTTGCAATTCCCTCTAAATTTCTGAACACCCTGTGGAGGTAATTAGTGACGCAATGATGAGTCTTTGAATAAGTTTTTGGAGCTGATCTTCTCTTAACATTTTCTTGTTCAATTCACGTCAATAGCTCGTTCCTGAAAGAAAAATGATTTTTCAAAGGAAACTATGCAATTTATGACATTAAGAGCAATACTTTTTGATCAAGGAAACGGTTATCCTGTTGCGTAGGAACGTTATGGTTAGTGTTTATGTAACATCTTGTCATCTTGTCTTACAGGTCACTACTGGAATTTAGCATTGCATTCAAAAATTCAGCAGGTGATTTTTTTATTATGCGGTCAGAAGAAATTGTGCAGTTGCCCATGTGGCGATAATTGTAATAGATTATCTCGATTCATGAGATGAGCATCCATCAATTATACTGATGGCCTCCAAGTAGACCCGATCTAAACTTAATTAAGCATATGTGTGGGACATGTTAGGGAGGCTTACCTATCCACAGTCGTCAACAGGAATTCCAGCTCTCAGAGCAGATCTTCTTGAAGAATGGGAAAACGTTCCACGACAGGCAATTGCCAACTGTATTGGAAGCTTACCCTCATGGAAGGAGTGATAAGAGCACGTTATGGCAATATTCAATATTAGAATGTACCTAAGAATGTGTTCATTTTTCATAAATTTATCTATATATTCTTAATGTGTTATCTTTAATGTTATAAATTGCATAGTAACAGGAAAATGCTAAAAGAAGATCAGGTTTCAAAAATTCATTTAAAGACCCATAATTGCGTCACTAACTATGTCTACAGGGTGTTCAGAAATTTGGAGGAAATCGCAACTTTCAGTTCTACCCTGTATACCATCAAATTCAATTGAAATTCCTGCAGACTAGACATCAGGTGATGAACTAGATGAAATAGGCAACAAAATGATCAAAATTGATGCACACCTTGAAAAATTATTTCGAAATCAGTTCGGTCAATATTTTGTTTGCCTAATTTTTTTTGTCCAAGAGAAAGCCAATGAAATTTTAAATTTATAGTTTTGGGGATAACAGGATATATACAGGATATTAGGAGGAGTTTATACCACGGGACTTTTTCGCCATCCGTATAAGCCGTAAGGGGTGAAAGACTACCAGAATGGGATGTTGCCAGTACCTACACTTGAACGATCAGTATAGTAGTTGAGAATATAACAATAGTTTCCACTGCCGTCAAAAAGATGGCAGAACTTTACGAACGTCTTTTCTCAATTTCAGCAGGTTTGGAATTGTAGCCAATGGTGAGACTTTTCGAGAAATTTTTTTATGTGAAAATTCATAGAAAAAATCATTTCACCTCGGAAAGTGAAGAAAATTCTTCATTTTTTTCTCCTTTTGACAAATAAACATATTTCTGACTTTCCGAGCTGACAAACTGATTGAATTGAATTATTATGAAAACCCCATATACATTAGTGGTTTCTGATGTGCGATATTCCTTTTTGCTTTCTGACCTGACCACTCAAACGGTGTAGACCCCTCTTGAACTGCAACTTCCCCGTCTAAACTACATGAAAGATAGGAGCATCAGAAAACTGCGAATAAAAAAGAAAATCTCGCACCCGACGACGTTCCTTACGCATCACCTACTCCGTAGTAACAGGTGTCGACAAATCAGGGCGAATATCTTATTCAAGTCCATCTTGGCAACTGTTGATGCAACATCCCAAGGAAAACAGATCAGCACCGTCGAATACAAATTTAATTCGAGAAATGCTCCCCCCTCGCCCCGTCTAATCTCAATATTCAACCCTCCGCGTGTATGTGTATATGTGTGTGTCACCATGTCGCGTGCGTTCCGTCCGGTGACGTCACAGCCTCCAGCGAATCCGAGGGTAAGTTCGAGGGCGCGTAGCGTCCCGATTGGCCCGCCGGGTCGCCATGTAGCCTCTACCCCCGCCCTCTCGCACAGTGCCTCTCTGTCCATTTCAACCCCCAAGTTTTTCGTTGCCACCCCAAGCTGGCTGGTTATTGAATTAGGCTTATCATTTGATTTCGCACAGGCAGACAGTCGTGTCCGCTTCGAACCCACGGTCTGCCGTCGTTCTAACTCTTAAAAAACCGGGGAATTCCGTAATCTTTATAATTTGATATTGGACTTTTTGATTCGATTATATACACGCCTTCGAAAATTTGCGCCCTCAGCCGGTCTCTTGCCCAATTTACGGCGTCTCAGCAAACACCTTCGCGTAATCGAATCAGCGGTTTTTAAAAACAGTTTTTTTGAACTCGTCGACATGGATTATTCGTACCTCAACCAGGCCACGGCCTTTGACTCGAGCTGCCTCCAGGCATCCGCGATGGACCCGTCTGGTCTTGGGAATATGCCGTGTTCTTACGGCGATCTGACGTCCTGCAGCCAAATGTCTCAGGCTGCGTATCGGTACACGGCCGCCGCGGCCTCCATGGCCAGGAGTTACAACCCGGCAGGATCTGCAGGTGCCATGGGGGTGCACCATCCGTCGGCGGGATCTCAGTGCGCCGTGATGGGGACCAGGCCTCATGTCCAAGACGTCCACAGGGCTTCGATGTTCCCGGCTACGATGAACTTGCAAAGTGAGTAATTTGGGGTGATTTATTTTTCCGCATTTTTGTATTTTATGCTTACTACGCATTTTTCATATGTAATTAACAAATTGCAAATTGAAATTCAGATAAGTATCTAAAATGTATAACAGAGAGAATAATTTCAAATTCAGACTTTTTAATTATTGTAATAACATACAGGATGAGTCCTTGACTCGTACAAATATTTTAACAGTAGATTCTTGAGGTCAAAAGAAACACTTTTTTCTTTTTCCATTTTTTCCGAATCGTCTCGGTTTAAAAGATACAGGCTGTAGAAAAACTATAAAAAAATGTAATTTTTTTTTCTCACAAACGGTTTTAATTTCGGAATATAGTTTTTCATTTATTTGATGAATCTTTGCCGAACACAAAATATCACTCAGGTCTATAAAAATACAAAAAATTCAAAGAACCCCACTAAGTTGAACGCTGTCTAACGAATATTTTAATGTTTTGTAAAATAAAAATATTTTTCATATATTCTCTCCACAGATGTGTAGAGTCTTAGATTAAGCTTGTTTTTGCTAACGGGCATTAGTAGGTTATTTGCGAATTATTTATTGCGAACATCAAAATATGTATGTAATGATAATATTTATTGGCTTTATCGGGTGATTCTTCAAGATGGCTCACACCTATAACCTTTTTATTATTGGAGATGGAAAAACAAAATTTGGGAGTTGTGTATTATGGTTCAATTTACATTTTTTGATATATTTACTTGCTTTTCCGTATTTCCGGTTTGACCGGAAATGACCTCAATTTCCGGTTTTTAAATGGGACATTACGATCGAGAATGACATTCTATAAATCCAGGAACACTTAACTTTACAAATTAAATGATTTTATTTCAATTCTTATTTTTCGATTAAGTAACATGGCAAAACTACTACCTACTTTGGGGCTTATGACTTCACAGACATATATCAAAAATTATTCAAAAGTAGCAAATATAAATTTTTCCAGTTAACTTGATTTTCTCAAATCGAAAGGGGATGGCTCCTCGGAATTTTGTGAAGGATAGTTTTCCTACTAGTAATTTGATACCACACACTTCCACTTTATTTTGACTATTTTTCTAAATAAATATTGAAATGAAAATGATTTCATTTGTCAAATATTGACAAGTCTTTTTTTGTTGGATTTAGAATGTCATTTTTGATCGAAATAAGTAAAAATTTATAGGATGTCCCATTTACAAGACGAAACTTGGGGTCATTTCCGGTCAAACCGTAAGTACCGCAAAGCAAATAAATATGTCAAAAAATTGACATATGTATTGAACTATGATACACAATCCCCAAATTTCGTTTTTCTCTCTCCAATAATAAAAAAGTTATAGGAGTGAGCCAACTTGGAGAATCACCTGGTGTAATGGGCCCAATGAATCTTGGTGTGTTGTGCGCCCTATGAAAATTATCTCCAGCTATTGTATCCTTTGCCAGGTCAATAATCTCAGAGTATAACTAACAGTATCTGATTAACAATTCACTAATATGAAATACTTATTTACAATTTATTAAACTGAAATACATCATATATGTATTTTCTGAATTACAATTGAAAAGGTGTGGAATATCTCGATACAGTTTCACGAAGAAAAGCAAATAGGTATAACGTTTCACGTTTCAGAAGAAAAACACAACAAATTTCATATATTCCTTTATTATTTCTAAGGAATCATCCTACAAATTGATATTAGCCTTTTTTCTTTTTATTACCTGAAAAATTTTGGAATTCTAGATAGATTTTACCAATTAATATTACTCAGAAATTTATTTAAATTAAAGCCATGCTGTATTATTCTGCATAATACTAAAGGAGGTGACATAAATTTCCAGTTTGAGAAATTGATATAATTGGTGGACAGATGAGTTCACTAATATAAATATCCAACGTTATTGTGTTACTACCACTACCCACTTAAGTTTGTGAAATGTGTTGCGTTATCAAAAAAGGTACAAGATTATGTAATCCAGTTTTTTTGATAAAAAAATTCTTTATTGTTGCATTTCGAATTCTAGCCGTGACCTGCTTGCTGTATTGCTATTCATTTTCAGAGAAAAAGACGTTATTTATATTTGTTAAATTATTTCATTTAATCAATAATTGAAAATGTTGGAATTCATATTTTTCATAATTTTCTTTTCATTATTCTCCTTTTTCTCAGATACATACATGATTAGACTGCAAAATAGTTCTCGGGCATTTAAATATTGTCCTATATATTATAGCCGTTGTTATAGATAGTTGATTATGGCTTCTATATATAATTGTAATGATAAACGAAGAATCGAGAAAGTTATTTTAACGTTATATATATTATAGTATAGATCAGATTTAGGGCAACCAAATATTTTAACAATTTGTATTATTTCAAAAAATATCCCCTACTTTTGATGATATAAAATTGTATAAATTACTTACTTCTCGAGTACCACAGAGTTCGATTTATAAAACCTCAATTTCAGTCTTTCAAATATTTAAACAAAGCCTCCGTCAAGATACCCACCTTACACGCTCTATAACTTTCTGGAGGTAATTTATCATGTTCATATAAATTTTTCATGAAAGGAAGTGTTTTATCTTGTGCAAAAGTTTGAGAGGGACTGATCCACCCTACAGTTTACGAAATATAGGGGTAAAAAAACTGATGAAAATTGTGAAGTGAATAAGGAACTTGGGATTCCAGATCAATTATGGAAAAAAAAACTCCAATAAAAGTGATTGATATTTATAAATACTTATAAATAATTACTAGTATAACCTTCAACCACCTGAAGAATATACAGAGAGTGAGTGAGTAGTTGCGAAAAAATTCAAAACGTATACGATAATGGAGGAACAGTTTGAAATTTGAAAAAAGTGTGGGTCTTTCATATGAAGTTTATATTTATTTATTATATAAGCAGCCCTTACTTTGACACAACCTCCTTAAAGCACCTGAAAAGCAATTTTTTATTTTTTCCTCAGTAAACCAGAAAACTGAGAAAAATTAAATTGAGAAGAATTTCTATTGGAGCGAGAAGGCTATGAAAATTTTTGTGATGTTCCCTTATAGTGTCAGAAGATAATTCCAGCCTATTTAGAGAACTTAACGAACTTGTTAAATTATTTTTTTCTAAAAACCATTACTTTTTGCAAGAAATTACCCTACTATCTGTTCAAAATTAATCAAGTAATTAGAAATTAATTTTTCAATGGTATAATATGAATAAGTAATAAAGTATTTTGGAAATACATTTTAGGGTAGGTCTTATCAACCTCTTGTAATTACAGACAAACACCACCGAAATTTTTTATTAATTTTTAATTGTTTTCTTGCGCCCATAGAATATCAGTTCAATTCAATTTCTGTCAATTTCTAGTTTCTAAGGAAAAAAAATTGCTTTTAAGGTGTTATTTTCAGCTGTATCTAAAAAGAGGGTGCTGTAAATGTTTTTTTGAAAGACTCACTCTAATTTTTGACTAGAAATCTTCCCTTCAAATTTTTCGCTATTCATGAATAAACTATCTTGTGCATGAGAGCAAGACACGTATATGTATCTGAAGTTATCATTCTTCTTGTTCAGTTTCAATAGTTTAACTATGGCTTTTCATCAAGTATCGGCCATATCACTTCAATGTGATATAGGAATTATTATGGAGGGTGATATATTTGAAAGGATTTATTTCATACATCAACTGCATATTCGGGAATATTCAATGAAATTTGTCATGGCTATTTCGTTTCATACCAAACCTATCTTTCGATCATTTTTCAGTAATCCTATCCGTAAAAAACTGTTGACAGTTTTGACACATGTCATGAAAATCATAGATTTTCTGGAACCTTCATAGATATCCGTTTGATATTGTATGAATAGGGAGCAGCACAGAAAACACACTCAATACTCAATAGTGAACAACACTCATCCTTTGAAGAATTAACACCACTTATCCTTCATACTTCATATACGACGTCATCAGCTTCGCCTGAACGGAAGTAAAAACCCGATCATAAAATTAATGGTTTTTGGCGAAAACCCGGCAACCAGACCGTCTGGTGTTAGAATTCAGACTGGAAGGCATCTCAGATGCGGAGGCCTTCTTTTCTACATCCTTCTGGCCATCATAAGGCAATAACTCAGTGAGGCAGGCCCAACTAACAAGGTTATGCACCTCAGCCTTGGCAGCGTCGAACGGCGAAGCTCTTGCTGCCCCTCCAAGAGGCGGCGGTTCAAATTAAATAATTTAATAGAAGAGAAAGTTTATTGTGCATAATCTCGTTTGGACGCTGGAGAGGAGGTTTCCTGACGAAGGGGGTTGCGAAGGGGTTCGAGGGGAATGACGACGAATGATTCATGCTCCGGATGATACTCAGAGATGGTCAGAAATTATGAGAATTGAACGTTCGTGTTCAGTTGATGCCTTGATTGGCCCTTCAGTTGCTTGAAGTTGTATTCTATTTGTTGTTCATATTCCTGTGATCTGAAACGAAGTAGGTAATAATTTGATAATTTCACTATTACGACATTAATAATGTGGAAAATATCTGAATGTTTTCAAATTTCGAAAAGAAGTCGAACAGCAGCACACACAAGGTTTCTTTCGTGAGTTGAAGCACTTATCCTGTGTTCTCCTCTTTTAAAAGATTTAATCAGCCATTGCTGAAAAACCTCTCAGTCTTTGAGAGATCGAAAAAAGAAAACTTTCAATCCCCTATTTCAAGGACTAGTAAGGTGGCGCTTTCAATCCTTCAGGTATGATTAATATTAAATTTAATCTCTGAGATTAACAGTAGAAAAGAATATACATATACCTTGTTCAAAATCGGGGGTGTAATGATTTTGTAAAAAAGAGTAGTATAGACTGTATGACAAGGTAATTGAGTTGGAGATGGTATAAAATCATTTATTGTATATCGTTCACAATCATAAAATGAATAAGTGACTGCATGAAGCTAATACAGTAATAAAAAACAAATATCAACAACATCTATAGACTCAGATAGACATTATTCAACTAAAAGCCTAGATATTCCAGAGCAGTTGAAATGAGAAGTCACTTGAGGACAGACTAGACTTTGAGAAGTTCAATAAATTCAAAATTAACACAGCGTTTACAGTGACAGAGTGTTTGATTGATTCCCTCAGAAAAACAAAAGGTTAGTATAATGAATTTTATAATGAGAAGACCGAGTTCTAACAGTAAAATAGGCGAAGATGTGAAACTACATTTTCTAAGTCTGATCATCAAAGAGAGATCAATACATTAAATGTGAGTTGATCAATAATTCTGATTTAACTATGAGCAGTGCATGAATCGTACAAGTTAAATGAGAAAAGTAAAATTAATTAATCTGAGAAGTGCTAGGATATAATAATGAAATGAGAAGATCAAGAATAATTAATAAAATGAGAAGAACAATCATTATTAATGTGAGAAGAGCAAGAATAATATAATTAATATATATTACGTTGGTCTTGGAGAGTGATAAAATTTATCAATGAATAAAACATTCACAGAGACGGACTGCTTACAAGTAGGCACCATTAGAACGTCCATCAGAAAAAAAGAATATACAATTGATAAATTATGAGAGGTAAAAATCGAGAGTACTAATGAGGAAAACCACTAATCGTTGGTTTCGAGAAGTGCAGAAGACTCAAAACTAACATGTATATCGAGCACGATGAATGAACTTGAGAATCCATCAATGAGAGTACAAGTTACAATAAGTAGATCATACCAATTGAGTGTGTACGATTACCAGAGCAGGCCTTCCAGATTCAATTCTGGTGCTGCATACCCATTTCCACGTGAGAAAAACTAGAGGGTTCTGAAAATCTAGTTGAAATATTTATTCATGATTGAGAAGACTCGAGAAAAACTGTAAAATGAGCAGTAAAAAATGAGAATCAACAACATTTTTTGTAGACTTGTAGTGTCGCACGTAGACGCATTTCATTCATAATGAAATCATGAAAAGTACATGGAAATGGTTTAATTAATAATTTTGAGAAGACTGAGTGTACATTACCTTTCGAGTAGAACAATTTAGCACCAGAATTTAATGAGAAGGCTACAAAGAGAAGGTCGGAGGGGGGCTTCGCTCAATTTTTAACATTCCGCCCGCCATAACTTACAGCGTTAGTTATCGAGATGACTGAGGTTGAAATTCTTTCTTGGTTGCTTCATCTGAAGAGGTGACTGGTAAATTTCTACCTTAGAGATTGGTCTTGTTGACGTGGAAGTGGAAGTCTTGAGGGTAAAGACTCGAACAAGGCCGTCTAACCCTGGGTGCATTGCCATTACTCACCATTATGGCCACTTGCAAGGAAGTAATCGCTCGTCGTTGATGAGAACTAATGACCCAACCTTTATGTTGTGGAATGGATGGTGCCACTTTGATATGGAGAGGTGACGTTGTAAGTACTGAGTAGACAATTTAGACAAGAACTGTTGGGTACGTTGCTGGATGAACTGCCATATTACCTAACAGCCGATAAGTGAAGAGTTCTTCAAGTGATGGCTCAGATAAGTAACCATCAGTGCCGTATCTATGAGGAAATGAGCTGGTGTTAGTGCGGTGCTGCCTTCAGGATCATCGCTGAGAGGTTCGAGAGGTCTTGAATTGAGAATGGCTTCGATTTGTGCGAGGAGTGTCATCAGTTCTTTCACTGTGAATGGCTGATCTTTCGTAGTTCGAGCGAGGTGGTACTTGAAGGACTTGACTGCTGATTCCCATTTTCCTCCCATATGAGTAGCTGTTGGAAGGTTGAAGCAACAGTTTGTACTTTCATTCATGAGGAGATCGGCGATGACCTGGTTTTCTGAGGAGGCTTTCGAGAACATTGAGAGTGGCAGCTGCTCCAATGAAGTTGGTTCCGCAGTCTGTTTCCAATCTGAAAATTTAGTTGAGGTGTGAAATATAATGAAATATTTATTCATGGTTAAGAAGACTCGAGAAAAACTGTAAAATGAGCAGTAAAAAAATGAGAATCAACAATATTTTTTATATACTTTTTATAGTCTCGCACGTGGACGCATTTCATTCATAATGAAATCATGAAAAGTACATGGAATTGGTTAAATTAATAATTTTGAGAAGACTGGGTGTACATTACCTTTTGAGTAGAACAATTTAGCACCAGAATTGAAAGAGAAGACTAGAAATAGAATTACGTAGATGAGATGAACTGATAGAAAAGTTTTACAAAGAAATCGAGATTAATAAGAACTCAATTCAACAACGTGAACAAAGACTATAATAAGAAAAATGTGTTGATGTGTAGTTATTCGCTTCTGAAAAACACTGAGAGTGGGGCTGCTGCTTCGTTCAATTAGCGCACCGCAGAATCGGGGTACTATACCAGGAGCGTCGACTATAGAAAGGTCAGAGGCTTCGCTTAATTTATAACATACCTACCCAATTCAAGAATTATTGCTATCTCTGCTGGCTGTGTTAAATCGAATTTTGAGTTGCGGAACTCAGGTTGGCATTGGAGATGAACTGTCTATTTCATATCTATGAACTTACGGAAGAATCCGAAGATATTGAGCATTGTTGTTTATGTTCTCCATTCAATCGAATATAATAAATAATGGTTTCAATTTTGAATGCTGACTCATTTGTTCTGAGATTGAGCATTTCTTCAGTTGAATACTCCTCTAGTTATATTTATAAATATTTTATTTCTATTGTGAAAATACAAAATAGTTATATCTTTTGTAACCTGATATTGAACAGCATCTGGACTTTCAAGGCCTGCTTCGAAATCAATAATTCTAGAATAATTTTTCAAATTGGAGCTGGTCTATAACGTCATGTGTGAGGCCTTTTTCAATGTCCTTCTTCAAACTGAATTCTAATTATTCGACTGAATCGATGGAAAACGAAAGAATGATATTTGAGTCTGTTATTCTCATATTAGCATTTTTCCTAAACGCTACACATCGCATATCAACAACAATATGCTAACAACCCATAAGTCAGGAGAGTTGACATTTTGAAACAAAAGTAGGTAACTACATTGTGTTTTACGTGAGTGTGTCACTGGATTTTGCTAATTATTCGTTGGAAAAAATTAATCATAAATATGATAGTGCTTTTTCCGGGCTATTCAAATATGGTATTGCTGAACTACATCGAACATATATACTCCATTCAAGAATTATTGACATCTCGGGAGGCTGTAAGAAATTTAAGTTGGTAATAGCCCATTAAGTAAGGTTTTGACTCGGGTTTTGACTTGTGGAATTCAAGTTGGAATTGTGAATAGACATTGATCCATAGACTAACACTTCACCACAATAATAGACCGTTTTTTAGTCGCAGTGACCCTCAAATTCACGAAAAAGCGAAATATCTCAGATATGGCCAATTTTGCACATGAGATGTCAAACAAACTTATTAATTCATATTTATTGCTCGTGTAGATTGTTCATATAAAATTCTGTTGTTGTTTTTTTAAAATGTATCTATATGTTTTCTTCTGATTTACTTGCTGTACTGCCACTTCTTTGCTAGTTTGTGATGTTGCCATCTTTTTGCGTTTAAATGTTGTATAATCTATTGTAGAGCCCTGAGAACGGTTTGAACTAAATCGAAACGTCGTAATTTTGTCGAATTGAGTTAAATAATAAATATCTCATACGGGGAAAAAACATGTCCATGCGGTACAGAAAAAAAAACGGCTAAGTCACCTCTACGAGCCTAACACCCGGCATCTACAGTCCTGTTCAGAGTTAAAACTACTTGTAGTTTGTAGTAGTTTTGTTATAATCTTATAATCTATATTAGTTGAATATCATTCGCAATTTTCTCAGTTAAGAGTTATACGCCTTGAATTTATACAAGGATGGAACAGGTTAATGATAGTAGTAGTGAATTTTGTGCAGGTTTGAGAGTCAAAATGGGGAAAAAGAGGCTAAGTCAAGGTCTCATTATCGGAATTTCAAAAAATCAGGATCCTCAGGACCCTTTTTTTCCATTGTGCTTGAGCGTACACACCTACAACATTGTGACAACACCCTTCACCCTTCAATTGTGGATGTTACTTTTTAATTACTCAAGCGATAAGAGTACATTTAGTGCTTCAGCGAATTGTACAAACATTTAGTCTAAGAACTTTTTATTGGAATATCAATTTAATAATCATTATTCATTATAGGTGTTACCTGATTCCATGAAGATAACCTTGAATCGAGACATGTTAAACATAAAATAATTATAAAATTGAGGTTCTAATTGAAAGAAGAGTTCTCAGGCTGCCTTTTCATTTCATGAGTGTCTTAGGCGTTGTGTAAAACTATAATGAAATTTTGTAAATTTTGGCAGCAATGATTTGGGAAGGGTCCAATTGTCTTAGGTATTGTAATATTGTAGTATACAATACATCTTTGTGAATAATGGTCATAGCATCATTTAAATGCGATAATATTGGTTCTGAATGCTCAGTTCATGTCATATTTCATTAAATTCTTCGTCCCCTTCAATCCTTCCGAGGAAGAAACAGGCAGCATACGCATTCGTGGGGCTTTCATTCCAATTTTGGCTTGCTCCTTCTTCAGAAAAGCAGCCTACGTTGAGACATGGCGGCATGGGGGAACCCTCAGCGGACATTTTTCATTAGGTAAGGAAACAGCAGGGAGAATTCCGACGCTGCGATCAATAGAGGCGTTTCTTCGCCATTTCCCGTCGGATTCTGTCCCCGGAACGTTGGAACGCCGTCCCCATGTGAAAATAAGGGCCGGTTTTGTTGAACCCTTATATTTGTATATATTTTGGTACGCTTAAGATTTCATGAAATATGTGAAGGTACCTAGATTTTATAAATGGTGTTTCAGTGGGAAACAGAAAAACTCAACAGGCGAATAGAGGGTATCGAGGTGGTTGTAGGTATACCTGATTTATTGTGGCTTTGTCTGTTTTATGAATTTTGTTCATCTCTTCTTGGGATCATAACAAGCAGAATATTTTGGACTGCGAGATCGCCAGAGCTCACCACCTTGGATTTTTTTATGGTCATCACTGAGAAAACGGATTTTCAGTACTCCTCTCGTCAATATTGAAGATCTGAAGAACATAATGAGAGATGAATGCCATCAGTACTAGTACTCAAAAAAGTATGTGTTCAAGAAGTGCTAGACCGAGCATAAATCTGTGATGCCAAGAGATGCCAAGCAATTGGAAGAATAAGTTATAGCTTATCACAAGAAATAGAAGTGTTTACTTCAGGTTTTGCTTAGGTTTTCGTTCAATTTTTCATACAATGAAAAATACGTACCATTTCTCATTTATTCGAGAAAACGAGTTCCATTAAAATACACTCTTGGACAAAAAAAAACGGACAAACAAAATGTATTGTTTACAGAATTCATTTTCAAATAACCTTTAAAGGTGTGCATCGATTTTGATCCTTTTATTGTCTTTTTATAGCCTATTTCATCTCGTTTATCACCTGATGCCGAGTCTGCAGGAATTTCAATTGGATTTGATGGTATATAGGGTAGAACTGAAAGTTGCTATTTCCTCTAAATTTCTGAACACCCTGTGGAGCTAATTACTGACGCAATGTGGGCCTTTAAATGTGTTTTTGATGCTTTATTTTCTCTTTCCTGTAAGGAAATACGATTTTTTAAACGAAACTATGCAATTTATGACATTAACGATAACACATCGAGAATATACAGATATTATAAAAATTATCACATTCCTATATTATGTATTGCCTCCAAGTGCTCTTATCACTGCTTCCATGAGGCATTGCGGCGGGGTTAGCTTCCAATAGATACAATCGGCAACTGCCTGTTGTGGAACGTTTTCCCATTCTTCAAGAAGAGCTGTTCTGAGAGTTGCTACGCAACAGGATAACCGTGTTCTTTGATCAAAAAGTATACTTTATTGTGCTTGCTATATGAAATAACAAAGTTAGAAGGATTCGACAAACAACCTGAGACATTAACCACTAAAACAAAATTAAAGGAAAATCGATCAATGGTGGCTGAACGAGCTAGGATTTACTGTGGTTCATCCTACAGAATACCAACTACAAATGAGCGAAACGCGAACTCAAACATTCGGAATCTCAATCTATCCTGAAAATTAAAAATCCCTAGCCCTTCTAAATATAGAAAGTTTATGGACGGACAGACAGAATTTAATTTGATGACGAATTATCTTCTAATAAGTCCAACCCAATCGATCGTTTGAGAACATTCTCCGCTCGAAATTCAAAATTACTAGCATTATGGCCTAATTATAACGTTTCCTAGGAACAAGAGCCCAAAATGGCCTATAGAATTAATCAGGCTGAAAGCGGACTTGATACAAAATGGCGAAGGTGTCGGTCAAGGAGGAAAAAGCTTAAGTTTATAATAATTATGACACGAAGTCAGGGAAAAAAAGGAAATCTCAAAATAGAGAATCGAACAAAAATTTTGAACTTTTCATTTCATCTTTGTCATATAGAATTGTGAAATCAAATTGGGAATGTCTTGATATTCTTGATTCGTTGAGTAAGATGTGACTGTTTTAATAATTTTCAAGTTTCAACTGCTTTTGTATCAATAATGAAGAAGGATTAAGCAGTATAGTTCTAGACTGAACACCCATCACGAGATGATCGAAACAAATAATGTGGTTAGTACGGGGTGCGCAAAATTAGTTGTCTACTGAGGGGATCTCGAGAACTATAGCAGCTAGAAGAAAATGGATGACACATTCACGGGCTCCTTCTTCTTGACTAAACCAAATCTGAAAACAGATTCGGCCTATGATTTCTAGATCTTGAATTATGAACAAAAATTGAGAAATTTCCATTTTCAATAATGCTCACTTGTTTCAACTCATACGCCAAAATCATTAGGAAATCTACAGGCATCTTTTTATTAGTTAATTCGCATATGATATCATCCAATTTTTCAAGATATTTCTGGGATTTCTGTTTAGTTAATTATAAACTATAGTTGAAAGTTCTTTTATCTAGGTACAAAGTTTTGGCTGATTCCAAAAATATATTATATGTAACTATTCATATTTCATATTTCATGAGAAAAAAATTTGAACTTCTTCCTGCTTTCTGTATCATTATTGAATAATAAGACAATAAGTAGGTAGGCGTTACCATAGCGACTGTTAAATATACGTTTATTTTATTATTGAAAATAGCAATTTCAAATTTTTTTTTATAACTCTAAAATCTGAAATCTAGAAATTATAGGTCGATTCTGTCTTCAGACCTGGATAACTCGGGAAAAAAAGAGAATGTGTCATCCGTTTTTTTCTACCTGCTATAGTTCTATAGATCACCTCAGTAGACAACAAATTTTGCCCACCATGAACATAATTGAAATTGTATCTAAGGAGTAAAAAAACAACCCAATATAATATTTTATTGAATCCTTAGCCGTTGAAAAAGACCTTAAAACGACTAATGTTGGGTTTATGCAGAGTAACTTAGAACTAATACCTAAGAAAGGGACCAATCTCATGGACAGATTTTTCGTTTCTTGTTCATGCCATTCACTCAATTTAGCATTTAGCGATGCAGCTCGTAGATCAGGTGAAGTGAAGAATAGTTATTTATGTACCAAGAACCAAAAACTGTCTATATTACAGTGGAGCCTGCATATTGATAGCCGAGGCGCAGCCGAGGATAGCAAGCAGGCGAGACAATATAGACAGTTTTTTGCTGAGGTGTATATTACATTTTTTCGTCGACCTCAGACCTCACATACCTTATGAAAGTAAGAAGTTACCAGTTTTATGGCCGATTTCGTAAAGAATCAATTTGTCAACATCAAATGACAGTTATTGTCACAGGCACTTATGTTTTCATCAAATTCTGTATTCACAAAATTGATTCAATTTTCTTGGGATCTAACATATTGCTTATTGACGAACAGCCGGACGAAAAGTAAATCAGTTTGAAAAGTGAATCAAGACGAAAAGTACTCGTTTTCAAAAATAGTCGACTTTTCGTTTTGACATTAGTACGTAAAATGTCATTTTTTGTTCAGATCGACAGAAAAAGTTATTAAAGAATGTTTCAGGTTTAAAAAAAAAGATTTTTGTATTGAATAAAGTCTTATAACTAAGGATAATTTCGATCTTATTCAGCATCGCTTTTCGTTAGATTTCCATGAAGTCTCAAATTCGGAAATAATTCACTTCGATTTCTAAAAACGGACCTCGCAAGAAACGTATCCGGAATATAAAGGTGCGGAATGTTCTCTTACGGAATAATAAAGGGAATCCACGAAGGCTGTTCCCCATACTGCGCATCTTACAACGCCCGGGAATGAAGGAACCGACAAAAACGGCGAATAGTTAACTGGATTTGAAAAACGATTCGGAGAAATGAAAAGGAAATTCAATATTTACGTCACGGATCACATTTCCCTTCATTTCCGGGAAAAGAATCAACGTTTTCCTCGAGCTGGAAAAGTAAGTGAAAGGAAACATAATAATTTGTTAAAGGCGGTCCTTTTTTGACGTGAAGAGTCGGATTTGATCGGAATTATGCATTGTGAGCGCTAAGAATGTAGTAAAGGCACAGGAGTGGAGGAATAATGTTTACGTCAAGAATATGAGGGCTATTTTAACTTGAGTTTGAAATTTTCTTGAGAGAGTTTTCAGTTCAAGTAAATTTATAAGTGGTGAATATGTAGGAAAATCTGAAATTTCAATTTAACTATTCTTAAGATCATTCAACATTGTAAACTGTTTAGCCAGCCATCTTATATACAGGGTGAGTCTTTGAGTGTGCAAATATTTAAACAGTAGATTCTTGAGGTCAAAAGAAACACTTTTTTCCCATACTGTTTTTTCCGATTCAGCCCTGATAAAAAGATATAGTCATCAAAAAGAAATCTTGATAGATAGATTTATTTATTCTCATAAACATATACATTATGTGAAGAGATAACGTCAAGGAAAACAAAGTACAAAAATCTTAACCTACAAGTAAATAAAGAGCGCTCAGATCAAGATGAGAGGAACTCCTGAATGCTGTAGGGTTCTCTTTCTATTAGAAATTGTTTCAAGTTAGATTTGAAGGACTTGAAAATTTTTATGGTTTGGATAACCTTAGGAATTTTATTGAAAAGGGTAATGCAGATATACTCTGCATTTTTCTCAGTTAGCGTTAAATTATGTTTTGGATAATGCAAAGGGAACATGCGCCTGGTTTTATTTATGTTTTCATATGAACTAAAATAAATTTCTCTATTTTTATGAAAAAATAAGAGACACCTGTAGATGAAAAGGCCAGTAAGTGTCAAAATTTTGTTCTTTTTGAAATGACCACGACAAGACTGTCTGTAAGATAGACCATAAATCACTTTTAGTGAGAATAAGGACAAACACCGAAAAACTCTTAGACTATATTTGGCGACTTTTCGTTACAGATTCTGTAATTATTTTCTAACGTTATTTTGTTTGGATGATGAATTTTATGATTGATGACTGATGTTACCTTTTAATTTATGTTCAATGCTTTTTAAAAACTAAAGGCCTGATGAAGTAGATGAAAATCTACGAAACGTCGCCAAATATAGTCTAAGAGTTTTTCGGTGTTTGTCCTCGTTCCCACTAAAAGATTTCTTTTTGGTTGACCGTGGAGGACACAATAATCATAGGATATAGTCATCTTAAGTTTTCATAATGAGCTGTGCCACCCCCAGAAAAACAAAATCACCTTCAGAATAACTAGCTAAATCTGTGACACTACACAGAAGAATCTGTGGAGAAACACATCTGGACAAAATAGGGAATACTCATTTTGACGAAAATTAAGTATTTTTTATGAAATATCTTTGAAACGTCAAATTTTGAAGTAATCATTTCAACCTTTTCCCAAAAAAAAGTTATTTCAAGTACCTACTTAAAAATGAAATTAAAAATGGGTATTTCAGCATTTCGTTTCTATTGCACAAGTTGGCAACATCGACTGAACTATGGGTTGATAATAAAGGACAACAAATACACTATCTTGATGAGATAGACAAAGAGGGCTGTCTTTGAAGTCTGCGACGAACGAGGAAGGTCGTAAAATTTTATGGGATTTTTATGGCCGGTTGCTGTTGAGGCTCGCCAGAGAGTACGCGCCTTATGATGGCTGTAAATCAACATATGTTATTTTATAAAAAAGACATTTTATTTTTCAGTAGGCGCTGTTGCCAAATCGTAAAGTAGAAACGAAACGATTTAAATTTTGAAACCTCATATTTGAAGAATGAACAGTTTCTGCGGTGCATTTGAAAAATTCATGAATGAACCTCATAATTATTCAGTTTAAACTTGTATATGCTGTGATAACCCAAATTGAGGGGAATTCCCCATTAGGTATTTCATTTCATTGATAGCGGACTTCCTTGGTCGAAGCACTTGATTCTTCATAATCTAATTTGATTTCTCGGAGCACTGAATTGTAGTAGATTCCTTTGACTTCAGACCAAAACAAATTACAGGGATTGTCCTAATTTGAAAAGATATGTATCTCTATACAATCTGATATCCAAGGAACTATTGAATCAACTTACTTGATTGCATAAGCGATGTTGTATACCAGGTGATTTCAGGTTCGGTTTTAGGGTAAGCCGCAATGGCATTACCTACTGAATTCATAATGACCCGCGTCTCAGGTACGAAGCCGTGCGAAGTTGTTGTTTATTGCTCTCCTAGTGTCGACTCTTTATTACAACATGCCCGCAGACCTCAAAGAGGAAGGATAGCTCCTCCGTTTGAGTGTGTTTCAAACCAAAGAAACTGATTTACATGTTCACTTAGATGAGGTGTGGTTTTCACCACTACAACAAGTGTTTCGGAATTATAATAGCTTCTTCAGGTAGGCCAAGCCAAGGAAGCGAAAGTGATACAACCTTAGTTTAGTAATATTACAACGGATAAGCTATTGTGATGTATGTTTGTTCTCACTGGTATTTCTTTTCTGTTGTAGATTGAAAGTCCTTTCGATGATGATATACCTCTTGACATTCATACCATTGAATATTAAAAAATTGTTACGAATAGATCCCTTCGGATTAAAGATGATTCAGGGCAACAAATGGTTATTTTGTCTTCAATTTATAGGGTTATACAAAACTAAAGGAATATCCAGAGACTTGAGCACGTAATTTCATACGATTTAGTTGAACAAGCCTATTGCCTATTGCTAATTTACGAGATACACTATGTATACTGGCAACTAGGTTTTTTCTGGGAAACTGGAATTTGTAACTCATTTGAATGTAGCTCACAAAGGGAGTTAAAGGGTAGCTAACTTGAACAATTAGTGATTTGGATGTACGAAAGCTTAACTCAAAACAAAGTTGCTAATCCTGTCCAGATTTACTAAACTGTACTTATACAGCGTGAAAACGTTATCGTACTAGTGGAAGTGCTGCATAGTGGTGGAAGAGCTATAGCTGCATACGTCTCAAAAGGTCGGCAACTATGGTTAACGACGAAATCCTTTCTTCACATCATCCTCAATTTATACCTCAATTTGGCAAGCTACTCCAAAGATTCTTTTCAAACAATCTAGAATAGCATCAACTTTGACGAATGAAGATCCGCCAGGCACCTGCGATTGAATAGGAAGCAACGGCGTGTAAGATATTGTTGGGCGCTCGAACATGAGAACAGGAACAAGCATAGAAGGAGATCCTGTCTGTTCACGCAAAGAGCATATGGTACTCTTTGGTTCACGTATGACTCAAAATTTCGTTGGATATGCGAATGTTGGTAGAACGTGAACGGTACAATCAACATTTCATGACTCGAACTATTTTTTTCGGTGATGGCTCAGTGTGCGTTTAGGAATGCATTTGTTTCAATGGGCGCCAAGATCTTATTATCTCCATGAACACAACTGAGGGGTTCAGAGCTGAAGTGAACCAAGTCCATTCAGCCTAATTTTGAGGTGAATGGCTTAGAAGTTGTTTATCACCAATTAATTCAAAAGTGACTACTTTATTTATTATTATTCTTATGTAAGCATATGCTTACATTCTAACCTTTTAAAATCTAAAGAAGTCACATTTGAATTAATGGGTGATAAACAACTTCTAAGCCATTCATCCCAAAATTAGGCTGAATGGAATTGGTTCACTTCAGCTCTGAACCCCTCCATTTATTTTTTCATTTCTCCACGACCTAGACTGTTACCTTAAGGCAGATTTACCGTATGTATATAGGCCCCTAATTTAATACACAGTACATTCACAAAATCGTTTTTTAATTTTCTTCACATGAAGAGTGTCTTTGACTCGTACAAATATTTTAACAGTAGATTCTTGAGGTCAAAAGAAACACTTTTTTTATACCATTTTTTCCGATTCGGCCCTGATAAAAAGTTATAGCCATTTTAAGTTTTCATAATGAGCTGCAAAACCCCTGGAATAACAAAATTACCATCAGCTAAATCTGTGACACTACACATGTGTGCATCTTTTAAACAGAGTTTTTACAGTCAAAGTACCCAATATTTCAAATTTCATAGATATATTTTTTTTATTTTTGAACATCAAATTACCTGAAAACGGCGCATTATATGAGGAAATATGAGGAATACTTTTATTTTACAAAACGTTCAAATATACATTAGATAGCGTCCAACTTAGTTTCAAGAGTTGGGTTCTTTTAATTTATGGTATTTTTTTGGTGCGTAATGGCCATAATGAGAAAACTGGAGGACGTGGGTGATATCTTGTGCTCGAAAAAGATTTATCAAATAAATAAAAAACTATATTCCGAAATTTCATCCGATAAACTAAAAATAACATTTTTTTATGCTTTTCCAACAGCCTGTATCTTTTAAACCGAGCTGATTCAGAAAAAATGATAAAGGAAAAAAGTGTTTCTTTTGAACTCAATAATCTACTGTTGAAAAATTGTCGGAGTCAAAGACTCACCTATATAATTGTATGTAGGTAGGCAAATTATCTACTTGAATTTTTGAGCAGTGTAAATGAAAGCGCTCTGATGGAGCCATTTTTCCATGAATAATGAGTAGTTCAAACCTGGGGTGTTGATATAATTTTTTTGCTATAAACAGGTCCTAAGGAGCAGGTGTTCCTTGTATTATATACGTCAGACTGTCGAATGCATACATTGTTTCAACATTGACTCACTAAAACTCATCATTTTCGCTTCAATATATCTTCTCCCTCGCCCCACCACACGTCCCCTTTTATGGGGCTCATATATCTGAATGTAACAATGTTTCCATTCTCAAGTAAATACGGTGTATATCGATGCGAAAACGACGATAAGAAGGAGAAGAAGACCCAGGGAGAGAGTGGATGTAAATGCGAGACCATCAATTTTTATCGTTTTTTTACTGTCGCACATGCAGAGACCATCTTTATTGTTGGAAAGGAGGAGGATACGAATTTTACGGCCAAGGGAGGAAGTTTTGTTTGTTGATGAAAATGCAATGTATTAGGTGATTTGCAACAGAAGCTTCAAGTTTTTGATACAGTGTAACAATGGCCGCTTTCTAATCTGAAGGGATATAATGTCCTTTTTTTCTTCTGGATTGGACTTCTCACTTTTATATTTTCAGATCCCTAGAAACAAATGGAAGCTTTTGTAAAGCCACACTCTATGAAAATAATTATTCTTAAATTTGAATGCAAATTTCAAATTTTGATTTTAAAACGGATTAACGCCATTTTACTTTTCTATTTATTTATTCAACAGTATTTTAACAGTAGATTTTTTCCTTTACCATTTTTTACGATTCGGCCCTGACAAAAAGATATATAGCCATAATCAGCCACCCCTAGAAAACAAAATCAAAATTACCTTCAGAATAACTGCCTAAATCTGTGACATTACACATCTGTGGATCTTTTAAACACTGTTGCATTCAGCCAAACTACCCAATTTTTCCAATTTCACAGATAGTTTTTAATTTATGAACATCAAATTACTCGAAAACGGCGTATTATACAAGAAAATATGAAGAATACTTTCATTTTACAAAACGTTCAAATATTCATCAGATAGCGTCCAACTTAGTTTGAAGAGTTGGGTTCTTTGAATTTCTGGTATTTTTATGGTACGTAATGGCTTCGAGTATTCAACTTAATACTCAAGGGTAATGGTCATAATGAGAAAAGTGGAAGACGTGGGTGATATCTTGTTTTCGACAAAGATTCATCAAATAATGATACGAAATTCATTGCATTCGATGAAACCGTTTGTGAGATACATGAAGCGAGAACTAAAAATAAATTTTTTATGGTTTTTCAACAGCCTCTATCTGTTAAACCGAGCTGATTCGGAAAATATGGTAAAGGAAAAAAGTTTTTTTTTTACCTCAAGAATGTAGTGTTAAAATATTTGTACGAGTCGAAGACACATTCTGTAGATATTATAGTCGAGCCTGCAAATTGATAGCCGAGCAGCAGGCGAATAGGCAGTTTTTTGCCGAGTTGCATATATTACATTGCTTTGTTGACCTCACTTACTTTTATAAAAGTATGTACTCTCACAGGCACCTATGTTTTTATTGAATGGTGGATTCACGAAAATGACTCAATTGCCGCTTTCGCACCGAGCCGTATAATAGTGACTAGAGCGGATGAAAAGAGTTAACGGACGAAAAGTCTCTGCGGATGAAAAATA
Organism: Coccinella septempunctata; assembly: GCF_907165205.1. NCBI lineage: Eukaryota > Metazoa > Arthropoda > Insecta > Coleoptera > Coccinellidae > Coccinella > Coccinella septempunctata. The sequence goes on along the minus strand of NC_058191.1, from coordinate 25,007,726 downwards.
CTTGCCTTCTGGGAAAAAATTTTTTTTGTCTTTGGTCAAAACGTTGACATAATTCAGACAATACTTTTTTTTCGCTCAATGTTGCACATCAGCAACAACAATTTTTTATAAAGTAGAATTTATGCGGTGGCCACATGAACAGTCGATTACAAATTCTTGACTTAACACCTAAGCAGGGTGAAAACTACTTTATGAAACTTGAATAGGGATCTAGGGACACATCGTTTTGAAGTTTTTACAATTGTATTTGTGAATATGCTGAAAATTTTCCGTTTGGCTCATATACCGGCAAAACAAACCCTTTGGAAGTGATGAAGTTCATTAAGTGAAAACCCAAGAGGGTTAAAAGCGTAAAGAATTTTGTGTAATGATGTAATATAGTCTAGATTAACATCGCCTTGGGTAGGAAATAAACCAGATTAATCTATGTATGGAGCATAACAGTCATGTATTTATTATCTTTCTAGCTAATGTTTCAGTTGATTGTAGCCTTTATCCTCATCGAAATTGATTTCTCGCTCAATTTTCATTACGAATTATACCGGATTAAATTTCGACAGTAGGTATTTACATTAGTTTCAAGAAACATCGGTTTCGAAAAACTGTATTGAATGATTATTCATTTTTTTCATCAACAAGTCTTCGGAAACCTACTTAATATTTCAACTTTACATTGATTTTATCTATATACACATAATTATTGTTTTATTCATACACTTCATTTATTATTTCATACATATACCATCCGTTGTTCTAATTTTGTCTATGCTGTTTTAATTACTCATTACGTATGTTCATACTGCTCCTGCAAGTACTTCCTATGTAATACTGTATTTGGTGTTGTTTAATGCTTTGTGAAATTTTTTGTGTGTAATTACATTTTGTTTCATTATACCTATGACCTGTGTAAGCAATTCATGAAATTTTAAGAACACCAATAAACTGTCTCTCTTTCTACTTAAATTACATTATATAGGTAATTGATTTCTAAAGTTAACGTGTCTCAATATTTATCATAAATTTTTTAACATAGGGAATTTTATAACATAAGTGGTTTTCACAAAGTACTTTGCCAAAGCATCGAAATCTTCGATCACACTTCTTAGTCTTTCTATTTATAACGAAAAAAAAAAACTTAAATCAAGCTCCTATATACTTCAAAAAAGTGTCTCTAATTGCAGTTCATTCAACGAATATTCACAAAATCGTCCAAATATGACATCTAATAATAAATCACATTTCTCCCTTTTCAGGTGGACTACCTTACAAAGTGTATCCTGGCCATGATGGTGTCCTTACTGAAAAGAGAAAACAGAGGCGCATAAGAACGACTTTTACCTCTGCCCAATTGAAGGAACTCGAGAGAGCTTTTCAAGAAACACACTATCCAGATATTTATACAAGGGAAGAGATAGCGATGAAAATTGATCTTACGGAAGCCAGAGTCCAGGTAAGTCGATCAGTTTGAGGTTTCACAGTAGGGGGAGTCCGGTAGACTTGCTCAGGTAGGAGACTTGAACCACCTCAAATATTTCAATTCAAATTTCGCGCTACCGGTATCGTACATAGCTTGCGATATACTCATAACAAGTCAAAACTAGTGGCGGCTCCATTTTGGCCGCCATCAGAACAGTTCGGGAGTGAGAGGTTTGAACGTGATTTTGTTGTTAGGAAGTAAGCAATTGAATAATTTTTGTTTGTTACATTGTCTGAAAAGTTTAATAGGTGCGAGGTGTTATTTGGTTTTATTGCTTTCATTGATTAATATTGTTTTAAAAACGATGAGCCTTTTCAATAATAATTGTAAAAGTTTCAAGAAAATATCTGTTGAATAGACTGAAAGAGAGTGCGGGAGACTTGACCCATGCTATGGTCGGGAGATATAATCGGTGGTCCAAGTTTCCCGCACTGAGCTTAGATAATAGATTTTTGCATAAAAAGAAAATTGAATAATAGAAATAAATATAAAAATATATACAAAGGTTCAAAAAAGTAAAAAACATCTCGGAAATAAGTGAGAGTGACTCTGAAATAGAAAATATGAATTTCATACGCTGAACCATCTGATAATGAAAACCTTGACATGGACAATGGTCATTGGAAATTGTTTTCTTTCAATGTTTTTCCTGATAAACAAACCTAAGTTCCAGTCTCTCTCGCCCCCTGTTCAACCCTCACATGGGTTAGGAATACATGAGCCAATTTTCGGTTCCTTAAAAAACCATTGCTGTACTCAAAATGTTCATCTCACCATCACTCTATTATTATCTATCGTTACCTATTTGGGAATGATATCTTCACGCAAAATACTCAGTTGCTACCATTTACAGATACAACTTAAGTGGCTTCAGATTGAAAAGGGGTTCAACTCTCCTGGGCTCCCTATGCCAGCCATGATAATTGATAATGAATGGCAACATACATAATTTTTATTAAGATAATTTTTCATAAAAAAATTAAATTAAATTCCAATAATGTTCAAAAATAAGATCACGTTCAATACATCTGATAAAAGCTGTGATTAATCATGGAAAATTCAGAATAGGAACAAAAATAAAGAAAATATTTGATTAAGTAGAAATAAAAACACACTATATTTTATTATATTTTTATTCTTAGGCCATCAATTTCGGATTATTATTATTCCATCATCAGGCCAGCTGAAAATACACAATGATAAATATGAGATTTGTTTACTTTATGATATTTTGAAACTTATAAATAACTAAATGATAAAACCAAATTTAAACTTCCCGCTTGCAGAGCTTATACATGAATTTGACGTTTGAGAACTGACCAAAAAGACCGTTTCCTGTATATTCCCGATTGACACTACGCTACTAAGAACAACAAATAAAATAATTTGATCTTAATCTCAGACGTTTGATTAAGAAAACCAGAGAATGAAACAGAAAAATAGACAAATAATAGTAGAAACAATAAATAATGAAAAACGATTTGGTCCATTTTAACTTCCATACGACAGTAAGTTTCATAAGTTGCAGACTTAAGAGTCTGCAAGGTTAAGACCTAAAGAATAAAAAAATAAAAAATAAACATCCTTGAAAAAAAAATTTGAATATATTATAATGTAAACAAATATCATATTATTTATCATTGTGTATTTCCAGCTGGCCTCATGATGGAATAACATCCGAAATCGATCGCCTAAGAATAAAAATATAATAAAATATAGTGTTTCCTTTTATTTCTACTTAATCGATTATAGAACATACTATGGAAGAATTTATTTCTAAGAAAAAAATATTTGTTTCGAACGGCAGAAGAGCTGATTTATTTAACAGCTTCTTTTCTAGCCACATTGCAATTCTGCCCAGGGGTTATCTATTCATCGCGTGAGGCCCAAAAGGGAGAAGGGGGTCAAGAAAAAAAATCCCTGAATATTAACATAAAATATTATTCAGCTACCAAATTCAAGTTATTCTATGAATATGATTTCCGTGTGGAAGTTCCATGATGAACAAATAATCCGTTCGTGTTCAACAATTCGCAACGCACTCGAAGTCAAGTGTTCCGTAAACGAGAAACGTGCGAACATGTATCGATACCCTTCGCTACAAAACAATTATCCGATCCGATTACATCGCTGGGCCGTACAACAACAGATCGAATTACCCATGCAACACGTGACCGTTCATATTAGCAAGGGCGCGATGATCTTTTTACCGTTGAGAACCATAGAAAACAACGTCGATGGATGCGTTCCGAAACCGAGGGTGCTATTAGTGACTGCGTCAGATTAGTAGGCGATTAGATGCGCTTGTGGCGTTTGATGGGAATATTAGCGATTGCGATCTGGATAAGGCGGGTGCTGTGTGAATGTGAGAAACACGATACGGTTGTTTGTAAATTTTATTGTTGTTTGTTGATGGGGGTGTCACTGGGACGATGTCTTCATCAACAGTGTATATTGATAAATAGAAAATCAGTTCTTCTAACATTTCCTTTATTAGCTTTCATCCCATAGATGAACTTGAATTTATGTATTTTTTACATCAAATATAAAGTATAATAGCTTTTACCTTCTCACCATTTCGTAGACCTAACGAAGGCCAAGAAAATAATTGTAGATTATTACATTCGATTCACCGAAAGTATGACGTTACGTCACGAAGTGCAGCTCGGAATTCGCACAAAATGCAGCACTTTATTACAGTTTGTGTTGTCGACACATTGCGAAGTTGCCTTCTTATTTCCTCCGCTTTGTTTCGGTTATTCATGATGGATTTTCATCTGTTGTACTCACCTTCTTTCATAATCAGTATGCTGTGGTTTGCATGCTTGTAACCTCCATGTGCATCTTCTGTTCTTTGTCTGCATAATGTACAGGGTTGGCATAAGTCTGAAATAAAATTAATATTTCTTATGCTAATAACTCATAGTGAAAACGCTGCAATTCGTCAGTTAATTTTTAATTAACTCCAGTTCCTGGCAATAAACTGGAGTATTTTCCTTCAACCCTTTAGTCGCAACCCCATCCAACTTCCGGTTTTCAAATAGACACATATACCTAACATATGTGGGCTCACGGATAATGAAATCCCACCATAATCTTTGTTTTTTTTTTTTTAATCTTGTCATTATCAGAAGAAACAATAAAGTCTCTAGAGAATAGAATAAGTTCATCAACCATTTGCTCCGAATTTCAAGATGAAACCAAACAAATGTTCATGTTATAGGTGCCATAAATAATACGCCGGCTAGATATCATTCTGTTTATGTCTTATTTTATCGCCCATAATAATATCATAAGAAATGAAGTATTCGATTTTAATGCAAAAAATCAGTACCTACAATCGAAACTCAATTCACATGTTTCAGCATTTGTTTTTCGTTTTATTGGTTTCAAGACTATTAATAAAAAATTTCTGAAAAGCCTTTTTTGCTTCTAATTACAACGACACTATAAGAAAAACGAAGATTGTGATGAAATTCAATTTTCTGTGAGCTTTCCAATGATCCCTCACATGATAATTATGTACATGTTTGTACCTATTTGAAAAACAAAAGTTAGATAGGGTTGCGGCTAAAGGATTGAAGAAAAATATTAAATTTTTTGCCAAACAATAAGTACAATCTGAACTCAATAAACATGTTTCAATGTCTGTATTTCAAGTTATTGGTTTAGAAACTATTTTATTTTTGTTTCCAACTTTTGTGATTTTTCTAGGAAGGCGTAGAAGGCCACATAATATTTAAAAATATTTTGTTTTGTTTGTAAGAATACGAACAGCATACCGAGAAATTCAAGTTGAAGTTTGCCAAAACATAAGGACCAAATTTGAAAATAGGTTATATTTTTCCCTACAAATAGTGGAGAACATTCAGAAAATCTTTTATAGTAAATAAATCTTCAATATTCTCATGCTTCATTGCTCTTGCTTTCGCAACTATTCTACACTTTTATTTTGATTTTTCGGAAGTACTTACAAAAAAGGACAAGTGTACGACATTTTTAAAAAATCAATCAAAAAAACCTTCAAAACAAGGTGTCACTCAACCACCTTTCCTATGGGGTCGTGATATTAAGGGTGGTAATTGACACACTGTAGCTTCCATATCATAGGCTATATGCTATGCACATATGAGGTGATACGTGACTGAGACTTCCAATATGGGCAAGTAAAGTTGTGTCCTTCTTTTACTATTCTGCAGTATTCATAGTCACCCGAAATGAACCTAGATCGTTGAGAATGTTACACTTTCCTCTAGAACAAATTACCATTTAATCGGAACGCATTTTGGACGATAACCATGCAGATATTATGAAAATAACATCTCATAAAAATAGCGTAAAACATCGTGCTCCACAGCGATTTCATCCCGATAAGGCAAAAAGCCCAGAGTGTCTGAGAAACGCTTTCGGTGATATTAATGTCGTTAGCCTTAATTCATTCTGCCTGGTAGATATAGCCTGGCACACCTGAGCTTGTACCGAACGCAGAGGTGGATTAGGAGTTCTAACATTCTGCGGAGCAAATTTTCAATTGAAGAAAATACTTCGGACTTTAGTTAGGCTTAGGCATCATATCATATCAAGTCATATCAATGTGGTTTCCACAACCATTGAATAAAGTGATCATAATTCATCTTTTTCTTTGAACATAAGAGAAAGTGACTAGAGCCCGAACAGAGATATCATAAAAAATGAGGTGAGATATTAAGGATTATATTAACAATCGCGAATGACGAATAAAGTATAGTGTTCTAAATGCACATTATGGCTATTATTCACTTGGATGTTTAACCATCTGCGACTTTGGTTAACGTTATTCGCTAGAATAATAGCCATCATGAAGTGCTCGATGAATACTTTTCATATGGTACTACTTTTGTGTAAATGATGTATTTACTTAATTTCTTTGTGGATTCTCCGGATTTACTAATCAAGCATAATTTTCTTATCCCACGTAATAGGTAGACTTAAACAACTTGAACTATACCTCCCTAAACCTAGGACTAATATGATGGTTAGATCACCAATATATACCATGTGTGGGCCGTTCATTAGGATTTGTTCTGATGTTGATGCCTTCAACGATGTTGTGCGAGGTTTTAGGCAGATGTATCATTAGTCAGAATTTTTTTTTGCGATTACCTATATTTAAGTTTTCATTCAGTTTATTAATTAATTATAATCAACTTTGTACTAGGTATATAATATACCTGATAATTGGGAAAACCTCCTGTTGAGACAAATAAACCTTCGACCACAATCTTCAAAGCTTCTTATAGTATGGTGAGGTGATGAAATATTGGCTGGCAAACTTCGAATGCTATTCGTAATTGGTTCTCGAAACTTCTAATAGGATATGAAATATTGTTTGGCATTCAACAAGTGGGTGATTGCTTTAAATCTATGAAAAACTTTCCATCTTTAACACTATACAACGTGTTCGTTGTCCAAAACATCTAGAGAGTGATTCCTTGTCAAAAATTAAAGGCGATCTCTTATGTAAACTAAAGCTCTTACGCCTTTCTCTGTAAAATATCACGGTTTCTAATAATGAGTGAAAACAATTTTTTTATTACAAGTGCTGGACAGTGGGCATGTTCTATCAATAAAAAGGCTACCTATGATTTTTTTTCTATTTTGATGTGATCTTTTGAATAATTGAAACGTGCCACCTCTGTTCCATTTTTTCCTTTTTCATCAAACAAAATTTCTCAATTTAGAAATGAGTGATGAAGAGCAGTGCACAGCATTGGAAATCTTTTTTTACTTTTGTATTATGTACGTGAAAGCAATAATTTCCTAATGAAAGTATAAAAAATAAAATAGTGCATGAAGAGATCATCTGTGAATGAAATCGAAAAATCTATTATATGTGACTGTCAAGTTGCTTTGATTTCTTTTGTAGCCTTCTTATAAAACATGCCCCCAAAATGCGATTTATTCAACTTCTCATCACTTTCGAATAAATAATTTGCGGTTTTGATAGCAGAAGTCGCTTTTGGTTTATTATTCCATTTTTCGATATGGTAACACCGTCACTTCGAAGTGCCATCCTTAGGCTTCCTTTTTCAGTATCTGTCATTTTGCTGAGGTGTTCACAACATCTTTGTTGAGTGCTCTGTAAAAGTCAACTTTTGTACCGAAAATGTTTTTCACGGAAGCTTTACTTCTTACTTCATTATACTTACCAGGAAAAGGCTGCCGAAAATCATCAAATTTCAGTGGAAGTTTATGCGTGACCATGCTCTAGCTTAACGAAGTTTTTAGAAATGGTTGGCCTCGTTTAAAAGTGGCAATTTTAATTTATAAGACGAATAATAATCCAGAGCGCCATCAAAGTTTTAGAATAAAAAATTAGGGTCAATGCTAGATGAAGATCCATCACAAACGCCAGAGGAAATCGGAAAAACCCTTGAAATCACTCAAACAGCCCATTTGTTATCCTTGGAAAACAATTGGAAGTATCCGAAAGGTATAGGATATAGGGTGCCGTATGAACTGAAGCAGAGGGGTGTCGAACCCCGTTTTTCACGTTTGAAAAACTGCTCCAATGTCGAAAAAAGGGGTTTTGGCATCTGATTTTAACTGGCCATGAAAATTGGCTCCATTACGATAATCCAGAACGCCGGGCAACATATGGATATCCCGGGCATGCCTCTTTATCAACTGTTACGCCGAATAGTCGTGGCGAGAAAATCATGCTCTTCTGTACAGGGTGGGCAAAATTGGTGATACCTAAATTACAACTTTTTCAACCCAACGAGATAGAGAAAAATGAAGGTACCATGTCGTCTTTTTTCGAGAAACTAATAATGCCATCTTCTTTTGTTTTCGAGTTATAGAACAAAACTGAAATTTCAACTTTGCTCATTATCTCCGTTTCTGTTTGAGCTAGGATGTTGAAATGAAAACATTATACAGACACTTTTTGATATCAACCCAGTGACGTACTATGATTTTTTTCAACAGGTATATTTGCTGAGCTATAACATAAAGATGTATTTTTTCTTATGAAAACAGTAGTTTGAAATTACTTAGAAAGACTGAGGGCGATGTATGATATATTTCTGAAACAGTAAAAAAATGGCGATTCTTTCTAAGTAATTTTAAACTACTGTTTTCATAAGAAAAATCACAACTTTATGTTATAGCTCAGCAAATAAACTTGTAAGAGAAAATCATAGTACGCCACTGGATTGCTATAAAAAAGTGTCTATGTAATGCCTTCATTTTAACATCCTAGCACAAACAGAAACGGAGATAATGACCAAAGTTGAAATCGCCCAAGTTTAAATTTTTAAACGAAAGAAGAAAGAGGAATGCTGTGGATGGCACTATTAGTTTTTCAAAAAAGGCGACATGAATGGTACATTCATTTTTCTCTATCTCGTTAGGTTAAAAAGTTGTAGTTCAAGTATCACCAATTTTGCCCACCCTGTACATGCACAGGGGAGTTCTACCGATGACAATTGATGCGTTTGGGCCGAGTATTGCGAGAAAAAAGGCCGTAATAGGCCGATAGACACGATAAAGTTATTCTGCATCATGGTAATGCTCGGCCACATGTTGCGTCGCCCGTTGAAGCATACCTAGGCAAAAAGTTGATTTTTTCAAGTGGAACACCTTACTTTTCATTTGATATTTCCAGAGAAAATCACAATACCTACGCATCTATTAATGTATCATGTTCACCTACGAAAACCTCATGGTTAGGAAATAAAGTCAAATTTCTTATGAAAGTGGGGGTTCTCAGAATAACTTGCTAATTTTATCCAACAAACATAACTCCCTGTATAGTATAGTATAGTATAGTGAGAAGGGGTTACAGTTCACTGCGACCTTAAGGTCTATTGTGCCCCCTAACAGAGCTGTTTTCATCGCGCCCTTTACAGCTCGCCTTCCAGATTCAGAGATCTGATGAAATCCAATATCTGGGACGGCTTCAACGAGGATAATTCCCCACTCCTACAAGTTTCTCGTCCAAAGCACTCTTTCCTTTGGCTTGCAATGGCAAAGCATTCCGTAACCAGGTGAATAGGAGTTTCCTCCTCCTCCCCACAGAATCTACACTCGTCAGTGTCCGACAAACCCATTCTCAACAGATGCTTCTTTAGGCGACAATGTCCTGTGAGAAAGCCAGTGAGTAGGTGTAGTTGGTTCTTACTGAGATCCAGATATTTTTTGGATCTAGCAGTTTCAAAGTTCCGAAGGAACTTTTTGGAGTGATCCATTCCTGGGAGATTCCGCCAGAGTTTTTCCCTTTCGGCTTTCTCCTTCTCCATAAACTCCTTCTTGTAGGTGCATTTTCCTATACCACAGAAGGGTTCTGGGCCAGTGAGTGGCGTTTGTGCGCTCTCTCTGGCAAGTTTATTGGCCTTCTCGTTTCCTACGATTCCCGAGTGACCGGGAACCCAGATTAAAGAGACCTTATTCTTCTTGCCTACATCATTGAGTTTATTCCGGCACTCCCAAATCAGCTTTGAATCGATGACATAGGAGCTCAGTGCCTTTACGGCAGCTTGACTATCTGTATGAATAGCTATATCACACTTCTGATAGTTTCTTTCTAGATTTACATCTAGTCATCTTTCGATTGCCAGTATTTCCGTTTGAAGGACGCTTGTACAGGAGCCTAACGATAGTGCACACTTGGTACTTGCCCCATAAATCCCAGCGCCAGCTCCTGTAGCGGTTTTAGAACCATCTGTATACCATTTTAATGTATTTTCTTTAAGATTGTAGGCGGTGTACTCCCGTTCCCAATCTCTTCTTTTACTTAGCATTGTACTGAAATTTTTCTCAATGCTTACTTTCTTGATCATTAAGTCACTAGGAAGGTTTGCAGATGAGATGTAGTCGTTCAGGGAGGACCAAACTCTCTGACTCTTGATTCTCTCGTTACCTGTTCCTTCCTTAGATAATCTGAGGATGGCCTCATGAGCTACCCTATCAATCACTAGATGTAGAGGTGTGAGGTCTGTGATGATCTCAAGCGCCCCTGAACGTATATACCCAAATTCTCAGATCAAAACTATGATACTTTCTCCGTAAACGTGTAATAGGCCACCCACCGTGGGAAACCCTGTATACGTGTATGCCGACGAGAGCAATGTCGCCCGCAAATGTGAGATAACAGAGATATCAAGATTTTTCGACCAATAATTCTAAACATGTCTTACATAGCACTTTTGAATTATCTGGATTTGATGGTATATTCCCTTGAGGTAGGTACACCTCAAGCTGTTTCAAATGCATGTTATAAAACATGCATGTTTGCAGAAGCGTATATGTCCTTTATTAGCATATATGTTATTTATTATTACATATCTATGGTGCAGCGTCTCCAAGCGTTGACAACTGCCAAAGTTTCGAAGGCCTTTTCAAAACCAATGAAGGCTTCAGATTGGAGATCTTATATGGTCACTGTAAGCATGTTCTGTTGGTTGATTGAAATCAATCTTTGGTCTACTATGATCGTCGTGAATGCGACAGCATTGTCTGCTCATCACCGGCAATCACCGCATTTATGAAATAGGCTCAAATCTATACGTATTTATATCTCATTCACATTCTTTTTGAATTTTTAAAAAACATATTCACTTTTATTTTAGCACTCGGTTGGTCATGGAAATTTGACACATTTCACTCTGTATAGAACGAAAATGTGGGGTTATGAAGCTTGTCAAAACATTTTTGGGTTTTAAATCAACTCTATGTTGCCCGTTCTACGTAAAAGTTTCTGTTATTACGTATTCTATCACAATGTCGAATATCTTCGGAAAATATGTGACGAACATAATTAAAGTTTATACAAACTGATTGAAGGCATACCAAATCCAGTTATTTGCATGGAAAATACAAGAGATCAGTATAATATCATAATATGCACAGGCTTGAGGAGAGTTAATTTTCGTTATCTTCTTTGGCTTAAGTTGGAATACGTTACATCAGTTGTAGATTCCAAAAATATTAAACCGAAGATTAAATGCATATCATGCAGTGGTTGGGAATGAGTATCTCCCGAAAGAATTAACAGATAATTACAAGAATGTTAAATTCTTCAACAAAAATTATCTTGCATCAATATAAGTAAAAGGAATTAAAGGAAGTTTCAATCAAGATGAACTTCACCTTTGCACAAAAATTTCACATGAATAAACAATTAACAGGACAACTGGCGCGTATTTGTGGCTGTTCATCTTAATACATTGATATAATAATAATAATTAGGCATTTATTGGTACCTTAAGACATTTACAATGTATAGGACAAGTAAAATGAAGAATAGAAAAATCAATTTTCGGGAACTTATTCTACGATGACATTCATCGAAAATCCTGTAGTGAACTTTTCGCATTAATTCACTCAAACATAAAATTCTCAAATGCCACCATTTTTTTGGGTTCCCCAATAGAAGGAAATTCTTTGACATCCTCTTCATTCACAATCTTTCTGATTGTGGAAATATTCAGCTGAAATATAAGTCGTTTAGATTCAGATGAAACATTATATAAATTCTCTTACATTGAAATATGTTCGCTACCGTCTGACGTATTGTGGATTTCAGAATATCAGAGTAGGGTATAACTATTTGAATGGGCGGACCTCAATTCTAAATAGCACTGAAACCCTGTCTCTTTTTTCAATCACTTTCGGCATTTTCGTAATAAAAATTGATATTAGTTGTGACAACGGCGTTATGACATCAACGACATTTCATGAGTGCCAACCTTACTCCGTTCTAGTTACAAAAACTTGAGAAAATTATTTCATGGCCAACCGACTGCTAAAATAAATGTGAATGGAGTATAGTAGATGAACGATTGCAACGTAATTGCCATTATATTTTATTTGATCCTAAAATAAGACAATTCGCTACGGGAATTTTGAGGAAGCTCTCTCGGTTTGGGAAAACCAGAATTTGTTCTCCTGATGTAGACCCTGTCCTGACACCCCCGCTTAATATTTGATGGAGGCGGCGCAGGCGCTGGGTGTCGCCTGTTGGCACTGCGAATTTGTTGAATGCATCTCGTGGTTTCGTACTCCTGTAAGTCACATGAAAAATGACTCGAATGAAAAATTGCCCCTATCCAGGCAGTATGAAGCACGATCATCAATTCGTGTGACGAGAATGTGATTATACAGGGCTCATTATTTCATTTCACTTAAGGAGTCGTCAATCCCATTTATGGCGGTTTAATAGGAATATTTTTCAACCAGCTGTTACTCGTCTATAATTTTCACGATGAGGTGAGAGGTTTTGTCGATTTGTTCATTTGATTAGGGGAAAACTATAGCTCCGTTGATAATTAACGTAGAGTGGGTTTCACGTAAGGTGGTCACTGGATTTTCTAACTTATTCCTTGGACAAATTTGAAATGTGGACCTTCAGTAGGATAGTATTTTTCGTTGGTTATCCAAATATAAGTCGGGGCTCAACAAAACCCATTTAAAAAAAACAATTCTGGACACGCGAAGTTTAAATAGTGGTTAAGTTCTTTGAGTTTTCTTACTTAGTAATTTTGTTGAATTGTCTTTTCCTAAAAATGTCTTAAAAAATTACAAATGATTCAGAGGATGACTGATGACGTAAGAGACAACGGCTCCGTGGAGGTAGAGGAACTCAAACTGAATTAGGATTGGGTATTTAAATGTCTCATAATGATATTGGTTTCAGAGATATTGGGTGATTTATGAAAACATTCGAAAACAGTGAACTTCCATATATCTTCGTTAATGTGGCAAATTTTCCGCTGATATTTCACAGGCTTGTTACTATATTCATTCTCCATCAGCTCAAGAAAAAAAATTGGAAAACTTGCAGGCCCGTATTCAGAAATTTCAATCTACTTTTCTGGTCAGAAATATTACTGGGTATATTTTCATATCCACTTGATGAAATATGAAATATTATACATGATAGAATAGAAACATTGAATTCCAGGTACGATAAGCCTGACTCATTTTAATAACTCCCATAACTTCTGTTCATTCTACCCAAATGAAAAGTGTTTAACAAAAATACATCCTATAGATATGTTTCGAATAAAATAGTGTAATAATACGAGGATATAGATATTGGAAAATTCTTAGCCCGCTCAAGAAATAAACAAAATATTCTCCTCTTAATTGGATACATTTATTTCAGGGAACCTTCAACGTCTCTAGACCTTTCAAAAAAATGTTTCTTCTTGCTCCCCAAACCAGACCTCCACAGCTTTCATTACCTCCTCGTTGGAAGAAAATTTAAGACCTTTTAAATTTTTTTCATTTGAGGAATGAGATGATAGTCGGATGGAGCCAAATCTGGTGAATAAGGGGGGTGTTCTAGTAATTCAAACCATGAATTACTAATTTTTTGCATGACATATTGTGTGCAGAGGAGTTGTCCTGCAAAAACAAAACACCTTTGGATAGCTTTCCGCGTCTTTTCTCTTTAATTTTTAACCGTAGAGTGGTACGTAATGTCGAATAGTAATCTTCGGTTATTGTTCTACCCTTATCCAAAAAATCAATTACTTCATGGCAATCCCATAAAACTGAGGCAAGAACTTTTTCCAGCAGATTTTTGCACACGAAACTTCTTATGTAGGTCTTGGAGAACCAGAGTGTCGCCATTTCTTCGATTGTTGCTTTGTTGGATCGTAGAAATGTACCCAAGTCCCATCCATAGTAACAATTCTGCTTGAGAAGTCTACATCGTTTTCAAATCGAGCACAGATGCTTCAACCTTGTACGCTTTTGGTCAACATTCAAACATTTGGGTATGCATTTTGCACCAATTTTTCTCATGTCCAAATTGACGTGAACTATATGATGAACGCGTTCGTATGAAATATTCAGTGCTTCAGATATCCGTTTTAGCCCAATTCGACGGTCTGATAAAATCATCTCATGAACTGCATCGATATTTTCGGGGACCGACACAGAAACTGGCCTTCCCGATCGGTCATCATCTTCAATGGAAAATTTACCTCTTTTGAAGCTTGCAGTCCAATTTTTCATGGTCGCATACGAAGGACATTGATCACTTAGGGTATTAAGTATATCTTCGTAAATCTTCTTGCCTCTTAACCCTTTTAAATACAGGTAGGTACTTGATGATGGCTCGTTACTCGAATTTTTCGATTTTCACAATTTCGGTGGACATGTTTCTTTTAATTTATTGCGTAACTCTGGTTTACTCTTTTGACCTCAAACTTCACACTGACCCTTCTAATGAGTTATGGTAAAGCAATATTTTTATGCATGGAACTGGTCTGGGCTAACTAGATATTAATACATATTATATACACATTACACATTTTTTTCTACAGGTACGAAGAAGGTGAAAGAAGTTCTCCTTTTTCTGAGGGTGTTAAATAAACTTGATAATGAAAAACATTGTTTTATTCAACAAACGAATTTCTTCAATGTAAACAACAAAATATTGAAGAGACTCTATTTGGATGCATTTTGTTGATAATTAATGTTGAATCATTATACATATATCTATGTATTTTCTTCAAGATTCTGTTGTTTGCATTGAAAAAATGCGTATGTTGGATAAAACAGTGTTCAACAGGCTCAGAATATGGAGGACTTTTTTCCTTTGTACCTGTAGAAGAAAAATTAATGTGCTCTTATAATCATTACATTATTTTGTTGAAGAATGAATTCTGTTGAAAGCATACCAGCTGGATTATTGTTCAATATTTTTCAGTTGGTTAAAATAAACAGGAGTTCTGGGTGTCATTTAATATTTAAAAAAAATAACAATTATTTTATCAAGTGGATTTGAAAATTTTGTAATATATCATGAAAACTATGCAAAATTTGTGCCATTCAAACAAAAAAATTATTTTTATCCAGTTTTTTCCTAGTATTTCCGAGTGATTTTTCTCACCTTACTCTTAAATAGAAATTTTTGAATACGGGCCTGCAATTTTTTCGAATATTTTTTGAGCTGATGGAAAATGCGTATAGAAACAAGCCTGTGAAGTATCAGAATTTGCCATATTAACGAAGATAGTTCATAGTTTTAACATTTTTTCATAAATTACGTTGCCCCTTTCGTCACCAGTTACTCTGTATATTATCTTACCGGCCGCACAAGATTTCAAGACCAAAGGCAGATTTACGGGGGACTAATGGGGTAGTTACACCTTCCCCTATGAGTATCGAAATGATCCAATAATAATTGGTTGAGGTGAAGGATGAAGGAAATCAGTTAGATGAAAATTCTGCCGACGTTTCGACTATATTTAAATCACCTTCGGGGTTCTGAAAGAGTAATACAAGGATATAGCACAACAGATCAGAACAGAATGGCCATCTTGAAGTAAAAAGAAATCAGGGATCTTGAACTTGAACAATCACTGAATTTAAACAAATAGGTAATCAAAAATATAATCACATATCGAAATCTTTTCTGACAATATGATTGAAAGACAATGAATCAACACTGAAAGGAACAAAAAGAATACAAATACATATACCAATAAATGAGAAAGTAGTTAAAAATTGAGGGGTCTGTAAATCTCGCAAACTAACAGAAACCTCATACTGGTAAAAACCAAAAATAGGGGTCCTCTAATTTTGTCCCGAGAATTTGAATTTTGTTGCATTAATTTCGGGACATCTGCAGAAGTAACCGATGCTGATTTTTATAGGAAAATTACAATGATCTACCTCCGTTCATAGAACCTCATCTATTGAAATTCCATAGCTTTCCTAACTACGAAAATTTTCTCGAACGCTAACATTATAAAAATTTTCGAGTCATAAAATAATTTTTTTTCAATAAGTAGGTAAGTAAGTAAGTAAGTAATCCCTTTATTTCATAAATTACAATACAAGATTGTGAAAAGAAATACGTCATATAAACAAAAAAGGAATACACAAGACAATAATTGAACATTATATATATATAATATAATGCATATACGAAGATTTATTGTAAACGAAACATTATGTTGTATAGAAAAATCTCAATAGGCTTGTAATACTGCTTCATCAAATATCCCCAAATATAATTCGCACACTCATTTCATCAGGCCCGATTCATAGAAGAACAATGAACCAGGAAGCCGACAATCCCGATTTTTCAATCGAAAACTGATCCATCATCGTTCGACAATTAAAAACCATCGACGGGTTTTCCGCGTTCCACTTGACCCTCAATCCAGATACATCACGTTATAAACTCTGTCATTCAATTCATCGCGCGCTGTAACAATGCGACCACGGGGCGGAACTGTCACCCTTTCTTGCTCTATGGGCGCATCTGTCATTAAATACTAAGCAGCAGCCTGTTTGGTTAGGGAGGTAAAGGATGAAATGGACCGGACGAAAATGTGATTAGCTGAAGATGGATAGTTGGCGGCATCTGTTCGGCAGGTTTTTCAGGAATCATCTTGATGAAATTGTGAATTAATGATGTGACAATGCGATCGTTTGTTTAAAAATTGATATTCATAATTTTCAATGTTAATTTCTCAAATTTTCACCCAGTTACCTCAAATATAACTTTTTCATGCTCCAATGATGCAAGGGGGTTGAATTTTTTTTCCATGTATGTAGAGAAAGTAAGTAGGTTGGGACATTTTGTGTCCGAAAGCAGTGCTTACTTAGCCTTTGTAATTTTTCGGTTATCCTTCACATTCAGTAATTCAGTTACAAAATGTAACAGTTTAATTTATCTTTTTTCATACTTAGAAATGCATATAATATATGGATACACAGTGAGTAAAAAGTAACGCACAAAATTTGTACAGGGTGGTAAAAAACACAGTTTCGATAACTTTGGGGGCTGATTATAGATCTCAAAATAAGTAAAAAATTTCATAAAAACATAGATCCGCATATGAGCTGTTTTGGAGATACATATAAGCGATTTTCGGTTTTCATACTAACTACTAGCGCAACCAATTAAGACATTCGGTGTATGTAAGTAAAATATCTGCCTAGGTAATTTAGGGGATTGTTTGTTAGGACCAGTAGCTTCACCACGGAATTCAACAGGAGCCGCTTAGCTTAACTTTCTTCAAAGTACCTTGCACTGTTTTCTAGACTAGGTTAATCAGTTGATGAATATTTGGTTTATGCAAGATGGAGCCACCACGGTAAATTGGCATCATGAAGTGTACTTTATACCATTGACACCGTTGTAGCCACACCAACATATTCGCTCATCAGACTCAAATAAACAAGATCTGGACTCATCCGTAACTGGGCACAACCCCATCTATGCCTGTTTCTGTACTCATGTTGGAGAGCCCGATGATATTTTACACGCCGCTGCTTCCAACTCAATCAAGAGGGCTTGGCGGATCTTCCTGTTTTCAAATTGATGCTATGCAACCTATTCCTTATTGTTTGACTAGAAACTATCCTACTGGTAGCTTGCTGGAATGAGCTTTTAATTCGGATGGTTCGTATTAGCCGATATTGTGCGGCGGTTTTAGCTCTTGCTCTTCAGCCCTCCCGAGTAAAAGAAAAAACTTACACTTGAATCAAATTTTCAGTATTACTGTATGTATATGTATATACATACCATGTGGAAAGGCTTATGCTTCCGTATTACATACACACACACAAAATATGGTCCTCATGACATTTTATGGCTGCTTAATTGAAAAACTTATTTTTATTGTTATTTCACTATTATAAACAATAAGAGCTGAGTAAATATACTGAAGTAACTGAAAAAGACCAAATTCCGTACAGTAGATGATGAGTATCGGTCATTATCACATAAAATATGTCTACAGAAGTAACTAAATATTCTATGATAATGATAATTATTCTATGATAATTAGGTTCGCTTTTGTATATTTCTGAAGTTTCTTTAGTTTTTTCCGTTATTTTTTTTATTCATTTAGGGAATCGAGGACACAATACAAATCAAAACATAACATATCTCAACTAAATAGCAAACAAGCTTGAAAAAAATAATAAAATTTCATCTTGAATTCAAATAGTTGAGATTATGAAAGGTACAAATTGACTTCTGAAATTTATACAATGCAAGAAAAAAAAACTAGATGAGAATATATAACACAGGAACGAAGGATAACTGAAATTTGGCAACAGTGATTCAATAGGCGCCAATGAATGAGTTATTTTTTGATCTGCTAGGTAAAATATGTGAACTGAGTGTTGCGATTCGTTGGTAAAATGTAACATTCTCACGAGTGGACCGTTTTTAGTGTAGGTAATTAGTTCGCTCGAATTCAACATGAAATAACTCATGTTGCCCCAGATTGATTGACGGGATGATGATTTTTATCCTTTCAAGAATATCAGCATGAAATGACGTCGTTCATTCACGTCTGTCTTCGAGAGATAATATTTGAAATTGAAAATGTAGATATGATCTACATTATGCCGTACAAAACAGGTTCTTTCTGAGGGCAATGCGTTTCAGAAATCGGTTCTGGACTGTCAAGGCGTGAAATATAGGTAGATTTTATAATTTTGCGTTCTAGAATACGGAGGTAAAGTTTTTCCAGTGCCTGAACGCGTATGCGTAGTAGACTTGCATTAGGGATAAAATATTTCTAAAAATATATCAAAGCATTTTTTTGGCAGTGTTTTCAATCTGTGGTGACTGAACAAAAGTTTTGAGTCGACTGTAACCCCAAGTCTTTTATTTGGTTAACTCGGGTCAGCACTGTTTCGCCAAACTTGTAGTCCAGGGAAATTGGTCATTGATTTCTTGCAGATGACATAACGTAGCATTTATTGACATTCAAGAAGAGACAATTCAATTTGCAGAATTCTGAGAAAGAATCCAATTCAAAGAACAACATTTTTTTTGTAGAGTCGTGTTATCTATAGTTCTGTCTATTATATTCTTTCTGTGCTCTTGGTAACTCAATATCACCATTATGCTCAATTTTATCGAAAATTCTCTGCTAATCTGACGCATCCTGAATATTCAATTGCCACCCTCGCCGACCCAATCCAAATTCAATTTTTCAACAAATCGACCCCGCACGATGCCATTATTTATGAACGGAACACCACCGCACGGCTCATCCGCGCTATTGACATCCAGACGTTTTTTCCCCCGGAAAAGGAAAAAACCAAAACGTTCCGATTCCGTTCCGTCCGGTATATCGGATTAAAGCAAAGGCCTCCGAACAACCGGTTTTATGCCGGAACAATTAGATAATGCACGTCGTTTCTGGACGCCACCGCCGCCGCCGCGCCGGTAGCGTCGCGGCCTGCGGGACGCCGCCATGTGAGCGAGCAGGAAATCTAGTGATTCTGGTCTGTAATTCGATTATGATGGGATGTGCAGATAGAAAATGCAAAAGGCAGAGAGCATCAGGCAATTCCGACGATGCGGTCGGTGGGGCGTTGGAGGGGTGCCGGAGGATTTCAGTTTCCCAGGGTTGGCCTAGGGTTAATTGAGCCTTGGGATATTAGAATCCCGCAGCAGTATTCGTCATATGAACTGAGTATTTCAATTGGAGGTACAGACGAAGAGGGAAGATTCCTTGAGTAATTTTAAAGTAAAAACGTCCCATAAACATGGGATCGCAAACGTGTCGTTTTCGATATACAGGGTGTTATCAATGTAATGCTATCAAAACAAGTTGTGAAAACACTTCCATTATTGATGTGTCAAAACTAACTAATGTATTGACCAAAGTTTACCAACTGAATTTTCATGAAAATTTGAATTTTGAGAGAATCGTTCAAAATTTTTTTCTCCAAATCGTTAACAGATGAAGCAAAAATACAAGAGACCATTAGGTTTAGTACAACAAAAAGTTTCTTTTTACATTTTTTCAAATTAACAGTGGCTCACAAAAAAAAATCTGGAAGGAAACAGCTGAAGATTCGATATCGGAACTGGCATGTCACATGGCGTGAACTATCAATTATAATATTCATGCCAAATTTCAGTTGAATATCTTGTAAACTGTAGATACTATAAGAGAAAATCTTGAAAAAAATTCTAACTTTAACACCCTGTATCTCGAAAACGAATCGTTTATGAGACTTTTTTCTTGATATCGCTCAGGGAATCTCCTCTTTTCGTTTGTATCGTCAATTTAGGAACAGCCTGTACAGAGTTGGCAAAATTCGTTGTCTACTGAGGAGATCTCTAGAACTATAGCAGTTAGAAGAAAACGGATGACACATTTCCCAGCTCTTTTTCAGAGAAACAAAGAATGGTGAAAACCTAGCCTCCTACGATTCTTCATTTTCGATTTATGAATGCGATTTTGACAATTTCGAAAAGTTCTCATAACTATTTTGTCTATGAAGTTACAGATCTGAAACTTGAACCTTCTACAGGCACTTTTTTACGCAGAATCCACTGACGAGCTCAAAATCTTATTTCATTTCGAATCATTAGGCGAACTCTCGTTTTCTTAAATTCAAACTTTCATTGAATTTGTTATTTTAAATTGGAAAAAATATTTTGTCAGTAGATTCTGCGTATAAGAAGATTCGTTTCAGATCTCTAAATTTAATGACAAAAAGTTATGAAAACTTTTCGAAATCCTTAAAATCTCAATGATAGGCCCGGTTCTGTTTTCAGATTTGAATTAGCTAGATAATGCGACATACATTTTCTTCTAGCTGCTATATGTACAAGGTGGGCAAAATTCGCTGTCTACTGAGAACATCTCGAGAACTATAGCAGCTAGAAGAAAACGGATGACTCATTTCCGAGCTCATTTTCGGAAAAACAAAGAATGGTGAAAATCGCAGCCGCCTACGATACTTCGTTTTTAAGTTTGACAATTTCGTAAAGTTCTCATAACTTTTTTGTCTTTGAAGTCACAAATCTGAAACTTGAACCTTCTACAGGCACTTTTTTGCGTAGAATCCACTGATGAGCTCAAAATATTTTTTCATTTCGAATCATCAGGTGAACTTTAATTTTTTCAAATGCAAACTTTAATTGAATTTAATATTTTTGAATTAAAAAAAAAAATTTTGTCAGTAGATTCTACGTATGAAAGTGCCTAAGAAGATTCAAGTTTCAAACCTGTAACTTCAAAGACAAAAAAGGTATGAGAACTTTTCGGAATCGCCAAAATCTCAATTTTTGTTTATAACTTTAAATCTAAAAATGATAGGCCGATTCTGTTTTCAGATTTGGATTAGTCACGAAAAAAGAGCTCGAGAATGTGTAATCTGTTTTCTTTTAGCTGCTATAGTTCTCGAGATCCTCTCAGTAGACAACGAATTTTGCCCATCCTGTATATGGTCCGATTTCTGACAATCGGCTGAACTGATTTTATTCAAATTTTCACTGAAACCTTCCTCATACTTTGTTGAAGGTTCTAACGGAGGAAAAGTTTGGACAAGTTACCTGTGAAACTCAGAAAATCAAGGAAAGTTGACGAAATCAAATTGATTCGATCTTATTCGTTAAATTTGGCACGTTTATTCAACAATTCGTTGATTGCACCTTTTAAAATCACATATGATTCGACACCTTACTACAACCACCAATCCAAACAAGTCTTCATTGTGGTTCCTCAATGTATATTCAATAAGAAGTTAGGAACGTTACATAAAGTTGAATAAAAAGCCATTCAACAACTCATTACTGAAATAGAAAAAAAAACTTTCGTAATCAGGCTTGCTCAACCTATATTGATATTGACCAGAGCCGTCTATAGAAACTTTCACGAAAGAAAAAGAATGTCATTTTATTAACACTTAGATAAAATCTTCCCAAAACACAAAAGATGTGATGTTCAGATGATCTCATATATATTTCAAAATTTATGTTCTTTAAGATTCATCAAAATATTAATTTCTTCTTGAAAATTGATTAAGAAACTTTTTTTCTAATTTTGACAGATGAGGTGACACTTTTTAAAACTCATTGAAGTTTTGAAACGTCAGTTTTCGCAACTGATGATGAAACGATACTTGCTTCCATAACAACGAAGTAGAAAATTGATATTTGTGCGACCAGTTAGGAAAAGCATTATTTTTCGTAATGAGCGTAAGACTAGACAGAGATTTTTTTCTAATGATATTTGTTTGCTTGATACTTTTCCTTCGTCCATTATTAATTTTTCTCATTTTTGGGACTCGTCCCTTCATTACGTTTTGCCTTGAGAAAGGCAACTCATATTGTATTCCTCCGTTTCACAGTAATAACAACGATTATTACGTCGATTTTATAAATTTTTTTGTATTTTTGTATCCCTGTTGAAGAAACAATAGAGATGCGAAATTTTGGAAATTTCAATGTGGTTAGAATTGGTATTCAGTGTTAAGTTGAATACTCAATGTGACATACTCAATGTACATAATTCGATTCTTTTCTTGGCCCGACCCTGGCGGGGAGGACATCCCTTCGTAAAACGCCTCGATGTGATTAGACTGAGTGTTTGTAGCAGTTGTGCCAGCAAACGGTGAACGTCATAAAGTTGATGTCCATCTGATGCCTTCGCCGAACAGTCCATACTGATTTTCTGCCTATTCCGGAGCTATCTGATCTGGAGCTTCAATCCATTATCTGCCGCTCTAGTGCCATTATATTCCACCATTAGAATTATTGCATTTCGGTCATTTGTTTTCCTAGGCGACCCTCGTATTTGCCATTAGAATGTCACTTCTTGATCTCCGGCAGATTGTTGCTGATTAAATTCAACCTGATTAGTATTAATTGATTTTTAGGTTCATCGGAGAGTTATTATAGCTTTTAATTGTAGGTACTCAGGAAATGAGCTCTAATTACATTAATATACCAGATTATATGTAACATTCTTCGAGTAAGTACTGAGAATTCAAATGAAGTTAATTTGGTAGATAACTGATTGTAATATAATACTGATAGTAATAACTTCATTAGCTCAAATTCAAAATAACGTTACAGTCATGGTAACAATGGTTACAGAAATAAAATTTGAAACATAATTCACACTTTCTGATTAACAATTCATGAGACTGAATTACATATAACACAATCTTAAATACAGTTTCTACCTATCATCTCGCAAATCTGAATCTCAGAATCTCAATTAATGTTTTTCGAATTTTATTGTTCTGAAAAACATGAATATTTCATTACCTACTTTCTGAAAAACGTGTAGTAGTAAACAAAATACCTAGTTCTTCCTCAGAAAACGTAATCTATTAATACAGTTTTCCTTCAATAAACATTATAACTTTTCAGGTTATGTTGAAGTTAGCAATACTCAACATTGATTAGGTACAGTTTATGTTGAGTGAAAATTCTGGCACTGCAGGAAAATAAACTCTGAAAGATGAGATAATTTATGTAACCTTGGATTTAACATCGATATTTGTATCAAAGGTTCAAGAAGCAATAAATAAAATGTAATCTTCTTGAAAGAATAATGAAATCAACGTTCAAACTTTAATGTTTGGGTGTATATTATGAAATTCATCCAAAATTTATGAGTATGTGACTAACTTGTTCTGCATATTCAATTAAGTGCGCTCGCGAACTTTTCGCTTTTTCATGCCTTATCTCATATATGTTTTTGTGGGAAGATTGATTTCTTCAATGACATAGTAATCAACTAATACATTGAATTCTTCTCTTGTATCAGAAAAAATACATTTAATTCTTCTCTTGTATCAGAAAAAATGACTAGTTATTTCATTTTGTGCCTAAGTACATACAGGGTGATTCATAATTATTGGGACATAGGCTAAAGGCAGATTGTTTGGACCAAAATATAGCGATAGGATCAAGTATACCTCAATAAAATATTGCTGTGGAAAAAGTTAAAGCGCCTTAAAGTTGAATTATTTTTCGTTTTTTGCTAATAATTTCACTGTATATTTTTTCATCCGTTTTTAAGAGAAACACAATTGAACAGTTCAGAGCATCGGAAGGGAATTTGAAGTAACGATTTATTTATTTTATTTATTTATTTCGACGATGAAGCATAATTAAAAACAATGTAACATAAACAGAATAAACTTAAATTAAATTCGTGGCCTCTTCCGACTTTTATGCCTTTTCTAATTCTTTCAATAAAGGACTTTCGAACTTCGAAGAAAATATCATTCTGCCCCCTTATAAAAAATTCAACTTTAACGCCCTCTATCTTTTTCCACAGCAATATTTTATTGAGTTATATTTGGTCCTATCGCCATATTTTGGTCCAAACAATCTGCCCTTAGCCCATGTCCCAAAAGCTATGAATCAGCCTGTATAAGATGTTGTTCTGTTCGATTCATACTTTTTATTTAATATTATGATATTGAAGCATAATTTCGAAACAAAATAATATCCATCTTGGAACTTATACATATTATTATTCTATTACAATTAAAATAGAACTGCATCTTATATCCAATTAACAATGAATAACATCATGAAGCAAATAAGGAGCAATTCCGAAGCCTTGTGAACAAAAAATTTTCACTCGACATAAACAAATTCGTTACGCACTAAATTTTTTCGCAATATGCAGACATCACAAACGGTAAAGCAACAGCCTAAAAAAATATATTCGAACTGAACTCACCATATCAAAACTTGGCAAAAACCGATTGTTACAGAATTTCAAAAAAGTTTTTTGTCTATTTCTTCTTACAGTTAAAAAAAAGATCAAAAATTTCTTCGGTAATAGTAGATAAGCTGTAGATACTGTTCAGAAATTTGTTGAAGTCGAGGACTGATTTAATTTTCCCAAATTCATGGAGCTTCATCCATCTAAGTGATATGCAAACGAAACATAATAGATATCAATATATTGATATTAGTTAATTAACAGTTAATTAACATTATATGTGAATTCCGCCTAGAGTGGCACAAACAGAAAAAGACCATCCGGATATAATTCAGGAGAGAGCATCCCTCATTTGCGTATAATTTGCAATAACTATCAAAGCTCCCGAAACTTATCCATTCCTCACTAAAAATCCACCATAACCAAGATCCAATTAGGGAAAGTTTCAATTAAGAGCGCGAAATTTGCTGATTAAAAGCGAAGAATCAGTGGAATTGCCATTAGCTGGCGCGCGAGAGGCGGGTAACTAAGAAGAAGATAATAAATTAGGCATTTCATTACTTAATCATCTGGAGCAGAGAGAAGCGTGGGGTTGCAGCTCTATGGGCACACTTAGTCGAGTCGTCTCGACGGAAGGCGGCCATTATAAATTACTTCCGTTGTTTTGCTACTCAGTAAGACGTTCTATAAATTTTAAAATTGCGACAACTCCGGGATGGCTGCCTAAAAACCAAATTTAATCAAGGAAATCGGGGAAGGAATAGAGGTTAGAAATGGTGGAAAATAACATTCCAAATCTTTTCCTCATCATTAATTCACCTCCACTTAACTTAGTTGTGAGGAAAAGAAAAATATTTTATCTAAATTCGTGAGTCAGATATGTTGATATCACTATACCTAAATAAATAATACTTTATAGAGTATTGTTGGCTCAACTGCATCTAATGGAATTATTCTCTATGAACTCGTGTTTCGGTCACTTGTCAATCAATATCGTGGAACGCTGCCTTCGTCCAGTTCCTGTTAAGAATTAATACTAAATTCGTATTTCTGAAGTCTCTTGTGAATATGTTGTAACAGGGGTCAAGCCTTAACTTGACATGAACACTAATTGAGCGTAGGACGTACTTATCCTTTATCCTCATAAATATACAAGTTTCTATACTATCTATACCAATGAATGCGAAGGTCTGGCTAATAAGATAAGGACACACTTCCTGAAGATCCGAAGGATTTCAACTTCATTGCTGAGAATCGTAAAGCTTTTTCAGAATGAATATCGAATTTCACATTATGAATAATGCATACCTACCCCTTTTATGCATAAGTTTTTCGAAAAGGCACTCATTGCAGAACTTTTTTACTTTTGGAATTGGCCTGAAAAGTTAACGGCAAAAATAATATGTTATTGAAAAATAATAATGAAAAATTGTACGAATGAACACTGAAACACATTCAGCAAAGAAGCTATATAGCAAATTGATCATTCTTTCTGTGAAGGAACATTCTTTCAGTTTTCGTTAGTTTCTATTATAGTAGATTTATGCAAAAACTCTTTAGGGGAAAGAGCAACTTAGATTTTACAAAATAGCGTCCCTTTCTGTTTTTGCAAACCTCTACCCCTAATAAGGTGTGGGACAGATTGGGACAATATATCACTCAACTATGTCAATCCGTTTCTTTACTCAAAGATTTTCATGAAGTATCTTTCCCATCGATTCAAGAATGCAACCCGTTTTCATTCCCCCCTTACATAAATAATCTAATTTTTTTAATTCATAGTATGTGAGCGATGATTGACAGTTCCTTTCCATAATTTGCATACTGTTATAAATCGGAATACGGAAATTATGGAATAAGTTGGATGATTTGAACAATTCATCGTTTGGACTTACAATGTTGCACACAGACGCTACGAAAGTAGTTATATAAGGAAATGAGATAATTTAGAGCTGGAGACAGGAAGATATTAAGTTCACGAGGATTGAAATAATAATTTGAACGATAAGTAATAGTTGAAAGAGTAAAATGTTCATGTCTCTCAGTCATGAAGTCTGGAGGTAAAGAGAACATGTTCTACAAGTACTTGGAAAGCTAAAAGAGGATCACCAGCCTCCACAAATTTACCCAATATCCGGTGGTAGGGGTAGGGACTCAAAAACGGCTGAAAATGGTCAAACATGTAGATTATGAGATATTTATTAGTTCGGAAACCCTGAGAAGAATCGGTTCTCAATCTTGCTGAGTAGCCAAAAAAACTCGGAGATGCCGAGATTGAAAACTTTGATTTTTACAACTAAGCAAAAAAGATCCTCCAATGATTTTTGTCTTGGAAAGATCGAGGAAACTAAATACATCGGAAAACATAGTCAGTCGGTCCGATGAAAGTGATCTGAAACAATTGGTGACAGCGGTGGGATTCATTCACTGATTATACTGCCCGACAGATATCTAACTGCAGGTTAACAATATTGTGAGTGAAAAAAAATGTAATTCGATTTCAATTAGGTGGTCTTGACATCATTGTACAATTTTATTTTATTTAGTTTGTTAGATTGTTAGATTGGGAAACAAGTTTTTTATTCTGCAAACATAAATTCCTGAAACATCTAAATTCGCTTTTAAACCGCTTCAAATCACAAATAAAGAAAACTAACACTGCTCGAATAATTTATCGTTATCTCCGCCATTCGTCGATCATTTCGTTCAAGGATATTTGAAAATTTCAGCAGGTCTGGTATTATGCATCTGAGATTGGAACTAGAAACATTCCGACATTCTGATACAAATTATTGAGGTTGCCTTCAATTAGATCCGTAGTGATCCAGAAATGACAAATAAAGGTATGATACATGATCTGAAAAGAGCAAGAATGTTCGTCGAGAAAAATGGTGGTCAATTGTCCAATCCTTATGATATCCTACGAATCTTTAACTTGTTTATTAATTTGTTCATTTTTTCTATCAAAAAATAAAAATTCTCATTCAGTGCAACTTTCCACGTCAATTGCAATGTACGACATTTTTGAGAAGAGAAGTTGAATTAAATTTTTCATCAACAATTTTGAAATCAGTTGAAAGTCGTGCGGGTCACTGAAATGCATTGATCCCCATCGAACATTTTCTTCTGTTCCTAAATATTCTAATCAAATTTCAAATTCCTTCATGTGTTGAACCTTTACTTACGAAAAGTCCTATACATACAACACCCTGTATTTCGGCTATGGAATTAATTAGCCTACCATCTATAGGTTGTTTGAACTCGTTCACGGTAGCTCTACTGTGGTTAGAGTATGTACCAATGAAACACTCTGTAGATATGGTAAAAACTGATTTCTCTGATGATTGATAACATCATAGTACCGGTAGATTCGATTGACTTGGGACAGTCCTGTAACTTGGGACAATTACACCCCTTGAAGATTTTTTTGTTTCTTACCATTTATGCATGAGTAAAGGGACAAACTTTTAAGATTGAGTAGCGTATTTTCGGTTAGTTTAACAATTAATTCCTGTTGACTTTGCCGTGACCAGAGCGCTTGAATTGACAGGAAAAATTAACGAATTCAGGAGAGTAAAAGCGCGTGTTTTTTATGGCCCTTCTTTACTTTCTAGTGTCCTGTGTTTCACTTTGTGCATGTGTAATTTTTTTTTCAGGATACGTGGGATATTGGGATATTAGATATGTCATGAAACAAGGTTGTTTACAAATCAAACGGCAATACGGATCTCATTCATTTATTTTATTGCTTCGTAGGGTGACTTGGGACAATGCATTGGCAGCAGGAAATATGCCGATTCTTCGCAGGATATTATTATTTACGTTATTTCCACAAAGAAATCATCAAATAATGAAAAAAATCAAAGTTCCCCTGTTTTGTTTAATTTTTTTTACATTTGAGTTGCAATATATTTTCTTAATAGGGGTTCATCATTCAATTTCCTTACCGAATTCCAACTATAAATATAATCACAAATTCTAATTTTTCAAATCTATACACCTTCCCAAGTCACCTATTTCATTTGAGAGTTGAGAAATCAATAGATTGTAACTTGGTGACTTGGGACAAGTATATTTTAGTTTTTTCAAAATTTATATCCGAATTCTGAAGCATGATATAGGTATATCCTAATCAATAGTCTGAGTCATTAGGCTATTCGAACCTCTTTTTCAGATAAAAATAGGTCACCATTTTGAAAATATGACAAGTTGAATTCAACAATCGTCTAAGTTAACCGAATATACGGTATTGAAAAATTCTTAGTCATTTATGCTAGTTCAGGATCAATACCGCAAGCAAACCCATTGTTTTATACCTTGATGTTGCCCATCAACATCAGATCGAAATCAGTCGATTTCCGTTTCCCTGGACCACTCCGACCAACGAACAATCGGCGGTGTGAACGAAGCTCGAAGCTCAACGTGTGAAAAATCCCGTCCATCTCCCAAGACGGCCATAATTCTACACCCGGATCGCGGTTCAAAGTGCAACAATTTGGGCCTCGTCTCCGAGGGAATAGAAGTCGCATGCCTCGGTGAGGTTCTCATGTCGGGTTCGTTAATGGGGACGAGCTCCGCGAGACATAAACAGGAGCTGGCCGGGCGTACCGCACACACAATGCAGTGTGACACCCCGAGCCACCCCTTGGGGGCGACCGGAGACGTTTAATCTATTACGCGACTCCAACGTCCCCAGAGATATATGGGAAAACTATCTAATTCCATATTCTTACTACATGTTGTAGCGGACAAGTGGATCGTTGGGGGACGGTTTGACGGTACGGTACAAGAATTTAACTGTAATTAACTTGTGCCCTTGCATAAAGGGGTGGATAAACGATGTGAAAATTTTGTTGGACGTTCGCAATTATCTCGGGATTGAGGGTGACAGAGTGTGAGATTTTTAGAGGCATCTTTTATCGCGCGGGAGTTGTTATATGATACAACTTGACTTTTCGATTGAATTATTATTATATTATTAATTATCGAATCGATAAATATTTATGAATATTTCCAAAATAGTCGCAGTTGGTCATTAAATTCAATAAACGAAAGTTAACGAACACCTTATAGAGAGGATCAATATACCGGCCTCAAGATTAAGTAAATTGTTGGGTATCCACAGTTGAGAGGTGTCTACACCGTTGTAGTGGTCAGTTTAAAAAGAGAAAATGATTATTTTACGTTAGAAACCACTCATTTATATGATGTTTTCATTATAATTCAATTCAATCAGTTCGTCACCTCGGAAAGTCAGAAATTTTTTTATTTGTCAAACGGAAAAAAATAAATAAATTTTTTTTCATTGAAGAACAAATAATCATGCACGTAATTAACTTTCCGAGGTTCAATTACCTCTTCTGTGCATTTGCCCATGAAGAAATTTCTCGAAAAGTATCGCCATTGGCTATAATTCGTGTCCTGGTGAAATTGAAAGAAGACGTTCGTTGAGTGCTGCCATCAATGGTTTAAACTATTGTAATATTCCCAACTTCTACTTATGGTTCAAGTGTTCTGGCAACCCCACATTCTGGTGGTCTTTCCCCCCTTTACGACCATAGACTTATTACCCCGATTTAAATATGTCCATGTTTACGCCTTATACGGATGGCGAGAAAGTCCCGTGGTATAAACTTCTCGTAACTTGAACATGCGTTTATAGTTCCACCCAATCAACAAAATCTGTACATAAACGTGTTCAATAATGAGAATTATCTTACTCAAAAGCAGTAGAGTGCACATCATCTGGGAAACCGCGTTTTTCTGCAAAAGGGAAAAATTAAGGAATCTTGTTAATTCTTCAATCAATTCTAGTTTATTACAAGAATTGTTTACTGAAGATGTGGAAAAAAGGGAGGCAGTGATTTCTTATCCAAAAACATCAATATCTCGTGAAAAAACATGTGCTGTGATATGGGGTGCAGAAAATGGGAAATTTTCACACATTTTTATTGATGGTACAATTGATAGGGCAAGAGATATTTCGTCAAAACTTCAGATATGGTAATATCTGCCCACTGTTTGTGTAGCGTATACTAAGCTTATAACATGAATCTATGGAATGGCATTGCGGTGCTACCAATGTATTTGCGCGATACTAAGACAGCGGCGTAAAATATACAAATTTATATACACTCCATTCACTTTTATTTAAGCACTTGGTTGGCCATGGAAATTTGACACATTCGACTCTGTATAGTACGAAAATGTGGGGTGATACGCTTGTCAAAATATTTTTGGGTTTCAAATCAGCGCAATGTTGTCCGTTGTACGTAAAAGTCTTAGTAATTACGTATGTTATCACAATGTCGAATCACTTCGGAAAATATGAAGTCGAAAATATGTGACGAACATAATTGACGTTTATACAAACTGATTGAAGACATAACAAATCTATTTATTTGCATGGAAAGGACATCAGTTCTAAAATATATTTATTTTTGCTATGGAAGAAAATTAAGTTATTGACACGTAATAGGCAGTAGCTTGAGGAGAGTTAATGTTGGTTATCTTCTTTGGCTAAAGGTTGAAGACGTTACATCAGTTGTAGATTTCAAAAAAATGAACCCGAAGATGAAATACATATAATCTATCTGAGAAGAGCAAGAATATTATAATTAATATAAGTAACGTTGGTAAATGTAAAAATTCATCAATGAATACAACATTTACAGAGACTGACTGCTTACAAGTAAGCACGATTAAAACGTCCATCAGAAAACTAGAAGATACAATTGAGAAATTATAAGATATACAAAACGAGAGTACTAATAAGGGAAACCACTAATCGTTGGTTTCGAGAAGAGCAGAAGGCTTGAAAACTAACATGTATATCTAGTACGATGAATGAATATGAGAATGTATAATATAAATGAGAGTGCAAAGTATATTGAGTAGATCATACCAATTGAGATTGTACACGATTATCAGATCAGAGCTTAAAGGGTGGAACCAGGACGAGAGGCGGTCAACCAGTATCATGGCTTACCACTGACCGTTAAACCATATTCACATAGTGATCTGAAGAAAAACAACTAAATCCAGGTTCCACCCTGGAGAACATGAAGCTTCATTCATATAAAACTCGACAACAGTAATTAGTCATATGTAATTGGGCAGTTAACAGAGTTGGCGGAGAACTGAAATGATGATTCAAATAAAAGAAATGATCATGAGAAGACAATAAATCAGTGTTCATTATCAATGAGAAATACGTAGGAAGGTTTCAATTCTGGTGCTACATACCCATTTCCATGTGAGAAAATCTAGAGAGGTCTGAAATCCAGTTGAAGTATAAAATATGATAAAATATTTATTCATAATTGAGGTGACTCGAGGAAAACTGTAGAATAAGCGGTACAAAATGATAATCAGCAACATTTTTTGTAAATTTTTTATAATCTCGCAAGTAAACACATATTAATGAAATCGTCAAAGGGACATGGAAACCGATTAATTCATAACTTTGAGAAGACTGAGAGTACATTATTCGAGGAAAAAAAGTTAGCACCAGAATTGAACAAGAAGACTTCAGAGAGAATTACTTAAATGAGATGCACCGATAGAGAAGTACTACAATAATCGAGGTTAATAAGAAGTCAATTCAACAACGTGAACAAAGAGAATCATAGGAAAATGTGTAACCGCTTCTGAAAACACTGAGAGTGGGGCTGCTGCTTCGGTCAATTAGCGCACCACGGTAATATACGCGGGGTACTATACGTGGCCACCGGAGCTGGTCAGGAGCGTCGATAAGAGAAAGGTCGGAGGGGGCTTCGCTCAATTTTTAACAAAATGAAAACTTCGAAAATCAGTTTTTTAAGGGCACTCGATTTGTTTTGCAAGTTTGAAAGAATTATCTTCGTTTATTTCCTGTAGAGAGGCTGGACGGTGGATGGACGTTTTAGCTGTATTTGTTACTACAAGTACGAAATTCCATAATGGTGTAAGGTAAAGGTTGACTGGATGCGTGCTAATGAGATGTAAAACAAAAAATGAATATGGAGACAAAAGGACTTTCAAAAGATTGTAGACGGGACTTCATGTCTTATCGGCGAGACGAGACTTCATGAAAGTTTCATCTCTTTGGTCTTTTCTTCTTTTTTTTGCTGTAGGACCTGGTTCTGTTTGATCTCTCAGCCTAGCTCCTGTTATGTGGGCATCCCTTTGGTCTCGTAAGCATTCTACCCACAAGAAGGCGATACAAATTTCAATTGAAAATCCCAAAAACGTCTACCTTAAGATAAAAAACTTCGTCACACGTACTACGGCATGAACGACGATGGTTATGACCAATATCTGATAAACTAATGGTATTTTCGCGCAAGCGTAGGAAGCATCATGCGGAAACCGACTGAAATATACTGTCCTGCTGTAACTTCGATATTCAGACTTTATCAAAATCAAAAGAATATAAAACATTAAAATCCCCCATGGATAGGTACACTTTTACAACTGTTCCGTTTCGTTCCACTTCTTCAACCAGACAGCCACTTATTAATCCTCCTAAATAATGAATCAGGCAACGTCGCGGTCTGAGACACGGAACATCGCAGCTCTCGGAAAATTCTTCTTCTCTCCTAGAGAAAAGTGACAAGTTAATTTGCGGTATTAAATAAAGGCCAACCAGGTGTCGCTGCTCTGTGACACCCGTGTGTTCCGCAGAGGAAGGCGGACGTAACTCGAGTCGGTCGATCGTAAACGACAATCTGACTGCGAGTTTGACACGCGACAGATCCGGGACTCCCTTTAGGGCCTGAACTCATTCCGTAAATTGTTCGGTTCGATCCGGAACCCGGAGTCTCTATCGAGACGACTATAGTTTTTATCTCGAATGCGATAAAAGTTTCATTGATGGTAGGAACTCTTCGAAACATGGCCGTACCTTTTTGAACTATCTTTTCTATGGCCATAGAATATGGTGCATGCACTCTAAATTTTTGAATGTGGCTTATAGAATGTTTCATCAAGAGCATGTTTCAACAAGTTCACTGTGTAAATTTCAAGCATATTTTGAATTAATATTAAAATAGTGAGACATGAAATATTTCTTTACTATTGAAATAATAAATTAAATAAACTTCACATCGTCTCTTTCACCTTTATACTTCCACACTTGACTACACAACTAAAAGCAGGTATTTTCTCATTAGCTGCGAAAGTTAGTCAAAAACTAACAACAAAATAACATGATTTAACAGAGTTGGAATCTTAACTAGGTATATTGGTCCGCTTTCAAAAAATTCGTTTTCTATGGCCATCGAATATGGGTTCCTTCAGAATAAATTTTTTCAGGTACATGCTCTTGGTTCTAAGTTAACGAATGTGGCTTATAGAATGTATTTCTTAGGCACTGCCGACCCCACCGTCCTTGGCTAGCCGCCACTGGATCAGAGAGTGTGCAAAATTTCATACTTCCAGCAGTTTAATTAGAGTTAGACTAGTTAGAGCATGGGGTCATCCCTCGCAAGAAACCAAATACTCGTAACTTCTGCTCAAGTGTCCATATTTAGTAATAACAAATTTTATTAATTTGGTATAAGTGTAAAACTTGATATACCCCAAACTGCAATCCTTTCGAAGTAACAAAATATCTCTATTTCATTTCTCTAGACGATATTTCACTTGAAATTCAACGTAGAATTGAAATATCTATAAAGAGTGAGAATTTTAACAGTATATTGAGGTAAAAAAACCCTTTTCCTGTATCATTTTTCCGATTCGGCACTGATAAAAAAAAAAGCCATTTTAAGATTTCATAATGAGCCGTGCCACCCCTCGAAAAACAAAGTGACCTTCAAAATAACTAGCTAAATCTGTCACACTAGGTATCTGTGGATCTTTTAAACAGAGTTGTATTAAGCCAAAGTACCCAATTTTCCGAATATCACAAATATTTTTCATTTTTGAACATCAAATTACTAAAAAGGGCTATTTTCAATATTTTTTTTTCTATGTAAAAAATTATTTATTTGATCCAAACGTTTTTCTGTCTTATAGATACATATTTAAAGAATAATTCCTGAAAATTTCAAAACAAAAAAACTAAAACTCCTCCATTGTGAGGTCATTTCCGATGACCCCTCGGAAAAAAGGTGCGTCCGCGTTGTCAGCATAACTCCTGACAAAATCATCTAAAATGAAAAAACAAAAATAAGTGATTTAGTTGAGACCCTAAACTCGTGCTTGAACGAAGGAAAGAAAAAAAAAGTAAAAATTGGAATTTTGGCAGACATTTTTCCGAAAAAATAAAAATTTCGGTCAAATTTGCTTGACATTTTGTTTTTTTTAAATAGTTGCAATTGAAAAAAAAATGAATCCTTCGTCCAAGCACGAGTAAATTGTATTTCGAATACCTGTGTAAAATTTCATCAAGATCGGTTGTGTAGTTTTCGAGAACATTTGACAACCGACTTTGAAAACACGGTTCCGAGAAAAACGCGTTTAAAGTTTTGAGCAACAATAAAAGGGACTTGGAGCGCACACCTTCCAAAGGCTGTATCTCCAAAACTATTATTCGGATCGACTTGAAAATTTAGGACAATATTCTTCAGATGTTGTAGAAAGTAATGAGCCAAAAAAAAAAATTGATTTTTTGAACCCTCGAAACCCATGTAACCCCTTATACGAGGAAATATGAAAAATACTTCTATTTCGCAAAACGTTCAAATATTCATTAGATAGCGTCCATCTTAGTTTCAACAGTGAGATTCTCTGAATTTTTGGTATTTTATGGTACGTTATGGTCATAATGAGAAGAGTGGATGAAGTGGGTGATATTTTGTGCTCGAAAAAGGTTATTCAAATAAATGAAAAACTATGTTCCGAACTTTATTTGATTCGATGAAACCGTTTGTAAGATAGAACTGAAAATACCATTTTTATATGGTTTTTCAACAGCCTGTATCTTTTAAACCGAGCTGATTCGAAAGAATGGTCGAGGAAATATGTTATTCTTTTAACCCCAAAAATCTACTGTTGAAATATTTGTACTAGTCAAAGAATCACACTGTATAAATAAAAGGGAATCGATGGATATGTATTATGGGTGCTTAGACCGAATTCAACTCTTTTTGAAAGATCCACAGATGTGTAGTGTCACAGAATCAGCTAGTTATTCTGAAGGTAATCTCGTTTTTTCAGAGGTGGCACAGCCCATTATGAAAATTTAAAATGGCTATATCTTTTTATCAGGGCCGAATCGGAACAAATGGTATAGGAAAAAAGTGTCGCTTTTGACCTCAAGAATCTACGGTTAAACTTTTCGTACGTGTCAAAGACTCACTCTGAATGCAGAAGCAAAAGATATATCGAAGGTTTTGTTTGGCTATGTTCTTGGTTTATTAAAAAAAAATTGAGAAGATATGATTTTAACTACACTTGTTCAGTTTTGAATTTAGGTATTCCGTAGCAATTAAGCTGCGTATGGACTTGGAAATCCTGCTGCAATGTCTATAGTTACTGGGGCCCCTCTATAGCTATAATATTCTGAAATTCCGTCCTGAAAAACAGCAGAAAAAAGAGCAGAAAACATGCGATGCCATGTAGAACCCGCCTACCGCAAATTTTCCCTCGGCCAAATATCGCGCATTTTGCGGCCATCAAACGTATGTGTTAGCAGAATTATAATTATCCCGGCGAGCGCGGCAACGCGCGGATATTCTTCGCTAATAGCGAAATTTATGGACGCGGTCCTGATTGGGTCCGCTCTTGCGGTGCACGATATTTCAAAAAGATGAAATATTTATCGCGCTCCCCTGCTCGTAAAAGCGCCGCTGTTCGCAAATTAAAACTCATGGCGGGTGTCCATGCGCTCGCGGATTGCAGCAATGTGTGGAAAATACGCGAGAAAAACCTGATGATTTCAACGGTTGTTCTATCGACTCGACAAGTGCCGAGTGAAAATTTTGGCGTCAACATTGAAAATTTCTTATTCTTATGTTATCAATCGTTTTTCTTTGGTGATAACGAAGCAGATTTCGTATGGAACGTATTGTTTTCAAATAAATACAAGGATGTATTGATATCTAGTTAGCCTAGACCTGTTCCATGCATTGAAAAAAATATATTACGTTACCATAGCAACGAACAATAACTCATAATAAGTGTCAGTGTGAAGTTTGAGGTCAAAAAAGTAAACCAGAGTTACGCAATAAATTAAAAGAAAAAAGATGTCCACCGAAATTGTGAGAATCGAAAAATTGGAGTATCGAGCCATCATCAAGTACCTGTATCTAAAAGGGTTAAGATGTAAGCAGATTTACGAAGAAATGCTTAATACCCTTGGTGATCAATGTCCTTCGTATGCGACCGTGAAAAATTGGACTGCAAGCTTCAAAAGAGGTAAATTTTCCATTGAAGATGATGACCGATCGGGAAGGCCAGTTTCTGTGTCAGTCCCCGAAAATATCGATGCAGTTCATGATTCTATCAGACCGTCGAATTGGGCTAAAACGGATATCTGAAGCACTGAATTTTTCATACGAACGCGTTCATCATATAATTCACATCAATTTGGACAAGAGAATGATTGCTGCAAAATGGATTCCTAAATGTTTGAATGTTGACCAAAAGCGTGCAAGGGTAGAAGCATCTCGTTCGATCTGTGCTCGATTCGAAAACGATGTAGACTTCTTAAACCGAATTGTTACTATGGATGAGACTTGGGTACATTTCTACGATCCAGAAACAAAGCAACAATCGATGGAATGGCGACACTCTGGTTCTCCAAGACCTAAGAAGTTTCGTGTTGCTCATGTTGCCATGCAAAAATTCGTGATTTCGTTTGAATAACTAGAACACCCCCCTTATTCACCAGATCTGGCTCCATCCGACTATCATCTCTTTCCTCAACTGGAAAAAAGGTTTTTTAACCTTTTGGTCGTAAATTTTCTTTCAACGAGGAGGTCATAAAAACTATGGAGGTCTGGTTTGAAGAGTAAGAAGACCATTATTTTGAAAGGTCTAAAGACGTTGCAGGTTCGCTATAATAAATGTATCCAATTAAGAGGAGAATATGTTGAGTAATAAAATATTTTGACATTGAAATTTTTTTGGTTCTATAGTAGGCTAAGAATTCTCAATATATTCTCGTAAATAAATATTGCACTTTATTTCAAATATAGTGTAGACAAGAAGATTTCCAAAATCGAACACTTGAAATGAAACAGGGTCAACAGCAATGGTGCTTCATATTCTGTGCGGCAGAAAGTCTTCCACGCTGTATGGTTCAACATCACATTGTGGTTTGAAAATTAATTTCTTGTACAGGGTGGGCAAAATTCGATGAGGTTGAATGATAGCTCTGTAACTTTAAGAGCTAGGAAAAATGCATGGCATGTTTTGGACCTCGATTTTCAAAATAATATTAATGGCCAAAACTGCATCCCTCTATCTTCTTTTGTTTTCAAGTGATAAGCGAAATCACTTTTTTCGGCTCTTCGTACTGGTGCCTCTATTTCGAAAAGTATCAGTGACGTCGAAAAACAAATGTTACATTCTATACAGACGCTTTTTCATGTAGAATGAAGTGGCGTAGTCACTCAAATTTTTTTCAGTCCGCCACTTCAGTAATATACGGATAACTTTAATTTTTTTAAATATTAACTCTATGTTATTTTCACAAATTCCAGTCCCAAGTTTCTTGAAAGTGCTTATGTTAGTTATGTTGAAAAAGTGCTATGATTATTGCCCATTTCATCCCATTTTTACTACGTTTGTTGGAATGTTCGAACAAGAAGATTGTGATGCCCATTGTGAAAAAATTGGTGAATTTTATTGGTGAGATTTTTAAGTATTATTCTATTTTTTACACTTGTGTCCTAAGTCTCTTCTTTCAGTTGGTATCCAAATGAGCCATATCATGAAATCGTGTAAGTTACTAAAAAATAATGAGAACAATTAGAAACCACATGGTCGGATCAAGAGATAAGTTTTTTCCCACTGCGATAATTCAGCTAACAAACTGTCTAGGGTCGTATTAGGATCTATTTCAGTAATCATTTTCAATATTTCTCTCAACTTTGTCATTTTGAAAGTTTTTTATAGGTCATTTTTGGTGGAACGCCAAATTTCGACCAGTTCTACCTTCTGTTGAAAAAAAAAGCCTCACCTTCAAATACACCCTGTATAGTCTATATCGTTACTGAAAAAGTAACGACAGTGATATACACTATGATAGTGACAATGAGAGAGACCCTAACTTTCCAGACCTCTGGAGAAGTCGCTCA
Source organism: Coccinella septempunctata (assembly GCF_907165205.1). NCBI lineage: Eukaryota > Metazoa > Arthropoda > Insecta > Coleoptera > Coccinellidae > Coccinella > Coccinella septempunctata. The sequence continues at coordinate 24,968,565 of NC_058191.1, read as the reverse complement.
GTCTATAAGAGATTCCTTATGATAATTTTGACAATTCCTTTCACTGCCACTTGTCACTACTGAGCTGAAAATTGTCAAAATGGCTGCCACTCAAAACAGTGTTACCAATTTGAAAAATACCTATTGCCATTCGTAACAGGAGTAAGAAAAAGACAACCTAACTTTCCAGACCTCTGGAGATGTGGCTCCTTCTATTAGAGATTCCTCATCATAATTTTTACAATTCCTTTCTTGTCACTTGTCACTACTGAGATATCAATTGTCAAAATGGCTGCCACTCAAAACAGTGTTACCAACTTGAAGAAAACTGAGAAAAACCTTCAACATGAAGTTTCATTGGAAATTTGTGCTCAAATACCTATTGCCACTCGTAACAGGAGTAAGAAAAAGACAACCTAACTTTCCAGACGTCTGGAGAAGTGGCTCATTCTATTAGAGATTCCTCATCATAATTTTTACAATTCCTTTCTTGTCACTTGTCACTACTGAGCTATCAATTGTCAAAATGTCTGCCACTCAAAACAGTGTTACCAATTTGAAGAAAACTAGAGAAAAATCTTCAACATAAATTTTCATTGGAAATTTGCGCTCGAATACCTATTGCCAATCGTAACAGGAGTAAGAAAAAGACAACCTAACTTTCCAGACCTCTGGAGAAGTGGCTCCTTCTATTAGAGATTCCTCATCATAATTTTTACAATTCCTTTCTTGTCACTTGTCACTACTGAGCTATCAATTGTCAAAATGGCTGCCACTCAAAACAGTGTTACCAACTTGAAGAAAACTGAGAAAAACCTTCAACATAAATTTTCATTGGAAATTTACACTCAAATACCTACTGCCAACCCTAAAAGGAGTAAGGAAAAGACAATGGGGTAAATGTATCATCGGATCGATCCAGATCGATCCTTTCCATCCGGAACGATGATGAGGAACCGTGCACACAGAGGAACTGGAACTAATCAGTAATCACGTCGCACGGGAGTCAGACAGCGAGCTGATTGGTATTTGGAGAGGATCGTCTTGCAATAGCGCTGGCCGGTAGCTGCAAGTTTCCACAGTGGTCTCCGCCGCCGTGATTTGCCATCATTTGGCCTGATTTCAACCCGCCCCCCTGGACCGCTCTATTGGCTGACAATTAAGAGTCATCGGTATTCCGAACCGACTTCTCGACGGTCCGCTTATTCCTCTTGTTTACAAGCCTGATTGCGGGGACGATGGGATTTCCGAGCGTGGAGCTTTTCATGATCCGCTCAGCACACGTCGATGAAAAAGAAAAAATAACAACCTGAAATCATTCTGCTTCATACCACAAAAAATCAAGATGATTTTTGTGACATTGACATACGCATCTTTTTCTATGATCGACGACAAAGTGGTGTCCATGGAGCTGCGCAGTCATGTGGGCATCGAAATGTGAATGTGGCTTCGAAATGGTCGTTTTTCGCCGAAACCGAGTTCATCTTCCGCTATTCGCTTCGCATACCTCAACACCGCCCCATCCGTCGCGAGCTAAAACACCTACATCCAACCCCTCGATGAACTGTGAGCAAACAAAAAGCGTTTAAACCCATGTTAACACGGGGGTGAAGAGACAATATTGGACGAGCAGGTTTCTTTTAATTCCCAGTTCGGCACGCACTTTGTTAAATACACACTGAATACGAAATGTCGAAAGTACCCCGTCTCTGACTGTCACATCTATGTCGATGCCAAATTGGAAGGCTTTGTACGACAGGGCCGTATCGTTGATTCTATTAGTTATTGGAGAAAATATATGTATATTGCCAGAATGATGAAAAAATTTACTCTATTCATATCAAGATGGATTTGAAAAAAGAATTTATGTCAATTGTTAATTGTAATGCGGATTAATGTTACCTTTCATTATTTCTAAGTTTTACTGCTGATAATCATAATCGGAACTGACACTTTGTGCAACTTTTTCGTAAAGTCCCAATATAACAATATTTCAACTCAGAAAGGTGAATGATAGCGTAGCTCAAACAAAAAACCAATTCATTGTTATTATTTTACATTTAGCCCAGAAAAACAGGTTCGAAACAAACGTTGGCAACATTCCAAAAGATTTTTCGTCTTATTCGGCTACTTCTGCCACTCCTGTCATTTCATAACAAAAAAGTTTGCAGTAGGTATATTTTACATTCGAAGTTTGGGCCACAAATTGTCTCAATTGATTGGGTTAAGGTTCCAAATGCATCAGATGCAGATTCCCTGTTAGTATCAACTTTCTTATTTTGAATAGAACACCCTGTAGATTATTGCATTTTTGAATTCCTTGTCAAATTTTAAGGTAACTTTGTCATGACAACCATGGTCCTATATAGCACCGATTCAGAGATATTCGACTTTCTCCTAAAATTTTGACAGTTGCCGGTGCCCACTAAAATAGCTGATACTAAAATAGATGTAATAGTTTTCTAATGAATGTATCAAAATCAAATTTTTCCCAGCTCTTGTCAACATATTGTCACATCCCTATTTTCAGCAATCTGATATAAAAAAAAATTAAAGATAAAGATCCAAATAAAAGTTGATTTTTTCAGAGGGGAGCCTATTTTTTTTTCTTGTTCATTATGTAGAACAGGTTAGAATAAGCAAAAAATGTATTTAAACTTTTACTGTAAAGTGAATAGTTTCAGAAATATGGACGAAAAAGTCCCCGTAAGAACCAACGATAATTATTAAGTAGTGTTGCTGCTATATAGTTGGCTCTGATTTTTTTGATAAATTTAATTAACTGTATTGACCGATGAAAGACAAAAACACTCTTTTACTCATAATCAGTACTCGCTCCCAATAAAATTAAATTACATATTTCAATTTTAAAGGGAGACTCAACTAACAGATAAATGTTTCTCAAAATAATCAAGTAGTGGTCTGACAACACAAAAGAAAACTCAGAGTCGAATATGTCAGAATAGCTGACCATGGTTGTCATAACAAAATACCTAAAATTTGACAAGGAAATGAAAAATGCAATAATAGATAGCCATTTAAAATAAGAAAGTTTATACCAACTGGGAAAAAACGGAGCACCCTGTATTCAGGTGGGTTATAAAAAATAAAAGTTCACTCGATTACAGACAAGTTTTGTATTTAACTTTTTCTTCTAGCTACTTTAGTTTCCACAATAAGGTGGACACTTTAACTCGGACAGCCTGTACCTATGTCCGAAAAAAAAGGTTAGCCATCTAATCGGATGTTTTGAAGAAAGTCAATTTTTTTCATTTATTCAATTATACAATCCAATTAGTCAAAACATTTTCTTTACTGCAATGTGTTCCGAAAAACGTAAGCGGGTGTATTTTGTGGCTTATTCATTGAGCAAAATTCAAAAGTGGATCATCATCATCAGTTATTACGGAAAAAAACATCTGAAACAAAAATTTATACGTAGGATTAATCGAATTTTCGACAATTGAAAGAAGTTCCTACACCTGCCTTGAAAATTGAAAAGATTGATTTGATATGCGGTCCTAAAAAAGTTTGAATTAATTACCATTTATCCCCCACACCGACTAAAACTGCATGAAATTTATTCTTTTTTAGATGAACAAAATAAATAATATCAAGTATATCTGTCAGTTATTTTTATTCGGAAGATTCAGATGTAACAAGTTGAAAATATAGATATGCGTAATACGTATATATGGCTGAAGCCAGTCCTGCACGGTCCCCCCTCTATTCCAACGAGGGGTGGTTTTTAGCTCGAGGACAGGCTAATCTAGAGGACAAATATTCTCGCAGCCACCTACAAGATAATCCAAACATGGCACATCTGCGCTTATATTTTTGTTTTCTTATTATTATTCATTTGTTTCATTGTTGTATGGCACGGGGGGGGTGTTATTGTATTCTAGGCCTTGGATCGGCATTGGGGTAATGAATATTGAAGCGAGCTACCGTTAATGGCCGCAAAATAAACAATAACAATTCGAATGCAATTTCTACAGAGAACATTATTTTGCAAGGCTATACATAGATAAGCAGAAACTGGTGTATTACTATTCCATTTTCCTTATACACACTTTCCTGTATTCTACTCGTGAAATATATTTTATTTTCGAAATTCCTATATTTTTGTGAGAATCAATTATTTTTCAATGATAATTTAATATTTTTCACTAGCAGGCCAGGAGAGCTAGAGCCTTTTTTCTTATATATTTGGCTCCTGGATCGAAAGTATTTGCTGACCACGGTATGTTTATTCGTCTTTCATTTCTGGCATTTTCTTCCTCCCTTAAGATGCAGCGGTTCCCTCACAGATAGCGTTTTCCCAACTCTTTAAATCAGCTGATTTTGAAATTGAACCACAGATTATTCGATTTAAAAATAATGAGTTTTCAGTTGTTCAGGCATTTAAAATTTTTGATATATTAATATTTAAGCTTCAATCAAAAGAATTCGAATGAATCGGGAAATTCCAGGAATAAATTTTCCTATATTATTATGATTCTTTAAGCCCAAAATGCATAAGTGCTTTTCCTGACAACTTTCCAACTAAAAAAGATAATGAATATTGAATATACATATTCCAGATGAAAAAAAAGTGAAAATTCAGTTTCTTAGAAAAATCGGAATATTCAATCATTAGTACAGAATGGTTTCGGGATTTTTGTCCCATCTTCAGTTTAGTATAACGACAATATTTCTAAAACCCCTTTTCAAGAAACAGTTGGGCGGACTGCAGATATTTTTACGTTTTCAATCAACCAATTGTTTCCTTTAAAGAAGATAGAAAAACCATCTGATCTCGTTTCTACGTGCGATCTGTCCGTATCTGTAGATAGGCTTCAGAATGGTTTTCTTTATCGTCAGTAACTGAAAGGATAGATAGAGTGTTGATTGAAAACGGACATAAAGTGTAAGCCCTCTATTCTTTAGGAGGATTTGAATTATTCTTCATAGACAATTCAAGAGATTAGTTTGTCTATGACCTAGATTGACACTAATTCTTGGCTTATTGCGTTTATATAACGATAAATATTCATCTTTGAATAAATTTTATGCAGCTGCACTTTTCATACAGTAACGATACATAGTTTTGTCTCTCTAATTTTTGCTCAAAATTTGAAATATCATAATACCCGGTTCGTGATCCTCACTTATTGGAAGCTTATCCATTCGATAAACTGAATGGATCGATAACTGGTAATTTCAGTTGCTGAGGCCCGCTCGTTGAGAAAAACTCCCAATATCCTCTGATTGAGTTAACCCGTTGACGATGGCGTACTTTTTGATGTTCTTGTTTTCAGGCATTTAAAATAAACCTACTTTGGGCTTCCAAAATGGTCATTACGCCGAGATGACTGCTTTTCTTTGATTCCCATTTTGAAACTCCCAAAGACAATAATTTAAAGAATAAGATTATAAAACAACCACCAAGTTTTATACATTATTATAGATGTTTGTGTGTAATTGGTTGTAGACAATTGATTGGTGAGGGACACGTGATTCTAAATTCTAAGCAAGATTTTTGGTTTGACAGTTTGACCAAGTCTCCTGAAGTTCCTCAGGTTCCCAAGAACTCAAAATTTTTAGCCTACTAGAACCAAACAAAATTTCAATGTCAAAATATTTAATTACTCAACATATTCTTCTCTTAATTGAATGCATTTATTACAGCGAACCTGCAATGTCTCTAAATCTTTCAAAAAAAAAATTTTCTCTTGCTCTGCAAACCAGACCTCCACAGCTTTTATTACCTCCTCGTTGGAAGAAAATTTAAGACCTTTTAAACTTTTTTTCAGTTGAGGACAGAGATGATAGTCGGATGGAGCCAAATCTGGGGAATAAGAGGGGTGTTCTAGTAATTCAAACCCTAAACCCCAAACTAATTTTTTGCATGGCACCATGAGATTTGTGTGCAGGGGCGTTGTCCTGCAAAAACAAAACCTCTTTGGATAGCTTTCCGCGTCTTTTCTGTTTAATTTATTTCCGTAGAGTGGTCAGTAATGTCGAATAGTAATCTCTGGTTATTGTTCTACCCTTATCCAAAAAATCAATCATGATTACTCCATGGCAATCCGAAAAAACTGAAGCAAGAACTTTTCCAGAAGATTTTTAGACACGAAACGTCTTAGGTCTTAGAGAACCAGAATGTCGCCATTCCATCGATTTTTGCTTTGTTTCTGGATCGTTAAAATGTACCCAAGTCTCATCCATAATAACAATTCGGTATAAGAAGTCTACATCGTTTTCAAATCGAGCACAGGTCGAACGAGATGCTTCTGCCCTTGCACGCTTTTGGTCAACATTCAAACATTTGGGATCCATTTTACAGCAATTTTTCTCTTGTCCAAATTGACGTGAACTATATGATGAACGCGTTCGTATGAAATATTCAGTGCTTCAGATATCCGTTTTAGCAAAATTCGACGGTCTGATAAAATCATGTCATGAACTGCAGGAATATTTTCGGGGACTGACACAGAAAGTGGCCTTCCCGATCGGTCATCATCAATTTACCTCTTTTGAAGCTTGCAGTCCAATTTTTCACGGTCGCATACGAAGGACATTGATCACCAAGGGTATTAAGCATATATTCGTAAATCTGCTTACCTCTTAACCCTTTTAAATACAGCTACTTGATGATGGCTCGATACTCCAATTTTTCGATTTTCACAATTTCTGTTTACATCTTCTTTCTTTTAATTTATTGTGTAACTATCGTTCACTTTTTTGACCCAAAACGTCACACTGATACTTCTTATTATTGTCCGTTGCTATGGTAACGCAATATTTTTTTTATGCATTGAACTGGTCTAGGCTAACTAGATATCAATACATCCTCGTGATTGGGCCCACATTTCCGACATCCTGATTTAGAGGGGCTGTTGAATAGCTGGACTGATGAGATCACCAAGAATGAGTGAATTAACCTCACTTTTGTAGATACCATACTAGTGTTTGGGATTTCAGTAGTGATGGATGGATTAATCTCTAGAAATCCACCAGTTATCTGATTGGCAGTTGTCAAAACATTGGAAGTGACCTCAGAAACTCAAACATAAGTAACTGCAGTTTATACATTCGTATAAACTGATAATTAATGATGGTTATTGAACCTTCCAGAAAAGGGACAATTTAGTGTTAGGTTTAGTATGATCATCACCTATTTCATTGCCATCCTCTGATCGCTGATGACATATGTAATATCATCAATTTAGCAAACAGCTCCCCATCATAGAACATCCATTACTTCTACTTGTCCCGTACAAAAATTGAAATGTACAATCAGCTTAGTCACGGGCAACTAGGCCCCGTTTACACTCTAATGGGCATCGAAACCTGCTTTGAACAAGTGTTAACCATGGTATACATCCAGTCAATTAACAGGAGTTTATTCACTGACACATGTTACCAATGCCCAGTGTATTATTTTCTGATTTAACGTGGTGCAGAGGGTGTTCCCCTGTCCCCGGATTATGATGTAAGTGACTGGTGTACATCCTGAATGAATATTGGATTATTTCCGGATGAGAAACCCCGAACGTCGTGTAGATCGGCAGGGGTTGTGAGGATCACCCTCGTTTTAGTTTATTTTGAATCAAATGTGCGCGACGGGGTGGACAAAGTTATTTATATTTTTTTTTCCGCATCGGGGCGATTCTGGCAACAGGACCAAGTGGATTTATAGGAGATGTGACATTATTTTATTGGATGGACCATTGAAATCATTTCTCATTATTTATTTGTGAATAGAGACAAGTAAAGTTATGTTGGAAGACACATATCTACACAATATCAAAAATAATATAAGAATAATAATATGTATGTAATAGCATATTTCAATGGAGCGTTTCTGGAGTAATATCTGCAATCAAGATAATTATAACGGGATTTTACGGTAATTTGCTTCCTCAGTGTGTTTGAAAATATGAAAAAAAATTCTGGACAAATAAATGCATATTTTGCTTTTAATGAGTCGTCACTTTTCTCTGTTCTCTGTTTCTAGAAAAAACTAATCTTTTTTTACATTTACCTACGAGAATATATTGAAAAATTCTCAGCCTACTATAGAAGCAATTAAGATTTCAATGTCAAAATATTTTATTACTCAACATATTCTTCTCTTAATTGGATACATTCATTACAGAGAACCTGCAACGTCTCTAGATCTTTCAAATGTTTCTTCTTGCTCTTCAAACCAGACCTCCACAGCTTTCTATACCACCTCGTTGGAAGAAAATTCACGAACTTTTAAACTTTTTTTCAGTTGAGGAAAGAGATGATAGTCGGATGGAGCCAAATCTGGTGAATAAGGGGCGTTGTCCTGCAAAAACAAAACACCTTTGGATAGCTTTCCGCTTCTTTTCTGTTTAATTTTTTCCCGTAGAGTGGTCAGTAATGTCGAATAGTAATCTCCAGTTATTGTTCTACCCTTATCCAAAAAATCAATCATGATTACTCCATGGCAAGCTTAAAAAACTGAAGCAAGAATTTTTTCAATAGATTTTTGGACACGAAACTTCTTAGGTCTTAGAAAACTAGAGTGTCGCCATTTCATCGATTGTTGATTTGTTTCTGGATCGTAGAAATGTACCCAAGTCTCATCCATAGTAACAATTCGGTTCAAGAAGACTACATCGTTTTCAAATCGAGCACAGATCGAACGCGATGCTTTTTCCCTTGCACGCTCTTGGTCAACATTCAAACGTTTGGGGATGCATTCTGCAGCAATTTTTCTCATGTCCAATTTGACGTGAACTATAATATGATGAACGCGTTCGTATGAAATATTCAGTGCTTCAGATATCCGTTTTAGCGCAATTGGCGGTCTGATAAAATCATATCATGAACTGCATCGATGATTCCGGGGACTGACATAGAAACTGGCCTTCCCGATCCATCTTCAACGGAAATTTAACCTCTTTTGAAGCTTGCACTGCTTGCAGTCCAATTTTTCACGGTGGCATACGAAGGACATTGATCACCAAGGGTATTAAGCATATCTTCGTAAATCTGCTTACCTCTTAACCCTTTTGAATACAGGTACTTGATGATGGCTCGATACTCCAATTTTTCGATTTTCACAATTTCGATGGACATCTTCTTTCTTTTAATGGATTGCGTAGCTCTGGTTTATTTTTTTGACCTCAAACTTCACACTGACACTTCTAAAGAGTTATTGTTCGTTGCTATGGAAACGCAATATTTTTTTATGCATGGGTCTGGTCTAGGCTAACTAGATATCAATACATCATCGTATATGTATATTTGTATATACATACATAGGTTCAAACTGATCACAGTTTCGTAATGAAAATTTGCATATTGGGTATTCCAACAATAAACTTTCTTTCTAAATTATTCTCAGACCTCTGAATACCGGAAATAACCTACTACTTTCTTATTTCAATAGCCACATCCAGTATATATTCACATCCATAGATAGCTGATTTAATGGCAATTTCAAGAAGTGTCCATAGTTAGGATAAGAAATCAACGCTTTATGAGTTATTGGGAATCTTATGGAGACTCTTTTTTGAATATTTCTCCTGAGGAGATTTGTAAAAACAATTACCATTTTCGATTTTGTCATTACGTAGTATTATCACATTGGATGTATATGAGAAAATCATCAAGGGGAGACTAACACAGTTCATCAAAACCTCTATAAAAACTCTATGTTTTCAAATTACAACCTGCATTTTTTATTATTCCAGTCGATCCTGTACGTGAAAAAAGAAAGGAGGTTGACTAAATAAATCTTATACTTAAAATAACTTTCAAAGTTATCAAGGAAAAACATGAAATAAGGGAAAAAAGAGTAATTTCCAACTGGTTAATTGGTCTGTAACTTCCGGAAACCATAGAAGTAAACTGAAATTCTATTTTCCGATGAATAATTTTCACATTTCATGAATTGATTACGAATAACAAATAATCCTAACAAGCACTTCATTAGGTACTTATAATTCATCAAATGTTGAAATTCTTTTAACGGAACATCAAAGTTTATTTTCCTCATTTTTATTCCAAAAGCCACAGACGAATAATGTCTTGCAACTTGCAACATATTATCTTCCAACGAGCAAACAGTTCCAAACTGCTCTTTTACCTAATTTCAAGTTTTTCCTAGATAACTCTGAAAATTAACATTTTGAGTATAGGATTCATACAGGGTGAGTCTTTGACTCGTACAAATATTTCAACAGTTGTTTCTTGAGGTTAAAAGTTAAACTTTTTTACTATTACCACTTTTTCCGATTCGGCCCTGATAAAAAGATATGGCCATTTTAAGTTTTCATAATGAGCTGTGGAAAAACAAAATTATCTCCAGAATAACTAGCTAAATTTGTGACACTACACATCTGTGGATCTTTCAAAAAGAGTTGTATTCAGCCAAAATATATACCCAATTTTTCAAATTTCACAGATTCATCAAATTACTCGAAAACGGCACATTATACGAGAAGATATGAAGAAAACTTTTATTTTACAAAATGTTCAAATACCTATTCCTTAAATAACTTAGTTACAAAAATTGGATTCTTTGTATTTTTTTATTATTATAATACATAATGGTCATAATGAGAAAACTGGAAGACGAGGGTGATATCTAGTGTTCGAAAAAGATTCATCAAATAAATGAAAAACTATATTCCAAAATTCATTTCATTCGATAAAACCGTTTGTGGGAACTGAAAATATCATTTTTATAGTTTTTCAACAGCCTTTAACTTTTCAACCGAGCCGATTCGGAAGAACTGGTAAAGGAAAAAAGTGTTTATTTTGAACTCAAGAATCTACAGTTAAAATATTTGTACGATTCAAAAACTTACCCTGTCCAGGTAAACCCCCCTACTCTGTTTTCACGAAGAATCGACTGAGTTTCGATTAATTCGATTAGACCAACTTGATGATGTCATCATAAACATCCTGTACATTTTCGGTACAAAGAGCGAATACAGTGTTATAATACTAATCAGAGAAATAAGCCCCTACACATAATTTTCACAATTTTCCATTTGCCTTTTCTTACTCCGTCTCACCTCTCAGGAAGAAAATCTGTATCCATGATCTTCGTGTCCTCAACAACAATTCGAAAGTGTCGAAAAATTTGTATTTCGTTTTTCCCGAACGCTTCATTCTACGATTTTCGCTGATAAATTCGACACGTATTCAAAAGCGGAAATGTAGCTTTATCATGCTAATTGAAAAGGTCGGAACTGTTGCGTTGCATGAAATTGTGTTGACTATGAAATCTGTTCAACGAATTCGTCGCAATGATGCCCTGCAAAAACATGGGGATGTTTTTTTTAGTCAAAGGTAATTTTGATTCAAACCGTTGTAGACGAATTTCAGGTTATTCGAGGAACGAACAAGTATACTTCATTCACTTTTATTTTAGCAGTTGGTTGGCCATGGAAATTTGACACATTTCACTCTGTATAGTACGAAAATGTGGGGTTATGAAGCTTGTCAAAACATTTTTGGATTTTAGATCAACGCTATGTTGCCCGTTTTACGTAAAAGTTTCTATTATTACGTATTTTATCACAATGTCGAATCTCTTCGGAAAATATGTGACGAACATAATTGAAGTTTATACAAACTGATTGAAGGCATACCAAATCCAGTTATTTGCATGGAAAATACAAGAGATCAGTATAATATCATAATATGCACTAGCTTGAGGAGAGTTAATGTTCGTTATCTTCTTTGGCTTACATCATTTGTAGATTTCAAAAATATTAACCCGAAGATGATATGCATATGATGCAGTGGTTGGGAATGGGTATCTCCTGGAGGAAGTAACAGATAATTACAAGAATGTTAAATTCTTCAACAAAAATCATCTTGCATCAATATAAGTAAAAGGAATTGAAGGAAGTTCCAAGTTAAGATGAACTTCACCTTTGAACAAAAATTTCACATGAATAAACAAGTAACAGGGCAACTTACGCGTATTTGTGGCTATTCATCTTAATACATTGATGTTATAATAATAATTAGGTATTTATTAGTACCTTAAAACATTTACATTGTATAGGGCAAGTCGAATGAAAAATAGAAAAATCCATTTTAGGGAACTTATTCTCCGATGACATTTATCGAAAATCCTGTAGTAAACTTTTCGCATTAATTCACTCAAACATAAAATTCTCAAATGCTACCACTTTTTTGGGTCTCCCAATAGAAGGAAATTCTTTGTCATCCTCTTCATTCACAATCTTTCTGATTGTGGAAATATCCAGCTGAAATATAAGTCGTTTAGATTCAGATGAAACATTGTATAAATTCTCTTACATTGAATATGTTCGCTACCGTCTGACGTATTGTGGATTTTAGAATATCAGGGTATAACTATTTGAATGAGCGGACCTGAATTCTAAATAGCACTTCCTGAAACCCTGTCTCTTTTTTCAATCACTTTCGGCATTTTCGTAATAAAAATTGATATTAGTTGTGGCAATGGCGTTATGACATTAACGACATTTCATGAGTGCCAACCTAACTTTGTTCTAGGTACAACAACTTGAGAAAATTATTTCATGGCAAACCGACTGCTGAAATATATATATAGGATGATTCAAAACGAAAAGGAAATCCAGAAACTGGAGGTGATACACTTCCTATATGACAATCAAGCCAACCTGCCCCCTAAGAAAGTGTAGATTTTCATGAAAGTAATTTTTTTGGAAATGACAATTCAACGAGAAATATATTAAGTATTTGAATAATTTTAATAATTAGTACTCCCACCACTAACATCGATACAAGCACGGATTCGACGAGGCATGCCCGCTATCAATTTGATTATTTCTTCTCGAGAAACATTTGACCATTCTTCTAAAACCGCTTATATAAGTTCTTCTGTGATACCAGGGTTGTTTTGATGAGCTTTAATATTTCTTTCGATCTTATCCCATAAGTGCTCTATGGGATTCAGATCCGGTAAGCAAGAAGGCCACTGAAAAGTCCAATTTTCATGTTCTGATCACCAATTGAAACGGTTATCTTCTTGCCTTTAAAGTTCTGGTACTCTTAACTGCCTTCTGCTAAATAACTCCGTACCCTGAAGTCTTTTTCTGATAGTTTCAACAGTAACGTCCACACTTGTAGCTTGCAAAAGTTGACCATGACTCTCTAGATGAGATGTTGTGGAGTTGCGGGATTTCTTCTTGCTATCCTGCCTATCTGTAGTTACTCTCCCACGACTTCTCCTCGATCTTTTCTTTGGGGTTCCCAATTCCAAAAACAGGTAACCCCCACAGTTCTTGCAATCTGCTTTTATGACATGCCACAGCAATAACTCTTTCCCTCTGGACGAAAACCCCACGTATGAAGCGTGTGGAGTTGGCCCAGCACTTTTCGTGCTGAATTGTGCTAGGTTTGTGCCGTGGAGATTTTTTTCAATTCCATACGGTTCTCAAGATATTTCAAAAAATGTATGGAGTGGGCCAACCCAGCACTTTTAGAAAAAATGAGTTTTTATGCCTGAAATAGATTGTGCTATACATATACTGCGTTGTGTGCCGTTCGAATTTTTGCGAAATTTCGTCTCATTTATCAGAAAATTGAAAATGAAGAAAAAAGTTAGCCCAGCACTTTCGTTTTTTTCCTAAAAACGAGTGGAATAATTTGTGCTACATTTGTGCCGTAAATATTTTCTCGAAAATTCGTCGAATTTTCCGGTAAATCGCGAAATGGAAAAGAAAGGTAGCCCAGCACTTTGGATTTTTCTTAAGAGGGGTCTACACCGTCTTAGTGGTCAGTTCAAGAAGAGAAAATGAATATCTTACGTCAAAAACTACTAATTTATATGAAGTTTTCATTATAGTTCAATACAATCATTTCGTCACCTCGGAAAGTCAGAAATTTTTCAATTCGTCAAACGGAAAAAAAATTTGAAATTATTTTCATTGAAGAACAAATATTCATTCATGTTATTAACTTTCCGAGGTGCAATTATGTCTTCTATAAATTTCCACATGAAAAAATGTCTCGAAAAGTCTCGCCATTGGCTACAATTCGTATCCTGGTAAAATTGAAAAAAGACGTTCGTTAAGTGCTGCTATCTTTTCGACGAAAGTGAAAACTATTGTAATATTCGTAACTTGTTAGCTTTCAAATTTTCCGGCAACACCCCACATTCTGGTAGTAGTAGTCTTTCCCCCATTACGCCTTATACTAATGGCGAGAAAGTCCCGTGGTATAAACTCTTAACGAAAACATATAAAAAAATGGTGCTACACGTGTACTATCTTGTGCCTTTGAAATTTTCACGAAAGTTTTTCTAGTTTCTCGAAAAATGAAGATTTAAGGAGAAAGTTAGTCCAGCACTTTAATGTTTTTCGGAAAAATTCTAACAGCACAACACAATTTATGTATAGCACAATCTATTTCAGGCATAAAAACCCATTTTTTCTAAAGGTGCTTCCATACATTTTGTGAAATATCTTGAGAACCGTATGGAATAGAAAAAAATTTAAACGGCACGAAGTAGCACAAACAATTCAGCACAATTTTTTTTCCAAAAATCTAAAAGTGCTAGGCCAACTTCACACACATCCACGTACGGAATTTTTTCCAAATGTGGGAAAATAAAGAAATTATAAACTCACTTCGACTTACAAGCGAAACAGTGAAATCGAAACTGTGAGGATAAATCTTATCAAGATATTTATTAATCTGCATTTTTTTGTTACATATGTAGGTACTTTTTCATCGCTTATAAGAAAAACAATAAACGAATATTTCATATTAATACAGAGTGATTCCATATAAGTTCGGTTGTTTGTATACCCATATCCTGAAATTCTTGTACTAACCAAGCAGCGAAACATCGCATAACGTCGATGGAAATTATAATATCCCATGTCTGGTCATTAATACATGCAAATAACAACATGAATTAATCAAACCGGAACGCACACACATCAAATGCAATATAATTAATTTTAGACAATATTTAATTCAACGGGAATAATCGATAGAATGCCGGTAGGAAGGTCCCAACTGATCTATTGGCCAAATAGAACGGTCGCAGCATATACATGACACGTTCTTCGGGAACTACGCGCGACGCCTAACCTGATTATGTTAATTCGCAAACGTCGAAACGTTGCTGGACCGATTGACGGGGCGGAAAACTCTGTTTGCCGGAACTTTATATCGCGCAGCGTCGAACGATATGATAAATAGAAACTGGGGTGATTAGTTGATTGGATAACTAGGGATCGACACCAAGCACGCATCGGGTGCAATTTGTGCATCTGCTGGGTTTTTGTCAATTGCAAAAATATTTTTTATTTGATTTAAAACCTGGTGTTTTGAAGGTTACGTAACTGTTTTACAAGCGTATGTGCGTATTCAATATATGTACTAGCTTGAACCCCCGGCTTCGCTCGCTTACGCGAACAGTATAGTATGCTAGTAAACATATTTACGGCCGGTTTCATAATCAAACCTAAAGTCGCTTTAATTTTAAAGCTTCCTTTAACCCTACTAAAAATGACAGTAAAGGAAGCTTTAAGCTTAAAGTGACGTTAAATTCGATTATGAAACTGGACGTAAGAATAACTCAAGAAAGATAATGATCAGAAAATCAACGAACCTCACTACAAAAAATGAAATCGAAAAGAAATAATAATTAATAATCAAACAAATTCCAACTATCGAAAGAGTAGGCAACCGGAACCTGTCTGCCTGAAAAAAAATCTCTAGCCGTTACGTGATACTGTGATCCCGGGTAATATTCATTTCTTGCCTAAATTCGTATTTCTCCAACCTGTTATTTCTCTCGAAATATCCGTTAGAAAGACAATGCTGAGAAGAGCTATTTTCATTAGAAATAAATGTTGCAGATATGGGTCATATTCATTTCTAGATTAATTCTGTCCATGCAGCCCTCTTCAAATGAAATATTATTCCGGATTCAATTGAAAATGTTGAATGTTGACTCGTACAAATGTTTTAACAGTAAATTCTTGTGATCAAAAGAAACACTTTTTTTCCTCACCATTTTTTCCGAATTGGTCGTTTTAAAAGATACCATAAAAAATATTATTTTTAGTTCTATCTCACAAATGGAATGAAATGAATTTCGGAATATAGTTTTTCCTTTTCGAACACAAGATATCATCGACGTTTTCCAGTTTTCTCATTATTACCATAAAAATACCAAAAATTCAAAGAACCCAACTGTTGAAACTGAGTTGAACGCTATCTAATGAATATTTGAATATTTTGTAAAATAAAAGTATTCTTCATATTTTCTCGTATAATGCGCCGTTTTCGAATAATTTGATGTTACAAAAATTGAAAATTGCCTGTGAAATTTTAAAAATTGGGTATTTTGGCTAAATACGCCTCTGTTGAAAATATTCGCAGATGTGTAGTGTCACAGATTTAGCTAGTTATTCTGAAGGTAATTTTGTTTTTCCAGAGGTGACACAGCTCACTATGAAAACTCAAAATGGCTATATCTTTTTATCAGGGCCGAATCGGTTGAATGTTATAGGAAAAAAGTGTTTCTTTTGACCTCAAGAATCTACACTGTTGAAATATTTCACGAGTCAAAGACTCACCCTGTATGCCATCGAGGACTTCTTTATAGAGTTTTTTATCGAGTTCAAGCTCTACACAGCGTCGCCCATAAAAGTCTGAAATCAACGATTGTTTTTTGTCATTTCATTTATGTAATCGTTTCGCATTACATACCTTCATGAATTGTAGCCTATAGGCTATAGGATATATCCTATTCTGATATATAGGCTATATAAATCAGTAAAGTGAAAAACGTGAAACACAAACTACATTTTTGACCAAACCATGAAAATTTCAATCAGGTGCGGCTCGATCTTTTGGGGTTTCAAGGTAAAATTTCAGAATTTTTCCGTACCTGAATATTTTTGAATTTTGTGGCATTTTTTCGAAAACATCCATCATCTAGCAGTGTCAAAATTAATTGAGGTATAGTTATTACTAAATGAATTTTTGTATGTACTATGAAAAACAGTTTGAGGTGCTTCTGATTCAAATATATACAGTTACAGTATGTAGGTTGACAGTAGTAGTTTGAGCTCCTAAATACCATATTTACTGTTTTTTTATGGCAGAAGTGTTAGAAGTGAATAAATGAAATCCATTCTATGCATCGGATCTTCATAAGTTTGTAGCTCAGTCGAGAAATATTTTTATGAAAAATCATTTTAACTTCTTTCCATAGTTCTGATTTCTGATCGTACAATACCCTGAACACTTATTCTGGTATATCCTCTTTTCCAACTCCCGAATAATTTTTCATAATGTTCAGTTATGAAAAATCACCTTCTACTGTTCTA
This sequence comes from Coccinella septempunctata, assembly GCF_907165205.1. Classification (NCBI taxonomy): domain Eukaryota; kingdom Metazoa; phylum Arthropoda; class Insecta; order Coleoptera; family Coccinellidae; genus Coccinella; species Coccinella septempunctata. The sequence goes on along the minus strand of NC_058191.1, from coordinate 24,951,247 downwards.
ACTGAAAAAGATCAATACGCAGCTTTTTAACAAAATTAAACCAATACTAATAAGCCCATATTTCTACCTAAATTGAGGGACAAATAATTCGAATTATTGTATTCACCATTTTCATTGTTATTTTGTGAACATTTTGTATCGAAAAACGTAAAAATTATTATTTATTTTTATTATTTAAATTAATGTGCCTTGACAACAAGGCCATTGGCACATATTATAAACTATTAAAATCGGCAAAATGAGAATAATTCGGCTCCCACTGCGAGGTTTCAATCATTTATAAAGATCCTGTATAATACCTTACCGGTAGTGAATAAATTGACTCAATTTGCTCTTAAAAGATTTAAGTCATGAAAATATTCCTGAAATGGTATTCGAATTGAAGAATTCTCGTTATAATTCTCTCAAAAAGGTTTATGAATATTACAAATATAAACCGGTAAATTTGTTCAAACGACTCAGATAACACAAAATTAAGCAAAAAAAACTTTTTTTTATTTATTTAGACTGTATATAAACAGTTCTTTTTAGAAATTGGTTATTGGTTGAAGATGTAGGCTACACAATTCGGAAAAACAATTTTTTCTGTTAGTTTTGGAGATCTCAATACTATTACTTCATTTGCACCATACGACTATGAATGTTCATCATGTTTAATTACATCAGAGTAAGATATTTGAGCTATTAAGGCTTCCTTTTTTTCATATTTGGGGAAATCCAACCAACTTACATAACCGTCTCTCTTCGTCACTTTTAAAGGAAACAAGTCATTTTTTCGCTATATGATTCTGTTGAGGCATCTTATTTGTGATAAATATTTTTGTGGGTCGTTTAATACCTACGTAAACAACGATTTGAATATATTTTTCACAATTACGAAATATTTCAATAGATGAACTTAAATAACTTTTCCTTCTTGTTGCAGGTCTGGTTCCAAAACAGACGCGCGAAATTCCGGAAGCAAGAAAGGCTGGCACAGCAGAAGACAACGAATGGATCCAGCGAGAATTCCAGCCCAACTTCGAACTCCATAAAGGCAGAAAATAATTCCAGTTCGAAAAGCTCAAATAACCTAAACAATTCGAAGGAAATCAAACCGGGATCTCCACATTCCGGAATGTCGACAACGCCAAACTCCAACACGAGCTCAGTCTCCAGCCAAAATTCAACGAATGGCGTCGACATCAAACCAATGAACGGAAATGGTAAGTTCTAAATGATCATTCAGACAAGTGGAATAATTTCCGTTTTTCAATCATTATGGTAGATACCTACATTTATGACCGTTTGCACCAACAAATCTCAGGCAGCATTTACATTACATGTAGTTGGGGAGCCGACGATGCTAAATAGGGATTTAATCTAGCTTCGCGGAGACCTAGTGGATTTTGAAGATCACATGGTTTAAAGAAAAAGAAGGTTCTATGATGTATTCACTTTCAGCGGTGGGGAAAGCGTCTGCAGGTTTTCAAAGATGTAAAAAAAATCGTCAGATGTACATAATCGAGCGTGTCTCTGATAATAAATTAATGTTAATCTGACAGTTTGCCTAGTGGGGCTGGCCGTACGGAAGAGTTGAAAATGGTAAAAAAAAATGTTTACGAGCCTGTCAGATCTTTGGAGGATATGTTAATTGGACCCAAAGGAAGCTACTTTTCAAGAGACTGACAATCCTGACGTGACGCAAGGTCGCAGAGGTTCTTTGAAAATGTAAACAAAAATCGTTACTTTTCTACGTACTCGGGCGTGTCAGCTTTTCATACAGATGGTTAATCTTGATGTTGCAAACGTGTTGACCCATTAATCAGACATAATCAGGGGGGGGGTTTCCTAATCTGACAATTTGAAGATGATAACAAGGCTTTTTTTTCCAAATATGTCCCGTCCTGTACCTCTAATCGTTTCTGTATACATTATAAAAGTTGTAGATAGGAAAATTCTATACAACTTTTGTCTGAAGCAATTTCACATACTCTTTTTCGAGCTAGAGGGCGATAAGTGCGAGGAGCTTAGCCACACATGCGAAAGGCCAAGGTCAATGTAGAAACCCAGTCTAATGAACATTCATCAATATATATCTCAAAAACGTTCAAACGTAGGAAAAATTGCTTCGGACAAAATTAGTAGAAAATGGTATGCATGAGAAAACAATTTGAAGACCAGGAGAGGAGATAATTTAAAAAAAAATGAGGTTTGCAAATGCAAAATTGCATATTTTCCAAGTATATATTGAGTGGTCAAAGTAATACATCATACATGCTATTGCTTCTGGATCAACATTGCGACAAAAACGTCCGAAAACAAATAATATTCAAACTAGTTATAAAATGAATTATAACCTCGATTACCCCAATATGAGCGTGAGAAAATATGATTTTGAAGTCCAGGACGTACTTTATGAATTGGCCTCATTTGTGAACTCCTGTTTTCCCTTAGCGTTTGCGGTCCAGGTTGAATGTATGTAATTTTCCCCATATCAATCTATCTGAAAACGCCGAGGTGAAGGGTTGCTTAAATACTTTTTTAATGCTCTCGATTGATGATCGGTAAATTTTACTGAAAGAAACAATACTTAGCTAAAACTGAGTGAACATGTTTTTCATTATTCAAAATCCTCGTTATTTTCAATAGGCACTTGAAGTAATAGGTAATATGATTTCAAATACTGAAATTTGTAAATAATAATGTGTGTGCACGTGAAGTTAGCTGCACTCCATAAATACCATATTTCTTCTGATATCTTGTTAAATTTCGAATAGTGGCTGTTTCTGTATATGAATTTTTTTAATGATGCTTATTATGTATTGCTTACTCCAAGTCGGTAACTACACTGTTAATAGAGCCTGAACCCTGAAACCTTGCAAAAAAGGTACAAGAGAAAAAATAAAACGAATTACATAGGTAATACATTATTTTCTCAGACTATCAAAAATCTCTCCCTATTGCTTATTGAGAAAAGTTTGAGCTCATGTCACATTTGCTCAGGATATCCAACGAAATATCACGAGGTATAGTGTTGTTAACTACAAGATAAGCCTCTATACAGGGTGAGCCTTTGACTCGTACAAATTAATATTTGTACGAGTAGATTCTTAAGGTCAAAAGAAACACTCCTTACGTTTCCATTTTTTCCGAATCAGCTCGGTTTGAAAGATACAGGCTATTGAAAAACCATAAAAAAATATATTTTTAGTTCTATCTCACAAACGGTTCTATCGAATGATATGAATTTCGGAATATAGTTTTTCATTCATTTGATGGATCTTTTTCGAAGACAAGATATCACCCATCATCCTTCCCGCAAATTTCAGTGTTATTGCGTTTCCGCACTTCTAGTTTGGTGCTATGTTTCAAGAATGAAAACTTTAAATGGCGAGGAAGCTCATCAACTTACGTCAGAAATTCTCTATACAAAACAAAAAACTAACTTTTTCCAATTTTCAAATTCTCGTATACATATAGCTATTACAAATCCAGGAGTAGTGCTAGAAATATCATTCATCTACCATTCGAACGATTCATTCTTTGTCGTACTTGATAGGATGTATTGATATCTAGTTAGCCTAAAACAGTGCATAAAAAAATATTGCGTTACCATAGCAACGAACAATAACTCATTAGAAGTGTCTGTGTGAAGTTTGAGGTCAAAAAAGTAAACCAGAGTTACGCAATAAATTAAAAGAAAGACGATGTCCACCGCAATTGTGAAAATCGAAAAATTGGAGTTCATCATATAGTTCACGTCAATTTGGACATGAGAAAAATAGCTGCAAAATGGATCCCCAAATGTTTGAATGTTGACCAAAAGCGTGCAAGGGTAGAAGCATAGCGTTCGATCTGTGCTCGATTTGAAAACGATGTAGACTTCTTAAACCGAATTGCTACTATGGATGAGACTTGGGTACATTTCTACGATCCAGAAACAAAGCAACAATCGATGGAATGACGACACTCTGGTTCTCCAAGACCTAAGAAGTTTCATGTCCAAAAATCTGCTGAAAAGTTCTTGCTTCAGTTTTTTAGTATTGCCATGGAGTAATCATGATTGATTTTTTGGATAAGGGTAGAACAATCACCGGAGATTACTATTCGACATTACTATTACTCACCACTGTACAGGAAAAAAATTATAGAGAAAAGACGCGGAAAGCTATCCAAAGGTGTTTTGATATGCAGGACAACGCCCCTGCACACAAATCTCATGTTGCCATGCAAAAATTCTTGACTTAGGTGTTGAATTACTAGAACACCCCCTTTATGCACCAGATTTGGCTCCATCCGACTATCATCTCCTTCCTAAACTGAAAAAAAGATTAAGGTCGTAAATTTTCTTCCAACGAGGAGGTAATAAAAGGTGTGGAGGTTTGGTTTGCAGAGCAAGAAGCTAACAGCGAAATCTATGGTTTTATCACATGACCACTGATCACGATGGTTGTTGGTTTCAGAGCATTTCCTTTCGTCTTCATAGAATAAGTCAACCTTTTAGAGGGAATCATATCCATTAGAGCATATTTTCTTCCTGTGGCAAACATTAACCATTTTCCTCTCCCGTTCTGTCATATCAAAACGTGACAGAGATTGCCGTGGCAGACACCGTGTGTGCGCGTACCAAAACTGCGCTCTCGAAGAGCTAAAGAGTTGACAGTAATGGAAATAAATGATCGGCAACAGGCAATTTTCTAGATTAAATGTCAGACGTAGGAGACCGGGAGCTGATGCTGCCCCTGTCGGAACCCTTCTGGAGGCGGCGTTGCCGTCACCGTCAGATTGTTGGCCGAAATGAGGAATGGGGTATCGGTAGAGATTAATTATGATTAGGACGGTAGGCATCATCATCATTACTGGCTTTCCTTGCTCAGAGATTCCTATCCTGATGATGAAAAACACCCGGATATTTCGAAGATGAATTGTGTTTCATTGTGAATGTGAGATGCTTGCATTTTATATGGGATTTCCGTGTTTACACTTCTCTACCCAGTACAAAATATAAATAAAATTCAAATAAAAACTACGTGACATTTTCGGTAATTTACTTCTTCAATTATAGAAACACTAATAACTTTTATTTATTTATCACTATCACAACTCCTATACACAGGGTGTCTGTAAACAAATGCGAAGGACTTAGGGCGATGATTTCTCGATGAAAATAAGCAGGGGTAGTTCCTATATATTTTTTTCGAAATCGATCTCCCTTCCAAGATGCAGCCTTTGGAAGGCGATGACGAGTTGACAGTTTTCATTTTTTTTTGCGGGTTCTAAAAAACACTGAGTCATAAAACTATACATAATATGAAGCACTAAGTAGATGTTACTCACACAAATTTTCTAGATCTCATAACCCTATTATTAGAAGTTGAAAATAACATGTATTTCAGCGGGAGGTAGTCATTCTATGGAACACTTATACGATGAAACGGAATTAACAGTGATCAGAACTGCTTGTCAGTTTCTATTTATTCCGAGAAAAATATCGACTCTATCGAAATTTTGCAACAGACTTTTTTTCTCTAGAATTGAATGGAAACCATAAGAGAATTTTATTTAAAAATTAAAAACTATCAACTCGCCATCGCCTTCCAAAGGCTGTATCTTTGAAGGGAGGTCGATTTCGAAAAAAATTTATAGGAACTACCCCTGCTTATTTTCATCGAGGAATTATCTACCTAAGTCCTTCGCATTTGTTTACAGACACCCTATATACCCTTAATTATCTACACAGGAATCATTAATTCCAATGCCCTCTCTGTATAGCTCTTTCATTCCTCCAAACCCTGATTGAAGATCAAAACAATAATTTGATTGTAACTGAAATAAACAACAAAAACGTGTGATTGTAATATCAGCATCAATTGACGGGTTAGGAGGTAAAAGGGTTCGAGGGCATTTTTCTATTTCTGATATATGTAATTATAAATTTGGAGTCCAAGAATCCAGAAGTGATATTAGCAACAATAACAACATGCCCAACAATCTGTAATTTGTAGGGAGTGATATTGTCCACTTGGATCGTTTTACAAAATATGTGCACTTGCCCCTTTTACTCTATTGACAGTCGAGTTTTATTTTAGTGTTCTGAGTTTTTGATGATTGGACATAGTAGAATTCAATGTTTCGTACAAAGATTCAATTGGTAGTTGTCATCTAAAAAGTTGATATTATCTTCTTTTGATATCGAAGTTATATTTTCAGTCAATACAGTTTTCAAGTACATAGGTACCAATAACCTTCTTTTGTTTGCATCATCAAATTTACGAATGAAATCTGTTTTATCTTCCTAGTGGTTTTTTTAGGCTGAATATAAAATGCAATTATTCCAAAGGTTATTTGTTTTTGATCCCACTAAGCAAGTAGCAAGTAAACAACGTTTAAACAGGGTGGGCCTTTGACCCGTACAATTATTTTAAGAGTATATTCTTGAGGTCAAAAGAAACACTTTTTCCTTTACCACTGTAAAGTAAAGTGTAATATGTGAAAGTATTCTTCATATTTTCTCGTATAATGCGCCGGCGCCGTTTTCTAGTAATTTGATGTTCAAAAATCGAAAAGTATCTGTGAAATTTCAAAAATTAGAATTGAATGATCTATCGCAGGAATTTGGACTCAGTAAATAAATCAATTATGATTTTGCCAACGTTTCGGAACCTATTGTTCCTTTCTCAAGGATAAAAAGAGGCATTTATTAACCATACAAAGAAATATAACATTAAATAATATACCTCATCATACAATTAATAAGACATAATAGGTGTATAATTAAAATATTTGGGCGAAGTCAGAAATAAATAAATAGTTACGACGTATGACAGTCAACAAATTACCAAAACACAATATTTCATTGCGATTTACGTTCATCGTTTTAATTTGTTGACTGTCATACGTCGTAACCATTTATTTATTTCTGACTTCGCCCAAATATTTTAATTATACACCTATTATGTCTTATTAATTGTATGATGAGGTATAGTATTTAATGTACTATTTCTTTGTATGGTTAATAAATGCCTCTTTTTAGCCTTGAGAAAGGAACAATAGGTTTCGAAACGTTGGCAAAATCATAATTGATTTATTTACTGAGTCCAAATTCCTGCGATAGATCATTCAATTCTAAGAAGCATGGACATGAATACTACAGAGTTCAAAAATTAGGTACTTTGGCTGAATACAACTCTGTTTAAAAGATCCACAGATGTGTAGTGTCACAGATTTAGCTAGTTATTCTGAAGGTAATTTGGTTTTTCCAGGGGTGGCACAGCTCATCATAAAAACTTAAAATGGCTATATCTTTTTATCAGGGCCGAATCGGAAAAAACGGTAAAGGAAAAAATTATTTCTTTTGAAAATCGACTGTTAAAATATTTTTACGAGTCAAAGACTCACCTTGTATATTCTTCAAGCGAATATAAAGTTAATAAGAGTAAGTAAAATTACCCTCACAGAATGCGTTATCAAACAAATCTCTCATTTTCGTAGTGTACTAGTTGATGAATCATCTGAAATACGATACATTTCTTATTACTTAATCAAATGTTCAAATTAAGCACTATATTAGCAACTTGACGTCCCAACCTGAAGTAAACAATGTTGGTGAAAATTCAGATGCCAGTTTTATGACGCGAAGTGAATACTGACTGGACTTTTGCAGAGTTTCGAAGAGTATACTTCTGACTTCTTGTCTTTTTCGAACCTTGGGTTCTTTCAATGTTGTGGATTTTGATGCATGGACTATATTTTTTATGTATCCCCGTAAATAGATCTAATGGTGTTATATCATATGATTGAGCAGGCCACTTCTTTACCGTTCCATCTAGCAGATAAACTACTATTGGAAAATTCCTCTCCTTGCTAAAAGCAAATGTTTTCATTTATTGTAAAGCATACAACAGTTGGCGAAATATGGGGCATGTTTTTTCTTTTTGGATTTTCAAAGAATGATACCGCTCAGAGAGAAAAACACTGGAATTGTTTGTGTTAGACCTCACAATACGTGAAAAGATTAAAATTCGAATTCAATAGATTCAATCATTTCATCCCTACAATGAAAGAGATTTGATAAAAATGAACCACATCAATGACCAAACTATTCTCAGCACTAAAAAGACTAATCACAATTTTGTATTTGTTACTTTTCACTCACTTTGTATATGCAAATATGTAAAATCATTTGTATTATTGTATTCAATTAAGTAAGAATGCCACTGCGGACAATGACGAACAGAAAACCTAAAAAAAACTAATGACGAACTCTCTTCTCTTCTATTGGATGGGTTCGACTAGCCATACTCTGTCTGCACTGTCTTCAAGTTCGGTCATTTCAGACGTTGTTTTGTAAAATACACCTGAAAAGCTAGTAATGGAGCAACAGCTCTTTCCGTAAAGTTGTAGAGTAAAATTTATTTGAAAAAAAGAATATGCATTCTTAGGATAAGCGATTTTACACTGAGGCATGAGAGCATTGATATCTAAAAGTTAGTAGGTATAGTAAAAAATCGTCTTTTCGCAAGTGTCGAAGCTACTCATGAAACTGAAGACATACAGGCTGTCATTGTTTAGGGGAGTTTCAGAAGAAATATAAAGTTCAAATAAACCTATGTCCTAAACCTCTTAATCCCTCCAAAGCTACAGGGTGGCTTTTGCGCTACAGGAAGTGTTAAAGTTTTGGGAAAATTTCGTTTCTTAACATAGCTCATATACATTACTAGAATTTTCATGATTTTTGCTGGAAAGATTTTCATGTATGGGTCTGGTTTGTTCTGACATAAATATAATTGAAATCCTGTTTCATTTCGGGTTAAGCGAAATTGCAAAATCAAAACCCAGCTCTCAAATTTTTCATATGATCTAAATTATCTGAAGAATTCGCCTATCTAATAAATATAAGTGTCAATTTTTCATCCAAAATATCCATATCCTGCTCTCCTGCAGGATATCAAAACCGATGCAAAATGTCCCGGAATTGGCACAGGATCGTAAAACGGAAAATATTGCCACGTCATCCAGCGATGCCCCGGAATATCGAAGTTTTATGGAATCGAAAGAGACAATATTATTTTTATATTCGGAAGATAAATCCACAGAGCCATCTGGCGGACATCAGAAGGTCCGTGCGTGTGTGTTATTCACTCTCGATAAGTGGGAGGGGTCCGGATAGGACCCTTTTCCACCCGATTTCCCAACCTAAAGGTTTTTTTCTCTCCCAACATCTCTGTCCACATCCTGCAATGTTGCCGTTTTCACATGAAAATCATTGATGCGGGTACTAAAATAGTTACACTACTCAAAAATTGATGGGGTTAGTCGGTAGAAAACAAACTTTTTGCACTTGAATCAAATTTTCAGTATTGCTGTACAGGGTGGGCAAAATTGATGATACCTGAACTACAACTTTTTAACCCAACGAGATAGAGGAAAATCAATGGCGCATTACGGTCCTGATTTTTCGAGAAACTAATAATGCCATCAACTGCATTCCTCTATCTTCTTTTGTTTTCGAGTTATAGGCCAAAATTCAAATTTGGGCGAATTCAACTTTGGTGATTATCTCCGTTTCTGTTTGTGCTAAGATGTTAAAATGAAAACATTATTGAGACACTTTTTTGATAGCAATCCAGTACTATGATTTTTCTCAGTAGGTTGATTTTCTGAGCTATACCATAAGAGGTTATGTTTTTTCGTATGAAAACAGTAGTTTGAAATGACTTACAAAGAATCGCTATTTTTTTCCTGTTTCAGAAATAGTATATCATCGTCCTCAGTCTTTCTAAGTCATTTTAAACTACTGTTTTCATAAGAAAAAACACATCGTTATGTTAGAGCTCAGCAAATAAACCTGTTGGAAAAAATCATAGTACGCCGCTCTATTGCTATCAAAAAATGTGTCTGTATAATGTTTTCATTTCAATATCCTAGCACAAACAGAAACGGAGATAAAGACCAAACTTGAAATTTTAGTTTTGACCTATAACTCGAAAGAAATTATAGTTGACACTTTCTCCACTGTATAAGACAAAAATGTGAGGTTATGACGCTTTTCAAAACATCTTTGGGTTTTAAAGCAGCCCTATGTAGTCGTTTCTTCAAAAAGACCTTAGTAATGACGTATTTCTCACATTATGAATTCACTTCAGAAAATAAATCAATTTGAAAAGATGTGGTGAACCTTATTAACGTTTATATAAACTGATCGAAGGGATTCCTTATCTATACATTTGCAACTTCAAATTATACAATAGTGATAATGGAGTGTTCATTTTTCAAATCATTATTCCAAATTTTGTGTTGCATATACTTTTCTGAAAATAAAATCCTCCAATATCTTTCTGGGCCTCACAGTAGAAGAAAATTCTTTGTCACGCACTTCACTCAAAATTTTCATAATTTTGGAAACATGTAGCTGAAATGCAGGTTCAAATGACACATGGTTTTGGAAACGTCGTTTTAGCATTAACGACATCTCATGTGTGAAAATTATTCCTTGGCCAACCGAAAACTTTCATAAAAGAGAGTGGACTATAGATTCTTATATTTTTCCTTAATGAAGATATGGGACACCGCGCCACTAGTTATAGGGCCTTGTATAATTTCCAAAAATGGTGCTTGAGCTGAAGGTACGAGTAAAGCCCATTCCCATGAAGAACGATTATAATTTAATGGTACATTAAATGTTAAATCCTCCATTAAAAGAAGTATATACGAGGATGTATTTGTATTGATATCTAGTTAGCCTAGACCAGTTCCATGCATAAAAAAATTGCGTTACCATAGCAACGAACAATAACTCATTAGAAGTGTCAGTGTAAAGTTTGAGGTCGAAGAAGTAGACCAGAGTTACGCAATAAATGAAAAGAAGGAAGATGTCCACCGAAATTATGACAATCGAAAAATTGGAGTATCGAGCCATCATCAAATACCAGTATTTATAAGGGTTAAGAGGTAAGCAGATTTACGAAGATATGCATAATATCCTTGGTGATCAATTTCCTTCGTATGCGACCGTGAAAAATTGTACTGCAAGCTTCAAAAGAGCTAAATTTTCCATTGAAGATTATGACCGATCGGGAAGGCCAGTTTCTGTGTCAGTCCCCGAAAATATCGATGCAGTTCATGACATGATTTTATCAGACCGTCGAATTGGCCTAAAACGGATATCTGAAGCAATATTTCATACGAACGCGTTCATCATATACCTAGTTCACGTCAATTTGGACATGAGAAAAATTGCTGCAAAATGCATCCCCAAATGTTGACCAAAAGCGTGCAAGAGTAGAAGCATCGCGTTCGATCTGTGCTCGATTTGAAAACGATGTAGACTTCTCAAACCGAATTGTTACTATGGATGAGACATTTCTACGATCCAGAAACAAAGCAACAATCGATGGAATGGCGACACTCTGGTTCTCCAAGACCTAAGAAGTTTCGTGTCCAAAAATCTGCTGGAAAAGTTCTTGCTTCAGTTTTTTGGGATTGCCATGGAGTAATCATGATTGATTTTTTAGATTACTATTCGACATTACTGACCAATCTACGGAAAAAAATTCAAAATGAAAGACGTGGAAAACTATCCAAAGGTGTTTTGTTCTTGCAGGACAACGCCCCTGGACACAAATCTCATGTTGCCATGCAAACATTTCGTGATTTAGTGTTTGAATTACTAGAACACCCCCCTTATTCACCAGATTTGGCTACATCCGACTATCATCTCTTTCCTCAATTGGAAAAAAGTTTAAAAGGTCGTAAATTTTCTTCCAACGAGGAGGTAATAAAAGCTGTGGAGGTCTGGCTTGCAGAGCAAGAAGAAAATTTTTTTTAAAGGTCTAGAGATGTTGCAGGTTCGCTGTAATAAATATATCCAATTAAGGGGAGAATATGTTGAGTAATAAAATATTTTGACATTGAAATTTTGTTTTGTTCTATAGTAGGTTAAGAATTTCTCAACATATCCTCGTACGCCGTTCAATGGAGGGTTAGAATTTCAATGGATAATTAAAATATGATTGGCGTTTCTGCAACTGGGTGACAAAAAGTCACCATTCATGAAGATAAATCCTAAGGGCGTTAGATGTGCTTCCAACTATGCGTTTGAATAATAAATATGCTATGTTGCTAGAGTCGTTGAATATTCTCTCTCCACCTCCAAAACTAATCGAATATTTTCATTCCAGGTAAACTCCCAGACGATCTAATCTCAAACAACAACAAATGGTCATCGATGACGTCGCAAACCTGCAACACCGCTCTTTTGGTTCACCAAGCGAACAAAGTTCTGTCCTCGCAAAGTAGTCACCTCCAACCTCATCATGGAAGCCACCACGCAGCAGCTGCAGCAGCAGCAGCTCTGTCTTCACCTTTCACCTCGTTGCTAGGCGCTGGAAGCGGTGCTGCATCCTACCTTCTGGGTGATCATTTAAAGGCCACTCAAACTGCGAATCATTTGTTTTAAATTCGTTTTAGAACATATTACGTCCCTCGTTTTTTCGTGAACAGTGAAATAAAACTGCATAGGGTAAATATACAGGGTGTCCGGAATCTAATTTTGACCTATTGTGATATAACGTTTAAATATCAACACCTATGAATTTTGAGAAGTAAGGAAATGTTTGTTGATATTGCTACAAGGTAATTGAATGTAAGAATTATAAATAATCATCATCTATATGGTTTTGGGATATATTTTGGACATAAAGTAATGAAGCATGACAAATTAAGAAATGAATTCAAGATGTAGATATCATATTATGCGCCCAATTATATAGAAATTATTATTAATTGAATCTGTCATACTTCTATACCATCTTCTCGTGGAAATCACATTTAAAAATAAATAAATCCGTTCATATTTTATATTTATAATAATAAGGTATATCACACATTTCCAAATTTCGAAGTCTGATACTGCTATTTAGCAGATGTTTCTGGACAACCTGTAAGTGTATGTAAAGAACAATTTGTCCATATTGAAATTTTCTCATTTTTCAACAGAGCAACCAAAAGTTCACGCGGTTCCATCAAAATGTAAAGGTGAAATTATTTTAATATGAATCCGTCTTGTAAATTGTGAGAAATTGTTTATTCAGTTCAATATGTGATGAATTTGAATTTTTATAAATGAACTGTTCATTGTATATAAGAAGTAGAAATAGTCAATACGAAAATTGATGTTTTGTAAGAAATTTTGACACTATTGCATTTTCGACGTCCATTTTTTTCGAATGTATATTATGAATCAGAATCTCGTGTATATTAAGAATTAGTGGAATCAATTCCAAATCAGAAGAGTATTATTATATATGGCAGGTAATCTATCTGTAATACCTGTCTTCACTAAAAATCCTAAGAAATTTGTTCCCTTGCAGAGTGTAAGATGAAAAAACCAATATGCAAGACTTTAAACGGTAGTACCCAGACTATAAATCTCACAGTTATCCTTTTTTTTTATTCTTATGAATTTTTTGTCTAAAGCTGAACCTTGACCACTGTGTCATATTTCCTCTTCACCTAACTAGTTTTGAACGTATACTTCGACACATTCTGAAGCTTCTGGAAAGTCTAAAAGTATAACGAAATGTTTGTAAATATTGTTGTAAATATTAGAGATCAATAAATAAATCACTTAGTCATTTCCATGATAATTGCCATAAAAATTACGATTATGTGATGCGTTCTAGTCCGGAAAATGTAACTATATTGTAAAAACCAAGTGAGTAAAAAATATGAAATAAAATTATTGAAACTGAGGAGATTTGTCATTTCATTACCCCGTTCGTTAATATCGAAGAGTACCTACCAACTCATTCGGACAATTCGATTCAAAATGTATGGTGAGTTTTTTCACACAGAATATCAACCCCCAAAATTCAATAGCTACTTGACGCTAGTAAATAGAGAAGTCGAGGATCTCGAAAAAGGTGGGATCAAAACCGGAACAACTGAAAAGATATTCAATAATCAATGAGAAATATTTCAAAATGATTTAAAAATATTTGAATTAGTAAGTTGGCCACTTTGGTATCTACTAACTTATTATAATTTTCTGAATTGTACACGTGATATTTGGGAACGGATTTTTGCAATATATTTTTTCAATTCTATTATTTTTAAACATTGCTATGTCAAATGAAATTCGGGTATTTGTTTTGAACATAATATTTTTTCTAATTCTTGTTTCCTGATGGAGAGACGCCAATGCCATAAATCTAGAGATCGTCCGATCCAAATTCAAAGGTGTAGGTACGTTTTATCTCATTTATGGGATGAAAGGATTTTAACTTTCTCTTATTGATGCATGATTATAATAGTCATAATACTAGGATTAACCCTTGGAACATAGATACAAGGAATGGAAAATAAACATTTTTTGTTGTCCAAAGACTGGAGTGAGATAGTTGCTTAGTGTCGCCAATCACAATTGAGATAGATCCGACATCATTGTCACGTCAATTTTCCGTACAAAAAAGTAGGAGCTATATAAATTTATTTATTTTACGCCACTGCCTTAGTGTCGCGCTAGTCAGAGAAGCATCGAATGTTTGTACTACAACAAATACATTCATAGCACGTCAATATCCATTCCATGTTTTTTTAACAGAATGTAGAACTAGTCAAAATAAAGCGTTTCACCAAAAATCGCCTATACAAAACTTGCAAAATGACAAAGTAGAAAGAAATTAAAAATGATTACTGAAGTAGATCCTTTATTATTATTACCACCCTAGCCTAGATCATTTCATCATTTGTTATCTGAATTATCGCAAAGCAATGAAAAAATCAAATCTGGTGATGACTGACTCAACCATGTATGGTTTCGTTTAGGATATTGGCCCGTCCGATTTTTTCGTAGGAATGAAAATGGAAACTTGGGATTGTCAAATTTTTCTCATTACTTAGTAACTTCTTATTTCATGGCTCATTTCGATACCAACTGACAGAAAAAGGCTTAGGACAAAGTGTAAAAAAATAGATAGTATTCAAAATCTCACCAAAAATCCTCGTAAAAATGGGATGAAATAGGGTAACAATAATAGCACTTTGTCAACATAAGCCCTTGCAATAAATGTCTCAATTTTCTTGACTTTTTTCTTCTATCTTGAATATTTTATATATTGTCATTTTGGTGAAATGACTTATTTTGATGACTTCTATCTTCTGTCAAAAAAAACCTCACAATCATTTTGAGCTTAAAATTCGGAACGCACTGCCCCAGGACTTTAAGCTTTAAGTATAGACATATATTGTATTTTATAACAAAGAAAAGTCTGAAAAGATTTTAAGGCAGTAAAATAGTACTGAAGAATTTCACTGTGAAAAACATTCCCATAGACCTGAGAACTCTCAAGATTATTTTTGAATTTAGCATAGATGGATTATTGATTGATTTATATTGTGGGCACATGATCAAAATCTTTGGGTCAAGTACCCTCTCAGTGAAAGTAGTGAAAAAACTGTAATACCTATATCCCATACAAAGAAGAACTGCAAAAGTAGGTTTGACAAGGTCACACTTTTTTTGAGTGGGGACTTGTTTTTTCGAAAAAATCTTTACCAGTTTCAATTCTGCTGTTATCTATGTAGTAGATACTAAAACCCTTTTTCTGTTTGAATCGAAAGTGTACAGAGTGTTTATGAGAAGATCATCAATTTGGATTAATCGAATTCATTAAAACTCAAGATTTTCAAATTACAATCTAAATTTTTTATTATTTCAGTCAATTTTACATTGAAAATAGGGAGGGTTACCTGAATGAACCCTAGACCTGAAGGGTTAACTCTCAGAATTAACAAGAAAAAACTTGAAAAAGGGAAAACACCAATTTCGGACTGCTTGATTAGTCTGTGACTTTCAAAAATTACAGATGGAACACAAATTCAATGTTGCAATAAATAGTTTTCACATTTCATGTATTCTTCATAAATTCTCAACAATCCCAACAAATAATTCATTAGGTTTAATTTATGAAATGTGGAAATATCGATTTTTATTTTCCCTCTGCTGTTTCCGGAAGTAACCAGTTCGAAATTGTTGTTCTCCCTTATTTCGCGTTTTTCATTGATGACTCTGATAGTTTTCATACCAGGTATAGGTTTTATTTAGATAACACCCCTCTTTGTGACGTAGAATCGACTGAAATAAAAAATATAGGCTGTAATTTGAAAATCTTGGATCCGATGAACTTTTGATGATCTTCTCATATAAGCCTTGTACATTTTCGGCTCGAACAGCTGATAGTTTCATAATACTACATATTGGCAGGATTGAATTGACTGAAAATGGTAAATATTTCCTGGAAAAAAAACATCCCCACCAGAAATATTAAAAAAAGTGTGACCGACGGTTTACACCATTTTTCATTGAAACAGCTATCTAATGATGCAAAGATATACTGAGTGTCTGGCTCTCTGGGTGTGCCATTTGAATTAAGAAAGTAGAAGGCTGTATTTGTCTAAAAATATTTCAGAAACTTCATAGTCGAAGCCCCCAACACAAAAATTTTCATCACAAAATTGTCGTTAGTTCTCTATGAACGCCCGTTAGGTCATCCCCCGTCGTGGGACACTCTGTATGGCTACTTCAAATAGTCCTTTAGGACGAATGACCAATTCTTAACTCATCGAAATTCCACACCACCAATGCTAATTTGCTACACTGTTTTCTACATCATCGCCAACAAGTTCAACAGACAAATTGTAATCAACAATTCCACCGGAGATGCGATTTTATCGTCGATGTTAATCAGCCATCACCGAACGGACAATAATCACAAGCCATGCGAGCGAGGTGGCTCTTGCCACAGATGATCCATTCAACGTCGCGTGTCGTCCTGACGCCGCTCCTTTCAGGCCGCGTGGCAGGCTGGCGTCGTCCGCAGTCCACTTGACTGTCTGAAATTGTTATTTAATCAGATTTGCTGGTCTATTGGGAGTGCAATGAAAATGCACAACGAATTAGAAGATTGAATTTGTTTGTGTTGCCCGTGTGAGGGGAAGAGTGGATGCTGGTGTTCTGGATAGTTTGAAGTCATTACGCTGGTTTTATGGGGTTTCAAGTCGAATGTTTTCGACCGCACACTGAGGATTTGCATTGGTTCTTGAATTATTTAGAAGATATGCGTTGAGGATGATCGCAATATCTGAAGCATTTCTATTTCTATCCATTATTCATTCCCGATAGTTTAATTGGGTAAGGGGGTTACGAACTACTGCGACCTTAAGGTCTATTTTGCTAGACCTTTGCAGTGTTGTTCTCACAACTGCGCCATCTACCTGCCATCCTCATACCTCCTAGCTACGAGGATATATTGAAAAATTCTTAGCCTACTATAGAACCAAACAAAATTCCAGTGGCAAAATATTTGATTACTCAACATATTCTCCCCTCAATTGGATACATTTATTACAGCGAACCTGCAACGTCCCTAGACCTTCAAAAAAAATGTTTTCTTCTTGCTCTGCAAACTAGACCTCCACAGCTTTTATTACCTCCTCGTTGGAAGAAAATACACGACCTTATTTAAACTTTTTTTCAGTTGAGGAAAGAGATGACAGTCGGATGGAGCCAAATCTGGTGAATAAGGGGGGTGTTCTAGTAATTCAAACCCTAAATCACGAATTTTTTGCTTGGCAATATGAGATTTGTGTGCAGGGGCGTTGTCATGCAAAAACAATAAACACCTTTGGATAGCTTTCCGCGTCTTTTCTCTAATTTTTTTCCGTAGAGTGGTCAGTAATGTCGAATAGTAATCTCCGGTTATTGTTCTACCCTTATCCAAAAAATCAATCATGATTTCTCCATGGCAATCCCAAGAAACTGAAGCAAGAACTTTTCCAGCAGATTTTTCGCCACCAAACTTCTTAGGTCTTGGAGAACCAGAGTGTCGCCAATCCATCGATTGTTGCTTTATTTCTGGATCGTAGAAATGTACCCAAGTCTCATCCATAGTAACAATTCGGTTCAAGAAGTTTACATCGTTTTCAAATCGAGCACAGATCGAACGCGATGCTTCTACCCTTGCACGCTTTTGGTCAACATTCAAATATTTGGGGATCCATTTTGCAGCAATTTTTCTCATGTCCAAATTGACGTGAACTATACGATGAACGCGTTCGTATGAAATATTCAGTGCTTCAGATATCCGTTTTAGCCCAATTCGACGGTCTGATAAAATCATCTCATGAACTGCATCGATATTTTCGGGGACTGACACAGAAACTGGCCATCCCGATCGGTCATCATCTTCAATGGAAAATTTACCTCTTTTGAAGCTTGCAGTCCAATTTTTCACGGACGCATACGAAGGACATTAATCAACAAGGGTACTAAGCATATCTTCGTAAATCTGCTTGCCTCTTAACCCTTTTAAATACAGGTACTTGATGATGGCTCGATACTTCAATTTTTCGATTTTCACAATTTCGGTCTTCTTTCTTTAATATATTTCGTAACTCTGGTTTACTTTTTTGACCTCAAACTTCACACTGACACTTCTAATGAGTTATTGTTCGGTTCTCTGGTAACGCAATGTTTTTTTTATGCATAGAACTGGTCTAGGCTAACAAGATATTAATACATCCTCGTATAATTCCTCGAGTACCTCCTTCTACACTCGTTAGTTTCTGATAAGCCATATTGACATCATATGCTTCCTAAGGCGACAATTTCTTGTGAGAAAGCTAGGGGTAACTCATTACTACTGAGATCCAAATACTTTTTGGATCTTGCAGTTTCAAAATCCCAAAGGAACTTTTTGGAATGACCCATTCCAAGAAGATTCTTCCAGAATATTTCTCTTTTGGTTTCTTCCATCTCCTCAAACTCTTTCTTATGTAGGGTGAGTCTTTGACTCGTACAAATATTTTAACAGTAGATTCTTGTGGTCCAAAGAAATACTTTTTTCTCATACCATTTTTTCCGATTCGGCCCTGATAAAAAGATATAGCCATTTTAAGTTTTCCTAATGAGCTCTGCCACACCTGAAAAAACAAAATTACCCTCGGAATAACTAGAGAATTCTGTGACTCTACACATCTGTGGATCTTTCAAACAGAGTTGTATTCAGCAACAGTATCCAATTTTTCGAATTTCACAGATACTTTTCAATTTTGAACATCAAATTATTCGAAAACGGCGCATTATACGAGAAAATGTGAAGAATACTTTTATTTTACAAAACGTCCAAATATTCATTAGATAGCGTCTAACTTAGTTTCTAGAGTTGGGTTCTTTGAATTTTTGTTATTTATGATTTTTATGGTACGTCGTAATAGTCATAATGAGAAAACTGGAAAACGTGGGTGAAATCTTACTTTCGAAAAAGATTAATCAAATAAATGAAAGATTTTATTCCGAAATTCATTTCATTCAGTAAAATTGTTTGTGAGATAACAATTTTTATGGCTTTTCAACAGCCTGTATCTTTTAAACCGAGCTGATTCGGAAAGGATAGAAAAGAAAAAAAGTGTTTCTTTTGACCCCAAGAATGTACTGTTAAAGTATTGGTAAGAGTCAAAGACTCACCCTGTATGTGCATTTTCCTATACCACAGAAAGTTGGGACCAGTAAGTGGCGTTTGTGCTCTCTTTCTGCTGTGTGCTGTGAGTGTGTTGGCCTTTGTTTCCTTCGATTCCAAAGTGATCAGAAACCCTACTAAAGAGAGTTAGTTGTTCTTGCTTATTTCATAACAAGTTTCCGTCGGTACTCCCATATCAGCTTTGAGTCGATGACGATGACATACGAGTTCAGTGCTTTGATAGCAGTTTACCTATCAGAATGGATCACTATGTCACATCCTTGATAGTTTCTTTCCAGGTTAATATCTACGTCTACGCATCCTACTATTGCAAGCATTTCTGTCTGAATAATACTAGGGCAGGAACCTCACAATATGTACAACATAGTGTGCAACAGTTCGATCTTGACGAATTTTCAACCATAAAAATTTAAACAAATGGAGATAGGCTCAAAAAATTGTTCGGAATAGATTCAGCGTGTTCAAAGACCATTATTTGCAAACTAAACTTCTGGATTTCTAACACTGTTTACGAGATAATGAATTTTATGTTTTTCCACCTTTCATTTTCCAGTTCACTTTGAAGGGCTCTTTGGAGTGCAATTCTCTATTGCAAACATTTGGTCCTGAGATTTTTAGGTTTTCGTAATTTTTCGAAAGTCAAATTTCGACACGCATCTCCCAATAAAATCATTGTAGATCTAAACGCGATACTTCGGATGATTTCCTCCGATTCCAACCTGATTTCTAGGGTAGACTATCTACCACCTTTTGGGAAGTCTGATCCTGTTGTCCTGCATGACTGCGATGCTCCAGATGACTCCTTTAAATACTTCACCTCGGCGGCATACCAGAACGATCCAAATAATAAATTATGAAGCAGCGAACACCGAGCTTCATATGGAATCAGCTGGAGGGAATTGTTCATCAACTGATGTGATGATTTGGTTTTTCCACTTTTCATTTTCAAGTTTAACTTGAAGGGCTCTCTGGAGTGCAATTTTCTATTGAATCATGTAATGTTTGGATTTCTGGAATTTACAAAGAAAAATGTATACACACACTCCATATCCGAGAAGAGCAGCAGTACAACCTGTATTTTTTTAGAGAGAGATGCAAATACGTCATTTCAGGGGTTTCCAACCCCTTGCTCATTTTTGACGAAAAAAATCGATATTTCCGAAATGGAGCCACGGCAAAGCTGAGTATAAAAGGGGAATCCTAATTGGATAAGACCAAGACCAAGATCTGTTTACCAAACTTTCAGATATCTAAAACTAAAACTGTTCACTCTATTGAAGCATGAACTGCTTAATTTTCTGGAATCTATAAAACAACATATATGCACTCCATATCCTAGGACTTTAATAGGAAACCCTGATTTTCTGAGAGAGGTGCATATCTGTCATTTTAGGACAATTTTGTCACAAAAAATCGAGATTGTGAAAGCCTTGACAACGCTGATTTTAGAACCGGAAATCGCAATGGATCGACGAATATAATAGGAGATATCGCATTTTTCGAGAAATGTCATTTGAATGATGAAAATAATAACGAAACAAAATTGTTCAGAATAGATTCAGCGAATTCGAAAACCGATATCTGCAATCTTCGAGCTAGGTGCAACCGTTCGTTGTTGACGAATTTTCAACTAGGGATGGCCGAAAAATATCGATATATCGAAATATCGATATATCGATATATCGAATCTATAGGTCAATCTGGTCAATTTAAGTTTCTGCTTAGATCATTTTTTAGCTTGATCACAATTGTCACAGTCGTTCTAAACGAAAAAATATGAGTGTGTATATACTGTGTACCAATGCACGATCTAAAATTGGACCTTTTCATGCTTTCTGCTTACTCTGGATTACAGTGAATCAGCGATTTCGATTTTAGTCAATTACAAGTTGGCAGTTAGTTGAATGTAGTTGAATTGGATGTGGTTGTACAACCACGTACGAACTTCATTCAGTTCATTCCGAATACTTCGATAAAACTCACGTGTAATTACACGTTTGGTGAATCTACCGATATATCGAAATATCGATATTTTTTCCTCGATATATATCGATACTATTGAGAAATATCGATATATACAATATATATCGATATTGTTTTCACCCTTGCCCATCCATATTTTCAAATACAATTTGCACAGTTGCACCTAGGTTCTACCCAAGGAGATATACAGGGTGATTTAGAACTCGAGGCGAAAAATTGAGGAGCGTATACAGGCTGCTATTCTTGATAAAAAAAAAATTTTGGATATTGCCTTGTTTCCGAGATATAAATATTCAAAATTTCTGCATGTCAACAATTTTAAACTTTAATAGCTGATAAAAATACAGAAAAAAATTAATGAAAAAAAAAGCTTCGATACATGCTTGGCAACGCAGAATAAGGGAATTGTCCACTAATTGCATGTTTTGCCTATTCTGAGTGGATTCGACTGCATTAATAATTCGTTCCATTAATTGTTCTTTATCATTAATTTCCACTGCGTAAACTTGTTGTTTCAAATGTCCCCATACAAAATAATCCAAAGGATTCAAATCAGGTGATCTCGCTGTCTATAGCACCTTTGATGAGCGTCAGAAAACACCCGGCGAGATTTTTGTCGTCTATTAGGAAATCTGATGTTGTACTCCCGACATGCTTTTAATGAGCTGCCATCACAAAAACCGTACACAAAAATAATATCTGTATATTCTTAGTTAGAAAACTGCATGTTTAACAGAAGGACTAAACCAGCAAAGCGATTTTTGAATTGGCAAACAATAATTATTGTTTGCCAAAACAATTAAGTGTTTTGTCACCAGCTGACATTCATCTCATTTATTTCTAGGTTTACTGTAATTTATGAAATTTAATTGGTTGCATACCGTCGCCTTAGACTTGAATGGGTCTAATCCACTCAATTTAAATTTCGAGTAAAACGCATTTGAACTTTTTTCGCTCTAGAAAATCATTATAACTCCTTATTGCTCACGACAGGTTGCGTAATATAGAATTCAAGTCTCAGCTTGTGGTTTATTACTATTTAATCCTATTGAATATTTCAAATCAGCCCAGTAGAAAACAGTAGTGAAACGATCCAAGCCGGTTGGTTGTTTTCACTAAAAAAAGTTATTGCGTAGATCTTTTAGCAATTTTGCTAGAACTCAACGAATAAGCAAGAAAATATTCATTACTACAAAATTTGGGCTTTTTTGAAGTTGTCTACAGTTCTAACTCAGAAAACCTAAAATTGTGGGTTAGACCCATTCACGTCCAAGGCGACGAATACAGAAACATTAATGTCCAAAAACTCGGAAACGAAGTCTTATCGGCCAAATTTTTTTTTACGTTCAATCAAGAATATATCAGTCTCTATATGTCCCTTAATTTTTCGCCTCGAGTTTTGAATGACCCTGTAAATCTCCTTGGTTCTATCTAAGTGGATGAAATTTCGAGATTTCGAGGTACCTATGCTAATTCAAGAAGAGTGTTATAGTAGAACATGTAAAGAGCAGCTCTTCGAAATTTGACTTTCGAAAAAGTCCGAAAAAGATATGGTCATCACTTAAAAATCCGTCAAAACAAAACCAAAACAGCCAAAACAGAGGTCCCCATCATTTTCGGAATTTTTCGAAGGACAACTTTCGACAAGCGTATCTGGTATCTCCCAGAAAATTCATCATAAATCTAATGAAGTTACATTGAAAGAATAGCAATTCTAGAAATAAATCTCGAAATTTCATTGATCTCATTCCTCAGTGCAATCGTTCGGTCTTGACAAATTTTTGAGTGACCCCCGTCTTTTTCGTTGGCAAGATTTATCGATATCGATATAGGTATTCCTCGCACCTCGCACATCCCTACCATAAAAACGTAAATATAACCTCCAAAACAGAACGTCAAATTATAAAGAAAATCATGATCTCAGATTACTATATTATTAAGTTATATCTGCTGCAATTACACTAAAATGTAGGAATGAAGGTAAGTGATCAATTTTGCTAACTGAGACCTTGATCATATTTTGAAATTCTCATTCATATTGAGTGGAGAATTATCTTCATACCAACCTTTTGACCTGGAGGCTGGAGGATAATATTATCAAACCAATTTTCAGACTCAAAACAATAAAAAATCCATTTGGTGTATTTTATTCAACAGATGATATAAATCTTCTATAAAAATCAACATATACATAAGACGCCAATAAAATGTGGAACAACTGAACCAACAAACCAGTCTGTTTGCATCATAAACTTTCTTCTGTATTACCCTTGAATTGAGCTTGCAAAATTTTCAATTTATCCTGTGTACTAATCATAACAAAATGCTTCCTGCCTAGTGTAAAGTGTTTGAAATCGTGTATATCCTTGGAACTTGGTATTGTGATTTCTTCTTTGAAACCTGATACACCAACATACTTGTATATCGATAGGGTCTCATTAGAAGGACCAAGCACAAAAAAGAACAATTCTCCACTTGGAAGGATACTGAACTCTGCCTTGACCTGGTTAATTGAGGTAATTTTTTGCCATTGCTCAAAGTTCCCAGATGATTTAGAGTACCTTGAAAATGAGATAGTTTGGATAAGTTTTCATGGTAGCAGTTTTAATCTATTTCATTTTTCATGTCCTTCAAAATGTTAATCTTTATGGAAGTCAATTAGTGTTCTAATCCAACAAAGACATATTTATTCAGTTGGTCATCGAGAAAACATATCACACAATGATATTCACTCACCGTAAGATGTCGATGTGACCTTGATGTATTCCTCCCCTATAAACAATGCTCAAATAGTGGTAACCTTTGTATGTAATTGTAGAAATACTTTTTGGCGGTGGATCTGAGAAATATAGAACCTGACGAATGCCAAATTGTGCTTTGTGTAAACACCATATTTCTACACCTGCTTGTGAAGTATTTTCTTCATGATTATTCAGAAGTATCAAGAAAGATATACCATCTATAGACATATATTCACTCTGAAAATTCACATGTTTTATAGTGTTACAATTTCACCTTTGAAACATATTTATAGGTTCTACTTACATGGGTGTATTTCCCAGAAGGCAAGGATTGCGTTAAACGCATGTGGCCAAGGTTGAATTCACAAAAGATATGTGGTGGTTTAACATTATCATAAATTACTAAGATACAGTATGATTCATCAATACGTATTGGAGTTATTTGACAAATCCCATTAGAATCAATGCTGCCATAATCGATTAAACGATTCAAGCTCTCCACCTTCCAGAATTGGCCTCGAAATAGACCTAAAAATCATTGCAGTTTCAAAAAGCTGCCTACAAAGTGTGCTCTTGAGACAGTAGGATTCAGCAATGGTTTTGCTAAAGGCGATTCACTAATCTCTAACTGCTTGGTCATTAGGACAATTTATCAAATTGTTTGGGAAAGTTTCGAAAATTTTCTGCAGTGTTCATGTTGCAAACTTTTGGATTGGTGTCAATACTGCCTGTTTTGATAATGAAAGCAAAAAAATTATCGACAACTATTCCGAATATAAAAGTAGAGTTCATCCATGATTGATGCATAAAATGATCCTAATCAACCTGTTACCTTGATCATTATAACATTCATAATTCATGAATCATTCGTGATTAATGAGCCATTATTCACCGTTTATCGATCAAGTATTCCTTAATCACTGGTGATTTATGAGCCATTATTCACTGATGTATCAAACTGCATGGCCACAACCACAGACAGATTCACTGATATTGCTATATAGCAAAATGTGACGAGATATTTTAGAAATCATCTTTTCTCAGTCTCGAAGTGCAGTACTCGCATATAGTGGCTACTATTCACTTAGATGACTTATCAATCGTTACTTTGTGTAGCTTGGTGAACCCCATCTGTGTGAATAATAGCCATCATAATATGCTCGTTGAATAATATACTAGTTTGAAGTAATGTAACCATTACTCGTTTCTACTTATTTCTTTTTTTTCTTTAGGTTGTGAAAGTATTCTATTAAACACTTCAGAGGTAAACTCGATTCTACTTATTTCTTTTTTTTTCTTTAGGTTATAAAAGTATTCTATTAAACACTTCAGAGGTATACTTTGTATATTTTCACTTTTGCATAAGCTTCCCAAGATTTTATTTCTCAACATCTGACTAAATCAAACTATTGTCAGACAGAAGGCGTGATCGCCATCTGGAGATTAGTTTGGTTCCTGTCTTAGGCCTTAAGTCTTAGAAATTCTGCACTAACCCTCCATAATTGGTCGAGCTGTAATACTGAGAAACATATCGAATCCAGTTCAATCACAACAGATCTAAAGTCTTAAAACGTCAAAATTCATACCTCCTAGTCTGTGCTCCTCTGCCGGATATTCCAAGTACAAGAATTGTTGTCTGTCTAAGGAGAAAGTCATGGTTTTTATCGGCGGGTACCCTAGGTTCACCGCTAAATTAACTATAAAAAAGAAAGTTACATATTTCATTGATCTCTGTTGGTACGGCTGCTGACATACCTGATTTCTGGAAAATATTGAGATCTTGGTCCCAATAATAGTACCGCATAACGTAGGAATCATTTACGTAATCGAAGTAGATTAAGGTAGGATTGTCGCAGCAAGAATTGACGATGTACTGAGGGTTTTCTATTTCCTGAAGATCTTTGTAAGACAGAAGATAGAAAGATTCAACTGAAAAACGAAAAGGATTATTAGCGGTTATGAGTGTCTTTATAGATACCTCTTAAACGTTCAGTTCAAATGGCATCTAGGGTTTCAAATACTCACCTCTTAAATTCCTGTTGAGACGTACTGTCATGTTTAGGAGTTTCGCGTACTTCTCTACCAGATCCGATTTTTCTAAATCGTTCAAATCCGATAGGAAGATGTCCATTTCGACGCCTTTGAAGGGTTTCTTTAGTTCGATGTTTTTCGTAAAAATGTCATTATAAAAATGCACCGGGGATTTGAGGACCATGTCGCCACTACCACTCTGGAAAAATTGAAAAATATATAATCACAGCCATCTACAGAGTGCTTTAGAAGCCTGGGATATTATTATGGGCCTGTTCCGATATTGCTAGTTTTACTGGCCCGCAATCGAATAACAAGAGAACTCGAACGACTGGGCCAATAGGCATTGTTTCTGAAATACTGACAGTACTGTTCAGGAATATCGGAACAGACGGTATATCATAATATTATACCCATTATGAATTGGGTGGTACAGTACAGTGAGACGTCATGGAAAGTGGAAGCAATCTCTACCCTCGTTAGAGTTTGTCATTTTAGTTACAATGGAGCACTAGTCAGTGCAAATGGTATGTTCACCTACGACACGTATACAGAGTTTACCACTCAGTTGTTGAAGGTCTAAATCCTTTGGAGGTGGGTTCGATAATTACGAGAACCAGCCATAGCTCCGGGGTGTCAGCTAACAGTCAGAGCTGCCTTTGCATTTTGAGAACAGCTTCTCAAAGAAAAGCAAATAAAATTGAAGGAAGAACACTGCAACGTGAATTGGGCAGCTCAGTGGACTTGAATATCCATCTAATGATGGATCGCAATCAACGAAACCAGCCTCGGAATCACCAGGGTATGTCTGGAGTTGGTGATGCACGTGACTGCATGCGAGACACCAACGGCCGAAAGCTGAGAAGGCGGACGCTTGCTATAGAAAATGATACAGCTTCTGTCGAAGATACCGAAGTGAAATGAGAACAAGTTGTTTGTCGCATTGGGAATTAACGCTCGCAAGATTATCCCGTAGTCGAATCCACGAACAGGAAAAAACAGGATATATGCGTAGGCTGCGAGACTCATCCTGATCTCAACCTCATGACGCAGTGAAATCTACCAAACTAAGTAGGCTAACTCAAAAAAGGGAATCTTATTGCAGTTTCAAGGGCCAGATGGGCTTGAAGAACAATCTGGAGAGCAGGTGAGAGAGTTCAAACCAACAGCAGCACTCAATCAAAGGGTAGAGGAAGTTAGAACTCAGCTTTCAGCGCCTGGAATGCAAAGTGAACAAGTTTTACCACCGAAAATGTGACAGTTGCCCCACTCCGAATTGAAAATTTTGTTAGGAACACGAATAAGTCGAGAGTGGAATAAGTAAGAAAAATCAGATACAGTCGTCAACAGAAGAGATTCATTTCAAGCTGCGGTAGGAGACCCCAACCTGAAAATCACACGACAGAAAACAAGAGTCAAGGCTGAAGACCTAGATGTAATGAATGATATCATTGATGATCATTTAAGTAGGGACTGTTCACTAGAAGTTGGTGCGACTGCAGTGAGAGCTGCTATCTTATGCCCACCCGAAAAAACAAGACCGGAGGATAAAAAATAATACGTTTAGATTAAATCAACTAGACAAGACGATAAAAATTGTGAGGTAGCAATCATCCTGGTACCAATGTATCATGGATATTTTGAAAGGACAACTGAAGCTGAGTAAGAAGATCAAAGGTATGATGGAGGAGCTACTTATGTTACATAACAAGATATTGCCCAACATTATCCATCTACTGAAGCAGAACGCTTACGATAAAAGAAGATCACTTGCTGCGACAAGGAAGAAGCTATTCAAAAGAAAAAAGTTGATAGAAGACAACGCGCACCCCCCAAAGTTATTACGACCCAAACTCCCATCACCTGAAGAGTTTGGACAGCTTTATTTGAGTGACCAATGGAAACCACGGGTATTCCTCCACTTCACAAGTTCCAAGAGCCATGTGATCAAAACAGAACGAAGAACTTATTAAAATAATATCCGAATTCTATTCTGAACAAGAACAAGCTTGATTTCACAGCACCTGGACTGGATGGCATTCACAACAACTGGAAGAACTTCTCAGCTACTGCTATCAGAGATGGGTACGTAAGTGATATCCCAAGGCCCATCATGTCTGCTCAGGACACATCTTGTCTTGCTCACTCACGAAATTTAATCGAAAGGTGTCACGTAATTCACGCGTGAATCACAAGATTATGAGTTTGTTTCAGTGTATTAGTAAGCATTGCAACTATTGCAAAATCTAAATAATTTGAAATATACAGCAGAATTCAAAGCAAAGAATCAAGTAAAAAAATTTGTTTCCCAGAATGTTGTTTTTTTATATTTCCCTACATACGTCAGTTGTTTTTCGGGATTAATTTTAGAAGATGAGAACATTTGTGTCTTAAGACTTGCCTGTTCCACTTTTAGGATTATACTTCAAAATAGATTTACACTTGATACACTGAGCGAAATGTTTAGTTGTACCATTGAGTTTTAATACTCTATTGTTGTACCTATATTTAAAGAAAATTCACTCAATTATGGCTTTCTACCTTAGCATTCAGATAAAATTTATACAGATCAGAATTTGTATTAACATCTTTTCAATATGTTATTTCGATTTAGTTATCTGCAACTCCCAAATATCGTGCGCATCTGAATATAATGTGGAAATGAGATGGATATGCGTTACGTCTTATCTCGGTCTATATCCTTGGTGAAATCGAAGGATGATTTCAATAGAGATTAATAGAACTAAAACGTGTTCAAGATTGGTGGAATTTGCTATAGTTGATCAAGTTGGACGGCTTCTAAACGCATGTTAAATTGGTAGTAATCCATAATTGATACTATTCAATACCAGATGACTTGCAATAGCCCATTATAGCACATGTGGACCACGAAAAATTTCATACACCTACAAGAAATGAGTTCCTTGTATTTTTTTTTAACTGAGCCATCGACTGTCATGTGGACCATATTTTTTGTGTATGTGTGCGTAATACGCAAACATATATCTCTCCGCATAGTATGTGATCGAGAATGAAACCTCGTTCAAATAAAAAAAAAACCTTTAAAGGTCACAATTCTCAGTCACTCACCTGATCATCCAGCAAATCTGATATCTGCATATCATTTAGAAGACCTCTTAACTTCACGTTCCTGAATCTCATCATCTCCCTCGGCCGGAGCTCGAAAGTCTTCACTCCGGTCACCTTTTGCGCCACCGATTTCAACATGATAGTCTCGTTGGTGAACATTTCGCCATTCAATGAACCCTGCAGGCCGAGGGGCCTATCGAAGTGCACGTTGCCCTGCAGAATCTTCCGTTTTTCGACGATGAACGTGCCCTTCTTCAGTATCGCGTTCTGTATCCAGTCTAGTACGTCGACGTCCTGAACTGTCGTGTTTTGCTTCAGTTCCAAGTTTCCAACTTCTAGTGTATTCAGGCGTTTGATCCCTGTTACAACGTTTTTGCTGTCGTACCTCATCAGGTCCGTCTCCAGGGAGAGGTTATTGACAGTGAATTCACCCTGGAGATCTAGATACGGGAAAAATTAAAAGGATCAAATCAATGATATTCAATATATTTATGTTCATTCATTGAAGTTGAAACATACAGGATTTTCACGAAATGAGTTTTAAACCACCACACGTGTTTCGTTATCACAACACCATATTCAGAGGTGGGTGAAGGTAAATTGAAATATTTAGTACCGAAAAAAATATATAAACAAGCATTTGACTCTACTCCCAAGAATCTGAAGGATCGGTCTTAAGTTTAGAAAATAGAATAGAAAACTTTCTATTAACTTTCAATTAATCTTCATTCCTCGATGTTATCGAAAACTATCATCTTCCCTTAGATTATATTTAGTTTTTTATTTTTCTGATTTTTTCAACATTCAATTTTTATGTATTTTTTTGTTTGTTTATTTTATGTTAGCGTTATTTTGCTTCTGTCTTAAATTGCTCCGAATGTTCCGGAAACTATCATTACCTCCTCCAGATTCTAAGGAGTAGGGTCAAATGCTTGTTTATATATTTTTGTTTCGGTACGAAATATTTCAGTTCACCTTCACCCACCTGAAGATGCTATTGTGATAGCGAAACACGTATCCAGGTTTGATAACTCGTGTTAGTGAAAATCATATAATTCTGTTGTGAATTCACATATCATTTGACGTTGAATTATCATTCTTCATGTTGTTATGCACTCAGTTTTGTGTATAATCTGTTTCAAGTTCGATTATAGATTTTCATCGAGTATTGGCCACATCAATTCAATCCATTATAGAATTTGAGAATGGTAGGAAAAGATAATAACAATAATATTCCCCAAGATTGTAGATTGCTGTACGTTAAGCCAAACGAATTCACAATTTCACTACGGCACGATTTCAGAATTTCGGTTGTGACATCCTCCTATCTGTATTCAATATTCTTCATCTAACACATTCTCATAAAAAACACCAAAAAATCGATACCAATTTCAACGACACGAAAAATAATCTCACGATGAATAAATTGAAAGAAAAATAATTTTTCCAACCAAAAAATTTCTGATAACAATAAATTGAACTCCTAGTAAACGTACTACTCAAATTTCAGGTAGTTAGGTATTTCATGTACTTTTAAATCAAATCGTATGTATATAATATAAAAAGTGCAAAAATAATTATATTTATTAATTTTTTGTTGAAAAATGCTAGAACAGATCTTTTTTTTATATTATGCAACTTTACATGTGTACAACTGTTTCATCCTCTACGAGGCGTGGAGAACACTTGAGATTTATAAATGGCAACCCAAATTTTTTGTGCCCGAAATGGATTGACATTTTGTAACTAAGGATGATTTAGTCATAGATGGCGTTTTTATAAATCCTTTTATCGGCGTTAAACTAACTTTTCGTACTGAAAATATATACAGTACCGGATAGGTCCAGGATATTATATTATTATTATGCTTGATAATTGCTATCGATGAAAGTGAATGAATATGTGCTCACTAAAGTATAGGTATTTTCTGTTATACAGGTGCTTTCAAGTTCGTGAAACTAATAATGAGTAAAAATTTCAATATTTAACTGACCGTCAACGATTATACTCTCGAAGTAGGCAATATCCTCGAACAGTTGATCCATATCTTGGAGCAAAACAGTTCTTGGTAGTTCTTGAATCTTCACTCCGTTCACTTCCCCATTCATGGCCACCTCAGGACAGACGAGGTTCTTAGCGAAGATTACATTGTTCGAAAAGTACAGACCCCCTGTGATGGCTTGATCTTTGCTCTTGCTGAAATATTCTTTTTCTAGGACCTCCAAATTCACATCGTCGACGGTACCCTAAAAATCGAAATTGATTCCTGCCTCATCTCTTGGTGAAACATTATTTCAATACCAATAAAAGAAATTAAACACTGAATTGTAGGTTCCACAGTTTTCATTGAAATTTCGTTGATATGGGTTTCATCCCTTTATCGAAACTGAATAAAACACAAAAGGTTACACAAGTACCATATTGTACCAGAAGTTAAGAATGGTGACAGACGGAAATCTAAATGATTGTTTACTATTGACAAATTTAGTTTTAGGGCTGAAGATACATATTTCCAAAAACTTAAAGGTCTAAACGTTTGCCCTTCTCACTTTTGTGTCAAATTTTTATTTCATTGAAATCTATAAATGCGTGGAAGTATTAGTCATTCGTCACAGAAAAGCGCACTACATGCTCAACTGTTGAAATATTCAGCCGATCTCTACCACTAGGAAATATTAAGAAGCTTTATTCTGAACTTAGGTGGTATTTTTTAACTCTTTTAAATTCTGAGAAAAATTTCGCTTCCTGAAAATTTGATATACAAGGTGTTTCACAAGATGGGGAATGAAAAATATAATTTTCTCAGTTCGTACCTACTTGCGTTACCCACAAGTCATGAGTGAATATTGGTCATCATCCTATACTTATTTCTTGAAAATTTTCATGCTCAATCGTGCTGATTGAAATTTTTCGCTAAAATACTTAGAATATCCTGTATCTCTTAAACTGAGAGCCTGTACAATCATTCGTGAAACACTCTGTATATAGAAATCTCACTTATTCTGATTCATAACAGTAGTCCCATCCATATAAGATTAAAATGTCAGTATGTAACATGAAATAAATTGGCGGTGCGTCGGCAACGTAGCATAGTGTTGGCATCACAAACTGTAAGAAATTACTCCGTTTTGTGTGAATTCCCGTTGGATATAGTTGGCGTGACTGATCCGCCGTTCGCCTGATCACGTCATGCTTTCGGTAAATGCAGTACCTATCACATACATTCAATATGTACAACAATCATTTACGCAGTGTGAGTTTGACACATTTTCAGGGATTCACTCGAAATTTTAAATGGCTAACTCACCTTCACTGTGACGCTTTTTCGGAATGTTATTTTTTTGAAGGACATTTCTTGGTCAATGTTGACTTCCTTATTCTTCAACCATGCATTTTCATGTATAGTTTTGACGGTCTCATTCATAATATTATAAACTTGGGGCCCCTTTACAAAAACAGCATTACCTAGAGAATCAAGTTTGTCACTTTATAGAAGAGCTATATCTTCGAAACTATAATAAAGGTTGGTTTTGCCAAAAGTTTGATTCAGTATCCTACACTGCTGAACGGAGAAAAAATTCAATATGAAACTTACCAATCAAATCTAACTCTTTCTCGCCATTGCTAACATCGGAAAAAGTGCACATTCCAATCATGTCGAAGTTGTTTACAGTTCCAGCCAGAAAAGCAGTCCCATATACTTTCAGGTTGTTCAGGAATATCTTTCGGTCCATGATACTAAGTAGATCTTCAGAAGTCGACACTAAATTATCCAGATCCACCTTTTCTATATCGCCGTGCAGTTCAATCGGGCTGTCCGAAATCAAAGTATTATCTAGTCAAAAAAAAATGTAATTACAAATTATAATTAATGCATCTTTCCGTGATTTCCTCGAGGAGAAAAATTTGCGATAGTAAGAAACAATCTCCCATGTTTGATCTTTCGCAAATGATATTTGCATCAAAGTTTCTGTTTCATCTTCTCATCCATATCGAGATACACGACATACACGTGGTTCCAAGGGGAGAGAGGGAAAGGCCCACCTCACCTTTGAGAACTTTAGGAATATTTTTTTCACATAATGAAAAATGATTTTATTTTCCTCTGAGCATCAAAGTAGTTTTCTTTCAAACATACAGCTTAGGTATATGACAATCATAAAGATGAAACTCTTTCATATCAACAAACACCTCACAAAACTTCAAATATAAAATCATGAAAATATCGTTTCCAAAGATTATATGGTAGAAAGATGGGATACGAAGCGACTAAAGAGATGTGAGCGCCATCTATGTTTCAAATGTGTTTCTAAGATCCTAAGACTGCTTAAAATATTAATTCGAGGGCCATTTGCAGAAACATTGAAAATTTCTAAGATTTCAGATGGACATTCTGATCAAAGAGGTTTGAATATTTTGATTATCGTACCGCCTTTTGTTTATCTGGCTCTAGTTGCTGATTATTGATTTATCATTTTTTCGTCTAATTTCTTGGTGAAAACCAATACCGTCCGTAAATTATTGCATGGTGAAGAACTGTGGATCAAATGAAATGGATTTTTCGAAATAAAGTTTTCTAGACTTACGTCCATTCAAAGATTCTCAATTGCTACTCCTTCAATATAATATACAGAAATGTAAAGGTTGGTATTGATTTCGATTTTCGAATCGATTGACTGTCAAATTGTTGTTTGCAAAGTCAAAATTTCATGAAACCTGCTATGAGTGTTTTTTTCATTCATTAATAAATTTTTATAGTGAGTTATAAAGAGATCATACCATGAAAAATCATAAAGAAACTATACTGACAGGCTAACATATACAGGTCTTGTATATCTCTGTAAGTAACGAAGTTCTAGACGTTGTCCATAATTTGAAATTTTTGTAAATTTTTTATAAATTACAATTAAAAATATAGCACATCCAACAGCGTATTTCAAGTCGATAGTGAAATTGAATACAAGGAATAGAATCCAAATTTCGCGCCCTTCCATTATAAAACAGAAAACTGTTATTCAAGAGTTTTTCTGTATTGGCAGTACGTTTTCAGCGCCATCTCATTGTCAAATGTGTTTTCACTGACCAAACCGACTTCAGTACTAAAAACCGACTATGGTTTATGGACCGACTATGGTTTTTAGTACTGAAGATATGAGGGCGTTTCCTATCTTTGTATTCTATAATCTTTGATCGTTTCCGTTCAATTTCCTGTGAGCTTAAGTGTGACTCCGTATTTCAATCTTGGCATCAATAATAGTTGATATGAACATATGATGTTTAAAGTTAAAAGATTATTTAAAGTTATCAGAAGTAGTATCTACTTGTCATATACAGGTACAGTAACGCATTTTGTAGTTTCGGTACTAAAACATCAAAAAAATGCATCCACCCTGTACATAAAAGAATCTTATTTGCGATAGATCAATTCAGGTATCTCGATTGAATAGGTACTGCAGCCAAATTCATTCAGTAAGCGTTAGGTCTACTAGCCATTATACTAAATTCAGTACTGAAATTTAATGTCAACTGCGCTTGCATATCTTTGTGAATATTCTTCCAACATTCAGTGCTGAATCCAGTACTGAATTTAGCATAGTGGCAAGCGACTCTTAGATATAACTTACTGAAAACTACAGTGCCAAAAACGTGCTCTTCATCAATTTTAATGGTTTCCCTGTCGAATCTTTCCAGATCCATTTCGCCCAAGTAGTTAGATTCTATAAAAACGTTTCCCAAAACTACCAGTTCTTCAAAGTCACTCAATTCCGAAATGGTCTGTTGGTTATCTTCATTCAGCTTCACATCTAATTCATTCGCCTCCTTTTGGTTGCATTTCTTCATGAAATGCAAATTTTCTACCGATGCTTTCTCCAATCTTGTGTCTTCATTCACGGTAAATTTGCGCTTTTGCGTCAAATCCATGTTGGCGACATTGAGATCCGTCGCGGTCAGGTTCTTGAAAGTTTTGTGGCCGGTGATGCGTTTTTCGGAGTTGATGGTGACTGTATCCCGTGCTACTTCGGTGAAATTGTAGCCGTTGATTGTACCATTAATGTTTGCCAGTTCCGCTATGGTAGAGTCGGCTTCAACATCGGCGTTGATGAATGTTGTGCCGAAGATAACTTGATCGGAATCGGTCGTTAAAATATTCTTCCAAGTGTTGTTGCCGATTGTTGTTGTATTTCCTGAAATCCTTGGGTAAAATTCGAAGATGAAAAAAATTTGTTAATCATACTTTCAGGATATTTTAAAATGTTTTGCGAAACGTTTTCACGGACAGCCATTATTCGAAATTGGTGGTCTACGAGCTTACAGAACCCATAATTATGGAAAAAGGGTGAATTTCTTATTGTTCAACGTCATTATGAATAAGTAAATGAGTAACGTTTCTAGATAGAACGGCTGTAAAATGGGAGAAAACGGAACAAAAATCATATTCTATCATTTCTAACTAAGGCTGAATGGCAACCGAAAGCGAAGTTGAGCAGAGCTGAGCTACAATAAGTCAGCTTCCAAAACCGAATCAAAGATTTTCAATGAAAAGGCGCAGAATCTGGTGGCCGCCATTTCATTAAAAACTTTTGATTCTATTTTGGAAGCTGGGATAAGGCTCGGCCAGTCTGATGGCAGAGAATGAAGATAACTTACAGAGACTTCTTACGTGTTCAACAGAATCGGTGAAACGATGGGGATGACCATACACCTCTAGGATGTAAATGAATGGTCAATGGAAAGATCATAGAACGAAACATGAGGTTCAGTTGCTTAAGTAGGTATAGAGATTTCGAGTTGAGGTGACATAAAAGCAGAGGTAAGAAGGCAAGCTTATAAAGCAACAAGAACAGTCCCACAACTCAACAATAGGATATTCCTCACTAAACCTCTGAGAAGAGAAGGCGTTTGAAGACGTAGCTTTTCAGGGAGAGACCTTAAGACTTTTTGTGCCCCCATCAGAGCTGTTTTCACCGATGTGTCGTCTACAGCTCGCCATCCATATCCAGAGGTCTCGGATGGCTCCCAGGAGATTACTTTCTCGTTCCTACAAGTTGTTCTGGAGTTTCTTTCTCCTTCCCATAGAATCTGCACTCGTCAGTTTTTGGAAGACCTTCGGGAAGAGCCATGCTGATAAGGAGCTTCCTGAGCCTACAATGCCCTTTAAGAAATCCAATAAGGAGATGTAGCATATTCTTGCCAAGATCCAGATACTCCATAGATCTCCCAAAGAAGTGCTTTCCCTTCGGTTTTTTCCTTCTCCTGAAATTTTCTTGTAGGTATTTCCAAATTATACAGAAGGGTTGCTGGCCAATAAATATTTAGTTTCGGCCCTTTCAGGACTAGTGTGTTGGGCTCTTCATTACCGAGTGACCGGAAACCAAGACTTAACAGACCCTTCGGCAATTCCATACCATCTTAGTGTCGATGATATTGGAGCTCAATGCTTCGATCGCAGCCTGATTGTCGTATATCGCCATTGAACATATTTCTACCTGAAAGGCGCTTAGACAGCGGCCTATAGCTGTCATCTGCCGCCAGCCTCTAATACACCTTCGCAAGTCCTTTCGTGTAACCATCTGTATACCATTTAGTGGTGTTTCTTTCGAAGATATGGGTGGGTTCCCTTTCCCAATCTTACTTTTTACTAAGCATCATAGTGAATGTTTTCTCGATGCTGTTTTTTTATCATCTCGTAACTGAAAAGATGCGCCGATTGGATATACTTGGTCAGAGAATTTTCCGAGCGACGAGATGATGAATCTAACCCTCACTAACGTACGTAGCAGAAACAACGGCCAAAACATCAAAAATGTATCAAATCATTGAGGCAGCAGAGAGGCATTTTGCCATGACTAGCTGGCAAAACACCACAGGATTAACAATAAACAAAGAAACGGAGATTTAAGAAAAACATGGCAGATCGACGACATCAACGA
Organism: Coccinella septempunctata; assembly: GCF_907165205.1. NCBI lineage: Eukaryota > Metazoa > Arthropoda > Insecta > Coleoptera > Coccinellidae > Coccinella > Coccinella septempunctata. Next base: position 24,913,951 of record NC_058191.1, on the reverse strand, counting down.
CTGGGTACTGGAAAGAAATATGGAATGGGCAACCAAATGGTGAAAATATAGTGTACCAACATTCTAAACATAACTGCGACACTTCCTTACCTGTTGGCTACCACATTTACGATGGTGTGTTTACCAGTGATTACTTGATCGCCGGTTTTTCTAAGTATTCTATTGTCCAAGTCCGAAACCAATATGTCGTTTATCTTGAAGAAATCAGTATTTCCTGTCACGTTGACGTCGTTCACAAACACTTTTGTACCTTTTATTATCTGAGGCTCTTGGGTTCCGGTGACTACCCAGGTATTTGGGTCTACTCCATTGATCTTATCGATGTACACTTCGTCTACGATCAGTTGCTGGTTGAAGTTCAAATTGATGTCTATTTCCTTCTCTTGCAATGGGATGCCATGAGAAAGAACTCTCTGAAATCATATTGAACATCTTTAAATAGAACTTCGACTGCATTGAATGGTATAATGAAACTGAAGTTTGATCAGTAGGTTAATGCAAGATCAGATCAGAACTTCTTCGCTACCAAAGATCTTCGAAATAATGTTACTACTGTGTTATTATGACACACTTTTCATGCCAGGCCAGAGCCTGAGAATTAGACCATCGTAAATATCGGAATAATAGATACTAATTATTTCTTTGCACCTTCACAAAACTCTGCCAAATGAATAATAACTAACGAGTAAAAACGGACGATGTAATACAAAAAGAAATTTACTGCGCAACAAGTTAATCTTGGTACTGTCTTCACAGAAAAACTCACCTTCACAGAGCGGTTGCCATCCACACTCCTGATGTCTTTAGCCACCAAGAGTTTCTCTATCGTCGTGTTACCTCCAATCGCAAAATCTCCCTCGTAGATGAAGGGTCCATCAATATGCACTATAGGGTTGAATTTGTTCACATCGTTGCCCTTTATATTCCCCTGCAGTTTTATGGGACTCAAAAGCTCGACGTTATTCATCAATTTCTCCCCCCTAACATATTGGGTATCAACGGTGTCTTTGAGGAGGACTAGCAATTTGTCCTTGGCTACCGGTATCGAATCCAGCAGTGCTTTTACGAACAATTCATTTACCGTTAGGGTCTTTGTGAACTCAACGTTTGTATCCAATTTGTAGTTTCCAGAATCTACGCGTACCAAGTCTTCCAGCCTCTTGCTGTTCAAAATCTGGCCCTCGATATTTTGGGCCAGCAACTCCTCAAAGAAGTACTTTCCAGTTAGGACTTGATCGCCGGATGTTCTAAGCGCATATTTATCCAGCGTTCCTATGCTTACATCGTTCATCAGGCCTCCAACCGTCATCCGCTCTGCTTTGAGCTTAGAGATCTTGCTAATCGGTTCAATGTCCTCATTTTCTTCTCGCCCGCCATTCAAGCCTACAACGTTCAGGTTATCGACTCGGACGTCCTCTACGTCTAGGTTGGGGATGATCTGGTCGGAATCCCTCATGAGTATATGTTCTTCGTCGAAAGGTATGTTGTTCAGAGTTTCCGTGATCACAGGTTGGGAAAAAGTTGTCTCCCCTACGACGATCAAGTTTTTAATCGATAGATTATCATCCAAGCTTATCACATCTTCTATGTTCTTTCCGTTTATGAAATCGGGATGTATCTGAGAATCAATTTGTGCCCTTTCCAGGACTATACCGTTCGGCCACCCTTCATCTTCATTCACATAGATCAAATTGTCGAGGAGCTCGTTGATGTTCGCATCGTTAATAGTTTGACTTGATAGGAAACGTACTTGTGGATCAGTCATGATGATTTCATCTGCTTCTAAATTCTGTACTATGTGTGGTCCGTCGTATTGCAGAGAATTGGCGGTTTGTTGTTCTAGATCCTCCAAAAGTGAAGTGGCTCTTTGAATCTTCTCCACCAACTCATCATTTGTTATGTCTCTGGTCTGTAAAATTAATTCTATTTAGAATTCATCACTCCTTTGCCATTCTTCTTGTTTCACCAGTATTATTAAATTAATCACAACAATTTTTTTGTATACATGTGTCTTAAGGTTAAGTGAGTTGTAACGAGGTTTCATTTCTTTGTACAAAAAAAGGCACCCTGTTTTAGAAAAATTCTTTTGTTGTGAATAATTTTTATTTAATTTTAATTCTTGAGGGGATTTTCGGTTTTCAATTCAGGATTCCGACATCGTTCGGAACTGTAAACATTCCGCACCGTTTTTCATTCCGTTTTCAGTTCTGAAAAACGATGTCGGACCGTGAAAAACCTCCTGAATTGAGAGTTAACCGAGTTTTTTCTGTCGGTACCGATAAACAGATCTTCATCGACGGGAATTTTACCGATTTTTGACATCTGAGGCACATTCAGTTTCCGCACCCCCCGGCCGTTATAAAATCAGATGTCCCCCCGCAGGTCAATTAATTCGCAGTTAGCCTACTTCTTATAATTCGCATAGTTCGCCTAGTTCGTATAATTCGCATTCATTCGCCTGGTTCGAATACTTTGTTAAATCGTTTATTAGTAATTTTTTTTTGCTATCTGCCGTGAGATACAGTTCTGTCTTTTTTTTTTCGCGCCATAATATGTAGGAGACAAGTGTGCCGAGTGACGACTAGCCGTCAGAAGCCAGATCCAACCGCACAGCACTCCGTTACCGAGTCCAGAGGTAAGATTGCCTTCTGTATTTTACTTGGGAACCTCAGTTTCAACCCGTTGTGCACCCTTTATCCTATTTCCTTCCTCTGCGTTGGAGGAAGTTTTTGGCTGGCGTGCAAACACGTCAGAAGCGGAAACCATCACTTGTTATATTTTATTATATAATTATATATATTTATTATTTACAGAGTAATCGATCAAATTTTGAGAAAAATCAAACTGTTGAAAAAAAAGGAAAAATCAATAACGTATTAGACCTTCACTGTATCTAATGCACTCAGAAATATATCACGGTATAATCCTAATAAGATCGTCGTTTCCTCTTGGGATATCACAAACCAGGCAACTCGTACGAATTTTTTTTCCATAAGTTCTAAGACGTGTACTTTGGGTAAAGGATAGTAGGGGGCGCTGAAAATTGAGCGATGCCCCCTCCGACCATGCTCTTATCTACGCTCCTGAATAGTTCCAAATATCAACCGATTACTATACGCAAATTCTATAGTACTTCGAAAACAGCTGATTGACAGAAGCAGCAGCCCCACTATGGAACTATCAGAACTCTCAGAGTTTTCCTTAGCACGGATGCGAATTTCTCTTTTATGGTTCTACGTTCAGTAGTCAGCTTAACACTGGTTGACGGATATTTTCTCGTCCTGGTTCCACCCTGGAAGGTCTGCTCCGGTAATCGTGTACTCTCTCAATTGGTATGATCTACTCATTATCTGTATTTTCATAGATATATTCACATTTTCATTAATCTTGCTCGATATACAGATTAGTTCTCAAGCCTTTTACTCTTCTCGAAGCCAACGATTAGTAGTTGCTCTCATTTAATACTCTCATTTTGTATCTCTCATAATCATCAATTATATCTCCTATTTTTCTGATGGACATTCTAATCGTGCTTGTACTTGTAAGCAGTCCGTCTCTATGAATGTTGTATTCCTTGATGAATTTTGCACTCTTCAAGACCAACTTTGTTCATATTACTCATAATACTACTGCTCCACTCATATATAATATATTGATCTCATTGTGACCAAACTTAGACAATTTAGCTTTCACCTCTTGGCCTGCATTATTATTACAACTCAGCCTTCTCATTAAAATTTATTTTTTTGATCTTCTGTTTTTCTGGCGGAGTAAAGAGGATCTCGCAATAAATTTTCATTTATTGCTCTGGCTAGATGTGATCGTGCATTATCTTTTTGGAAAAGTAGGTTTTAATATAAGACAGACCTTTTAGATGTAACAAACGTCGGTCATGTTACCTCTGATCAATACCGACAGTGTGGTGCATACCATTTAGGAAATTGTCTTACCCTTGTTGCTCTGGGTTGAATAATGTAATTTTTAGACGTCAAAATGGAATAAGATTTTGTACCTAAACAATAGGTGAGTTATAAATGTTTAGTCATTCAAAGAAACAAACCTACTGACCTTTCGAGCTCATGGGTTAAACTTTCTTCCAATGAATAAACATTCATTAAATACACTTTTATATAAGTAACTATGAGCCTCCAAACCATCAAAAATAGAAAGTTCATTCCTGTTTTGTTTTTTTCCCTCGGAATTTCTGATCAGCTGCTAAATCTTTTAGTAGTGGGGCTCTGCCAACTTTGGATAAGAAATTCCTTCTATTGCCTGGTTGGCGTTGCAGTCCACAGAACAGACCCATGACTTACTTTATGTTGCAGTCGTTGACGTCACTATAATTATACCTACGTCCTTTCTTCTTACAAACTTGTAGTGAAAACTTTTTTGATATTCTCATTTCAGAAATACCTCGAAAATTTGTTACTCACCTGGTTTTCTCCAGATTTTATTTGCCTTTTCTGCCTCAGTACTTGAGTCAATTTTTTCGCGCTTGCTTCGCACCATTTGATGGTTTCGTTTCGGAAATCAAATATTTCATTCTCGTAAACAAAATCGATTTCGTATATGTCAAGGATATTCTGACCATTCTGCTTGGCGATTCCTAGAACTGAGGATATATGTTCGGATTATTGTCTGTAATACTCGTAGGTATCGTAGAACAAAAATTACCTAAGACGGTCTTATTATTTTCTATGATGCCGAATTTTGCGTTGGTGATCTTGGGTTCATTAAGATCGCTATTGATGTCGTGTGGTGTCTCTTGAAATATCCATCCATCGTACTGATAGGTCTTCAAGCCTTGGAATTCGGTTCTGGCAAGCAGTAATAACACTTCGTTTTTGGGATACTGAAGATGTAAAAAAAAAGTTACAGTTTTACAGCTGAATGAGACCATGAGACGTTTTGAATATTCAACTTTAACAGAATCAACAAAAATAAACAGGATTGTCGAATGTTTTGAGAAGGTTACCACGCAAACTTTTTGATGTAACCTTCGATCCTTCTGCGTCGGCAGTTGTGGCTGTACCTTGCTTTTGCTTTGCCACTAGAAACAACTAATCGAACCAAAGCATTTACTCACGTAAAGCGTCTGAAAGTCTACAATATTCTCTATATATAGATTCTGGAATGGAAGGAAGTAACCATCCACGTACTTGTAAACAATTGGTGGAATCTCATCTAGGTCTTCACCTGAAATTTAAATCGTGTCTAAAAGGAAACTGAGGTGCACTTATCCACTCAGAAATATGCAAAAGTTAAGAATTTAGGAGATATATTACGAGGATATATTGAAAAATTCTTAGCCTACTGTAGAACCAAACAAAATTTCAATGTCAAAATATCTTATTATTCAACATATTCTCCTCTTAATTGGATACATTTATTACAGCGAACCTGCAACGTCTCTAGACCTTTCAAAAAAAAATGTTTCTTCTTGCTCTTCAAACCAGACCTCCACAGCTTTCACTACCTCCTCGTTGGAAGAAAATTTACGACTTTTTAAACTTTTTTTCAGTTGAGGAAAGAGATGATAGTCGGATGGAGCCAAATCTGGCGAATAAGGGGGGTTTTCTAGTAATTCAAATCCTAAATCACGAATTTTTTGCATGGCAATATGAGATTGGTGTGCAGGGGCGTTGTCCTGCAAGAGCAAAACACCTTTGGATAGCTTTCCACGTCTTCAATTTTTTCCCGTAGAGTGGTCAGTAATGTCGAATAGTAATCTTCCGGTTATTGTTCTACCCTTATCCAAAAAATCAATCATTATGACTCCATGGCAATCCCAAAAAACTGAAGCAAGAACAATTCCAGCAGATTTGTGGATACGAAACTTCTTAGGTCTTGGAGAACGAGAGTATCGCCATTCCATCGATTGTTGCTTTGTTTCTGGATCGTAGAAATGTACCCAAAAGTCTCATCCATAGTAACAATTCGGTTTGAGAAGTCTACATCGTTTTGAAATCGAGCACAGATCGAACGCGATGCTTCTACCCTTGCACGCTTTTGGTCAACATTGAAATATTTGGGGATTCATTTTGCAGCAATTTTTCTCATGACCAAATTGACGTGAACTATACGATGAACGCGTTCGTATGAAATATTCAGTGCTTCAGATATCCGTTTTAGCCCAATTCAACAGCATGGAAAGAACCTAAATTAAGCTTCAATACGTGGAACCACTCAAAGTGTCGCATATTTATTTATTAAAGTATCTCATGGAAGTCGTGAATAGATATGAAACGTAAGGAAGGTGTAGAAGATGATAATAATTTACTAATATGTGAAGTAATTCATTAGTGAAACAACAATAAAATGCAGAAATAAAATTTCCTTCAAGAGGGTTGAAACAGGGATCAATAGAGACATGCTAAATTATAACTTCTATCAATTATTATTCATCTCACCAGAAACATAATTGGCCATCAGAAGGTAACTGTCGTATCCATCGACATTTTTCGTGTAGAAAAATTTCACGTCTCTGCAATTATACGTTGGTAAGCGTTGATGAATTTCATACAGGCCATTTGCAAGATTGTAGCGATATATCTCCGAATATTCTCCTGAAAAATTTAAGCTAGGAATGAAGAAACTCAGGATATACAGTTGAGATACTACCGTTTTTCTCGTTCTTAATGCTCAAGAGGAGATAATAATTGCCCTCGACAGAGAATGTCAGTACTCTGGATGACAATTCATCGATGACTTGAATAAGATTGAAATAGTATTTATTCCACTTGTATAGGAAAGTTGTGTTATAGTTCTTCGTCTCGTTGAGATTCATTGTTTGATTGCGAAATCCGATTCCTGATATCGCCATATGCATTTCAGTCTCGGTTTCCCTAGAAAAGGAACCAAACAAAAAACTTGACTTTGCAAATATTAATTTATTTTATCGCTTCTCACTACAAAAAATGTGAGGCTTCAAGTAGAAAATTTGGAATTTGACCCATTTAAGGCATTTGCAACATTTCAATTGAATTTGCTTACCAAATACCGACATCGGTAACTTTTTCCATCTCCATATTCTGCACCTGAACCAACTCCAAGCCATCGAATTCCCATACACCTGAGTAATATTGATCAGAAGCCTTGAGTATAATATACGTCGCATTCCTCGCTGAGTGAATGGAAAATTCTTCCGCCTTATGTATTTTCCACTGAGGAACCCGGGAGTATGTGTTGTTCTGAAAGAAAAGAGTAATAGGCTCAAACTATTCCTGATCCCAGGAATTTTTTCCAATACTCTCGTGGCAAGAGATACCTACTGTATTGAGTTAAAATACACAAAATTTCCTTAATGCAAAATTTCAACGTATGTGGAAGAACACAGTTATATTCAGTAGTCGGTACCGTTTGGATCTGGTCTCACAGATTCATGACGATGACAAATAGTCAGAAGCTTCTCGAAGAAAAACTTCGATGATGACTTTTAGGCCTGCCGTAGGCATACAATTTTGAGTTTTGCAACTGAAAAGTTTTGCGATCGAATAGTTTCAGCCTCGACACAAACTAAGCGATTGCGTATGTGTGTGCCCTTGAACCGCTTGCAATCAAACTGTTGCAACTTTTCAGTTTCGGGATAGTTATCGCGAAACTGAGAAGTTGCATGTCTGCGGCAGGCCTTATTGAAGGTTTTTGTTTCTGCGGTTTGGAAACAAGATCACAATAATATTTTTTACGTTATACCGGTAAAATTCCCTTCGAAATACAAAGAAAATTTCCTCCTGTGAGTCTTTGACTCGCACAAATATTTTAAAAGTAGATTCTTGAGGTCAAAAGAAACACTTCTTTCTATGTGAACATCTGTGGATCTTCTAAACAGAGTTGTATTCAGCCAATGTACCCAATTTTTCAAATAACAGATCTTTTTTTATTTTTGAACATCGAATTACTCGGAAACGGCGCGTTATACGAGAAAATATGGACAATACATTTATTTTACCAAACGGTCAAATATTCATTAGATAGTCCAATTAGTTTCAAGAGGTCATAATGGTCATAATGAAAAAACTGGAAGACGTGGGTGATATCTGGTGCTCGAAAAAGATTTTTCAAATAAATGAAAAACTATATTCCGAAATTTCATTCGATTAAACCTTTCATGAGAGAACTAAAAATTACATTTTTTATGGTTTTTCAACAGCCTGTATCTTTTAAACCGAGATGATAAGGAAAAAATGGTAAAGGAAAAAAGTGTTTCTTTTGATCTCGAGAATCTACTGTTAAAATATTTGTACGAGTCAAAAACTCACCCTGTACACTTCTGAATATGTAATTAACAAGGTTATTCCTCAATCTGTCTCTTTCGTCTATACAGGGTGTTCCTAAATTGAACGTACAAACGAAAAGAGGAGATTCCTTAAGTGAGTTTAAGAAAAAAAAGTCCCATAAACATGGGGTCGCAAACGTTTCGTTTTCGAGATACAGAGTGTTGAAGTTTGAATTTTTTTCAAGTTTTTTTCTCATAGTATCCACAATTCACAAGATATTCAACGGAAATTTGGCATAGATATTACATTTTAGAGTTCTCACCACGTGACATGGCAATTTCGATAGAAGATTTACAGATTACAAACTGGCCTTCCTATCATAATTACGAGAATTTCGAGAGAATCGTTCAAAATTTTTTTTCTCGAAATCGTTGGTAGATACGACAAAACTACAAGAGACCGAAAAGTTTAGTATAAGAACAAAGCTTCTTTTTACATTTTTTCAAATTAACAGTTGCTCACCAAAAAAAAGTTCCGCAGAAGAACAGGTGGCAGTGTTCCAGAAAAAATATCACCCTGTAGATCTTCTATCGAAATTGCCATGTCACGTGGTGAGAACTCTAAAATGTAATATCTATGCCAAATTTCAGTTGAATATCTTGTGAAGTGTAGATACTATGAGAAAAAAACTTGAAAAAAATTCAAACTTCAACTCTGTATCTCGAAAACGAAACGTTTGCGACCCTATGTTTATGGGACTTTTTTTTCTTAAACTCACTTAAGGAATCTGCCCTTTTCGTTTGTACGTTCAATTTAGGAACACCCTGTATACAGAGCTAACTTTTGGCATAGGAAATTTTCATTTTGCAAAGTATTCCTCCTTATGTTAATTCTTCAATGAAACTTGAAACAAATTATACGATTTTCATAAAATGAGATTGTGAACCACGAATTGTGTGTTTCGCTATCACAATAGCATCTTCAGCTGATTGAAGGTAACCTAGGTACTAGGTAAATAAAGTTTATCTTCACCTACCTGAAGATGCCATTGTGATAGCGAAACAAATGTCGTGGTTTAAAAACTCATTTTGTGGAAATGTATAATCTGTTTCAAGGTCAATTATGAATTTTCACCATTTATCGGCCACATCAATCCAATAGTTCTTCAATACCACAAAATCTGAATTGTGGAATATACAAAATCGAAAAAAATATCTTATTGCCGAGTAAATATTGATTAACATCTAGGGTGATCCCAAAAGTGTGGAAAATCCAGAAACTGGGAATAATAATGAGTTCACGAGATACAGGAAGGATGTGAAAGTTTTTTCAGAAAAAATCCAAATAAAGTTCTCATATGGTGATAATCAAAACAGAAGAATTCTATCATTTGACAGAAGCTCACTTGTTTCAAGAAAAAATAGAAGCCATCTCGGCCAACTTAGTATCTCAACATGCATCAATCGTAATATTCTGACGAATATTTCTGACTGATGTTTAGTAACGATTCATTAAGCTCTGTGAATTATTGAAAGATTTTTGGACGATTTTCTCACGAAAAGGTTTCATATATTCGACAGAAAATTACGAAATGCTATGAGAAATTCAAAACTCTAAGCATAATAATATAATAGCAATCTTGTCGTGGAGAGCTCGCTATAGATGCGTATTTGAAAAAAATGATCGAAGTCTTTGATGAGTCCCACACATGACTTTTAGATATCGTTCGACTCAAATGCATGTATTGTGTACTCCTACCTGGATTCTGAATATTAGAAGATTCGTAAAAGGCAGCTTCACATTTCCAATTACTGCTTGTTCTATAGTAACAAAAAACCATTTGTTAGATTGCTGGAAATACTCGAATTTACTTGCGTTGTGGGACGGTATATCATCCAAGTATTTTATTCCGCTGAATATATAGGTACCTGAAAAAAATGATATTGTGTTGACTCTCGATAATTTCATTTTATGCTAATTCGATTTGAATTAGATTTTCATTTTTTTGCAGGAATAAATCGAAATGGACACAGAAAAATTAATGAGCAACCTTGAAATCCAGCTCTCGGAATTGGAGACCCTCCAGTCCATGTTCTATAACCCTGGAGAAATCAAGGTGGAAGATCCCATAACCTTATTCGAAATAAGAAGCTTCATAGATAAGTCGAGTGATCTCTTACCCTCCGAGATAGATTTAACCATCAATTTAGATATCGATTCCTCAAAATTTCAATTGCTAATAGATCTATCTCACGAATATCCAGAAGTAGCCCCTTCAATCTTCGTAAGGAACGAAAAATTGAACAGAACGCAGAGCGGTCAACTTAATAAAGATATAAAGGAGTATATGGAGAGTTTGGAAAGGGGAGAACCCTGCATTTTTTCTGCCATTTGTTGGCTTCAAGAAAACGCTTCAAAGTATGTAGAACTTTCCATTGAAGTTAAAGAATCGGATAATAAAATAGAGGAACCGCCAAGACGACTGTGGATATATTCCCACCATATTTATAGCAAATTCAAACGCAAAGAAATTCTGAATCAAGCGAGTAACTTCAATTTAAACGGTTTCTGTTTGCCTGGAAAGCCTGGTATAATTTGCGTCGAAGGTAAAACAAGCGATTGTAATGATTGGTGGCAACTAATCAGATCCATGCCTTGGAAAAGGATTTTCTGTAAAGTTACCGAAGAGTTCAACGGGGAGGAGGATTTTCTGAAGTTCAATAAATTCGAGGAGATTGGCTTTCAAAATAATAGTTCCAGGGGTACACATATGGATGTTGGAGAACTATCGAAATACCTAAATCAACATAACTGCTCCTATATTTTCAAAGATCTATTTGGAGTTGAAGCCAAACTGAGTGGTGGGTAGCTTTTATATACTCGGAACAATCTTAAAATTTTTTGAGAATTTACTGATATCATCACATTTTTTGTGTGTGAACACTATTATACCTAATTGGAAAAAAACAATTAAATATATAAATTATTTGAAACACTCACATATTGTAAGTATTTTTGAACATAAACTGAGCTAAGAATTGTATAAATAATGAAATATCGTTTGAATATATTAAATAATTTGGAAAATAACGTATATTTCACTCACCGAATTCATCGCTTGGGTAAGATGTTGATATGCTCAAACCTCTCTTGGGCCTCTTTTTTCGTTTGTTTTCTAACGAATTAGCAGTTAGTTCGAAATAGTCATTCACATACTTGTCTATGAACTTATTTTCTTTTTCGGTTATATAACCTTCAACTGTTGGAAAAAATAAAGAATAATACAGAATACGATGAGTCTAATCATCAATTACCATTTAGTTTGGGATGCAATTTCAAACTTTCGAATAAATTCTTATTCAGTACATCGTAATCGAAATATTGTTGTGTGATTGATGCACTGGCCAATTTCAATAAAAATATCGAATTTAAAACTATTATAATTTTTGGAAGCATTTTTGATGCTGGTATTAAAACATTTTGTATTGAGAAATACGAAGTGAGAAACAGAGGCTACAGCTGTTGAACATGATAGTTTGTTATCTTCGATGTTTTTGATTTCTTAAGCCTCTTTCACCCGTTATTATAAGCATAAAGCACCGTTCGGAAAAATTTCATACGAATACAGAAAAATTTTGTTTATAATTCGAATCGATGAATTTTTTACAAAATATCATAGAGTTCAAAATAGAGTTTTTATCAACTTTTTATCCTAAAATGCACCCTACGTGCGCTAGACACTTGAACAAGTCCTCCAAAATTCAGCAAATTTGCAATGGCTTTGCCAAAATTTGTTGGATTCGAATGAAATTCAGTACATGATAGTTTTTGGATAAACTGAATCTACCAGTGATGGAAAATGACGTATTCCCATCAGTGGCGGAGATAATATAGAGGCTTCTTATAAGGAAATGCCTAATTTTTGAATGAGTAATCCATTTGAAATTTCAATAAAAGAAATATACTCAGTAAGTTTTGTACAAGAAAGTATCTTCAAAGGAGGGGGGGCGGGCTTCCCCCCCCCAGAAAAAAATAGAAAGAGAAAAAGGTGAAGGAAAGAGCGAATAGTAAGAAATAGGGGGGACAAAAAAAGGAATAAACCAGGCCAAAAGAGGAAAAACAGCGGTAAAAACAGCTATTCTGGAGCTTTTTCGTTGTTTTCAGCCATCTCTAGAATTTTCGGATCTTCCGCATCCAACATCTTTACCTACTGCTCGGGGGCGCTCACCTCAGACCTCAGGGGTGCCCCCCCTGAGTACCCTTCGTTGAAAGTGTTACACAATTCATTCGTAATTACAAGTATTACGAAAAATACAATGAGCGTCTGTAAGACAATAGTAAGCAATAACGTCATATTATCTTCTACCACATCTAGTAGTAGGTATTTGAAAAAATGATTTGATCTATAATAAATAATACAGAAGAAAATAAAAAATTTAATTCGAACATAATTCTTATCAATAATTTTAACTGAGTAAAGAACAAAATTAATAATACAACACAACCACTATTATATCAGGAACTACATAAAATGAATTCACAGTCAATGTTCAAAATTCCCACCATTAACTTCCATGCATTTTCTGATACGGTTTGGCATTGACAATCGCTCCGTAACAAAAAACGCTGAAATATTTTGAATTGGAGTTGAGCACAAGTGTATTCCTCCAAATATCCCCATAAAAAATGTATGATACTCAAATCAGGAGACCGAGCTGGCCAGTGTGCATTTCCTACTCTGCCATTTACTAGAATATCTCTCTTGAATCCGGCTTCGTCAGTGAACAGAATAAGCAGCATACAGTCTTAATTTTTTTTTAATAGCAGGAGGAAATCTTCGACAGTGAAACCATGTTTTAAAGGGTGATTTGATAATAGCCAACACGGACCCCATTCTGGCGAACAAGGTGTGGGGTTACTTATTCCTGACAAACCAAGGTGCATCAATTGCACATCGTAGCAGCTTGTTTTCTGTTGCCTGAATTCTTTGGAAATGGCTCTTTGTCACGAACCCCATAAGCACCTGATCCATATGTCAGTTGTGGTCTAGCAACGGCTTTGATTATTTTCAATTTTATCTATTTCGGTAGATGACTCCTTGTATCTATTAGTAGGTTGGCGGTTCATTGCTGCTTTGGTTTTGTCAATCGCTAGTTTTATGTGGTTCTTCCAAGTCAAGTCCTTTGTCTAGTGTGATCCCTAGATACTTTACTTCGTTTTTCCATTCTCCTTCTTCTCCATAAATTTCTAAGTTGGTAATAACTCTCAGTGCTCCCTTTTGCAATATTATATTGCTTGATTTTTTGTCCGTTAAGTTTAATTTCCCACTTGATACACTAGTCGTTTATTTCATCAGCAGCTTCGTTATATAACTTCTATAATATATATATAGAATATTATTGCGATACCGGACTGCTATTCCGGTATCATCTGCGTATAATACAAGCATGATTCTTGGATTCTTTGGTACTTCATGGATATAAATAGTACTGATCCCTCTGTGGTACTCCTGCTCCTACTTCCAGATATCTTATGATTGAGCATTCATCACGTGCGAAAGCGTGATCTATCAGATAGTTCCTCAATAATTCGCATAATTTCAAGGAATATTCTACACATCTACAAAAATCATATTTTGTATATCAATCCCTCATGCCAACTCTGTCGAATGCTCTGGCGACGTCTAGTAGTACAAGACCTTTTGCTTGCTTATTTTGAAATCCTTCTGTTATGTATTCTGTTAGCCCCAATAATTGTTGTTCTGCCGAGTGTTCTTTCCTGAACCCAAATTACTCTGTAGGTAAGAGATTTAGGTATTCAGTTCCTATTTCAGTCTCTTGGCTATTATACTCTTTCATTTACTTTACCAAGAGGCGATAGCAGGATTATCGGTCTGTAGTTTTGTGGGAATTTCCTCTGTTTTCCAGTTTTGTTGAACACAATGACTTCGGCAGTTTTTCATCTTCTGGGGTAATGTTCTATTCTCATGATTCCGTTGGCTATGTTCTTTAATGCTGCAATTTTCTTAAGCATGACTTTCGTTATCTTTTCTCCTCCTGGATTCTTTCTTGTTTTCAAAGTTTTATTTATCTCTCTGATCTGTTGAGAGGAGTTTATACCACGTGACTTTCTCGCCATCCGTATTAGCCGAAAGGGGCTAGAATGATCAGTAGAAGTTGCGAATAGTTTCCACTTTCGTCGAACAGATAGCAGTACTTGTACTTTACGAATGTCTTTTTCAATTTCAGCAGGTTTCGAATTGAATCCAATGCCAAGACTTTTCGAGAATTTTTTTTATGTGGAAATTCATTGAAAAAATCGTTTCACCTCGGAAAGTGAATGAAATTTTTTTTTATGAAAAAATTTTCCTGCTTTTTTTTTCGTTTGACGAATAAACATATCACTGGCTTTCCAAGATGACTGATTGAATTGAATTATAATGGAAACCCCATATAAATAAGTGGTTTCTGACGTAAGATATACCTTTTATCTTTTTGAACTAACCACTGAAAAGGTGTACACACCCCTCTTAACAAATAATATAATTCCATGGTGCATGGGAAATCTTCAGGTTTTAAGGCTCAAACCTTTTGCAGGTGACAAAAATAAAGTTAATTACTCATAGTGAACTTTCCACGACCGTATAGGTTATAGGGAATGCTTTATTGTAGTACATATATTGATTTCCATTTCCTCGAGTTAATTTAAAGGAATCAAAAGGGAATTTTTTTAATTGATCGGTGATAACCCTCAACCAAAGTGCAATAAATCAAAAAGTCTAGTATATTTTCTAAAAAAACTGCTCAATGAAAATGAACTTCAGTGGTTTTCTTCAGATAACTTCGGAATCGTACATTGAAAAACCTACGGTAAGGAAAACTATGAACTAAATATACTCTTTATTTGGTTTTTCCTGGTCGTAATTTAGACTAATGATAAAAAATTAAATAATATGATATATGTTGAGAAACCACCGAGAAACTATAAGTTGGGAACATTACATATTTTTTCTACAAGCGTGCGCCTTCAAGCCTTTTCCTGGACACATTTCAAGTCGCAAAGAGTCACTTTCCTAAACGGCGCGGAAAAAACCCTTGATAAATCACGCAGTTTTCGAATTGAGATGTCTTTATTGAATTTCAGTTAGATACTTTCGATAGAAATAGAGATTTCAGTGGTCGATTTCACGATTTCTCAAAAACTGTTCGATCAATCCGAACCAAATCTTGAAATCATAAACCTATAGTTCGTTCCGCCAACGGCAGTTTCGTGTGGGCGAGTACCTACCAATTTCCGCACTTGTTAGGAAAATAACTATTGTTAATTTCCATCCTTTTTTCTCCCCCTTCTCCATCTCATTTTAGAGATCACTCTTTGCCGCACTACTGCGGGGAAGTGAAACTTTCTCAACTGAAACGAGTGCAGAAAAGTCAGTATAAAAACGCACAGAAGTAAAAAATTGTTATTTTCAAGAGCGAAAGTGGTACATTTCCGCTCGTGTCGTTGATCGAACGACGCGAGGCGATGAGGCGAATGCGGGAAAGAAGGAAGAGTGCGAAAAAGTAGATTGAAACGTACGGGATTAGAAAAATAGATAGATAACTGTCATTTATTGTGGAGCAAATGCTCATCGACCTTGGGTCGACTCTGGTTATGCATTTGATCAAATGCGCAAAAACTCCTGTCTCACTTCAGTGCTTCTCCCATTTTTATCCGTATTTTATTCTGTATTGAGCAGGTTTTACTTTCAGGAGGAAGTAAGAACTAATTTTTTTTTCAAGCTCTATTTTCAAGGTTTACCTATGGCTCAAAATAATGCACCAAATTATACATTTAAATCATAGCCATATTAATAGATTTTTATAGGAGCAGAGAGCAGAGTTTAATAGGAATGCAGGTTGAAATATGGAATAAATATGTGAATATCTTACTCTACTATTACAATCATCTGGGGGGGTTTTCATTAATGAAAGGTTGAATTAAGAATATCCCATGTATAAATATATTTACCATTGCACCAATATGAGTACAAACATGAAAAATCTGTGTCCAATCCACAATAAAAGAAATATCACTTAACTATTCTTCCCTAGACCCATTTTATATATGAAAAATTTTAAGAGCTCCACATGTAGAAATAGTTGCTCTGATAAAAAGGCAAATACTTTATCAACTGGTTACATATAAGAGAAGCAAAGGGTACATTACTTCCTAGACCATTTAGTAGTTTATTTATCTTATCTCTACTATATTTATTGAAAAATGGTGAGCGTATGAGATAAAGCATCAAATATGTAGTCCTTTTAGAGAGTATCACTTTCTGCCTTACAGACAGGGTATTGCTCTTGGTTTTATCGCAAGAATGATACAGCTGCAAACTAAAAATATCAAGTTTAATAAATTCGAGTTTCGAAAGAGGATTAATATTCGATATTATGAGTAAGAAACATAATACATTCTTCTACAATTTTACCTGCATAAGTCAAACATCAAAGCAAGAATGTAAGGTGTCCAACTTTTTTCTCCAAAGTAGATCATTGACCCTAGATGTGCAACAGGTTTGACTAAATAAATTGTTTCAGCAGCTAACATTCGATCGAGTAATGCTTGCTCCACATTTTCTAAGTTTTCTGAATCATAGTTGATTTCCTTTGGTAAAGGTTTCCAAGAACGAAGATTGACAGGTGGTGAAGCTTCAACCTTTCTTATAAGTCTTCCTGAACGTTTCAATTTGAATGATACAGATCCCTGCTGACATATTTCTGAAACAGTAATACTTCCACCATCATTCACTTGGTTCAATTTTTTTCTCTCTAAAACAGGTATCACTGGATACTGAATCAATGGTTCCTTATAATGATGTACCAAAATCAATTTGGATATGCACCTGAAATTAGTTCACTGATTTATTTGGGTATTTATAAAGTTCAGCAATTTACTTAAAAAGCTGTATTACACAGATAACAAGCCATCTGCCCTTTTCACCCCATTTTTTCTGAGCCGATAGTTCCAAGAATACTTCTGAGTATTCTAAAACAGTCAAATATAATTTGAGTTTTTCTCCAGATTTGAACGTGTTTAATTGTCTCAATTCAGATATTATTCTGTCATTGTACAGTATCAATAAGTTGGATAAGCAGTATACTAACTCAGAGACAATGTGTGAACTATTTATCCGCCCTGAAAAATAATGCATTAAGAATAGTTCACTTAAAATTGACTACAATCGCACCTGCTATAAAATATGAAAGCCATCTAGCTGTTGTCTCAAAGTCTGTTGTAATTTGGGGATTTTTGCTAACCCAAGACTTGTAACTGTTGAACAAGTCAGATAAATTAAGTGGTATAGACATGATTTAAAAAAAGGAATACCAAATGGTTCTTAATCTGGGGTGAAACTGATTAACAAAATAATTATCAAAATTATTTAATCCTAGATATAGAGGTCATAAGAGGGTCACTTAATTAGAATGGAATTGAAATTTCTATATTTGTATGGTTAAACCAATGAGTAAAAAGCAATTAGCAGAACGAACACTTGTCCCAAACATTTCCAAGCTGTTATCAACAAAGTTGTTTAGAGACTTATTCTCTACGTCTAATAGTTGATTAGATCTACAGCAGCTTGAATTGACATTCAATTATAGAAATAAAAAAATTATACGTAAGTGTAAATATGATGAAGTTGCGGCTCCTGTTTATCGGAATGAAACAAATAGTATGCTAGTCGCCATACGCCCATACATGTACCAAAAAGTATCAACTCTTTGCGTGTATATAACACCAAATTCATTTTCATTCAAACAAAATAGAGTAGATAAGACATTTTGTAGAACAAATTTGAATGTTAACATAACCTCAAACAAATTTTAAATTTCAAAGACAGCAATATCAAATCAAGAAGCAAGAAATAATCTAAGGAAAGTGGAGAACCCCCATAAAATAACCGAAAGCGAATTAGGGGTTACAAGATTTTTAAATCTTCTGAAGACATGTCTCAGAAAAGTCCCAAAGTTAATGATGATGAAGTGAATCCCGTAAAAGCAGAAAGAACTGGAACTGTTAGAGAGGTTGGAGCACAAGCTATATGGAGCCTTTCTTCTTGCAAACCAGGTTTGAAAAATCATGGTGTAGTATATTATGATATATCTAAACACCTTTTTTCAGGTTTTGGAGTTCATCAACTTAGAGATGATCGAGAGGATACCTATTGGCAGTCTGATGGACAGTTACCACATCTTATAAATATACAGTTTCAAAGAAAAACCACTATTAGTGACATTTACATTTATACAGATGCTAGACTTGATGAAAGTTACACCCCTAGTAGAATATCAATAAGGGTTGGCACTCATTTCAATGATTTGCAAGAGATTGAAGTTATTGTGCTTTCTGAACCAATAGGTTGAACTTCAAAAATTTTTATAGTTCAGAAGTTCCTTCATCCATATTTTTTAGGTTGGACACATATTCCTATCAAAGATATCCGAGGAAAACCCATCAGGTTATTTATGATTCAGATTGCTGTAATCAATAACCATCAGAATGGTAGAGACACCCATATGAGGCAGGTTAAGGTTCATAGTCCACTTGAAAGCCAAAGAGTATTTGATAATTTCACTAAGTTCTCTACTGTTGATTTTCAAAAATATGGAACAGTTAGATAAAATATTTTGTGATATTAGGATTTTATGAAATCACTTGTAAAATAGATAATTAATTGTGCTAAAATAGCACATTAATTACCCTCTCCATGAAAACTTATAGTCGGGGTATCTCTTGGTAAGTATTCATCGAAAGGATAATTTACAATGACTCATTATATAAAAAATTATAATTTGATGTTCTTGGATCTGATAATAAAACAATTCTTTACTTTTTTTGGTAAGCTTTCCTCTTTTCAAGTAATAATAATACAATAAGAAAAAACTAAACCCTTAGAAGACCAGTCCCCTTGCAGGAACATAAGGGCAATGATCCGAAGCTAGAGCAATTTAAAAACTTTTCAGTGGTGAAGAAAACATGGCGAATCAATAATCAATAGGTCACTAAACTCCCTCTGAAATTTCGATCATCTACAGGTTTCTCACATCAGCAGGCATTTTATTAAAAAGTCTTAGACCTGCTTGACCAGCCCCACCCTGCACTGCGTCATCATCATGAAATCTGGCGCAAGCTGGAATCTTTTTCTAGTTGCCGAGGCAATAACTGAGTCATTCTCAATGAAGTTCAATATTGCTGTTGTGGTACTTCTACACGTTCTAAAACCTTTTGGTTTTAAGTAAATTAATTAATTCTGTTCGCCATACATTTCTCAATTATTTTTGTGAATATTGGAAGATACTGATCTGTAATTCGATGGATCATCCTTTTTAAAGATCGGACGAACAAGAGCATATTTCAAATACTCCGCCTTCCCTGAAACACATATTTTTATGGTGCTTAAGAGCTTTATCAAGGTAATAATGATGAGATTCTTGATACACTTTAGTGGTGAAACATCGAAGCCATATATATGGCACTTCTTATTTTTTTAACGTTCTATTGTGTGTAACGCCTTTTTCTCGGGGTACTCGAGCGCCAGCTATTCTTTAAGGGAAAATAGCAAATCTTCCCTGGTAGCTGCGAGCCGAAGACAAGGTTCCGCGGTGTCTGGGTTAATAGCGACATCAGTGAAGGTCAAAATCAACGTATACAAATTATATTTGTCGACTCGTAAAAGGAAACACAAATGGCACTATTTAAAAACCTGTACAGTGAAAAAAAACTCGATATAATAGGTTGAACGGAAACAGTCTACTTTATACACTTGAAACAGGTTTATCTCGGAATCAGATACAAATGACAATATTAGTGAATTTACAGAGCAAAACGGACGGAATGAAACAGAGGATCCGATCTCAAACGCGGTGCGGGGTTTACGGACGCGTTCGCCAGCCAGAACCTGAGACGCACACTCAACGGACAAGTTATGGAGGGTAAAGAGATCTCTCTCTACCCTCCATAGGACAAGTATTGGACCTCAGCCAGGTTAGGGGATCAAATACGACGGCTCACCCTTAGTTGTTAGAGTTCTGCACTCCCCGGGTATCCACACCAGCAGAGTGCTTCACTAACCTAGGGGTGAACACTGGAAAGAACGAGAAAAATCAAGGAGGGGTAGCCGCACCAAAGTGCTTTTTGTACCCCCCCGGGTATCCACACCAGCAGGGTACTTTACTGATCGTAGGGCTGGAACTCAAACTGTGGCATGCGAGGGGTAGAAATGGAGGCTGAAGTTCCAACAATATAAAAAAATGGAGTGTCGTCTTACCTCTGGGTTCTAGTTCATCCACAGCGGACGTGCAGAAAAAAATCAACTAAAAACTCTTTTTGAAATTTCCCACAGTAAAATATAAAAAAAAATAGAAAATTCTCAACAAGCCCCGAAAACGAAAGTAATGCAGCAAGTAATTGGCACGGTGGATGCAAGGTAACCTCTCTCAATTTCGGCAATTAATTGGAAGTGAGTGACCTGCAGGGGGACATCTGATTTTATACCCACAGGGGAGTGCGGAAATCAGATGTGCCCCGGCTGTCGAAATTCGGTAAAATTTGCGTCGATGAAGGCATCTTAATTTCGACTTATCTATGCTGGCGAACAAAAACTCGGTTCTCTTCCAATTCAGGATGTTTTATACGGTGCGACATCATTTTTCAGAACTGAAACGGAATAAAAACGGTGCGGAATGTTTACAGTTCCAAACGATGTCGGAATCCTAAATAGGAAATTAAAAATATTCCTCTCAAAATTAATTCAAAATAAAATTACTAAAATGAAACAAAAAGATTATTCTAAAATGAGATAATGAAAAATACCTCTTCATTACATGTGCTTCTCATCACTTTCAAACAGTGAACTCTAAAGGTAGATAAACCATTTTTCTTGGTTTTTATAATATAATATTGGTTGCCATTTGAAAAAAAATTTTTAAGTAAACTTAAATCAAAGTCCGGCGTTTGTTGTGAATTCTCTGTAAAAATTTGTTACTTAGATTACAGTGAAGAACGTACAAAATGGCTACAATAATAGAGGTCTTGAGAGTTTTATAATCCTTCTAATTTTAAAGCGCAAAACCGAAGGACTGTATGAGGCTAAGGTTTTTACCAAAGATTATAGGGTTTTTATTATAACTCTTTGTTTTTGTATTATAATTCTTTGTTTGCTGGAAACATATGTCATCTGTTTTGCTCTGCATATCTCTTTCAGTTTGCGAGACCCCCTGACTGTACATCGAATTTGGGACACCCCGTACATGTTTCAATGAAAAGGGAGATTAAAAAAAATTGTCTTTTATTGAACAATTTTACAAATTCATAACAAAAATAGCTTCTAGTATTTAATACAATAATATAAATATAATGTCAAAAAACATTTTTCTATTAATTTAGTTTCTAATCTACATTATTGATTAATAATAATAATACAGGTAAGATAGCTATCACAATCGTTTTTTTTTTGGAACTTGAACAGTCTCAATTATTTACTTCCACCTCGGTTCTTTTTCAATCATCACCAACAAAGCTTAGCCTATAATTATTTTTGCTTTCATTTGTAACAGGAATTGGTTGGTCACTTTCTGGCCTTGAGTCATTTTTTGAATCGCTGTACGAATTATTCACATCATCTTCCGGTTCTTCAACTTTGAATGTACCAATCCACTCACTTTCTGGGTCAGAAAATAGGTTGGTATCTTTGTCCAGTATATCTTCGAGAGAGTACTCAGAAATTTCAGCCAAACTCCGTTTTCGTTCATTGGCACATATTTCTGTAAGAAAAAAAAAAATCTGAATGGAAGAGAAGTGAACAGGAAATAGAAATTAAAGAATTAACTTGAGATTTACCATCTTCACCATCCCAGTGCGTTGCACCCCAATCTTCGTCGTCGAATTCTAGAGCTTTATTTACATCTTTTTCTTGTGCTGTTTGAACTATCGGCGAATCGCTTTCAGTTACGTCGAAAATCTCGGTAACTTGAACCTGTAAAACACATAGATTGCTTTAGCTAAAAAAAAACACTTTTCTTTTCTGAGGTGCTTGTTGCAGGGAAAAATTGTAGTTGTTGGAGTAAGTTTTGAACTCTTTTTTTTAGAGCAATCAGGGCTTACTCAGAGTAAGTTTGTGAACGCAACGAAGACTGGTAATTATTTCTCCTTGATACCGCTGAGGATAAGCCATGTATGGACTGATGAAGCATAATTTTCATATTTTGACGAATTGCATAGGCAGAAAAATGAAATGGCTTCATAAAAAATATTTTGGGCTATCGTATGGCTAAATTCAGAAACAAAGTTGCAATAAACCAGGCAATCAATCCCATTATTAGCTATTTTTAAAGCAGTTTCAATCGCTTTTTTATTTGATATGAATTGGGCGAATACTGAATAGCAAATGAGCGAAGCCGATGTTAAATTCGAATAAAAACTTACAGTGTTATTTTCGTCCAAATAATAATAGCTCATAATAGTCTCATGCTGAGATGTGACCCTCAAAATGTTATCAAATGCATCTGCACCCATTTCGCAAGCATCTATTGTTATGCTTGGTGGTGGTTTCTGCTTCTGTATTGTTTTCTTGACTGTACTAACATCTGTGCTGGTTTCGGCAGGTGGAACCTCACTGTGAAAGTAAATTGAAAAATGTTACTTTTCGAAAGTGGGATTTTCGTAAGGGTTTCTGTAACAGATTTTGTTTGATTTTAATGGACATTCATTGTAGACATATTTATGCTTTGATCATTTTCAAAAGTTAATTTCGACATTCATTTTTATACAAATTTCTTAATACACTAATGTTCGTATTCTCCATAATCACCACTAACTACTTACAGAAAATGATGAGAAGCTTGTTCTAGAAGACAGGGCAACCTCTTAAAATGCTGGTAAGGAAAATTTTCTAAATGCCTAACAATTGTGATAAGAATACATAAATATCTCTGAAATATCTTTGGGGAGCACAAGCTCCCCAGCTCGTACAAACGAGCTTGTTCAAATTCATAACCAGGGCCCTCTTGCACCAAACTACTTTGCATCTTTTCACTTTGGATTTATTTGAATTTTGAATAGTTCATATATTTTGGTTTGGAAGAATGTTTTTATGAGATGTACTTTTAGTTTCCACTGGAATTTTCTCATTTTTTTTTCAATCCTGAATATTTCCGAATTATTTCATTTGAGAAGTGAAAAGATCAAAGTATTTGGGTGCAATAGGCCCCAGATAAAAGAACTGGGAATTCGCCCATCGATGCTCAAAAAAGCATTTTTTCCCAATATTCAGAAGCGATAAATATTTCAAGGTGCTGAAAGCTGAAATAACGTTTTGAAGATACGTGAGCCAAATTTAAGTGTCATCTGAAGAAAAGTTTCCATGATCCAAAATTTTCTGAGTTTTTATTTTATTATCTAGTGAAGCTATCCTTTTATGACATTCCACATCAGTCTTTGTGCTCGTACTCTAAAACTATCTACTGATTTTCAATTCAGTTTGGATGGTTTTTTTCAAATAAGTTTCAGATGCCTATAATGTCACATCCAGACCAAGGCTTGAACGCCAACGAACGCAGACTTTATTGAATGTGAAAATAAGCTTGGGGTTCAAAAAATTTGAAGCGATTCGGTACCTAGGAAGAATCAGGATGACAATAATACAATAAAACTGCATTCGTAATCAATTCAAAGGCCGAAATACACTTCGGCACGGAAGCTAAACAAATGGAGGTTCTCTATTACCATTTGTAATGAAATTCAAGTCTAGCACGGAATTCGAAGTCGGCAAAATTGCAAACTACATATACTTATGGCCGATCAACATTTACTTATTGATATTTATATTGACGGGTGTTGTTCTTCTAAATTATTTGTGATGAATGTACAATAACAATCCTTGATTCAGACGGTATGAAACTGAAGGTGTTGTGCAAATTCTTCATAATTTTTGACTGCCCTCAGGAATGTGATGTTTTCGCAATTTACTGAAAGCCGACAAAAGGATGCATGGTGGAAAGAGATAAGGTTCGATAACTCAATTAAATCCCAGTTTTGTTAAGACGGAATCCTGTTTGATCTTTATCCATTGCAAACACGTGGAAAGGGGCAGATGTCTAGGAGCTAATACAGACGTCAGAAAAATGTGGAGATCAAGGGCAAGGAATGGCGATAACATTTCCGTTCCATACATTTCCTCATGGTAATCATCATATGCATCCATATTCATAAGGACCATGTTTTAGAACTGGTTCAACGCAAGAAGATATAGAATATACAGAGTGAGTAGAAAGTAGCACGAAAGTTTCACTTTACTATTCTGTAGCAGTATAGATAAAGAATAATGCTCATACAGGGCAATTTTTATTACATTTTCATGTATGATTGAGGAGTTTCTCATTTCGTGAAACCCTATATTATATACAGGGTGAGTCTTTGACTCGTACAAATATTTTAACAGAAGATTCTTGAGGTCAAAAGAAACTCTTTTCTTTTTAACCATTTTTTCCGAATCGGCTCGGTTTAAAAGATACAGGCTGTTGGAAAACCATAGAAAAGGTTATTTTTAGTTATACGTATGTCACTAATGTTTTTATCGAATAAAATGAATTTCGGAGTATAGTTTTTCATTCATTTGATTAATCTTTTTCGAACACAAGATATCATCCACGTCTTCCAGTTTCCTCATTATGATCATTACGTACCATAAAAATATACCAAAAATTCAAAGAACCCAACCCTTGAAACTAAATTGGACGCTATCTAAGGAATATTTGAACGTTTTTTAAAATAGAAGTATCCTTCATATTTTCTCATATAATGCGTCGTTTTCCATTAATTTGATGTTCAAAAATTAAAAAGTATATATCAGTGAAATTTAAAAAATTGGGTCCTTTGGCTGAATACAACTCTGTTTAAAAGATCCCCAGATCCCCAGATGTTTAATTTCATAGATTAAGCTAGTTATTCTGAAGGTATTTTTATTTTTCCAGGGGTGGCACAGCTCATTATGAAAACTTAAACTGGCTATATCTTTTTATTATGGCCGAATTGGAAAAAATTGTTATGGGAAAAAGTGTTTCTTTTGACCTCAAGAATCTACTGATAAAATATTTGTACGAGTCCTAAACTCACCCTGTATATTCTTCAATGTAAGGTAATACCTACATAAGAAATATCGTATATAATTTTATAACTAGTGAGAGAAAAGGCGAATTTTAATTGATTGAATTTTTATTCTGCTCCGAGATCAAGTACCCAAATTGGTGATACATGATGAATTACAACTTTTTCAACCTAACGAGATAGAGGAAAATGCATGGCACATTACGGTCGTCTTTTTTCGAGAAACTAATAATACCATCAACTGCATTAGGTACTCTATCTTCTTTTGTTTTCGAGTTATTGGCCAAAAATATTAAAATTCAAATTTGGTCATTATCTCCGTTTCTGTTTGAGCTAGGATGTTGAAATGAGAACATTATGCAGACACTTTTTTAATAGCATTCCAGTGGCTATCTATGATTTTTTCCAACAGGTATATTTGCTGAGCTATAACATAAAGATGTATTTTTTCTGAAAACAGTAGATTAAAATAACTTAGAAAGACTGAAGGCGTTGTATGATATATCTCTGAAACGGCAAAAAAATGGCGATTCTTTTAAGTCATTTTAAGCTACTGTTTCCATAAGAAAAAACACAAATTTATGTTATAGCTCAGCAAATAAACCTGTGGGAGAAAATCATAGTACGCCACTGGATTGCTATCAAAAAAGTGTCTATATAATGTCTTCATTTCAGCATCCTAGCACAAACAGAAACGGAGATAATAACCTAAGTTGAGATCGCTCAAATTTAAATTTTGGCTTATAACTCAAAAACAAAAGAAAGAAGATAGAGGAATGCAGTTGATGGCATTATTTATTAGTTTCTCAAGAAAAGACGACATGAATGGTACATTCATTTTCCTCTATCTCGTGGGGTTAAAAAGTTGTAGTTCAGGTATCACCAATTTTGCCCACGCTGTACAGGGCCCTATAGGTATTATAGCAAACTTTTTTAATATTCGTATTATTCAAGTTCACTATTTGTATAACGAAACTGCAACCAGGTATCTGGTTATTTCATATTTTTCAATGAGACAGACCCAATATCATCCTTAATTTTTCATTCAACAATTTTTGTTTACTTCTATATGGTGAAGAGGTGAAGTCCGCATACCTGGCTGGCAACGCTGCAGTGCCAAGCGTTACCTACAACGATGTATCAAAAATTCACATATTCTCTCGTACAAGGAGATTTTCAATATAGATCCAAAAATCCTAGATGAAAACGAGAGAAAATTTTGATACAGAATATATTTCTTCCAAAAAAAGGAATGTGAAAAGCCAAAGAGTGTAGTTTATAGAAACCTCTCATACTCATGACCTCCCACAATAATTTACGATTTCGCAAGGATTCTTCCTTCCCAGAAAACGAATTGAAAATGGAAAATAACCTCGTATCAACAAAGTACTAAAAAATGGCACGTATATAGATAAAAACAACAAAATTCACCCAAGCTGGAAAGATAAGACGATTCCATCTGTCATGAGATATTTTCGGGAACCAAATACGAAAACTATAACCAAGTCTAACCTTTCCAATTCATTAAATTACATTGTCAAACAATGGCCAGATAATGTTTCAAGTATGCGATTAGTCATCGGGGCGATTACCGCAAAACATAATTAATAAATCGTCTCTGAACTTTGCACGGAGTGCATCAATTAGCATAGATGGGCATCCTGTTCAAATGCATGAAAAATGTGATAAAAAGCATATCCGCCTATCTGACTTACCTACTATCGTCGATGTTCAGCGTAAAGTTCACGTTCATCTTATTTTGAGTTGCGTAATCTTGGCAGGATTCCACCTCGAAATTGTCTGAAAAAAAATTGTTTATTCTACAACAGCAGACAAAGTTGATCATTAGTTCGAAGGAGATTATATCGCGTGTAGCCTTGACTTAAAAATGCATTTGCGAGACGGTAGAGATATATCTACATACAGAGAGTGAGGAAAAAGTACCGCACAAAATTAATATCTGTGGTTATTACTATTTTGTTGAACCATTTCATCCCTACAATAAAAAAGGGTAGATTAAAGACCCCATAATACAAATCATCATCAGCAACTAAACGTCTATCAATTTCTGGCAAAACGTTGCCATTTAAAAATTTCTCAATACCCCTGGTAGAGGGTACAAGAAGAGTTGCATAATTCGAAATAAAAACTGACTTCCGCAAGTATTTCTCTACAAAATAGTGAAGATATGTATTTCGTGTGTCACTTTTTACTCAGTCTCCATATTATGTATGTGCTACTTACTTCCATATTCTGTGATATCCAATTGACATGAGATCTGCGCCGTCATTTGCTGATTTGACCTGTTCGCCTTACTTAGGATCTGTCCCATCTGGTCCATACAGTATTTGCTTGCCTCCCAGACGCTGTTACCCAATTGGGGAGCGGCTGACATGAACCTGTTGAAGAAACTCATGTGAGAAAATGTGTCAGATTTGGTTCAACTTTGCGTTTCTTCAGGCCCAACCTACACCAATATGAATAAGGGTTTTATGGATGGCATCAAAGAGAAAACGAAAGAAATGTCCGTTACTGGCTAGAGTTCTGAACGAACTTTGGGTTTCGCGGCTCAACATCGAAAAAGACAAAATGTGTTTATTTTCTCTGAACTATACAGGGTGTCTCGAAATTTACGAAACAAAATTTGGTCGCAGATTGGAGGGACAAAATTAGGGAACCCCTATTTTTTATTTGACCAGCCTCTTTCGCCCCTAAAAATAGTCTTTTTTTATCTCAGAATCCGGTCATAAGAAAATAACCTAATTTGATGCATTGGAGTTTTATGATATGCAAAATCTCATAGTGCTACGAGACCCATGAAATGATTTTTACTGGGCCACAATATCTTTGGAACAAGAATAGGTAGCACTATGGAATTTCGCAGATCATGAATATCTGTGTGCCAAATTTATTGATTTTCGTATGACTGGATTCTGAGATAAAAAGAGAAGACTCATGGCAAAAATCAAAAATAGGGGTCTCCTAGTTATCCCTGTATAACATTCCTTTCGAAAATCTCTCCCTTATTTCCTCACATCATGAATGAATATTTCGAAGTGGACGTATAGTATAGCGATGTATGGACAGAAATGTTCGACGAGGGTACTTTGATAAAATAGACCACCATAACAAGCCACCATGTGGAAAGATGGAATCATATAATCTAACAAGAAATTCATTAGGTTGTTCATTAAGTTCTTTTCGGTAGATCAAAATGGTAGACTATCTTTGTAAGCGGTTAAAGTTTCAAACTACCCTCGTGAAGAGACGAGCAGTGCACTCTGAAGACAAAAAGCCGTTTAACTTTCTCTTTTTCTGAATCAAATCACCTTTGCTCGCGTATCAAATGATTATGTAAAGGGTTAAATCTGACCATCCTGTACGTCAATTCTTTCATTTCATAACGCTCTCCAATGGCGTTAGTGATTTGAATATTGATCAAACTTCTGTACATCTCGTAGTGCTTTCTGTTGACTCTATAAAACCTAAAATAAGAATGTTTCAGAGTGTCCACTGGCAAATTCAGGCCGAATACAGGTGTCGAACGTCGAACCAGAAAGACAAAAAAAAAATCTATGTATAACAAGAAATATTGTCAACTGTCATTTTCTTAGAAAGTATTGAAACACTTACTTTGTTATTGTCGCGTAGACTAAATCGGCAGGTACAGTGTAGGGAAGACTCAAAACGGATAGTAACTTCATTCCTCGGTGTTTGAAGAGCCAATTGAGTAGACCCTTGTTGGCTTTTTCTATGGCTTCCTGGAAAATGCTTATTACGGTGTCTGGCATGTTGGATACTAGGGCTTCCTGAAAACAAAGATGAGGATATGTAATTTCCCTTTAAAAGGTTTGTAATTTCCCTTTAAAAGGTTTGTAATAAAGGATTTCGGTCAGAGTTGCAACCCAAAAATTTCGAAGGTTTTCTACTGCCTACCACAGAGAAAAGGAACTTCAAACGGATTTATCATGTTGAGGTTCGCTCTATGTGTCTTCTTCAGATTTATCTATGTATTCCATAAACTCATTATACATATTACATATATGCGTTTAATGAGTCTACATATTTTGATATCTTATAAGATGTTTTCAAAGGCTAGTCTTCATTTGACAAAATGAACCAATTGGAGCTGCTAGCTGCTATTGAAGCGTAAATGAAAAAAAGTATGATTCCATTATAAAGCTTGCAAGATACTCACTTGTCTCTGAAGCACACACTCCTGACACTGAGGATCGTATTCCAGGTTCTCGTCCTTCTCAGAAACGGCGAACGTCGAATGAACGGCTAGACACCTTGTGCAATTGATGAGGTTGTTCCTGTGCAAGAATCTGAGTGCGTCGTCGAATCCCTGTTTGCACATGTTCGACAACACCTCCGGCTTGGGCGGAAACAGTATCCTCGCTATTCTGTACATGTTGTGCTTCGAAAGTTCTATGCTTGTGTTGGCTACATTTATCTGGAAAAAATTGGGAAAACGAAATTGAATTAACAAGCTTTGTAGATGGGGAGGGACGATGCTAAATCGGGATTTACTCGAGCATCGCGGAGACCTAGTGCATTTTGAAGGTAAGGTGGTGAAAAGAAAAAAGGTTCTATGATGTATGCACTTCCAGCGGTGGGGAAAGCGTCTGCAGGTTTTCGAAGATGTAAAAAAAATCGTCAGGTGTACATACTCGAGCGTGTCAGATTAAGATACTGTAAATGCCCTTCGTATCTCTGATAATAAATTCATGTCAATCTGACACTTTACGTGGTGGGGCTGGCAGTACGGAAGAGTTGAAAGTGGTAAAAAAAAATGTTTTTCGAACATGTCAGATTTTTAGAGGATAGATATGTTAATTAGATCTAAAGGAAGCTACTTTTCAAGGGACACTTCGGAATTCGGACGTGACGCAAGGTCAAAGCGGTCCTATGAAAATGCAAAAAAAAAACGTTACTTGCATGCAGATACTCCGAGCGTGTCAGATTTTCATACAGATGGTTAATCTCGGTGTTGCAGACGTGTTGAACCCATTAATCTGATACTAATCAGGCCAATCAGGGGGTGTTTTCTTAATCTGACAGTTTGAAGATGATAACAAGGCATTTTCATTGTGGAAGGTGTAGATAATAAAATTTGATACAACTTTTTTCTGAACCAATTTTATATATTCTTAACCGTTTTCGAGTTACGGGCGTTTTCAATAATCCTTTCTATTCATTGTTTCAGTTACTGAAGATAGAAAATGCATGTGATTTCGTTTCTATGATCTATCTGTAGATATATTTTAGAATGGTTACCAATGGTTACTAATCGTCAGTAAGTGAAACGATGGATAGATAGGTTTATTGAAAACGGCCGTTAGAGGTCGATAAGGGCGAGGAGCTTAGCCACACATGCGAAAGGCCAAGGTCAATATAGAAACCCAGTTTAATGTACATTCATCGCCATATCTCCTTCAACCTTCAAAAGTAGAAAAAATTGCTTCGGACAAATTTTGTAGAAAATGTTATGCTCTATAACTTTTATAATGAAATGGATGAAACAATTTGAAGCCCAGGAGAGGAGATAATTCAAAAAAACTGTTTTTTGACCTTTATGGCCAATTTTAATTGTTTCTTCAGATTCAGAAAATATATACTTTTCAAAATGTAATTATATATATCTCAATCCGACACGCTCGAGTATGTAAAATGATCGTTTTTTTTTAAATTATTCTGACAGGCTGTCCTCGACAATTCCCCTATATACAGGTCTAATTTTTAGTAGAGGTACTCTACAGGGTCCAAGGTATCTCCCCTTATATTAATCAAACAAGCTCGAGTAAATCCCGAATTTTCCTCTTAGGGAGGGAAATTCATTCATCGCCATATATCTCAAAAACGAACAATGAATTTTATATCATAAAAAAGTTTTTCAAATTACAAGAATTGTAAATGGCCGCCTCCAACTAGAAATAGTCCATTCATCGGTAATATCTAGAAATTCGAAGCATTTCGAAACAAATGAACATGAACAACAATGTTCATGAAACATCCTGTATATGAGGACTGCGTGAACCTGGTCTACACAAATGATTTTGTAGGTTCATTATCGTAACTTTTGGCTATGAAACCTACTCAAGGACATCTGAGCAATTGTGTTTTAGTAAAGAGAGTATTCAAATCATTTTAACCGCATCAGTGCAGTAGAAAAGCAGCACATGAAATCCTACAGTAATAAATTAATCACTGATAATCTACAGAGATTATTATCTATCTAAATGATTTCCATTTTGGTTTGTTCATCGATAGTTCAAGGTCTTCATATTTAATTTACGGAACGAATTCTCAATGAATTGACTTGATGAAAGTAATTGATTGAATCATCGGGAAAATTGTGTACAAATTATTACGATTTTGTTCGCACTATTACTGACCGTTGAGGCACTAAGTTTCTGAATCTCTACAAGGTTTTTGAGGGCTGGTTCACCAGATTAGCATCATATTTGCCGTAGGAACAAATATATGTCATTACAGGTGTGGCCAAGCTCTTTTTTGTCTTTCTGGCGCTACGTACTGTGTAAAATATCATCTGCAGGTGAATATGACTATGCTATGGGCAAACAATTTTAGGGGTCTGTGAATTTTTCATAGATATTTTACTGACTAATTAACAATATTTTCAATTGGAAAGATAATAAAGCAAAAAAAAACACATGTATCATGTTTTTTAATTTTCTGGAGTACAATAATATGTTTTTCATTGAAAAAATACGATGTACAGAAAAAAATTCTAGCAAATAAACACGGTATTTAATCTTGGGAGCACGTCCCACGTCAGAACAATTTGCACAATTTTCCATAAAACCCTATGTTAGATTTTTTAATCATGAGCATTATGACGTTGTCCCACGTCACGTCAGAGTAATCTGTAGGCACCTTAAAGAGCTGCCACTTTTTTTTCGGCTATAAAGGTATATCCATATTTAGGACATTATTTTTTCGTCATTCAACCTTCGTACCAAAGGTGAGTTATGACGTCTCAAAGATTGATATAATGTTTTTATAAAACTCTATTTTATGATTGTTAGATAACAATCGCCAGCTTCTACGGAGCTAAGAGGTCTATTGTTTCTGGTGGAAATCGAAAAAAGGTTTTTTGAATTATGGTGTAAAATTTTTGATAAAAATTGTTGTGAGCACGATACACGTCGCAATTTTGCATCAATCTGTGTAAAATTCTTGACGCAGCCACGTTCTACATAAAGGTGGCAATTTAGGAGTTGATCCTAGAAAATAACTGAACATTCATTAAGTATAGATTTCTTCATTCCAGAAGATGCTCAAAGAGATGAACTCTCATTATCAAATTTTATTAATAATTATTTTGAATAATAAAAATCATGTAAAAAATTGTTTCAATTTACATATCGAGGTTTTCGATTAACTACTCAGAATTATTTTAATTAGGGTAATGATACAATAATCTAGGATTAATATGAGGTAAAATAACTATCCTTAATTACAAAGTGTCCTGTGATTGAAAAAAATAGTTCGAATTCGAAAATCGGCAATTTTAGGTACTTTCATAAAATTCTAATTATTTTGGAAACGGTACATTTTCGCTGAACTGATGTTGGTTTCATTCGATAGTATTTGTTCTACTCTATCGTAGTGTGACGTGGATTCGCGGGAAATTATTTATGGCATACACTGACAGACAAAGGCGAGAATGATTATATAAAATAATAAGTCTTCCATTTCTTCAGTGTAATAAAACAAATTCGAATGAAAATTTCTGCTACCACTTACATGGAACAACTGCGAGCTGTCGTCCCTCGGGCAGATGTCACTCTCTCCACAGAAAGGACTGACGGTGATGGTGTTTTCGTCAATGGTAGGCAGGTTATCGCTGCAGCCTCCATCCATATAGCGGTAGCCCCTGAACTTTGGGGGCCATATGCCTGACACTATGGGTATGAAAGCAGAGGCTAAGAGAGCCTGAATGAGCTCCTCTCTGCTGTCGAACTGGGACACTATGACATTTTTTCCGTCGCATACCCTGGTCATAGAGATGTGCAACCTCCCGCTGACCCTTATGTGGGCATCATCTGGCAGGTATTTTTCCAGACCTTCCAAAAGCAGATTGTTGATGTTGTAGGAGGGGGAGAGGGGTCCTAGAGACTTTTTTCTAGCCTCTGTAGCTGCTCGGAGAACATTGCTGGTTAAGTCGCCTGCAAAATTTACAAGTTGATTGTTATATAGAAGTGAATGCATATCATAGTTTTATCGAATTGATGTGGCCGATACTTGATGAAAACCCATAATTAAAGTGAAGGAGCTAAGTTTTTCAACAGTACACGTAAATTGTTTTCCAACACGTTTGGTGGAAGAACATCTTATATTATCATGTAATTAGGTTTCTTTTGTTTTATAGATATAGTTATTTTTATGAAGACATTCTGTGCATGTGATACGATTTTATATGCTGAAAAATATTCATTCACACCGCTCGAAAATTGAAATGGGTAGGTAATATTACAAGATGTCCCAGGATTGCTGGGAATAAATTGGGATTTATGTTCAGAATCTCAAAATAAGCGAAAAGTTCCCATGGAGTCATACGCGGAAACGCTCCGTTGAAGAGTTACGTTACTTCAAAGAAGACGACTTGATTATGGATTTATTCAATTTCTTCAGAGGGACAGAGATAAACAAATGAAATTTTGCAGAGGTATTTTTCAAATAGAGATGCATCTGGAACTCGATTTTTCGCCGATTCACCATTGCTACAAAGGGGTGAAATCGACAACCCTTTTTTATTTTCCACCATAACTTTTCACTCAAGCTCATTAAAAAATATGTATTGAAATGACGATTTTTTCTGGGAACTTTCTTGCCTTTCGACTGTGTCCGTAAAATAATGAATAAGATCCTTATTTGGTCTGCTTTTGAAGATCACATCGGCATATTCCTCATTTGAACATTTTTTGGCATAATTTGTGCTCAAAACAAATACACACAACCAAATAAATCATTTATACTTATTATGCTGGTAGTCAAACTGACGAAATTACAAAAGGTCGATCCTAAGAAACGACAGATCATGGTGGCTTTTGGTTGGTTGTTTAAAAACCGAGTCAAAAACAGAACAAAGTTAAGAAAATAATATCATTTTTACGATAAAAACAATATAGTATTCAAATGAAATTGTCTTTTCAATATATAATATTTAAAGATGATATTCGAAGCCTGTGGTAGTTATGGTAGAAAATTTTCTTAATGCATAATGCTCAAATAAATTAATTACACGTGTAAATTATTCGTTTCTAATTCCGGAAAAATCGAAATCTTTCGGTATTTTCTTAGACTTTCTAACAAAGTTTCTTGTAACTGGAAGAATAAAATTCAATCAACATAACAGGAGCTCAATCAAAATAGAATGAGCCCTTCATCTGTGAATTAGAAACGTACGGCCCTGCAGCTTGTATTTGTTATAGTTCAAGAATGATAATATACTGCGGTTTGGTTTGACTATCCACAGATAAGATGTCCAATGGCTGATGAATGATTTTTTCGAGATCAACTGTATTCTTGTGGCTGTCTCTACGAATGAGATAAAGAACAACAAATTATTTTGGCTGATAGATCTAAGGGGTTGAATACTCAAAGCTTATATACACTGTGAGTCTTTGACTCGTACAAATATTTTAACAGTGTAATCTTCTGTTCGAAGGAAACACTTGTTTCTTATACCATTATTTCCGATTCGGTACAAAATTTTTCAAAATTCACACATACTTTTCAATCTCTGAACATTAAATTACTCGAAAACGGCGTATTATACGACAAAATATGAGGAATACTTGTATTTTACAAAACTTTCAAATATTCATTAGATAATGTCCAACTCAGTTTCAAGAGTTGGGCTTTTTGAATTTTTGTTATTTTTGTGGTACCTACGTAACGGTCATAATGACTAATGAGAAAACTGGAAGATCTTGTATTCGACAAATATTCATCAAATAAATGAAAAACTATATTCCGAAATTCATTCAATTCGATAAAACCGTTTGTGAGATTAAAAAAATGTTGTTTTATGGTTTGTCAACAGCCTGTATCTTTTGAACCAAGCTGATTCGTAAAAAATGGTAGAAGAAAAAAGTGTTTCTTTTGGACTCAACAATCTTAAAAAATTTGTACGAGTCAAAGTTTTTGAAACTATGATAGCTCATTATTTATGGAAAGTATATTAAAACTCATTTGAATATAACTCATTCGTCATTTGGAAACTAGCAAAGTACATGCTCGCATCGGCATATAATCAAAAATCAAACCGAAAGTTATCAACTATCAAAATCCTTATTCCAAATAAAGCGATCTCGAAATGCCGATGAGTTAACAATGAAAGTTCAACAACACGCTTTTTTCAAATTTGCTTATCAATTTAAATCCACATCATTCCTGTTTTGTTTGGGAAAGTGATAAATTTCAACAAAGAACTCGAGTTCCGGAGAACAAATAAGGGATTGCGAACATTCCCATTTTATCTGCATTTCATAGATCTCTCAGAAAATTCCGTAATAGTGAAATCAAGCATTCAAGTGCCATCAGTTGAATTGTCCCAAGTGAGAAAGGTTTATTCAGTTCTTCTACCAAAATTTCCTCTTTGTTATTTTATTTTTCAAGAATATGTGAAAACTATGATATTCGTTTGATTCTTTTCATATCACCTGCAAAAAAAATTCTGCGTTCGCTAATGGTGACAATATTTCGTTTCTGCGCGCTCATGCTGCTCATTCCTGGGAAAGATAGGATTGTTATTTTACCAAAAATAATGTTATTTTCGATTTCTGAGCCGAAAATAGTCTCAAACCACTGAGCTGAAGCTGAGAATATTGATTGTTACTTCGTGGTCAAAAACAATTCCGTCCGTCTGTTCGTAAACGATGTAACTCTCGAAATAAACAAGCTACAATGAATTGAAATTTTCAGGATTGGATTAAGGTACGAACGCATCGTTTAAGGGTAATGTCAATCAAATCAAATCAAATCAAATTCGTTTAAATCGGCACAAAACCGGAACGATGGTTTAGTTACGGTCTGTAGTCTGTATTTTTTCTCGATATTTGAAAAAAATGCCGATCGATTTGTAGGTATCCTGTATAAAAGAAAAAAAGAAAGAAAAACAATTTTGTAGTTCTGTATATCGAAATTCACCACACTCCGTTGAAATCTTGAATTTTTGCATACACAGGCCATTAAGAAAATTCGTTTTCTTTAAATTCAACCAGTTTAACGAGAAATTCAAGAAGGGCAACTCTTTCAAAATGAAAAAAATTTCATTCTATAGGAGAATTTGATGTACAAAATTTTGCGACCTAAACATGAGACATGGTTTTAGGAATTGTGAGCTGGATCTACCTACGTATTGAAATGAAACACAATAGGAATGAACAGACGTTTCTTCATAGCAGCTTCATAGTAGGACTCAACAGAGAAATTTTTTTTACTAGTGAATGAAATAAAATATTTTTCTCGATATTTCCACATAAGTCGCTCATTTTCAACTTTAGGAAGAAAGGTGATATGAGCTTTGTTGCTGAGAATGTTATTACGAATCGAAATGCATGATAAAATGTAGGGTGTTCCATTTAAAAAAAAACATAATTTTATGAAATATTTTGAAACGCGACTGTCAATTTTTTTTTCTGCATCGAGAAGGCCAATAAAAATGCTTCTATTTTGTCTTTTCAACCGAATTCGTTATTCAATAATCATAACGGAGTTGGCACGGTGCCGACTTAATTTGGAACACCCTGTATATGCCATACACCACTTGACCGGATTTACTTTTATTCGGTTAACATAGTCCTAAATTATTTTTATATGTAATTGACCGGTGCCACAAGATAAGAAAATACCGAATGTTACTGAAAATCTCTGCTTGATCTGAATTATTTTTTTGTATTTGAACCTGGAGGTTCGATGAAGCAAACAATAATTAACGGCATCACAATTTTTTTTCAGTGAATATATAATTTAAAAACTATTTCAGCCCGGGTATTGATCGCAAAATAAGAATATAGATTAACGACCTTGAAACGTGCGTAAATCAAAAAAGTTTCAATTTCTATATATTTATATATAGTGAATATATAATTTAAAAACTATTTCAGCCCGGGTATTGATCGCAAAATAAGAATATAGATTAATGACCTTGAAACGTGCGTAAATCAAAAAAGTATCAATTTCTATATATTTATATTGACTTATCATTCTTTCAAGTCAACAACTATACTTCTTGTTGATATACCACTGTCCTAATCCGATAATCCAATCTAATTCACACGATATTTGGAATAATATTTAGCTAATCTCTCATATATTTAACATTTACAGAGAGATAATATATCGAATGATAATTATATTTATTCAAATCGACAAATTTTCAAGATAAAATAACAAAAGATCGATATATTTAATTCATAGTGACACCTTTGAGAGGCCCTCGAATGTGCGAGTAAATTCGACATCAAATCACAAAATGTTTTTGATAATATGCAAAAATTGATCCACTTCAATCAGATCAGATAAAAAGCCCTTCGAATACACAGAAAAATCAATGAAAAAATGCTCGTTTTATAAGGGCTCTAGTGAATATTTTTTTCTACGCTCAGCAAATAGTTTTATGACTTTGAGTCGTTGATTGAAAATCAAAACCACTAATGGCCGTTACACCGTTTCATTAAATAATGATTGAATTCTCCAACATTGTTTACATCATACAATATTCTAAGAAATTAACGTAGTTAAGAATCAGAATTTAATGATTATTTAATGAAACGGTGCCAACTTCCATGGAAAACTGAAAATATGCAAGAGTTTCGTTCTTATAAACAAAACTTCAGCATTCAGAGAAAATATTGTTGATATTTTGTGTTTGAGTTTAACGAATTTGCATCAGGTAGAGGCCAATTTACAATTGTAATTTGTAATGTAAGTTTTACTTCTATCAGCACGAGTATCAGCAGTTCTAGGTTCTAAGCCGAGTACAATTTGAAAGAAGAAATTCCAAAGAAAAGTATAGAACCTACGAGTAAAGTTATACAAATTAACAAATTTATAGGTAAACATGTTTTTGAGTTAATATAGCATGAAACAATAAGATCACATCAAACTCACTACAAATATTCGAAAAATAGGTGGATAAACCGCAAAAGTAAACCAAAAATTTACTTCAACTTGTTATCTGGGGGGTATAGATAATGAAATATCGAAAAAGACATAAAAAATCACTTCAATTCGATCCTCTTTATTTTTCGTACAAGAACGACAAGAAGAATGTAGATCCAGAAAAAGATAAGTGATTTCTGATCAGAAATAAATTGAGTAATGAATCAGTTATTGAGGTATTTGAAGGAATTCCGCAAACATATTAATCATAATTTAAATTTCGGTAGGTTACATCACTTTCTCTTCACTTACCTAGAGGTAGATCACAAAGAAGGCAACAAGCTGCTATAGCGCCTGCTGAAGCACCAGAAATTTTGTTCAAAAGCAGGTGCGGGGCATACTTTCGGAAGCAACAGGCAACTCCTACATGATAAATGCCCAAAAATCCACATCCAGCAAATGAAAGATTCATAATCACTGCACTCCAATAAATCCAAAAAAATATATTAATGTGCGTAAATTTATTCACTCAAGCGACTGGCTTGTTTATAAACAGAAAAGAAGGACGTTGAATAACTAAAAAAAAAATTCACGGTCAAAGATTCGATCGCTCCGAATTTATCTATGTTCGACTACACCTTCTGCTGTCCAATTCGTTACTGTGACAATTTTTGAGGAAACGGAAATAATATAGAGGAGATAAAGTAGATTGAAATTGCGACGTCCTATCTTCTCCTCTCTTTCTTACTATATGAATGGGGAGCCTTCACAGCTGAGTGAGATAACGGGCAAGAATAGATAACGTACCAATGTTGCCAAACTTACGAAAGCAAAGTCGTCAAAATTAATTTGAGAGATTGAAGTCTTTTAATTATAAAAGACTTCAATCTCTACATATCATTTTCCTACTGAATTATTTATTGACATTACCAATCAATATTAAATAATACTTATAACATGAGTTTAAAATAATAGTAACAAAAATATAATTTCACATACCACATTTATAACACAATATAAGGCCTAATCATTGAGGGTTTAATACTAAATGGCCCAATGAAAAAAATAAAGGTGCATTCAAAAAATTCGTCGTCAAGAAGGCTATTGCTATGGAATTTTGAAATTTGATAAGTATTCAGTGTCTAAGGGTGTCGCTGAACTTAAGCCCTACATTTTTCGAAGAGAAAACATATACCAATGACTTTTTTAAGATTAATTCCTCACCACAAAATGTTTTGGTTGAAGTATTGAGTATTAAACCTCCATTCTCAACTTAAATACTTGAATACTCAACAAGCTCAGCGTTACATTCCATCATTGAATATATCAACCCTCAATACTTGATAGCCTACTTGAAGTTGAAATTTATTTTATGATAATTTTCACGTTAGCACACTAATGTGGTAAAAAAGAGTACTGCAAAATAATCTCAATTTGAATTAATGGAACAGTGCAGAAGCTTTGCCCATTATATAGGAACCTTTAAAAAAAACGTCGTCAACTCGTCAAGTAGGCTATATGACTTTGATGGTTGATGTTCTGTTTCCAAAATAAGCGGGAGGAAATATGCAAACATCCCATTATCAATGGCATGTATGTCAAGCGAAATTTGAATACAAAAACTTTGAATTGATTTGGCCGATACTTTGGGATGAAAAAACTGAATTTGATAATTCCACTAGAATAATTAAGTTATTCAACGTGTATTTTGTATGAATAGCTTCGCTTTCCTGAAGATGATGTTGTGGTTGCATCCTGAGCTGCGATTTCCTCATTACATCAAAGGATTATTTGAGCTTATACTTTGTGGAATTATCATGATGCAGCATTAAGTCAC
This sequence comes from Coccinella septempunctata, assembly GCF_907165205.1. Taxonomy (NCBI): domain Eukaryota; kingdom Metazoa; phylum Arthropoda; class Insecta; order Coleoptera; family Coccinellidae; genus Coccinella; species Coccinella septempunctata. Next base: position 24,873,613 of record NC_058191.1, on the reverse strand, counting down.
TTTGATTTTTGTCGATATAGATGAGAATTTTCCCAGCAGTCATTCTTGATTTGGCCTTTTCGCGATAACTACCTAAAAATCCGTAATAAAATGACTTAAAGTGAAGAGGCAGAGCTCTTCTTAATCAATTTAACAGCTGTTGAATTCCTCGGAATTTCTTCAGTCTTCAGATGGAAAAGTATACGTGGCAACGTTGTAATGCGCCAAACCGACGATATTGACCAACAAATAAATTCAGTGACGTCAAAGAAATCTTCATTCAATGACGCCATTGGTTGATTTTGGTGGTGTGGTTCTGGCACTGTCACCGTAAATCTTACTTGGCAGATTTTATCAAGGAATGTCCAGCTTTTGAAAGAATGTTCTCAAAAACCGGATCCCATATAGTCACTCTATTGTTGTTTTAGGGGATTCTACCTGCCCTCTGATATGTCCCTCTAGAGAAAAGGACAAATCGCACAAAGCGTAAGAATTTCAGAATTTATGGAGTAACGAAATTGTACATTAGCGTTAGTAATTTAATTGGAAATCACTATGCGGAAATGTAGCGGACTAACAAAGATTGTTTATAATTAATGGAATGAGGCAAAGATTGGATTTTACATGCATTTCGTTTGCTATGTAAGCTCAATACGTTCATTTAGATTTGGGTATGACCTTCATTAAGCCACGCGCTAGTCGGTAAACACTTGAGTAAGGCAGGAAATAGCTGAATTACGATAAACACGTTGTTTTTTAACTTTCATTATCGAGAGCTGAGAAACGATTGCATACTTTGGAAGTTTCTTCGGAATCTCTGTACCTTTAGTTAAAGTTCTAGAGATTGGAGAACTGAATCATAGTTGGTTTTGGAATTTTGAAGGTTGCTTGAAGGTATTATGACGATGGCGTAGATGGGACACTGAATTATTTTATTTTCAATGCTGACCTATAACTTGTAATTTTGGCTATAATCATAATCTCACAACAAAACACTCGAAAATTTGGGTGATGTCACATTATCGATCAGAAAAGAAAAACACGCAATTTTTAGTAAAATTCGGACTTCGAAATCACCTAACGAAGTTATCCTTACATACGTTTGTCTTTAATGTTTACATGTCATGAAATTAAGGATTCGTGCCCCCCCCCTCCATAATACTGAAATCTACTAAATTTTCGAGCAAGGAACCATGAAACTATTTTGAACTTCCTGGCTCCTTGGCTACGCCAATGCAAGGATTTTCTACGTTGTGTCCCAGATAAGATGAAAAACATTTGAATGGGGAATTTTGGAATGAAGATAACTTTCATGCAACTGCAATCAAAGTATCACAGTATCAAAAAAATTCGGTCAGTTCTCAAAAGTTCACGAAATCACCCTGTATTTCATGATATACATAATTTCATGATGTCTTCGATATCTCCGTGAACTGCAAGATTCATTTATTCAATTCGACAAATAATATTGCATGGGACCATCTAAGGCTGCCGAGGTCTGTTTTTTTTCTTGATAATGACAATAATTTTTTCTCTCGTTTCAATATTTAACTATTCATCTCATAACGTGAATTTTAAATCTTAATGAATTTTATCAATGAAATGACTATACCACTTTGATTGCAAATTTAAAAACACCCTGTAGATCAGAATCTAGAACTTCCAGATACCTACTACATATGGGGGTTTTTCGTGATCCTTTATAGGTGTTCTCTATCTGCTATTAAAATATTCCCCATCTTATCGGGGACAACCTGTATATACAGAATTTTCTTGACTATATTTTCTGCTTTTTCCTTATGATGAGGTCATAACCAAAAAAATGAGAAGCATATATAAAAAGTTTCTCCACATAACAGAAGATCATCCAAGAACTTTGTGTCAATACAATATTTCGTATCGATTTTAATAGCATCCTGTACATATGAAGAAATATTTTTTTAGACATCTTGTATATCGAGAAATGGTCAAAGTCGTCATAGAACAGCCCCGGTAAGTACAAGAACTTCATATTGTTCATATCGTTGTTAATATCTCTTCAATGTTGAAGAATATCAAAGAACACCCTATGTACATATAACATAATCATATTCATAATAAATGTAGGAAGACTTGAAGACACAATATAAATGAGGTAAATAAATGTCTAAAAACACTCCTATTGGAAACCTTCAATAAATCATCCAGTTACATGTTTCAGCCATTTTCAAACCAACAGATGGAGTTAGCAAATAATTTTTTTTGAAATTTTTATTATTTCTTCATTTTCTAACTTTCAACTTTTTTTTTGATTTGAAATACTTTGAGATTGTGACTTGTCACAAGTTGAAAGTTAGAAAATTAAAAAAAAAATATTTTTTATTTTTATTATTTTTTTATTTTCTAACTTTCAACTTGTGACTTGATATACTTTGAGATTTTACCATATGGCTTTTGAACCCAAAATCCATCTGTTGATTTGAAAATGGCTTAACGCTGAAACATGTAACCAGATGATTTATTAAAGGTTCCAACATTCATTTACCTCATACTCAGCATTTCAAGATGGGATTTTATGAAATTACAATATAAATGAATTTCAGTTTTCGTTAAAATATCAGCATCTATATTTGCTCCAGCAGCTAGCACTTCTAGAAGCTGAATTCCCCTCATTCCAAGATCCATCCCAGGTTTGAGAGACTCTTTTAGGAGTATTAGGGCTTTGAGTATTCAACCAACAATACCCAATGATTAGGGTTAGTTTAACCCCTTACCTTTTTCTTTCACAGACCTCTCCTTGGATTTAACTTTAGGCTGATTTTACATTTCGTATCGAAAATCTAGAAAATCCCCAAATGTACTTATTTCCATTATGAAAGGTTAGAAGGTTTTGGATATATATTTTAGTCAAAACAATTATTTGATATTCTGTTTCTTTCGTGGAAGTCAAATCAGGAAAAAATACAGAAAGAATTTAGCGAGATAATATTCATTTTATACTTGCTTTACTTAATTGCAATAATTGCTATCAACCTATTTAAAAATCAACTATGGGTGATTTTCATAAGTGTTTCATTGGACATATTATACAGGGTGTCTGGAACAGGGCTCCAAAGTGAGCCTCAATAAAACTATAATACCTCATTTTTTTCGAATGGCAACCCTATAATTTTGTAATTCTCGTCAAAAACTAGTTAGGGTGTCAAAAACATTTCATGCCTTCAAAATCAGTAGTTTCGCCGTTATTGAAGAAAATTCGAATTTCAGGAATACCTAAGTCAAGGTTTCTCAGTCTAACCATAGGTTTATTAAGATAATAGGCTATATGTGTTCATTTATAATGAATTGTTGAGAACTTGCATTCATACTTATTGTTCGATTAATCGGGCACTACACAAAATCAGAATTACAGTAACAGTGATGTATTGAATATGTTTTTCATTTATGGTGAATGTAACAAAATATTAGAAAGGGCACTAATGACAGTCAGCAGAACTTTCAACGAAAGAAATCCAATTTTCCACTTTCAACAAAACCAAAATTCAGTAAATATCAAAATAATTTTCTGGGTAGTGGAAGCATTAACCCAAAACGGAATCGTGTGAATACAGTAAAAGATAATGAAGAAAATCCACTACGGAGAAAATTGTTTTGATACTCCCTCAACTTGGATTTTGTTAAAGTTCGTAAATGTGAATTTCTTTCGTTAAATTTCTAATTATCCTTTTAAACATTTTGTTACATTTGCTGCAAATAAAGAACATACTTTTGATATATCATTCTAGTGTGATTGTTATTGCATGTTTTGCATAGTGGTTGATCAATAAAAAAAAAGTAAGAATGAGAGAATGACAGTTCCTAACCTAACATAGCCTACTTCAAGAAATACAAACATACGAATGAATCTGACTGTGCGAAACCTGATGGCTTAAGTCGTGAAATTCGAATTTTATTTGGGACTCCCTAACTAGTTTTTGATGAGCAGTCGATTGGAATTACAAAATTATAGGGTTGTCGGTCGAAAAAAATGAGATATCATAGTTTTATTCAGGCTCACTTTGGGGGCTTGTTTCAGACACCCTGTATAATATGTCCTCATAAGTTTTACAAGAAACAGTATGAGCGTACTTTCTCTTGTTCCACTTTCGCAAGAAGAAATTCTTACAATGAGGGATGTTGAACATACGAACACTAATTTGTGACAATCTTTTTTTCGAAAAATTTGATAATACATTTCAAAAATCGATTGAGTGGTTGCGCATATCATACATCAAATCAGTGTAGAATTGAACGAAGAATTCGAATATGTATAAATATGCAGGATGTTGCATTTGAAGTTATATTCGTTTCCGGTAAAACCGGAAGTATATTCCGCTTGAACATATTTTACAATTCAAGTTCACGTACTCTATAAAGAAAACCCAAAAATCTGGAATCTGTATTACAATTTCTTCCTCGAATACGTGTAATGAAACACTTAAGAAAATCACCCTGTATAGATGATTCTAAAATAGGTTGATAGGAATTATTGCAATTAAGTAAAGCAAGTATAAAATGAAGATTATCTCGCTAAATTCTTTCTGTATTTTTTCCTGATTTGACTTCCAAGAAAGAAACAGAATATCAAAGAATTGTTTTGACTTAAATATATATCCAAAACCTTTCAACCTTTCATAATGGAAATAAGGAAGTTTGGGGATTTTCTAGATTTTCGATATGAAATGTAAAATCAGCCTAAAGTTAAATCCAAGGATTGTGAAAAAAGAACGGTAAGGGATTAAACTAACCCTAATCATTGAGTATTGTTGGTTGAATACTCAAAGCCCTAAAAGAGTCTCTCAAACCCGAGATGGATCTCGGAATGATAGATCTCAGCTACCAGAAGAACTAGCTGCTAGAGCAAATGTAGGTGTTGATTTTTTAACGAAAACTGAAATTCATTCATATTGGGTCTTCACACATTTATGATGAATATGCTTGTCATATGTGCATAGGGCGTTCTTTGATATTCCGGTAAAACCGGAAGTAGATCCCGCTTGAAAATGTTTTACAATTCAAGTTCATGTAGGTACTCTAAAACGAAAATCCAAAATCTTGAATCCTACCCTATCTCTAGATCGAGTAGGTGAAAATTGGTTAATTGGTACCACAGATGATCGATTTCAGCTCTTGAACATTTTGCTGACACAAAAACCGTCGGTTATAATTATATTGCCGACAATACGTTATCGAATTCTTCATGTATAAGTTGCATCGATATATTGTCGTTTGATAGTATAATAGTACCACTGCTGGACTAAGCTCCCAGAAATTTAACTACTGTCAAAATTTTTTGGTTCAATAGTGAAGATATTTTAATTAGGTACCCTTAGGTCGTAAGCATGGTACTCAAGGTATCTAAGTTTGATAGTGATTTTTGAGAAATTTCACAAAAAGCCTATTATCTCGATAATGTGCGATTTTTGGTTGGATGATCTGAACGTGGGTGACTCAAATTGCTCAAGATTTAGCGGGCACCCTTTATCAAAGGTAATATTCAAAGTTTAAAAAGTAGAACCAACATTGTAATCATCGCCTAAAGGGGGCCGTGGCCCCCTATAGGTTCTTGAAAATAAACAAGTTGTTGTCATGACAATATTGTTATCATTAAACAATAGCAATTAATATGTTACAGTTGGGTTGAAGTGAATGCCAAACAATTCCGTTTAATTTAGATTACTCCTGTTAATTCCAAGAAATGTTAATATTTTCAGTGTTCATATTTGGAGATGGAGATCTCGGTAAGTGTAATGATATGATGCATTCTTTACAGTTTTTCGGAGCATCGGTATTGATTTCTAGGGAGTTGGAAACTAGAATTTGTTCTAGTGCTCGATAATCGATAATATTCAATCGAATATTCCAGAAAACTGACTCATGTTGAAACAGGGCCGGTTAGGCCGGAATAGATTTATTTGTTCTCCTTCCGGATGGAGTAAGTACATAATTCAAAAAAACATTTCAATTTTGGTAATTTTCAAAGAGGAAGATAATAAATACAATTTACTATAAAAAATCAGGTAAATAAATCAATATACTTAACATCATTGTTTACAAATTATTTTTGGTATCAAAATTATATTTTTGGTACAAGAATCTATGCAATATAGATCAAAATCTGTCACATTCACTCTTAATTTTTTCTACTGCAATTTAAATTTAAACTAAGCTAATGGAACATAATCATCAGAAATCAAATAATTCATCGTCATGTGGACGACGACAAGCCTGCAAACGGATTCTCGCGAGTCAAAGCTTGACAGGCAACTCAGTTGATAGAACGAACATGGCCGCGAGTCAGACGAGCCACACCAGCCTACTAGACAAGTCCAAGATGGGCGAGCACGAGTAGTGTGGACCGGCATTAAGGCTCGCGCGCTTTTCTCTCGGCTCGAGCTGTTGTTCACATTACTCGCAAGCCACCCGAGTTACATGAGCACGAACACGGGTAGTGTGGACCAGCCTTTACAAAATGTCTTAAAATTTCAGGCCTATAATGTAAAACGATTTGTATTTCATCAGAAAACTTTCGTTATTTTACAAACTGACGGATTTTAGTGTCCGACTGCGATATATGCTTTATACTTATACACACACACTGTACCTATATATCTGAAGATGGAAACAAAAGTACTAGACTCGTTAAGTTGAGAATATTTTTCGAATAGCTTCTCAATAACTCGACAAAATCGTCAATATTATTCTTCGTTATCGTAAGGGAATTTCTTATTTCATTGTCGACCTGAACCTGCATTTCGATAAACGATATGACGAAAATTTTACAATTTTGTTATTGAAATCGTTTACTACTTTAACTTGTTCGATTAGGTATAGTAAATTGTAAATATTTATGAACCTTACCTCGTAGTGTTGATCATTTAATGATTTTATTTTTTGAAAATAAGAATGCTTTTACTACACTGATTGCAGTTTTGAATATCTCATACTGTCTTCTGCATGTAAGAGTTTAATCGAATCAATAAAAAGACACTTGTGATCACGGTATTCACCTTTAATGCATTAAAATAATCCTTCAAACATTCTACTCACATTATTCGAATACTTATTGATACTTAACCCACTTGAATGCATTCGAATGACCATTAAAGTAAACCATATATGTACAGTATGTGACACTTGAAAAAGATGTATTGTAGGTACCTATGTACGTCTATAAGTAAAAATACAGAAATAACAAATTTATATTTACATGTACAACAAAATGGTTTCGCTGACACTGTAGCTTTTTTAAACCCTTTGGTGTAAAATCTACAATGTTTTGAGTATTTCTTCTGTTTGAAATACCATAAAACTAAAGACTGTCTATCGAGTGTTTGCATTTAAGAAGACCTGCAGTGTCAACGAAAAAATTGTTGTACGCTTCATATAAATTTGTGGAAGTTGATTTTGAATTTTTAATTATCGAAGATGAATCAAGCAAACATTTGATAGGAGCTTGAGCCATTTTTTTTTCTTTCGATATCTCAAACTTGCAGTACTTACTACTTGAAATAAATACACAAAATCAGAAACGACAACTCTCTGCCCAAAACATTTGGTTTTACAGTTTCACGTCAAGTGAAACTAATTTTATTGGTGTCGAAATTATGATTTTTGGTACAGAAACTATTGATATTAGAATTGTTACTAAGAGAAAATGAATTAACATTATAATATTATAAACAACCGAATTCCTCTATGATAGTATAGGTATATTGTTTCGATAAAAAAAATATATTTTGAGGTGAAAAAACACTGCCGTTTGAATTCGAACTAAATAAGCGAATAAAACCTTCTGTTATAATGAAAAGCTGAATGATTTTTTTGTGTAAACTTATGCATCATTCATAATAATAAATCGGCAATCAAACCTACTCCAGAAAATTGAATTCAAGCAAGATATCTTGCAACCTAGAATTAAATAAATTCGTGAATAGCATTTTAACTAAATAATTACGTACTGGAATGAATACACCTTTTTTTGCAGTCACAATTCTTCTGCTTAGAAAAAAAAAGAAAACATCTGTATTCAAGTCACCTGAATATGAAAAAGAAATATCAGTCTTGATGCAACATTTTTTTAAATTTCTATTTTATTTATTTTATCCTGATTCTCCTAAGGTAGGTACTTTAAGATTTTTGAATTAGCCAATGAGAAACCATTGAGCCACCAAAAACCCGAAAACAAAAAACAATACTTTAACCACGCGTTTTCTTGCTGCAGGTGCTTATTTTTCAATTGGCTGACAGAATAAAAAAGTGTTATTTTTTACTTTCAAAAATATGTACAATTCTACAAAAACAGATTTTTCTAATGATCCCAGAATTTTTATGATTGTATCCTATTTTCTTTATTCATAAAAATTCGTAACTTGACGAAAATTTGCCGCCTTCAACAAGACTCTGATGCCATTTGGCCTGGGTTATCCTAGTTTTTCCTTGATGAGTAATTTGATTATACTGTTTTCATCGATTAAGTAATTGATTCCGTCTATAAATATTATGAAATTGCAAGAAGGCAGTTGCCAGTGAAAGAAAACGTTTTTTTTTCAAAATACTACTAGATGTGTGCTTCAAGTTCCTGAACAATACTGAACATATAGTTTCACTTCTTTCTCTTTCCTTCCGATTCGATAGAGATATACTTACTACCTACATTCCTTATATTTGATACTTTATGATCTTTAAAAGGTCAATATTTTTCGGCGCCTGTTCATAGAAACGACAGAGTGTTCATCATTTTTAGAAATGCCTGATACTCGCCCTGATATTTTATTAAAATGATGGCCTCAAACGCAGGATTGTATAATTTTCGACTCGTTGATGTAGATAACGGTTAAATAGAATTGAAACTCAATTACGTCTTGTAGAGTATTTAGGTATTAGAAGACTTATTCATTTTAATGCATTCATAAAGCTTTTTGTATTTATTGTCCAGAGACTCAAATTTGGCACGAAACTTTAAAACGATATTTCAAGGGCCTATGGGCGAACGAATTTGTTGCGTCCACTTCGCATTCTTGCGTTTTGAGTATCTATCTAGATTAAGATTTTTCCACGATAAACACAATCTTGCGGCTTCCTCCTTTTATAAAATTTCCATTCTCAAAAATACAAATAAGAAACATCGAGTCAAAGTAATAATTGGGACAAGTACGATGGTAATAAATCCATGATTATGATTATGCACTCATTAGTAAAAGTCTTATCAAAAAGAAATGTTTTCCGGTGCTCCACCAATTAACACGCTTTTATTGGGGAGAAACGATAACATTCTGTAGGTTGTTAGTTGTTCTCTTAAGTAATGGTGTCATTACTGCGTTTATCTATGATGTCGAATCAGGTGACCCATGAAGTGACGTTAGAAGATTGACCTCCTTGATCCCCTGCTTAGAGAACAAAGATGCTAAAAGGAAATACGCATGTAAACAACTATTGGGCCATCTGATTTTCATACGCAAATTACATAATACTCAATTTTGTCGAACCATATAACGAACGAAATCAGTTCACATATACAGGATGAATCTTTGACTCGAACAAATATTTCAACAGGAGATTCTTGAGGTCAAAAGAAACATTTTTTCCCATACCATTTTTTCCGAGTCGGTCCTGATAAATAGATACAGCCATTTTGAGTTTTCATAATGAGCTGTGACACCCCTGGGAAAACAAAATTATTTTTAGAATAATTAGCTAAATCTGTGACACTACACATCTGTAGATCTTCTGAACAAAGTTGTATTCAGCCAAAGTACCAAATTTTTAAAATTTCACAGATACTTTTTATTTTCTGAACATCAAATTACTCGAACACGGCGCATTATACTAGAAAATATACTTTCATTTTACAGACGGTCAAATATTCATTCGATAGCGTCCAACTTAGTTTCAATTTTTGGTATTTTTATGGTACCTACGTAATGGTCATAATACGAAAACTGCTACACGTGGGTGATTTCTTGTGTCCGAAAAAGATTAATCGAATAAATGAAAAACTATATTTCGAAATTAATCTCATACGATGAAACCGTTTGTGAGATAGAACCAAAAATATTTTTTTTTAATGATTTTTCAGCAGCCTGTATCTTTTAAACCGAGCCGACTCGGAAAAAATTGTAAGGAAAAAAAATGTTTCCTTTGACGTCAAAAACCTACTGTTGAAATATTTGTACGAGTCAAAGACCCACCTTGTATATGTTGTATTTTCAGGAAAACCTACTATGAAGCTCAACAAAACCATTGGAAATCTCAAATAAATTAGGTTAGGTTAGGTATTGGAAATTTCAAATAAATTAGGTTTTTACATTTTGTTTTGAATATCTTTTGGTCATTCTTATTGCACTGTTCGAGTTATCCTTGATAAGGTATGAGACATACCTTGGACCCTGTAGAGTACCTCTACCAAAAATTAGACCTGTATATAGGGGTAATTGTCTAGGGCAGCCTGTCAGAATAGTAAAAAAAAACGATCATTGTACATACTCGAGCGTGTCAGATTAAGATATATGTGGTTAATTACGTGTTAAAAAGTGTATATTCTCTTAATCTGACAATTTAAACGTGTCGAAAATGTGTAGGAGGGCGCAAAAGTTGCGAAAAAAAAACGTCACATGTACATTCTCGAGCGTGGTGGCGTTTTTTCTTTTTTTGAAGCTAATGATTCAAGAATAACGGAAAGAATATAATCTGATAGTTTTAGCAAGCCGAAAAATAATAATTGGCCATAAAGGTCACAAAAATCAGTTTTTTTGAATTATCTCCTCTCCTGAGCTTCAAATCTTTTTCACATTCATTATAAAAGTTGTAGAGCATAACATTTTCTACAAATTTTGTCCTGAGCAATTTTTTCTACTTTCAAACGTTTTTGAGATATATGACGATTAAAGCGAGGTGTTAAGCGATACATTGAAGCGAAAATTCACTCAATGGAAAATAGTCACATTCTAAGGTTCAGTCAGAGACAACAATAAAATTTTCGTGACTAATTTCGAAATTGTCATCATAGAAATACCCTGTCATTTTGACAATTGGATTAATGTAGATTAGACTGGGATTCTACTTTGACCTTGCCCTTTCGCATGTGTGGCTAAGCTCTTCACCCTTATCGCCCTCTAACTCGTAAACGGTTAAGAGTATGTCAAATTGCTTCAGACAAAAGTTGTGTAGAATTTTATTATCTACAACTTTCATAATGAATACAAAAACGATTAGAGGTACAGGCAGAGGAATATTCGAAAAAAAAAGCATTTTTATCATCTTCAAAGTGTCAGATTAAGAAAACCCCCCCGGATTAGTGTCAGATTAATGGGTCAACACGTCTACAACAACCGAGATTAACCATCTGTATGAAAATCTGGAACGCTCGAGTATGTACAAGTAACGATTTTTTTTACATTTTCAAAGGACTGCTGTGACCTTCCGTCACGTCCAAATTGTCAGTCCCTTGAAGAGTAGCTTCCTTTGGGTCCAATTAACATATCCTCCAAAAATCTGATAGCTGGAATTTTTTTTTTACCATTTTCAACTCTTCCGTACGCCAGTCCCACCGCGCAATCAGTCAGATAAGCATGAATTCATTATCAGAGACACGTAGGGCATATGCAGTATCTTAATCTGATACGCTTGAGTATGTACACTTGACGATTTTTTTTTTACATCTTTGAGACCCTGCAGAAGCTTTCCCCACAGCTGAAAATGCATACATCATAGAACCTTTTTTTTCTTTCTACCATCTAATCTTCAAAATCCACAAGGTCTCCACGACGCTCGAGTAAATCCCGATTTAGCATCGTCGGCTCCCCAACTATTGCGTAAAATTGACCTTTTGTAAATTCGAATGTCAGTTTAAACAAGGGTAATATTGTAACGTCCGAATCTCCTAAATACCCTCTTTACTGCCTCTCGAAAACATCGCCATGATGGCACTCGGTTCTGCTGGAATATTCCCGAATAAGGGCGTTTCGATATAAAAGATATGCAGTGCGGATTTCGGAGCAGTGTTCTGCATAGAGCCGAGTAAACAGTGAATTTCGAAGTGTTACAAAGTGTGAAAGTAGTGAGTGCTTATGTAAATAAATCAGAGTTTATCTTCTGGAAACGTGGAAGACAAAATTGGAAATGTGAAAGATGAGATTGAAAACGTGAAAGACAGAGTTGGAAACATGGAAGAAATATTAGATGATGTAGAAAAACGCCAGGGTCTATCAATTCCAAGCGGTTTTCTATCGGAGAAGGAGCTGTGTTGCTCTGACGAGATCTAATGAGGCCGAAACCATGTCCAGCATCTGCTCTTCTTATGTGGAACGTACTCCATTTAGTTGTCCTGACGATGGCAAATTTACTAGTTCAATTCAGATCGTAACACTTGTTGATATTCATATAGTCTAGTGGTATGCATCTGAATTTATTCCTATTATTGCACTTACAATGTATATTGATGTTGACGAATCAATCTTAAATATGAACAGATAATTCTATGCGATGTAGGCGGAATTTAATAGAAAAGCCAAGGAAATCCAATGAAAATATCTGGCCATCCTTCATTTCAAAAGATCAGAAGTTTATGTTTGGTCCTTAATTTTGTAGAATCAAAACGCTCTTAGAATATTCCAGCTTTTTAGTCGTAGCATTTTGTTGGTAGGTATTCAAGAAGAGTAGAATGTTGATAATATTTGTGCATCTCCAAAGTTTTATATTTTCGCGTATTCCTTTCAACCTGAAAATGAATGGTACTGGGAAGAATTGATTCTTCATAAAATAAGATAATAAAAATAACGCATATATAAAACATTTAATATTATTATTATTACAAAGTAATAGAGAATATAGAGATGTTTATCAGCTATTTCAACCTCGAAAGAAAAATGATAGAAATTCACATAAGTTTTTTTTGGTGGTTTGATCATAGCATTTAAAATGATCTGTAAACAAAGTAAACGCACCTATGTAAACATATCCTTCCACTTAGAATAAAAAACAATAATACAAATCATATAATATTTGACTATATAATTCTAATTCTAATATTAGAGCCTTCAAAATATACTAAACCGCAAAAAAATTATTTAAGTCATTTTTAAACCTACATCATACTGGGTCGACAAAAGTACGCCACCAATTTCTCATGCATTCATTAACAATTATGTTAAATTTCGTAATAAAAACAAATCTATTTTCATAATAAATTCCATGTATAATCAATAGACTGACTTTTAACGATTTCGCTTTCTCCTCAAAAATTTCAACATTTTCGATTTTCAACACTTGAACTCCATGAATATGATTAAAATTATTTCTGTATCAGCATGATTCATCAAAAACTCTTAATTTTCTCCATCCGAAGTCGAAAATTAATATTGAGTCGTTTCTCCTCAGCCATGATAAATGTTTATTTATGTTATTTATTTTTTAATCGTGGATAATATTTTTTTTAGAATGTAAAATTCGGGAAATACTTGAACTTATCCTTCAATTCTAGTGTAATAATATTTTGTGATTATCTTTAGAAGTATTACCTTCAACCTTTTGTGACGCAGTCATCATCATTTTTTGAAGATAGTGTTATTTATTTATATTTACTGTAGTTTCTCCACTAATTTCGATATTACGGTTATGAAATTTCGATATCGTTTTTTGTTAACATGCACCGGTTGTCATTCGAAACCCTTCAAACTTTGTTGGATTGTTTTTGATAACCGCATGCTGAAGGAGAAATGACCCGAATCCATTAGGATGAAATTTAACTTGAATAATCCAAGAAAATAAATCTTTTGCGTTTGTGTCACTGAAGATTTTTGATTCCTCGTTCCAAATGAAAAGTTTCTGAAGTATTTTTCAACCACTGTATGATTTTTTTAATACGTCAGAAAAAAAAAATGCAAAATTCAATTCTACGACCTAAAAAAACTTCAAACTGTTCACTATCACAGACCGACTGACTAGCATCCTTTCAATAATTTAGAAAAATAAAGAAACGTGGATCGCTCCACGTTTCATACGCCAATATCTCATATGATACCTCTTCCTTCAGGTTCTGTCTACCCGGCATGCTATTTTCATATAAAAAGCGATTAAATGTTTATTGCTTTCCCAACTTGTGTTTGCTACAAGTGTCTGGTTCGGGATAGGCCTCTCTTGGAGGCTGGAAACTTAGCATCATAATATGTCTCTGGTATGCCCTCGTTGAGCGGAAACTGCTATCTGTTCCGTGAAGTCGATCTAGCACTCCCAGGACACCGAAACAATTGTTGAACCTGGAAAAGATATTGGGGGATGGTTGTGAATAGAGACTGTAAACTGAGTTAAAAGGAAGTGACTTTTTGGTGGGGAAGTTTGATTTTTCGAAAGGTGAATAAACCCGAAATACTCCTTTTTCATCCACCGGGCTGAAGCCTTGTGGTCTTTGTTCATCCGCATGCAGTTGGGAAGACTCACTCCCTGAGACAGGCCGACAAAAAAGACACAAGTCGATAGAGAGCAGTCCCTCTCACCAGGAGAATAATTGGTGCTGTGTTCTGTGTTATCCTCGACTCTGTAAGGTTACCACAGGAGAACAAGTTGTGTTCATCAGTGCTTCTGCACCAGCTTCAAAAGGAACAACAAGCAAGTCCCATTTTCTTCAAATATACAAACTGACAAAGAAACTGCAACACCCAGAAGGAGCTGTTTAAATTTCATTTTTTTTTTTGGTAAAACATATATAGTATGGTAAGGAGTAAATGATTAACATTTGGAGAAAAAAAAAACGAAGGGTTTACAAATGTTTCATTAAATTTGTTAATAATGTGTTTGCCCTCAACACGTCTTCTCAACATTTCTTCTTGAGGGATACTATCCCAAGCTACCTGTACTTCATGTCTCAGAGCCGCCAAAGTCCGTAGGAGCTGGGGTAACTTTCCAAGCCTGCTTCTACCCATGATGTCCCAAAACTAACTCTGGCAACAGGAGATCAAACATTATCTTGCTGAAATATTGGATTCTCGAGCCGGTTAAGGTAAGGGAGAACATATGGCTCCACTATTTCTTGAAGGGAATGCAGTATTGTTATGTTACCTCGAATAAAGACTAAAGGTGACCTACTTCCATGTGCAATAGCACCCCATAACATAACTCCTACTGTCCGGTGTACAGGGTGGGCAAAATTGGTGATACATGAACTGCTTTTTTCGAGAAACTAATAATGCCATCAAGTGCATTCCTCTTTCTTATTTTATTTTTGAGTTATAGGCCAACATTCAAATTTGGGCGATTTCAACTTTGGTCATTATCTCCGTTTCTGTTTGTGCTAGAAGGTTGAAATTAAAACATTATACAGAAACTTTTTTGATAGCAATCCAGGGGCATACTCTGATTTTTTCTTATAGGTTTATTTGGTGAGCTATAACATAAAGTTGTGTTATTTCTTATGACAACAGAATTTTAAAGTGACTGTCATTTTTTAACTATTTCATAAATATATCATCATCACCTTCAGTCTTTCTAAGTAATTTTTAACTACTGTTAACATGAGAAAAAAACACATTTTTATGTTATAGCACAGCAAATATACCCGTTGGAAAAAATCATAGTATGCCACTGGATTGCTATAGAAAAGTGTATATGTATAGTGTTTTCATTTCAACATCCTCGTTTAAACAGAAATGGAGATAATGACCAAACTTGATATTTTAATTTTGATCTATAACTCGAAAATAAGAGAAGATAGAGGAATGCAGTTGATGGCATTAGAGGTTTATCGAAAAAAGCCGACCGTAATGTGCCATGCATTTTCCTCTATCTCGTTGGGTTGAAAAAGTTGTAGTTCAGGTATCACCAATTTTGCCCACCCTGTACATGACGCTTAACATCAAAATGAGGTTCACATCTTTCTCCTCGACATCGTCTTACCCTTCTTCGGCCATCAGATGCTCCCATGGAGAATCGAGATGAGAGACCTGATGCCATTCCATATTCCAATGTTGTCGTTCTCTGCACCACTGTAATCGTTGTCGTCTTTCCTCAACCGTAAGAGGTAACACAAGATGGGGTCGATAATGCTGCAGTCCAAAAGACCTTATACGGCGGTAAACCGTTCGGACAGTTACAGGATGGCCTTGTTCTCCTAACCACTCATCAGCCAAAGATCGAGTTGTCGCAAATCGGTCTCTAATGGCCATAATTCTTAGACGCCGATCTTGAACTTCATTTGTGCCCTTCGACGTCTGGTGCCTATTTTTCTTCAATTTTGGGCATTATCAATCCACGCTTGACAACATCTCATAACAGTAGTTGGATTTCTGTTCGTACGGTTGGCGATTTCTCGAAATGACAACCCCGCCTCCCGTAGACCAATAATTCGACCTCTTTCAAATTCACTTAGCTGGCGATAAATTCTGCGTACACGTACTATAGGCAATCTAGTACAATAACTGAATATCGACTTTGGATCTCGACGAACAGCTGATGGTTTGTTGTAAAATTTAAAAAATTTGCAAAGACGACTACAATATTTAAGTAACAAAAAATGTTTTTATGAGAAAACCTTCACGATTTTTCTTCCAAATTTTAATCATTTACTCCTTGCTATACTATACTGTTTTACCAAAAAAACTTAAAATTTAAACAGCTCCTTCTGGGTGTTGCAGTTTCTTTGTCAGTTAGTATACTTATCGAACAGGTGGCAAGTCACTAGACCAGTCAACAGATTCGGTTGTTTCCTCTCAAGGGCCAAAAGTTTTTTGAGCTCAGGTTTAGAGGACGTTCTCTCAATGAGAATCCTTGAATGCTTGAGACTACTTCCCGTACTCCATTCAGAGGAAAATTTGCGGTTCAGCCTTCACTATGAAACAGTCCTTTCCTAGGAGGACAGACTGCTTGAAACGATGACCCACAATCCAAAATCCAGTCCCTGTGGACAGCACAGAGTCATCGGTCAACCAAGCGGGACCTTTAGGCACAATTAAGAAGCCTTTTTGGCGTAGGTCTCTATCACCAACAATTACCCTGTAGGGTTCGACGAAGTAGAAACTGGTGCCCACGTGGTCCACTCTATGGCAGAGATGCATTAGCATCCTCCAACATATTGAAACCCTTTACTTGCTACCTTGAAAATCTACCATCGCGCCATTGTCCGTGTTCTTAGGACCCAGACACTAATAGCTGTGTACTTACTTCAGATGGTGGAAATCGTGGGCTTCTGGTGATGGGAAGAAGGGTAAATGGTAGCCAGAATGGGCGTTCAACGTCGACAGGAGAGCCAGTGTGAACCACAACCAGGCGGTGGCTACGTGAGACCCCATGATCAAGACACCAAGGAAAGGTGGCAGTAGATTTGAGAAGATGTGCTCGACCGGGTGACAATAGATGGCGGTGACGGCGATTGGAGCTGTCCATTCATGGTGCTGCTTGTGAATGGTCTTATATAGGTACCGAGAGTGGAGAAAACTGAAAATCAAAATTTACTTTTAGCTCCCTTTCAACATAAGCAACTTCAGAAATATCAATGACATTCATGGAATCATTATTCAATATCACTAATAATTATTGTTTGGGAATAAGACCCCCTTTTGAGTTTCAGCAGAAACTCTATATCTTTGTCACAATTATAAGATAATCTATGCGGAAAATGTTCTGTTATTCAATGCTCATACAAAAACTGTTGTTTATTCGAATTGGGGGGGCAATCAATGTTTAATATCAGTTGTTGGACAATGAATAAAAGGAAAATGTAACCAAATGGGAAAACAAGCGCACAAGAAAACAACAGAAGAAATGACCCAATATTTTTGGTGCCCAAACATAAAACCGATAATGTTCCTCATTTTATAAAGTTTTGATTTTCCACCATCCTATATGTGGAATCTTCGCGGAAAACCTCTCGATTTCAGAAAGGCAACGAATGTTTTCATTCGGAAGGGTATCTTACCGGTGAGAGTAGTAAAAACCAGCTTCTTCTACCAAAATATGAATAGCTAGCTCATAAAGTACCCAGTGAAACGTTGGTAGCTCCCTCACTGGTTCCAGACCCCTCAACCACATCATGTAATAGAAGAAGAATGAACACGGCAGTCCAACTGCGAATTGGTTGAGTAGAACACTCCAAATAACCTGGGAAATGGAAAAAATGGTTATGAATAACCCATTTCGAAAGATGTTGAATGGCTTTTTTTCTGGAATAATGCGCACAGCATCATTAGCCATTCGAACGACAAAAAAACAGTAAGTAGTCAAGGCCTTATACCTACCTCTTTATATCGACTGAAATGTAACGGCATGATTTTTGAAACACAACAAATACTGATTTTTTTTTGGACCTAACAGCGAGTAAATAATTTTAAAGAGTACAACAAAATACCGAATTTTCCTGCATACAAATCTTCCTTATTTCGGTCGATCAAAAATGGGCCTTAGAACATAAATTTGTGTTATAAATAAAGATTCAGCACCTACGCTTACATTTGAAAAATATTTTACCTTCAAAAGCTTCTTGCGATCAACTGGTTCATTTGTACCAGGTTGGATCTTGTAGCGTCTCAAGGCAGCCGGTTTGTTAGTAACATCTAGTATCGTGTAGATACCTCCAAATATCCAGTATACGCTGGTAGATAGGATCGCCGTACCGTAGACCCACAAAGTGAACGGGTCTTCGCCAACATTATCTAAGATTTTGTCCCACTGAGCCTGCCAGAAATCTCCAGAAGCTCCCCAAAACCTCTGGCAATGCCTACAAGAAAACTTACAATTAGAAAATAAATTAATAAATATATAGTTTATAGTTTGGTCCACTGCGTCAACTTGAACTCGCCCTCCAGCTCCAGAGTTTCAATGAACTCCAGTATCTGAGAGGGCTTCAAGGAAGCTAACTCCTCATTCTATACTAGGAAAATTATTTTCCCTTCAAGAGATAGCGTGACAGCTGGCAGTCTACATCGCAGTGAGTTCTGCAGAACTGAGAATTAAAAGATCATCAAGAACAGGCCTAAGGCCCATCATAAGAAGGAAAAGAGCATTTTTGTGCTAGGTTCAAAAGATTTTTTTTTAATAAAGACGTTCTGCGTGGGTTAGGGTGCTAAAAGCAATGAACATGAAAAGTCTTTCTTCCAACGCAACCAACACACATGCTCAAGAAAATAAATTGCTGCAGATCTTTTGGACATCTGATGAGTTGTATTATATTTCGATGTATATACAGAGCCATCTAATCTAATGGCAATATCGGAATGAAAGACTCAATGAGTTTCCCTCAAAATCTTTTTTCCTTTTCTTATGCTTTTGTAGAAATATTTAAAATATACTTGAACTCAGATGTTACAAAAATAACAATATCAAGAAATGTAGCATCACCGCAGCAATATCCGATACAAAAAAACATTCACAGCAACACTAACCATAGCGACAGCTGTAGTGTCGTTACTCGAAAAAAAGGAAATTAATTTTTCATGACCACTTTTTCATCAATTTTCAATGTTTTTTCAAATAATCATGTAGGCCATAGACAAACGCAAGAAAGAAAATTTCATAACAAACAGTCCAGCCGACCTTGAGTTATAAATGGCGATTTTCTTCTATACAGGGTGTATTTGAAGGTGAGGCCGTTTTTTTCACAGAAGGTAGAACTAATCAAAATGAAGCGTTTCCTATACAAAAATTTCAAAACGACAAAGTTGAAAAAAGATCGGAAATGATTAGTGGTGCTCTGTGTTACTGTGTAGAACTGTGTTGTTGGGTAGTACTCAGTAGCGCTTGCCAGTATTTAATAAGGGTCCATCAATTCCAAATGTTCTCCATCGGAGAAGAAGCTATGTTGCTCTGACGAGGTCAAATGAAACCGAAACCATGGTTAGCATCTGCTTTTCTACGATGGAGCGTATTCCATTTAGGGACCTGACGATGGCAAATTGGCTAGTTCAATTCAGATCGTAACACTTGTTGATATTCATATCAGCGGGGGGTATGCATCTGAATTAATTCTTGCCTCACTGTTTAGGCGTGATCCTTTTCATGATTAGTACGAATGTCAGGATAAAGAATCGAATGCACTCAACATTGTACGTCCACGATGCCATATCATATTACGCGACTGCAGTGATGGAGTTTGTCTGATATGCAAGTACTACATTGTGATTAGAAATTCTTCTGTTCATAAGAGAAATTTTTTCACTGATTAATAGGCTGATCTGGATCAGTCCTTTCTTTTTTGCATAACCTAACATTTTAGTGTAATTTGTGATTCGTATTTTAAATGAAAATAGCTATAACACTTATAACATAACATTTTAAGTTCCGTATTTTGAATATATGCAAAATACTATCCGGTAAGTGGCATTTTGATTAACCCTTGAGTGCATGATTTATTTTTCACTCTTAAAACAAAAAATAAATTAGATCTGATAGCAAGGAAGATAAGAGGAATACTTAAAAAAAACAAATTATCTTTGTTTCGAAACAAGCTTTGTTGCCAAATTGCTACTTTATGCATTCAGACCGAAATTATAACTTGTAAAAAATTTTTGAACAATTACCTACTGTTATCGCGCACCTCTGAAAAATAGCCAAACAGTTCTATCGTTTCTCTCCTTGGGAAAACGTTCTCCATCCTTTACTCTGAGTACAGATATCTGCCAGTTCAATTCCTTTTCATTATAGTTGGAGAGCCCAAGAGGGAAATTCGGGATTTACACGAGCCACGAGCTTGTCAGATTAATATAAGAGAAGATACCCTGGACCCTGTAGAGTACCTATACCAAAAATTAGACCTGTATATACGGGGAATTGTATATGACAGCCCGTCAGAATAGTAAAAATAACGATCATTGTACATACTCGAGCGTGCCAGTTCGAAATATGGTGTGTTTTCAATGATGAGGCTTTTTTTGACAGAAGGTTGGACTCATCAAAATAAGTCGTTTCACCAAAATTTGTCTATATAAAATATACGATGGCTGAGATACAACCCCTAGAAATTCGACAAAATTTCATTGAATTACAAGTACGGGACTGTGGAAGGTGACTCTGGCTTCGGAAAAACTGCCTCGATTTTCTACATTTTTTTCTCTCTAAATTACACGATACAACAATTATGATTCTCTCAAAAGTGACCTGATGCATCTAATCCGATGAACTTGGTACTGTACCATTCATTGTCCAGCCATATGTTTAAGTTTTGTATCGTTTTTCCGAAGCCAGAGTCACCTTCCACAGTCCCGTACTTGTAATTCAATGAAATTTTGTCGAATTTCTAGGGGTTGTATCTCAGCCATCGTATATTTTATATAGACAAATTTTGGTGAAACGACTTATTTTGATGAGTCCAACCTTCTATCAAAAAAAGCCTCATCATTGAAAACACACCATATTTCGAACTGGCACGCTCGAGTATGTACAATGATCGTTATTTTTACTATTCTGACGGGCTGTCATATACAATTCCCCGTATATACAGGTCTAATTTTTGGTATAGGTACTCTACAGGGTCCAGGGTATCTTCTCTTATATTAATCTGACAAGCTCGTGGCTCGTGTAAATCCCGAATTTCCCTCTTGGGCTCTCCAACTATAATGAAAAGGAATTGAACTGGCAGATATCTGTACTCAGAGTAAAGGATGGAGAACGTGTTCCCAAGGAGAGAAACGATAGAACTGTTTGGCTATTTTTCAGAGGTGCGCGATAACAGTAGGTAATTGTTCAAAAATTTTTTAACTAACATAAGCACTAAGAAATTTCTTAGTGCTTATGTTAGTTATGTGGAAAAAGTGCTATGATGTTTCGGGTTTCCCCATTTCATCCTATTTTTACGACGATTGTTGGAATGTTCGAACAAGAAGATTGTGATGCCCATTGTGAAAAAATTCGTGAATAATTTAGACGAATTTTATAGGTGAGATTTCGAATTAATATTCTTTTTTTTCACACTTGTGTTCTAAGTCTCTTCTGTCAGTTGGTATCGAAATGAGCCATTTCAAAAAAATCGTGTAAGTTACTAAAAAATAATGAGCAAAATTTCGGTAATCCTAAGTTTCCATTTTCATTACCACGTAAATATCGAACGTGCCAATATCTCCTAAACGAAACCACATGGTCAAATCGATAAGTTTTTTCCATTGCTTTGCGATAATTCAACCGGTCAAGGGGCGTATTAAGATCTATTTCAGTAATCCTTTTCAATTTTTTTTCAACTTTGTCATTTTGTAAGTTCTGTATAGGTGATTTTTGGTGAAACGCTTCATTTCGACCAGTTCTACCTTCTGTTAAAAAAAAGCCTCACCTTCAAATACACCCTGAATATGTGGTTAATAACATGTTGAAAAGTATATATTCTCTTAATCTGACAATTTAAGCGTGAGTAGGATGTGTGGGATGGCGCAAAACTTGCAGGAAAAAAAGTCACGTGTACATTCTCGAGCGCGGTGGTTTTTTTCTTATTTCGAAGCTAATGTTTCAAGAATGACAGAAAAAATATAAGCTGACAGTTTCAGCAAGCAGAAACAATAAAAATTCGCCATAAGGTCACAAAAAAATCAGTTTTTTTGAATTATCTCCTCTCCTGGGCTTCAAATTGTTTTCGCATTCATTATAAAAGTTGTAGAGTGTATAACATTTTCCACAAATTTCGTCCGAAGCAATTTTTTCTACGTTTGAACGTTTTTGAGATATATAGCGATGAATGTACATTAGACTGGGTTTCTACTTTGAGCTCTGCCTTAAGCATGTGTGGCTAAGCTAACTCGAAAACGGTTAGTCCGAGAGCTGGCGACAAAAATCGGCAAGAGCTTTGTAATGGCTCATAATTAAATATGAGTTAGTTTTGGTGGTGTACATGAGTCAGCACACAATCTCAAGGCCAGGTAGTTTATCCAACTTTTTTGAGTGCGGAAAAGTGGCACTTTTCGCACTAAACATTGCTACTACTTTATTGCCCACATCATGCTCCACCCATCAAATATCACCCCATTACCACCTTATTATCAACCTGGAATACCCACCCAAGATAGATAAAGAAGGGAATGCATTTTCTTGCATCCACCATCAACAGGCCAACAGACGATACACTTAGTTAGCTGTCAACACGTCGTATTGACAGCATGGTTGTCAAATAAATTGCTCATCTGTCGGCTTGTGATGAAAATAAACGGTCTTTGCAAGGATGTTGAATTTTTTATTGTCTGGGCTATTTGATTCGTGAAGCAGTGGTAATCGTCAGAATTTTAACATGTGTTATCGGTTATCGTCTTCGACGATTTCAGAATTGAATACTTTACAGTGGAAGAACAGTCTTGCTTGAACTATCCTAGATGACAAATATATGAACCTCATAGAGATCAATAAAATTCTTGGCCACTACTTTCATCGAGTTATTAAGTGATTTCTGCCTTATTTTTAATCCGTTTACACATGTCACATTGTAATATTTCTCGACACAAAGCTAGCACCTCTCCACATTATATTATATGAAAGAACCATATGCAACTAACTCACATTATTATTCAGTAGTCAAGCAAACTTGTTCTGAAGTTGTCCTCGAGGTAGTACATACACCGTATCGGATACAGGAGAATTCAATGAACGATTTTGCCAATGTCAGGAGAAATCAACATGATTAAATAGTAGGTACTTTATGCTTGAGCTTGATATGTCCCCGAATAGGCTAATATGAAATCATTATCTAGTATAAAATATGTAGCTCTCGCAATAGATAATTGAAATGTTTTTGATCATTGATATCATAATCGAATTATATAGGGAGTTTAGTTTACAAAAGATGCAACAAATATACAAAAGGGTACACTTTCTACGAATATCATATATTAATATTCCAACTTAAAACAAGGGAAACTCAGTTTACCTTCACCCATCTGAACCTGAAGATGCTATTGTGACAGCAAATACGTGTCGTGGTTTAAAAACTAATTTTGTGAAAATCGTATAATCTGTTTTAAGTTCAATTATGGATTTTAATCAAGTATGGGCCACATCAATTCAATAGAAGAAGTGGTCCGAATATGAGCGCAGTTATTATGGGTCCCCAATATATTTCCACTAGAGCATGCGCAGTTATGAATTCCGTACTGTAACATGCGCGCAGTCTCGATTGTATTTCTGTAGAAACAGGAGGCGATAAGTTTATTTCTGTATTTACAAAATTGTTTAATGGTAAATGATTGTGGTATTTGTTAACGTTTATGTTCGAATCTGGATTGTTGATGTGTGCATGTTAGAATAGTGAGCAGTAGTTGATATTCCACAATAAAAACTAACCTAAATACTGAATGGAAAAGAAATAAGATGCATTGAAGAATCACATGGAACGTTGGTAATATGGGCCCCTTACGTGGTCCTATTATGGGACAGGATTAATATTCGGAAGAGTTAGAGAAATCCAGCATCAGCACGTCTAAGAAAACAGGCACCAAACGACAAGTCTTTTCAGAATCAAGAGCTTAAGAGACAACAAACAAAGAAAACCTCAAGCAAAAAAACAATGAGGTCAGCGAATCTGAGGATGGAAGTCACGAGTTTGTCCAGACGATGAGGATATGGTTATCGAAGAAATTGGAAAATTAGTTCCTGATGACCGTGATGCAGCATGCCTATTTCAAACTGTTACCTATCAATTATTCACTAGGGGACCCATATTACACGAAGTCTGATCCAGATGTAGATATGTACATTATCCTAATTTTTCACACAAATCCCACCTGAATTTAATTTTTTGGATAATGCCTTTTTTATATAGCATAGGTAAACCTCTGAGCTTGCAGTGTGTCATTTATTGGATATCTATTCGTAAGATCCCAAGATTTAGTGAAAAAAAAAAACAAAAGGGAGGTTCATACTGGGACCACTTCCTCTATTAATATTTTGTAAAGAAACGTGGGGTCAAATATGGAATACTTCTATAAGTTGTGGTGTATCAAAAATGGAAACTTTTCTTAGTTTTCTTTCATGAAAGGGCATGCAAGAGAGAAAATAAGTAGTGGTGTTAAAACCAGCCTAAATTCTCACAAACTTACAGCAGACAACCTCATTCTCTGAAACCTGGCAATGCTACATATTTCCATATTTGATCCAGTTATCACAAGATAACTTGTGATCGTTTCTCCCGATTTAACGTTTTTGTCGTAGGTTTCCAATTATACAGAGGATCTAGGGTCTTCCTAGAACCTAGAACTCCTAGGATCTATTTTAAAGAAGATTTTTCGAACTTAGTCATTTTGACTTGAATGTTTCTGTAGGTGATTTTTGTTGAAACGATCCACTTTGAAAGTTCTACTTTGTGCTAAGAATCCTTTGTTAACACCATTCTTTCTACTCACCATGTGATTGAATTCCTCGCTGCGGCAAAACAAACGAGCGCCGTACTCACTACTAAGAGAACACTTCTTAGTAAAGATAACAAGGAGGGATTGCTCTGAGCATTTCCACCACTCACTAGTCCATTTCTAGCCACGTTCCCCCTTTTGGTAGGAGTAGACTCCGCGCTGGTGGAGGAAAACTCTTCCTCGAAGATTTCTGACATTTTGGACCCTGAAAATGAGTTCCATAATATATTTATTTATTCCCAAGGGGATACAAACAGGTACAAAAACCCACTAATGTATCCTCAGATAAAACGAACAAAATTACAGAAATTATAAGTACATAGATCAATTCTATACAAGATTACGAACTTAACTAATGATTATGAGTACAACTGACAAAAATCAACAAAAAAAAAGAGAAAAAAAAGCGAGAAACCCAGAATGCCCCAAAAATGGCAATTACGTACAACTCTTTTTTAAAATTTTTCGGACCTGCTCAAGAGACATAAAAAAAAGTCATCTTGACCACTAAACATGTTGCTGGTCCGGGATATCCGACATATAATAGAGGCGAGTGCTTAGCCGTGTATGTGTACCTAAACTAAAGGGTACAATAAAAAGCTTACAGCCGAATATAATTGAAAATTGTGCAAAATTAATTAGTCAGAAAGGATGAGGTGGTTATTCTGTGAAAATAATAAACTTGATTAATCATAATTATAATACACCTTTATTTAGTTAACATGCCTTTTTTAATTTCAGCGCATGATGAATTTTTACATTTTGTGTGTAAAACCTCTTAAGTATGTACATATATGTGGGAAGTCCGGGAGAGTTGAACCCTTTTTCACTCTGAAGCCACTTAAGTTGTATCTGTAAATGGTATCAACTCATTTTTTCGCGTGAAGATATCATGTCCAAATAGGTAACGATATATAAAAGTAGAGAGATGATGAGATGAAAATTTTGAGTTCCAATGCTTTTTTTAGGAACCGAAAATTGGCTCATGTCTCCCTAATAGAGACTTGACGATAAGTTTGTTTATCAGGAAAAACTTTGAAGGAAAACAATTTCCAATGACCAACGATTGTCTATGTCAAGGTATTCATCATCAGATATACAGGGTGTTCCTAAATTGAACGTACAAACGAAAAGGGGAGATTCCTCACTTAAGGAATCTTCACCCTGTATCAGCGTATGAAATACATATTTTCTATTTCAGAGTCATTCTCACCTATTCCGAGATGTTTTTTACTTTTTTGAACCTTTGTATATTTTTTATATTTATTTCTATTATTCAATGCATTTTATGCAAAAATCTATAATATTATCTAAGCTCAGTGCGGGAAACTTGGACCACTGATTATATCTCCCGACCATATCATGGGTTAAGTCTCTTGCACTCCCTTTTAGTCTATTCAGCAGATATTTTCTTGAAACTTTTAAAAATTATTAAAAAAGAAATCTCATCGTTTGTGAAATAATATTAATCAATGAATGCAATAAAACCAAATAACACCACCCACCTATTAAACTTTTCAGGCAGTGTAACAAACAAAAATTTTCAATTTCTTACTTCTCAACAACCAAATCACGTTCATCCCTCTCACTCCCGAAATATTCTGATGGCGGCCAAAATGGAGCCGCTACTAGTTGTGCCTTGTTACACATAATATTCAGATGCATAATACCTGTCGATGTCAATATCAACAAATATATGTCTGAAAACTGCTAAGCGCTGTCATAATTAAATACAAAAATTATTTTATTGTCAAATATGTTCTCGCATAGTTTCCCAGAATTGGAATAAAGGAAAAAGCGTCCTGAAAATGTTTACTTTCGGTAATATGACTGTTTTCGATTATTTTTGTTGTGGTGGAACAATGTGAAAAAAATCAAGAGGTAATTTTTTCCGTAGTCTCGCATTTAAACAACCATATATATTTTCTATCGTTGGAAAATTCATAAAGAATTCAATGTCCTCATTTCAGAAGAAACAGTAAAAAGAACATAAGAAATCAAGAGATGTCCTACTTAAAATAAATAAAATTACCATAATTTTTTTTATATTATATTATTGGGAATTATTTTTCAGTTTGAAACCAATTGGTTTTATTTTACATTACTGGTAGTAATTTATTTTTTTACTTATTTATTTGATCATACGGCAAAGCCATTTTTACAATTACGGAAAATATTTTCCAATAACAAGTCTATACAAGAGAAAAAAAAACAAACAAACAAAAAGTATTTACACCCGCATCAGTATAAGCACCCATCCATAAAATTGAATTTTCCAATATTTCATACTTTCCAAAATTCATTTTGGGCAATGGGTAAGATCAGATTTGAGATGTTGGAGAACTGGTAAGAGCTTGGGATTCGAAGTATTTCTTCAAAGTGAATATAGATATTGCGAAAATATCAGCCTGACATTCGTTTGTCAGCCGAAGTGCTCTTGATAAGGGACTGGTGAAAGCTATAATTGTTTGGGGCAAAGCTTATGTGGAAAACCTCTCGTATTCTAAGTAGCGATATTTGAAAATATCATAAAATATTGACATTAAATGTAATGATTCCACTTTCCACAAAATATTTTATGAATATTGCTTTGAGTAAGGTAAGTCTTCGCCACTCTTCATCCTCTACAATTATCTTTCTTCAAAAATGGAGACGACAATTATACCTACAAAGAATTGTCGTTCCATCAATGCGTAGCTAGTCATGAATCAGCGCAGAAATACCCAAAGGGGCTGAAACGTCTAAACACAAACTGTAGACCGGTTTCGGGATTACTGTCCCTCATCAGTACAGTGCAGTGATAAAATGGAACGACAATTCCTTGAAGCATTGGAGCATTGAGTATTAAACTCATATTTATTTAGATTTAATACTCAATGGCAGGAGAGATCTTAATTATCTATAGATGTCTCTATTGGAGCACCCAGGAGCGGAAGGGGTGAGGGGCACCCCCAAGCTTCTAAAAGCTTGCCTTGCTAAGACCTCAAGAAAACGCCTGCGGAGCTAGTTCCTTCAACTTTGAGCATGCAGCAGTTTTCCAGTGCATAAGGAAATCTAAAATATGCTGTAAGGCCACGTTCTTCATTTTATCTAACGTACAATTCCATTATATGCACAGGTAGGTATTAGATTAATGCCCGTTTTCACCAACGATCCCTCAAATTTAAGGAATAGCTAAGCCGATTTAAGTGACTCTTACCTATGATTTCGTTTTCACCAACGTTTAGGGGACCCTTAAACGCTTAGGAATAGCCTAAATTATAGAGGCCCGAAAGTCGATCTAAGTTTTCTATGCATACCAACGAAATAATAGTCAAGGAGATATATCTCCTTGATAATAGTAATATTTTTATAATTGTATGGGAATCAATTCCTCACTATGTTTCAGAATAAAAAAACTCAAAAACATACTGACCGTATTTCCATCTTTTATTTCGTAAACCTCTTCTAGTCATATCCAAAAAAATCTTCAATCTCTTGAAACTTCAAACACTCTCTGATTATTGTTTATGGAAATAAACTCAAACAAACCGGTTTAAGTGCAATATAACGGTTCAAAGTTCTGCGAAATTCGTTCATGCGAACGCACTGAAAACAACAAAACTTAGTGCAATACTGCAATGAAACCTCGATTGCGTTAAATACGCAAATAAGTCTTGCGTTCAGCGCGCAATGATAGATAGGCCTTTGTTATTTTACACATGGTAGTTTAATAAAGTTAATTTTACTATCAAGTGGTAGAAAGGAAGGAGCGCTATCTAATAATGGCAGAGATATAAGTACCAGTAGGTACATTGATGACATAATGGTTATCGCAGATTATTCAATCTATTAATTTGTGAAACGTTGATTAAGAGCACAATAGACAAATTTTCAAGAATTATTTCATAACACCTATTCACGTTTTCCTGGTAAAAATTATGGGTGATTTTTCAGACTCAGAAAAATATAAATTTTCCTCTTTGGAGATATGCCCAGAAAATTATTTATCTTTTGAACCATTCCTGGAACACCCTGTTCAAATTCGTTTGGAATGTGACAAGGATCGAAGGATTTTTATTGAATGGAGAGTGTCGGTGTAGGTTCATAATTATTAAAAAAATATAATAGAATTTATTTTGCATTGAAAAATCGTTCTCCTCGATATTGTACCTCTAATGAGTCATTTTTGGTGCAGAGTCCTGGAGCGTAACCTTGATGGGACGATAATAAGCAATTAACGTGCAATCTATTTTTACGAGGTCCAAAAGAAAATAAATTTAATTTTTTCTTCTGTCATCGCGCTGCTCACCAAATATAACCTAATCTCTAACGATTTATTGGCAGGGCCAGCATTATCTATCAAATATTTAAGCCATCGATGAATGCAAACCATTGTCATTTTTATCTGTGAGCCTATAACACGTGACAAACGCCAATTTATACTTGTATGGAAAATATGAAGGATAATGTGACCATGGCAGGCTACTTAAATTTGAAAATTGAAAGCCTCCAATGATACCATAACTTGCCCTTGAATATAATAACAAGTGTGTTGTTTTGATTACATTTTAAATGCTAAGTGCTCTTGATATTCGCTCCATAATAAAATATTGCATATTTTGTCGTATTGTAATTTTCCTATCCTGCTCAAAAACAATTGAATTATTGAGAAATGTAAGCCCCAGATGAAGATAAATCGCAAATTCGGAGAATGATAGTAGACTATTTCGAATCCTATATAAGAATAGAAACGTTAAATACGTTAGTTGGGATGTGATTGTTTACAAATTGTTTTGAACATTGAAATTGAACTCAAAACAGTTTTTGGGTTCAATGGTTTTGAACGACGTTGGTAGTGCGCAAGGAATAGCAGAATTGTAGTATATTATAAATAATAAAATAATAATAATAATAATAAATTAAAATTCTGTAATATGCAGACTGTCCCAAAATTCAGTTAATAGTATTATACATATATTATTTCATAAGGAGAAGTGTCACTTTTCATGGCGAGCCTGTGTTTGCCCGCTACGAGCCATGAAAAGTCACTTCTCTCCCGAATTAAATACACTGCGCAAAAAAATTAACGCACATTCTGAAAATCTCAATTTTAATGAAAGTTAACTCTACATTAACTTTATAACTTATTTTTTATGTTCTCTCGGGAAGGTTTTGAACGAAACAAAACACATTAAATGGAAGAAAAATTCAGGATTTCACCGAATCTTATGTGAAAGAAGAGAAATGAACAATTTTCAAAATACTGAAATGCTGATAAGTGATTTAATACTTGGTATTTCCACCCCTTGCGTTAATTACAGCTCGGCAACGACGGTTCATACTCAAAATGAGTGATCTTGAAATGTTATGATCCAATCCTTCCCAGATTTCTCCGAGTTGGATTCCTAAGTCATTAAGAGTAGCTGGATGATTTTCTGAACTTCTCAGCCTTCTATTGAGGTTGTCCCAAACCTGCTAAATTGGATTGAGATCTGGACTTCTTGCTGGCCATTCTATTCGAGAGACTTCAACTTCTTCAAGGTACTCCTGAACGATGCGCGCACGATGGGGTCTGACATTATCGTCCATAAAAATGAAATTTTCACCAATGTATGGGGCAAATGGCACTACATATGCTCTTCAAGAATGTTTCTTTTATACTTATCAGCATTCATAGCTCCATTATCAACGACCACTAGGTCTGTGCGAGCAGTCAGAGATATTCCACCCCATACCATAATCGATCCTCCCCCGAAACCAGTAGTATTGAGGAAATTGCACTGAGCATATCTTTCATGTGGACGTGTGTATACAAGGGTACGTCGATCACAATGGTAGAGCAGAATCTAGACTCATCTGTGAAGAGAACTCTTTCCCAATCGGCCTCTTCCCAATGGATATGCTCTCTCGCAAAATCCAAACGCGCCCTTCGATGGGCTGGGGTGAGAGCTGGGCCTCTTGCCGCTACACGAGGCCTCAAATCATATTCTCTGAGGCGATTTCTTATTGTCTGAGTGCTAATTTGCACCTCATGAGTTTGCTCAAGCTGAATTTGAAGGAGGCGAGCGGTTGCAAACCGTTGTCTCAACGAAGAAACTCTCAAGTAACGTTCTTGAATGGCAGTTGTTACCCGTGGTCTACTCTGTCCTGGTCTTCGGACATTCATACCTGTCTCCCCTACCTCCCTCCTACCTGAATCGCTGCAACATTCTGGACACACTTGTATGGGAAACTCCAAACCTTTCTGCAATTCTTGTGTATGTCCACCCTTCTGCTCGCAAAACTACCGATTGGGCACATTCCTCTTGGGTCAAATTTCGTGTTTCGCGTTGCGTGGCAATCGAGTGTAGAAAATCAAACGAAAGAAAAACTATCACTAGAACTAGAATTGATCGAGAACAACTGATTTTAGAATGGAGCCAATACATTCAAAATCTGATAATATCATCTTTTTTTATTCCTGCTGGGAAAAAACATCTGTATTGAAGAAAACCTTTGAAAGTGAATAACATATGCATGCATAATTCTGATAAAAATAATTATCATTGAGAACACCTTCAGTTGTAGAATAAATTTGAGATTTCCATAATGGTCGTTAATTTTTTTGTGCAGTGTATGTTTTTTTTTTCATTTCGGAATTTATAATAATCTGGATATCAACCTTTGGATTAGATTTATTATTGAGTGATTAATAGCAAATGTGGCTAGATACGCTTCTCATTTTTAAAAAGCAACACATTTGACTCTACTAACTGAAATCTCTAAGAGGGGCCTACACTGTTTTAGTGGCCAGTTCAAAAAGAGAAAATGAATATCTTACGTCAGAAACCACTAATTTATGAGGTTTTTTAATTCGTCAAATAAAAAAATTTTTTTTTATTGAAGAACAAATATTCATTCATGTTATTAACATTCCGAGGTGAAATTATCTCTTCCATGAATTTCCACATGAAAAAATTTCTCGAAAAGTATCGCCATTGGCTGCAATTCGTATCCTGGTCGAATTGAAAGAAGACGTTCGTTAAGTGCTGCCATCTTTTCGACGAAAGTGGAAACTATTGCAATATTCGTAACATCTACTTATCGTTCAAGTTTTCTGGCAACACCCCACATTCTGGTACTCCTCTTAACGGACACATTCTCACAGTCCGGTTTTTGAAATTCACAGTCATCTGAAATGTGGTAGAATTTGATAGAAAATACCTTATCTGATCGAAGACTTCGTGTTTTGGTTAATGAGTAATTTGAAAACTTTAAAGAATGGACTTCCACAAGGATCGGTATATTCGGTATTATCTCCCCTTCCTTTCAATGGGGAATTCTCCTCAATTTGAGTTATCACAGCATATGCAAGTTTGAACTGAATAATTATGAGTTTCATTCATGAATTTTTCAAATGCACCCCGGAAACTATTCAGAATCATTCTTTAAATATAAGGTTTTAAAATTTAAATCGCTTCGTTTCTAGTTTACGATTCGGCAACAGCGCACAGAGGGGTAAATGACAAGTCTAGTCGGCCAAAAATATTTAAAAACCATATTCTGTTTGTTCAAGACTGTTGATTACGAAAAAAATATCTATAAAAAATCTAGGACCTCTGGTATCAATCTTGCGAATAATAAACAATCTTATCATTTTTGAAAGGGTTTTGCACCACTAAGGAGTTAAACAAATTATTTTCCTAAACTTCAAATATTCAATAGATTTTAAACACCAATCATATCGACATAATTTTCTATATTTTGGGTGAGATAATAGAAACAATAATCCACCTTAATAAAATAATAATTTATTTACGATTTACAATAAGAAAATGGCAAACTCAATCAATCACCTGATGTGAAATTGATTTATTTCTCCTTAATCATCTGATTATTCACAATAAATCGATTCGGACAGAGTCAGAGTCAGAGTCTTCTGAGGAGTTGTTTGATTGGATGATTTTACAGAGAGGAGTAGGGCTAGTTTCTCGTTCAAAAATGGCTTGCTTTTTTTCGTCGGTATTGGCCTCATGCCAGAATAAAGCGGATTGAAAGTAAGAAAAAATCTATTCAAGATATCTATGTTACAAGATTCTCTTGAAAATTTTCGAGCAAAATTTATTCGGTAAAGCCTGAATTGTTTTACCTAATATTCAATATTCTTCTGCTGCTCTCCGGAATAATTATCTCGATTTACTAGACAATTTTCCAAAAATTCCAAATTCTTGTTGAAACTGGGCAACTGCTGGGTGCACCTAAGGCTGAAAAGATTTTGTTTCATAATCATGGTCACTCCAGATGGCATAAAATGACATTTTGTCTTTGACTAAGGAAAATAGCTCCATATATACAGGGTGTCCCGTAAAGACCACGTCAAACGAAAACGGAAAGTAGATCAGAATGTGCTCTACCTGATGTGAAAAAATCGTTCATATGAAAGTCTCACAGTTATCGAGATATTTGATGTTTTATGAAAATGTTGAATTTTTTCACTTAAAATGCTTTCTCTCTTGCGGAAGCTACAATTAAATACTTTTCGAATCAGTTTTTTTTGTAGATTTTGTTGAATGATTGCTTCAATTCATGAGAAATACCACAAAATATTATACAGGGATTCTGAAAAAAAAAATTAAAATTCATGTTCTGAAGGAAGTGTTTTTTTTGTGCTGAATTCTATTTGACGTAGTATAAAAAAAGACACTAGACCTTTTCTGCATATGACGTTGAAAAGTTCCCTATTTTGTGAGGATTCCGAAAAAGTAAAATACAGGTGATAACCTTCTTCACGAAAAAAGATATTTGAATGTTTATCGAAAATGGAGCATTTCTGTGAAAACCTGATTTTTTCACCTTTTCCATAAATACTTTCATTTTGCACTGCTGAAAATAATCAATCAACAAATCAATAAAATGTTATTAAGATAAGCTTATTCACTAACTGAGTTTTTTTATTTCTTTTTCTTTGCCTAAAGAACTCTCGAACATCGATATGATGTGATGCGATTCAATGATTCACCAGACTTAAATCCTCTGGATTTTTTTACTGAGGTTTTTTAAAAAATGAAATTTATTCGAATCCTATAAGAGATGAAGCACAACTTAGGGACCGCATTCGTAATCAGCAGCCAAAATAGCGGGGAGAGGTTTGTATGGTTTGAAAAGGTCATTTCTCAATAGATGCAGGGCATGTATTAGCGAATAGGTCGGTCATTTTGAGCATTTGCTCTAATAAGAATCCTGAATTTTTATTATTGATATTTTTGTAAAGTTTCTTCACAATAGATTTGTTGATGTTGAAGGTCCTGTGCGTTATTACATTATATCATTGCAATTAAAGAAAAAAAAAAAGAATAATTTCATTTTATAAGTAATTTAAGGACTAACTGACATTTCTCAAGAGAATTATTCAATATGTTACAGCAGAATCTGCAAAATGAAAGAATTTGTGGAAAAGGTGACAAAATCAGTTTTTCACAGAAATGCTCCATTTTCGATAAACATTCAAATATCTTTTTTCGTGAAGAAGGTTATCACCTGTATTTTACCTTTTCGAAATACTCACAAAATGGGCAACTTTTCAACGTAATATGCAGAAAAGGTCTAGTGTCTTTTTTTTATAATACGTCAAATAGAATTCAGCACAAAAAAACAATTCCTTCAGAACATGAATTTTAATTTTTTTTTCAGAATCCCTGTATAATATTTTGTGGTATTTTTCATTTCATGAATTGAAGTAATCATTCAACAAAATCTACGAAAAAAACTGATTCGAAAAGTATTTAATTGTAGCTTCCGCAAGAGAGAAAGCACATTCTGATCTACTTTCCGTTTTCGTTTGACGTGGTCTTTACGGGACACCCTGTATAGAATCCATTTTCCGACTTTATTTTGAAATTTATTGATTCTTCATTCAGATTAGCTGAAGAAGAAAAATCAATATTTGCCAAAGTGGCGGTTATTGGCGGCTATTGATTGAAAATTTATCTACTACATAACTAGAACAACCGATCATATTAAAATAGTTATTGGGTCTCATCGGGAAGTAAAAGAAATGTCTCATCGAATGTTGAAATTCACAATAACAAGAAGCATAAAATTATCATATATTAATTTTTTTATTGCTGCCTCCTCTATTTTAATGAATAATATAACGCTATCGCATAGATACATACCTGGTCTCTCATAATCCATAATGAGTTGGTCTCATAAAATTTTGAGAGGTAATACAGGAAGCACTGAACTATGCATTGAAAGAGATATTTTTGATTCGAAAACAAACGAAAACGCTAATTGATGATCAGGGAAACGATTTACGCCATTGAATAGAATCACCCACTATTCTGATTGATTTCCCATTTCTGATGCATTTTTGGAAATTGACTTTTGGCCGGCGCCGGCTAGATAATAACTTTACTCCTCTGTGCAGCGCCTACTAGAAAATAAAACGAATAACGAACAATGGCTTGTTTATAAAATAACAGCTGTTGATTTACAGCCTATAAGGCGCGTACGCACTGGAGAGCTTCAACAGCAACCGGCCATAAAAATCCCATAAAATTTTACCACCTTCCTCGTTCGTCGCAGACTTCATAGACAGCCATCTTTGTCTATCTCATCAAGATAGTATATTTGTTGTCCTTTATTATCAACGCATATTTCGGTCGATGTTGCCAACTTGTGCAATAGAAACGAAACGCTTTAAATTTTAAATACCCATTTTTATTTTTCATTTTTAAGTACTGAGAATAATTTTTTTTGGAAAAAGGTTGAAATGGTTATTTCAAAAGGTGACGTTTCAAAGATATTTCATAAAATATACAAAATTTTCATCAGAAGGAATATTCCCTATTTATATTTATGTGAT
The DNA here is from genome assembly GCF_907165205.1 of Coccinella septempunctata. Lineage (NCBI taxonomy): Eukaryota > Metazoa > Arthropoda > Insecta > Coleoptera > Coccinellidae > Coccinella > Coccinella septempunctata. The sequence goes on along the minus strand of NC_058191.1, from coordinate 24,837,490 downwards.
TTAACTGATACGTCATCCGAAAAATTTATTTATGCCGATGATATTGGCTTTTTGCCATTCTGATATCGAATTAATGGAACAGTTATTTGTGCAACCAGTTGGGAAAACTATTATTTTTCGTAGTGAGCCCCAAAAAAACGCGAATACGAAAAATAATGTTTCCCAACGTATTGCACATACCTAATATTTTTTCTAATTTTAAAAAGGATGAATTCAACTTAAAAGTACCAAAAATGCCTATTCAAGCGCACCTCGCAGATTCTTTTTAAATCGTCTAGTGACGGAAATATGATTTATCACTGCTATAGAAGCAAGTATGTTTTCATCATCAATTGCGAAATATTTAACTTTTCGTAACTGGTTACGAAAAGTGAAACGTCAAAACGTCAATTACTTTTGAAAAGTGTCACTTTATATGTCAAAATCACAAAATAATTGGCAAAAGCATCAATTTTCGTAATGAGCTTCGCTCGTTTCGTAAAAAAACCCGAAATACGAAAAATAGTGTTTCCCAACGTGTTGCGCACAATATTTTTTCTAATTTTGAATAGGACTATGAATTCAAATAAATTGAAAAACGACTATACAAAACGTCCCTCACAGACTCGTTTGAATCGTTTATACAGGGTGAGTCTTTAACTCGTACAAATATTTTAACAGTAGATTATTGAGGTCGAAAGAAAAACTTTTTTCCTATACCATTTTTTCCGATTCGGCTCTGATAAAAAGATATAGCCTTTTAAAGCTTTCATAATGGGCTGTGCCACCCTGGAAAAACAAAATTATCTTCAGAATAACTAGCTAAATCTATGACTCTACACATCTGTAGATCTTTTAAACAGAGTTGTATTCATCCAAAGTACCCAATTCTTCAAATTTCACAGATTTTTTAATTTTTCAATTAATGAGATTAAGTTTCAAGAGTTGCGGGTTCTTTGAATTTTTGGTATTTTTATGGTACATAATGGTCATAATGAGAAAACTGGAAGACGTGGGTGCTATCTTTATCCTGTGTTCGAATACATCAAATAAATGATAAATGAAAAACTATATTCCGAAATTCATTTCATTGGATAAAACAATTCGTGAGAACTAAAAATAACATTTTTTCATGGTTTTTCAACAGTCTGTATTTTACACACTGAGCCGATTCGGAAAAAATAGTAAGGGAAAAAAGTGTTTCTTTTGACCTCAAGAAGCTACTGTTGAAATATTTGTACGAGTCAAAGACTAACCTTGTAGTGACGTAAATATTTAATTTTTCGTAACGGTTTCAAAAACGTCAATTAGTTTTAAAAAGTGTCACTTGATATTTCGAAATTAGGAAATAGTTATTTGTGCAACCATTTGGGAAAAGCATCATTTTTGGTAATGTATGAAGCTTCGCTCGTTGCGCAAAAGGGCGCGAAATACGAAAAATAGTGTTTCCCAACGTGTTTCACAAAATATTTTGTCTTATTTTGAATAGGATGTGGCTATGAATTCAAATTAAAAATACCAAAAACGTCTATACCTACAAGTCTCCCTCGAAGATTTCTTTCCAATCGTTTATAGTGACGTAAATTATTTGATTTTTTACACCGCTGCTATGGAAGCAAGATTCGTTTCTTCATCAATTGAGTTGTGAAAAGTGTCACTTTATACTTATGTCAAAATTGGAAAAATACCTTCAGCCAACATTTAGAAATCGTTTATATCCTGATCCAAATAAAACAGAAGTATCCTGTTTCCACTTGAATAATCAACAAAAATATAGAAAATTGAGAGTTACTTTTAATCATTTTCATTGTTTTACAACATATTGTATCTCTCAATTCTCCATACTAAATAATTCTATAATAAAATAAAAAATTAAAATTAGATTCTTTATTGATTTATAGAGTGTTAAATATTAACAGGAGGATATTGACGAGGAATAATATACTTCAGAAATTAGCTGGTTTTTCATGGGGTGCTGATGCCATCACACGGCAGCTTTGGCTTTACTAGTTTTTTCTGCTGCTGAGTACTGTTTGGTTCAACAGTGCTCAGGTCAATAAAATTGATATTATACTCGATGATTCTATGAGGATTGTTACTGGAATCGTCAGATCTACAGCATAGATTATAATTTTTGATCTACACCTTTACATTAGTTACCCGTAGTTTCAAACATTCGCCGACAGGTGGCAGTCTCGAAATCTTGGAATAAATTCAATTTCTTCCCTAATTTATTTCCAATTTTATTATACACAGCGTGTTTCAACTAGACAAACATATTTGATCGGTAAATGACACCGGGTCATTTTTGCCTTATGACATACCTCATTTTCGAAGCATAAGCGAGATACAGGACAATACAGGTTTTTCAACGTCATTTTGAACAATATTCCAATGTGGTCAGTTATATGTAAACCTTGAAATAAAAATCTTATCAGAGTATTTTTGGGTGTTCAATTCAGAAAAGGAGAAGAACTCCGAAAAAAAATTACAAAATGTCGGAAAACCTGCAATGTTCGTGATTTTCTTCTAGGATGCCAAATTGAATTTGATTTTCCGAAGAATTTCTGTGAAAAATATTGTTCTTGAATCGATCACAACTTTTTTTTTACATGTAGGACTCTATGTAAGTATAGTTATATAGCCAAAAAGCTTCAGCTTTTCAAATTTAGCCACTTTCAGAAAAAAAAGAAATATGTAATTGAATATGAGGATTATGAAGAATAATTAGAAAATGACATTTTCGGTATATAGAGGATTGAATAAAAAAACCTTTATAGTTGAAGAGAAAATTTTCTCCACGACACGTAGTTACTCGGTATCGCACTATTTCCTCAAAACAAAACAAAACGAAGGCTTTTGTTTCATGTTGAAATGATTAAGATAAACATAAAGTCACCTATACCTAATGCAAAATATATTTTATCCACATCTTTTTTTATTTCAAAACAAATTTGGTCCTTCTAGAAGATTTTGAAGTACGTTGACCTATGACCTTCAATGGGCTTAGATGTCAATAATAACAAAGAAAGTAATTTCGTTATGAATCACTCATATAATTAGGAAACTTTGCCAAGATGCATTCAGTGTTGAGACTTCAAGAACACAATAATAATTCAAGAACAAAATAAAATTTCCAAATTGGCAAATATCCTATACTCCATACCTTCTTCTTTGTTTACTTAGTGCCCATATATAATCAACTGTTGATTTGTGATAGTGAAATTATTGTTGAAAAATAAAATATTAGGCTTCAATTATCAACATAGCCCAAACTTCAACGTTATCAATTCGAAATAGGTAATCGTTATTTTGATGCCAATGTGAAACGCAAATACCGAAAAACCAAATAAACCTAGGTACTGTGAGTGTGAAATACCGACCATTTTCCGGAATATTTTCACCACATTCACTTACCACTGTTATCCACAATGTTCAAAATAAACACAAGAATATATTCAAAAATGATAATGTAAAGAAACTCAACTTAACTAGTTCATTATGATGATATTGTAACAACAGTGAAAATAGTGTTTTGGTTCATCACTTGCATTGACGGAAAATAGGAAATGGGAAAACTCCGTCCGCAGTGCCATCTATACAATGAGCTTTGAAGCGGACGGATCATTTTCACGAAAAAGGAACATGTAATTGCGCCATCTCTGAGGACAGAACTACGCTATTTGTTGTTTTTAGAGAAAACTATGCTGAGGAGGACTTAATCAAAAAGGTTTGATAAAGTCACCGTAACAAATACAGTTTGGAGGGTAGAAATCTTTCTACCCTCCATATGTTAGTGTCACAAACTATTTATTTTCCCGGAATAAGTCACAACATTCCACATAATAATATGGAGGGTTGAGCCTCCCTAATTCAAAATTTAAAAACAAAAGTCACAAACAGAATGAAATAGTTTCTCCAACTTCTATGTCTTGGAGGTCATATTCTTATCTGTGTCATATTTCTACCTTTTTCATATTTCTATGGTTAACATTTGCTTGATGACAGCTGTCATCTGTCATCATGCTTTCCCATCTGACAGTTATGTGAGACTAATGACAGTATCTGCACGATTTCGAGAAGTACTTCAGTTACCTGTATTATTCTCTTGAATATTGTAATAATACTAAATTCCACGAATTTAAAACTGGCTATGAATAAGGAACACTATGCTGATTCATATACGGAACTGAGATAAACCCCATTAGTTCAAAATGACCAGTTTTCCGCCAATACGAATAAGATTGACAAAATTTGTTTAGTGACTTCGATTATATCAAAGTTTTAGGTGAGTATTTTCTTTTGGAAAATTGATTTTGCAATTTTTTCACATGTTGTGCGAATGTATCCAAATTTTTGCTCCATCAATGAGATTAGTATTTCCGAATATACCTTCATAAATCGGTCTGCATATTATTTTATTTGAAAATTTTTTGTTGGTTGAAATTTCCTACTTGAATCAGTTATTGTTATTATGAAATTAAATGAAATGTGTAATTTCGAAGAACCAATTATATGCAATCACTTAGAGTTCACCTGACATTGACCAACTTATTGATGAAGAATACTAAATACCTAGGCTAGAATTAAAATCATATGATTGTTTTTCGTTCCTAGTTAATTAAATCATACTTCACTGGGTTTTAATAGCCTTAATCAAAATTGGATTTAGTATGAAGCAATCGCAATAAAATTTTCAATTGAAATAGAAATTATTGCAATACAAATTCCTCATATTCACGAGTTGTGTTCTATCCATATTCGTGGAAATCTTTGCTTTCTTGATACATGAGGAGAGTAATCTTTGTCGCTTCTTCAGTTAGGTAACACAATATTATCAACATAGTTTATCTGTCAGCGAACTGAATTCGGGAAATGAATTTGTTTACTGACTAGTTCTTATTGTTATCTGATAATTGAGTGTATTTTTCAAAATGAATTCTTCATTTCTAACGCAAAGAATTTTCAAGGATTTGTATTTCACCATTTCCTATCCCATATATACGGAAAATTCCATTTAATGCCCTATGGCCAACTGAAATTTCACTAGTTCTTATTTCAAATAATAATTCAGAGAACAATAAATTAGGTAGGTATTGGCTTGTTATGTTGATGCATTTTTATTGCAGTTCGAATGCAGAATGTAACCAATCCCATTGAAATTTTCAATCGAATACATAAATACATAAATTTCAGCATCCTGAAAAAGAAACGCTGTAGTTTCGAAATATAGATGTAATTGAAATTTATTTTATTTTTTTCTTATTACTTGGCCCTAAATTGTTCTTGCTGAGTATCCAAAGAAAATTTCGTTTATTAAATACGAATATACAGGGTGCTTCAAGTAATGTGGCGTTTCGGATGTCATGAAATCTCATCGGGATTTATGCATATTTTCATTTTGAAATAACTTTATGTTTGACTGGAACTGGAATTGAATTGAATTATTTTTCATCCTAGAGTTTGACAAAATGGAATATTTCTCACGAAATTCTCAAAAACATATTATGTATATTTTATCGACCAAGCACCAGCGCGTCACTAACCGTTAGGGGGCCCAAACAACCAGCCGTTACGCGTTAAGCTAAGGATGGACAAAAGGAAACTGTTCCTAAATGCATTGGTTGCGTTCATGGGTTCACATGTTCACAAACTTACTCAAAGAGTTGACTGAGTAGTGAGTAGAGTATGAACTATGAGTATAGCCATGCTCAGAGGGTATACTCCGATAATGAAAAATACATTTGTGAACGCTTCGAGTAATCAGACCTTACTCAGAGTAAGTTTGTGAATACCTCCATTGTGATTTTCGTGTTTCATGACTTACTAACAGTCTAAGGAAAGGGACCTCTAAAAGGGAAAGGGCATCTGCAATGAATTAAAACTTACGTTTCTCAACTGAAGTAGTGGTATGAAACATGAATCAGTTCATTCATTTAATTACATTTTCTGCAATCTCAGGGGAAAAGGGAGACATTGTATAAGTATGAACGGAAGAATTTATGACCAAAACACATGGAATTTGAATCCTAAAATTAAAAAAAAAAACATTCGAATGCAGACATTCAATATGATTAATACAAGGTCAAGTAGTTTTGGATCAAAGGAAATGTAATGTGTTCGCCGTTTCTAACAAATCCCGTATAATAATTGTGAAGGCGAAGGGTCACCAGTTCGAGCATTTAAATAACTAGTTAGTAAGTCAGGAACTAAAGATCATTTGAATTACAAAGTGTAATTATTTTCAAAGCATTGGGCTGATGAGTAAAATATAAAGAATATTGAACATAATTGTTAGAGCTTTCGATAGAAGTCTTACTGATCTTCAATACTATTTAGTTAGTGTATACAGGATGATTCATAACTATTGGGACATAGGCTAAGGGCAGATTATTTGGACCAAAATATGGCGATAGGACCAAATATACCTCAATAAAATATTGCAGAGGAAAAAGATGGCGTTAAAGTTGAATTTTTTGTTCGTTTTTTGCTAATAATTTCACAGTATATTCTTTCATCCGTTTTTAAGGAAAACACAATTGAACCGTTCAGAGGATCGGGAGGGGAGTTGAAGTAATGATTTATTTATTTTATTTATTCATTTCTACGATAAAGCATAATTAAAAACAATGTAACATAAAAAGAATAAACTTAAATTAAATGTTCTACGTGACCTCCTCCGACTTCTATGCGTTTTCTAATTCTTTTAATAAAGGACTTTCGAACTTCGAAAAAAATATTATTCTGTCCCCTTATAAAAAATTCAACATCTTTTTCCACAATAATATTTTATTGAGGTATATTTGGTCCTGCCGCCATATTTTGGTCCAAACAATCTGCCCTTAGCCTATGTCCCAATAGTTATGAATCACCCTGTATACTCAAAGGGTTGGGATAAAGTATGGAACCAAGTAAATACCTTTTGAACGAAAAGGACAATATTTATGAAATTTTCCAGTTAAGTGCAATGGCGCAAAATTATACATACACCCGACATCAATTGTTTATCTGAAAGTATTTTTTCGGTAATGTAAAAAACTCAGAAGAAGTTTATTAACATTCCATAATTCCTCGTGTATTCAGATTTTCTACACTAAAACCAATCCAGTAGGTACGAATTCGAAATTCCGAGCTCTTTCAATATCTGCAAAGATATACAGGGGGTCCCATATAAATTAAAAATGTTGAGGGTATATCCGGTCCAACCGGAAGTATATTATCAACAAAAAATTGTACATCAGATGCATTTTGCGCCATTGTAATTACCTGCAAAATTTCATAAATATTGTTTTCATTTTTTTCCGTCGAAGGAATACATTTCGTTATGAATATCAAGTTCCGAACTGCAAACGGAAAATGCTTGACCTTGTCCAAACTGCATCTGATTAAAACATAACTTCAACTGATTTCAAGCATCCATTAGTCAATACCAATGATATCAGTTCAGATTACACTCATTTTCTAGTCGGAGATGAGGCATTACCAAGTTTTGCTTACTGATTTCAGTTGATCCGTAATTAGTAGTTCTGCAAATAAAAAAAATTTGAAAAAGAGTTTTGAAAAGAGTTTTTGCCTAAAGAATTGTCATCACTTGGAAAAAAAATAAGGAGTTCTGATGACAATTTTGAGTAGCAAACGGCAATGTTATCTGTTTAATAAATGCAATGGACCGAGATTGAAAGTTTGACAAGCGAGAATTATTATGGAAAAATATAATGAAAATCCTGGATTTCGGAAGATTAATCAAAAAGCATAGAACGAAAATGAACAGAGCAAAGCATCGCCAAACTGAGATTTTTTTTAATAATAACTTATAAAATATTCGTAACAAATCAACTTGATTGTCTTCAAACAGAGCCAAAACGTAATTTTGGCACATGTGGCATTATTTTGTTGAAAAAGTGATAGCATCCGATATAGGGCAGAACATTTGGTTCCACCACCTACTGGATGTAAAGCAAGACGGTGATGTTGGCTGTACTTCTATAAGCAATAGCCCTCCAAACCATAATACCGGCCGTGTAGTGCCTTTCCACAAAAATCTCGTCTTTTGCTCTGCCATCATGCCTGCCCAAACAGAATCTGGATTCATCACCAAAGATCACCAGCCGTTCTCTGCACCTAGGAGTAAAAGGAAGGACATACCGGATAAACAATTCGCATTGTTATTGTAATGGGTATGGAAACCATTAATCTGAAATTATTGGCCTAGTGGACGTGTAAGCGGTCCTGTAGAACAAAGCGCCTAAAGCAGAGTTTGTCTCTGGCCTAAAGTGTACCTGTAGCTCTTCGTGTGAGGCCATACCCGACAACAATCCACTGCCATATTTACACTTCTGTGCTAAGGAGGTCAACATTTTTTCTAGGCATGATAAACAAAATAAACTATCTCTTCACGAAGTATTGAAAAACGATCAAATGCAAATTGTAGTTAAACAACACAATCATCGCGTAGCTTTTTTGTGAGAATAGACGATAACACAAAAACCATACTGTGGATATGGTTGAAAAACCGATCCTCTCTTATCCTGACTTGAACAAATACATTCCAAGAAATTTTTTCTAATGAATTCATCAATACTAGGTGATCTGTTTTCTATGTATGTGTATCTTCTTCTCGTAGATGGGCCATCCTTAATCATACAGTTTATTTCTATCAATAGGTTTGTCAACAGTTACCTACTAGATATAGTACTCTTTCTTTCTTAACTACATTGTATCAATACAAATAATTATCCAAACACGCCTGTTCACGTTTTCATTGTCCTTACTCTAAAACAAATAAATTTACCTATTCTCTCAGTGGAGTGAATTATTTCTTTTTCAAATTATCTCCACTAATCTCAGTATACACGAATTTGAAACAATAAAATCTTTTGAAATCTGCGAAAATATTCGGGGTTTCCCATTTGAATCAAAAACATAGAGGGTAGTTGCTATAAATCCTGTATATTCAATACTCAATATATAAGGTGTCTCATGTCAAGAATGAAGTCTAAAAACCAAATATTTTTGTATCGAATGACATTTTTCAAAAATCTGTAGCGAGATGCTTTTCGACAAATCTGCGAATGAAAAATATAGCGTGATCCATTTAAAAATCGCCGACTCTCCTCTATATCTCTGCAATGGTAATTAATCCTTTACGAGTATCAAATGAAACATAATAACAAAAATTACTGAAAAACATGCTTTGGAATTTTTCGAATATCTCGAGCATAAACCAGGTTATAGCGGAATATTTGAAAAAGTTATTTTTCAGAAATTCCCTGTAACTCGAGGACGAATCAAGATATCTATGATCTGCTTTTTGATATCTAATTATTTCAAAAAAAGCAATCGGGTGTCCTTCAAGATTATAGTTCTTGAGATGGTCTCAGTGAGCATCGAATTTGGGACACCCTGTACTTGTCTGCAAAGTTTCATAAACGTCGTTCTCTTCCTACATAGGGTGATTCACCGCTATGGCCTATTAGACGTTTTGAAAAATAATCACAACTTTGTGCTGAAAATTTGCATGTTGGGGCTTTTGACAATGATAATTTTCAGGCCTCAGCAATTTCCGGTTATACCGGAAACAGCCCACTACTTCCTTATTTCAAATAGCACACCCAGTATATCTTTGCATCGTTGGATAGTTGATTTGACGGCAATTTCAACAGTATGCCCTACCTTGGTCAAAAACTCAAAGGTTTATGAGCTTTTTGGGATTCTTTTCTGCAGGGGAGGTTTTTCCAATTTTTTTTTACCAATTTCAATTGTGCGATTCTGTAGCATTATAACGCTGTTTGCTGTTTGGATCAGAAATGTGTTCACAAAAAATGATCAAGTTGGACAAAACGAATTCATAAAAGCTCAAAATTTTCAAATTGCAGCCTAGATTTTTTATTGTTTCAGCCGATTCACGTATAAACCTCATATGTACCTACAATGGGAACTTTCAGCGTTATCAAGGAAACATTTTAAATATGAGAAAAACAGCCATTTTGAACTGCTCGATCAGTCATGACTTCCGGAAACCACAGAAAAACACTAAAATTCTATGTTCCGCCAAATAATTTTGACATTTCATGAGTTGAATCCATAGACATGGAGTCATGGACTGAACATTTCCGTTGCATCTGTGCATGAAATACGGTAAAAAAAGTGACAAGGAGAAACTGAACATCAGGTCAGCTAGTTGTTCTTTTCTAGAATTTCACACTCACGTCTATATCAACAGAAAAAAGGCGGGTATAGATCTGATGATCATTTCTCTCTTTCTATAAAACAGCCAATAGGGAATACTCCTTCTGGCGAAAATGATGTATTTTTTATGAAATATCTCTAAAACGTCACATTTTGAAATAACCATTTCAACCGTTTCCCAAAAAAAGTTATTTTAAGTACTTAAAAATGAGAAATAAAAATGGGTATTCAAAATTTAAAGCGTTTCGTTTCTATTGCACAAATTGGCACCATCGATTGAAACATGCGTTGATAATAAAGGACAATAAATACACTATCTTGATGAGATAGACAAAGATGGATGGTTATGAAGTCTGCGACGAACGAGGAAGGTCGTAAAATTTTACGGGAGATTTTTATGGCCGGTTGCTGTTGAGGCGCGCCAGTAAGTACGCGCCTTTTATGATGGCTGAAAATCAACATCTGTTATTTTATAAACTAGCCATTGTTCTTTTTATTTTCTAGTAGGCGCTGTTGCCAAATTCTAAACTAGAAACGAAGCGATTTGAATTTTGAAACCTCATATTTGAAGAATGATTTTGAATAGTTTACGCGGTGCATTTGAAAAATTCATGAATGAAACTCATAATTATTCAAACTTGCATATGCTATGATAACCCAGATTGAGGAGAATTCCCCATTACATGCTTTTCATGCTCAGTCCATATACATAGAGACATAAACTGAGCAATACCAGCATGAAAATGGCTATTCTGTTGACATAGACGTGAGTGTGGACCAATAAAAATTCTAAAAAAAAAACTAGGTGACCTGATGTTCAGTTTCTCGTTGTTACTTTTTTGACCCTATTTCATTCACAGATAGCATGTTAAAATTGCCATCAACTCAGCTATCCAACGATGCACGGATATTTCATTTTCGAAAATCCCACATGCAAATATTGGGCACAAAATTGTGGTTAGTTTTCCGTAAACGTCTTATAGAGCATTAGTAAGTAAGTAACCAAGTATTTGTAAGGTGCTTTTTACAAAATACACTTTGTATTCCACTAGTCAGCGGTGAATTACCCTGTATATTCGTACTCAATGCATAAACCCACATTTCATTATCTAGAGAAACAATTCAGAGACAACAACATGTATGAAGTATGAACAATGAGAATGTTGCATTTCGTAAAAAATATCGATTTCGATAGGCTACCACTCGAACCGATAAAAATGAAAAGTCAATTCATTCTTTTGAATTGCTCAATTAATCCTGTATGATCAGTTATTCACTACTACTGTATTAATCCGCTTGGAATTTCTTTTGTTGCCGATATCGTTATCGAATGCACAACGTCGGTAAATTACGATAAGGGTACCTATCTTCTGCTATCGAGAATTAGGTTATGAGAAGAATGCTGGTAAATTTGAATATTTCCCATGAAAATGTTCGTACGGGCCTTTTTGTCGAATTTTATCGAATTTATCGAGTTTGAAGTAAGAAGTAGACGACTCCCCTGATATAAAAAACTCGGTATGTTGTATTTGTCACAAATACACTCTAAAAAACTCTCCTCACAGTCGCAGGTTATTAATATCTTATTTATACTATTTTGATCCGTCCCTAGTGGGTGGTGTGTATCCAACAGACAAAGAAGTTTTTAATTTTAAAACTTTTAATTTTGGGCCTTGAATGTTTCCATAAAAATGGCATGCCCTTAACTTATTTTTCTGTTGGATACAGACCACCCTCTAACTAGGGCATCCAACGGATAAAATGAGTTCAGGACATGCCGTTTCAAAAAATTGAGTTAGAAGACTTGAAAACTCTTCGGGATTTCGTTAAAACAAATCTTATATTTAACTCCAACGGTTTTCAAGAGTTAAAACCATCATAACCATGAAATTTTTTGTGTCAAAAAGGCACACAGGTAAATAATGAAAAACGCGGTATTTTCAAATAAGAATTTCTTGTAGATTCAGAATATGATATGGTATGTATACTCATTTGAATCATTCTCCTACTCCAAAATTTCTAAGAGTTTTATCGAGCACTGTTGATTCAGCTGTATAGATATAATGGTACTTTCATATTAATTCCAATCAATTTTTAATATTAGGCTTGTTCGTAGAGTGGTTTGAAACGGTTGTGAACTGTACAGAGCAAGCGCAAATGGATTTTCGCTACCCTAAAATGGAATTGCGCTTGCTCTGTACAGTTCACAACCGTTTCAAACCACTCTACGAACAAACCTATTGTAATTTTGACATATGTCACTTTCATTCCAGTTTGACAGCATCATTCAATGGTGTTCTAAGGGCGATTCACGAAAATATACAGGTATCCCAAAAGTAAACCGCCGTACGTTAACCAAAATAAAAAAATAACCCTATTTTTCGAAACGAAGCCTTTTTAGCTCATAGTTTAATAAGAAAAAAGGGTTATTTTTCCAATTTGTGTGAAAGGCGCATTATTTCAATAGTTTACCAATTAGGTTTTCATACATTTTTTATACCATGTATGCTTGTACAAAATGAGATAGGTATTCATTAAAAAATTGCAGTTGAGGTTTTTTCTGAACAATGACCACAGCTACTACCATTTTTTTTATACAAGCTTGGGTATAAGTCTGGAATTAAATTTATACTTCTTCAACAAATATCTCAAAATGATAACACTGAAACCCGTCAATTGATTTTACCCTCATTTTCTGGCAATAAAATTGAATGTTCCATGAAAAATATTTCAGCATAAACAAACTGATAGATATAATTTATTTGCAGCCTTGGTGTACAGAAACCGTTTATTTGAAAAACCAAAGGTAGTCTTCTACAAGCAAAATATTATTTTATTCAGAATAGCCCTAAAATGGGGTGTAAAGCTGAAAACTAGAAAATAATGAAATAAAAGAAAATGAGTGGTGCGATACAATCTTCACTTTTGTATTTCTCTACCAATAATTTCCAAGTTATTTTATTTTGAATATCCTTGGGTGATTGATTGTATAAAATTTTGATCGAATTCAATTCTGAATATATTAGAATGAATAACAGAATAACTTGTCTCTAGAAATTTTGACCAATGATCTCACGACAATCGACAAAACTTTCGTTTTTAATGAAAAAGTACAATTTTTAAGCTTTCTGTAAATATTAAACCTCAGCAAACATCATAACTATTGTGATCGGCTTAGATTATATTGAGATCGAAATCTTGTATAAACTTCATTCGTTTTGATTTTTGGACAATGGAGATTATGATACCGAATTCGTTTCCCATCAGTGTACTAATTTCATATTTCATTATTGTCAAAAAGATTAGGTACTGATTTCACTTCACGTGTACTTCCAAGTCGGGATTGTTGATCTAGCTACAAAATCATTATTCATCAACAAAAATATCTTTGCAAACGTAACTTACTATCTTAAAAAACCATTATTCCTCAACTTCATTAATTTGAATTGGATGTTACCTCTGTTGAGTAAAACACGGAGTTTGTAATTCAATTAGGAATATTCAAATAAAACCATTATTTTGTCATATTCTTATCAATATTTATCTGTCTGCTACACCTACACACTTAATATTCTTTCGAACCAATTTTAATCATCTGTTGGTTCTTCATCATGAAGTTAGTTCCCAATTCAGACTTTAGCATTGATGTAACAATACGAAAAAGGAAGAAAAGTTAGTTTCAGTTAGTTGAGTGAATTCTTGTATGTGAACTCTGGATATATTTGCAGTCTAAATTCTATTGGGTAAATTTTTTCTCTTTACGTAGTTTGTTCGATGTTTTGAATTATTTTACCTTGAAATTGAGCAATGCTCAGAAATTTATATTTCTGTTTTGAGGTGTTAGAGTAATGATTCCGATACAAAAATAGAATAAGAAAAAGCCTAATGAATATTCACATTTATCACAAAAATCATAATACATATTTTTATCTCATTAATCCATTTGAATATTTAAATCTTTGAAGTAGGTCAAAATCGGAATTTTGGAATCATTCCCGTTACCGAGAAAAGAACTAACAACTCAGTGTCTGAAATATCTTGCCTTCACCCAAATCGAATAGTTTCTGCGTTATTCAAGCTATTTGTTCAACATTTTGGAATTGAACAAATCGTATAATCGATATGAATTGTGAAAAACATTGATGGTTCCCACTTGAATTATGTAATTGAGTTTTGGTAACTTTTTTGTCGGAATTGACAACCTTGTCGTGAACACCCTGTACAGTAATGATCCAAAACAAAACCGTTGATTATACATTCCTCAAGTATGGCAAATTATTGAAATGGTCTTTGAATGGACTCTCTTATAGGGCCATAAAATTCTGCATGTGCCATTCGAATTGAAAAAGTATGATGCTGTCTCTCTTTTATGAAAACCTCTAGTGGACTTTGCAAATGCTCTGTTTTCATGATTGATTTTCCCTTAAGAAATTCAAAGGGTAGGTACTCAAGAAAGGAAAAAATTGTAAATCTAAAAGTTTTTCACAAGTTATATATGGATTTTGCTCAATTTCAATTCACACGCGGTATAGTATATTATTATGCTGTATTGTTTTTGGTGAATGTTTAAATTTAACTCCTCTGATTAGTTCACAGCGTTTTCACATACTTTTTCATGTCAAGTCATATAAAAAAAATGTTCCTTCTTTCCAGTGAAAATGGCGCGACTTGGCGGCAAGAAATGTCGATTGCTGACCATGTTGTGGATGACCATGGGTTTCTTCCTGGTAGAAATTGTTGTAGGATACATCACAAATTCTATGGCGCTGGTAGCCGACAGTTTTCATATGCTTAGTGATGTAGCAGCACTCATAGTGGCTTTCCTCTCAGTAAAAGTAAGCATATGAACACATGCCCTGGTGTCAGTCGTCCTAATTATTTTTCTTTCCTGTCAGATGTCCCCGAAGAAATGGTCAAAAAACACTTTTGGTTGGGCTCGAGCTGAAGTGTTGGGGGCTTTAGTCAATGCAGTATTCTTAGTAGCATTATGCTTCTCGATAACAGTAGAAGCTTGCAAGAGGTTCATCGAAGTGGAGGCTATACACGACCCAAAGTTACTGGTGGTGGTTGGAGCTTTAGGGTTGCTAGTAAACCTGATTGGTTTACTTTTGTTTCACGGTAAGTTCAAAATTTAATATAGGTAGAAATTTCAAAAAGTGAGTTAGACCGATAACAAAACAAAAATTCGCTCTCGTTGAATTAATGATTGTTATTAATCTGTTGTTGTATAGTTTCTAAAGTCATTTCGAGTTCTTTTTTCATATCACACTGAGGATTCTGTAGAAATATGCTGTGACCTCTCCTTAAGAGAGTGATTCTAACGTCACTAATTAGGTGTTTTTAAAAGAGGTTGAATTGCTGATAAAACTGGTATGCGACAAGAAGTTTTAAAGAACCTCAAGTTCATGTGTCATTATACATATTGGGCGTCATTTTTTATAACAGAACGAAGAACTCGTCAAAATGAACCATTCCAAAACCCTCTACAAATCTTCAAAATGACGTAGATGAAAATTGCGTAATAAGATCTCATGATCAATCGTTAACAGAAAAAGAGACTCAAGATATCAGTGTAAATAAACTGGAGAATACGATCAAAAACTCACTAATAAGATCGGTCTGAAATATTCACAAAAATTATCATCCTTAGTTTGATGTCCACACAAGCTTGCTCAGTTTGAATATAGGTTATAATTATTATTATTATTATTTGAACCGGGGTCGTTGTGGCTCGATTAGTCCTTCGGGAACTGCGACCATGTAGAACTTTTGTTCCTACCCTACTCTTTCATAGGGACCCAAGGAGGCCGTTTATGGTGTTGATAAAATCGATAACATCCTAAGGGGCCTTGGCCGTTACCTCGTGAGTATCCAGAACCGGTTTCCCCATATGAATGGTTCTTAGGCCAGCCAGCTCTGGACATTTGCATACCATATGTTCAGCTGTTTCTGCTTCTGATCCACAGAGCCTACAATTCTCATCTGCTGACTTTCCCATACGGTACAAATAATATTTGTACCGACAGTGCCCCCGTCAGCAGTACCACCATCACCCGAAGCTCAGTTTGTGACAGCTTTGGCAGTTTTCTGGTGTAGGTCGGTGAAATCATCACGAATTTCCTTGACTGAGTAAGTCCAGGAGTGTTTCTCCAGAGGGTTATCCTTTTGTTCAACTCCCATTGTTGGACCGTTGCCTGAGCAGAAAGGCTCAGGTCCATCAGGTGTTAACCTTGATGCTCATTTTGTTCATCGTATTTTTCTTCACACCACAATGCCCTGGTACCCATAGTTGAGTCACTTCATTTTAAGACACCCCTAAGCGCATACGTAAACAACCATATTAGAGAGATATGAAAGCATCTGTAACAACATGCGGTAATAACGTCAAACGCGATTAACGTTACGACGCATGCGTATTTCCATTTTTAGAATAACGGGCGGTATTAACGTTACCGCATCCCGTAATTTACGGGTGGATAACGTAGCACGTTATCGTAATTAACGTTGTTTTCTTGCCTTGCGCATTTCTATTTTTCCATTTGTTTTGACATAAATAGGTTATGTTTTGAAACATGGACCTCTTAATTGACATTGAATCGAATTTTTTTTAAGAGAATAGTAGCAAAAGAGACGAAATGAGTTCCTCAAGAATAATCTAATAACCAAAGGTAAAAGTGTATATCTTCAATTGATGGGTCACATGAAAGGAAGAGTCGAATTAAAATAGAAATTTCCATCCTAGTGTTCAATTCTGAGTACCTATTTCAATCCCATATTGATGATTATGAACTTTGTAACTTGTTTTCAATAGGAAATAAAAGGGTTCAATTCGAGCTTTTTTTTATTAAGACTCATAAAAGTGGAAACATCTAGATTGGACATTGGCTTATGGCTTGATTGCAGTAAAGCAGTACACAAATAATCCTACGTTATTTCTACATATCCTTCAGATGATATTCCAATTTTTTCTTGGTAACTATAGTGGCCACTTATTGGTCCATGTCCATAAATTTTGAAATTATGAAAGCATCACTGTGAAGAGGTATTTTTCAATACAGCTTAATCCAACTCCACATATCCTGCATATCCTGTAGATATGCTTCCATATAAACGCACATAATCCACAAAAACAGCATAAAATCAACCCAACAAGCATTAGAAACCTATATCGACAACAAATTTTGACATGTACCCATCATCTGACATCTGTTGCTTACGCTAATATCGTAAATTCGTATCTTCCATACGACTAAAATCTGAGCCAGACAGCGCAAGACGTTATTCCATTACCGCATAACGTTATTAGCGTACGTCGGCGTTACGCTTCTTCCATATCTCTCTAGTCTCGGTCTGTAAAATAGAGGGTTCACTTTCCAGGGCTTTAGAGATCCTCAATTTAGGTCGATATACTCCTATGCCGGTGCCCCTTTCTGATTTTGATCCATTAGTAAACCACGTGGATGACTTTTTGTCCAGACTACAGACTATTTACGAAACTTATTGCACTAGGACGGTCAGCTATGACCATTTCAAAGGGCGTTTCGAAATCGAAGATGATTGGCATAACATCCGATGGTTTTGCCAAGAGGTTTGAGTCCAGTTGATTCAATATCCTCTCCAACCCAGTTTCCGGGTAGGAGATTCCCGAAGGGGTATCCTTATTGCTTTCAGGAAGCTGCATTTCCTCACATGTAGCTGTAGGCAAATCAAGTATGGCCTCTAGCGCTGCGGTAGGAGTTATGTGCATAGCTCCACCAGTCACACCAACACAGGCCAGCCTTTGCAGTTTCTGCAACCGGTTGCGTGTAGCCTCCTCTTCGGATTTTGTCCGCCGTGCTAAAGACGCATTTATGACAATAGGGTGTACTACCGCTGTGCATAGCCACAGTACCATTTTCGGTTTCATGCTCCATGTCTTTCCATAGAGTCTTTTGCAAAACCACATGGCATCCGTGGCTCTGGAAAGAGTCCTATCTATATGTTTCCTCCAGTTAAGTTGGCTGTCCAGAATATCACCTAGATATTGCTCCTGCGTAAATTCTTGCACTAAATTGTCAGGAGCAAATTAACTATAAAAAATTGTGACAATGAACTGAAAATAAATAACGTTGAAATTATAATTTTAGGTTGTAACGTTTCTTTTTTTATTGAACGGAATCAGTGTTGTCTTCGAGGGACATTTTGTGCATATGAGGAGACCGTCCAGTGTTATGAAAATGATTTACTCCATTTATAGAGAATGTGACTCTAGTATTTGATTACGATATCTGACCAAATTTTTGTATTCCACAGAACATGGCGGCTCTCATGGGCACTCGCACGGTCGCCTGTCACACAGCCGTAACCGCCTCACGCAGTTGGCGGTGACGGACGACAACGAGAACGACGAGACTTACCCCAGTCCCCCGCCGCCACCACCGCCACCGACGGTCAAGCAGAACTCGCACGGTCACGCCCACTCTCATTCATCCGGCCAGATGAACATGAGAGGGGTCTTTCTACATGTTCTGTCGGACGCTTTAGGCTCAGTTATTGTGATAATATCGGCTGTTGTTTTCTGGTAAGTGATCTCAAAATCTTTCACTTGGTGTATTGATGTTATTTGAAGACCTAATTCGAGCTTTTCTTCCGCTTATTTTATTCGGTCTACCCATTGTTTTTGTGGTAGTTGGACATTTAGAGAGAATCAGAGCGGTATTTTGGCATCCGGCCAAAACCTTGTGGATCACCCTGTATATCATAAGGCAAATATATTTCTCATCTCATATATACGACCATAGATTAAATAGATGGATCATAAGCTATTTTCCAGACTGTTCATTTTTCAAATTATGCCCACTCCCTGCAACCACCAATGAAATGAATTTTCGCTTGTTTTCCCCTCCAGATCGCTTCTAAAATTTCTAAGACGGCGTGTGTATTTGTAATTGTCAAAATATTATTTCAATCATTCACGTCGTAATATTTTGGAAAATAAGCAGCGATGTGGCGTAAAAACGTGTGTTTAAAATAAAAGTGCAATTTATATACGAAAGAGGAAAGCGATTTATTTATTCTGGTAAGTTTTTGATATTTTATTCTTGTTTGAGTTCACGACTTTATGGAATCAGGGGAGGGAGTTAGGGCACGCCAGGGTCGAATTAAGTTTGAATCCCATCTAATGAAGGGATTGAAATGTTGAGTTTATACAATCGAATAATTGATTTCAATTTTAGATTTCCCAGAAATGAAACCAGACGACAGCAGTGGAGAGTTGCACTGGGTCTTGAAAACAATTTACACTTCTCTTGTAATTTATACTCCAGACTTCAGTATAATGAGAGTAATCGACTTTTACCGTGAATTTGAAAAAAGATGCCATCCCGAGTGAGGTAAGATAGGTAGTTTACCACTTATTTAACTCGCTTTATTGTCTGATTATCACTTTCTTTGGAATTTTGCAAGTGATTTCTGACTACTTCTGAACTTGAAATTTATAGTAGATTTTTTCTTATTATATAATGCTTTTTAGTATGAACATTCTTCCTGGTTTCGAGATGAACAGTATAACGAGATTTTAATTGCTTCAATAATGTTGTAATTATAGCCAATAATGTGCCAAACCTGTTATCAGTACTGGAGTTTTTGAGGAAAATGGAAGGAAAATGGGAACAATATCAAGAAACACGAATGCCAGTTCAGGATTTGCAGAAATGAAAGCTTCTTGTAGTTCAAGAATAAAACAAGTGAGGTACATACCTAACCAGGGAGGTATACAAAATTCCTTATAAATTGCTATGGCAAATAGAACTCGTCTTAGGAATGAAAATCCATAAAAATGAGCTGAGGTCATGTTTGGAAATTTTTGTGAGAATCAAAAAAGTTTCCATTATTTCTAAAATGTATTTCAATGTAAAAATTATGCTACTACTGTAATTATGATTACAATAATGACCATTCAATTAGAGCTCGGATATTCCCATTATTTTTATGATTTATTAAATGAAAATGTATGTTATCAGGATACCTCATATTTCGAAGTAAAACTTCAGTTGAAAAAATTGTTGCAGGAGACAAGCGGAGAACAGAAATTAAAAAACAGCTAATTGACGTCAAAAAACCGATTTAAGATTACGAATGAGTCGTCAGTACTTCAAGAAAAAAGTTGCTGCCCTACAAGCAGTTCCTAATTCATTGGAAAGAAAAATTCAAGATGAAAGCTTGGAAAGCTTTGCTTAAAAGTTACATTATTATTGAGTTAGAGCTCTAGCTTTAGTTTATATGCAATATAACTTAATTCAATTTAAAACTGCCCGTAAAACAAAATATTGATGCTTCATTTAGAATTGAGGGATTCTTTTATGAGTTACTGTATAAAATAAGAAATAATTTCCTATTTCACAATCATTGGTTCATGTTTACATTATTACATTACTGTTTCATTCCGCAAAATCTGTACGGAAGGCTTGAGGATTTCTTCAATGAACAAACTCTTTTAGATTCTCATTATACAAATTCCATAAACTTCAGCTGCTTCCACTTCTATTGATTTGAGAATTAACCATTCTAAAGGGAATTTTTTTCATGAAAGTAATTTTTGGTTTTCAGTTTATGCTTAGTGAATAAAATTTCAAATAATCTGTATGTAGGTTAGGGTCATATTGACTATTTGTGTATGGTAACATTGTATTCAAAATAAATTCTTTTTTACATAAGTTTTGTTTTGGTATTACATATTAGTTCTACATCCCTTTGATTAGTTGTCATAAGAAAAATACTCGAAATCTTTGCATTGAAACATATTTCCATTCGATATAAAATTATTGCTGACTACCTGAAATATTCACAGTGTGACTAGTTCTGAATCCGCCCCTGTCCAGTTCCCCCACCCAAGATATCCAAATTCACATTTATGGCAGAATTTCGTGAACGCGTTTTTGTCAAGATGCTCTATCTCCTGTTTTATTAATCTATGTATACGACTCTAATGTTTGTCCAGTTTATGGTGAAAACCCTGTAGATAATACCGTATCTACGCTCGAAAAAAATATGAAAGACACTATTTCTCGACAAGAAATCATCCCTCAAATTTTTTCTCAGCTATTCACTTACACTTGTTTAGTAATTACCCATTGACTGAAAAAAACATTGTTTGGGAATGGCGTGCTACAAAGCATCGGGTATCTGAATGTATGAAAAATGGATATCGGTCAATTTCAAGTGTTTGTTGATTTTTGTAGACCCTGATTCCCTTGATAAAAAAAGACCCCGGTCAACGCTGGTTACTAATGGTTAGTTATCGGAGTGTTACTGGGAACTAGTATCTAAGAAAGGAACCAAACTCATTGACAGATGGCAAACACGTGCACGCCATATGCCAAATAGATTGGTCTCTTTCTTAGGCACTAGTTCTCAGTTACTCTACATAAACTCAGTATAAGTTGTAGGGGCTCCAAAGTAGATATAGCGATGAAAGCTACAAATGTCATATTAACATAACTTCTGAACCAGGGGACATTTTTGCTACTTTGGAGCTAAAGGGGCTATTTTTCATTGATCGCTAAAGTTTTTTAATTTTTTACAGGTATTTATCGTCTTTACGAATGAGTTTACTAGGCTGCAAACGTAACTGCTTAGGTGTTTTGCTTTTTTATCATTTTTTATTATTTCGCTTCTTTTATTATTTCAATAATATTCCTCAAGCTGTTTTGTGCAGATAGATACAATAGAAGAAAGCATACAATGAATTCTATTATCAAATCCTTATATTTTGATTATATAAACATAAATGGCGAAATAATGAAAAATCATACATGCATAAGTATATAGTTTGAAAGCTTAACGATCACTAACGAATAGCCTCTTTAGCTTCAGGGTAGAAGCAAAAAACTATTCAAATTTGTTTCCTGGTACAAAAGTTATGATAAGATGACATTTGTAGCTCTTATTGCTATGCCTACTTCCGATCCTCTATAACAGAGTAAACAGCTTTGAGGGAGTCTTCCGATCAGGTTTTTTTTTTATTAAGGGCATACAAATTTACAAAAAACAATACTTTCGGCCGGTTTCATGATACCTAAATCCTAAAGTCGCTTCAATTTTAAAGCATCCTTTAACCCTATTAAAAATGACACTAAAGGAAGCTTAAAGTGACTTTAAATCTTTTATGAAACTGGACGTAACATTTGAAATTAACCGGTAACCATTCTTCAACTATCAAGATGCCTGGACCTTGATTTGTCCTGTAAACAAGTTGACCCATCGGTTTGCTTATTTTTATTCGATTCACCCCAAAAGTGGTGAGAATTTCTCAAGAAGAGCCAGTTCGTTTTTGAAAAGAAAGTTTGTGAAATCATGAGCAACGTTGATTTAATACAAATAATACATGTTCGATACACCAGAGGGGTTGGTCAAGTTAACGATCTGTTTCTTGTGATTCAAATTTAGAATTTATTATCAAATTGTAGTCTACTGATTTTTGTCGCGCTTTAGCCAATGTAGATCATTTATTCATTTTATTATGATCAGTCAATTGAACGAAGCAAAAACTCGAAGAAGTTCTACGCAACACTTTATTCAAATGTCTCAATCGAATTCGAACCATAATATTTATGAGTGTATACATTCCAGGTTGACTGACTGGAAATACAAATACTACATAGATCCATCTCTTAGTATAGTTTTAGTTATTTTAATTCTCCACTCTGTTTGGCCCCTGCTGAGAGATTCTGCACTGATTCTTCTCCAGACGGTACCAACGCATATACAAGTTGACGCCATCAAGGGACGCTTGTTGGCTAACGTAGATGGGGTTTTAGCGGTACATGAATTTCATGTATGGCAACTGGCTGGTGATAGGATTATTGCTTCAGCCCATATAACGTAAGTACTGCAGTTCTAACCGAATACAAATTATTAGCTCCAAGTGCTGATTCGCGAGTTTCTTTTCACTATGAACGAAAATAGACCTGTCGCATTCCGGAATATCCTCGAAGATGGGTTCTGGAAGACTCCCCAGCGCTAATTTTCTGCGAATATAAATACGTGACGCACCGAAACAGAGTCAGTCAGAACAGTATAACCTTATACTGTGAACATAAATAACTGTGGAAATAAATAAAGTAATGCAATTGTGTATATATATAATTGAATGGTATCCTTGAGTATTAATTCGAATACTCAAAGGTGGTATTGTATTTTAATAGGGTAAAAAAATTAGTTAAAAAAACTATTCACATTTCAATATCTTTGTCGCGTCTTATCTGATTGCCATTGGTCTTTTATTATAAACCTCATGCACCATACGTTGAGCATTCCAATTCTATGTAATTATGATATGCCTGTGTTAAAATGCAAGAACGTGGTAAAGTTATCTTTTCTGGTCAAGACATTTTTTAAAGAAACTTGATGTACATTTCAATTAAAGTGTTTCAAAATAATAACTCCTAATTGTGCTTTGTTTATCGATTATAAGGTTTTTATTTCATTTAGATGTCGCAATTTATATGAATACATGAAAATTGCTGAAAAGGTGAAAGAGTTCTTCCACAATGAGGGAATTCATTCTACCACTATCCAACCAGAGTTCCTAGATGTTCCATATCCGAACTCTGAGGATGACCAGCAAGACACCGAAGACTGCGCACTACATTGCCCTAGGATTACAGACAGCGAGAACTCCTGTGTTCTCAACACTTGTTGTGGACCTTCCCGACAGGCAAGTGTAAATATACTATTTTTTTGGTTATGAAGTAATAGTGGGTAAGAATGATCATCATTTCGGCAAGGAAACCAGTAATACCAACATAATTATTTATTAATTTAATTGATTGCAAGGGTTGAGGATAGCCTATAAACCCATAAAAAAAA
The DNA here is from genome assembly GCF_907165205.1 of Coccinella septempunctata. NCBI lineage: Eukaryota > Metazoa > Arthropoda > Insecta > Coleoptera > Coccinellidae > Coccinella > Coccinella septempunctata. The sequence continues at coordinate 24,813,475 of NC_058191.1, read as the reverse complement.
TGCAATACAATTCTGAAAGAAGTAATCACCCAAAGAACGCTTGCTTGATATCCTCTTAAAAACATATCATGTGATTGTTTTTGAAGTAATTTCGATTTCCTAATGATTCTTTTATTTCAAGAAAGAGTTCCGAAAGTCTCTTCAGAATACTGAGAACAATGATGAAGTAAATCAAGTAATTACCGAAAAGGGTAAAGATTTTCAAGTTACAGTTTTTGACTTTATCTCAATCTTTTCCTTTCTTGCTTTATTTCAATTCTATATAAATTTATCAACAATTACTCTTTTGAATAATGTGCATAGTTAAATAACAGAAATTTTTTCGCAAATGGTTTGCGATGAATTTCTGATGATTAATTATTATTGTGGATATTGAGCAACTGAACAGGTGAGAATGCTCTTACTTACCCCAATGGGCTGAAGAAGAAACCTAGACGAATCTCCACTGGTCTGATGGCAGAAGAAGTTGCCCAATATAACTCAGGTTCATTTAATATAGATGATTCCACAATAATATCCATAACAAATGGTGCGACAACTACGGCGATTAATCTGTTTCTTAAAAACCTTTCGGAGCGCCCGACGATGAAATTATTATTATTTTTGGTGATCGAAGAGTTTGTTTTCTGCCCGCAAGGCGTCGCCAGCCATCGGGACAAAAACCGCCTGACTCGAGATAGGCAACCTTACCTTCACGACTGAACAAGTACTCTATCCTTAATTCTAATTGATGGAAATCGAATCTGTTGCTGAATGGAAAAAAGAACACATATCTTTTCATGAAGTGTATTTCAAGCAAATTTCATAACGAACAGTCCAGTCGATCTTGAGTTATAAATGTTGTAACTCACAAAATGGCGATTTTATTTTATACAGGGTGTATTTGAAGGTGAGGCTTTTTTTTAAACAGAAGGTAAACTAATCAAAATGAAGCGTTTCACTAAAAATCACCTCGAAAATCACCTATACAAAACTTTCAAAATGACAAAGTGGAAAAAAAATTTAAAATGATTACTGAAATAGATCCTAATACGACCCTAGACCGTTTGTTAGCTAAATTATCGCAAAGCAGGGGGAAAAAACTTATCTCCTGATTCGACCATGTGGTTTCGTTTAAGATATTAACTCGTTCGATATTTACGTGGTAATGAAAATGGAAACTTAGGATTGCCGAATTGTTGTCATTATTTTTTAGTAACTTACACGATTTTATGAAATGGCTCATTTCGATACCAATTGACAGAAGAGACTTAGGACACAAGTGTAAAAAATAGAATAATACTTCAGAATCTAACCAATAAAATTCGTCTAAATTATTCACGAATTTTTTCACAATGGGCATCACAATTTTCTTGTTCGAACATTCCAACAATCGTCGTAAAAATGGAATGAAAATGGGAAACATCATAGCACTTTTTCATCATAACTTTTTTTGCACCCTAAATTGCACGATACAACAATTGAAGGGTACAGGGACCAAACCATCAATGTCAATTTTTGTCCGAAAATGAGATAGACAAACAATTCTATTCAGAGTGAAGAGTAGTATCTTATGGTATATTAAAACAGGCATGAAACTAGTTCAGTCATACACTAAATCGTCTCGGAAGATTTACCGTACAGGGAAAGAACTAACGATGTCGATCAATACACGGAAAGAAAAATCTAAGTAATTTCATATAATGCACTAATTTGATGTATAATTATATTAATAATAATCATTCCGAGAACAAAAATATTTAATTCGTTATATTTCAAATAATATGAACGGATTTTGAAGTTTTTCTCAGCTGAAAGGAAAATTGACATCGATGGTTGTTTCCCAGTACCCTTCAATTATGATTCTCTCAAAAGTGACCTGATGCATCTAATCCGATGAACTTGGTACTGAACCATTCATTTTCCAGCCATATGTTTATGTTTTGTTTCGTTTTTGCGATGCCGGAGTCACCTTCCACAGTCCCGTACTTGAAATTCAATGAAATTTTGTCGAACTTCTAGGGGTTGTATTATTTCAGCCATCAATTTTTGGTTAAACGACTTATTTTGATGAGTTCTACCTTCTCTCAAAAAAAAAGCCTCATCTTTGAGGACGCCCTGTATATTAAGAGATATTCCCATTCTGATATGCCGCATCACGTTATACTGTTGCGACTGGTTATGCGAAACATATTGAATTCAACAATACATTTCTCAACTACATGTTCTTCAATGTATGAGATTAAATTAAATCTACTTATTTGGTTCAATCTTGAAATTATTTGTCGAAACACATTCCATTTTTCCCTCTCATTTCCTTTCGTTCTTCCCCGATTATTCCAACTCTCATCCATCTATATTAAATGACATTTTGACATGCAGGGCCGGGACACCCCATCGCCGAACGCGACGCCATACATGTGCCGCCAAAGGAGCACCCTGAGCATCCCTGCAAGCCTTCAACAGATGAATGAAATGGAAAAGGGAGTTCTTTTGCAGGAACACGAGAACTCTTCTCAATGCGAATGCGACCGATCGCAAAATCCGTGGATGTATGCCGGTCAGTCCCACTCGCAGTCCTGTGACAAAGTGTGTTCATAATCATACCGACGAAAGTGCTAGTGGGTTTGTTGTTCAGTTGTGGAAATGAAGATAACGACAAATTGAGGTATTATCGGACGGAATTTCGTAACGTGTACTCTTCAATTGAAAAATTATAAAATGACTGAATGATTTTATGTGAACATATGTACATTATTGTTTCAGATCGATAAAAACTATACATAAAAAGTAATGAATAAGACTTAAAATAGCAAGAACGCATTGTGGTAGTCTTACAGGAAATTCTTCCATCAATTTCCTTGGCGCTCATGCAATATATTTCATCTGTCGTTATTGGAGCAGTCCATTCTATTAAAGAGGAATGGAGGCAAAGTTACTTCATTAGAATTAAAAGTATGAAATAATCACCAAAAAATAGCGAATTCTTATTGTTTATAACTAATAAACTTATTCTCAAAAAAGTTTTTTGAATTTACCTTCTTTTTATTCACATATAGAAATCTAATTTAATAGCATGATGCTGAATAAATTCCCTGTTGCAGTTTCATTAATTTCTAATGAATCATTTCTTTTGGCAAAACGACTTGACAAGTACGAATACTAATTTCCCAATGATTCCTGAAACATTTTAACTTATTTTGTAAAATTACATATTTAATTTAATAAAAATTAATAGTTATAATTGGCAAAAAATATACATGTTACATCAAAGCAAGACCTTATTTTCACACAGGATTTGCTTGGTTTTTCTTAAACATATTTTGATGAAGATCTTTAGGCGGCTGTCCATGTTTTCATACTCAGATATTTAATCTTTGAAACGGTTTTCATTTTGAAATTCCATAATTACAAACGCAATTCTACCATGATGAAAGTTGAAATTTCAGAGTAATGGGCATATTTTAAGAGGCAAAGTGAAATCTTGCAGACGCCACTTATTTGTTAAATTCTGAAAATTAGAACTAACCAAAGATAAAATGTTTTAGTATTATTTTTCATTTCACCCTCAAATTTGGATATTTCCAAGTATTTAAGGGGCTAAAAAATAAATATGCCTAGGTAATTTTTTTATTTTGCTGTCGATTCTATTAGAACAAATAAGAACTGAGAAATATATGTACAATACATAATCATTTATTACTATGACCGTGCAGTGAATACCAAATAGAATGTATTTCCTTTGATAATTCTATTATATTTGATTATTTTCAAAACAATGTTTGAATACAGCTTAAAATTCAATTGAAAAATAATTATATAAAGTAATTCTAAAAATTATCTTCCATCTAGTCCAGTAAATTAATATTTTACATAGAGAGGGTATCACACAACGAGAAGATTAATTTATGTGGATGAGATTGAGAACTCAAATATTACGGGGTTGAAATATAATTAAACTCCACAGTGATTGTTATTTATTATAAATTCTAATATGTCCTTTGGAATAGAAAAATTAAATAATTGTAACATTTTTTAAACAAAAGCTTATATACAGAATAAAGTGATACCTCAACAAGTTATTGTTATTATTTTCATACAAAAACCCAAATCACAGTTTTTTCATGCAGTTGAAATGTAAAAATCAGATATCATTATAGAAATAAACACATAGTTCGCCCAAGAGGGCTGTGGCCCAACTATCTAAGATTAATTTGTGAAAAAGTCTATATATTCATTATCTCTAGCTGAAACAACTTCAATCTTTGGCACTTGCAACACAGGGTGCTTCCTGTATTGAAATCTACTTACTGTTGAAATCAACTTAAAAGGAAATCTGTTTATTTTTCAGTCTATAACATAAGGTTGAACTACGTCACCTATTCAGATCCCTATATTTTGGCTATGTAAATTTTGAGGAAGACGAAAATTTGATTATAATGTTTCTTCGAATAACAATGAGTGAGCTTATGGGGAATTAGACAGGTGTCCAGCTGCAGCATGTGATGAGATCTAGTGTGCCCTGGACCTCGAGAAGCGTGTGGTAAATCGCAGCGTTTATCGCTGCATCTGGACAAGGTTTGAGAAAAGGACCAATCAAATTGGCAGATGGCGATCACATGCTCAGCATCTGACAATTAGACCGTTTCTTAGGTGTTAATTCTTGGGGACCTGCATAAGCCCAATATTATGAACAAAGAAAATAGCCTGTTTGGGATTATGATTGATATTTTCGGTTATCGAACTAAGAAAAAAAGTTGAGTATTTAACAGGCAGAAGGTCAATTATTTGATGAGTAAACAACACAGCCATAATACTAAACTAACTAAACAGAATTATTTCATATAAGTATATAACATATCTATCAACATAAATGTATTTTACCTATTTGTGATTTAACAATAAAGTGAGTTATGTTTATAGTTTATGGGAGTATTGTCATAACAAAATATCTTTCACAGAAAACAATAAAAAAAGGCAGTTCCTTCAAATTTGTTTGGCAGACTTGATTGACTTGAATGTTTTATGTTGGGCTAGGAAAATTGCAAGTTTATTCATTTTGTGTAACTGCCAACCTTCCGTATTGATTGAACAATGAACTATATTTAAATTCTATTGAGCATTTTATTAAGATGAAGTAATTTGGCCATATAGAGGAGAATGTCCAATCACTTTTTGTATAAAGCATAATCCATAAGTCTTTTCAATCCTCAGTCTTCATATAAATTTCAAAAATTATTGTTAGGAACAGTTACAACAGTTAACTTGTAACACGAAATTTTTGAGAATACCCTAAAAGGACATATTCATGATTCACAGCTTTTTCTACTAAATAAATAATTCAAATGAATCTATACCCCCAAGAAATCAAGAAATTTCTTTTACTACTATAAATGCTCATTTGGCAGTATGACTAGAATCTACAACACTTAATGCAATACTGAGTTGGGCAGTATAGTAAGAAGACATGATTAGGGCCTGTAAAATAATGAGCCAATTAAAAATAAAATCCATTACTTTCCATACCCACTCACTTGTGAATGATTTACCCGGAACCTGAACATATTGATTCCTAATATTAGATCAGAAACCACAAATAAGATCCCACCTAAGCTAGAGCATACTTTGTTCCAGTTCTTAAAATCCTAAAAGCAAGAAATGTATATAAACTGAATTATACAAACCTCCATTTAGGGGAGAATTCAGGATTTTTATCAGGAGTGGAGTCGCTTCAGAAACAACACACTCAGGACCGGTTGCTCAGTAGGGGATTAAAGTTGATCCTAGATTAATCCTGAACTGAGCAACCGGGCCTAAGAATTTTGGAATTTTTTTTTCAATTTAGAAACTAAATATACTCCTCTATATCTCAAACGCGATACGGGGTTTACGGACTCGTTCGCCAGCCAGAACTCAAGACTCACACTTAACGGACATTATTGTCCGTTGTCGGAACTCAGCAAGGTTAGGGTTTGAGCAAGACGGCACTGATTTACGACGGTTCACCCCTAGGTGCGTTCTGTTCCTCCCGAGTTTTCACATCAGCAGAGGTTCGTACTAACTGTGGCGAGTTAGGAAAAATAAAGGAAAGGCAGTTCACCCCTGAATGCGTTCTGCACCTCCCGGGTTTTCACACCAGCAGGGTATCGTACTAACAGTAAGGGTAGAACTCAAAGTGTAGCACAGGATGGGTGAGGGTGGAGGCTGAGGCCCACCATGACTGATTAACAGTACAAAGTTAGCCAGGTCAGCTAGTTCCTAAAAACAAAATCCTAAAAAAAGAAGCAATCGAATAAGTCGATGATGATAAAGTGAAAGAATAGATTAGATTGCCCCTTTCTTAGGTCTTAGAACTAGTCAAGCTACATAAACCCACCATGACTGATTAAACAGTACGAAGTTAGCCAGGTCAGCTAGTATTTGAATGAGATTTGAAGGTTTCGGTAATAGTTTCATCTAGGCTCTACCTTTTCACATACACTTCTCCTGGACAATTTAAAGCCTACATATGAGATTTCTTAATTTGATTGATCCAAATGTTTAAATGAAATGTTCATCAAGTTACATGTGAAGTTTACCAATTTTTGATAAAAACAGTGTTATATTGAGTTTCAAAGTTTGAGACCCAAAATCTGTCCCTGAAACAAAGATTAGAAAGAGTGCTGTTTACCTTGATACTATTAAGTCGAGCCAAAGCTCTCCACATCATAACACCTAGAAGAATAACATACAGTGGAACTCCTATACTCAAAGTTATTCCTTGGATGCCGGGCAGAAGATATAAGATTCCCCCTATATCTAGAGCCAAAACTGCCATACCAACAGTGAGATTCAGAGGCTTGAAACCAAATGCATTTATGTAATTTACATGCCCAATAGCAAAGGATATCATGCCTGGTATAAAAAAATTTGGCCATACTAAAAATGCATCTCCCACACAACAAAAAATTAATCCTGCCAAAATTCGTCTAGAGTACTTGTACCTGAAATCAGAGGTTTTGAAGAAACGACAATTGAAGCTGAGCTTTAAACCCACTCTTCCTTTGAGCTCATTCCATGAAGAAAGACAAAAAACATCAAACTTATTATTGGAAGACACTTCAGAGCTGCGCCGAGTATTGAAGGATTTTCAGAAGATGGAAAGATGAGAAAATATAAAACTAGAGTTTTGAAAAAGGGGAGCAATTTAGGTCCGTTACTGCTCACCTGAAATAAAAAAATTAAGTTTGACGAGCCTTGAAAACATTTTTCATGGGGAATTGCTCAGGAGAACATACCGCAAATTTCACAAAATTCATTTTGATACTCTGAACTTTAGAAAGTCGTCAGAATTATGCGAGAGGGAATTGTGGCAAATTATCGCAGTGTCTAAAAGAATTATCAGTTGGAGATAATTTGAATGTTGTTTGATTGCCCTCATCGGCCTCATCATGAAAAGAGTTGAGAGAATGATAAATCTGTCATGTTAAATGAAAATATAAACAAAATAACAGCTGATCATTCTTGGCCTTGAACTTTCAATATCGAATAGAGATATCTGTTCGGTAATGAGTTTGTCTATGCAGAGATATACATAGAGGTCTCTGTGTGGCTCGGCGGTCCGAGAGCGGACGAATATTCTTTACTCCTGAATATTTTTTCATTTTGCGCCTGATTGAAAGCAGACAGATTTTTTCGAAAAATTTTGGTTGTCGAGATGAAGGAAATGAAACCACTTCAGCCATTTCATCAAAATCGACAAGGGACATATTGTCCAAAGAAAAAGAATTTTCGATGACTTGACATTCAATGACAAGCGTCACAAAATCACCAAGTTCATAGACGAAAGACGAAATATTCCTTCTCTCTCTTTAGGTGAAGTTTGTGAAAGCTAGCCAGTAAGTTCCATTTAAATATTTTAATTTGATTTTATTTTAAGAATCATTTATCATACTTTTCTGTTTTTCGTCATATATGTAAGCTCATATACTGAAAATTATGTTCTACCACATAGTTTTTATTTTGATTAAAGTTTATAGGTTAATGTAAGTTTTTCGAATCTCTACACATTCGTTTATTTTTTCAGTCAAGATGTTGATGCCAAAAAAGGATAAAAGGGCTATCTATGAATACCTCTTCAAAGAAGGAGTTATGGTAGCCAAAAAGGATTTCCAAGCACCAAAACATCCCGAATTGGAAAATATCCCAAACTTACATGTGATCAAGGCACTTCAATCCTTGAAATCCAAAGGATTCGTTAAGGAACAGTTTGCTTGGAGGCATTATTACTGGTATGTATTACTTCAATTTCATAGTCTACACCGTTAATTGGTGAGCTCAGTTAGATTATGTTCATTGCCTCTATATCCTGAGTTATTGTGCTAGGCTTACTAGTTGAAGCCTCTTCAACTACACTATTTTTACCTGATGATATTTGATTGGAAGTGTGTTAAAGCTCTGTGATAATAAACGGTTTTGCAGTTTCATTCAGTCATCTGTGTGGGTGCAGGTGATTCTTCAAAAATGGTTACGCCTATAATAGTATTAGTATGCTTATTTCTGAATCCATCTGAGATTGCATAAAAGTTGGAAGACTTTCAGTGAAATATTAAACATTACACCAAAAAATACACATGATCCTAAATGAAATAACTATAGGGTAGGGACTTGGCATTGTATCATTCTACAATGGGTCAACCTTGAAATATATTTAAAGCCAAATATTATGAGGTAGAAGAACTCCTGAATACAGTCTTCGTTACACTGCATTCAAATATGTGAAAAGAAATGCTGCTATCACTCAATGCCTTTCACAAGGCATTAGTTATAGGAACATCCTCATGGAATAACATACAAACAGTATTTATTTTCTGTTACTAGGGCTGTGGTTTGTATATACACTTTGGTTTCTTCTGGTTAGTAAGTGGGCGATCCGTATATGTTGAATTCCTGACAATTTGGATTCAATATCACCAGAGTAACCGCTCTGGTAACTTTCGGTTACAAAATGTGTATATATGGACCATACGCTATATGTCTGCAGGTGTCAAGAGCTGTTGTAAATTAATGAAGTTGATACATTAATTTTTATTTATGGTCAGTTTCATAAACAAATTTAAACTCCTAGGTTCAATGTTGAACCCTGCTAGAATTTGAACTGTACAATTTGGCCCGAGGGCTGGTTGATGCTGGCTGGTAACTTATTCCCTAACCCCTTCAATGGTTTTTTTCTTGTTGAAAAATATAGAAATTTCAGATTTTAAGGCTTGTTTCCACTGGCCCCTAACCTCAACTGTTATATGATGTATTCATTGCAGTTTAACATTCAAAATCCTGCAAATTTAGAGTTTACTTCTACACCAAAGGAAGCTTCAAAATTAGAGGGTTAAAGTTTGATTATGAAACTGGCGGTCAATTGAGAATAATCATTAATATATGCGAAATTGGAATAATTTTTTTTTATTTGTTAGGTATTTGACAAATCCTGGTATAGATTACTTGAGGACCTTCTTGAACCTACCTCCTGAAATTGTTCCATACACCCTTAAGAGACAAACAAGGACAGAAACTGCTAGAGCAAGACCTAACCCCATTCGATCTGAAAGTTCTAAGCCTGATGATAGGATGGGATACAGACGAATGGAAAGACCAGGTGGTCCTGACAAGAAGGCAGAAGTTGGTGCTGGTTCTGCTGAGATTGAATTTGTGAGTAGAAGATCTTAATGAGTTCAATTATAAACCTTTTTTAATTTTAATGAAACTTCTAATTTTTATATTCTATTTTGCAGAGGCAAGGATTTGGTAGAGGTAGCAGACAATAAGTAATTAAATTTTACAAAATAAAAATTTAAAAAAAAACACAAGTTTTCTTTATTCCTGAAATACTTATGTATTTATTTTTCATGACATTAACCAGAAATTGAAATTCTAATAAGGTTTCTTATTCATAGGATAACAATATAAAAATTCTATGAAACTAAACAATTTACGAGAATAAGTTCAAATTATCCATGTTTGATTTTAATCACAACAGTGTTTGTACAAATACCAATGTCTAAGAGATGTCCTCACTGCTTTCACGTTATCCTTATACGATGAGATAGCGAAGGGTAGTATCGTATATTGTTGTCTTTTTAAAGGTCCAGTACTATCACAGGCAAATGACTCGCCTGCATTGGCGCAGACAGGGTTTTGTCTCTTGGAGGTTGGAGGGATGGCGGGAAACTATAATAATTATAATATGGGTGTTTGATAAAATTTTAAGATTAATCCTATGCTATGTGCATTCATTTCAAGTTAATTTCTCGCGGTACTTGTGGGAACTTGTAGAAAAAAAATGTAAGGCGTCTTTTCGTTCGCGACAAGTTAACAAAAAACGACACTGCGTACTATTTACATCTAGGATATATGGGAGACAGCATATATGAGACCTGGAATTAAGTGAGAAGACGAAGTAACAAATAATAATAATACAAAAATAATGATAACAGAAGTAACATCCTTCTCTATACAACAAGGGAATAAGGGTAACATGAAATTAATCAAATCACCTTCGCAAAGAGTGATCGTTTTAAGAATTATCGATTTAAATTGGGCATCCCTAGTTTTATACTGTGAAGAAGAATCTAACTAGAATACAGATATTCTATGGTAGAATCACAGATTACAGAGTAAGATATAGTTTTCTGTGGTGTATCTTAGTGTTCTGTGGTGGTGTCTGTCTAGTGTCAGCTATGTGTCAGTCCATAGAGAAAGTCTCTGTGTCTCTGTGTCAGTCCAAAGAGGTTAATCTCATAAAGTAAGTCAAGGGTCAAGGTAAGTCATGGGTCTGTTCTGTGGTTAATCTTTGGTCAGTCAAAGTCAACTGGTGTTCATGAAATTTTTATATAAAAATATTGTGTATAAACAAACCAATTCTTCACTCAGAAAAAAATAATGGCTTCTTCTGATGCTATACAAGTGTGCTCCTTGCCTCTTCCTCCTATGCAATATGTGAACCAATATACTGATGAAATGATTCGAAGAGGTAGGGCTCCCAGACCTCCACCACCAATTCAGGAGACCTATCATATGTTTGGTAATGCATTTAACACCGAAGATAGCATAATCAGGCCTTTAGAAAGTCAAGTGAGTCAGTTTTTTTCTGTGGTATACATTTACAGAAATGTTAAACCATATTATCTTTCAGGGAATCAAAAGATTATATCCTTTACACTTTGATCGCAAGAGGGAATTGAAGAAGTTGAACTTATCTCTTCTGGCAAATTTCTTGGATTTGCTAGATCTTCTTGTGAATTGTCCGGATTCTCCAAAGAGAGCTGAGAAAGTGGAGGATCTAAGTTTGCTATTCATTCACATTCATCATTTATTGAATGAATTTCGACCACACCAAGCTAGGGAAACTTTGAGGGTTATGATGGAGCTTCAAAAAAGACAAAGGATTGAAACTGCAAGCAGGTTTCAAAGACATTTAGACAAGGTAAGATAAGATTAGAGATACCCAGAGGGTTAATCTGCAGTTTAACTATTTGGCATTATGTCCAGTGAGTTTATAATTTGATCAACATAACTCCAAAAACTAACTAGTGAACTGGTTGTACAGTTCAAATTTGAGCCGAGATCAATATTGAGCCTAGTTCTAGACAAAATTTTACTGAATTGTCAATGTTGAGCTGGGTGCAAACTCAAACTCTGCTTATACTTCGAACTATACAACGGTTAAAGAAAGATTAAAATATTAACTGGAAAAAAAATCTGGAGAAAAATAAAAACTGTGGAACAATACTGCAAATACTGAAAATATTGATTTGATATTTTAAAATAAGGCTTGTAAAAGTGTAGGAAAATGATGAAGATGGAATTTAACTTTTCAAAATTTCAGGTTATGGAAATTTTGCAACATGCTGTACAAAACCTCCCTGAACCTATGGAAATTGATAGTAAGCTTATAATAGAGACTGAGTTACTGATGAATCAAGAGAAGGCAACCAACGAGGAATCAAATGATGATCCTTGTAATGTGTTGGACAGAATAATGTGCAATATCGTGGATAATATGTAGGAATAATTTTATTGATGATGGATGTGTATAAAAAGTATATATTACCCCACTTATCTATGTAAAAGTTGGTATTTTATGTTGTTCATTATATGAACCATATTCTAAGTTCTTCATTGTAAATACTGAAAATAGTGAAAATATATAGTTTTCACTGACATTTGATAAAATGTCCAATAATGTTATTATAATTTTCCCTTTATTTTGAATAGTCAATGTTGCAGCATGTACAATTGAAGTAGTGTAGCAAACCTCTTCACTCAATATTTGAGAACACTACAGGACTACTACAGTTTCTTCAAAAATCAAACTTTTCTCGTGAAACTCTCTGTTATATTATGAATCTTTTAGGTCCGGGTGCTCAGTTCAGGATTAAGCAGAGATTTAAGTTGATCCTACATTAACCAGACAGAATTGAATAGAACTGTCAAAATTAATCTAGGATCAAATTAGATCCCAGCTTAATGAACTGAGCTATCATATTCCATATTATTTTTGCATGTTTGTGCCCAAGTTGTAATATGTAATTTAGATTGTTTCTTAGGTTTTTTTTTAAGTATTGAGAAGTGTTCATCTTTTTATCATGCATAGACATATATCGGGTGAGAGTTTGACTTGTACATATAATGTCAATTGATGAATATATATTTTATTGAAGACAAAAGAAGAAGGAAATACTTTTTTCATTTTCAACCATTAACCATTGCTGAAGGATTTGATCATACAAATCTTTCTTATGTTCTTTTAAAACTCAACCAAAAACACTTTTTGTGAAACGACGTCGAAGTACCAGAAGAATGATTGACAAAAATGTAAAAATTTTATGTGTTTTGCATAAGACCCAATGATCAGAGGATTTCAAATAAATAAATAAATTGATACAAACTTATCTGACATGAAAAAACATTCAATTCGTTAATTTTATTGCATATAAAATAAACACAACTCAATAAAAATCTTTTCGATACACTCTGATTTCAAACTAATTTGGTAGTGTCTTAATAACAAAACAAAAAATGAGTTTACTTTGAAGTTCACACTTATAATTTGTTGAATTGTTTGCTTCTCAATTCCTCCAATTCCTGTTCAAATTACCTCGTCCCCTTCCTCTGAAGTGGCCTCTGCCTCTACCGGAACGATCTGCAGAAAATTATAAATATTAGTTGTCACATATTGAGTGTCTACAAGCTTTTGAGTGATTACAACTTAGTATAATTTAAGAATTGACTCACCATAGGACTGGAAACTACTGTTACTGCTGAACTTTCCACTGGGTGGTTGATATATCCTATTTTCCCCACGAGATGTTTTTATCTGTTTGTTTCCTTTACCTGCCTCTCCATCAAATGTTATAGGTATATGTCTTTTGGTAACTCCAGTCTTCACAACTGATGGCTGAAAAATCACTTTTATGAACTAAAATCTCAAGGAACTTGTCAACATATAAGAGCAAACCATCAAAATTATCACATATAACTTTTTCTGAATCTATAATAATATAATAAAGTTTATTTGACCATAAAAACAAAAAGAACACTTCGAATAATATTGTACAAACAAACTGAAATAAAGAGACAGAGGGAACTCAGAATGTGTAGTAAAATTGGGATAATGATATTTCACACAATAGTAGCAATTCTAAAAATGATACTTCATGGGACAAGTAGGAATTTTTTTTTCTAATCGACGTCACTCAAGGGGTAAATTAAGGGGCATTTATGATCACAAAACTTTAATGCCTGTTTCCAATGACTTACTTTAGACAGGCTTAACGTTACGGTTACATGATACAAATTTCAGTGATTCCTATAAAAATAAGTAAGCCTTAACATGAAGCCTGCCTTAAATGAGTCAGTGCAAACAGGCATAAACTGTATGAAAACATAGCTACTTTCGGTACCATTTGTATCATAATAAATTACAAAGTTTATATTATTGTCAAATAATTTTCAAGACGGCTGCAGAAAAATCATTCAAATCAAAATTATGAGACAACAATAATATAATAGGAGCCTACCTCAGGAGTTATTGCCTTTTTCAAAAATGACAATGTTATAGATACTTTGTAGATTGGCGGACTGTAAAATAGATCTTTGACAAGAGCTCTTATATTTTCTAAGATGGATGGCGCCATTTTCATTTTTTCTACATCTTTACTCTGGAGTGACACACGTGTAGCAATTGTGTGGTTCAATACTTTTTTGCAACCCTAAGAAAAAAATTATCAATTTCAATTAATTAGAAAGTTTATATCAATATTGGTAAATTTTTTTTGAAACAACTGATGAAAGCTAAGGTTTTAAAATTTACTCACCTGAGCACATCTTGAAAAATAGAGCAAACGAGCTCTGAAATCCCTCAGAACTTCAGCATCATGTGTTAAGAAATCTGGACATTGTCTAGCTATTCGGTGGAAAGAGAATAGAAGGCATTCAACAGCAGTAAAATCGACAGATGGCAGCGTTGTCTCATCTGTATCTGGCGGGGGAGGCATGTGCGACTAGAATACAATATTTAGAAAAAATATTTCAATCTTTCAAGATGTTACTTTGTAAGGCGGCAGATCATGTAGACAATGGAGAACCGGACCTTCATTTACTAAGTACAGGATGTTCAAGTTTGATTGAGAAAAAATTAATGAGAGCTCTCGTCTCATAAATTGAATGAGGAATTCAAAATATGTAGATGTTTATTTTCAGAAGAGACGTTGCAATTTTTTCTTTGAAAATGTCTATCCACAAGTTAGTACAGACGATATAGTAGGATAAAAAGATTCCTTCACAAAACTTAAAAAAAATTTTTACAGATAAACTTCAAAGTTTTATTATTTTTGGATTATCTATCTTCTTCTGAATTTTACACCTATCAACCTTTAGAAATGAGAAGGGAATATCAGTTTACTAACCTTCAATAAACTGAAAATATTCACTACATGTGAAGATGGATTATCTAGCTTTCCACAATGAAGGGATACTTCTGCTAATAGCCTCAAAATTTGTAACTTCACATCCTTAGAGTTTTCCAAACTATCTAGAGAACTCCACTGAGGTAGTACATGGTCACAGAGATATATGAAAAACTTGTTGGACTCGCATTTGGGCTGAAAATGTTAACATTAAATGAAGATTCAATAGAAAAAAATCTTTGTTACTATGAAATTGAACTAACCGAAAATAGAGTTATTGCATATTTTGTGCACATAACTAGCTTCTCTATGCTTCCTGTCTCCTGAGGGTCAAACTCTTGATCTAAATCCATTTGTTCAGCAATTGTATCTAAAAGCTGATTGGCTCCTGATAATGTTTTTCCATATTTGGATGAAATTAAGTATGGCATAATAATTACAAATTCTTCAGGATTTGCATACTAGAACATATGAAAAACATTGAAAATTAATTAAAAACCTAAACTACAGATCCCCAACTTACCGTCAATAGTTTCTTTGACTCCTCAATAATGGTATCCTCAATTTCCTCTTTACTGCCATTCACTGGTGTGGTTAATAAAGTTTTGAGAATGAAAGTTATACATTTTTCTCTCACATTTACATCAGTACTATTTTGTATAAATAGGAACAAAGCCTTGATTACTTGCTGTGGAAAATCCTTATATATCAATTTAAGAGAACTTGAAGCTATATTATACTCTTGATCTTCCAGCTGTAAAAGTTGTGCAAGAATATACACAATCTTATTCAAGTGTTCTTGTGAATCCTTACACATGATAGGCAAAGCTTTCATGGCACATATTCGTATCTGAAATATTCATTTATTATTTTTCTCTTGTTTATCTATGTAATATGATATAAACTGACCATGCTATCATCGTCCTCACAAAGATCTAAAATCGCATTCAAAGCTTGAATTTGTAAACTAGGAAAATGTTTGAAAAATTTCGAAAGAATTTGGGTAGATAATTTTTTTTCCTTTTCTCCACCTCGAGCACCTTCGATCGCGTCGGCATAATCCTGAATATGCTAAAATTGAATCAATGTTTTATGATTACATTTCTGAAAGCATCAGTGAAACTAACCTCTGACACATTATTTTTAGCATCTATCAGTATATTATATTTTTCATACAGCTTTCCCAAATCCATTATGGGAATGAAAATTTCAAGAGAATGATTATTATCTTTTCCACACAATTAGTGAGTAATTGATTATTGATATTTCTATATAAATGTTTGCGCTAACTTCTCCATTGATAACACCAACACAGAAATGACAGAAAACAGTTTTTATTTAACCACTGAATATAATCATAAATGATATTCTTCATCTTTATTTCTTCTAGAGGGGCACTTTGGACTTGCCCATTGAACAATCAACCAGCATCCAGAAACCTGATGCATTAAAATCAAAACAAGAAGAACGGCAACCGTAAAAAATAATTCAAGTAGAGGATCAATTTATTGATCTGAGAATACCGCATAAAAATTTTTACTCTATAGAAAGAGACAAAGCTATGACGCTGCCTCAGATCAATAAATTGATGATTTTATTGATCTGAGGACGCTGCCAAGAAGATACAGCTATGCATTTTGCTTAGTGGATTTAATTAACTGCGTATATTATCCTTGTTTATATAACCTATAAACAAGGATATTATCATTCGAATCTAGCTTTTTTTCTTATTTCCGATCTGGCTCTGGGCACGCTCTGTGGTTATTCATCTTTCGTTTGACATTTTTCGCGGCCCCCCATGTGCAGCGGTTCGCTCACAGATAGCGATTTCTCCTATTTCCCAACTAATTTTCACTTCTCACCTCTCCCACTCGATGCTTACTAAATAAGTATATAATGTAGATAAGATGGCAAAAAGAAAGAAAGGTTATATGAGGTGTAATTATGCCCTTTAATCAGCAGGGCGTCTTCAGGTGATCAAAAATTAATACTCATCGTTCGCAACGCAACATGCAAATTTTCAGGAGAAAATTGTGATTAGTTTTCCATAAACGTCTAATGGGCCATCAGGGTGAATCACCCTGTATTATCCCTGATCCTGTATTATCCCTGACACAAAATCATAAAGTTTCCAGAACTAGAGTTATGTTTTTTGTCCACACGTGGGATTTGGTGGAATTCTAATTCTAGGAAATGCTGTTATTTATTCTTTGATTTTACTTACTCATATCTGCTTGAAGAAGTAATAGACATCCGTTAATAACACAATGTTTAGAAAACCAACCTGATGAGGTTTTCTAGTATAACTTTCGAAGATGTTTTCGAAAAAGAAATACATATGAACCAATTATGAAGTATGTAGTTATTTGTGCAACGTGCAATCAGTTGGGAAAAGCATTATTTTTCGTGATGAGCGAAAATACGGAAAATATTGTTTTCCAACGTGTATCACACAATTTTTTTTTTCTAATTTTGAATAGGGTGTGGCTATGAATTCAAACTAAGAATACCAAAAACGTCTATACAAGCTTCCCTCGGAGATTCTTTCAGAATCGTCTAGTGACGGAAATTATTCAATTTTCACTCCATTGATATACATAGCAAGTATCGCGTTTCATCATCAGTTGCGAAATACTTTACTTTTCGCAACTGGTTACGAAAAAATAATTCAAAAGACCGCATTTCGAACAAATTACTTAAATCATGAATTCGTCCGATTTCTATAGTCTAATGACAAGTGTGCCATGCAAAGTGAAAATTGAATTCCTTAGAATAAATAATGTAGTTTTAGTTTTTCATGGCAATCACGAAATTTCTGTAAGGGATGTAGAAATATAGATTTTGGAGCTTGAAAGAGAAATCATGATATTCTGAGTATTGCCCTGAAAATATTGATAGTTCATGAGCGGTTTGAAAGAGCTTTCTGAAGTGAACAAACCCATGAAATTTGATCGAAATTGGACCTTGCAGTCCAGAGTTATGGCTATCGCAAATTTAGACCAATGTTCATGAATTACCCCGTATCTCCGAAACTAATAGCCTTAGGATACGAAAAAATCAAGTTTTCTGAAAGGCCTTTATGACCTGAATTCACCATTAGGCTATGGCCAACGACTCATGAAACACCCTGTATAAAGCACAGTAAACAAAATGACCGAAAAAACGGAATACGTTCTTTCGATCATTTCATTTGGGCGAATTTGACTTGCATTTTAAACCGCAACCTTCTGATTCTCAATAGAAAAAGTGACCACCAAGCAAAACCCTTCATCTTTTTTCAAAAACACAATAGAAATGGATCCAGCGCCTCGAACATGAAGATTTTCACAATGTATATGTCGTAGTCTTATTGTAAAATCAGTCATATTATAATACGCCTAGGCTTTTTCAATACGACTAGGCATATTGCAATATCACAGCAATAATCCAGGATCTCACAGTTTGACTGACTATATTTGAGGCGTATTATAATACGCCTGCTGCTCATTAGGCTTATTATTGTCAAAATTCAAAAACGCGCGAATACTTTGGATTCTGATTGATTATACTCGTCGTATGGTAAAAGGACTGACGGCTTGTCATGCTAATTGTGCAATTTATGCAAAAATGAAGAAATAGTGATAATGACCAAAAAAAGAGTAGTAATAGTGTAATATAATGGACCAAAATAGACTGCAGAAAAAATGCTGAACTCAGAATTTCATAAGAAATTGAAACTTCTTGAGATAGGTCAAACCGTAGCAATAGATGTTCCTAGATAGAGGACCTCTGGATTCCAAAAATATCTTAGGAACCATAGTTAAAATCTCCAAAGATGTTCACCAAATTGGTACCATCCATGGACTGTTAAACCGATGGTTTCGAGAGATGAGATTGCCACAGTAATGAAGTGATTAATATTCCAGATAATAGGGTAATTTTCTCAAGGAAAGCTTTAAGATTATTTCCAAAATTCGAAGGACAGGGACTCAAAGAGTGTTCTCGCAAACCAAATCAAATCCCATATGAAATATACAAGCAAATGTGATAAGGGTGGACCATATTGTAATAAATAATCAAAACCTATCATTATTTATTTTTTTGTCCTATAAGGGATCTCTATGATTTGCCTGGTACACTGCCATTTATACAGTCAAATTCTAAAAACATCACGTACAATAACAATAAGACTGAGAAGCGTCAGACGTATTATAACACGTCTTAATCAGTCATATTGTCCGATTTTCATTTACTTTGTTAGTTTTACAATTCGCCTAGTCGTATTGAAAAAGCCTAGGCGTATTATAATAAGACTGATATTATGATAAGCCTTCGACATATACAACAGGGACAGTTTCATTCGCATGTGTAGATTAGCTTTCTCCACAATCAATGAGGTTGACGAGATTCCTTAATTATACATATTAAACATGGCGCCAAAATAAGCAATCGACACTGTTTTTGAAGACATGTGATAGCGGTTGTTTTTGTTATTCTGAGCCTTCGGTGAATCACAAGGATATAACCACATAATCTTTTTCCACTTATATATATTCGGAAATAATTTGAGTTCGAAGTAAATATATTAAAATATGTATCTACATAATGAAAACACAACCTTTGAATGGAAAAATGTCCATGTTCTCAAATGAATTGCTCTGCAAAATACTAATAAATAAACGTACTATCAACTTCGCCCAAATTTTCCGAGTGATCAATACAATCATAAAGACTAAATATATAAGATTATTTGGTTTACCCAGAACACACGAGAGATGATCTTGAGATTTAAAAAACAACTGGGGTATCGGTTCTGGAGATACAAAGGATTGCAACTATTCCAAATATACTGCTCAAAAATTGCAGTGGATATTCGAGTGAAAACTTTCTTTTTGCACATAAATCAAATTTTCAGTATTGTTGAGGAGGTGGACAAAATTCGTTTTCTACTGACGGGATCTCAAGAACAATAGCAGCAGAAGAAAACGGATGGCACATTCTGTAGCTCTTTTTCCCTGAATAATCCAAATCTAAAAACAGATTCTCTGCCTATTATCTCTAGATTTTGAGGTATGGACCAAAATTGAGATATTGTCATTTTCAATAAAGCTGAATTACTCGCTTGTTTCAACTCGTACTCGAAAATCATTAGGACATTCTATAGGCATTTTTTTATGAGTAATTCAAATATGATTTTCAAGATATGACCGGGATTTCTGAATTCTTAAATCTAAACTATACGGTAGATTCGGGTGACTTGGGACTGTCCTGTAACTTGGGACAATTACCCCCCTTGCAGATTTCTTTGTTTCTTACCATTTATGAGTGAAAAGACAAACTTGTAAGATTGTGTAGCGTCTTTTCGGTTAGTTTAACAATTAATTCCTGTTGAGTTTGCCGTGACCAGAGCATTTGAATTGACAGGAAAAATTAACGAATTCAGGAGAGTAAAAGCGCGTTTTTTATGGCCCTTATGCTTTCTAGTGCCTTTATATGTGTTTCACTTTGTGCATGTGTAATTTCATTTTCTGAATACGTGGGATATTAATATGTCATGAAACAAGGTTGTTTACAAATCAAACGACAACACGGATGTCATTCATTTATTTTGTTGTTTCATAGGGTGACTTGGGATAACGCCGAATAGATACAAGCGGCGCATTGGCAGCAGGAAATATGCCGATTTTTCGCAGAATATTATTATTTACGTTATTTCCACAAAGAAATCGCCGACGAATGAAGGAAATCAAAGTTCCCTTTTTTTTAGTTTTTTTACATTTTAGTTGTAATATATTTACTTCCGCTGTAATAGGGGTTTATCAGTTAATTTCCTTACCGAATTTCAAATATATAATCACTAATTCGAATTTTTTCCAAACTATACTCCGTCCCAATAAGTACCTATTTCATTTGGGAGTTAAGAAATCAATGGATTTCAACTTGTGTCCCAAGACTCCCAACTCGGTGGGTGACTTGGGACAAATATATTTTATTTTTTTTAAATTTATATCCGAATTCTGAAGCATGATATATATCCTAATCAATAGTCTGAGTCATTAAGCATATTTGAACCTCTTTCTCACATGAAAATAGGTCACCGTTTTTGAAATATGAGGAGTTGAATTTCAAAATCGTCCCGAATCTACGGTAGTTGAAAGTTCCTCCATCATGCTGCAAATTTTTCTGATTTCAAAAATGTGTGTTCAACACAAAAAGAATGCTAATTTTTCACTAGTGGTTACCGTTTGTCAAAACCATTAGATTTTTTCCAGTTGAAATAAACTTAATAGTTCCTCTATCGTTTACAAGACTTGCAAGTAATGAACAAAAATAATGCGAATCAACAGTTTCGCACAAATTGACAAAATTCATTAACCGAGCAAAATAGGTCAAACCTCTCATTATTCAATTAATATACATAAATAATTTATTAATAATTATCAGTATTTTTATCATCGTAAAGTGGCGCTCAACAGTTCAGACTACATCGATTATTATGTACGTATATTTATTTAATATGAATTGAAATAATTTAGTAATTCTTTTCATTGTAGATAGAAGAACATGAAGAATATAATCTTGAAATGGTGATTATTTCAGAACACACCTCATCTCATCTAAGCACACCTATACCAGGGTAGTTGAGTTGAGATTTAATGAATGAATGTACATCTTTCATATGATAATAGGCGATTTGACTTTTTCAATATTTTATTTATATTATTATTTATTTGATATCAATTTTATATTAATATCGCCCACACTAATAATACTAAAAAAAGAACAACTTTTCATGTACATAATATGTTTGTCAGAGATTATAGGTAGAGTAGAAAGATAGGAAACGAAGCGACTGAAGTGATGCGAGTGCCATCTGTGTTTCAAATGTGATTCTAAAATCCTAAGACTGGTTAAAAGCCATTTGCAGAAACATATGAAATTTGGTAATATTTCAGATGGCCATTTTGATCAAAGAAGTTTTGAATGTTTTGATTTCCGTACCGCCTTTTGATTATCTAGCTCTTTGTATTTGCTGATAATTGAATTTTTTGTCTAATTTCCTGGAGACAACCTCTAAATATCGTCCGAAAATTATTGCATTGTGAAGAACTGTGGATCAAATAAAATGGATTTTCCGAAATTAAGTTTTTTACTTTACTGAGGAAAATTGAAACTGGTAATATGTAACTCGTCGGTCATTCATTGATTTTTATTCTCAGTGCTTCGAAGTGGATAAAATTTTCAGGGCGTAAAGGCCTGCTAACATTACTGACTACACAATGTGCAATGAACATTCTCTGCAAGTGAATTGAGAACTGTTTATCCACGTAAATTGTTTTATGCAGGAATCATCTTTTGCATGAAGGGCCCATTTAGGGGAATGTATGACTTTTATACGTTCATTCGAAGATTCTCAATTGCTACTCCTTCAATATATTCAGAAATGCAAAGGTTTTATTGATGTCGATTTGGGAATCGAGTCATTGTCAAATTGTTGTTAGGAAAGTCAAAGTTTTATGAAACCTGCTGTGAGAGTTTTGTTCATTCATCAATCAATTTCTGTCATAAAGAGACCATACCATGAAGAAAACATAAAAAACTATAGTGACGGGATAACATGCGGGTCTTTTATACTTACCTCCATAGACTAAGATTATTAGTCCATGCTTACCTCTGTAAGGTTTTTTTAATCTTGGTTCTGAAAATTCTGTGAATAATATGTAAGTAACGGAAATGTGTATGCTGTGGGGGTATATTGAATATTGGTGCATATTAATTTCTGATATAAAATGTACAAATTCAACTGAGTTTATTAATTCAAAACAACGTATTGCACAGAAATAACACCTTTGAAGTATAGGAGATCACCATATACTCTATTCGTTGTCCATAATTTCAAATTTTTGTAAATTTTTATAAATTCCAAATGAAAATATAGCACATCCGACATCGTATTTCATTGAAATTAATTGATTCTGAACAATTTTCAAGTGAAAACTAACATCCTGGTCACGAAACAAAACCATACCTTTGTTTTGTCGCTCAGGATGTTTGTTTTCTAGTCTCAACAAAGCCGATATGAAATTTAATATAAGGAATAGAATTCGAATTTCGCGCACCTCAATTACAAAGCAGAAAACTGTTATTTAATCAGTTTTTCTGTATTGACAATATGTTTTCAGCGCCATCTCATTGTCAAATGTGTTTTCACTAGGCCAAAATGTAGTTGGTTTTTAGTACTAGAGTACTAGAGATATGAGGGCGTTTCCGATCTTTCTATTCTATAATCTTTGTGATCAGTCTTCGACCTTGTTTTTGTTGGCCTGTAACGTATTCCCTTATCCCCTCAAACGGTTGTTGACCAATCCAAAAATATGAAAATTTTAGATTTTAAGGCTGGTTTATACTGTTCTTCAACTTCAACTTCCATACGCGAGTTACGGACCAGCATATACAGGGTGTTTTCAAAGGTGAGGCTTTTTTTTGACACAAGGTAATAAGTCATTTGCAAAAAATTGTCTCTTAAAAATATCCAAGATGGCTGAGATACAACCCCAATAAGTTCGACAAAATTTCATTGAATTTCAAGTACGGGACTGTCGAAGGTGACTCCGGCATCGCAAAAACCAAACAAAACATAAACATATGACTGGACAATGAATGGTTCAGTACCAAGTTCATCGGATTAGATGCATCAGGTCACTTTTGAGAGAATCATAATTGCTGTATCGTGCAATTTAGGGTGTAAAAAAATGTAGAACATCGAGGCAGCTTCTTGAAAGTGCTTTTGTTAGTTATGTTGAAAAAGTGCTATGATGTTTTACCATTTCATCCAACGGGGGGTGGTAAAGGGGGTAATTACCCTCCCCCCAGAGCCCATAACGAATTCGATTTTTTATATGAAGAAACTAGAAAAAAACAAAATTATAATGAAATGAAAAAGAGAGATTCCTTGTACAATTTTAATAAAAAAATATGGGACTGGAAATGCTACCTAGAGATACCTACAGGGTGTTATTTGAATTCTTAAATTGAAATTTTAATTGTTCTTTCAATTACTACCCCCCGCAGAAAATCAGTCTAGGACCGCCCTTGGTTTTTTCCCACTGCTTTGCATTTCGAAAGTTTTGTATAGGTGATTTTTGGTGAAACGCTTCATTTTGACCAGTTCTACCTTCAGTTGAAAAAAGCCTCACCTTTAAATACACCCTGTATAATACTATACTTAAAATTCAACTCTTCAATATTTTTCGACTGGCCAAAAACCGTTTAAGGGAATAAGTTACCGGCCAGCATAAAGCAACTGGTTTATTCTGAAATCATTCACACAGGTAAATTTTTCTCGGATATGCACAATGTTGGGAGTATTATTCGAAAAAAAATCATGTCTATAACTGGAAAGAAACAAAGTTACGGACCATGTAAACACCCCTAGGCCACCCTGTATAACTAACGAGATAATCAATGAAGAAAGCTAGAGAGGGCTTGCTGAAACATTGGATAATCCATAATTTAATCAAGAACAATGGAAAAGTCCAACTCTCACCGACTCTATCAATTCAAAATTGAAAAATTTCGTCTACGTATGATGTGAAAAGATGGAGCTATTTAGATTGTACCATCATATCAGAACCTTTTCCTTGTTTACGTCCTGAACAAGGATGCATTCCTCCTAAAAAATAAACTAATGATGCGGTAGTGAATTCTTACGCAAATTTCGTTCTCTGCACCGATCATCTAACAATAATCATCTAGGATGATTCGGAGATGAACAGAACGATCGGAGGACACAGAACGCGATGCAATAATCCAATGTATTGAAGAGACAAAACAACACAGGAGATCATTCCAATTGATAGTTCAAAAACAAATAAATCACCACACATCTAGGTGATGGGGTCATGGAGTTATCGACAGGGACGAGTTTATATATATTCAGGGGTTCAATCACCATCACGTAGTTATATGTTTGTTGATACTCGAAGTGAATAATATGGGACTCATATCGCTGACTATTTCGGAAGTTAATAGTTTGGTTAGCGAACATTTCATCAAGATATTCGGCAATGTGGTGGAGCACTGCCCTGCTGCAGCCATAGGGATTTTGAAGTACAGACCTTTCAATTCCACCATGGACATCTACAAGGCTATCGTCAGCTACATCGATGGGCTGAGCATAAATGGTAAGCATATTTTTTTTTTATTATTCGAATTTTCTATCCAGATCATCGAAAATCTACAAAAATAACGAAATCAATGAACATTCCCAAAAAGCTCCAAGGAGTGCGACAAATTTAACAGAAGTAGAATTGATTGAAGAATTTTTTCAATCTTTGTGATCAATATACAATATCTCGAAAGGTTTTTTGGAATCTGATTTGGACAATCATCAGTCAACCAAATTTGGATGCGTTAGTTTGGAGTTGAAATATAAGCGTTTCAAAAAATTCGTCGAGAGATTGATACTCTGTGATAACATCTATTATACTCACATTATTTTTCGTATTTGATACAAACTATCAATTTAACACGGTGAGAAAATATATTTCCCAGAGAGATTAGACTCATTTGAATCTTTACATGATTTGGCATGAACGAAGAAAAAAGAAAGAAAAAATCAGTTTAATGAACGGTGGTAGAGATTTCCTCCGGTTATTGACCATTTATTTACAATGTGATACACCTTCTATATTGAACAAACATATATCAACTTTGTCTCCGATTCCAGCTGATCTCCGACCTCCAAGAATTTTCAGTGATTATCGCTAGATTTTTTGTTATTGATAAATGTTTGTATTGTCTCAGTGCACGTTTTAAACAAATGATGCGATATTATGTCCTCGATCTAAAAGTTATCATCATCATAAACAATGATGTTATGCTGCAATCAACTTTCCCTAATTAGAGATGCAAAAAGTTTATTAATAGGATTGAATTAATTAAAAGTAATCGTCAATTTTTACATTATCACTCTCGTTATAGCTGAATAAGTGTTTGCTAATTCGATTAACTGTATGGGTCCTGTATTCCCAAGTCACGTCAAAACAATTTGAACGCTTCCGCTCAAAAACTCATTAATTGATGTGCATTATGACGTGGTACCACTTGACGTCAGAGTAATCTATATGCACCTTTAGTGCATACAAACAATTCTTATCAATTTTAATTAAGATTCAACGTAACTGCAGTTTCATGATTTACGTGACCTCGTCTTCAGGCATTAAGAGAATATCAGATACAAAAAACAGAAATAGTAAACTATAAAAATCTAGAAAACATAAAAAAAGCACATAAAAAAAGGTGAAAAAAAAGATGGATGAGGAAAAAAGAAAAAAAAAACAAAAACAAAAAAAAGAAAAACTTCACCTTTCTTGTGTGTTTTTTTTCAACGCTTTTCAAGTTTTTAAAGTTTACTATTCATTTAAAAGCTTATATTATTGGCTAAACTTAAAACTTATACAATCATTGCCATTTCCCCCTAGGAAGGGGGGAAAGAAAGAAAGAAGATTCTAGATAGTTGACTAATCTCTCAATAATCTTCTCTGAATGTTTGAACATGTGGTCACGGTAAATAACGAAACTACATAAATGAGAAGAATTGGTTGGCAAAAATAGGGCTTATTCTATCATAATATTATCATTTTATCCTGCAGAAAGGAAATGTTTCAGCACCGATACAACATGGATGGTGAAGAGCTGTAAAGAGTTAATAAAAAAAAGATTTGGGAATAGAGTATAATAACGCACTCTGTTTCAAGTGTCATATTGAGAATATATCAGACATTCTAGAGATTTGAACACTGTTATTCTGCTATACAGGGTGTATTTGAAGGTGAGGCTATTTTTCAACAGATGGTAGAACTGGTAAAAATGAAGCGTTCCACCAAAATTCACCTATACAAAACTTTCGAAATGACAAAGTTGAAAAAAATTGAAAATGATTACTGAAATAGATCCTAATCCGACCCTAGACCGTTTGTTAGCTGAAGTGGGAAAAAACTCCTGATTCGACTATGTGGTTTCGTTTAGGATATTGGCTGGTTCGATATTTACGTGAAATATCATGAAAATGGAAATTTAGGATTGCCGAATTGTTCTCATTATTTTTTAGTAACTTACACGATTTTATGAAATGGCTCATTTCGATACCAAGTGACAGAAGAGACTTTGGTCACAAGTGTAAAAAACAGAATAATACTTCAAAATATCACCAATAATATTCAAAATAACTTTCAAAATGACAAAGTTGAAAAAAAAATTGGAAATGATTACTGAAATAGATCCTTATACGACCCTAGACCGTTTTTCAGCTGAGTTATCGAAAATCAGTGTGACAAAATTTATCTCCTGATTCGATCATGTTTTGTTTAGGATATTGGCTTGTTCGATATTCACGTGATAATGAAAAAGGAAACTTAGGATTGCCGAATTGTTCTCATTATTTTTTAGTAATTTACACCATTTTATGAAATGGCACAAGTGTAAAGACTAGAATAATATAATAATCTCAACAATATAATTCGTCTAAATTATTAACGAATTTTTTCACAATGGGCATCACAATCTTCTTGTTCGAACATTTCAACAATCGTCGTAAAAATGGGATGAAATGGGAAAACATCATAGCACTTTTTCAACATATAACTGACATAAGCACTTTCAAAAAACTGACTCTATTTTCTACATTTTTTTTTCACCTCAAAGAGCACGATACAACAATTATGATTCTCTCAAAATTGACCTGATGCATCTAATCCGATGAATTTGGTACTGAACCATTCATTGTCCAGCCATATGTTTATGTTTTGTTTCGTTTTTGCGATACCGGAGTCAGCTTCTACAGTCCCGTACTTGAAATTCAATGAAATTTTGTCGAACTTCTAGGGGTTGTATCTCAGCCATCTTGGATATTTTATATAAACAATTTTTGGTTAAACGACTTATTTTGATGAGTTCTACCTTCTTCCGAAAAAAAAGCCTCACCTTCGACCTGTATATAATAGAATGATCAGACCCAAACTTAAATATTGCTCGACTGTGTGGCATCCTACACCGCTATTGAACAAGTCAACACTACAGTGACTCTAACGAGACAGTGGCGACAATTGTGGTCTCGTTTTTCATCGTTTTAGCAAGAAAAAAAATAAGCACAAATTTGAATTTTGTGGTTAATGAGTGTACTAATTAAATTCGTTTTGTTACAGAGAAACAGAATTTATTATATTTCCACCCTGATTTCGTTTCACAACTGATCAACTTGAGCAGATTGCAACTGGAAAACTCTCCGAAGAAAATGAACCAAACAATCTCCCTTGATATGTTGCCGATATCTGAAAAGAGAAGACTGAACACACTCAATGATAGGTGAGTTCAACTTTCATTATTTTTGTTTTTGAGGTTTGGAAAATCTGTGAGCGAACCGCTGCATTTTAAGGGCCGCGAAAATGCCAAAGCAAAGAAGAATAACCGGAGGGTGTTTAGCAAATACTCCACTCCACTACACTCGGGAGTCAAAAAAACTTCAGAAATTCGAGATTGTTGACGTTCACCAAAAGATTGAAATATTGGTCTGTGAAATTAATCAACGTATTATAATATTGATTTCTATTACAGATACAAAGAAAAATTTGGATTTCCCTTCGTGATATTTGGAAAAAGGAACATCGACCTGATTCTGAACGAGATGGAAAAAAGGATGGAAAACAGCCCGGAGAAAGAAATAGAGCTGGCAATACAAGAGGTGAAGAAAATCAGCAGAGTCAGGATACATGAGCTCATCAAGAACTGAACTCTCTTATATTTGAATGAAAAATTGAATTCCCTTTGTCTTACAGAACTTGAATTTTGTATTTGACTGATGAATTTTCTCAGACCACACAGAACTGATTTTTCTAATATTTAGAAAATAATTTAAGGTTGTATATTTTGTAAATAAATAAATGTTTTTATATATAAATGGAAAACTTATTTTCGTTGAAGGAGATTTTGACCTCTATTTTTGCGTGACTGTTCAAGAGAACAGTCAGTAAAAGAACAAGAGTTCTTTTACTTCTTTTTAATTGAATCGAATGTCTCAAGCGACAGCATTGTATTGTGGGAATCATTCAACTATAGATACATGATTAACTGAAATTTCAAAAGACGAGAATAGTCGAATATGAAAATATGTATTCGGAATAAAGTAATGAATTGAGTGAATGGGACGGAAAGAAAAAGGGGGAACAATCTCAAACTCGCCAAGGGTGTTACGGATTATTTCGCCAGCCAGAACCAAGACACACTTAACGGGCAATGAAGTCTGGGTTCAGCTTCAAAACTACGGGATTGCAGGTCGGGAAAACAAGGCATGGCTTTGGGAGAAGGTTCTCTACTCTATTTTCTGCTCCTAACGCGTTTGCACGCCAGCCAGAAATTGTACTTCCAGCGAAGAAAAACAGAAAAGAATAAGGGGCACAATTGTTCACCACTCTGGTTCCTGCTCCCAACGGGTTTGCACGTCGTACTACCAGCAGTGGTAGAACCAGGTAGGATAGAGGGTTGAAACTGAGGTTTCCAGTAAGAGTACAGAGTGTTGTTTCACCTCTGCACTCGATGTAAGCTATTTGAGCGAAGAAAATTATGGAGTGGCGTAAATCAAATTAAACGCTAACAAATCCTGTCTACAAGCCTATCTCTACACGTACTTCAAAGAAAAGTAAGCTGTAACAAGCACTCAAGGAGAAAAAATATAATCTTGTATAATCATTTACAATGGCCTCGGCATTCGATACAGAATTTAGAACTATGAATACTGCGTAAGCAGATTAATCAGAATCAAAATCGCTGCTAAACACAGAATTAATAAAACTTAGAATGAATACTAAAGACAGCATTAGAATAGCGGGGTGCATCCTATTTTGTACCCACCGGTGGAGTGAGGAAACGGTATGTCTCTCATGTGCCAAAAATCGCTAAAATTCGCGCCTTGACTCTGGATTATCGGTACTATCGAACAAAATCTCGGTTATCTCCAAATTCAGGATACTTCTCACGGAACTACATCGTTTTCCAGAACTGAAAAAGGAATAAAAACGGTCCGCGATGTTTATGGTTTCCAACCATGTCGGAATCCTGAATTGGAAATATGTTAATTAAAACCAAAACGAGATAGTAAATGATCAAATCCCTCTAGAACCAGGGTGAATTTTTATCAAAAAAAAATAATTCATCATAAAATCTTATTTTTCGTATAATTCTTGAGAATTAAGAATGAGATAATGAGAATGAAAGAAAATTATTTTTAGAGAAGCCGATAGGATTGATGAGATATAACGTGAATAACTCGTGAAAAGGGAAGTGGCCATTACAGCATTTGCAGGGTGTCTGGGCTATTTATGAGTGAAGTAGAAGACGGTACCTTTGATGATTTCCGATCATTTGATCGTTTTTCTATTGTTTCTGAATAAACTACATTTTCATTGGGTAGTTTGAATATGTACAGATGACGAAAATATTCGAAATTCGCTTCATATCCTGTATATAGTTTTGTGTTTTATTTTATTCTAAAATAGACAAAATTTTATTCAGGTTGTTTATACAAGCTCTAAAACTTCTCTGACGATCTTATAGCGTTGTCACTTGTCACGTATGCTTCAGCATACTTGAGTGAGCAAAAATTTTAACAGTGAGACTGCAAGGGAACAGAGAACTGCATGTTAAGAGTGGTCTACATCGTTATAGTGGTCTGTTGAAAGAGAGAAAATGAATATCTTACGACAGAAACCATTAATTTATATGGGGTTTTCATTATAATTCAATTCAATCAGTTCGTCACCTCGGAAAGTCAGAATTTTTTTTATTCGTCAAACGGAAAAAAAATAAAAAAATTTTTTCATTGAAGAACAAATATTCATTCATGTTATTAACTTTCCGAGATGCAATTATCTCTTCTATGAATTTCCACATGAAGAAATTTCTCGAAAAGTCCCGCCATTGGCTACAATTCGTATCCTGGTGAAATTGAAAAAAGACGTTCGATAAGTGCTGCCATCTTTTCGACGAAAGTGGAAACTATTGTAATATCCGTAACTTGTACTTATCGTTCAAGTGTTCCGCCTTATAGAAAGTCCCGTGGTATACACTCCTTTTAAGCAGTCGTCAAACAAATATTCAATTAATTATCAAGCAGTAGAATTTCACAATTTTGTTATTATTGAGGTTGAATACACAAAGCTACAATTCGAAAATTGCTGAAATTGAAAATAGTCGTGCTGAAATTGAAAATAGTCGTTCGTAAAGTGCCGCCACCTTTTCGACGTTGCGGCTATTACAAAAGTGGAAACTATTGTAATATTCGCAACTATGTATTACTGAACGTTCAAGTGTTCTGGCAACACATTTTGGTCATCTTTGCCCCCTAACAGATGGCGAGAAAGTCCCGTGGCATTAACCCTCTAACACATTTTGAGATTTAAGCAAATAATAATGAATTGAAGTCAATTTTGTAGCTTTCAGGTACAGTTTTTCTTAGAGTAGCATTATTTTTCAACAAGTAGTATATACAGGGTGACTCAAAACGAAAGGGAAATGCAGAAGAGCAGAAGTTGAAGATATTATACATAATTATGGGATGATTAAGTCAAATCTTCTAGAAAAGTAACCAGTTAAGTCACACCCTGTTTGTGACATACTTTTGATGTGTGATATCCAGAACAGAAAACAGTGGAGGACTATTATTGGAGAGAAGCCAAAAAACGAAAACGAACTCTGTCAACCTAGTATAGGTATTTCCAAATGTCTAAATTGCAATTCTGATCTCTGATGGATGCGGCGAAATTTTGATCGCAAATACGTACCTCAAAAATACGAAGGCGTAGAAGGGCCACATAATATTTTAAGAATATTCTTAACTAAATTCCGAGTTCAAAGTCGGAATTTTGTTGAATTCCGAGTTCAAACTCGGAATTTTATTCAGTTCCGAACTTCTACAGGGTGTTCTACGACGACGTAGATTTGTTCCTGAATTACAGTTTGCTTTTCTACAAATATTCAAATTCATATAATACTAGGTGTTCCCACATTTATGATGAATGAATAATTATGTACACAGGGTGTACATTATTGTAATTATGTACACAGGGTGTACATTATTATTTGAGTTTTTTTCTATGAGAGGTCATAACAATGATATGACAACCTTTCACAGATATGACATGACATGCAAATTTTTTTAGACATAACTGTTTTTTAGGTATATTCCGGATATTTTATGGAAAAATGTCCTTCTCATATGCACTCGTGAGGCTATCTCAATGGACAAGAAATCAGTACACCCCGAGGTAGACCCGGTGTGCTTTGATGTTTCTTATATGAAGAGGTCATTACAACGGTGAGAAAACCTCATATAGGATGCTCTATGACGAATTGGTTTCGAAGTAAATAAAATTCCGGTCGGAATTTAAGGAAAATTATTTTTAAAATATTATGTGGACCTTCTACGCCTTCGTACAAAAAGGGTTGAGAATTATGAAAATAATTTTACCAGAAAAATATCTAATATTCAAGATTTTTTTATTCAGCTTTAGTTCGGTTGTACCGTTGTACGGATTAAACATAATGAGATGCATCCTGAAAAATTCAGTTCGATGTCTTCAGCATAAGTGTAGATTGCAATGCTCGATACTACAAAGAATTAAATTATTTTCTATCAAACTGCTGGATCAATTCGAACTAAATCTTAAAATGTCGTATAGTTTTAAAATGGAGATATGCACTTTGAGAAATTAGAACAAAAATTCATTGATTTTCGCTCAAGTAGCAACCCGTGAAATTACTGAAATTTAGAAACCCTTTATATTGAGCGTGCAGCTCAATCTAGCCAATAAATCAGACAATTTGAATCTTAAATCTCGAGTATATACCTATAATACCTACTCAATTTTGCTTATAGGATCTGTTTTCTTTGAACACTCGTGAAAAACATCAGAGGCTTCAACAGTATATTTTCCCCCATCTTTTATATCCTGGGATGCGGATTCAAATCTGCGATATCTGTCGAACCCCCAATAATTTATATCGTGTTGAGGAACGCATTCGAAACATCCACTGAACATTTGCTTAAATGGATCTGTGGACAATAAAGCCTGCCATCGTAGATGATGCCAATTGTCAGTCCGACCCTCTGAATCATATTTTTAGAGATATGGCCCGCAAATGTTTCCTTTGGGACAGCTCACCCCTCCGATACTGTTGTCAGTTTACTCCGCTTACTTTATTGAAATGATTATTCAAGGGTTGAGGTCTGTGATCACGATATACCAAACAAGACGAGTATGAATTAAGCAATTATTAAATAATCAGTCAACTTATTTTGATGGATCACAATTCGATCGAATAAGTGAATCGAATTGAAGTCGTAGAAATGATAGAATGGTCTTCATTTCTTCATAAATGATTTAACATTGCTGGGGTGTGGAAATATAAAATATTCCCACTTCACAGATTTACATTATGTTTTACCCGTTTGGAACGAAATTTCAATAAAAATTGAATATACGATGATTAAAATTGTATCTCCTGACTGACGTCAAAGCTATCTTCGAAGAAAAATCAGAATCACAATATAAGATGGCGGAAAATTGGTGTGCGAAAGTTTCTGGGATGAGAGTATAGTTCATTCAAGAATGATTGACAGTTGGCTATGGAAAATCGAATTTAAGTTGGTAATAGTAATACAAAGCCCATAAGTTGAGATTTTGTGTTGCAGAATTAAGGTTAATATTGAAAATAAACAATGAACTATTTATTAAATATGAATCTATGCATTGACTGAAGATAATTTGAATCTTTACTGCTGTTTATGTCCTTAATTTAATGGAACAGATTGGAATTATAATTACCTAGATCAATTATCAATGCTGATTAATAAATTTGTTCATCGTTTGTACAGGCTGGGCAAAATTCGTTGTCTACAGAAGGGATCTCGAGAACTATAGCAGCTAGGAGAAAACGAACGACACATTCTCTAGCTCTTTTTTTCATACTATTCCTAATCTGAAAACAGATCCAGCCTAACGTTCATAGATTTTGAGTTATGAACGAAAATTGAGAAATTGCCATTTTCAATGAAGCTGAATAACTCGATTGTTTGAACTCATATTCGAAATCCGTTGGTTCATTCTACAGGCACTTTTTTATGAGGAATTCGAATATGATATTATTAAATTTTTTGATCCAGTCATTTTCGAGATAAGACAGGGATTTCTGATTTTTCAAATTTAAACTATAGTTGAAAGTTCTCTCATCTTGCTGCAATTTTTTTGCTGATTTCAAAAATGCACCATATGTCGCTATTCACATGAATGTTACACGAGAAAAAAATTCAATACTTTTTCCTGCTTTTCCATTTACTGTTGAATTATAAGTAGGCTAGCTTACCATAGCAACCGTTAAATATGCATGGATTGCATATCTAACGATGATTCACAATTCGAACACTACCGTTTACAGAAGTAAGTATCTATTTTTCATCATCATACTTTTGTAAAAATTATAATTATAGGTAACTATCGTATTTTATTTATAATACCGACTCTTTAAGTTTCTTTCATAAATAGAAAAACGATAATTGAATAAATTTTCTTCTTTCAATCAGACGAAAGTCTTTTACTCTATTTTGAAGGATATCTTTCCCAATATCGATATATAAAAGAAATAATTATTCGACAGTCGGTAATTCCTATTATAGAAGGTTGAGTGAACACAGAATTATGTTGAGTTCACGAACCATGCCTTTTCAACAGTCGATATGGTTACACCAGCCTACTCAAAATTCAACAGTGAATCGAAAAGCAGGAAAAAAATGAAATTTTTTTTCTTATGTTATATTCATGTGAATAGCGACATATGATACATTTTTGAAATCAGCAAAAAAATTGCAGCAAGATGAAAGAACTTTAAACTATAGTTTACATTTGAAAAATCAGAAATCCCTGTCGTATCTCGAAAATGACTCTATCAAAAAATTCAATGATATCATATACGAATTCCTCATAAAAAAGTGCCTGTAGAATGTAACAACGGATTTCGAATACGAGTTGAAATCATAGACATTTTAAACACATGGACACGGCGTAGAGAGAGAGGGGGTGCGGCCGAAATAAGATAGAGCTAGTATGGGCAAAACATACGTTTGAACTTTGTATTTATCGAAATTTTCATAATTTTCTCATCAATTTTAGATCAACTTTGAATGTCGTATCCTTTTTCTATTATGAAAGTAATAATGGTGTCCTCGTAGAGTGCAATTAATAGTACGAAATGAGTTGAAAAGACAGATAAAGTGAAATTTCACAGGTATAGTAATTTCGAATGTATTAATCGATTTATTATATCATAGTTGAATTATTCATTTCAAATCAATAAATGTATGTCAATTCTTTTCTCATCTAGCTAAAATAATACTCAAGAAGCACTTGAGATTAGAAGAGAAAATGAGTATGCTGATTGTAATGTCTATTTTTCAACCTTTTGATCAATATTGATCAATGAAATATTTTTTCAGATATTGAACAAGAAATCAGAATATTGTGTTGGCTAAAAATGTGCTCAATTGTTTTTATTCAAATCAATTTATTTACAAACTTTTCATGAACTTATCTGTTGTATTTTCCGAGGAATAGTTGCCAAAAGCAAAAATTGTGCTCTTTAGTTCTAATTGGATCATTAAACGCAATCTAAATGATACTAATATTCGTTCAATTTTTTATATTCGATTATAGGTACTTGTTTCTATCTCTAACGGGCGCAAATATACAAATATAGCTCGGAAATTAATACCATCTTGCCCATACTAGCTCCATCTCATGTTGGCCGCACTCGTGGCTATTGAAACTCACTGAAAGGGCGCGTCCATGTGTTTTATAGGTCTATGGTTGAAATAAGCGAGATATCAGCTTTATTTAAAATGACAATTTCTCAATTTTCTTTTATAACTCAAAATCTATGAACGTTAGGATGGATCTGTTTTCAGTTTTGGATTAGTCAAGAAAAAAGATCTCGAGAATGTGATATCAGTTTTCTTCTAGCTGCTATAGTTCTCGAGATCCCTTCAGTAGACAACGAATTTTGCCCACCCTGTACATTAAAAAGAATATCTGGTATTTTTATATATGTATTTATGTTCTTTTTTTCAGGTCTCGAATTTTCTCATTTTCCCTGTAATTGGGAGTACTTCTGTTGGGTTATAAAGTTATATTATTATGACTTT
Organism: Coccinella septempunctata; assembly: GCF_907165205.1. Lineage (NCBI taxonomy): Eukaryota > Metazoa > Arthropoda > Insecta > Coleoptera > Coccinellidae > Coccinella > Coccinella septempunctata. The sequence continues at coordinate 24,777,328 of NC_058191.1, read as the reverse complement.
AGCCTTACGGCTTTCACACTCCTCTTCGGAGGAACATTCACTTATCCCAGATATCTCTGATATCAAAAGGATTTAGCTCTGTTGGAGCCCTTTCCAGATTTTCGGGCAAGTGGTGGTGGTCGGGTCCGGGTCGCTCCTCGGCTCCTTGCTGTCGGTTGGGGATTCCTGATCCACCCGCACTTCCTGTCGAAGCAGAAGGTGTTCCTCAGCCTCAGCATTCCCCATGTACTTGCGTACAGTTCCCGCCGTTCCCAGCAGTACCGCCTTCTGCATGACTCTTTGGATATTTTCGCCCAACTGAAGTTTCCTTAAGTTCTCTGGTAGTTTCTTTGGTATCAAGCCTGTAGTTGAAATGACAATAGGGATGGTCTTGATCTCTTTTAACTTCCACTGTCTCCTGGTTTGTTCCTCTAGATCAGGGATTCTCAACCTTTTCTTGGCCAGGGACTTCTTTTATATTATTCTTGTTAGCAGGGACCACCTGTACTAAACCCGTTTGGTCTTGACGATTATTTAATTGATTCCATTTTTTTGAAAATTTTTCGATAGTCACCTTTCGAGTGGATTATCTCTCAATAACAATAACCGTAGATGGAAATGTGATACATATTCTGAAAGAGTAACTCTTCTAGTAATAAATCTGACAATTTTATAGAGCTCGATGCAGCCGTTCGTTCCTGAGGATTATTCAATTGATTCCATCTTTTTGGAAATTTTTACGTATGATCACAATTTTTCAGCAAGTTTGTATTGACTGTACTACTGATTCTATTATCCAACGCTATCTATTAAACAGTCTGGTCTGAGAGCAGCGGTCAAAGCTTATATAAAAAACTGTAAATCATTCGCGAACTTCGAATTAAGTTCCATGTTCCAAGTTCGCGGACCATATTTTGGCTTCTGCGGACCACTGGTGGTCCACGGACCACTAGTTGTTAACCACTGCTCTAGATCTCTGTATTTGGAAATTTTTTGGGTGTGCCTATCTATAAGATTGTTATTATTGTTTGGAATCGCTACGTCGATGAATAGTGCTCTGTTCTCATCCTTATTCAGCAATATGAGGTCTGGTCTATTGTGGGTTATTTTCCGGTCTGTTAGAACCGTGCGATCCCAGTAGAGCTTGTGATGATCATTTTCCAATACAGCATCCGGATGGTAATTGTAATGGGAAACCTTTCTCGACGTTAGAAGTTGGCCAATTCTTGGTGGAAGAATCTTGCCAACTGCATCGTGTCTATTTTTGTACTCTGTGCCTGCAAACTTCTGACATCCTCCAGTGATGTGCTGGATAGTTTCAAGTGTCGCACAGCCATAAAGACAGCTATCGTCCGCCACTGAGGCATTCTTGGCGATATATTTCATGTAGTTCCTTGGCGGAATCACCTGATCTTGGATGGCGAGGATAAAGCCCTCATTCACAGGAAACAACCTTCTGGAAGTCAACCAGTAGTTCCACGCAGATATGTCGACGTAATCATCGTCCTTATTTTTCTCTGTAGGGTTGCTAAATCCGTGGTGGTCCACGTATTATTATTATCATGACTTTAGCTTCGCGTATTATCATTATTTTATTCCAGTTATGTGAATGAAACTACAGAAATTATTAAGATCTTTTGTAAGAATATATTAGATACCTACGCTGCCTCAGAACTTTCAAAGCCTACCGGGATGTAAATCATTCTTGAATGGACTATAAAATGATTGGCTTTGCCGAATGAACTACAATTTTCCAGAATTATCCTTGAAAACCACATATTAATAGGAAGTCAATAGCGGGTAAAAATGTTATTAAAATTTGAATGGGGTGTAATTTCATTTAAAACGCCCTTTTCTGTTTTACTTTCCACTTGATCTGTATGTATGCAATGTAATGAAATTCTTCATCGTAATTTTCACCAACTTTAAGAAGTCTGATGAACTAGAAAAAGTGCACACGTTTCAAGAGGCGATAACAATAGGTACCATTTTGTCAGAAGTTTTATCAAACATCTCATCAGAGATCTTCAGAATAAGAGGAAAAAAGACCGGCCCCTCCACCAATTCGCCACCTAAATGTGCAGTGAACTAAATTTTCCTGATAAATCTTATCTCTGTCTCTGTCCTCTAGATATGAAGCACCACACGCTTTTCACTATAATTTGAATTATTTTGTTGATAACTAAATTTCTATTTGATTCTCTTTGCAAATCAATAGTATCATTTCTGCAGAAAAGAGGATACAATTTGTGAGACCAGAATTTGAACTGACTTATTAGCCATGAATAAGCGCTATATAGGTTGTATTTAAAGGTGAGGTGAGGCTTTTTTTTTCAACAGACGGTAGAACTCGTCAAAATGAAGCGTTTCAACAAAAATCACCTACACAAAATTTTCAAAATGACAAAGTTGAAAAAAAAGTGAAAATGATTACTGAAATAGATCCTAATGCGAACCTAGACCGTTTGTTAGCTGAATTATCGCAAAACAGTGGGACAAAACTCATCTCTTGATTCGACCATGTGGTTTCGTTTAGGATATGTTCGATATTTACGTGGTAATGAAAATGGAAACTTAGGATTGCCGAATAATTGTTTTCATTATTTTTTAGTAATTTACACGATTTTATGAAATGGCTCATTTCGATACCAACTGAGAGAAGAGACTTAGGACACAAATGTCATAAAGTAAGCAACACGGGTGTATGACAAGTGTAAAAACTAGAATAATACTTCAAAATCTCACCAATAAAATTCGTCTAAATTATTCACGAATCCTTTCACAATGGGCATCACAATATTCTTATTCGAACATTCCAACAATCATCGTAAAAATGAAACGGGGAAACATCATAGAACGAGTCATAGTACTTTTTCAACATAACTAACATAAGAAAGAAACAGCTACCATTTTCTACATTTTTTTTCACCCTAAATTGCACGATACAAAATTAAAATTTCTCTCAAAAATGACCAGATGCATCTAATCCGATGAACTTGGAACTGAACCATTCATTGTCCATCCATATGTTTATGTTTTGTTTCGTTTTTGCGATGCCGGAGTCACCTTCCACAATCCTGTACCTACTTGAAATTTTGTCAAACTTCTAGGGGTTTTTTGATAGATTTTGATATTTATATAGACAATTTTTGGTTGAATGACTTATTTTGATGAGTTCTACCTTCTGTCAAAAAAAGCCTCACCTTTTAAAACACCCTGTATATCCAAAAAAACTTCAATTATCTCTTCCATTCAGGAGTGATAAAATTTTCTTTCATAAAAAGACATTTTAACTAATAGGTTCCTAGGAAAAATCAGAATAATTCAAAATTGTGGATGAAAGTAGGAAAAAATTTTGGGAAAAATTGAACTTCATATTTTAGATAGGTATTTTTGTTGACAGATGTATGGTGTCCGTCTATTAACGAATGCTTCTAGTCAAACGAGCCCACGCAAAGTATTCTGATCTGCTATTTCAAAAATTGTGAATAGTTACACACTAATTTTCGAGTAGCCTGCTGAAAAATGAAAGTCTGACAGCACCCTGCGGTTGAGATGTACTATCCAAAAATGACAAAGAGCTTACAGTTCACGGAATTAAATTTAATTTAGTTAAAGTGGTAACAGCCATGAAATTTAAGAACCTCACTTTCGAAGAAGGGTAATCCCTTCCCTTTCCTAGAAATAACTGTGAGAACTACTATTTCTTTCTAATTTCTAATTGACTAACTTGAATAACTTTTCTTGTGAAATCAGTATGAGTCTCAACCACTGTTAATAGAATGCTGAAGAGTTTATATGGGGTGGCCTACATAAAAGAGTACAGCAGAATTTATTATTATTATTTACTACTATTATTATTATTTTTCATTGTATTACAAGATTATACAATTCCGACTTTGAAGTCGGAATTTAACAAAATTCCGACTTCAAATTCGGAATTTAATTTAGTTACGAACTTCTATAGGGTGTTCTACGACGACGTAGTTCCTGAAATACAGTTTGCTTTTCTACAAATATTAAAATTCATAATCAGACTGCCACATTTATGATGAATGGATGATTATGTACACAGGGTGTACATTATTATTTGAGTTTTCTTTATGAGAGGTCATAACAATGATATGACAACCTTTTACAGGGAGTTCCATAACGACATGAATCTTTTTTAGGTATATTCTGGATATTTCATGAGAAAACTTCCTCCTCATATGTACTCGTGAGGCTATCTCAGTGGACAAGAAATCAGTACAACCGGTATGTTTTGAAATTTCTTTAGATTTCTCACATGAAGAGGTCATTGCAACGATGAGAAAACCTCATGTAGGCTGCTCTATGACGAATTGGTTCATTTCCAAATACATACTGAGATATTCATTAGAGGATTCAGATTTCACGAAATAAACACGTTGTTCCTTGGTCGTTGACATGTAGGGGTCCCACCCTAGTAGTGAAATAGTTACCAATGTTACCATAAAATAGTATTGAGCTCCTAGGCCCCCCTGCGTTTTTCTCATGAGGAAGTCGAAACTACAGAGTGAGAACCACATAAAGCTCGTTTGAAATTACCTCTTCATTGAAGAAAACAGAATCCAAGAACTATGTGTCTACACACAATATGAATGAATTTCAATATTCATTGAAACAGAAACACATTGTATTACGAAAGCAAAACCTCTCATCAATCCCTCTGTATATATGGAGAAATAATCTATGTTGTCGTAGGACACCCTGTACATCTAGCCTGTATCGGCTAGTTGTTAAATTCCGACTTTGAACTTGGAATTTAACTAAATTCTGATTTCAAAGTCGGAACTTAAGGAAAAATATTTTTGAAATATTACGTGGCCCTTCTACGCCTTCGTAGGAAGTCAAAATAGTGCAAGGGGGACAAAAATTTCACGTGAAATATTTGATCCCATTCACAATATACAAGGTGTACCAAGTTCGAGGGCCTTTTAGACGTTTCTGGAGAACTGGACTTCTTGAAATCTGAAAATTTGGATCATAATATTGTTCGACATTATCAACTGAGCTGAAATCGAGACTAAAATATTCTTGAAATCTAAGAACTTTCAGTTATACAGGGAATGAACGTAAATTTTTTCAAAAAATTTTTTTTACTTTTTCTTTCCTGATATGATTTGAACAGAAATATATTCGAAATTGAATACTCTATCATATCAGAAACGAAAAAATAGAAAAAAATTACACATGCACGAAGTGAAACACATGTACAGGACACTAGAAAGTATAAGGGCCATAAAAAACGCGCTTTTACTCCCCTGAATTCGTTAATTTTTCTTGTCAATTCAACCGCTCTGGTCACGGCAAACTCAACAGCAATTAATTGTTAAACTAACCGAAAAGACGCTACCCAATCTTATAAGTTTGTCCCTTCACTCATAAATGATAAGAAACAAAGAAATCTGCAAGGGGAGTAATTGTCCCAAGTTACAGGACCAGAATCTACCGGTACCTTATATGCCCATTACTAACAGTTATTCCCGAATATCACGAAAATAAAACATTTTGGATATAGGGAACCCTTATAAGACTCCACTAATTTTTTCCTTACAAATTGATATGTGATGTGCCTAAGTGATGTGTTTACATTTGAAAAAATGGCGATTTTTGGCGTTTTTCTCTATCAAACTCTGAGACTCTCATTTGATCTTCCTGTATAATCAAAAAGTAATATTCTCTACATAACGACGTAGAATATAACAAAAACATTGAATAACTCGAAAACGGCTCAAGATAGCTAAGGGAAATATACATTAAATGAATGTGGAATTTAAAGATATATTCGAAAATATCATAATATACAGGGCGTTCCATTAGAAATAAGAAACTTAGTGCCATTTCTGGTACAACGGGAAGTCATTGGTACTTGAAAATATTTCAGAAATAACGTTCTAACTGATTTATATCTTCATACAAAATTTGGAAGAGATCGAATTATTACAGGGTGAGCTTTTTAAAACGAAACAGACGAGATAAAAGGCGGAATAAATTTATTTCGAAAAAATGCTCGGACACGTCGATTTTTGTTTTGAGGGGGGGTTTGAGGGGCAACATTTAAGGTCAAATTCACAACTACATCGATTCAACCCTTAGTGTTAGAACAACAACCCCTAAATTTTCAATGAGGAAGATGGGGTAAATTTCACCTCATTTAGAAGGTCTTCTCATCCGGAGTTCCGCATATTGGAGTTTTCTTCATTTGATTCATTGATTCTTGAAATATTGACATTTGAATTTGAAACAACTATGGTATGGTCGTCAAGCAAGCTGTCTGAATCAAGCAAATTTATTCATTTATTTTGTAGATTTGATGAAACTCCATAACTGCCATAGACCAGACATCAAAATAATGTTCATTTCTCTCGTCAACTATGAAAAATAAAGAAATAATTTCAATTCTTTCAGCCAAAGAATATACCATTTTCACCCTAATTGTTGGAGAAAGTAAGAACCAATAATAATTATTTCGTTGTCTAATGTTGACAATTAACGGTTACCATCGTAACCACATAATGAATTAGTCAAATAATTGATGATTTCACATAGCATGGTTAGCGGAATGACTGGTAGTGTACAAAATTGAATATCTCGAAAACGAATGAATTAAATGAGAAAAAAATTAATACGCTGAATTCAGCATAAAAAGGCCTTTCAAATGAGGTATCACTCACTCTATCTTTCCTATTCAAAATTTAGGGGTTGGTGTTCTAACACTAAGGGTTGAAGCGATACAGTTGTGAATTTGACCTTAAAAGTGGTCCCCCTCGAAACAAAAATCGACGTGTCCGAGCATTTTTTCGAAATAAATTTATTCCGCCCGTTATCTCGTCTGTTTCGTTTTAAAAAGCCCACCCTGTATGTCTCCATAAACCTCTAATGGGCACTTCCGATGGGACACCCTGTATTTTCATCAATGATCGCAATACCTATACTTCATTCAACTTTATTTTAGCAGTCGGTTGGCCATGGAAATTTGACACATTTCACTCTGTATAGTAAGAAAATGTGGGGTTATGAAGCTTGTCAAAACATTTTTGGGTTTTAAATCAACGCTATGTTGCCCGTTCTACGTAAAAGTTTCTGTTATTACGTATTTTATCACAATTTCGAATCTCTTCGGAAAATATGTGACGAACATAATTGAAGTTTATACAAACTGATTGAAGGCATACCAAATCCAGTTATTTGCATGGAAAATACAAGAGATCAGTATAATAACATAATATGCACTAGCTTGAGGAGAGTTAATGTTCGTTATCTTCTTTGGCTTACATCATTTGTAGATTTCAAAAATATTAACCCGAAGATGAAATGCATATGATGCAGTGGTTGGGAATGGGTATCTCCCGAAGGAATTAACAGATAATTACAAGAATGTTAAATTCTTCAACAAAAATCATCTTGCATCAATATAAGTAAAAGGAGTTGAAGGAAGTTTCAAGTTAAGATGCAACTTCACTGTTGAACAAAAATTTCACATGAATAAACAAGTAAACGTATTTGTGGCTATTCATCTTAATACATTGATGTAATTATAATAATTAGGTATTTATTAGTACCTTAAGACATTTACATTGTATAGGACAAGTCAAATGAAAAATAGAAAAATCCATTTTAGGGAACTTATTCTCCGATGACATTTATCGAAAATCCTGTAGTAAACTTTTCGCATTAATTCACTCAAACATAAAATTCCCAAATGCCACCACTTTTTTGGGTCTCCCAATAGAAGGAAATTCTTTGTCATACTCTTCATTCACAATCTTTCTGATTGTGGAAATATTCAGCTGAAATATAAGTCTTTTAGATTCAGATGAAACATTATATAAATTCTCTTACATATGTTCGCTATCGTCTGACGTATTGTGGATTTTAGAATATCAGAGTATAACTATGTATTTGAATGAGCGGACCTGAATTCTAAATAGCACTTCCTGAAACCCTGTTTCTTTTTTCAATCACTTTCGGCGTTTTCGAATTTTCGTAATAAAAATTGATATTAGTTGTGGCAACGGCGTTATGACATTAACGACATTTCATGAGTGCCAACCTAACTTCGTTCTAGTTACAAAAACTTGAGAAAATTATTTCATGGCCAACCGACTGCTAAAATAAATTTGAATGAAGTATATTTATGTTCTCGAATGCCTAAATTTACGGTTGATTCAATATCCATCCTTTTACGTCGGAAGGCAGATGTGATCGCACCATTTTGTCGATCAAAAAACAGCCTAATGAGCTCCGATCGGTCGACCGTCATTCGAGAACCTAGCGTCCAGTTTACACCTTCTTCTGACGATAATTTTCCGAGAAAGTGGCTCCAAATTGGACGTTACCGCCTTCATTCCATCCTAGGGGCCATAAAATGACCCTTTCGTCGGCCCGTTTGCCGTTGCGGATACCCGCTGCGATTCCCGAGATGAAGACATTTCAATAAGATGTGACCATCGTAAAATTTATTGTACTGGAGATAACAAAGATGGTCCGGACAACTTCGTGTCGTTTTCGAAGTTGGGTCGCTTCCTTTCTGATGGATCTGTTGTTATACCTTCTTGTCTGGCCGTCTGGGTCCTCAAAAAAAACTTGATTCCGAAAATGAGGCATTTGTTTGTAAATAGAATGAAATGGTAGATGTCCGTATCCCTATACCTTATAGGAGAAAAAGTTGAAAACAAAACTTGTCTCTAATCGATTGAAATTTTATTTTTCATAACCCACATTAATACATGGTGCCCCGTTTTTCCCCTGTTGGTATCAACATCCTTATTTTAAATGGAACACCCTGTATATTATTGCATTTTTGATTTCCCAGTCAAATTTTAAGGTTACTTTGGTATGACAATCATGGTCCTATATAGCACCGATTCTGAGATATTCGAATTTTTCCTAAAATTTTGACATCTGCAGGTGCTCACTAAAATAGCTGATACTATACTTCATTCAATTTTATTTTAGCAGTCGGTTGGCCATGGAAATTTGACACATTTCACTCTGTATAGTAAGAAAATGTGGGGTTATGAAGCTTGTCAAAACATTTTTGGGTTTTAAATCAACGCTATGTTGCCCGTTCTACGTAAAAGTTTCTGTTATTACGTATTTTATCACAATGTCGAATCTCTTCGGAAAATATGTGGCGAAGATAATTGAAGTTTATACAAAATGTTTGAAGGCATACCAAATCTAGTTATTTGCATGGAAAAAACAAAAGATCAGTATAATATCATAATATGCACTAGCTTGAGGAGAGTTAATGTTCGTTATCTTCTTTGGCTTCAATCATTTGTAGATTTCAAAAATATTAACCCGAAGATGAAATGCATATGATGCAGTGGTTGGGAATGGGTATCTCCCGAAGGAATTAACAGATAATAACAAGAATGTTAAATTCTTCAACAAAAATCATCTTGCATCAATGTAAGTAAAAGGAATTGAAGGAAGTTTCAAGTTAAGATGCAACTTCACCGTTGAACAAAAATTTCACATGAATAAACATGTAAGGGCAACTTGCGCGTATTTGTGGCTTTTCATCTTAATGCATTGATGTAATAATAATAATTAGGTATTTACTTGTACCTTAAGACATTTACATTGTATAGGACAAGTCAAATGAAAAATAGAGAAATCCATTTTAGGAAACTTATTCTCCGATGACATTTATCGCAAATCCTGTAGTAAACTTTTCGCATTAATTCACTCAAACATAAAATTCTCAAATGCCACCACTTTTTTGGGTCTCCCAATAGAAGGAAATTCTTTGTCATCGTCTTCATTCACAATATTTCTGATTGTGGAAATATCCAGCTGAAATATAAGTCGTTTAGATTCAGATGAAACATTATATAAATTTTCTTACATTGAATATGTTCGCTACCGTCTGATGTATTGTGGATTTTAGAATGAGCGGACCTGAATTCTAAATAGCACTTCCTGTAACCCTGTTTCTTTTTTCAATCACTTTCGGCATTTTCGTAATAAAAATTGATATTAGTTGTGGCAACGGTGTTATGACATTAACGACATTTCATGAGTGCCAACCTAACTGCGTTCTAGTTACAAAAACTTGAGAAAATTATTTCATGGCCAACCGACTGCTAAAATAAATTTGAATGAAGTATAGTTTTCTAATGAATATATCAATACCAAATTTTGTCCAGCTCTTGTCAACGTATTGGATCATACGTTACATCTCTATTTTTAGCAATCTGATATACAGCGTCTTCAAAAAAGTTGAAAATTTAAAAAGAAGTTCAATCAAAACTTAATTTTTTCAAATGGCATCCTATTTTTTTCTTGTTCATCATGAAGAGCAGGTTAAATACAAAAAATGTATTCAAACTTTTTCTGTAAAGTGAATAGTTTCAGGAATATGGACGAAAAAGTGCCTCTTTACCGAAGAAACCAACGATAATTATTAATTAGTTTTGCTTCTATATAGTTGGCTTTGATTTTTTTGATAAATTTAATTAACTAGATTAACTAATGAGACAAAAACTCTTTTACTCATAATCAGAGTACTCGCTCCCAATAAAATTAAATTAATTTCAATTTTATAGGGAGACTCAACTAACAGATACATTTTTCTCAAAATAATCAAAAAGTTGTCTGACAACACAAAAGAAAACTCAAAAAACACAATTAGATAAGTGTTAGTTCCATAGTTACCATATTCTATCAGCTTAATTAATAATTATCGTTGGTTCTCACGGGAAATGCACTTTTTCGTCCATATTTCTGAAACTATTCACTTCACAGAAAAAGTTTAAATACATTTTTTGCTCATTTCAACCTGCTCTACATGATGAACAAGAGAAAAATATAGGTTGTCGTTTGAAAAAATTTAGTTTTGATTGAACTTCTATTTGAATTTTTAACTTTAATTTTTGAAGACCCAATATATCATATTGCTAAAAATAGAGATGTAACGTATGATCCATTATGTTGACAAAAGCTGGGCAAAATTCGGTTGTGATACATTCATTAGAAAAATAGTATCAGCAGTGAGCTGCATTCCACTATCTTCTTCTGTTTTCGAGTTATAGGCCAAAATTGAAATTTGGGCGATTTCAACTTAGGTCATTATCTCCGTTTCTTTTTGTGCTAGGATGTTGAAATAAAAACATTATTGAAACACTTTTTTGATAGCAATCCAGTGGCGGACTATGATTTTTTCCAACAGGTTTATTTGCAGAGCTATAACATAAAGTTGTGTTTTTTCGTTTCAGAAATATATTATACATCGCCCTCCTTCTTTCTAATTCATTTTAAACTACTGTTTTCATAAGAAAAAACTATATGTTATAGCTCACCAAAATATACCTGTTGGAAAAATCGTAGTACGCCACTGGATTGCTATCAAATAGTGTCCTTATAATGTTTTCATTTCAATATCCTAGCACAAACAGAAACGGAGATAATGACCAAAGTTGAAATTTTAATTTTGACCTATGTATAACTCGAAAACAAAAGAAGATAGAGATAGAGATGCAGTTGATGGCATTATTAGTTTTTCGAAAAAAGACGACCGTAATGTGCCATGCATTTTCCCCCATCCCTGTACAGGGTGCGCAAAATTCGTGGTCTACTGAGTGGATCTTGAGAACTATAGCAGCTAGAAGAAAACGGATGAAAAATTCTCCAGCTCTTTTTTCATGACTAATCCAAATCTGAAAACAGAATCGGCCTATCTTTTTTAGATTTCGAGTTATAAACAAAATTTGCATTTTGACGATTCCGAAAAGTACTCATAACTTTTTTGCCTCTGAAGTTACAGATCTGAATCTTGAATCTTCTTAGGCACTTTCATACATAGAATCTACGTATGTAGATACATATGTATAGCGATACAAATGTATAGCGACATATGATACATTTTTGAAATCAGCAAAAAAAATTGCAGCAAGATTAGAGAACTTTCCACTATAGTTAACATATAAAAAATCAAAATTCCCTGGCGTATCTCGAAAATGACTGGATCAAAAAATTAAATGATATCATAATCGAATTCCTAATGTAACAACGGATTTCGAATACGAGTTCAAATAAGCGAGTTATTCAGCTTCATTGAAAAAGACAATTTCTCAATTTTCGTTCATAACTCAAAATTTATGAACGTTAGGCTAGATCTGTTTTCAGTTTTGGATCAGTCAGAAAAAAGAGCTCGAGAATGCGAATCAGTTTTCTTCCAGCTGTTATAGTTCTCGAGATCCCTTCAGTTGACAACGAATTTTGCGCACCCTGTACATATTATATTTTATGTATGTCCCATAAAAACATTTGCAGGACCCTGCATCCTCCCTCATATATCATTTTGTATGTAGCTGTGATACTTTTTTGTTTAATTATTTATGCTTTGCACCTACTTGCGAAAATGAATGAACTATCGAAAAAAAAACGTTAAATTAACAGACAACAGCAGATCACCATTTTGCTAGGCCCAACAATACAGGGTGATTTGCCACGATAGCCTATTAGAGGTTTATGGAAAACTAACAATTCTGTGCTAAAAATTTGCACGTTGGGGTTTTAGACAATGAAATTTATATTGGACACAGTCTACTACTTTCTTATTTCAAATGGCACACCCAGTATATCTTCATATCTATACAATGAATCCTATAATTCCCACGTCCAAATATACAATACAGTATCATGTGGGAGTTGAATAGTACTTTTTTACTATGGTCGATTTTCACTAAGTGTCGGCCACACCAATTCAATATTTTTAGGGAAGTTGACCAACAAGAATATAAATCGCTTTTACTGCTTTCCTCTCAATAGCGAGAAACCCCTGTGTGATTACGGGTCATGAAATTCCAACACCTTTACTAGAGCTGTATGTCAGAAGGATTTTTGGAAAAGCCATTTAGTAGTTGGCAAAGATTATAGAGTTATAATCTTTGGTAGTAGGTATTTGGGGATTTGTGTCAGCCATATGGTTGTTAAAATCTCGACTGCAAATATAATACGTTTTGGAATTCCTAAATTTTAGAAGAGCATCTTTAAATAGTTCTTGACACCTTGGAATAGCCAGGAGGTATTCAAAAACTGCAAGCAGTAATTTATGAGCTTTAAAATTTTGTAGTAAGGGAAACCATATTCGTAATGAACAAGACAATTTTATGTGATTTTACTGAGTAGTTTCTTGAAACAATAATATACAGGGTGTACCAAGCAACAAAAATTTGACCCCCCCAGAACTCAGACACGAAGAATTTTTGAAGATTAAAAAAACTTCATAACTTCTGTTATGGGGGAGACGAATTTTCGTCATAAGTTTGTTCCTAAAAAACCACCCCCATGAAGGTGGCTCAACCCCAAACATTTTTTGAATAGGGAAGAGATATCGAATGTTGGTTAGTTTGAAAAGTATTTTATGTTCTGGTTCTGTATACAACCCAGTTGAAATTTTCAAAACCGGTTCATCATTCACGAAATAATGTATTTGAACTTACCGTCAAAAAAGGATGTTGAACATACAGTTGGACAGCCCAAACTCAAGAACCTGAGAGTTTTGAAGAATCCAATAATAATTTTCAAGTTCTGTATTAGTCATAAAACTATACATAATATGAAGCACTAAGTAGTTGTTACTCACACAATTTGTTTAGATCTCATAACTTTATTATTAGGGGTTGAAAAAAACAACCCCTTATGATTTTCTTTTGAAAATTGTTTTCGTGGGATAGATTTTCCAAAAATAAAATTCTCTTATGATTTCCTATTCTATTCTAGAGAAAAAAGTCTCTTGCAAAATTTCGATATAGTCGATACTTTTCTCGGAATAAATATGTAAAAATTTACAAGCAGTTCTGATCACTGTTCATTCCAATTCATCGTATAAGTGTTCCATTGAAGCTCTAGCTAAAATACATGCTGTTATTTTGAACCCCTAATAATAAAGTTATGAGATCTAAAAAAATTGTGTGAGTAACATTTACTTAGTGCTTCATATTATGTATACTTTTATGAGTCAATGTTTTTTAGAACAAGTAAAAAATATTAAAAGTTGTGAACTCGTCATCGCCTTCCAAAGGGAGGTCGATTCCGAAAAAAATTTATAGGAACCACCCCCTGCTTATTTTCATCAAGGAATCATCTCCCTAAGTCCTTCGCATTTGTTAACAGACACCCTGTAGAAATGAGAGATGAATATACGTTGATATATTTTTCTATTTTTAAATCTTTTCTCTCTTTGAACACATGATTCACATCATTTCGATTACCTAAGTATCAACAACTGAAAGAATGTGCAGCGAACTATTCTTCATCGAATTTTTTTCAAATAATAAAAATAGTAATTCAATTAAATAGCGTAAAGTATAGTTTTGGTCACGAATTAATTAGTAGTTCGCTTGAACGGAAAAATCCAAGAGTATAAAGAAAAACTCCATACTTAAGTTATTATAATAGTTTTTGGTGCAATCAGTTGGGTAAAGGTAAAGCATTATTTTTCGAAATGCATTGTTAATTCGAAAAAGTAGAATTCTGGAGTGCGGAAAGTGTGAACTTCCTCAAGCAGAGATTATACAATGTCACATTTTTTGGGTTCCTCATCAAATCTTAATATGACTTTGAGCGTATGTCATCACTGATATTCTGTGCTCTCTAGAGCTATACTCTACTTAGAAAACAGAATATATACCCTGTATCAATGGAAAAAATTTCTAGGAATAAATGTGTTTGATTAACCCCAGGTTTCAGAAAGCTTGGTGAAAAATGAACTGTTTAGTTTACGATGGAGCGCATATTCCTCATTTTTCAAGTTCAAAATGGCCGCCCAAGAAAATTGATGGATAGTAGGATAGACCAATGTATCAGATGTACTGGGAGAAAATTTTGTTCCATTCTGACAGCCCTGGAACCCCACCTCCAACGATCAAAATAATGGAGCGCACGAGCAAATTGATTTAAAAGGTGCATGGGGAAATCAATTTTTTTATCCAGCCATTCTGAACTTTCCAAAAAAAAAGAGGAAGATGCTCTATGCTCTCGATCGTAGACAGAATAACAGTTCGTTTTGATCCTTGAAGTTAGAGCTCTAGTGCTGTCAGAAAGAATGAAAAAATTTTCTGAATAAATCTGATACATTGCTCTATCAGTTTTCTTGGCAGGCCTTCCTAAAAAAATTAGAAACATGCACACCATCGTAGATAGAAAAGCATTTTAATCCTTGGAGCAGAGGCTCTAGATATTTCAGTATGAAAAAAAAATATGTTAGGATATTTGATTCATCCCTCTATTTACTCTCTCCATCAATTTTCCTGGCCGGCAATTTTGAACTGTTGTTTCTTCCGCAGTAGAAATCTTTTAAATATTCTTAATAGGAAAAAAAACCTTGTATGAAATCAAGGATAATAAATCATAATCTATAATCCTAAGTATAAAGTCAGTCCTGAGTCCATCCCTCCGCATATAGCTAATTGTTCGCTTCAGCCTAATTTAGAATAGAATATTCTAAATTAGGCTTACTACATATACTCCATTCACTTTTATTTTAGCCTCAATTTTAGCACTCAGTTGGCCATGAAATAATTTCCTCATGTTTTTGTAACTAGAACGGAGTAAGGCTGGCACTCATGAAATGTCCTGTCAACGCCGTTGCCAAAACTGATATCGATTAATATTACAGAAATGCCGAAAATAGAGAAGGCAGGGTGTCAGGAAGTGCTATTTAGAATTCAGCTCCGCTCATTCAAATAGTATAACCCTGATATTCTAATATGTATCTACAATATATCAGACGGTAGCGAACATCTTCAATGTAAGTGAATTTATATAATGTTTCATCTGAATCTAAACGTTTTATTTTATCATTATATTTAGCTGAATGCTTCCACAATCAGAAAGATTGTGATAAAGGGGATGACGAAGAATTTCCTTCTATTGGGAGACCCACAAAGGTGATGGCATTTGAGAATTAGATTTATTTTAGGGTGAATGAATGGGAAAAGTTACTACAGGATTTTCGATTAATGTCATCGTAGAATAATTTCCAGAAAATTAATTTTTCTATTTTTCATTTGACTTGTCCTATACCTTGTAAATGTCTTAAGGGATCAATCAATATTTAATAATTATTATTATATCAAAGTATTAAGTATTAAAAATAAAGAGCTATGAATACGAGCAAGATTTCCTGTTAATGTGAATTTATGTGAAATATTTGTTTAAAGGTGAAGTTCCTCTTGCCTTGAAACTTCCTTAAATTCTTTTGACTTCCATTGATGCAAGATGATTTTTGTTTGTTCTCATCGACTGCATCATATGCATTTCATCTTCGGTTTGATTTTTTTGAAATCTACAACTGGTGTAACGTATTCAACCTTCAGCCAAAGAAGATATCCAACATTTACTCTTTTCAAGCTACTGCATATTATGTGTCAATAATTCAATTTTCTTCCATATCAAAAATAAATTTTCATACTATACAGAGTGGAATGTGTCAAATTTCCATGGCCAACCGAGTGCTAAAAAAAATTGAATGGAGTATAGTAAGAAAATTACCATTGAAAACTAGATGCCATCATTCATGTAAAGCGGACGTCATCTAGTAATCGGTTCTTTTATTATAACCAAACTTGGCAATTTGCACGCGTGGAACAAAGTCATCAACAGCTGGTAAGTAGTCCCTAGGAAGAATTGAAGATCAGGTAAAGACGACCAAACTCAAAGCATTGAAAATCTTTCTTTTCATCCATCAGCACGTTCTGAACTCTAAACCTAGTTTTTCCAAAGAAACCACCCCCTTTAACAATCAAATAATTGACATGTCCACCCAAACAAGTCGTTTTCAACAGTAGCTGAAACTACTCGAACAACATCCCATAATTAATCTTTCATATGTCAGCACTCCATTTGTCGTGCAACCAGCAGAAACGTCAAATATTGACACTGACCGCGTTTAGCGTGTCTAAACTGACCTGAGGCGTGGACAGCTAGACAGGGATAGGCCATAAACTAGAAAATCAGCGTGACGGGACGTCAACAATGGTTCCGTACAGGTCCAATAAATCGGCGGTTCCACCAAAGCCCACTTTTTCCTTATTTCGTTCCACTAAAATGTGTACCTTTTGCGCCAAACTGTGTCGGCGCCTTTGAATACATTGGCGTCATGGAAAGGTCTTTAGTGAAATATGGCGAGGAGGGTGAGATCTTGAATGGTGGATGTCTGTTTTAGGTGGACAATGGCGCTGGCGGGGTTCCGGACGTAGGAGTTTCCTTGAAAACATTCACAGCCGGAAGAAGCGTTATAATTCATTTTTGCTGTGTTGACTTTCATATTTTGGAATATTGAACAGCGCGTTTCCCAGTATTCTGGTCTGCGGCCTGTCCTTGTTCTTGATTCATTAGAAAACTTTGGATGTTGATCTGTCTAGATTCCTGCGCCATTTGAATGAAAAATGGCTTTTGTTTAAATTTACTGCATTTTTGGTATGTTGTAAGATTTGACTTGCCTACCCGATAAAATTGCAAATGCAACAAAAATTGTGTGGCCTTTTATTCGAATTACATACCAAGATGAAAAGTGGAGCATACAATTTTCAACAATTCCATGAACACAATTCCAGAAGCCTTGTACAATTGCCTTTAAATATTCAATAATCCGTTATAATTTTTTTGTGCTCTATAACAGGGATGTTAGGTATATCGTAGAAACTTAATCAGTGATTAATGAGGAATATTAGATGAACAGCTATCCTTTTTCAAGTATCATCAGGTTGAGTCTTCGACTCGTACAAATATTTCAACAGTAGATTCTTGAGGTCAAAAGAAACACTTTTTTCCTATACCATTTTTCCTGATTCGGCCCTGATAAAAAGATTTATCCATTTGTTTTCATAATGAGCTGTGCCCCCTCTGGAGAAACAAAATAACTTTCAGAATAACTACCTAAATTTGTGACACTACACATCTGTGGATGTTTTAAACACCCAAAGTACCCAATTTCCCGAATATCATAAATCATAGATATCTTTACTCGAAAACGGCGCATTATATCTACCTACGAGAAAATATGAAAAAACTTTTATTTTGTAAAACGTTCAAATATTCATCTTATAGCGTCCAACTTAGTTTCAAAAGTTGGGTTCTTCGAATTTTTATTTTTATGGTACCTAATGGTCATAATGAGGAAACTGAAAGACGTGTGTGATATCTTGTGTTCGGAAAAGATTTATCAAATAAATGAAAAACTTTTCATTCGATAAAACCCTTTGTGAGATAAAACTAAAAATAAATTTTTTTTTTGTTTTCAACAGTCTGTTTCCTTTAAATCGAGCCGATACGGAAAAAATGATGAAGGAAAAAAAAGTTTCTTTTGACTTCAAGAAGCTACCTACTGTTAAAAAATTTTTACGAGACGAAGACCCTTCAGAATAATATTAATAATATGCCCGGAACGAAAATAACACAAGAAAGTTGCTAGTAAATCTGTGGAATATACAAAATAATGAATGTGCTTATACAGGGTGTTTCATTGGTAAATGAACATACGGTAACCTGAGCTCTAGCTCAGCTACCCTAGGGGAGTCCAAAAACCCATATTAGATAATCAATTTCATAACCGAGATACAGGGTGCTTTATGTATTCACCTAAAATTTGAATTTCTCATAACTTTTGAACCAACCATAGTATAGTCGGTTGATATTTGAAATATATGATTCACTTACACAGATCGACAGATTCACTTTTAAATTTCCAAAAAATTTCATGTCCGTAATTGAAAAATATGGGACGTCTTCCAAGCTGGGATTCAACACCCTGTGAATTGAAATTTTGGAATTTGATTGAGATATTTGAAAAGGATAGAAAGTTTTCAATGAGATTCAGTAGATTTCATTGTCCCGCACCTCATTTTGCTCAAAAGAAAATCCAGGGAAAGATCAAATTGAATATTGGAATTCCTCTATTCTTCATAAAAATTGTGATCGTACATTTTGTGATCTAATTGTGTTTTTTGTCCCACTTATTGCACATTCGTATTTCATAATATTCTGAGGAATCATTTCAAGTTATTACCGGAAAAACATGATTGATTAAGAAAAATTTATTCGAAGACAACAACGATGAATAAATGAAAATGAAGAAACATAAAAATTTAACGTAAATTAAATAAGATGCTCGAAAGTACCACTGTTTTGCACAATACACATTCTTGCCCCCTTCAAAATATGTCTGATACTTTTTTTTTATCATGTCTGGAATATTGCGTAATTCATTGCAGGCGACTTCGATACGTTGCATGAGAATCTCCTCACTTCCTATTTTAGATGAGTATACTGAACTTTTTAAATAACCCCAAATAAAATAATCTGCCGGACTGAAATCTGCTGATCTAGCGGGCCAGGCATGCGGTCCACCTCTACCTATCCACATATTTCGAAAGTTCTGACCCAAAAAATGTCTGATAATTATTCTGAAATGGGGTGGAGCTCTATCATGCAGTTGATTTTTGGTTATCAATAAATATGGCTCAAACGACAGCAAATGAGTGATACTAACACCTCCTCCAAGGTTCACGTCTAATTTAGAAACACCCTGTATAAGCAATTTTCGAATATCATAAATACCTACATATTACAATTTTTTATTATAAATCTGAAACAAAAGAAGATATTAAGATCTGAGGGACACGTGATGTTGAAGGACTCGCAAAGGCAGAACTTTTTAGTCCAGAAACGGAATTTCCATCTGTTGCAGTTAGGAAGATAGTAGTGGTATGTTTTTGAGTGCAATAATATTCATGATTTCTTCAAACCTTACGAAAAATACATTTTTTCCATTTTGACGTTTAATGACGGCATTATCCAACCCATAGCAACAAGGGTAAGTTGACGTTTATCCATTCAGTGATATAAAAAATTTGTAATTCACAAGTGAAATAAAATAACATGAGTTCATCAACGTCATCTTGCTCTTGTTGCTATGGATTAAATAATTCCCTAGCAATAATAAATCGAAGCGATACCTTTCATGTCATTTCATAAATTGGATAATTCTCTGGAAAGTGTTATCATTTCAATCCTAATCAAAATTGAATGAAATTTTGTATATAACACGTGAGTTATAAATGTTTATTAATTCGAAGAAATAAACCTACTCGCCCTTCGGGCTCGTGGGTTAAACTTTCTTCTCATGAAAAAACATACATTCAACTCACATGCTGTATAAATAACTATTATCTATTATGTCATAAACCTAAAGATTCTTTAAATAGGTATGAAATCCTTACCGAACCCCGAATTTCTCAAAATATCATGCACAATTTTACGCTCCTTCAGTCTCACCGTTATACAAAAGAATTTGGCATTTGTATGTAACAAAGAAAATTGCTCCTAATTTTCGGTTAATTATCAGACAAAGTAGCTTTCGAAAAATTTCTACACTCGACGTGTGAAAAAATTGGATATATCGGATTCAAAATCGAACGCATTTGATCATTAGGGCGAGAAACCACAAATGCTAATTGTTTTACATGGGGACTGTAAAATAATTATGAGTCGTAAAACTCTGCTTCACGGTTCCGCCATTGTTATAAAGAGAAGGTACCAACCATTTCGGCTAAAGTAGTTACACAAGATGAATCTTTCAGGATGCTCATGAAGCACTTTGTTTGAAAGATCGTGCGTTCGAAAAAATTCGTCATCAAGTAGGCTATGGAATTCTGAACGTTGATATTTCGTGTCTAAACGTAATTCTTAGCTTGTGCTGTAGGTACTATTTTCCAGGTGAACTGTCAAGTTACCATTTTGGACCATTGTTGAATTCAAATTATCAGCAAACGGTCAGTGATGGTCAGTGGCGGATTTACACATTTACCGCCAGTAGGCTATTAAAATTTTGCCGCCCACACCGAAAACCACAATTATTTAGTTCGAACTTCGAAATATTACTGACAATTTTTGTGACACTCTGACAGTGAAAATGTAACTTTTAGATTTGTACAGGGTGGGCAAAATTCGTTGTCTACTGAGGGGATCTCGAGAACTATAGCAGCTAGAAGAAAACGGACGACACATTCTCGAGCTCTTTTTTCTTGACTAATCTAAAACTGAAAACGGATCCAGCCTAATGTTCATAGATTTTGAGTTATGAACGAAAATTGAGAAATTGTCATTTTCAATGAAGCTGAATAACTCGTTTATTTGAACTCGTATTCGAAATCCGTTGTTACATTCTACAGGCACTTTTTTATGAAGAATTCGAATATGATATCATTAAATTTTTTGATCCAGTCCTTTTCGAGATACGACAGGGATTTCCGATTTTTCAAATGTAAACTATAGTTGAAACTTTTCTCATTTTGCTGCAATTTTTTTGCTGATTTCAAAAATGTATCATATGTTGCTATTCACATTAATATAACATAAGAAAAAAATCCAATACTTTTTTCTGCTTTTCGATTCACTGTTAAATTTTTAGTAGGCTGGCGTAACCATAGCAACCGTTGAATATGCATTATATTTTGTGAACCTGAGCCTCTATGATTGAAATCACGGATTGCTGAATAAATATTTCGATGATTAATTTGCCATCGTTTGTTCTCGCGATGTTTGGCATGCTCATCTTACGATGGTTCTCAATTCGAATACTACCGTGGACAGACGTACCTATTTTTCATCATCTTACTTTTGTGAAAATCATAATTATAGATAGCTTTCGTATTTTATTTATATTACTGGCTCTTTAAGTTTCTTTTATGAATTGAAAAACGATAATTGAATAAATTTTCTTCTTTAATAATCAGACGAAAGTCTTTTATTCTCTTTAAAAGGATATCGATCTTGATATATAAAAGAAATAATTATTCGACAGTCTGTGATTCCTATCACACAAGGTTGAGTTCACATAGGATTATGTGGAGTTCACAAACCATAATGCATTTTCAACGGTCGCCATGGTTACGCTAGCCTACTAAAAATTCAACAGTGAATCGAAAAGCTGGAAAAAGTATTGAATTTTTTTTCTTATGTTATATTAGGGAATATATGTGTTCCTTTCCGAGTACCCAAATCATGTTTACCATTGTAAACGATTAAGTTGAGATTTCAGATTTCACAAGAAATATTTATAATAGAACGTATATATTTCTTGAGTTAAATAAAATTTAGACATGGACTGTATTTAAATACATATTTTTTATTGAGCACTCAATTTGAAAAAGAATAGATATATTTTTTAATCAAACAAAAAAGAAGATATTTATTATCATTAGGAATGACACATCATAGATACACAAAACACACGACTAAACAACAATATCAAAAAAAATAAAAATAAACAACAAATTTGAAAACAAGTAGCAAATATAAAAACAAATAGTGAATGTAAAAGCAAAAACCGAATATCAAAACAAACAGCAAATATACATGGTTCATATGAATAGTTGCGAAAAATGTAGGGAGTGATTCTTTGTCAAAAATAGAGTGGATCTTTAATGTAAAATTTCGTTTTTCTTAGCCACCCCTGCTCTGTTTTTTATTTTTTACTTGGAAATCGAAAATGTCGAATGAAATCAAGCAGATATTTTATGCAGACAAGAAATTTTTGGTGCTGTTTCTCTATGACTGAAAGGGCTAGAAAATGCCACACCCAACCCAAACATTTTTTTGGTGAGAAACTTTTTTCGATATACATATTTTTCAATAAAAAATTAATTTTGGATAGCTTGATCCATTCTTAACAAATAAGGTCTGTTGTAATTTCTTGGGCAAATTCACGGTTCTTGAGAGAAAAATAATAAGAGACATCAAATAAAGTGCATATCGGAATCTAATCCATCTATCCAAAATTATTTTTTTTCTGTAAAATATGAATATCGAAAAAAGTTTCCCGCGAAACAAGGTTAAGGGGTGGCTTTTTCTACCCTTTTCAATAATAAAGGAACATCACCAAAAACATTTTTGAATACCTTCTCACCCGCATGAAATATCTGCTTGGTTTCGTTTGTGTCAGTTCATTATGATTATCAAGAATTTTTTATTATTATTATTATTATTTATTATTTTTATAAAAAACTGCTTTTCGGATGCCATCTTTAGGGGCTGTAACCAAACCAAAGTTCGAAAAAGAAAAGACGCACAGTATTTTTTGAGGAGGAATCACCTCCTAAAATAATACTATTATTATATGGCCCCACCCCAACTGACACTTACAATAAAATAGGTAGGTACGTCGTCGAAGTCTAAAAATATCTTTCTGGGAAGTCGTGATATAAAATTTTGTGCATTAGTTCTGACTCTATACACAAAAGAGGTAAAGCGTTCAGCTTTTCTTGGCTTGAGGTGGTTCTTGGGTAAATTTTCGCCTTCGAAGTTTGGACAAACATTTCTTGAATTGTGTTTTCACAGGAACCGAAGAAACATATCCCAACGTCTCAGAATCACCAAAAATTTTTCACCCTCAAGAAGTTGCAGCAGAGTACGGTGCGGCCGAAATAAGGGTAGAAATAGAATAGAAAAATAGTAACCATTGCGAAATAATGATGCAATACTTGTTCAGTTTTTTTGTATTTAGGGAAAATCAGATGTAGATATAAAAATAGCTCTGAAATATTAGTATTTCAAAGTGTAGATTTGAGACCCTTATCATTAAATTCTTCAGTTGATTGATAGGAAAAAGGTCAGGTTCATAGAACAAAAACCACTCCTTGAAACAATGCCGACTAGTTTCGATTTTATTCTAAAATCATCCTCAGGGCTAGTTTTGAATGGCCTGAGTCAAAAAATTGATGGGGCTAAAACTAGCCCTGAGGATGATATCAGAATAAAATCGAAACTAGTCGGCGTTAATTTAAGAAGTGGTTTTTGTTCTATAAACCCGACCTTTTTCCTGTTAATCAACTGAAGAAACTAGTATTTCTGTTTCTGTAATAGGTTTGTCCTCAAATGTGCAGCCCACCTGGAATTTGCCGACCTATGCTTCAGCCTCTATGGTTAATCCGCCACTAAAGATGATTATTACGAATATTACGGACGCGTAAAAATAATTTACACGAGATGAATCCTACTTCAAAATTAGGGAGAATATAGATGGAGAGTGGAAATATTCTTAAATGTTCCAACGATGACATGTTATCAGAAAATTGAAAAAGTTGCTTACCTACCCTTGTAGCATCTAAAAAAATTGAAGTTCGGTATATGCATCAGTCAAAGGCAAACTGCATGTGAGACCTATTTCCTTTGATGGAACTTTATTAAAATTAGAGAGTATAGAACGTTGCGAAGGAGAAATCATCATGCCTTTTTTTATAGCTAAATTGAATTTTGATCAATTGTCCAAAAGTTATTTTCATGTAATTCAGTTCTTTAATTCTGTTATGGATTTTCAGTAATGACCAAATAAATTCATTATTTATAGAAAATTAATAAACATATTGAGATTATTACTGTGATTTATTGGCCTATCACTGAAATAGGTAGAACCTTTGTACGGAAAAAATAATACCACGATCCATTTAAGATTCATGTCTCTTATCTATGAAGATTGTGGACTTTGGTTAAATTTTTTACCAAGGATTCTTCGCCTCGGGTTGTTTGGATTCTTGTGATCTGACTCTATAAAAAAAAATTATTATCGCCCGTTGGGTAAAATTGACAGGTAACTTTTCCTAAAAAGTACTCCTCCACTTTGAATAAAACCGCATGAAAATGCATTTTCGGTGGAAATTAAAAAAATTCTGATTGCGAAAATAATTTTCGCAAAATTCCCCCATGTGAATCAACTCAAAGAACGGTTCAATAGTTCGGTAAAGCAATTTCGAAACATAACATCGTCTACGTCTGGCCTAATCACTGTATCTATTTGAACAGTCGTTTTGTTTTTAATCTCATTCAGATAAAATCGTGATTAAATTTGACTAAGAATGTGCTCATTATTAATATTCAAACAATTCATATTTGTTGTAGCTCTGCGAGATAAGACCTGCACTAAATTTAAAATATTGTTCCATATTGACACGGATTTTCATGGTTATCTTTTCGAAAAAAAAAACAAACCTGGAACGAGATGAACAAGATCAAGATTCTGAGTAAATTGGGTAGGTATTCTAGAAAAATTGGATCTTCAGGGTGCTACAACTTTGGCTAGATGAAATGAAGTTTCTATTTTTTCAACAGAAATTCAACCTCATTTCAAAATGATTCGGCCGTTTGTTCTCGGTTTTGGCTTCAATTAACATAATTTTAATTCCGATTTAGGATTCAGACATCGCGTTGGAAACTGTAAACATTCCGGAACATTTTTATCTCTTTTTTTCAATTCTGTAAAACGATACCCATCATTCCGTAATAAGTACGAGGATATATTGAAAAATTCTTAGCCTACTATAGAACCAAACAAAATTTCAATGTCAAAATATTTTATTACTCAACATATTATCCTCTTAATTGGATTCATTTAATACAGCGAACCTGCAACGTCTCTAGACCTTTCAAAAAAAATAATTCTTCTTGCTCTGCAAACCAGACCTACACAGTTTTTATTACCTCCTCGTTGGAAGAATATTTACGACCTTTTAAACTTTTTTTCAGTTGAGGAAAGAGATGATAGTCGGATGGAGCCAAATCTGGTGAATAAAGAGGGTTTTCTAGTAATTCAAACCCTATATCACGAATTTTTTGTATGGCAACATGAGATTTGCACAAACATAACACCTTTGGATAGCTTTCTGCGTCTTTTCTTTTTAATTTTTTCCCGTAGAGTGGTCAGTTATGTCAAATTGTAATGTCCGGTTATTGTTCACCCTTATCCAAAAAATCAATCATGATATTACTCCATGGCAATCCCAAAAAACTGAAGCAAGAACTTTTCCAGCAGATTTTTGAACACGAAACTTCTTAGGTCTTGGAGAACCAGAGTATCGCCATTCCATCGATTGTAACAATTCGGTTTTTGGTGAACATTCAAACATTTGGGGATGCATTTTGCAGCAATTTTTCTCATGTCCAAATTGACGTGAACTATATGATGAACGCGCTCGTATGAAATATTCAGTGCTTCAGATATCCGTTTTAGCCCAATTCGACGGTCTGATAAAATCATGTCATGAACTGCATCGATATTTTCGGTTACTGACACAGAAACTGGCCTTCCCGATCGGTCATCATCTTCAATGGAAAATTGACCTCTTTTGAGGCTTGCAGTCCAATTTTTCACGGTCGCATACGAAGGACATTGATCAGCAGATCTTCATAAATCTGCTTACCTCTTAACCCTTTTAAATACAGGTATTTGATGATGGCTCGATACTCCAATTTTTCGATTTTCACAATTTCGATGGACATCTTCTTTCTTTTAATTTATTGCGTAACTCTGGTTTACTTTTTTGACCTTAAACTTCACACTGACACTTCTTATGAGTTATTGTTCGTTGCTATGGTGACGCAATATTTTTTTTATGCATGGAACTGGTCTAGGCTAACTAGATATCGATACACCCTCGTACTTACTTATTCTGTATTGAGAATGATGTTTCGAGTTTTCTGCCAGTTCAAGTGTTGATTTTGTTTTTTTTTTTGGTAATAATCAGATTGCTCTTAAAAACCGTTATTCTCCTTGTCGTTTACTCGAGGAGTAACCTCGTTCACGCCCATTACCAGGACAATCGGTGGGACCGATGTCGAAGAAAGGCCATGTGGACAACACTCCGTACTATTTACTTGGAATTACAGCTTCAACACACTCTCCCGGCCTGTCTCTCCCCATTATAATCAGTGCTAGCTGGAGCGAAAGCCCATGACCCAGTGTAAACAAGAAAGGATAGACTTCCCGTACTGTCCGAGTTCTACCCCTGCTGGTGTGAAAGCCCTTTGGGAACAGAAAGCAGATTGTAGGACCACATCGCACTACCAGAGACACGTCCTATCCGTGTTCTGCCTCTGCTGCGAGTACGATTCTTGGCTGGTGCGAAAGCCCGTCATGCTCCTCGTATGACTTTTTTTCATGTTTCGAGCTCTATCAGCTCATCTTTATTGTCTGATTTGGACTCCTCGTGCTCATATGGCTATAAACATGTTGAGTCGGTTAAAAATTCATACGAAGAGTTTGCCCCCATTGAAATGAATGAAAAATCAAGTGGAATACTGCATTTATTAATCCATCAAAATATTGTATCTACAAATTTTTTACAATCGATATCTTATTATAAAATCAAATTAAAAATCATAATGAAATACATAAGAATTAATGGAGGGTTTCCCAAAATATAGATTACTGAATCAAAAATTTTACATGGTTCTGGGTTGGTCAATTTGATTCTCTTCAACTCCAACCTATGTGATCAAATTTGGCATTTGACTGAATGACTTTTGTGAAACCCGACATGAGGGTCACAGCATTCCTACAAATATTATATAATCATTAAAAAATACACTACACAAAATTTGCTGTAATACCTAATCTTTAGGCTTTAGCTTTACAATAAAAAACTTCATATTCATGAGATTGTAGATTCTAAGATGTCATTTTCTATTCGTGCTCACCCTATGCTGAGACCCAAAATTGCAACAGCCTAAAGTAGAAAAACTTATTTTATATTTATATTCACATCCGCATCGCATTATTACTTTTTTCTTGTAATATTTCTATGCGCTATAAGGTATAACTAAGATATCACTGGGTAAGTAAGCGGATGTGAACATATGGAGGTAATCATTTAAATGATTACTCCAATCACTGGATACGCGAATATAAATAATGACAAAAATATAAGATATATTAATGTTATTTACAAAACTTCTAAGTATTTACATTTCACAGAATTTTGAATTATTTCATTTGTCTCATTACGTTGTTTCAAAGAAGACTATTGTTGGTGATTTTTACACAGGTAACGAACCGAAAAAATTTAATATTGCACCAGATCATTTTGAAATTGACAGAAATTAATGAGTGGAAAATATTAATATTGTGATTGAATTTTATATGAAAATGAAGTTAAAAATAATGTGGTAAGGTTATTAATTATTACTTAATCAAAGGAGGAAATTGATGGTGAGAAGTACTGAAAAATTAAAAAATATTAAATCTGGAAAACATAGCCTTGCGAGCCTCTACAACTGGAATAAATTAGTGATAAATTATATGTACAGAAGCATCGGTGGTTCAGTGGTAGAATGCTCGCCTGCCACGCGGGCGACCCGGGTTCGATTCCCGGCCGATGCATTCAATTTTTTAGTAGTTGAAACAGTGGATAACCATTTTAGACCTGAAAAGTTTGTCAATTATCCCTATTGTCTAGTTTTCTTTTAACCTAGAAAGAAGCTTTCTGAATAGAAAAAATTCTATGATGTCAATATTCTATTTGTAGGTTTACAAAGATCTGATTTCTTTCACTAGGTAAGTCTAAAGTCAAAAATTGAAGCAAGTTCATCCGATACAAAAGAATAAAGTTTCAACGAAGGAAGAATTAAATGTAATAGTTCAGTAAATTTGAATAATATTCAGCAAAATAAATGTAGGTGAAAGAATGAAGGATAAAAACTTTTAAGCTTGAAAAGAATTCGTAAACGTATTGGACAAAATGAATAAAATCTATAAAAATCATGTCATGAAAATAGATGGATTGAAAATCTTTCAGTTGTAATCTTTGAAAGGCCAGAATTCATTTCATGCCTGTCTCTAGATAGACCGAATGAATCCGCGATAGAAATTTCAAGGTACAATGAGCTTTTCCGATATGAATCCCAGAAAAAGGTGGTGACGTAATACAAGCTCTATCCTATGATGCCAAACTTTTCTTGTCTGGAAATAGTATCCAAGTACCTACTGTCAAAAGTGAATACCTTGAGATAGTTTCACAGATTGAGAAAATTAGAAGATGTTTTGGATAGAACCTCAAACAAAAATGTTCATTAATTTCTGTCTTTTTCACTGATAGGTTTTTCGGATAGTCACAACATCGACCGCTCAAGTTTTCACCATAACTTCTTTGAAAACACGTATTACATGCATCGACAAAAACAAATTTAAAATGGAATAGAGAGAAAACGTGTTAATACTGTAAAACAAGAAACATTAATAAATCATTTGAATTGCACTGTGAGAGTGATTGCACTGGTACACATATAAAAGTTCAACACCTTATAGAAAGTTCCTCGTTGAAACTGTTGATGCCACTGGGATATCGTGCAGGAAAATGTTGAAAAACTTGAAATCATCGCTGATGTTCATCAGGGTCTTCTTTGAGATGTGACATATGTGGTGGTGGTGGATTATTGTAGTTAGGCGGTGGCATGACATCTTGGCTGCCGCTGGGAGGTGTTAAGAGACCCCCGCTGGCAGTAACATTCACTGGCTGTGTCTGATTATCCTGATTCGGGTGCTGTGACTGTACGGGAACAGAAGAAACGCGATTTACCAACGGATTGTTTTCTAGGGACTGCAAAAATCCTGGAATATTAGCGAAGTTTCGAGCTTGTTGTCTTGCCAGCATCGCATTTCTCTCTTCCTGTCTTTTCTTCAGCTGCTTCCTCTCCTTTGCTCGTCTATTTTGAAACCATATTTTTATTTGACGCTCAGATAGACCCAAGGTACTGGCCAGTTCGGCCTTCCTTCTTATCGTTATATATTTGTTCATAAAGGCGAATTCCTTCTCTAACTCGATCCTTTGGTTGTCTGTGTACACTATCCTGTATTTATCCTTAGTTCTGGTCTTGCCTGGAACAAATTGGGCTTATGTTAATATTTGGCATAGAACAGCGGTACTTATATTGTGAATGCGGTAAATATATTAAGGTAAATATTAATGGTTAGGCCATTCTTCAAGGTTATGAATGGAGTTTCATGCTGTTATAAAATGTATCATTACTGCACTTTTCTATAGACAATCGGCCACTGCATGCTTATTTTCTAACTTCATATTATCGTCTCCAACAAGAAAAAAGAAAATAAAAATGCTCATGGTGTAATTTTCTCATTTGATATGAGTTCAATTTGACTGAGTGATTGAGATATTCTCCAAAAAAAAAAAAATCTCATCAATGAGTAGACGATGCATCGGCATCATTCAATGTATGTCCACTCGACCTATTTTGTTTCACGAAGGTAAGTAATATTGAAGAATAGCAAAATTGTGTATTCTGTGTGCCCTTTGCTTGAACATTCTAAAGCCCTCAATAATATACGATATTGTTTAAAAGCCTTTTTCTGGTTTAATGAAATTTGCAAGTTTTTTGTGTGGAATTACCACTAGGTACCTACGTGCCTAAACTCTAATCAATGTTCTGAAATTCTTGTACCTTAGCCATTTGGGCCCGTCTCCCATAACTACCCCGCGAATCCCCTGGGGATTTTCAACCCTCGAAACCTTAATTTTCAACAAAACAATGGTATCTATACAACCGTAAATTTCGGTGCAAATATATTCTGTGTGTATCTCGCAAACCTTCGATCATGAAGATTTGTCGACTTCTTTCAAGAAATTCGACTTCCTTTTTAGATTATTTTATCGCTGATGACAGAGAAAAACTTAAAGAGTATCATTGCTTGTTATGATATGAACAATGCTTCGGATAGAAAAAGGTATATCTTCTCAACACATGTTTTTTTATTTCGAATTGACGTGGCCAATACTGGATGAACATCCATAATCAATCTTGAAACATGAGGATAAGTTATTTCATCAGTATATGTATACAGGATGTAAATGAATAGTTGTGAAACTAGAGGTGGTTTCCTGACTAATTATATATATTTTTGAGCAGCCCCTGCTTCGTCACAGCTCCCTAAATAGGGTATCGAAAATGCAATTTTTAATCATTTTCTCAGAAACCAAAAAAGTGACAGAAATGAGATTGAGCGGACCATAGATTAACTTAGAAATTTGTTTATTTAATCTATGATAGGAGCGAGAAGTTTGGGATGTTTTCCTATAATGTCAACATCACCTTCAGGTGAATTCCAGCCTATACGACTATTTTTTGACAAGGAATCACCTCTCAAGTTTTTTCGAAATTATTGATTTACACATTTTATCAAAATCTTATTTTTGATCGGGAGAGTCTTCAGACAGACCAGATCCACTCTTACAAGTGAAGATGCTATCATAGATGTGAATAAAATTTAGATACTCTGAAATATGGTCTAAAATACATTCAACAGATGTGATTGTGCTTTGGCCGAACAAAAATGAAATATGAATCTCCTGTGAAAATAGATGAGAAAAATTAGGTACAATTTCCGGTGAATAAACACGGGTAGTGATCGAAATGACTATCAACCCCAGGTTGAATATCAAGGTAAACAGAAGGATATTTATAGGTGACAAATCGATGTACATACAAGATATAATTGAATAATGATTAATTTAATGGAGAAAGGATCAAGTGCCATATGTTGTTTCTGATCTTCAGCTGTTTGTAAAAGCCGTATTTGTTAACAAATTTTCGTTGATATCTAGTGAATTAGTCACGATATCAGCTGGAACAGATCCGTGGGAAGGAAATAATTCGATGAATCTCTACCTAGTAGTAGCTGTATCAAGTTTATGAAAGTATACTTTAAAATTATTCTAATTTATTAAGTAATTTCCTGACTGCGAAAGTTCGTCTGTTCAGAGTGTTCATGTTCTGTGGCTTCAGAAGCAAAAACCAAAGGAGAGATCATCACCATAATTTTTTTCAAATTAAAAGAAAACATTTCAGAAAAAGTTCAAGATGTCCTGGTCAAAAAATGATGAACGAAACCGGAAATTCACAACAGAACCTAATCTGATAATCCATCCAGAATCCTTTCACTAATCTTCCATCACTAATAAAAATCCCAAATTCTAGCATGGTGTCTACTAAAGTGAGTTTAAATGCCTGTGAACAAGAATGTCAAATAGTCATCGACGTTTCAACTCAATCCAAGGAGTTTTTCTTTCCGAGCGGGCCTCAGCAACTATCAGTTCGATCCATTAAGTTTATCGAATAGATAAACTTCCGATAAATGGAGCTCAGAAATCAGGCATAAGTGGTACCATGTATGGGATATTCTTATCCCATAGTGAATGGAAAAATTTCCCGAAACACTTCGAATGATTTTGTTTGGGGACATATTTTGACGTATACTCGAGGCTTGAACGAGGCACCCCCTAAGAGGGGGCGCTTCAACCCCTGAAAATTGAGTAGGGGAGAGGGGTTGAGTGATACTTCATTTGAAAGGTCTTGGAAGCCTCTTTACAACGCTGTATAAAAAAATTAATTTTGATGAACCTTTTTCGCCAAAAATCATGTTTTTAGCTCAAATGAGCTATCTTGAATATTTTGGTTATTTTTACAATGTACAAGACCTTCTTAAAAAAAATTGAATTGCTTCAGCATGCTCACAATCAGAAAAATTAAAACTGCGTTTTTGAATCAAATGTTCTAATTGTCCTCCATTGACTTGACCATACAATAAAACGGTCTTAACTGAAAACTAACACCTCAATTTGCACTACCCTGGTCGTTGGATTGGAAGAAGAGGTCCTATGAAGTGGCCTGACCGATCACCTGACCTGAAACCTCTGGACCTTTTTTTGTGGGGACATTTTAAGATTTTTGTGACTGAAAATTTGGGCAAACTACGCCAAGGATTTGTAAATGAGTAACGTAAAATAACCCCAAATATGCTGAACCATGAAAGACAGTTTTCAGTCAATATGTTTCTCCAATCCCTTCTATCTGCCTGGCAACGCCCTTGATTATTGGACTCGCAAAACGATCATTATTTCAAACATCGGTTCGACATCCTTGGAAAAACATCAATAACAAAAAGAACAGATGTAACACCGTCCCTTAAGGATGGAAATAATCTGAAACTGCGAAGGCAATTATTCACGCCGCCCCTGTCGCTTGACATGTTTGTACAACAAAACAGCAGATCTGACGGGCACGATCACTTGCTGATCGGTCGGTTCTACAAGTTTGCGAACAATCAGAAGAACAGCATTTGCCGGTAATGGATAGCGCGTTATCGGATTAGGCCAGCTACTGTCAAATTAGTCACGCCGTTCCTCAACCGGACTTGGCACTGACAATAGAGAGGCGCAGCACGACTGGTAGCCCACTGGGCATTGAAAAAACCCAAATCTACCTAAACCCAAAGCCTGTCTTCGCGTAACTAATAAAGATTGAAAATTGGGAAGAAAAGGAGAACACTGAAAAATCGAGACGTCCGTCCCCACAACTGCTGCGAAAAGGTTAATTTATTGAATAAGAAAGGTAATGGGGTCGCAGGGCAGTTGTAAACGCTAAACAGACATCAAGAAGGAGCAGGATGAACCGGCGACCGTCATAAAGTGGCCGCTTTATGGCGCAGGGTATCTGTGATTCCACGATTTGGGAACGCAGTCCCCCGTTTGTTATTTCCAAGCTGAAATGATGCATCTCGGAAGTATTTTCTGATCTAGGTGGTACGAGGCATTTATGGAAAATTTCTCATTATTTCATGTTTTATTCTTCTTCCTTATATGCTATATGAGGATATATTGAAAAATTCTTAGCCTACTATAGAACCAAACAAAATTTCAATGTCAAAATATTCTAATACTGAACATATTCTTTCTCCTCTTAAGTGCATGCATTTATTACAGCGAACCTGCAACTTCTCTAGACCTTTAAAAAAATGTTTTTTTCCTGCTCTGCAAACCAGACCTCCACAGCTTTTATTACCTCCTCGTTGGAAAAAAATTTACGACCTTTTAAATTAAACTCTTTTTCAAATGAGGAAAGAGATGATAGTCGGATGGAGCCAAATCTGGTGAATAAGGGAGGTGTTCTAGTAATTCAAACCCTAAATCACGAATTTTTTGCATGGCAAGATGAGATTTGTGTTCAATGGCGTTGTCCTGCAAAACCAAAACAACTTTCCGCGTCTTTTCTCTTTAATTTTTTCCCGTAGAGTGGTCAGTAATGTCGAATAGTAATCTCCGGTTATTGTTCTACTCTTATCCAAAAAATCACTCATGATTACTCCATGGCAATCGCAAAAATCTGAAGCAAGAACTTTTCCAGCAGATTTTTGGACACGAAACTTCTTAGGTCTTGGAGAACCAGAGTGTCGCCATTCCATCGATTTTTGTTTTGTTTCTGGATCGTCTCTGTTTCTGGATCGTCTCCCGAGTCTCATGCATAGTAACAATTCGGTTTAAGTCTACATCGTTTTCAAAGCGAGCACAGATCGAACGCGATGCTTCTACCCTTGCATGCTTTTGGTCAACATTCAAACATTTGGGGATCCATTTTGCAGCAATTTTTCTCATGTCCAAATTGACGTGAACTATCAACTATCAACGCGTTCGTATGAAATATTCAGTGCTTCAGATATCCATTTTAGCCCAATTCGACGGTCTGATAAAATGTCATGAACTGCATCGATATTTTCGGGGACTGACACAGAAACTGGCCTTCCCGATCGGTCATCTTCAATGGAAAATTTACCTCTTTTGAAGCTTGCAGTCCAATTTTTCACGGTCGCATACGAAGGACATTGATCACCAAGGGTATTAAGCATATCTTCGTAAATCTGCTTACCGCTTAACCCTTTTAAATACAGGTACTTGATGATGGCTCGATACTCCAATTTTTCGATTTTCACAATTTCGGTGAACATCTTCTTTCTTTTAATTTATTGCGTAACTCCTTCTTTTAATTTATTGCGTAACTCTGGTTTACTTTTTTGACCTCGAGCTTCACACTGACACTTCTAATGAGTTAGTATTCGTTGCTATGATGACGCAATATTTTTTTGTATGCATGGAACTGGTCTGAACTAACTAGATATCAATACATCCTCGTACTACTGGATGTTTAAGGCACCTTTTTCATGTCTTCTCTATTGCTAGCTGCGTGTATATAGGCTTCAGTAGATCGCAATCCTGTCATCCATTGATGAATATCATGTTTTTTCACCTATACTCCTTCGGCCTTCAATTTTACTTTCAGAAATGGACCTTGAGAGGAGTTTATATTACGGGACTCCCTCGCCATCCTTATAAGGTATAAGCTGTAAGGGGGGAAAGACTACCAGAGACGACGAACTGACTGAATTGAATCATAATGAAAACCCCATATAAATAAGTGGTTTCTGACGTAAGATCTCGTTTTGGACTGACCACTAAAACGGTGTAGACCCCTCTATTAAGAGGTGTAATGAAATATGACTATTAAGTCATATTTCGTAACATGGCGCAAGTATGCTGTAATTTTTTTAATCAATTTTCTGTCGAATCTTCGAAGACTTCTTCATTCTCGGTAACGTGCATCAATAACATTGCCCTCTAATCACACTTATCGAGGTTCACTCAAAAGATTCTCTTAGAATATGTGTTCACCAAATATGTCGCAAGAGATGCAGGATTCCAAAATTCTATTGAGCTTTAAGGGTGATAAGTTTTTCAATTATTCAATTGATTTTGTTTCAGAGACTGGTGGTGAAAACTAAAGAAATTCAGAAGATGCAGGGTCCTCCCAGATTGAATTTCAATTGATATCTGATGTTTATATTTCGTCAGCATTGTTTTGTCCCTGTAGAGCTGCTTAATCGTTGGTGGTCGAGGGATGATACCGAATGAGTGGCTCAGTGGTAGGTAATTAATCGCTTAGATCAAATTCCTGCTGTTTGAATAAGTTTTCATGATCTCTTTAAATCTTCTAGTGAACTTAATTCTCTCCTCATCTGTATCTGATTCATCCTTCTAAACTCTAGCCAGTTTGATCCCTGAATACTTTGTAACTACTTCCTTTAATGCTTCGATTCCTGCATCTTCCTCGAGTTTGAAAGTACCGTCAACTATTTTGCCTCTGTCTTGTCCTTATTGCCCTTATTGGTAAGACCACATTTTTCCAGTCCAAATTTCATTTTGTTGTCTTCGAGGAATTCTTCTACCATTTTCAGCATCTTTGCATTTGGTTTTTCAGTAGATGCAAGGTGTTTCCATGGTCCATGTAAAGGAGATGATTCAACTTCATGACAATTCTACTGCCGCTCTTAATGGCAAATCTGTAGTCAGTAGAATCTATTAGACAAGGGATTCAAGGCCATGCAGAACCATAGTAGGCTAAGAAAGTTTCCTTGGAAAACTTCGAGTCTTATCGGGATAGGGCCAGTTATGATGTAGCCATATGCTGCTTCAATTTGTAGACGCCAGGTTGACATGGCGTTTTCCAGGAACTTAATAATACTGGGATCTACCTTGTACATCCCCAAGATCATCAAGAGACATTCGTGGGGTATGGAATCCAATGCTTTTTTGTAGTGTACATAAGAAGCATATAAAGATTCCTTCCTTCAGAGAATGCTTGATTGCAGATAACTGAATATATTATCAATCATTCTTTTCATCCTCGGGTGTCTGGTGAATTCTTTCTGTGTTGTAGCGATGATTTAATTCTTTTCACAACGGTTTGAAATGCACGATATAATTATGGAGGCATGTGATTGGTCGATATTTGGTTGGGTATTCTGCATTCATTTGGTCTTCAGGTAACAGGTATGTTGTGCAATATTGGCATTTCTTCAGGATTTTTTATGATATCGTTCATTGCATGCATTATCCAAAATTTCTTGATCCAGAAGTTCTGTAAACCATCAATTTTAGGTGTTTCCCAGTGGTGTAGTTCCCTGATAGTTGATTTTACTTCCTCAATTGTGATCATGTCATGCTGCATTCGTCAATATTTCAGGGATTCGGATTTTCTAGTACTATTATTAGGATTATCATCATGACTGGCTGATAACTGGGTGACTCACAAACGTGCACTCACAGACACACCAGTAACTTGGGTACATCTGACCGATACAAGATTAAAAAAAAATTTTCAAGCGGAATTTCCGCGAGTCGAAAAGAGTTTCCTGAGAAAAACAAACCTGAAAGCTAGTCGAAACGGAACCATCCTTCGCGTGTCAGATAAGACATCCCTATCGGAGCGGGTGTTGAATGTCAGGAACGAGTTTATAATCCGAAACCAAACATGGTGGAGAGAGCAGACAGAGAGAGCACATAGAGGCGCAACAAAGCGATGTTGTCAGGTGCGACCACGTTATCGCGGCCAAACAAGCCGCCTCCTGTCATGTCGCCGCCCGCTAATCCCGAACGCTTATCGCTCCAGAACATTTTCCGAACAAATGGGACTCTTTATCTGATACGGTCTGCGGATCTAGGTGACAAGGTGAAAGATAGTGTGGACAGATCGGATTGTTTGCATCCGTTGTGCGGGTAATTTTCTTCCACTTTTACAGGTGTAAAGAGATTCACCTCCAGGGGTTGAATGGGCTAATAGACCCAGAAGTCCCCAAAATGATTAGCATTTTGGTACTGTAGTAACTGAAATTATGCAAATGGCCATGGCCTTTCCCAGACTCATTACCAACCAAACATTTGTAATTTCAGATAGCTATGCATCATATGTTTATTTTATTTGAGTATGCATTATGTTAAAGAGTGTGTAAGCAATTTGTTTTGGCATTTGTACCAATAAACTCTCTGTCTCGACCAGTCTCAAGGAAAATTTGATTGAAGCCTACCAAAATTCCAGATGTCTGTAGGATCCGAATTTTGAACACTATAAAAATACAACTATAGTAAACGAGATGCTTGGCAGAAAATTGCAAATCTACTAGAATGTACATAATGTTGAAGAAGTAAGAAAGAAGATGGACTCGCTTCTTTTAACTTACTGCCGAGAAAGGCAAAAATCGTCTACGGAATCATGCAGCAGTGTATACTGGATTTCCGAATTTTGTCGCTGATCAAAGATAATAAAATTCTTTGACGCCATTCTACATAAATTTAGAATTTACCACTTTTTTTGTTCTTGCATATTCGTCATCGCTTTATCAGCATTATGCAGTAGGTATCCTTCGCTTTTTTACATTTGTCATCCACCAATCAACGTCTCTACCCTCCTATCTTTTTGCCTGTTTGAGACAAAATAACATAAGCAGCACTTGCAAGTAGGTATAATATTGCTGTCAGAGTTGGACATATGTAGATTGACCTAACACAAAATTGACATGAATGAGCATTCATATTCAACTCAACAGACAACCATTAAATCAAGGCAGATCACAGATCACCAGTCTGGCTCATCAATGCAGGGTGATGGTAGATGGATTATTAGAAGTATGAATAATTAATCACATTTCTGATTCTGCGCTGAAAATTTGCATGTTGGGGATTTCGACAATGAACTTTACCCCTAGATTATTTTCAGACGTCTGCAACTTCCGGTTATATCGGAAACAGCCTACTACTTTCTTAGTTCAAATTATATATATGCATCGTTAGATGGCTGACTTGATGGATATTTTAATAGGGGACCATACCTTGAAAGTGTCGGTTTCTGAGATATTGGGATTCTCATGAAAAAAACGGGGAATATTTTTGCCGAGGCAGTTTTTTCTGAAAAATCCTACTTTTTCAGTTTTTCTTTTATA
Source organism: Coccinella septempunctata (assembly GCF_907165205.1). Classification (NCBI taxonomy): domain Eukaryota; kingdom Metazoa; phylum Arthropoda; class Insecta; order Coleoptera; family Coccinellidae; genus Coccinella; species Coccinella septempunctata. The sequence goes on along the minus strand of NC_058191.1, from coordinate 24,738,924 downwards.
GAGTATTATAGTACTGTTTTATGGTTGAACCTAAAATACAGGGTGTTAATGAAAAAATCATCAGGACAAATCGAATTAATCAAAACTGAAGATTTTCAAATTATGTAGTATTTTTATTATTTCAGTCGACTCTACGTAAAAAAAAGAAGGGTAGTTACCTGAATAAACCGTATACCTAAAATGAAAACTTTCAGATTCATGGAAGAATAACTTGAAATATGGGAAAAGAATTTCGAACTACTTGATCAGTCTGTGACTTCCGGAAATCATAGAAAAAACTGTTATTCGACGTTTCGATAAATAATTCCGACATTGTAGGAGTAGAATCGACAGAAACAATAAAAAATATGGGTTGTATTTTGAAAATTTTGAGTTTTGATGAAGTCGATTCGTTAAACTTGATGATCTTCCCATAAACACTCTGTATACAGGGTGAGTCTTTGACACACCCTGTATACACTTTTTTCATTACAATTGGATCGGTTGAAAAACCATTAAAAAAAATTATTTTTAGTTCTATATCGCAGTTTTATCGAATGAAATGAATGTCGGAATTTAGTTTTTAGTTTTTCATTGATCATTGATTTAATGAATCTCTTTCGGACACAAGATATCACCCTCGTTTTCATCATGTCTACGGTACGTACCATAAAAATAAAAAAAATCAAAGAACCCAACTCTTGAAACTAAGTTGGGAGCTTTCTATTGAATATTTGAACGTTTTGTAAAATAAAAGTATTCTTTATATTTTCTCGTATAATGCGCCTGTGTAATACAGGGTGTTTTCATAGGTGAGGCCTTTTTTTCGACAGAAGTTAGAACTTATCAAAATAACAGGTTTAACCAAAAATTATCTATATAGAATATACAAGATGCCTGAGATACTACCCCTAGAAGTTCGACAAAATATCATTGAATTTCAATTACGGGACTGTGGAAGGTGACTCCGGCATCGCAAAAACGAAACAAAACATAAACATATGGCTGGACAATGAATGGTTCAGTACCAAGTTCATCGGATTAGATGCATCAGGTCACTTTTGAGAGAATCATAATTGTTGTATCGTGCAATTTAGGGTGAAAAAAAAATGTAGAAAATCGAAGCAGTTTCTTGAAAGTACTTATGTAAGTTATGTTGAAAAAGTGCTATGATGTTTCCCCATTTCATCCCGTTTTTACGACGATTGTTGGAATGTTCGAACAAGAAGATTGTGGGGCCTATTGTGAAAAAATTCGTGAATAATTAAGACGAATTTTATTGGTGAGATTTTGAAGTATTATTCTATTTTTTACACTTGTGTCCTAAATCTCTTCTGTCAGTTGATATCGAAATGAGCCGTTTCATGAAATTGTGTAAGTTACTAAAAAATAATAAGAACAATTCGGCGATCCTAAGTTTCCATTTTCATTACCACGTAAATACCACATTACCACGTACATATCCTAAATGAAACCACATGGTCGAATCAGGAGATAAGTTTTTTCCCACTGTTTTGCGATAATTCAGCTAATAAACGGTCAAGTTCGTATTAGGATCTATTTCAGTAATCATTTTAAATTTTTTTCAACTTTGTCATTTTGAAAGTTTTGTGTAGGTGATTTTTGGTGAAACGCTTCATTTTGACCAGTTCTATCTTCTGTTGAAAAAAAGCCCCACCTTCAAATACACCCTGTACCTGTGAAATTCGAAAAATTGGGAACTTATATATCCAATGCAACTTTTTTTGACCCACAGATATGTAGTGTCACAGATTCAGCTAGTTATTCTGGAGGTTATTTTGAAAAATTAAAATGGTTATATCTTTTTATAAGGACCGAATCGGAGAAAATGGTATGGGAAAAAAGGGTTTCTTTTGACCTGAAGAATCTATTGTAAAAAAATATTTGTATGAGTCAAAGACGCTGTATATTAAGCACAAACGGCAAACAGCGTTAGGTATAATGATAGGAAAATTAGAAATGGTGAAGAACTTCTCGAAAAAAAACTTACCTAACCCAGCAAAAATATTAAAAAAAGTGTGACTTTCTATTTCCACCGTTTTGTTCATGAGAATCCCAATAACTCATAAACCGTTGAGTTTTCATTTTTAATATGGTATGCTGTTGAAATTGCCATCAAATCGGCTATCAAACGATGGAAAAATATACTGGGTGTGCCATTTTGAAATAGGAAAGTAGTACGTCTGGTTACACTTCCGTGTAACCGGAAGTTGCAGAAATCTGAAAATATTTTAGGGGTGTCATTGTCGAAAATTCCGATTATCAAATTTTCATCCCAAAATCATGATTAGCTCCCAATAAACTTCAAATAGGCCATCGCGGTGACCCACCCTGTATACCAATACCATCCCCCGCGTCCGCAAATGAAGCAGATCGTATACGATGAAGCAATCAAACTTCAATTCGCACCAGAGTCCGCTCAAACCCGAGGAGCGCCACCGTGTTAAACATCGCTATTAATTATAACAAGGCACATCAAATTTGCGGGCCCGAACAACGGCATTTGGTGGGCCTGGGGGGGCCTATTTGTCACCGGCTGCGCTATGACGTCCGGACGGGACGTGCGGCGTACCGCGCAACGTTGGCGCCGAGCGATAATTGCTACGGGACCCCCGCTCTAGCGTTATACCTCCTTGGGGAGGCATCCCGGCTATTACATTGTCGCGAGACTGTTTTCGCCCTCCCGTCCCGATTATGTTTCGTTTGTTTCGCGATGAGAGGCGGCACGGGGGGGATGAGGGTTGCTTTTTCACGCCGTTTGGCCGAAGGAGAACCGGGTGAAATTAGAGATTTGCTTGGAAGCGAAAATGCGGTGGGTTTAGTTTTAGGGCGAAGATGTTGGTTGTTTTGGCGTGAAACGATCAGGAGGGATTAACATAATGCGAATTTGGTAGAAGTTCCCAGGTTTTATAGTTTGTACCGTGAACAGATGTATACAGAGTGTATCAGAATAAAATGTTGATTAAGGGTGAAGAAGTCTCATGAAGAGGGTGTTAAGCTTGTTTCTTCTTAGCATTACCTTGTTACATTCCTAGACATTTTTATAAAGCACAACAAAAACGCAAATTTCATTCGTGATATGGTTGGATAAATCCTTCCCAAAATTTAGAGAACCTCACAGAGAAATAATCAGAGTTTATGATCATTAACTTACACTCTATCTTTGGAAGAAAAAGAGCTAAAGACTTGAAATTCTCAGGGTAGACGTGTCCAAATGTGCCGTTCAATTTCGTTTATGGGGAAAATTGATTGACATATTAAAATGGGGTAATGAGTCTATGGGAAAATCCGCCAGATGGTTTCAGAGTTACGGTGTTTCGGTATTTGAAAAATACCCATACACATGAATTTAAACAAGACTCGGGACAAAATTTTGTGGGAATCGACGGGATCATTCTAAAATGAAAAAATCATCAAAAAATTATATTTCTCGAAAACGGTTTGCCAGATGACACTCAGATTTCGCAGTTCTGACCAAAGCGTTACTTTGTAGCCAATTACAAAGTCTTACTTCATCTAATCTGTATAGATTTGGAAATATCAGTAAAATAAATCTTATCTTTGTAGCGTCGAGCATCTTTGGGTGAGTTCAGTACCTGGGTGGGTGACCAACTTCGATTACGAATTTGAACAAGCGTGTAAGGCTGCTGACTTTCTATTTTTCCTTTTACATCGAAAAGAACGCTTAAGGTCCATGTCACTGATAAATTATCAATAAGTAAAAAGTAACGCATAAAGTTCAGATATTTGTTATTTAATATATTGTACCAAAAAGCCCGAACGCTCCAGTTTTCATTTTGAATCACGCAACTTAATGGAAGGAATTTGTCATGCACCCTTCATAAGGTGTGCATAGTTTTTTTAGTTTTTTTAGTTACGTCCAGTTTCATAATCAAATTTAAAGTCGCTTTAATTTTAAAACTTCCTTTAACCCTACTAAAAATGACACTAAAGGAAGCTTTAAGCTTAAAGTGACTTTAAATTTGATTATGAAACTGGACGTTAGTAGGGTAAAGGAAGCTTTAAAATTAAAGCTACTTTAGGTTTGATTATGAAACCGACCGTTAAACTTATTGAATTATAAAACTTTGAGATCAAGAACGCACACTTTATGAACGATTCATGTTTTTGAAGTATCATCGAAGACATTTCCTTTTTTGAAGGGTAAAAACTGGTTGGAATTGATGGGTGATATGGTCGAGTCAATCAAATGGTCAATAACCTCACAAATAAAAAGTTTATAGGTGTAAAATCAGGAAATTTTCGAGGCCATTCATTGAAACCTATCCAATTTTCTGGAAAATGATATTATGTACTTAAGGGGAGTAGTACATACGATTCTAGATAAAGACGATCGACATTGCTTACTTTACGGATGCCACCTCAAATACGAAAATGTATCACATATTTGAGCAATAGCCTGAATTACGTACCAAGTCAGTTGAAAAGTAGAAATTACCACGTTCATCAGGCTTGGGATATTGACATTTCCTAGTCTTAATATTTTGGAATTGTTGATCCATGCACATAAAAACAAGGGTAGTTACCTGCAGAGTGGGAGTTGTCATGAATATGAAACCAGGAGTAGAAACCTTTACAAAGCAGATTTCCTCAGACTTACTTTGTCACAAAGAGGCCCATTTTATATGTCCATTAAATTATATAATAAAATTCCTGCTGAAATCAGAGAATTTTCTCTGAAAGGTTTTACTACTGTTATAAAGATGTTTTTGATTAAGTATGCATTTTACGCAATAGAGGAATTTTTAAACGAAAACTTTTGTCTTGATCCCGCAGGAAACTTGTGTATCGATTTCGATATTTAAATTTGTATTTTGATTATTTATTTATGTAATTGTGAGTATTTCCATTTTGTATTTTGACGAATGCAAACAATTTTCAATTGTAAAGCATGAATAAAGATTATGATTATGGTTATGAAGTTTTTTTTCTCATAAAAAAACAACTAAATTGGAAAAATGAGACGGGTGACATCAAGACGTCCTTTAATTTCAATTTGAAAAAAAACCAAGGCTTCACGTAAGAAATTGAAAGCGTAAATTAGGAACTAGTGAATGCCGTTTTTGAATGGAGATTCTCGAGGTATTACTTCCCCTTAATGAGCTTGTTTGTCTCCAATCCATATCAACACGTCTTATCTTCACCGTTTTACGTTTTTCTGGATATCAAATGATTCAGCATTCTCGGCTAACTTAAGAATTCTGGATGCATTTAACATTTTACATAATTAGCTGTGTTTGATGTAAGGAAAATTATCCTTAGCCGAAAAACATTTTCTGCATTGCTATTAGCTAAAAAACAGAATTAAGTACCATTACAACGATGTATGGAATGAGTCTGTTGTTGAAACTTTGGAGAAAGACCTATTATACTTTTTATAGATTTATTTAATTTGAGGCATTCGATAACGTGAATCATGAACGAATTTTACAAAAGCTTTCCTCGTATCGTATAGTGTACCCGAATGTAAGTTATTCCATAGTTATTTGTCGCAACATAATTGTAATGGTTTGTATTGAGAAAAAGGGATAGAGATAAATATGCCAATGTTGGTGTCCCTCAAGGTTCTAAACTAGGACCTTTTTTGTTCTCTACATCAATGATTTTGACCTATTGCTGTTTGTGGATGATGCCAATACCTTGCCTCACAGAAAATATTTTAATTCCATCGAAAAAACTATATTTACTTTCAGTTCTATACACAGTGATGGTGTACAGGGTGCCCACTCTGTACTCAGAAAGAATTGCTCCTCAATGTCTGTGAAACTGATTGAATGATTTTCAGGACAATTTAGTCTAAGGAGAAATAGGTATAGTCAATCAATATGACTTGATAACACCAAAGTAAAATTTTCAAAATCTAAAATATTTTCAGGAATTTGCTTAGACTACCTACCTATCTCAAATAGCCATGTCGGAGAAAATTATACATGAATAAACAAAAACTTCTCGAAAGTTTCAAGCCTACTAAGTGAGGAAATTGGATGGTAATTACCGCCATCACGTGAATTTCTTTTTTTTATTTTCCATACATTTTTATTTTTTATCTATGAATTCAAATATGTAGTGTCATCCTGGACGAAATTAGAAAAAATATTGTGTTAAACACGTGGGGAAACAGTATTTTTCTGAACCCGCAGAAAAAGCTCGATAACAGCTACTTCGAGGGCAGATGAAAACATCCCTTCCAATATTTTTAGATTTTTTTACTAGTTCACGCTTTTCAAAAAGCATTCAGTTACTATTATTTAACGAAGTTTTCCCTACTAACCCCTAAGACCAATCCTGCTTCGAACACCGTCGACCTAAGGGTTGAAACCATAAAACCCTCATTCCACGCAACATTATCCAATAAAATAATCCATTAGACATCGCTCCCTCACCTTGTTTCGACATTTAAAGGCCAGATTCCGACCCGATTAAGCCTTCATTGGTGTCCGCATCGTAAAACGACAAAATGGTACCCCAGGAACCAAGAAACTAAAAAAAACTACGGACAAAGGCGCCCCATGGCGTGCATCCCGCGATCCTTACACCTGCCTCTCTTCACGGAGCCAGGGCCGCCATCTTGGACGGCATTAATGAAGGCGATATACCTAACCTCATTTGAATATTTTTATGGACGTTAATTGTCGGTATGGCTCTTTGCCCGGACAGATGGATTTATAGCGTAAATGTTTGGATGTCTTTGAGATCCTGTGAAATTTGAAAGTATAGGCATAATCTGCGACCTCGAAGGATTGGGAAATGTTCAACGTTTCGAGGACCAAAATAAATATGCACTGTCGTAGCATATAAATAGATGAAGATGGGTTTTTTATGGCCCCGTGAAGAGGGTACACAACAGTTAGATCCTGGGATGTTTCGATAAGAAATAATTGGAGGAATTCAAGCAGAAGAATAAAAATCTGAAGAAGACAAAGATCGAATACATTTTTTTCAAAGGAGTTGAGAAGTTTAGATGAGCGAAATGTTTTAGGCAGACCAAGATTGGATATGAAAAGTAACATATTCAAACAATATCGAATGAGTCAGTAAAGAACTCAATATACACTGCGCAAAAAAATTAACGCACATTCTGAAAATCTCAATTTTAATGAAAGTTAACTCTACATTGACTTTATAACTTATTTTTTATGTTCCCTCGGGAAGGTTTTGAACGAAACAAGACACATTAAATGGAAGAAAAATTCAGGATTTCACCGAATCTTATGTGAAAGAAGAGAAATGAACAATTTTCAAAATACTGAAATGCTGATAAGTGATTTAATACTTGGTATTTCCACCCCTTGCGTTAATTACAGCTCGGCAACGACGGTTCATACTCAAAATGAGTGATCTTAAAATGTTCTGATCTAATCCTTCCCAGATTTATCCGAGTTGGATTCCTAAGTCATTAAGAGTAGCTGGATGATTTTCTGAACTTCTCAGCCTTCTATTGAGGTTGTCCCAAACCTGCTCAATCGGATTGAGATCTGGACTCCTTGCTGGCCTTTCCATTCGAGAGACTTCAACCTCTTCAAGGTACTCCTGAACGATGCGCGCACGATAGGGTCTGGCATTATCATCCATAAAAATGAAATTTTCACCAATGTATGGGGCAAATGGCACTACATGCTCTTCAAGAATGTTTCTTATATACTTATCAGCATTCATAGCTCCATTATCAACGAACACTAGGTCTGTGCGAGCAGTCAAAGATATTCCACCCCATACCATAATCGATCCTCCCCCGAAACCAGTAGTATTCAGGAAATTGCACTGAGCATATCTTTCATGTGGACGTCTGTATTCAAGGGAACGTCGATCACAATGGTAGAGGCTCATCTGTGAAGAGAACTCTTTCCCAATCGTCCTCTTTCCATTGGATATGCTCTCTCGCAAAATCCAAACGCGCCCTTCGATGGGCTGGGGTGAGAGCTGGGCCTCTAGCCGCGACAAGAGGCCTTAAATCATATTCTCTGAGGCGATTTATTATTGTCTGAGTGCTAATTTGCACCTCATGAGTTTGCTCAAGCTGAATTTGAAGGAGGCGAGCGGTTGCAAACCGTTGTCTCAACGAAGAAACTCTCAAGTAACGTTCTTGAATGGCAGTTGTTACCCGTGGTCTACCCTGTCCTGGTCTTCGGACATTCATACCTGTCTCCCTGAATCGCTGCAACATTCTGGACACACTATATGGGAAACTCCAAACCTTTCTGCAATTCTTGTGTATGTCCACCCTTCTTCCCGCAAAACTATCGCTTGGGCACATTCCTCTTGGGTAAAATTGTCATTGAGAACACCTTCGGTTGTAGAATAAATTTGAGATTTCCATAATGTGTGTTAATTTTTTTGCGCAGTGTAAATGATAAACTATATTCCGAAATTCATTTCATTCGATGAAACTAAAAGTAACATTTTTTTATGGTTTTTCAACAGCCTGTATCTTTTAAACAGAGTCGATTTGGTAAAGGAAAAAAGGGTTTCTTTTGGCCTCAAGAATCTACTGTTGAAATATTTGTACGACTCAAAGACTCACCCTGTTCGGGTACTGAAGAATTGGTGAACCCGTCCCTGTCTTCAAAGAATACAAATAAACAGTTTTATTACTCGATAAAACGTCGAGTTAAAAGAATACATAAACCTGAGACCTTGTGTGAATTCTAACCACAAAATCGGGTTTGAAATTTATCGATTTAGTGATTCAGAGAATTTTACCCAGAATCAAATTGCAGCTTTATACAAATGAAGATTGAAGAAGACGCTTTGTGCCGAGATATACAGGATTAGGAAATTATTTCAAAATATACAGAGGTTATCTGAAAATGTCTCATAGGTATAATAAAGTGTTGAACGGATGTTTATAATCTACATATATCTGTGATAAATAAAAATCAGAGTCTCCCACAAAGGTGGCAGAATGATAGTTATGTTTTTCAATGGAACACCCTGTATATTATTGCTTGTTTTGAATGTGGACTGAATTTCAAACATTTTATCAACCATATAATATCTATCATAGGTACCTAAATTCATTAGTGTCTTATAAATCGGCGTTTCAAAAGAGAAATATTACGTGAAATCACGACAATCACGTATCTTTCAAAATCAACGAAATATTCTTGAAAAATGTTCACGCCAAAATACAGCTCATGTTTTCTATGTTGAACAATATCTCAAAAATACTGATTTTTGGATCAATTTCCTAAGCGTGAGTGAGTCTTTGACTCGTACAAATATTTTAACAGTATATTCTAGAGGGAGGTCAAAAGAAACACTTTTTTCCTATACCATTTCTTCTGATTCGGCCCTGATAAAAAGATATAGCCAACTTAGTTTCAAGAGTTGGATTCTATAAACTTTTGTTATTTTTATGGTAAGTAATTGTCATAATAAAAATTTTTCAATGGTATTTCAACAGTCTGTATCTTTTTAACCGAGCCGATTCGGAGAAAGTGGTAAAGGAAAAAAGGGTTTCTTTGGACCTCAAGAATGTACTGTTGAAATGTTTGTACAAGTCAAAAACTCACTCTGTATAAGTATTTTCACATCAAAAATAATAAGTAAGACACACGCCATATAAAAATATTGTACATATCAGTATCAAATACTGAAAGAGCCAAAGATATTGAATTCAATTTAAATCTACCTCTAGTATTCTTTTTTACAATAGGACTAAATGAGGTATAATTTTGAAGAAGCTTTAAAATTGATTGCATGTAAGTATTTTATTTGTGGCAAAATCGTTAGGTTGAACATGTGAATGATTATTTATATAATGAGATACCCTCTATATATGAGTTGAACCCAAAAGATATAGATATATATTTGAAATGGGGTAAGGCGTAAAATAACAATCACAAACATGCAATCCCAAAAGCAATTCAATTGTAAGTTTCTGTATTCAAATCAAAACCAGCCGTTTTCTCATGCAAGTATTTCACACGGGGAAACCAGGAAACAGGGCATATTTCATTCAAACCAGAGACCTTATCTTATTTAGTCATTGTTCAAACAGTTGAGTTGTTTAGAACTAAATCTAAAACAATTTCCCACATGCAAATAAGGCAAACAGTGAAGCAAGACTAGTCGTATAGGATGCAGAAAGAATGGAACTTGAAGCTCAGAACACCATGAAACAATTGAATTAGCAAAGAAAAAACGAAACAGGAGAAAAATGCAAAATCGTACCGTTTGTCTCCTGTGCTCCAGAGTTTTCTAGTAGCACGTAATCTGACACTGGACTATTCTCTAGAACAGAAACAGATATCAGCGTGTTGACATTTACAGCACCTGCAAAAAAGATCCACAAAAAAGTACCTACTAATAAAGGATATCATCCTTTTAAAAGTGGAACTAAATCGCGGTTTGGTTCATATTTTCCAATAATACCCTTTGGAATCAACCAGAGAAAAATAGAAATTGATGACGTGACATCAGAAGCTTTTGCGTGCTTGTTCAAATTCATAAAAAGTGCGGTCGCCCATTCAGGTATTTAACTCAATTTAGCTCAAAGCTGCTTGGCTCCACGAAGAACTATTTTCCCGATATTTCCGAAAATACAGATCCAATAACGTTGAACAGATCAAAATGTGAGTGTAATCTGTGAAACAGTATCTGATGTATAGTACAAGTAAATTTTCAAAACAACCCCCACGAAAAGTTTCAAGTTTGGGATGGATACTTCACATCTAGTGAGTATTCAATTTAATTGGATAGATATTATTGGCAGACAGATGCCTGGCAGATTCTGCAAAATAACGAACCATCAGGCTCATTCAGACCCTAACCCTACCCTAAAAAGATCAAGTCTCCAACTCTCTCCTTTCAGAAGTTACAGCTTTTTTGAAGGATTCTTTATCCATCCTCACAAAATTTTTCTAGTCTTTAAGGGCTGGTTGAATTTGACGATGAATTATTCATCAACCCAATCTTTTGACGCAGTTTTCTGTTCAGAATGTCAAACATTGAGGACATGCGAGCAACTGCATAGGTAGAAATGACTTGACATTCCTTATATCGATTTTTTTTTGTCTTTTTACTCATTTACCTGCGTTATTTTATTGTAAAATAGCTAATGTATACTATCTATATGTTGTATAATCCTCTCCTTTTATAATATTACACCGTCATACAACCCTACTGTCTCCAACTATCTAGTTTCCTGCTTAAATTTTGAAGCTTCCACCTTCCATATTCGTTGAAAAAATATTTTGTAAAGCCCGTTTGCAACCGTCGAGAATTCTCTAGAAAATTTACTAGAGATTTCATGCGCCGTGAATTATGTACCGTTACATACGCACTTTCGGTAGAATTCTCTGTTCAGTTGCGTACTAAATAATCTCTGTCATTTTCTTGCGAGAATTTTGTAGAGAATTCTCCAGAGAATTCTCGGCTGTTGCAAACGGAATTTAGAGGCATTTTTCATCTAGGAATAAATGCCGATGATGGAAGTCTGAAGACATTTGCATTGAGTTTACAATGATGAAACTGTTCCTCGACCATTAGATATATGGCATCCCATTTTATTTTTATTTTTTAGGACCTTTTGAGCTCTACAAAATGGTACTTGATCCGTTTTCTCTATCTCTTATCAGCTCAATCAGCGTCGGCCATAAAACCCATAAGAGACTTGTTCATAAAGAATCCATATTTTTTCTACATTATAGAATTTTAGATGAAAACCTTCTCCAACAAATTCTTCGCAATATAGCCAAATCCTATCAAAATCTGACATCTGATTTGGAAGTTACATAAAGACAAACACTTTCTCATTTGTAATGGTAGGTAGTAAGGATAGTAATTGAAGTCATTGAAGTTCACTTAGCTTCTGTAATTACCATATCCTTTGATACTTCGTCCCAAGGGACAAAGTGATTCTTGAAATTCAGTAAAATTGTTGAATCGTCAAAAAACCATTTGCCTAATCCGGACTTTAGTGTAAAAGGGTCTCTCCTGTGAATTGTCTTTAATTTGCAACGTTATTTTTGGGCATACAAATACAACAAACGGAATCCTTCCAGTAGATAATATTTTATGGAGTTCCTTTTGAAAGTATTCCTTTAAGTAGTCCATAGAGAACAATGTCAGAAGATACGTTTCATCATTCCACACAGCCCATACATACATCTTCATGTTGAACTGACAGAGTTGCAGTAAACAAAGGCCAGGGAGCTTGAAATTTTACATTGTTATATTGATTCTCGGTTCTGACGAGGGGTATGAAGTTATTAAAAGTCAATTAGAAGAGTGAAGTGAGAAATTAGAACTTGACAATAGAGTACCGGTAGATTTGGGGGACTTGGGACAGTCCTGTAACTTGGGACAATTACCCCCTTGCAGATTTCTTTGTTTTTTAACGAATTCAGGAGAGTAAAAGCGCGTTTTCTTTATGACCCTTATACTTTCTAGTGTCCTGTACATACGTTTCACTTTGTGCATATGTATTTTTTTCTGGATACGTGAGATATTGGCATTTAGGTATGTCATGAAACAAGGTTGTTTACAAATCAAACGGCAACACGAAACTCATTCATTTATTTTGTTATTTTATAGGGTGACTTGGGACAATACCGAATAGCAGAAAATATGCCGATTTTTCGCAGGATATTATTATTTACGTTCTTTCCAGAAAGAAATCACCAAAGAATGAGAGAAATCAAAGTTCTCTTGTTTTGTTTAGTTTTTTTACATTTGTGTTGCAATATATTTACTTTCGCTGTAATAGGGGTGTATCATTTAATTTCCTTATCGAATTTCAACTATATAATCACATTTTCAAAACTATACACCGTCTCAATCACCGATTTCACTTGAGAGTTAAGAAATCAATGGATTTCAACTTGTGTCCCAAGCCTCCCAACTCGGTGGGTGACTTGGGACAAGTATATTTTATTTTTTTTCAAATTTATATCCGAATTCTGAAGCATGGTATCTATATATCCAAATCAATAGCCTGAGTCATTTAGCATATTTGAACCTCATGAAAATATGTCACCTTTTTTGAAATATGACAAGTTGAATTTCAAAATCGACGCAAGTCTCCCGAATCTACGGTATTCTATCATTTTGTAGCAAAGTGCAATCTCATCTATATAAAAAAAATCAATTTTCTTTTGTTAATGTCCTATCATAAAGAAAACATCAATTATTTTTGTAACAGTTGATAAAAGTGCAACAGTTGGCAACACTTCGTATGCAAAATCTAAGAAAGAATTCAAGAAAGAAGAATAACGAGTTCCTTATATTAATCACTCAGCAAATGAAGTACGATTGCTTCATTTCAAACTTTCTTATTCATTTTAAATTTTTAACGGGACATAGAAATAAGTACGAAGGTAATTCATCCGTTCAAGAGAATCTGAATGACAATAAATGCTGTATAGAAGAATTCAAAACATTGAATTGAAAATACATTCTGATTTCTGTGTGATATCTTCTTGCTATTGGCATTGATAATTCCAACAGAGGGGATAAAAAAAGACACACGCTATCGACAAAGTTCCTGTTTTCTTCGCTAATGAACTATTTTAAGGCCCAGTTGTATCTACAGTTCAAATTCGAACTAAAATCAACAATGAACCTGTCAAAATTGTATCAAAGTTGAGCTAGGTTCAGATCTAAATTCAGCTCGAACAGTTTATATCGTACAGTTTATATCTGTCAACTATATAGTAGTTTGGCAACAAGTGACCTACTAGATAGTACTCGTCTATTCCCTCTACCACTTATATTAATACAAAAAAAATCACCTATGAACACGTGCGTCCATGTTTTATTCTTATTACCCCAAAGATAATAAGTTTACCTTTTCTTCAAGTAAGTTCGAGTAGGACTCGATTCAATGTATAAGAATTCGGAATAACCATCTCTCAAACTCTGCAATATACGGGGTGCCGATTTATACAACGTTGAGGGTATTTCCGGTAGAACCGGAAGTACAGTTAAAAAAAATATGGCATCACATGCAACGCGTCTCATTTTCCTTGCATGCACAGTTTATACATATTCTTCTCCCCTTTTTAAAAATTTTCCATAGTCATACAACCCTCAACCCTGTATAAGACAGAATATTTTGATTTCGACATAAGCGACCTCTTCAGAAAAGTCAGAATTAAATTCAATTAGTTAGAAATTATTTGTACAAAATAATGCGTCCAATTCCCAAAATAAACTATCTCAACAAATGCTTCAAGGAGATTGCTACAAGTAGATTGGGATGCAACTCCTGCAAAATAGGGCAGAACTCTGAATGACGAGTGTAATAAAATTGGAACCTGGTGTAATAAAACTGTAACAAATTTCACCCTACTTCCCAATTTGAAGGGTGCAACTTTAAGTCAATTTATAATTCGGATAATTAGGATAATCACCTCATGATGACTTCATTTTGTTCTGTCTAAATTGAGTAGTAGTTGTCCCTTTGAATCAAAAATAAATACCACTATACATATATGTACATGTATTTTTCGAAGAATAAGGATTGAAATCTGATGAAAAATTATGAAAACACTCATTGAATTCCCAAAAAATTATTTTGTTTTGATATATGAAATTTATTGTTTCCTTTTCAAATAGGTACTTGAAATAATATCGAGAATTGAGGATTCATCTTGTAATTAATTAGTACGTATTCCTCTAGATGTAAAAAAGGTTTATTTCACTTCAGCGAGTTACGAACAATAATTATTCTTCTAATGTACTACCTAACCTTCTAAATTTTTCGACTGGTTAGGTAGGTACTGCTGTAAAAAATACCGTAAAAGTCGAAGGTCAACCCAACCTATCCATAAATATTCCTCACTTTTAAAATAGAAATGAAATATTCATCATCTACCATCTAGGTACAAATGGAATTTGCAATATGAAAATTTTGACAGTGGAAAATGATCATTGCTTTTTATATTCGAGTTTGAAAATGATGTTTGTTATATTAGGTATGTAACTCGTTTTTCTGAAAAATCATATTACATAGGTACGTTTCTAGTATTGTTGGTCCAATCCTTAGTATCAATGATATACATGCTAAATTCTTTATGCATAAAAAATGAAGTAGGATCAATTCAGAGAAGGAAAAAATATTTTTATTTTATATTTATTTTGACGTTCAAAGAAGAAATTATTCAACCCATTGCAACAAGGTGAGTTGATGTTTATTCATTCAGTGGAATTCATTTTTTTATTCACAAGTGAAATAAAACAACATGAGCATGAGTGGATAAACATAATCTTTCTCTTGTTGCTATAAATTGAATAATGCCCTAGTATAGCAACAATCAATCAAAGGGATACCCTTTATGTCATTTCCTAAATTAGATCATTCTCTGGCAAGTCCAATCATCTGAAGTCTAATCAAAATATGGAACATTTTGTTTACAAGTGAGTTATAATGAGAATTATCGTATACTTTTTTATTTATAGTTATCTATTGAATTCCACATAAAACGTAAATCTCTTTTCCGTTTTTTTCAGAATACATCCCGAAGTGAGGTGAGAATCCAACAGAAAGCGAATAAAGAACACATAAACCCGAGCATTTTCCTTTATTGACGAGCAAAAACATTTCATATGAGGCAGTAAAATACGTTTATGAAGCAGTAAATTATTTTCCAGTTGGTATATCCTAACGTGCTCTTTTCAAGTTAGGTTTTGATAGATTATAAGTTATAACAGTACCTAAAGCTGGCAAACTCAAGACTCGTGAACTTAATTTAAAAAAAAGGTATGACCGCCTTTGAAATCAGCTATTATATTTTCCACTAGGGCAATAACATAACATAGCTTTAAATTATGGCTCAAAAATTCCTAAGTGGATCTCCTAGTTTTATGAGGGTAAAATCAGATTATGCGAAAGATTAAGATTCAAATGAGGCAATTTTGAGAAACACTTGGCCGAGAAACACAATATTCATTTAGAGTCGCCGCCGGTGCAGCCAATTAAAGAATAAATCTTGTTTACGACAATTTACGTCTAGTTTCATAGTAAAATTCAATGTCCCCTCAAGCTTCCTTTAGTGTCCTTTTTAGTAGGACTAAAGAAAGCTTCAAAATCAGAGGGACTCACAGCGGGTTTCATAAAACTCTGATTGTCCGATCAATGATTTGACAGTCACTCGATTTCTAAAACGAAATCACTGAAACCTTTTCATTTCTGAATATACTGAAGAAGTAGCAATTGAGAATAATTGAATGGACGTATGAACATCATAATTTGATGCGAGAATGATATTCTGAATGATCGTGACTGAATTATCGATTGAAAACAATTTGAAGTATATTCGTCGATCAAGCGTTGATTCTCCGATCAAACTTTATGATACCCGAAGTTTGAGTGTTGAACTGGCCGTTAGTAGGTACTGCATAATTGCAGTACCTACTAAATAATGGATAAATAAGATGATAAATACCTGGATTCGGCATAGACTGATAAGACGACTTCCTGATCCATTCGTAAGGGCTTCTAGCCGCACTCGGCCTACTTCCGTTCCTGGAATGAGCACCGCCACAAGACATAGCATGAGAACCTGGATGGCCGCCCGAGTGGCCACCGCACGAGTGGCTCGGCGGGCCGCTGCTAGTACTCGGCGGAGAAGTAGACGAAGAAGAGTTCATATTATCCATTTCCGGACCGGAAGAATCGCTTGGAGAAAGAGTCAAAGACGGCGAAGGTAACCTGTTGACGTTCTGATCGTAAGGATGCATCGGCGGCGTCATTTGAAAGACGTTATGGCCTAAAAGATCCGCGTACTCGTTGTTGAAGATCGCCTGATGATGCTGCCACACGTTATAATGTTCGGCTGCGTCTTGCATGCAGTACGGATTCGGGTTCGGCATCTGAGCCTGAGGGTGGAAGCCCTGGTACCAAGGATGTGTAGGGGGTGCTTGGTGGTTCATGTGAGCACTGGCAGCAGCGTGATGATGTGAGTATCCCGAAGGTCCTGGGTTCGATTGATGGGCACTGTGCATGGGGTAATGTCCAGCGTGGCCTAGCGAACCTTGAAGGCCAGATGGTCCGGGCATAGCGTATCCGGAAGGTCCGGGTATGGCGGGAATCCCTGGAGATCCAGGATACCCATATATTGCAGCCGGATCGGGAACTCCAGGATGATGAATTCCTGCTGGGTTATTTTGATTATTAGCAGGGGCAGCTCGGCGGTTGCATAGCCCTGATGGTCCAGGTTGTGGTGATGGTGGACGATCCTCTGGTATACCAGGGTGACGGTATAAATGCGAATTATTGTTGTTGTTGTTATTATTATTATTGTTGTTGGGATCCATATTCACAAATTACTAATTGCCGACTCAGCCTTCAGGGCTGAGAGCGCGAACTGACAAGTCTGTATAAAACACAAACACAAATAAACACAACAAATTACAGTTTACAACACACGACAGCTTCCGTTTAAAACGATATTCCTTAGACCGGGTATTTCGCGACCGGCTGCGTCTCGAATTTTGAATAAACTGGTATTTCGACTGACTGTGATAACGGAGATAGTTTGCGGAGTATTTTACCTGTCGGGGAGGCGCCACCTAAAATCCGGGCCAATGGCAGAGGACGGCCATTGTTATGGTTTTGAGTCCGGGCGGTGGGGTATGCACAATACTCCCACTCATCAACAGGTGGAGATGCGCAGAGGCTGCGTCGTCCTGGAGTCCTAGGGTTAAGTGTTTCGAAGAACTGAACTCTTCCCATTGGCGATGGATCATCAGTGGAATACTAATGAATTTTGAAAGAAGCATATTATCATTTATCATTGTTCATAAAAATTCTTCCTCAGGTAGATTTATGAATTCCGAAATAATGCCTCCATCAGGTTGAAATTATCATGTGAAAATACAGAGTTTGTGAAAAGTAACGCACAATATTGATATATATTTGGTATTCACTATTTAGTCGAAAAATGCTCAAGCAGTCGATTTTTATTCCAAATTACCGAACTCTTTATTTGTAATTCCACCCTCTAGAAGGTTTGGAAGATAGTAGATGCAACCCTTATTTTTAATGCTTAATATTGATAGACCTTTTCGTGCTGAAATTGATCTGGTCATTGATAAGGATAAGTTATCAAGCCTTTTTCAATATGTTTATATGGGATGAAATGAATGACATAATACCAGCCAAATCACCCTGTCAAAACCAGGAGCATCTTCACCTTGTTACGTTTTTATTACAATTTATTACACGAGGTCCGAATTTTATTACACTTTAGACTTGTCATTCCCAAGGTATTGTGATAGCCGCAGTGTTTCTCAAATTTTAATTTTAGCCCAATAAGAGACTATCATCGAGACAGTGGCAAACCGCAAACCCTTCGAAAAACAACTTCAAATAAAACACATTTTATTGAAATATAAATACGAACGATGTATTATAATGATAATATATGTAACAGATATAGATTCAAACATTGGCGAAAAAAATTTATACAGGGTCTTTGATTCGTACAATTATTTTAACCTCAGATTCTTGAGGAAAGAAACACTTTTTACTCATACCATTTTTTTCGATTCGGCAATGTTAAAAAGATAAAGCCATTTAGTGTTTTCTTAAAGCTATGCCACCCTTTGGTAAAACAAAATTACCTTCAGACTAACTAGCTAAATCTGCGCATGATAAGAGTAAATTTGAGGAATACTGTTATTTTACAAAACGTTCAAATATTCATTAGAAGTCCAACTTATTTTCAAGGGTTGGGTTCTTTCAATTTTTGATACTTCTATGGTATGTAATGATCATAATGAGAAAACTGGAAGACGTATGTGATATCTTGTGTTCGAAAAAGATTCATCAAATAAATGAAAAACTATAATCCGAAGTTTATTTCATTCGATAAAACAATTTGAGAGATAGAACAAAAAATTTTTTTATGGTTTTGAGACATCTTGTATCTTTTAAACCGAGCCGATTTGAAAAAAATGGTGAAGGAAAAAAGTGTTTCTTTTGACCTCAAGAATCCACTGTTAAAATATTCGTACGAGTCAAAGACTCACTCTGTATTTTACGTAAATTTTGATTATAAGGATGAAATGGTCGAATTTATTGAATTCTAAATTTTTTATGTACCTATTTTGAGTTCGATGACATACACGTTTCAACGATGAACATCATTTCATTAAAAAAGTAGAAATTCTATTATGATGAGTTTAACAATTTCATCCCTATAATAACAAAGGGTTCATAAAAAAAATTGATCTGTTTGAGTCTTTTTCACAAAAATAGTGAATATCGAAAATATGAATTCTTTTTACGCACTCTGTGCAGGATGATTTCGGAGGAGACCGTCAGATTTTAGGAGAAATTTATACGAGGCAGTTTCGAAACAATGTTTGGTTTATGGTTAGAGGCTCTACAGAGTGATTTGTCCTATTCGACCGATTTTACTTTCATCAATAACTTTGGTATGGCTCATTCAATTTTGATGTAATTTTCAGTTCATTATAAAATGAAAGAGAACATTGAATAATTCCAACATGTTTTTCAAAATACAGGGTTGTTGTTGTGATAATTTCGGATTAAGTATGCATGTTGAAAAACACCCTGTACCTACATTGGTTTTCCAAAACTTCATTATCCGTTTCAGATTCTTCCATAATGAGAAATTATACCGATATTTTCAAATTTTATGGCACACCTCTGGTTTTGCGAGAGAATATTTTAAGAAAAACGAAATTCCGTTTCAATTCAGTGAAAATATTCTGAACTGGGTATAGTAAAAGCAATAAAAGCATCGTCTGCACGAATACAAGATGCAGAGCTGTTCCTTAGTCCTGAAATGGTTTAATCTAACTCAGAATCAATATTTAATTGTTCATACTCTGAATAAAATTATTTAATAGGTTCAGAAATTTACTTCATATGCATAATAAAATGATGTGAAATGTTCAATTAGATAAAAAAAACAAAATTGTTCAAATTGAAAATTTTTCATAAAACACTCATCCCCATTTGAATCATTTAATTCATAGAGGTGAATATTAAATGAATGTTTTGTCACAAGTGTATAACAACATGTCAGAATTATTCACTTATGCGAAATATTCAGATATGTTTTGGAAATGGAAATGAATCCAAAATTGAATACCAAAGACGATTTCCCAACCAAATTTCGTCAACCAGATTTCATCAACCAAACTTTTGGAAAAGTGCTCCATTATTCTAAAGGACAAGGGTAGTATCCTGGTGAGGCGAAAAACATTGTTAGGCCAAATATTCATAACGAAATTTTTAATCAAATCGTTGAAAGGGTGAAGAAGGAACCATAGGGCGAAGGTGTTCGTAAAATTACTTAGGAACTTGGCAAAGCACCCATTCCATTACCAAAAGGTTCAAGAACTGTCGCCACTAGATCTATCACAAAGATTAGGTACAATTTGGTCTCTGGGTTATTAGTCACCAACGAACTATTTTCCGTAGTTTATTGAGAGAAGGTGTTCTGTTCACTGAGAATGTAATTTTTAATATCAACAATTCTCAAGAAATAAGCTAGGAACAACCCGAAATTGGGGAATCATTCATAATAAAAAAACACAGATATTCTGTCAACATTTCACTTGGAACAATAGTCGGATTCTAGTTTGGCCATCACATTATTGCAGAAACGCTGAATGGTGAAAATCACCTCAACTTTTTGGAAAATATTCTACCGAATCTATTGGACAATGTACCTCATTTTGCTTTCATCGTGAGGAATTTACTAAATAGGAATCCTCCTAACAGATGGATTGGTTGTGGAGCCCCCATTGCCGTAAATATCGCCTGATTTGAACCCTCTAGATTATTTTGTGTGGAGGCATTTGAAGACAAAAGTCTATCAAGTAGAATATTTAATTGAGAGAATTTTCGAGGAATACAATACCTATTTTCAAGCAAAATCCCAATCTCATCAAAAGTTCTATCGGAAATTTAATGAAAATGGCTAAAACAGAGGAAACCATAACGAAAATTCAATGTGGATATTCTGTTAATCCCCTCTCTTGCCTTTTATATGTTTCGTTTGTTTATTAAGTATTTGTTCTCATTTGTATAGACATTTCAGGTTTATGTGCATATGCAGTAATTTTTTGTACTAAATGATTTCATTCAAAATATGAGCGATAAAAATATGGTTCATAATAATAATAATAATAATAATAATAATAATTTATTTGACCATCAATAAATACATGGTATGTCAAATCGAAAAGAAGTAAAGAAACAAGCACAAATACATAAAAACAACGCATACAATCTATAAAACAAATATAGTTGACACTGAAATAGAAATATTACTCAACAATTTTATCTATTTAGAGCAGTATTGAATAAATTCCTCTACGCTATAGAAGCAATTCTCTATGAGGCAGGACTTCAAACCTCGTCTGAACGCCTTGGCGCTCAACCTAGTTAAAGAGCAGGGCAACAAATTATATAACTTAATTCCTGCATGATATGGAGATCGCTCATGGAAAGAGTGAGAGTGCTTAGGAATATGCAACTTATGCATATTTCTAGTGGAATATTGATGAAACTCAGATCGTTTCGTCAAATTCTCCTTTATATCGTGAACAAAGATAAGCAAATAATACATATAAATACAAGGAAAAGACAATAAACCATGAGCAATAAGAGCGGGTCTGACGGAAGATCTCGAATCGATGCCAAAGAGCAACCTCAAAATGCGCTTCTGAACAATGAAGACACTCCTCCAGTCCACAGCCGCCCCCCAGACGACAACATTGTACCGTAGCACCGAGAATATGTTCGAAAAGTAATAGGTCAATGCAGCGTCTGTGTCAATAAATTTCTTTATATTGTACAGAGTGTAGTAGCATTTATTCAATTTTTTACAAATTTTATTTATCTCGGCAGACCATTTCAAATTACTGTCCAATATAGTGCCGAGAAGGCTGACCTGCGATGATGCCGTTAAAATGCCCCCATTGAGTTTGAGTGATCGCAAAAAAGGCTCCCTATATTGATTATGAAACTCGACCATTGTTGACTTCTCCGAGTTTATGATGAGTTTGTTACGCTCACACCAGTCTTTAAATTGAGCAATAACTGTTTGCAATTTTACTAGTAAACGATCACGACACCTATCACTAATCACTATCGTGGTGTCGTCAGCATAAAGGAAAACCATACCTTCCGTAATAAATTCAGGTAGGTCATTAATTAATATCAAAAACAATAAAGGCCCCAACACACTACCCTGTGGGGTGCCAATAGGTACCGCGAAAACGTCGGACCGCTCACCATCAATAGTCACAACAATCGAGCGATCTTTCAAGAACGATGTCAACCACTGATTCAGGAAATCTCTAACACCCAAATGCTCCATCTTTTTAGACACAAAATCTGCATCAAGACAATCAAATGCCTTACGCAGATCGAAGCAGAGCATTATCACAAATTCTCCCCTGTCCATACTTGAGGATATATGTTGCACAATGTCGGCTATCGCCGTGTTTGTCGATCGGTTTGGCCTAAAGCCGTGTTGAGACTCCGAGAGTAACCTACCTCTTTCAAAGAACTTCATAAGCCGACGAGCCATTGTTTTCTCAAAAATCTTGGAAAAAATTCCAACCGTTGTAATAGGCCGATAGTTGTTAATATCAGTAGGACTATGCTTTTTAAGCAGAGGAATTGTGCGCCCGGTCTTCAAAATGTTCGGGAAAACACCACTCAACACGGAAGAATTGATAGCATCCGCAATATGATGACTAATCACATCAACGGAATACTTCAGAACAGACACCGGAATCTCGTCTACGCCTGTAGAACGCTTATTTGGTAGCGCATTGATAAGTTCGTGTATTTCGCCAGGGGTGATGGGATCAAAATACATGGATTCGGCGACTCTACATCTCGCAGTTGTGCATCCAGTTCCGATGGGGTCCCGAAAATACTTGTCTACCATATTCTTCGCAGTATTTGCAAAAAACTTACCGAACTCGCGACATAAATCCGCGGTATCAGCAATCATATGTCCATTCATTTCTAATTTCAGGCCGGGTCGAGAGGAATACTCCGATTTAATTGATTTGATTATTTTCCATATGGTCTTGTTTTTATTCGTGCTATTATTAATTTTGTCATAAATAAAACTCCGCTTTTCCTGTTCCATCGTACGCGTAATATCGAGTTTCAGACGCCTGCACTCGTCCTTTATATTGTCATCATAAAAAAACAAAGATGACTTAGACAGGAATTCCAATTGTCTGAATATCTGGGTTTATCGCGTAAACAACATCTGATTTTCGTATGCTTAGTGGGAAATGCCACCTGAAAACACCACATAAAGGTATCATAGAATACAGAAAATGTGTCGACGTCCGTGCATTCATGGTAATCAAACAGGAGGTTCCTGCTTAAAAGGCTATTGAACTCGTTCAAGGATTCTGTATTGAAGGACCTAGAATATCTGTCAAACATCGTATGCCTATGCGGTTCGACCGATTGTGCGAAAATTTCGACGATCTGAAAATGATGATCTGATAGGCCAGAAGGGGTGTTTTCAACATTAAGTTGATTAGAGGCTGACCCATTCGTTATAACATAGTCAATGCTACTTTGGCTGGTTACACCGTTACAATTAGTAAATATCCTAGTCGGAGAGCTAACCATGGAGTGAAGGTCGAAAGCATTAAGAATGTTTCTGAGAGATTTTGTCTTATAGCAGCTAGTATCCATCTCATCGATATTAAAATCACCACAAATCAAACAACAAGAAAAAGTCGAGGTCACCTCTCCCAGCATCGAGGCGAAAGCGCTCTCAAAAATTTCGAGATCCCCTCCATCAGACCTATAGACACATATAATACATACATTATCAGAAACAGAGACGCCGCAGCACTCAAACGAAAGCTCAACATTATAATTTTCGAGAAAAGATAATCTTTTACAGTAACTGAAAATATTCTGTTTAACATAAATTATAGTTCCCCCATGAATGTGTTTGGATCTACAAAATTGTGAAATCTGTACATACTGAGCGAGTTTGAATAAATTAATATCATGCTCTGCAGTAATCCAGTGTTCACTCAAACATATAACATCCGGATTTTTTTCGGTCAAAAGTAATGGAAGAAGAGAAAGTTTATTAGACAAGCACTGGATATTAAGATGCATAACCTTAAAATAACTACCCTCAGATGGGTGAGTTTCGTTCGATACAATTACCTCACTACCTCAACTACCTCATATTGCACTACACTGAAAATTTCATTAAAATTGAATGAGTCATACCTAAGTCAAATCGGTCGAATCGAAATTTCTGCACGCCTGTAAAGATGATACAAAGACCTTGCCAAAAAAGTACCACAGGACCCACTTTCCCTATTCAAAAAATTAAGAAGGTTGATGGGGATGGCACCGGGTGCAACAAAAATCCTTCAAAAATGCATAAAAATTTGTTAAAAGTGAAAGAAAAATTGACCTGTTTCAGGATTTTTTTGCCAAATATTTCTCTTCTGAGAAAACGAATTTGTTCCATAATTTTGACGCACACTGTATAGGAAAAGTGATTCGACAATCGGTAATTCCTATCTCGATTGAGGTAACGCCTACCTACTTATTGTCTTATTATTCAATAGCGAAATAGAAAGCAGAAAAAAGGTCATATTTTTTCTCATGAAAATCCAAGAATCTTGGATCGAAAAATCAAATAAAATCTTGATGGAATTATTCATTAAAAAGTGCCTGTAGAGTGTCATAATGATTTTCGAGTACGAGTTGAAACAAGTGAGTTATTCAGGATTATTGAAAATGGCAATTTCTCAATTTTTGTTCATAACTCGAAATCTAGAAATGATAATACTATGCCGATTCTATGACTCATCAATTCAACTCCCAATTTTAAACTTTGTAAGGACGTCGCACTATCGATATCAAATATTCTGATATCGTGTATTCCAAGAGCTGCTATTATCATAGTCAAATATTTCATAACAACAGACCACACTGATGCTAAATGCTTACCACACCCAGTATTATGCAATATTTGAGATGACCATCGATACAGTTGAAGAAAAATGTGAAATTTTGACCGAAAATCAGTTGATCAATTCAACAAATAATGATATTCAACTTCGAAAAACGTAGTTTTTCTAATACACGAAACGAATAATGTTCTGGTCAAGATTTAATATTTTGGTCATCAAAAGTATTACATGATACGGGTTTTTTTTCTCCAGTAGCAATTGGTCTGGTATAATGAAATATTTTACACGAACTCAGAATATTTGATATCGTAGAATTAGAAAGATCAAAATCGATCGTCACAATTACAACAACAACGACAAAAGTTACAAGTGGATAGTGTGGTTTCAGTTACAACCTTCGCCAAACAGGCAAAATTCGGGAATGGCAACTATAATAAAATAAGCACCTGGTGTAATAAATTGTAATAAAAATGTAACAAATTGTTGTATGCTTACGGCATTGTATAAAGACTGCTACTAGGTATTACTATTTTATACTTCCGGTTTTGACAGGGTGATTTGGCCCTGTAGGTCACTGTTATTCGAATTTTCACTCTTTCAAGGTAAATATACACTTTACGAATGATTGATATTTTTGAAGAGTAATCGGAAACATGCATTTTTCTTAGGTTTGCAATTTATTGATGATAAAAATCGTATGAGGTACAGGCTCATTTATTCTTCTTTTTATGATTTTTATTCCGAATAGTTCATCAATTACTTCCCTACAAAAAAGGCATGTTTCCGATAACGATATAATAGAAATCAGCATTTTTATATGTGTACTTCTTTTAAATTAATGTACAGTTAATTTCAATCAATTAAAAGCCACCACTATTATTATTTAGAAGAAATAGAAGAATTAAACATATTGAGATTCTTACTGTGATTCATTCATCTTACTGAAATAATTACATACAACCTCCTCATTAAAGTACAAAAAAAACATCATAACCATTCATTCAAGATTCTAAGATTCATGTGTTCTATTTGACGTATTGAGAAAATTATTAACTTTGATTAAAATTTTTAGCAAGAAATTGTCCAATCGCCTCATATTTTTCAGACTCCTGTATACAGGGTGAGTCTTTGACTCGTAAAAATATTATTATTCCTTGATAATCTTCACAAATTGTTTGTCAGAAAAATATTCTTCAGAAACTATTGTAGGTGCAGCAATAGAGACTTTCAATGCAATATAAATATTTTAACAGTAGATTCTTGAGGTAAAAAAAAACACTTTTTTTCATATACCATTTTTTTCAATTCGGCCATGATAAAAAGATATATCCAGTTTTCATGAGAAGCTGTGCCACCCTGGAAAAACAAAATAACCTTCAATAGCTAAATCTGTGACACTACACATCTGTGAATCTTTTAAAAATAATTGTATTCAGCCAATGTACCCAATTTTTCGAATTTCACAGATACTTTTTCATTTTTGATCATCAAATTACTTGGAAACAGCACATTATACGAGAAAATGTGAAGAATACTTTTATTTTACAAAATGTCCAAATATGCATTGCCATGGTTTTTACTCAAGGGCAGATTTGACTAATCTGGATCCATTCCTCATTTCATAATTTCCATATTTTGTCTTTATAGATAGGTGAAAGGTCTTTAGGATTAGCTGGAATCGAGATTGCTCTTTGAGAGCAGCCCAACTTAGCGAGCTTTCTCATTTCCATGAATGTTACAGTGACTCGGAACCAGAGATATAGAAGTCTTTCCTTCTATATCTCTGCTCGGAACCCATAACAATATCAAAGAAAATCCTCGATTTCTAATGTCAACTATAAGTTTCCTAACTGTTAGAGAAAGAGGATCATTTGAAGAGTTAATTTTCTGATTACAAATTTTCACAAAGCACTCTTCGAATCTGAAACTATTGTGCATTTAGATCTTTGTGTCTGTGTAGGATGATAAATTCCAAAGCTTTCTGAATTGCAAGAAGTTCAGCAGAGCAGATGGACAGATTATTAGCGCTGATTTAATACCCAAAAATTTTTTTCCCCACATTCGCCACATTTTTGTAATGAACAGAGTGAAATGTGTCAAATTTCCATGGCCAACCGAGTGGTAAAATAAAAGTGAATGGAGTATACTTAGCTCTAAAATAACGCTTGACTGTCCTTGCAGAGAAAATGTGCCCGAAGTGACAGTGTTTCTTTTCTATTATTTCTAGTAGTTTAAAATCTACATTTCCCGGAATTTCAAATGAGAAAATAATTTCAGTATTAGGACGTCAACCCTCAGTGTGATTATTCATTAAACGTTGTCAATTTTTCGAAAATATTTTTGGAGCAGAGGGAGAAGTTTTGCTTTGTATAAAGCCGTTGACTTTTGAAGTATGACATTTCTAAACATCCCTTTCACTCTAATCCTGTTACATGGACGTCCAGTTTTCGGGATGACGGTTCCTTGCTCCGTTTTTAAAACTGAATGAATGCGAAACCTGGTCACTTCCAGGTAGATTAAAAGGATGAAATTTTGAAGTTTTAGACCGTTGGTTCAGTGAGCAAATTGTAGAATTTTTAAAAATTTGAGGTCTAAGGACTCTCAGGAGCTCGAGGTAACCAGCTAAGTGAAACAGGATGTGACCCCAGCCATCCTTTTGTCCTGACAAAAGGATGGATCCTCTGGGATGTGACCATAGATAAATCAGGAATTAAGTTACTATAAGTAGGTACCTGAAAGAAATCGATATTTCGAAGAATGAACGGAATGAGAGCAAGAACCAAATTAACAAAATAATACTGTAAGATATAAGTATTCCTATATAAGTATGTTGTTCTCATATTCGAACTGTACAAAAATAAACGATGTATCGATAAAAAAAAAATGATGACTTGTTCGCGACTTTCGCAATTTGAATGAAATTCATATCACTGACAGTCACCCGTTTTAAAACATTGGAAACATTCTGAATCAAAGAAGGGATGCGATTCTTTTTAGGATACTATCCGGCTTTCAGGAACTATAATATAATTTTGCTTTTTGGATGAGGTATATGGAGCATCATAGGGTCATAATGAAAAATTAGTTATACCATAAATAAAACACTAAACCGGAAAATGTAAGTTTTTATGTCGGGAAATAACCTATTTAGGCCATTCCCGAAGAAATCCAACCAGAAGCGAAGAAAATTAATATTATCAAGAATACAGGGTGTTTACTAATAGAATGTCAATATTTATGGGGGTGATTTTTGGGCCCATTTTAAGAAAAAAACTTCATATGAACATATGTCCTAAACGTCTTACCTTTTGAGATACAGGGTGGTAATGTTTTCAGAAATAAATCATTTATTATTAATATCTACAATACCACTTCAGATATTT
The DNA here is from genome assembly GCF_907165205.1 of Coccinella septempunctata. Taxonomy (NCBI): domain Eukaryota; kingdom Metazoa; phylum Arthropoda; class Insecta; order Coleoptera; family Coccinellidae; genus Coccinella; species Coccinella septempunctata. The sequence continues at coordinate 24,710,614 of NC_058191.1, read as the reverse complement.
CAATGAAACTATGAATCAAGAGGCATTCTTTAATGTATCACTTTTTTTTAAATTTCCACCAGTGGCGTTCGTACGGAATTTGACCTACCTATTTTAGGAGACATTGATGGTACTCCACAGTTTTTTTCCTGAAATAAAAATTATTTTTGAAACTCCCAATCATTTCTTACCAATGTTGATCACTTGATTTTTTTCAATCCGATGCACAGTTTTCGCTTATAAAAATAAAAAACGTTTCTCTGCATTGAAATGAATTACATTTGGTATGTAAGTAAGAAAGAATTGTTACTTATCGTAGTGAGCTGTGGCCAAAAATTTGATATTTATGTTGTCAAGGCTGTTGTCATTATTCGTTTAACAGTTCATCAGTGTTTAAATTCAGTTATTCGCGTCTTATTTATTCTTGAAATGTTTACCACCCTATATCTCAAAAGGTAAGACGTTTAGGACATATGTTCATATGAAGTTTTTTTCTTAAAATAGGTCCAAAAATCACCCCCATGAATATTGACATTCAATTGGAAAACACCCTGTATAATTTTAAAAATACAAATCATTGTATTATACCTCCAGTATGGTATTGCCGCATGGGGGGGTCTAGCAGAGAAATATTACTACCCCATTGAAAGAGCTCAGAAACGTCTGCTGAAGATTCTCTTCGAGAAGCCTGTCTTGTTTCCGACAGAGGCACTGTTCAAGGAGCTGAGAGTCCTGGATCCCAGACAGCTGTACGTGAGAACCGTGATAACTTCTATTCCAAAAAATAGATACAGGCTTGATTTCATGGATTCTGCCTACAGAACACGACAGGCAGAGAACGGGATGGTCAGGGGTCTCAAAGTAACTAGGGAAAAGTCAAGGGCATCATTTCTTTACAGATTGTCTCAAATATATAATGTCATACCAACTTGTCTCAAGTCCTTGCAGAGCTTCCATTCTCTCAGAAGGCTCACAAATTCTTGGCTGCTCGATACATTTGAACGACATGCCATTCATGAATTGTTTAAGTGTTTCTAATATTAATTACATTATGATCAGTCAGCCAGCTCAGTATTTGTACTGCATTTTATAACTTTCACTTTCGATCGTTCCTCGATGTGTTTTATTGGTGAGGAACACTTCATATTTATTTTTAATGGATTAATCGAGCGAACTCATACACAAGCTCTTAAATGAGCTTACTTGAGCTCGCATCGAAAAATTGTATGTAGTTTCCATTCTGTATGATGAATTGAGGAGAATAAAGATTATAGATTATACAGGCTGTCTGTTAACAAATGCGAAGGACTTGGGGAAATGATTCCTCGATGAAAATAAGTAGGGGTAGTTTCTATAAATTTTTTTCTATATCGATCTCCCTTCCAAGATACAGACTTTGGAAGGCGATGACGACATGACAGTTTTTAATTTTTTTTACGGGTTCTAAAAAATATTGAGTCATAAAACTATGTATACAAAATATGAAGCACTAAGTAGATGTTACTCACACATTTTTTTTAGATTTCATAACTTTATTATTAGGGATTGAAATTATCAACCCCTTATGATTTTCCTTCAAAAATTATTTTCGTGAGATAGATTTTCGAATAATAAAATTCTCTTATGGTTTCCCATTCAACTTCTGAGAAAAAAAGTCTCTTGCAAAATTTCGCAGTAGTCGATACTTTTCTCGGAATAAATAAAAACTTATAAGCAGTTCTGACCACTCATACTCATACATCATTTCATCCTATAAGTGCCCCATAAAACGACTACCACCCGCTAAAATATATGCATCAACTCTTTGCCTCATATAGACCGTCGTACCTACTGTTGTAAGTTTTTATTTATTCCCAGAAAAGTATATATTGTATCAAAATTCTGCAACAGACTTTTTTTCCCAGAATTGAATGGTAAACCATAAAAGAATTTTATTTTTCGAAAATATATCCCACGAAAATAATTTTTGAAGGAAAATCATAAGGGGTTGTTATTTTCAACCCCTTATGATAACTAAGTTATGAAATATAAAAAAAATGTGTGAGTAACATCTACTTAGTGCTTCATATTATGTATACATAGTTTTATGACTCAATATTTTTTAGTAAAAAAAAATCAAAAACTGTCATCTCGTCATCGCCTTCCAAAGGCTGTACCTTGGAAGGGAGGTCGATTTAGAAAAAAATTTATAGGAACAACCCCCACTCATTATCATCGAGGAATCATCTCCCTAAGTCCTTCGCATTTGTTTACAGACATCCTGTATATAAATCATTGCTAGATCTTATTTGATATTCTGAAGAAATAACTTCTCATCTTTTTCCAAACTCTGCATAATTAAAAATTAAAACTGATGCAGAATCTAACCAATCCGCAAAATCACCGATTCTTGTGAAATTTTAAATTTTAATTTTAACGACTGACGCTTCGGATTATAGTATCGGAGTATTCATTTTTCAAGGAATTATAGAGAAGGATTTTCTTGTTAGTTATTATTCGAGGAGTCTACCAAATTGCGAAAAGAATTATTCTACTAAGTATAAATAGAAAAGTTGTGGAAACTTTGAATCAGAACCGATATGGGCAAACAGATATTATTGATATGTAAGTACCTACTGATCAAATTAATGTTCTCGGGTTGAATGTTGTGAAAAACTATCATCTATATTCTAGAAGATCAGTGGGATGGAACTAAGGAAACTGATATGTACATGATATTCACTAGGATATGATATTTATACTACCACACTAAAAATCTACGAAAATTATTGTTATTCAGTTTCTTCCGTGTGATTATGGATTTTTATCGAGTATCCCCCACATCAATTTCATGAGAATAATGATGTAGACAAATTACTGGATCAAAATTCTGTAATCGTGCATATAAAAGAGAAAAATTGAATAAAAATGCAGATGACTTTAATCTAATCCAATTATTTCCAAACAATCGGCATATGGAAACTAAAAAAAGCTTCCTCAGGTGGATATATACATGTTCACTTTTTAGTAGCCTAATTCAACAAGTGAACTCAGAAGCGATATTTGTGAAGGCCGTTGGATTGCACACTTGACCATTGTTTTACATCCTTGAAAACCCACAGACGCTTTCCCCACCGCTGAAACCTTTTTTCCTTCTACCTTTTTTCGCTCTACCATCTAATCTTCAATATCTTCTAGGTCTTGACGCTCGATATAGCATCCTGGGCTTCCCAACTATTATGAAATCTCAGTAAAACCCCATCAATGACGAAATCATCTTTAGCAATGAAAGGTCTATCCCTTTCTGGCATAAAAAAAGAAACTACCTCCGATAGTTGAGAGTCCAAGAGGGAAATTCGGGATTGACAGGAGCGTGTCAGATGAATATAAGAGGATATACCTTGGACCCCGCAGAGTACCTCTACCAAAAATTAGACCTGTATATAGGGGGAATTGTCTAGGACAGCCTGTCAAAATAGAAGAAAAAAACAATCGTTGTACATAATCGAGAGTATCAGATTAAGATATATGTGGTTAATTACATGTTGAAAAGTATATATTATATTCTCTTAATCTGACAATTTAACCCTCTAATACCCAAGTCCGCCTTGAGACTGGTTGCATATAAGTGGATACAAAATAATTCTGCCCATGTCCGCCTTCAGTAGGTATAGGTTCATTTTGTGAGTATACAGGTGTTAATGTAAATCAGTTAACTATTTTCGAAAAAAAGATGTAGATTACATAAGCTTATTTGAAACTATACGGAAATAATTTCAAAAAAAAAAAACTTGGGCATTAGAGGGTTAAGCGTGACGAAAATGTGTGGGAGGGTGCCAAACTGGCAAAAAAAAAGTCACATACATTCTCGAGCGCGTTGACTTTTTTTCTTATTTTGACTCTAATGATCCAAGAATATCGAAAAAAAGATAATCTAGCAGTTTAAGCATGCCGAAAAAACAAAAATGGGCCATAAAGGTCACAAAAATCAGTTTATTCGAATTATCTCCACCCCTGGGCTTCAAATCTTTTTTGCATTCATTATATAATAAGTGTTGTAGAGCATAACATTTTCTACAAATTTTGCCCGAAGCAATTCTTTCTGCGTTCAAACGTTTTTGAGATATATAGCGATGAATGTACATTGACTGGGTTTCTACATTGACCTTGGCCTTTCGCATTAGTGGCTAAGCTCCTCGCCCTTATCGCCCTCTAACTCAAAAACGGTAAAGAGTAAGTATGTAAAATTGCTTCCGACAAAAGTTGTATAGAATTTTATTATATACAACTTTCATAATGAATACAGAAACGATTTGAGCTACAAAAAGGAAGATAATCTAAAAAAATGCCTTTTTTATCAACTTCAAACTGTCAGATTGAGAAAATTCCCCCTGATTAGTGTCAGATTAATGGGTCAACTTGTCTGCAACATCCAGATTAACCATCTGTATGATGGTAATCTGACACGCTCGAGTATGTACCAGTAACGATTTTTTTTTGCATTTTCAAAGGTTCACTGTGACTTTGCATCACTTCCGAATCGTCAGTCTCTCGAAAAGTAGCTTCCTTTGGGTCCAATCAACATATCCTCTAAAAATCAACTCTTCCGTACGACCAGCCCCACCACGCAAACTGTCAAATTAACATGAATTTATTATCAGAGACACGTAGAGGGCATATACAGTATCTTAATCTGACAAGTTCGAATATCTACAGGATGGGCAAAATTTGTTGTCCCCAGTGGACAACGATCTCGAGAACAATATGAGCTAGAAAAAAACGGATGGAACATTTCCTAGCTATTTTTCATGGAAACAAAGATTGGTGAAAACCGTAGCCTCCTACGATTCTTCGTTTATGAGATATTAGCAAAAAATTAGATTATGAGTGATTATGATTTTGAAAATTTCTCATAATTTTTTTTGTCTTTGAAGTTACAGATCCGAAACTTGACCTTATTCAGGCACATTTCTTTCGTAGAATCCACTGACGAGCTGAAAATATGTTTTCATTTCGAATCATTAGGCTAACTTTCGTTTTTTCAAATGTAAACTCCTATTGAATTTCTTATTTTTGAATTGAAAAAAAATCTTTTGTCGGTAGATTCTACGTATGAAAGTGCCTAATGAGGTTTCAGTTTCAGATCTGTAACTAAAAAGACAAAAAAGTTATGAGAACTTTTCCAAATCGTCAACATCTCATTTTTTGCTAATAACCCAAAAATGGAGAATCGCAGGAGGCTATGGTTTTTACCATTTTTTGTTTCTATGAAAAATAGCTCGGAAATGTGTCATCCGTTTTGTTCTAGCTCTTAGAGTTCTCGAGATCCCCTCAGTAGACAACGAATTTTGCTCACCCTGTACACCTCACAATTTTCTTTGAGAACCTGCCGACGCTTTCCCCACCGCTGAAAGTGCATATATCAAAGAACCTTTTTTTCTTTTCGAATGTTAGCTATGTCGAAAAACTGTCTATTATAGTAGAACAAAAACAACAAAATGAATGAACTTCCCAATTGAACTCCTTTTTCAGATAAATAAACTGGATTACTGCTTACTGCGTATAAAAGAGTTCGATATTCGAGATATTCTATAACCAATAAATTGCTCCACTGAGGTTCAACAAAAATGTTGAACCATTATAAAAATAATGGAATCCTTTTTGGGGAAGTATCTTGGTCAGAGTTCTCAATTTCAATTAGCAGCATAAAATATTAGTAAAGTTCTTAGTAGTTGAGTTTACGACAACCAAACTGGACAATTACGACCTATTTTTATTGCCCATGAGTCGATCATTCAGGTATCACTTCTTCGGAATATTACAGGGTTGGGGATCTCCCTAATGAGGGAATTAAATCGATACATTTATGATGCCTGGGTATTCAAATTTTATACTAGATGAAGCAATAAACAGGTAAACTATCCCGGCCTGAATAACGTCTAAGGGTGTGAGAGGATGACAATGCTAGAAACAGAAAGAAATAAAAGGCGATATCCTCCTGGAAAGACTTTTATTTGCTTGGTAAAATTGAGGTTGAAAGCTATCAAAGATATAATTTGAAAAATCAACGGCTCGCAGACAATTATTAAGTTTTTAAAAAATCACCCCCCCCGAGAATAACTCAATTCCATTTTAGGACACTCCAACCTTCTAACCTAACAAAAATTGTGGAGGACAATCAAACGTTTCATTCCGTACTGTTACAAGTGAAATTCCACACTTGAAGAATATTTTCGTTGTTCCCAGGTATAAAAGAGTGGTAATTTAGGTTCATCCAGAACTCCAAGAATATTGATTTGGCAATCCGTATAATATAGTAACTGATAAAGAAACTGCAACACCCAGAAGGAGCTGTTTAAATTTTAATTTATTTTGGCAGAACATAGAAACATAGATATACTCCATTCACATTTATTTTAGCAGTCGGTTGGCCATGAAATTATTTTCTCAAGTTCATTAAAATAGCTGTACTCTGATATTCTGAAATCCAAAATACGTCAGTCGGTAGCGAACATATTCAATGTAAGAGAATTTATATAATGTTTCATCTGAATCTAAACGACTTATATTTCAGCTAAATATTTCCACAATCAGAAAGATTGTGAATGAAGAGAATGACAAAGAATTTCCTTCTATTGGGAGACCCAAAAAAGTGGTGGCATTTGAGAATATTATGTTTGAGTGAATTAATGCGAAAAGTTTACTACAGGATTTTCGATGAATGTCGTCGTTGAATAAGTTTCCGAAAATTGAATTTTCTATTTTTCATTTGACTTGTCCTATACATTGTAAATGTCTTAAGGTAACAATAAATACCTAATTATTATTATTATATCAATGTATTAAGATGAACAGCCACAAATACGCGCCAGTTGTCCTGTTAATTGTTTATTCATGTGAAATTTTTGTTCAAAGGTGAAGTTCATCTTGACTTGAAACTTTTATTACTTTTACTTATATTAATGCAAGATGATTTTTGTTGAAGAATTTAATATTCTTGTAATTATCTGTTAATTCCTTCGAGAGATACCCATTCCCAACCACTGCATCATATGCATTTCATCTTCGGGTTGATATTTTTGAAATCTACAACTGATGTAACGTATTCAAACTTCAGCCAAAGACGATAACGAACATTAACTCTACTCAAGCCAGTGCATATTATGATATTATACTTATCTCTTGTATTTTCCATGCAAATAACTGGATTTGGTGTGCCTTCAATCAGATCGTATAAACTTCAATTATGTTCGTCACATATTTTCCGAAGAGATTCGACATTGTGATAAAATTTTTACGTAGAACGGGCGACATAGCGTTGATTTAAAACCCAAAAATGTTTTGACAAGCGTCATAACCCCACATTTTCGTACTATACAGAGTGAAATGTGTCAAATTTCCATGGCCAACCGACTGCTAAAATAAAAGTGAATGGAGTATAGTATAGCAAGGAGTAAATGATTAAAATTTGGAGAAAAAAATCGTGAAAGTTTTTTCATATAAACATTTTTTGTTACTAAAATATTGTAGACGTTTTTTGCAATTTTTTTGATTTTCACAACAAACCAGCTGTTCGAGGAGATCCAAAATCGATGTTTAGTTGTTGTTAAAATGCCTAGAGCACGTGTACGCGGAATTTATCGCCAGCTAAGTGAATTTGAAAGAGGTCGAATTATTGGTCTACGGGAGGTGGGGTTGTCATTTCGAGAGATCGCTAACCGTACGAAGATCGTTGGCTGATAAGTGGTTAGGAGAATAAGGCCATCCTATAACTGTCCGAACGGTTTACCGCCATATAAGGTACCATTATCGATGCCATCTTATGTTACATCTTACATTACAACATTGGAATGTGGAATAGCATCAGGTCGTCTTTTCTGATAAATCTCGATTCTCCTTGGGTACACATGATGGCCGAAGAAGGGTTAGACGACGTCGAGGAGAAAGACGTGAACCTCATATTGATGTTGAGCGTCATGTACACCGGACAGTAGGAGTTATGGTATGGGGTGCTATTGCACATGCAAGTAGGTCACCTTTAGTCTTTATTAGAGGTAACATGACAGCGCTGCGTTACCTTCAAGAAATTGTGGAGCCATATGTTCTCCCTTACCTAAACCGGCTCGAGAATCCAATATTTCAGCAAAATAATGCTCGACCTCATGTTACCACAGTTACTTTGAACTTTTTTGAAGCTACCCAGGTGAATCTTTTGCCATGACCGCCCAGATCCCTCGATCTTTCGCCCATAAAGCAAGTTTGGGACATCATGGGTAGAAGGCTTGGAAATTTACCCCAGCCCCCATTGACTTGCCACCCATTGCGGCTCTGAGACATGAAGTACAGGTAGCTTGAGATAGTATCCCTCAAGATGAAATAGACCATCTTCTTGCATCAATGCCAAGTCGTGTTGGGGTGTGTAAAGATAAACGAAGTGGACAAACACATTATTAACAAATTTAATAAATAAAATTGTAAACCCTTCCTTTTTTCTCCAAATTTTAATCATTTATTTTTGTGAATGAATTCTTCCATCAGTGTGTCAATAATTAATGTGGTTGAGAATGAGAAACACACTATTTCTAGATGAAAAACTTTATTTATATAAAGTTTTTCAACTAGAAATAGTGTGTTTCTCATTCTCAACCACTTTAATCATTTACTTCTTGCTATATCTACTATCTAAGTTCTACCAAAAAAAATTAAAATTTAAACAGCTCCTTCTGGGTATTGCAGTTTCTTTGTCAGTTAATATATATTACAGATTGGCAAATACGAAAACTGATAGTTAAGTAATTCAGAAATCTTGGTATATGATGATGAGATTTATCATCGCAAAAGTTTAATATCAACTTATTTTTCACATTTCATATATCTATAGCACCAACAATTCTATACGTCCATTGAAACAAATGCCTCCTAGAACAGTAAGTATACCAACTCTGAGAACATTAACTTCCTGCGAGAACAACACAGACCACCATAGATCGTTCCAATTGATGTGCCCATTGGCACATTCCAATCAAAATCACATATGATTTTGAGTTAGTGGAATCCTCAACAATCGTCTAAAATGTAGATAAACGTCTCGAAGTTTTCGACAAACCGCAGCAACACCAGAAGCTTTAAAAAACCGCTGTTGCTTGATTCGACAAGTACTCAAAGGTAGATGCAGTCAGAAAACGATCTTAAGGCGCGTATACATCTGAGCAAAATAGCCGAATGAGTACGCCGTACCGAATGAGCGTTTATGCGGACAATTTTTCTTTCCGACGTACGAACAGCATGAACATGTGTTCGGAGACGCTCCAACCGATGTGCCAGTTCAGTGCAGAACGTAAACGATGGAAACTTAGAAAAAAGGAATCATTCTATGTATTCCATGTTCTAAGGATTGAACACTTGGGTTGTGCTAGTGCCTCTTTCATAATTCTGTAAGAGTTGCTAAAGAAGAAGAGACGACGGCGTACTGGATGGTCTTCAAAATTATATCTACAAAGAAGTCTAGACCGCGGCTTAAAGCCGCGTACACATCTGAGCAAAACAGCCGAATGAGCACATCGCGCCGAATGAGCATTCAGATGTGGACGGGCAAAACACACCGCACCGAACACGCTCATGTTGCTTGGATCCGATCCGCAATTTGTCGGTCCATCAAAGAAAATTCGTGCTCAGTGTGGACGGGTTTAGTTATAAATTCAATAGGATACAGCATTTGAAGGAAACTGATTTCGTCAGGAGAACAGAGTTTTGCGAAACTATGATGATTCGATTTCAAGAGAATTAAAACTTTTTGGATGAATCTAAATTCACAAAGAATGATTCTTTCAATAGGCATAACAGTCATTTTTGGGATGAAGAGAACAACCACCACTTCAGACAATGGAACTTTCAAGATACCTGGAGTTTCTAATGTTTTTTGCGCCATCAAAAATAATGCAATTCTCGATGTTCACATTTATGATGGGACTTTAACTGGTAAGATAGAACACTACACATGTTTGCATCATTTAAAGAATGTTCTCCCTTATGAGATAGATATTCTGACATATTGACTCAAATAATTGAGCCGCTAGTACAGAACCATAATGACTTATGGTATCAACAAGATGGCGCGCCTCCACACAATTCACTCAATGTGTCAAATATCCTCTACAGGCTATTTGAAGATTGATGGTTGGCGAACAATGGTCCACATCTTTGGCCACCACGTTCTCCCGATTTAACTCCTTTAGACTATTATGTTTGGGGTAGGATAAAAAATATTGTCTACTCAACTCCCCTGACTGATAAAGAGGACTGCATAGAACGAGTCAGAAATGCGTTCAGGTTTGTTTAGATTTTTAGATTCATAGTTTTGAAACTCAATTTGGTTTTTAAACACTTTTGCAGATCTCTTCCTCCCGATGAAATAAGAAGAGCAACGCACGAAGCATTCCTGAGACGTATTAATAAATGTCTAGAAATTAACGGTCAAAACTTTGAGCATCTTCTCTAGTTATAACTGCGAGAGTTTGCCATGGTTCTTCTAATAGTAACTTGAAGTCGGTTTCAAGAAGGGGTGAAAAATCTACAGCATGATTCAAATAACAGTTCCCGAAAATTTCATCTTTTTGGCGTGAAGGGAAAAGAAATAGCTGAAAATTCAAGACGAAAAACAGTTTTTTGTGAATAACTCAGAAAATATCCATTTTAGGGCAAGGGTGTGATGCATACACTCACATTATTTTTTAACATAGATTCAATATCTGCCATGAAAAAATGGAGTTCTAATTTGAAAAAATTGATTTTTCACGATTTTGTCATCCCTAACTTTGAAAGCGATTTTTTCACCCCCTGTATCATGAATCGACATTTCGATTTTTAAAGTGGATACATCAATCTTACATCTTGAAAATACGTTCAGTAGTTTCCTCTATAAATATGGGTGAGGTTCCTCGTGAAAGACCCTGTATTAATCCGCACTGAGTTCCCTAGGCATTATTTCAAAACAACTTTTTAGAATCTTCTGAAACTCTTCAGGGTTTTTACTCCCAGTCTCTGAGGAAAGAACTGACATCCGGTAATTTCAAAATTTAATGAAATAACGTCTACGTGGATTGATAAATTAATGTCAATTGAGATACTACAATTCAGAAGATTTTCTAAGAATTCGTCTGATGAAGAAATCTTGCAGCGCGCGAGTTGTACAACAATTGAGACTCAAGTAACGAGAGCCCGACTAAGATGGAACGGCCACATGCTGAGGATGTAAGACTCAAGACTTTTCAAAATAGCTCTGTATGGCGAATTCACAGAGATGGCTCGGAAACCAAGAGGCCAGTATAAGCGGTTTAAGGATATACTACATCAATCCCTAAAATCAGTTAATGCCAATCATAACTGGGAACTACTAGCGATAGATAGATCACAGTGGAGGTCTTTGGTCCACAGTTATAATGGAGACAAGGATTTGATAAAACACCGATGTTTTTTTCTTTTTTTTTTCGATATTTTTAATCTCGGTAACGGGATACAGCAATGATGATGATGATGATGATATAGACTACGAAACGTTACGAAGTTATCATTTTAAAGATCCATTTCTCGTTCGTTGTCAGCCAACAATTTTTTCTATCTGATTTGCTCCTGACAAATAATTGCAAGAATTTACGCAGGAGCAAATTAATTATATGAATTTTTTAATTGATTTTGTTTCAGAGACTGGGAGTGAAAATCCTAACACAGTTTGAGAAGATGTAGAGTCCTCCCAGATTGAATTTCAATCGATATCTGAAATGTTTAGAATTTGAATTAATGTTATTTGTATGTAAGAAAGTAAATCTGAAGATTTATCGAACGAGGAGCAAAAAATTATTGAGATATAAGAGAGTATACATTCTCATGAATAAAAATTTGGTGGATAAGAATCGGCAACGGTCACAAAATGTCTGAACTTCGTCAACTTTTGAGCAGCAGTATTTTCAGTATTTTACTATGATGGTATAATAGCTTTGTCACCCAACTTCCACAGCCGGCTTTGACACTACCTACCCTAGTATCATAAATGTATCGATTTCATTCCCAAGTATACCTACCTAATTTGGGACTCTCAAACCAGGAATATTCTGAAGACTTTACTGCACCATAACTTTAAAAATATTGACTCAAGAGAAGTGAGAGAAATTTGTTGTTGTTAATTCATCACCTCAGAATCAACTACTAGATTTCTGTTATCCTCATTGAACTCAAGAAGTCACACACAGACACTTAGTTCCATTAGAATAATTCAAATCAATAAAATAATAATCTGAAATGAATACAGACACTACATGAGATATACATATATACATATATATGAAATTTGCTGAAAATTGAATAACCATCCAATTTTCATGAAAAAATATTTTGAATCATAACAATGCTTGTAACCCGAAAACGGTACATGTTTTCGATGTTATTTGCAGAATTTATGATAGAATAGAATATACAAATGGGGGATTTTCAATGATACCTTCAGCCAAAAAAAAACCAATAAGTGCCAAGTACTATCATTTGGAAGCACACAGATTTAAGCTTAAAGCTTCATAATTTGATTATGAAACTGAACGTAAAGGATAGAAAAAAGACGAAATTATACAGGGTGAGTCTTTGACTCGTTCAAACATTTTAACAGTAGATTCTGGACGTCAGAAGAAACATTTTTTCTTCTGCCTTTTTTCCGATACAGGCAGTTGAAAACACATAAAAAAAAAGTTATTTTTAGTTCAAAGAAGTTGGGCGCTATCTATGAATATTTGAACGTTTCGTAAAATAAAAGTATTTTTTCGTATAATTCGCCGTTTTCGAGTAACTTGATATTCAAAAATAAGAAATATCTGTGATATTCGAAAAATTGAGTATTTTGACCGAATGCAACTCTTTTTAAAAGATCCACAGATGTGTGGTCTCACATATTTAGCTAGTTATTCTGAAGGTTAGTTTGTTTTTCCAGGGATGGCACAGCTCATTATAAAAACTTTCCATCTTCCATCCAACATTTATATTACCAACGGGATAACAACCAGTTGATATTCTTGCAGTAAACATGTAGGTAATACCGATACGAAGAAAAAAACACAAAGAGAAATACAATACATAATATATCTCGAAAACAAAACCTCTCATTAATCCCTCAGTATATGGGGAAGTGATATATGTTGTAGAACACCCTGTGCATCTGAACCTCGAGTTCGGAATTTAGTTAAATTCTGGGATTAATGAGAGAATTTGTTTTCGAGATACAATGTATTGCTTTTTCATATACTTAAAATTTATTCATATTGAATATTTATGATAAATGTGATTATTATATATACAGGGTGTTCTATGATATCACTCAACTTTCCCTACATGAAGAAATCATAACAACGTTATGAAAATCTTATACAGGCTCTTCTCCAACGACTTCGGTCATTTCTCGATGTACAGAATGTTTTATATGTTCAGGATGGTATTAAAAGCGATAAGGAATATTATATTATTATGTACACAGGGTTCCACTGATTCCAGGAGGATCTTGTGCTTTCTTTCATGAAGATGTAATTACAAACCAACTTAAGGTACTCAATTTGGGGTTATGACTTCCTCATTAGGAAAAAGCAGAATATAAATCCAAGAATATTCTGTATACATCAAATCTACACATTGGCGTAGTAAAAAATACAGGGTTTTAGGAGGCATCTGGAAGCTTGGAGTTGTTTAATGCTTACTTGATCGAAAGTTTACATATCGAAAACAAGTTTTTTCACGAAACATCATAAATGATCTAAGTCGTTATGGAATACCCTGTAAAGGTTGTCATATCTATAACCTCTCATAGATCAGAACTCAATAAATAATATCAAATAACAACATGTGTATGTAATCATCAGTGTGGGAACACTTAATAAGTATTCAATAAATATTTGTAGAAAAGCAACCCGTATGTTTAGAAGAATCCACGTCTTCATACAACACCCTGTAAAAGGTCGCAACTAAGTAATATTCCGAGTTCATAGTCGGAATTTAGCCAAAAATATTTTTCAAATATTATGCGACCCTTCTAAGTCTCCTCAACATATAGGTGACAAGCAAAATGTTCATTTACCCAACTGTGCATCTTCACGACAAATTATTTCTATCCATTCCAAGAATGTCATCTTGGGTTATTTCTTGGAGGCGACAGCAACGGATAATTGCTATTGTCAAAATATTTCGTCCTGTACTAACCCTAAACTGGGGTTTCAACGGAATTACAACATGGAAACACCCCTCCGTCTTTGATCTTACCGACTTTTATTGCTTTTACCTGACTGTGGCTTGAATTTGCAGTCATGCCGAAAGTACCTAATCCCATTGGCGAATGGAGAATTCGCAAAAGGACTTTTTGGAAAGTGTTTCGTGCACGACAATTTTATTGCACTTAAACGCTTGTAAGTAGAAATAACAAAGTAACCTAGTGCGTTGACTTGAGACAGCTCAGTGTCAAACTGTCGCCGAAACTTTTATGATATCCCAAACCCTAGATTTGAGATTTACTTGTTATTAGAAAGATGAGTAGGGTGATAACCAAACAAAACTAAATAAGGGGTATATACTGTTACATATCAGTTGTTCAAATTCATTATACAGGATGAAAATAATCATCGAATCTAAGACTGTTCAATTCTTTCGAAAAATCGATTCATCTCAAGATATCAAAAATTTAATAGGTATACAGAGTGAATCCTGATAAACTGTACATACTTCATACTGTGATAGGTGACACTCAAGCGGTTCAAAAAATACCCCATATGATGGGTTTTATACAGTTCGTATTTTCAATATACTCCATTTAACAAATGAATCGTCACAAATTCATGAAATTTGGTGAACAGGGTGACTACATGGATCTCTAAGTAGAGATTTTCAGACATCATGATGAAAATCACAGTGTGATAGGAAAGTTGAAAATCTAATGTTGTATAGAACTTCAAACTACACTATAGGATTTGAATATAAAATCAATTAACTCAATAATTTACATTTTTTGGCAACGTTCAGAAGAAAACAGTGGATAAATACAAGGTGACTCTTTGACTCGTACGACAGTATAGATTCTTGAGGTCAAAATAAACACTTTTTTCCCCTACCATTTTTTTTATCGACTCGGTTTGAAAGATACAAGCTGTTGAAAAACCATAAAAAATGTTATTTTTACTTCTCACAAACGGTTTCATGGAATGAAATGAATTTCGGCATATACAGGGTGTTACTAAATTGAACGTACAAAAGGGGAGATTCCTTAAGTGAGTTAGAAAAAAAAAGTCCCATAAACATGGGGTTGCAAACGTTTCGTTTTCGAGATACAGAGTGTTGAAGTTTGAATTTTTTTTCTCGAAATCGTTGGTAGATACGACAAAACTACAAGAGACTGAAAAGTTTAGTATAAGAACAAAGCTTCTTTTTACATTTTTTCAAATTAACAGTTGCTCACCAAAAAAAAGTTCTGCAGAAGAACAGGTGGCAGTGTTCCAGAAAAAATATCACCCTGTAGATCTTCTATCGAAATTGCCATGTCACGTGGTGAGAACTCTAAAATGTAATATCTATGCCAAATTTCAGTTGAATATCTTGTGAAAATGTGATACTATGAGAAAAAAAACTTGAAAAAAATTCAAACTTCAACACTCTGTATCTTGAAAACGAAACGTTTGCGACCCCATGTTTATGGGACTTTTTTTTCTTAAACTCACTTAAGGAATCTCCCCTTTTCGTTTGTACGTTCAATTTAGGAACAGCCTGTATGTAGTTTTTCATTCATTTGATGAATCTTTTTCGAACACAAGAGATATCATCCACGTCTTCCAGTTTTCTCATTGTGACTATTACGTACCATAAAAAATACTAAAAATTCAAAGAACCCAACTTAGTAACTGGATGCTATGTAATGAAAATTTGAGCGTTTTGTAAAATAAAAGTATTCTACATATTTTCTCATATAATAGGTACGCAGTTTTTGAGTAATTTGATGTTCAAAAATTAAAAAGTGTCTGAAATTTGTAAAATTGAATTGGCTGAATACAACTTTGTTTAAAATATCCACAGATGTGTAGTGTCAAGTGTCACAGATTTAGCTAGCTATTCTGAAGGTAATTTTGTTTTTGCAAGGGTAGCACAGCTCATTATGAAAACTTTTAATGGCTATATCTTTTTATCAGGGCCCAATCGGAAAAAAATGGTATAGGAAAATGGTATTTCTTTTGACCTCAAGAATCTACTGTTGAAATATTTGTAAGAGTCAAAGACTTACCCTGTATACAGGGTGAATTTTACAAGATTGCTAGTGGATTCTAAGTAAAAAAGTGCCTGCAGAAAGTTCAAGTTTCAGATCTGTAACTAATAATTAAGAATTTTTGAAATCGTCAAAATCTCAATATTTGCTAATAACTCAAAAACAAAGGATCCTAGGAGGCTACGGTTTTCACCATTCTTTGTTTCTCTGAAAAAGAGCTCGAAAATGTATCATCTAGTTTATGAGATCCCTTCTAGACATCGAACTTGAGACAGCCTGTATAGAAGAAATCAGTAGAAGGAAAAAAAAACAAGAAAAAAGAAAATCACAGAAGATTTTTAGAATGTCCTTCCTCCAATGCCAATACCATTTTGGGCTCTGACATAAACATGATTTATGGATTTTCTTATCATTTCCGGTTCATTATTTATTTCATTGCATGTTGCTTCAATTATTTCTTGAAGATGATCCCTCGAATCACAGGCGTTCGTGAGTGCCTCTATTGAATACTATTTTTCTCAGAATTCGTTGTGAAAATTTATGAAACTATATTGAAGGGCGTATAGTGTAGTTTGAACCAACAATAAAATTTTCAACTTTTCTATACGCAGGGTGATTTTCATCATGATTTCTGAAAATATTCGATAATTTAGGTCCGGCCCTGGTATTCGAAAACCTCTCAGCTCTACTATTTAGAGAACCATGTGGTCATCCCGTATACCAAATTTCATGAATTTCTGATGATTCATTTGTCAACTGAAGCAATTTGAAAATATGACCCATGACTTGAAATCGCCCTGCATATATCAGTAAAACCCTTGAGTATTAACCCCCCCTAGAGGAACAACCCAGTTCATCAGA
This sequence comes from Coccinella septempunctata, assembly GCF_907165205.1. Taxonomy (NCBI): domain Eukaryota; kingdom Metazoa; phylum Arthropoda; class Insecta; order Coleoptera; family Coccinellidae; genus Coccinella; species Coccinella septempunctata. The sequence continues at coordinate 24,693,522 of NC_058191.1, read as the reverse complement.
TTGAAACCGGGGGTTGAATACTCAAAGGTAAAACGAACGGTGTAAAACCTATCATGTGGTGTATTTTTGGAACCTACTCAATGTCAGCTATCACTGTGTGCAGTATGTACAGTTTATCCGGATACACCCTGTATAAGATGTCATTTTGTCATTCTAGTTTGATGAGAAATATTTTAATTGGAAGTTGTTCGTTCAAAAACATCTTCCTTGTATTCCCCTTCAAATTCAGGGGGAGAAATTAGATTTCAATAAACATCTCCATTATGGAAGTTGAGTAAAATCCGGAAAAACAAGTTTTTGCCTAATACCTATCTGAACTTTTTAATTCCTTTGATTATAAGAGTTCGATAACTTTTTTATGTTCTGAATCTTTCGCATGAACGCTTTCGATTGGTCACGAAAAATGAATTACACCATTCATTGATATTAATAAGGTTTTAAATACACTGCGCAAAAAAATTAACGCACATTCTGAAAATCTCAATTTTATTGAAAGTTAACTCTACATTGACTTTATTACTTATTTTTTATGTTCTCTGGGGAAGGTTTTGAACGAAACAAGACATTAAATGAAAGAAAAATTCAGGATTTCACCGAATCTTATGTGAAAGAAGAGAAATGAACAATTTTCAAAATACTGAAATGCTGATAAGTGATTTAATACTTGGTATTTCCACCCCTTGTGTTAATTACAGCTCGGCAAAAACGGTTCATACTCAAAATGAGTGATCTTAAAATGTTCTGATCTAATCCTTCCCAGAGTTGGATTCCTAAGTCATTAAGAGTAGCTGGATGATTTTCTGAACTTCTCAGCCTTCTATTGAGGTTGTCCCAAACCTGCTCAATCGGATTGAGATCTGGACTTCTTGCTGGCCATTCCATTCGAGAGACTTCAACCGCTTCAAGGTACTCCTGAACGATACGCGCAAGATGGGGTCTGGCATTATCGTCCATAAAAATGAAATTTTCACCAATGTATGGGGCAAATGGCACTACATGCTCTTCAAGAATGTTCCTTATATACTTATCAGCATTCATAGCTCCATTATCAACGACCACTAGGTCTGTGCGAGCAGTCAAAGATATTCCACCCCATACCATAAAGAATCGATCCTCCCCCGAAACCAATAGTATTCAGGAAATTGCACTGAGCATATCTTTCATGTGGACGTCTGTATACAAGGGAACGTCGATCACAATGGTAGAGGCAGAATCTAGACTCATCTGTGAAGAGAACTCTTTCCCAATCGGCCTCTTCCCAATGGATATGCTCTCTCGCAAAATCCAAACGCGCCCTTCTATTCGATGGGCTGGGGTAAGAGCTGGGCCTCTTGCCGCGACACGAGGCCTTAAATCATATTCTCTGTGGCGATTTCTTATTGTCTGAGTGCTAATTTGCACCTCATGAGTTTGCTCAAACTGAATTTGAAGGAGGCGAGAGGTTGCAAACCGTTGTCTCAACGAAGAAACTCTCAAGTAACGTTCTTGAATGGCAGTTGTTACCCGTGGTCTACCCTGTCCTGGTCTTCGGGCATTCATACCTGTCTCCCTGAATCGCTGCAACATTCTGGACACACTTGTATGGGAAACTCCAAACCTTTCTGCAATTCTTGTGTATGTCCACCCTTCTTCTCGCAAAACTACCGCTTGGGCACATTCCTCTTGGGTCAAATTGCGTGTTTCGCGTTGCATAGCGATCGAGTGTAGAAAACCAAACGAAAGAAAAACTATTGATCACTAGAATTGATCGAGAACAACTGATTTTAGAATGGAGCCAATACATTCAAAATCTGATAATATCATCTTTTTTTATTCCTGCTGGGAAAAAACATCTGTATTGAAGAAAACCGTTAAAATTGGATAACATATGCATACATAATTCTCATAAAAATAATTATCATCGAGAACACCTTCAGTTGTAGAATAAATTTGAGATTTCCATAATGTGCGTTTATTTTTTTTGCCCAGTGTAGTTTTAATACTCAAAGATTATACTCAGATTCTTCACACAAATCGGCGGCGTTATCAGTTTTTGAAAACATCTAGTTGGCAGGTATAGTGAAAATCTGATCTAAAAACAAAACAGTCCAAAACTATCTATAATACATTGATATCTGCCAAATATCATTCTTCTAAAATCTTTCGTAGTGGAGATACTGAATAAAAACCATGTTCCAGGAGCATTAGATTAAAGGAGAAATACCCTTTGTAATTCATTTATAATGATCTCCGGATGATTCATATATTCCTTATACAGCATATAGCATATAATAATAACATACAATACAAATATTGGATTGATGCGGGCGATTTTGGACGAAAATCCATAATTGAACTTAAAACAGATCACACAGTTCAATTCATAGGTACCTATAAATTCATGTAAATCGTATTCAAGAAAGAAACAGTTTCTTATAGGTATTCTTCCCAATCCAGCAACAAAGCTCTGTTTAAAACTTAAAACTTATGATAAAAATTTGAAATAAGTCTTGAGATCCAATTTTGGGAATCTTTTTGTACACGTTAACATCAACCCGCTTTCTTGACTGTTAAGTTGTGTTAGGTAATTAAAAATGTAATGATCAATTGATTCAAGTATTTTCGCTGGCACTGGTCCCTAAATGCCTTTTGAAATATCTGTCAGATGAAATTGAAGTGAAAAAACTAAAAACAAACGCGTTTTTGCAGCAATGTGAACGAATTATTAGATTAGATCTTAATCTCTTCAAAGCTATAAGTATTATTAAGTCAATAATGTTATTTTTTTTAGTTTTACGTCCAGTTGCAGGAAAAACCATTAAGATTAAGATCTAAAGGTGTCAAGTCTGGGGAGCGTAGTGGCCATTCAACCGGGTCTCTTGTAGCAATCCATTTCTCTTGAAAAAAGAGGGCCGATTGAATGGCCACCACGCTTCTCAGACTTGACAACTTTAGATTTTTCCTTGGAGACCTTATTCAAAGTCAGTCGTGTATGAAACGCAGTACCGAGATAGAGAAAACACAACAAGCTGACAAATTCAAGTCGGAATTTTCCAAAACGTAAGGATCGAATTTGAAAATAGATTTTATTTTTGTCCGCAAAATAATGGACAACATTTTGAAAATCTGTTATAGTAACAAATTGTTCAATATTTTCATGTTTCATTGTAACTCTTGCCCTCATGACTATTCTACCCTTTTATTTCGGGAGTACTAAATAAAGGTCAAATGTATGCTATATTTGCCAAGGCAATCCAACTACCTTCGAAAAAATGTGTCACTCAATTCCCCTTCTCATTTAAGATGTTGCTGTCATCACACTAACAGGGTTGATATAAATTGATTCTAACCAAAGTTTACCTCTTTTTGCATTTTTTCTGATTTTGCATGGGGGTACCTTTTCAATTTGTTACACTGTACTGTACCTTTTTTCGGGAAACCAATAATACCATAAACTACATTCCTCTCTCTTTTTTCGTTCACGTTTAAAGGCCAAAATTCAAATTTGGGCGATTTCAACTTTGGTCATCATCTCCGTTTCTGTTTGTGCTAAGATGTTGAACTAAAAATATTATTTCGACACTTTTTGGATAGAAATCCAGTGGCGCACTCTGATTTTTTCAAAGAGGTTTTGTTGCTGAGCTATAACATAAAGTTCTGTGTTTTTTCTTATGGAAACGATAGTTCAGAATAACAATACAAAACTGTTCTTGTTGAATTGTTTGTGATTCTCACTCTGAGATGATATACCTACATTTCTTACTTTCGATTTCATTCAGCTATCGAATGCTACAATTAGGTGCAGGTCATAAAATAACGTCTTTTATTGGAAACATAAGCAGGGTACCTAGTCACAAGCCTTGTCATTTGTTGGTTAACCTCGATAGCATTGTTATCCTCAGTCCATCGGCGTAGACAGTAGGGTGATGTTGGGCTACCTTTTATTCTGGCACCCCTCCACCCCAGATACTGAAGTCAAATAATTTTCAAACAAACAGGCATAAGAATGAGCTTCCATTCTCCCCCCCCAAAAAAAATCCTGACTACACTAATGCCTTTGTCCCTTAGTAAAATTCTAAGGAGAATGTCTACTTCGTGTATCCTTTCATTTGGATAATGGACATAATTGTTTTCGTTATGTCTCCGTTAGAAAACCCAAACCGTGAGATTTCTATTCATAACCAACAGTAGATAACTACTGTGTGACTAATCAGAGATGAGCTTTTTCATTACCCAACTACTTAGATTGGAAAATATAAAATATACCTCAGTTCGATGCCTAATTTGAATTAAATTCTTCGTCATACAGGTCGTTGTTCACGCTTAAGAGGGGTCTACACCGTTATAGTGGTCAGTTCAAAAAGAGAGAATTTTACGTCTGAAACCACTAATTTATATGGGGTTTTCATAACAATTCAATTCAATCAGTTCGTCATCTCGGAAAGTCAATTTTTTTTTTGGTCAAACGGAAAAAAATTTTTTCATTAAAGAACAGATATTCATTCATATTATTAACTTTCCGAGGTGAAATTATCTCTTCTATGAAATTCCACATGAAAAAATTTCCCGAAAAGTGTAGCCATTGGCTACAATTCGTATCCTGGTAAAATTGAAAAAGAAAGTCGTTAAGTGCTGCCATCTTTTCGACGAAAGTGGAAACTATTGTAATAGGTTCTGCAGTATTATTTTTCATTGACTGCCACACGTCAGACTGTTTATTCAATTTATCCTTAACTTCCTATGACCAATTTTAAAGTGTTACCTATTATTGTAATAGGTATTCGTACCTTCTACTTATCGTTCATGTGTTGTGGCAACACCCCACTAGGGGTCGCCAAGTTCTTAAAAATTTCAAGATCTTGTCTTGATTTCAAGACAGACTAAAGCCTCACAACAGTCTCTTCGTGAAGATAAGCAAATATGATCTATGGGGAAACAACATTATTCTCAGAGACCCATAAGCTTTACCAATCATTCTCATTACATGTTCACGAAATCTCATCGAGTCATCCAAAACCATAGTCTCGAGCACAATCCACAAAACTAATGACATTCGGTATCTGAAACAGTCAGTTTGAGATCGTCTTTAACAATTTTCTTATTGTTCTTGGAGCCTAAAGCGAGAGCAGATTTATTGCTATTCAGATTCAGACCATGTTTCCTTGCAATATATCCAGGTTCAAAGTCCTCACTCAGTTTAATGGCTGCAATATTTAATTCATCAATGAAAGAAATCAAGGAAGAGTTGAAAATCATCAGCATACATGTGCACTTTGCAGTGATGAATGAACTTTTTAAATTGGCTGGTGTACAAGATGAAGAGTATAGGCCCAAGAACCTAGCCCTGAGGCACTCCACCCAATACGAGTCTGGCACTAAAAACTTTATTACCCAATTTAACTATTTGAGAACGACCACTACCACTGAGATAAAAGATAAAACTCTAATAGTTTCATTGCAATTGATTATTACATATGAACAAAAATGAATCAATATATTTTTATGTTCAAATTTAAATGTAAAAATGAATGTGGAAGAAATTAAGGATTCTGAAATAGGTATATCACAAAAAATTATTTTTCTCTACGCACGATTGATATTTGTTAATTTGCTACTCATTTTTCGAGCGCAGAAATAGTACAAAATTCGGATGCCGGAATATTATAGTATAATACCTAATGAGAATAATATTTTTTTTCCAAAAACAGTTTCAATTTGTCTGGCAATTCAGAAATCCATATGCATTATTCAATCTGTGTGAAGTTGGACCAGCACTTTTCAATAGTAAATTTTTTTGAGCGGCCAAAGTTTCATGCAAAAATTATACCTGAATGTATAAGAAGTTGAATATAAAAAGGTTATATCAACTCACTATTCAATTATTCCATTTTCTAGGCATTAATTTTTCATTTCATTCATTTTCCAAATCTTCACTATTTTCATTTCCAATAGATTTCATTGAATATTGGTCCTAAGGATAATGCATTGTTTGAACCACATTTTTTCGATAGTACGTTGAATTCACAAATTTATTTAGATTTTTTAAATCATCGTCTACCTGAATTAATAGGAAATGACAACCAACGTAGGATTTATATTTCCAACACGACAGAGCTTCGCCTCATTACAATCTGCAGGTTCGTGAATTCTTGCACAACCACTATGTTGGTCGTGCTATAGGTCGAGGAATACACTATTCCATGGCCAGCAAGATCTCCTGACCTTTCGCCCCTAGATTATTTCTTATGGGGTTACAGCGGGAATTAGCTTACAACGTTGAAATTAATTCCAAGGAACAACCCAAAGAAAGAATTGAAGCAGCTTGTATCAAGATCAGGAGTAATCCTGTAGTGATGAGGAAATCAACCAATCATATTTATGTCAGAGCTCGAAAATGTATTGAGATGAAAGGAGGACATTTCGAGCATCTTTCATAAATCTTTCACATTTGATTTTTTCGTTTTGTAATAGTGTTATTAAACAGTTCTCCTTCTATCAATAGAAATTGATTTAAATATATTCCGATACACTGACAAAAATTACCTGTCGATATCAATAATTTCGGAATAGAGGCTTTCAGTGCCGAATAACTAAAGCGATTTTTACGAAGTAGTTATTCAGATGAATTTTATTTTTTCTATATCAAATAAATGAAAGTGAGCGCCTATGAATGAAAAATGTGTGAACGATATTCAGAATTGTGTATTAATTTCTTTTAGAAGTCAATATACATGGCGATTTTTTTGACCTATCCGAGATTTAAAACAACAATCTGCGAAATGAAAGTCCTTCCCTGAATATTGCAATATTTGAACTTCGAGTGGATCTAAACTGATAATATTCTTCTGTTTTCACTTTTTGATACATCTCGGTATGGTTTTTCCATGAAAATCAAGCCGTCCGAAAAATTTATCTCCGAGTACGCAATTTCAATATTTGTTTTCTCTAAATCTGTAGGTGTGCCACGAGATTTTATGAATATTACTAGCTGACCCGGCAAACGTTGTTTTGCCATATAAATAATTTCCATGTTGTATCATAAAAAAATAGAAATTAAAAATTTTGTCTAAAAAATAAAAAAAAAATTTTGGGGTGGACTACCCCTAACATTTAGGGGGATGAAAAATAGATGTTGGCCGATTCTCATAGATAGCTGACCCGGCAAACGTTGTTTTGCCATATAAATAATTTCCTAATGATTAAATTACTAAAATGGCTATTAAAAAATAAGGGTTGATCGTAGAAGGGTGAAAATTGGGGATTGTATGTATTTTTGTATGTTGTATCATAAAAAAATAGAAATTAAAAATTTTGTCTAAAAAATACAAAAAAAAATTTAGGGGTGGACTACCCCTAACATTTAGGGGGATGAAAAATAGATGTTGGCCGATTCTCATAGATACCGGATAAGCACAAAAAATTTCATCAAAATCGGTCAAGCCGTTTCGGAGGAGTATGGTAACGAAAACTATGACACGAGAATTTTATATATTAGATTTAAAATGTATTTAGTGTAGTTTGAATTGCCATAACAGGTTTATAAACTTTTCCATCTACAGGGTGATTTTCAATATGACTTCCGATAATATGAAAAAACTAGAGTCCGGTTCTGGAAACTGATAAACTGTTATAATATGCTGTATGGGGATTAGTGTAGTCCTTCAATGTACTAAATTTGATGGGTTCGTAATCATTCGTTCGTCCACTAGAGCATTTTCAATATGTATATGACCCGAACTGAAAATCGCCCTGTATAATCAAAACGAATGGCTGAAGACCCAGCATATCGGGTATTTTTGGAACCAGCTAAGTTTCCTCTACCAATGTGTGAAGTATGTACAGAGTGGGCAAATCTCGATGTTTTAGCACTACCGCTTTTAAACCAGTGGAGATAGACAAAATCTGATACCCCATTCTCGTTCTCTTTTTCTGAGAAACTAACAAAGAGTAGTATTCATTTTTGGCCACCTTCTTTTGTTTTCGAGTTATAAGCGAAAATTGGAAAAATGGCGATTTCGAAATAAATTTATATCTCCGCGAATACTGATGATAGAGCTCTGAAATTAAAACATTATACAGGCACTTTTTTAAGTAGAATCCAGTGGCGTGCTCGCCTTTTTAGTAGGATTTTTAATTACGAAGCAATGACCCAAAGTGGAAAGTAGAAATCATAGAAAGATTAAGAAAAAAGGTTTTTGGCCATTTTCTATTATTTATATTGATACAAATCATATTATGTTATATATTTTTGAAATCAGTAAAAATTAAGCTTTCAAAAAATTGCACAGAAACCTAGTTTTCCCATTTAAAAAAACATAACTTTGGGTCATAGCTTCGTAATTGAAAATCCTGCTAAAAAGGCGAGCACGCCACTGGATTCTACTTAAAAAAGTGCCTGTATAATGTTTTAATTTCAGAGTAATTGAACCCTTTTACTTTGTAATAATTGCATAAAGTGGTGTTTATACAATGGTGTAAGGTGTAAGTCGTAATGCAGGAACTGTTCATATTATACAGCCTATCTGCCATTTGCAAAGGCCACATAGCCTATATAAATCCTCTTTGTACATAATTTTCTAAATGAATATTTTTGTTGTGTCGAGTTCCGCACATCGAAATATTACACTGCTTTTTTCTCTTAACCCTTTCGTGACGGAATCCGCAAAAAAGCCCAAATCGCTTACTGACATATACGCGAAAGACGCATATATTCGTATGCCTCGAAATAACATTAAAATACGGCAAACGCATGGATGCGTTCTCACAGTGAATAAGAGTAGTCTTATCTTAACATGTCTAGGTATTATCAATAAGAGACTAGAACGTGCGATAGCTCTATGAGGCACGATTCCTATAAATAAGCCCGTCTCGAAAGGCTTTTAAGAACAATTAAGGTAAAAAATAATTGACAAGGAGGCAAAAAAAATTGAAATAATTTCTTTATTATTCAAATGTACAAAACAAAAATTTTCAATGTACGAAAGTCTAACAATATTTCATTCATTTTCAGCTAAAATCAAACGATGTTGTGTTAAAAGTGCTATATCAACCATAGCTTCAGGAATAATCAATTGAGATATGGAATATTTCATTGATTCCTCATAAGCAAACAAAATACTTGTATCATACAACATTATTTTACTCTGGGCCAAAGCCAAAATACACTGCCTCACTCTAGTCATTATTATTCTTACATTCTCAGGAATCACCTGAAAAATTTGAAGAAATTAATTTTTCTATGGGGTTCATATTGAATCTTATTACCTCTTCTGAATTAAGAATAAATCCACCAACACTTTCATCAGAATCATTAGAAAAAGGATATATCCATATGAAACCATTTGTTCCCAAAATTAGATTAATCCCAATTTGTAATTTAAGAAAATGTGTTTTACTTCTTCTAATGAGAGAGGGGGAGACTTTCACCAAGAACCCTTGGGCAAGCTAGAAATAAAAATCTTGAAATTTGAAACATGAATTGAGGTGAGAAATACCTTTCCATATTTTAAACTTCTAGTATGTAAGGATAAAGAGCCATCTGAAAATATACTCTGAACTTCAGCACTTATAAGGTCCCCTTCTTGAAGATATTTTCTCATCATATGTTCATCTTCTGCAGAACGCCGTCTCTATTCAGATTAACTATATGAAATAACAGTAGAATGAGATATATTTGTATGATTACCAATTCCCCTCCTGGCAAATTAACTCCAGATAGCAATAAAACAGAATCTAATCGAGCATTTGTATTCACCTTCCACCTTTTCTGTTGAACTTCAGTTATTCGACCAACAACAACATCTCCAATTTCACCATTATACCTACTTTTCAAAGGGCGTACAGAAATTAAATTGTTAACTTTTTCTTGAACACCAGCAACTGATGCCTTGAGTACTCCATCTTCTTCATAAGTACCGTGACCTCTAAAAAAAGTATTTCAAATATTTTGGTCTTTAGGCAATCTCATGTCTAGCGAATATGGGCTAGAAAGACCAACCAAGTGTTTTGCAAGAATATTTTGTCTGTGACAGCACATGAATTCAATATGTATATAATGACTGCTACGCTATGTGTTGAACAATACAATAATGGCATTAGTAGCAATACTCGATAAATAACTTTGCAATTAATGAACGAACAAACCTCATGAAACCATTTTGTTGAGTAATAATCTGTCCTGGAGTATAAATGGCCGGATGAGATTCTTCCCTATCAACAGCCACACTTGTGTCCACTCTATTTGAAGCTGAACGTATTTGAATTTGTCGAGGCATGATGATCCTTGATGTTATCAGAATTTGTTACAGAATCTAGTAATTTAACAAAGAGTGAGTTAATCTCTGCTTTTGCTAGTAGCAAATTGAAGCTAATCTATACTAGAAGCCGTAGACAGGGGATGCTTGATGCTTCTATTTACGCAAGAAGCAAAATAAAAAATAAATTTGAAAAACAGTTAAGTTGAGGTTAGGTTATATTAAAAATCATTGAACTCTATGGGAACCATAGAGTTCAATGTTAAAAATTTAATATAACCTAACCTCAACTTAACTGTTTAACCTAAATAAGTTAGGTTGGCAGGTTCATAGACAACCTAATCAAGGAGGATTTGAGCGCTCTACGAGCAACATTCACAGATTACAGAGTAGACAGAGTGGCAACATTGACGCGTTCTGCCGCCAATTTTCGAATTTGGTTTAGGTCGAGCGCAATAAAAAAAAAGTGTGTTATGAGTATTATCCTTTCGTTTCGGATTATTCCAAAACGAAAATTATAAAATTATTCCTAGTTTGTTTGAATATTGGCAGTTACTCTTGCTCTTAGTTGTTTCGTCCAGAATTGTCGGGAAGAAGTTTTAATATTGTTATTGTGCGAGTTTTATTTGCTGGGAAATATTTATTTTAAGTTTACTTCCAGAATTAGGGATAAGTGAAAGACCTTATTGATCTGATGTGTGTGTGTGTGTATGTGTTCAACTCTTTAATTGAGTTTACTGCATGCATGGCGATTCAAGGGTAGGTTCAGAGACAAACTTTCATTGAATTGAATTTCAAATACCGGACTGTGGAAGGTGACTTCGGCATCGCAAAAACGAAACAAAACGTAAACATATATGTTGGCTGGACAATGAATGGTTCAGTACCAAGCTCATCGGATTAGATGCAGTCACTTTTGAGAGAATCATAATTGTTGTATCGTGCAATTTAGGGCAAAAAAATGAAAATTTTGAAAATCTAGGCAGTTTCTAGAAAATGCTAGTTATGTTGAAAGTGCTATGATGTTTACCCATTTTATCCCGTTTTTACGACGATTGTTGGAATGTTCGAACAAGAAGATTGTGGTGGCGATTGTGAAAATATTCGCGAATAATTTAGACGAATTTTATTGGTGAGATTTCGAAGTATTATTCTATTTTTACACTTGTGCCCCAACTTCTGTCAGTTGGTATCGAAATGAGTTACTAAAAAATAATGACAACAATTCGCTAATCTTAAGTGTACATTTTCATTACCACGTAAATATCGAACGAACCAAAATGCTAAACGAAACCGCATGGTCGAATCAGGAGATTTTTTTCCACTGCTTTGCGATAATTCAGCTAACCAACGGTCTAGGGTCGTATTAGGATCTATTTCAGTAATCATTTTCAATTTTTTTTTAAACTTTGTCATTTTGAAAGTTTTGTATAGGAGATCTTTGGTGGAACGCTTTATTTTGACCAGTTCTACCTTCTGTTGAAAAAAACCTCACCTTCAACCTGTTAATAGGGTAATATAAACAATGACTCTAATAATCTTTGGTAAGTGGTTTATCGTAGTTGCCACTGGGTAGGTGATTATAGGGCCACTTACAGTGACTATATATACCCTATATATATATATATATATATATATGGGGGGTAGGGCCACTGGGTAGGTTGCGCCCTCTATAAACATTGAGTCACTAGTTCCATTTTAGGGTAACGAATATCCATTTGCGCTTGCTCAATTGAAAAGATTTACTCTTCAAACCGCCTAGGTCTAGTATAATTTGAATATCTAATAGTCAATGTCAATAATTCTTTGTTATATCAGTTTATTCACACATAATGAATGTATATTGGACATCTATGTATTTATAACATCAAAACAATCAATTAATACAAAATTGGGGATAGACTACATTACTACTATATTAAAAAGTAAATAACACTCAACATTTCACCTGCTAAGACAACATGTTCTACTTGAAATTAAACAAAATTCATTTCACGGGAAAAAGCAAACTAATTTAATCCCAAAATGAAGTCACCAACAAATAAAATATTCTATTTATAGACACACCTTTTGTCACAATATAAAAAAATCAATCATCAAAATTCTCTGTGATAAAAAGAATTTCATCAACATTGAATTAGGGACATTACTTCAATTTCTTATATAGTATTTAATACAAAATCCTTTGTGTGTACAATATCCTCTAAAAAATTAAAAGCTTAATTCTACCTTATAAGTAGTTATCAAAAGTCAAAAATTTATGAGGTACAAATATACATAAAATAATCAGTTCTTTATCTCTCCTCCATTCCATCGCATTCAGTAACAAGTGCTCTTTCTAAGATTACACGACCTTCTTTGTATCGCTGATTTTCTTCCGTAGCAAATTCATACATCCAACCCAACTTTGTGCTACAGGCTTTGCAAAATACATCCCTTACCTAAAAAAATATAGTGTGAATGATTAACTCAGAATTATTATAAGGATGTTCAATCACTCTATCAAGCACTACCATATGTCGGCCAGTCAACATCACTCGGTCGTGATTCTCGCTGTATGTTAAATTAACCACTTTGTTGAATAAGAAGGCACGTCCAGTGGCTCCAGTAAACCTGGTGCTTATTAATTCACCTCTATTTGTCAAGTGTGTATCACATCTGGCACATGCAAAAATGCGATTACCACCCATATGCTCTAGAAAGATTCTACCCATTTTGGAATGATCAAGCTGAAAACATTTATTAATTGAAATATTGAAAGAATTGAAGAATTGACTACGGAATGACTAAATTTTTACGTGTAACTGTCACTTTCTATCAAGAGATAAATTCTGCTATGAATTGACAATTATCCTGTCTCCAAAAAAAAAAAAAATGAACCAACAGAACTATAGATTCGCAGAAGATATTGAAGTTTGCATCATATGAGACTATGAGAGAAGGAAAACGAACAATCATGAATTTCAGATAATTTAATTCACCTGAACAATTAAGGACTGGAAGCTGAAAGTAAACAAAGAACAGCTGATAAACCAGCACAGCAGTTGACATTCGCTAGCATAAGTAGCATAGAGAAAGCGTGCACAGATTACTCTGTAATCTGTGAAAGCGTGTCACTGACACGCACTTACTGAAGTGCGGGTTCCATCAATAATAGAGAAAGGGTCTCTGGTTCTATCCATTTTTTTGAGTTCAATGATATTCTTGATGATCTTTGATCCAGTGAACTAATAATAATGGGTTATTCATGGATATTCCTCTAACTCCACATGAGGTTAGCTGCTTTGATCAAAATCAAATCATCCTTTGATCAAATCAAAGAGGAACCTCTTTGTTCCTCTTTGATCAAATCATAGACAAGATTGAAATCACAGAACAATAATATAAATTTAAATGTCTATGATTTCGACAAGAGATTATTTGTGGGGTTATGTCTTTGCATTTTCAATAATTGTAATTATTTTGTTTATCAATGATTTGAATCGAAATGAACCGCTTTAGGTATGCAAGCCCAATATTGATCGAGAATGAGTACACTTTAACAACCGAAAAAAATGTCAGATTATATGACGGAGATCAGAAGGTTAACGATTCATCTGAGTTGCCAATGAAAAAATTATCAACTTTTCATTTCAGACTGCTTTTGAAGGTGGTGAACTTATTATAACATCTCACAGAATACTTTGGGGAAAACCTGGTGCTATAGCTACAGGTCAAACATGTCTGGTACTGAGTTTGAGTTTGGTAGTTTATATGGAGGAGGAATCCCCAGGCGCATTCAGCTTTAGCAATTCAAGAAAAATTGTTCTGTTTCTCTCAGAAAATGTAGATGGTATACATGAAAATCAATTCTTCTTCATTAGAAATCTTTGAAATACATTTTCTAGATCAGTCTTATGGACCTCAACAAACAAGCGTATACAATTTCATTAAGTTGTCTTTTAGAGATGGTTATCAGCATAATGTTCTTGAAACTCTGAACCATGCCTTGCAACAAAGGGCATGGGAAACCAAAATATCTTCTAAACAAATAGGGGCATCCTCAGGCAATAGAAGCACTCCTATGATCAAACTAAGGACTGGTATTGTAGGCATAGAAAGAAATTTGCAAGAAAAACAAAAAGCTGCTGATGAGAGTATCACCGTAGCATTTCAAGATTTAAGTAAGCTTATGACAATGGCCAAAGATATGGTCAAGCTGTCACAAACAATATCTACTAAAATTAAGGTAAAAAAATTTATATTGAAGTATTTTTAGTTTTGGTCAAGCTTAGTTCACTGCAGAGCGTTCCTCTTTTGGTTTTTGACATCTTCTGACACTCTTGTAGTTGTGCACTTTCTTGTACCACAGTAAGTTTCTGCTGTTCTGCCAAGTGCCCCTATATTCCCTTTGATTTCCGAGTGACAAGGCACATACACTAAATGGCCTTCTTATTCTTGTCTATTTCCTTGAATTTTCTTTCGCACTTCCATACCATCCTAGAATTATGTGTAGAAGCTTCACTGCTAGTTGAAGAGGTGTAAGATCTTTTAGCATCAGTGTTCACCCAGGCTAGTTTTGTATTTAGTCAAGGGTTTTCCTTGTAACAAAATCATCATAGAAGTAAATACGGAAGGAGAAGTTGTTAACTATACAGATGACATCAACTGAGTGTAGGAAAACAATAGTCTGAGTTGAAAAAAATGATTGTACAACACTGACTTGTTAGTACAGGGTGTCTGAGTTAAAGTGTCCCTATGCCTTATTGTGGAAACTAAAGGAGCTGGAAGAAAAAGCAATAAGAAAAAGTTTGATACAAAACTTGTCTGTAATCGATTGAACTTTTATTTTTTATAACCCAACTCAATACAGGGTGCTCTGTTTTTTCCCTGTTGGTATCAACTTTCCTATTTTAAATGAAACGGCCTGTATATTATTGCACTTTTGAATTACCGATTCTGAGATATTCGACTCTTTCCTAAAAATTTGACATCTGTAGGTGCTCACTAAAATAGCTGATACTAGTTTTCTAATGAATGTATCAAAACAAAATTTTGCCCAGCTCTTGTCAACATATTGGATCATAGGTTACATGCCTAATTTTAGCAATCTCAACTCACAGATACATTTTTCTCAAAATAATCAAGTAGTTGTCTGACAACACAAAATAAAACTCAAAAATACACAATTAGATAAGTACTAGTTTCCATAGTTGCCATATTTTATCAGCTTAATTAATTATCTTTTTACAGGAAAATGCACTTTTTCGTCCATATTTCTGAAACTATTCACTTTACAGAAGAAAATTTTTTGCTCGTTCTAACCTGCTTTACATGATAAACAAGAAAAAAATATAGGTTGCCATTTGAAAAAATCAAGTTTTGATTGAACTTCTACTTGAATTTTTAACATTAATTTTTTAAGACCCTGTTTATCACATTGCTAAAAATAGAGATGTAATGTATGATACAATATACTGACAAGAGCTGGGCAAAATTTGGTTTTGATATATTCATTGGAAAACTAGTATCAGCTATTTTAGTGAGCTGTAAAAATTTTAGGAAAACGTCGAATATCTCAGAATCGGTGCTATATAGGACCATGGTTGTCATACCAAAGTTACCTTAAAATTTGACAAGGAATTCAAAAATGCAATAATATACAGGGTGTTCCATTTGAAATAAGAAATTTGATAACAGGGAAAAACAGAGCACCCTGTATTAAGGTGGGTAATAAAAAATGAGAGTTCAATGGATTACAGACAAGTTTTGTATCTAACTTTTTCTTCTAGCTCCTTTAGTTTCCACAATAAGGTATAGGGACACTTCAACTCGGACACCCTGTACATACAGGACAAAAACAATATGTACTTATATATTTCAGAATTGCACCTAGAACAAAGCATATAATAAATTTATTATAGTAGGTTTTCACTTTTTCAAACATAAAACCAATATATTGTTAAAATCTGGTGTTAAAGTCATAAAAACAATATTTAAATTTATAGGATTCTAGTTAAATTCAATTAGATCTGAGTTGTCACAACGGAAGGTGGAATCTACATTTGTGCAAACTGAACACCTAATGTAATAAAGTTATAAGCTTTATTTTAGGTGCAAATCTGAACGGGTTCTGATAAGTGGGAATTTCAAATTTTCACAACTGCAAAAATAACAAAAGAGACTTCATCACCCTTTCAACAGGGCTTATGTGAATTGCGCTTCTCATTATTTTTGTCTAGAACTTTCCTATCCCTATTCGTGATAGAAGATTGTTTTCCACAAAAAATTGCCAAAAACTTGGATCCATGATCTTGGATGAATGAAATGGGCATAGAAAAGACATTTCACATGTTGGAAAGCTGAAATTTTGTGAATAGGTCACTGAAATCCTGAGGATGAGTTTTGTGTAAAAAAAATTTGGTTTTTGATATACAGGGTGTTCAAAAATTCTTCGTCTTGTCACAATTTTTTCAAATGTCACCCTACTTTTTATCTGATCCGTGAAAATCACTTTACGAATTTAATGATGTATCCTGATCCTATACAAAAACCTCATGGTTTCGGAAGTAAAGACAATTTTCAATTAATGTGAGGATTTTCAGCGTACGACTTCTGTTGCTACCGTAGATTTTCTGCCACATTAATTTCGTTAAATTCTAAAATGATTGAAAAATTGACTGAAGGTGTTTACCTCATCTATACAAGGAATTGTGTTTGTTAGATGAAATTAGTAAGGCATTCTACCTTCATAGAAATTTGACTTTATATGAAACCATGAGGTTTTCGTATTGGAACATGATACATCATTGGATACTTATGGTGATTTTCTCCGAAAATATCAAATAAAAAGTAGTATGTTCCATTTGAAAAAATCAACTTTTTTCCGTTTCTGTATCGAGTGAGAAGACGAACAGCCTGTATCACACAAACCCAAGTTTTTTCTACACGAAGCTCATCTCGGGATCTCAGTTACCTATATTCAAAATTTCAGTTTCCTAAAGTATGAAATGTATTTTCTATGAATATTTCATAGATCCAAGATCATGGATCCAATATTATGGCAATTCTTTGTGGAAAACTGTTAATATCTCCGAAAGTATCACAAATAGGCATAGGGAAGCGCCAGACAACAATACTCAGATGGAGATAGAGAATCGAAAAAAGTTATGATAAATATTTGAAATAACGAAGTTTGTAGCATTTTTCCCATAAGCGGCAACGTCGCATTGAAAATTAACCGTTAACTAGTACCCAAATTTTCAGAACAATCCTATGATCCGTTCTCCGTAAACGACACCCTCCATGGGAAATCCTGAATAGTATATAGAGAAAAGCAGGCATTAGTCTTATTGGCCATGAAGCAAACAAATGACAGATTCAATTAATGCCAACAGAATCTTTTTTTTAATAATTGCTTGAAAATGAATAATGTGTGAATATTTATTTATTTCGATGACTGTGTGACAATACCTTCAATAAGTTCAGGGGAGGTTAAGAGGGAATGACCCTGTATATTGTAAAAGGATTGTCCTTCTTTCGTTTCAGGAAAAACAGGGTGATATAACAGACGATGATACTGTTAAATTCAAATCCTATCTGCTGAGTTTGGGTATTGATGATCCAGTCACCAGAGATTCTTACAAATCAAATACACAGTATTATCGAGAACTTGCGAAGGAAATTTGTAACTTACTGCGAGAACCCATAGATAAAATGGGCGGTATGATGGGAATGACAGATGTCTTCTGCCGGATCAACAGAGCCAGGGGTAGGTGAAAATTATTAGTTTATCATATGATTAGTTCATTACTTTGTTTCTCAGGTTTAGAATTATTATCACCAGAAGATACTTTAAATGCCTGTAAGGCTATGGAAACTTTGAATTTGCCATTGAAATTGTATCAGTTTGCTTCGGGCGTAATGGTTTTACAGCTGAGTTCTTTGGACGACGAAATTGTGACAGATGCTACGGCGAAATTGGTAAGATATTAATTTTTCTCAGTTCGTCTGCGGTGAACATTTCCCTAGGCATAATTTTCAAATACAGCATATCCTTGTGTGATGAACTTTCAAGTCTAGAGCTTCACAAGAAGCAACAAATTCTTTAACCTGATTTCTGGCCATTTGGCTCACTGAAAAATAAAGTCGTTGGATAACTCTAGTGGAAATGATCAAACCACTTACCCTTTACGCGCCAAAAAAAAAAAAACAACGTTCTATTTACAAATAACAACACAGATAACTCAAATAACATCTCTAGCGCAATCGATGGAAATCGAGATATCCCGGATCGAGTCATCGTAGGGTAGGCAAATCGCTGTCTGACGGGCCTCTGCCTACCGTGCGAAGTATTCAACCAACAATATGGTTTCAGTTTTGGACGCAATCGAAGCACAAGGAAATTGAGAAATTTTTGAAGTTTATCAAACGCAAATGTAAACAAATCCTCGACAGTTTGACAAGACTGACAAAAGTGATTTTGGCCTCGATATTCATGAAATTATTAACATTATGGTTTTTCAAGACAAATTAATCCCTAAAGGTGGATCTCCTGGCATATTAGTCGGTATTTACACCAATTTATAAGCGCCAAGTGGAAGAGATAATAGGAAATCGCACATTTATCCAAACCGCCACGTCTCGCCGGCCGCGAAAGAATCGAAACTGAAGGAATAATGAGACCGGGCTCTAAGGCCCGATTGTTCAGTCCAGCATTAAGCCGATTTTAACGGTAATCCCAGTTCAACCTGACAGAATTGAAAGGAGGATCAACTTTAAACTCTGCTTGAACCTGAACTGTGCCATCGAGCCTAAGCCCTAGAGTCAAATCGGAAAAGACCAGAAAAAGCATTGAGATTTTTAACTTGTACCCAGGGCGAATGTCCTGCGTTACTCATCTGTCGTACTTCTGTCAAGAGTTTCTTCAATAGATGGCTAGACAGGAAATTTTCCTCTGAATGGAGCACAGCAAGTGGTCTCAGAGCGTCCGTAGCTTGGTGGTTAGAGCGTCGGCTCAGTATATTGCAACCGCAAAGTACTGAGTTCGATCCGGGCTAGGGAAAAAATTTTCTAGTCGATACGGGTTCGGGCCACCATTCACTGTTGAGTTAAAACTAACAGTGATATGCCTAAGGTGTCGTAAGGACATAGTAACAAAGCCTACACAGAACACAACTGGTTCTCCGAACTCGTACAAGCTCACGGAGCTTCTATACCTGAGGTCGAAAAACCTCATGATTTGGAGAACAAGCAGCTGAGTCTGGTGACTGGAGCAATGACTGGCCATCTGTCAAACTTTTAATTAGAATGGGACTGACTGGCTGTTCCTTGTGCCGCTTGTGCAGGAGCACCGATTAATCTGTTAAATATATTCTATTCATCTGCAGTAACCTTAAAGATTTAAGGATGACACACCTAGGAAACACAACACCCACAATTCCTATGGTGAGAATCCTCTCTATCGACTTGAAGCAGTTTTGTCAGCGTGTCTCAGGTTTGAGTATCTCCAACAACAAGCGGATGAACAATGGGTCACTAGGCCCTAGTTCAGACGATGTAAAGAAATTCACGTCAGTTTGACAGAAGTGAGGTTAGGAAAGAACACGGACAGGGGTGGGTAATGTTTCCTACTGCAAAGATTCTTAAGCAGTACTTCAAGTGAAAATACTGATTGACTGATTACTGATTGCTGGGTGTGTTGGACGGACTAACCCAAACCTGCCACCGCGACCAACGGTCTATTGTAGCACACAAGCATGCTCAAGGAGCTAAATCTCTCCCTCTAGTCCCATCCTACCCAAAAAGGAGATGATGTCGGAGGGGGAGTGATTCTTGTGTTCCTCTAGGATCATCTTCGGAGAGCCGAAAACTCCGAGTCTGACCCTGTCTGCCGCCGGGCAGTCACAGAGGATATGCTCAATTGTTTCGTCTTCCTCTAAGCAAGGTCTGCAGTGTGGGTCATTGACGATGCTGAGTTTTTTGAGGTGGGCTCTGAGTCTGCAGTGTCCTGTAAAAACCGCTATTATGGATCTCAGATTAGTTCTAGAAAATTCTAGCCAGCGACTGGTGTATGGGCTGGGAGGCACTGAAATAGCCCTATGCGAGTGACGCAATCCAGGACGGTTGCGCCAGTGCTCCAGGACCTTTTGCCTTATCCAGCTGTTGTTTCGGTCCCTGATTAAGGAATTAGGAATTCCTATACTGGGTTCCGGGCCAATAAGCGTTGATGTCGCGCCTTCTCTGGCCAGAGCATCCGATACATCGTTGCCACTGAAGCCAGAGTGTCCAGGTATCCAAATCAGTTGCAGTCTGTTTGAACTTCCCAATTTGGTGAGTTTAGATCTGCATTCAAATACCTGTGCCGAGTTGCATTTGTCTGCCGCGAGAGATTTGATCGCAGCTTGACTATCCGTAAGGATTTTTATCGATCTGCCCGCCCAGCCACTGTCAAGTAAATGGCCTGCGCACAGATCAATGGCGAAGATTTCTGCCTGAAAAGCTGTCGCCGACTTTCCCAGACTAGCACTGAGTTTGGTCAGCGGTCTACGGCTGTAGACTCCGGCTCCAGATCCCTGACTGGTTCTGGAGCCATCAGTAAACCAGCAAGGTCCTTGTAAATAGAAATCCTTGTGATGGAGCCATTCGTCTCTGCTTGGAATCAGAGAAACGAATGTTCCCTCGGTGCTGGTTCTTGTGATTATTTGATCAGTTCTCATGCCCATCACCTCGTCAGCCTCCAGTTGGGCCGACAGACGACTGGGCACGAAAGTGAGTTTGTCAGGCTCGTTTACGGTAAGGTGGTGGAGCCTGTGGGTTGCTAGTCTTGCCTCTCCCTGGACAAAAATGTGAAGGGGAGGGAGGTCTAATAGCATCTCCATGGACGAAGTTGGAGTAGAGCGGAATGCCCCCGAAATCATGAGGCAAGCCGTTCTTTGGAGTTTTGAAAGTTTGTTTTGGGTTAGAACGCGTTCAGTGCAGGACCACCAGGCGACACAGCCATAGGAGGGACACCTCTAACCTTGGCAGCCCTCACTAGAGATTCAGTAAGGGCAGCATTAAAGGCTCCCTCAATGTCCAGAAAGGCAGCCGCTGAAATCTCCCTGGAGTTGAGAGATTCATTGATCCTGCCGACAAGATTATTGAGGGCAAGATCTGTGGATTTGCCTTTCTGGTAGGCATACTGATGCGCACTCAGGGGATGCTTCCGTAGAATCACCTCTCTGACGTGCTCGTCTAGTATCTTTTCAAGAGTTTTCATCACGAACGAAATTAAACTGATCGGTCGGAATGATTTAGGCTGTGAGTCTGTTTTTCCCGCCTTGGGAATATAAACGACTTTGACCTTCCTCCAGTTGGATGGTATAAAATTCCATGCCAAACTGGATCTGAAAAGCCTAATGAGGTAAGACATTAAGCATTCCAGTCCGTGCTGAAGTAGAGCTGGAAATATTTCATCGTCACCTGGCGCTTTGTATGGGAGAAAGGATAAAACTGCCCTTCTCACCGCGCTCGCAGTGACAAGTTTGTTGACAAATTTCCAGCATTCCTTGCTGGGTCGCTTGAGGCGACTGGTGAAGTTACCTTCTTCCGCAGATGCGGAATCAATCAGCACGTGATCCGGAAAGTGTGTGTCAGCCATGATCTTAAGGGTTTCCGCCCCAGAGGCCGTATAGGTGCCGTCTGATCTTTTAACAGATCCCAGCGTCAAAGACGGCTCTCTGGAGAGAATTTTATGGAGTCTTGTCCCGCTTGCAGCATCTTCGATGCTGCTGCAGAAGTTTTCCCAAGACTCCCTTTTGGCCTTCCTCACTTCCTTGTTGTACAAGGTGAGGATTTGACGATACACTTCCCACTCACCTGCTGATTTTGCTCGGTTAAATTTTTTCCGAACCTCTTTTCTCTAATTTTGAGTTCCACCAAGATACTTTCCTATTGTCGGATTTCTTTCTTAGTGGACAGTTTTCATGATATGCCGAGACTATAGCTTGTCCAATTGAGTTGGCCAGCCTCTCTAGGTCTTCATGATTGTTAACGTTGACGTTGATGGATCTCAGATTCCGTTGGAGGGATAGTTTATAACCATCCCAGTCGGTTAATCTGGGATTGCGATATTCCTGAATGGGTTTACCGCCTAATTCAATGTTAAATTGAATGTTTCTATGGTCTGAGCCAGAGGGCGTGTCAGAAACCCTCCAGTCAGTGATTTTAGTGCTCAGGTATTGCGAGCAGAGCGTGATGTCCAATACCTCAGCACGATTTTTCGTAACAAAGGTTGGAACAGAGCCCCGATTCAATACAAAAAGCGCTTCTTCTAGAATGAAGTCGAATAAGTACTCACCTCTTTCGTTGATGTCCGTGCTACCCCACGTAGTGTGATGGGAGTTGGCATCGCAAGCAACGAGGAGTTGAAGGTTTTTCCCCCTGCAGAAGGCAACTAATTTTCGCACTTCATTTGGCGGGGGGAACATGGTATCACCAGGGAAGTAGGCAGAACAGATGACCAGTTCTTTAGTGCCCGTTTCCATGGGAAGTTTTACCAGGATGGATGTTACATCTCTGGAACAGAATCCTGTAAGTACAAAAATGTCAATAGTGTTCCTGACAAAGATACAGGACCTGGGTGATTCCCCAGATCCAAGTGATATTACCTTGCCAGGAAGGTTACTGAGGCCGTTGATTCTGCCTCGGGAAGTAACCCAAGGTTCCTGGATGAGGGCGATATCTATCCTCTCGTCCAGGATTCGTTTTCCAAGGAGGTAGGATCCAGCCTTGGAATGTTGCACATTAGCCTGCAGGCATTTGAAGAGCCGCGCCATCACTAGATGTTGCAGCTTACTTCTTTCTTCCCACCGCCGGCCCCTTCCTGGCCGTTTTACCAGCCTTGGGAAGAGCCCCGGTGGGAAGGGATGCCTGCGGCGCTTTGCTCGTCGAGGGAGCAGAGTTAGACCTCTCTCCCTCAGCGAGCCCACCTTTGGAGGTGCCAGCGGAGGTGGAGGGATTGGCCCCTCCTTCCTCTTTCTTTGTTTGGGTGTCCGACTCTTTGTCGGCACCCATGCCCTTTTCTTTGGTCCGGAAGGTAACCCTCCCGAAACCATAATAGGGCATCATGTTCAGGGCTTTGAGCCTAGACATGGAGCTCTCATCTACAGAGAAGGTCCATGTCCGGCCCGGCCCTGAAACCTGGTGGTGTAACACCGCCCAGCTCTCTGCTTCCAGGTCTGGGTTCATCACACTCAGACCTGTCAGCACCTCATCCTGTGAGGGTCGATCTCCTAGTGGAGGATCAGGGATGTATGCTACGCATACGTAGGGCTTTGGCAGCTCCGTTCCCTGGACGATGCGGAGGTTGGCCCCATCCCACGGCTTGATCTGCAACAAGCAGTTTTCAAGCCACGAGACGGTAGCCTCGTCCGCGCATCTAATCATAAGCCAACCCGGCTTATGAGTACAGCTCAAGAAGCGGATTCCCGCTCCTTTTTCCTCCTTCCTGAGGGTATGCCTCAGGATGGCGCCCTGGAGCAGGTCCAGCTGCTCAGCTGACAGATTGGCTTCAGGGTCCCTGTCGACAATGCCGACCTTGATCCCTTCCACCATCTCCTTATAGGTCACCCCCTTGCTGACCGTTCCCCCAGGACAGTGCTTTTTCGCACTGGCGCTAGGAGTACTGCCATCAGAGCGCAACCTCTTCGGAGTTTTGGCAGCAGGTGTTGGGAGGTTTGGTTCCCTCTCCTTTGCTGCTGCCTTTTCGGCGCCTTCACGGAGCACTGTCGCAAGTGCCGACTTGTAGTCGGCACCAGATTTCAGTAGCCGTTTCAGGTGCCTTTTGGCTGCTCCCGCCATTCGCCTGCGTTTGGAGGTAAGATTCATATTCTCAACCTCCTTAGCGACTACAGCGATTGCAGCCTCGGGGATACCCTCCCCTTGGGCGGTTCCGGATTTCTCCTCCGCGCCTAGGCTTGGGTTTGTAATGGCAGAATCAGGTTTCACCCCGATTTCTGCACATTCCTCTTTCGAGGTTTCGGTCGTCGAGATAGGATTGATCCCCGTCTCGACTGGTTTTGTGTTTGTGTTTGTTTTTTCTAATGTGTCCATAAGCGGTCCCACGAGAAGGGAAGAAATAAAAGTCCGCCAGGGCAGTGCTCCCTTACCCTGGTAAGCCATATTGAAACCGGAGGGCGGCAGGTGTCCGGAGTTCGCCTATTAGGAACTCATCTTAACCCAATGAGCTACTCAAAGAGGAAGTTCTTCGGCATAGGATGTTCCACCTTGAACTAGGGGGTTTTTAATGAGGTTGTCTCCTCTCGATCCGGCCAATTAAGGCAAGATCCCCCGCAAACAAGTTTGCATGGTTTGTCAACTGCCGCCAGTCCTTGCCTGTCCGGTAAAGTTGGCGCCGTTAATCCTGTGCAGGCCCTTAGCCACGACACTACAGCTGGGCAGGAGAAGTTGGTCCGCGGTGGGATTTTGGAAGGCTGCCAGTAGTGTTTTTAAGACTACGAGCCAACTTATAGTCCCACAGTCCCAAGTGAAAATAGGTCAAACAATTGTACATGTTACTTGTCTTCAGGATTTATTCGATAGCTCTGTACAGGGTGATGGATTATAAATGCCCCCCCTCTCTTACAACTTTCTTGTGTCATCCTGTAAAAAAGATTCAAAGTTTTATAATTCGAAATGAATTGTTGAAGAATTTCCTTTTCGCATAAGGGTGTTGCAGAAAGCCTGGACGTGTACCTATTTCCTTATTTTAAATAGGCACCTTATTTTTTAGCCAATCTTTATAATGATAAAGAAAATTCTGAATCTTTTTCATTGTCAGTATTATCTGTTAACTTGTACTCTTTCGATTGATTTATTTCTGAATTACAATTTATATTTTCCTAAATACAATTCACGATTTCTGAAATGAATCTGACTGATCTACTATGGACGGTTTCTACAATTAATGTGATTGAAATGAATTTCAAATGACCATTTCTGAAGTTGAATTGACTAATCTGAATTATATTTGATATTTTCTGAAGTAAACTTGACTAATCTAAAATACAAGTGATGTTTTCTGATTTTCAATTGATTATTTCTGAAATACAACTGGAAATGGTGTAGTGATCAATCATATCGTTTTTAATTATTACAATAATTTGTGATATAAAAGCGATTGTAGAAACTGGTAGACTGACAATTTACTTATTTCAGATCGAAGAAAAGAAGTCTTTAACTTGTGATGAATTGGCAACACACTTGGGAATATCGATTGTCTTAGCCAAAGAAAGATTGCTATCGGCGGAAAAAGTTGCTAAATGTTGCAGAGATGATTCCATTGAAGGATTGAGATTCTATCCTAACCTTTTCTTAATGAATACAGATTGATGAGTTAATCTAATACCTATGATGATATTTCTTATTTATAATTATAACTACAGATAGGTAATATTTTAATTGTCCTAAATATATTTAATAACTTGTTTTTATTGTTTTTTCATTTCTTTTTTACCTTCTGGAAAAATTCCCTATCTGTCCGGAAACTTTCACTGCCTTCAACTGAAAGATGATACATTTCAAGTCCTGTATAATATCAAAGAGATAATCTTTGATAATATCTCGCTATGTTGGTACACCGAGGATAATTTCTCCCACATTATCGTGAACCAGAGGTTCAATATTTTTAACTATTATATTATAGATAATATAATTTCATATTATAGATTACATCATTCTTAGAGCATTCTTCAAAGGAGAATCCAGGCTTACTTGAACTATTGTCTTAGTATGTTGGCAACATATTTACCAGCATTCAGGCATTGCGAGCACTGTAACAAACAGTCGCGATCAGCTGATGTATACAAACATATATATTGTATACAGTGTGTCTGAGCATGACTTAAGATAATTTAAAGGCATCAAATATACCTAATTTTATCCACAAAAACACCCACATTGGGGGCTGGAATAGCCGCCATTTTGAATTCTTTTTTTATTTTAGTTAACCTTTTCAAATAATAAATAATACCGATTTCTTTGGACATGAAGGTCCTACAGATATGAAAAAAATGAAAATGAAATATGAAAATTGAAAGACAATACAACCACCATATCTGCAATATGGGAATAAAGCATATGGATGCATACTGCTATCTTCGCTCTGAGAGTTAGGAAATTGAATTGGGTTGGTTCCCGTTTCTCTGTCAGATGTCGGTACCATGTATTTATACATCATACCCGCTACTGATATGGAATAAAAGGAGCCGGCAATTCATAGCATTTCGTTGACGAATGAGTTTTGTTGCTCTGACGAGGTCAAATAAGACCGAAACCATGGTCAGCATCTACACTTTGTCGACGAAATGAAAATTCTGGTAATACTTCGAGCGATGGTAGTTTGTTAGTTCGATTTAGATCGTAACATTCGTTGATTTAATTATATGCAGATGTTATGCATCTGAATTAGTTTGTTTATTATCAATACAATATTAATATTGTATTATCATTTTTATTATTGTGTGTCAGTGTGTCTGTTCCATTTTGATAACTTAAAGTTCTGAGTATTCAAGCCTTGTATCTTGCGAAAGATATAGGTGAATGGGCTGGGGTGGGAGTCGATTTCAGTATCTGGAGTGGAAGGGTGCTTAGATTTCTGACCCATATACACCTACCTGTCTACGCCTATGTGAATATTACCTATAAAAATAGGGGTTCAAAACTCAATGCGAAAAATCATGGGGCGTGTAATACAGACTGATATTCTTGATAAAAATTGAGGTCGCCTTAAGAAGGCACATCCGCCACTGGTCATCGTATCACTTTAAAACGGTTGAACTGATTTTTATCATTTTTTTAAAAACTTCTTTATACTTCGTAGAAAGGTTCTTACGCAAAAAAAATTCGAAAAACTTTCTTGGGAAAATCAAGAAACCCAAAAGCGAAGGCTACTAGCTTTTGAATATTTTCATGCAACAACACAACTGTGAAATAGTATTCCAAGAAACGACTATCTTAACTTTAACCGAGATTTTAAAACGCACCAACTTTTTTTTGGGTGTAAAGAGCGAACAACGGATCCTCTAGCGTTTCAGGCCGCAAATTTATTAAAAAAATGTCAGCATTTTATTATACTTCCCATTATGTCGCGATAGTATTGTATAAAGGCTAGTGAATACAAATTACTTTATAGATGCGATACAAGATGAGGTAGCGAATTTCCAGAAATAAAAAAAAATTTAACGGTGATGATTTGATTATCGATTAGTCATGCCCGGGTCTCTCCATTCTAATATTGTATAAGGTTTACAAGACACTCTGTATAGAAAGAGAACTAATAGAAAAAGAAATAGAATTTATACAATGAATGGGGATCAAAGTATCATTCGCACTCCTCTACCACAAAATATTCGGGTAAGTCCCTAATTTATTATGAGAATCGATTGACCAAATCCAGATTCCTTGGTGATCATTTGAAATATTCCGAAAGCAACATATTCAATTCAAATTTAAAATTGAGGACAGCGGACAAGTTTCCAAATTATTTTGTCTCAACTTGACTATGATTTTCCAATGAAACTTTATCGCCTCTGTTCGCAAATGACCGATCTTGCCCGAAGATCGATAGTTACGGCGCACATGAACCTAATTGATACGGGAGGAAAGGGGGAACAGCTGACGGACCAGACAACCTAAACACAGACATCTTTTCATTTCAAATGGGCGATTTGACAAAAACACAATATCAGTATGACATAAATTGAACGGGCAAGTGAGAATTGGGAAAAATCAAACGCGTATTAATACTTTCGTAAGTCATATCCATTCAAAACGTTAGTGAAACAGTTCTCTATCCATTTCAACAACAGTGACGTCATGTGATATCCAAAGCATTTTCATGGGTGTTCTGATTAAAGGTAAGTTTGAACAATTTTCTCAATAAAATAAGGCCTTTTCTATATGCATTTGAATGAAACAACGTCATATTTATCCATTCAAATGAGTTTTACCTAAAAATGAGGCATTGTTAATTGATTACGGCAGATTAATCGTAATTTGGAGATGAAATTGTGAATATTTCGAACGTCCTTGAGAGGAATGTAAAAATAATGGTTACCCACTAAAATACATATCGTTCGGGATCATTCTTTGATTGATCTTCGCGAATGCCATCGATACCTATTATTTTCTTTGTAGAACTATTAACGTGAGATATTTTCGTAAGGAATATTTAGAGTGTAATTTACTTTTTCCATCGTGATTTGGAGCTGTAGACGTTTTATTTGGTAGGTAGTGATTCAATTTATTCAAGAATTGTACAAGTTTACGTGATTAAAAATGCAATAAGAAATTTCACCTCAAACTTCCTTCTATTGATTGGATTCTATCGTTAGTTTTTCTCATGACAAAGTGGATCTTTGTCATTATTTTTGAACCTAATGCACATATCATTATTGCTCCATTCAATTCGAGTTGCACTGTTTGGATTTGGTTTCGGGTTCGCAAGGAATTTCTAATTATTTTGCTTTGGTATTTCGTGCAAATACTTTAGTTTGTTTCAAATTCCAGTTCTCCATTTAACAGTTTGATCTTCTGATAAAAATTAATGGGAGAATTTATTGTAAACAAAGTAAGTATAGGTACCCAATAAATTCCTTGATAGCTACGTGATGAGTAACAAAGATGCGTTTAACAGCGTTTATTATTTCACAAATTGGGCATTTTTTGGAAGATACCAATAGAATGACCCATGGGAACAACTCATGAAGTTCATACTGGTTTTGGGCTTGTTTATAATCGTAAACTCAAATTACCTTGGTGGCGATGGTACTGTAACATTTTTGACCTTGATCAGTGGAACAGTGTTCCGAAGGAGTAGTTTTTTATTTTCTAACTTTTCAGTCGAAATTTCGGCTTAGAGATTGGGGTTCCTTTATTCCAAAACGTACCTACTCCAATATTGCGCGATAGCTTGAAATTGGTATTATTCGATTTCATTATTTATCAATTACCGTCAATTACCTACTTGCGAATACCTACCCGTTTCGAGTCTAATGCATAAAATGAAGAAATGTATCAAGCTTTCGTCATCGTTGTTTTGGAGCAAGTTATTTCATATTCAAGTTATACGATTCCATTTTTTTTTATTCTTGATGAAACCCAAAATTATCCTTTCAGTAATTAGAATAGTTTCTGAATTGTGCACCTCAAAGGGATAAAAGTATCCCCCCAGTTGAATTAACAATTATCAATATTTATCGCATTCATCAATCACATTAACTGGAAACAATAAAATATTCTAGCACTAGGTAATATAATCTGCCTATACTTGATACCAACGAACTAAAATTATTTGCTGATTAGAAATCATGAGTCAAACCTTATCTGAATAAGTACACAAAGTCTTTGTAGGAATAGAACAGTTAGATTCGAAAATATTTCTTCTGGAGTTTTGATGTCGAAACGAAAAAAGATTCTCGTACATATTTCTTGAACAACCTATTTGAATACTGGGAAATTTCGGAACTCTACTGATTGAAAAAAACGTTTCCCTATTATGAGAAAAATTTGATGAGGAATTTATTTTTCTAGATTATCAATGGCAAAGAATCAGAGTTCTTGGAGCTTTCAGATAAAGAATAAAACGTGTCTTCAATAATGAGTTATTCATTAGGGAACAGTATCATGGTCTCAACTCCAAACTCTTTTGGGGGCCTGCCAATAGACAACAGAATGAACTGTAGATTGAATGAGAACAACAATGACCATATGATGATGAATGGGAATGATAAAATACAAGAAATATGGAACCAGCATATTTTCAAGCCCGAAAAGGTTGAGCAAGCTCTCAACCAAAATAATATTAAGGTGAGACATTTTATCATAGAAGTGATAACTGCATTCCGTCATTGAGATTAGAAATGTAGGGTTGGTAGGTATTTGAATTGCATTCATAATTTTCTGGCTTATTATTGAAGTCAGAAAACTTCAATATCACCAAAAAAATCATAATCCTGCAAATTTCCCATTTTACTATTGAAATATAAAGGGTGTTTCTGAATTGATGGGACAGATTTTAAGATGTGGTTTGTCAATTTAAATTTAGGGGATCACATAATTTTTGTTTCAAGTCCGTCTCCTCCTAATTTTTGACCTAGGGGAAACAAATTGTAGGCTGCTATACCATTATATTCCCCTAATTGTCATAAGTAGGCATGCACTTCAAGGGGGCAAATAAAAAAAAAAAATAGTCATGAGCCCATTTGACCCTATGAAATTTTTTCAAAAAATTATAATAGGTGTCTGTGTGTCTCTTTGTAAATCAATTTTTTAATTTGACAAAGCATCAAAAAGTTGTGATGGCGAATATTGTAGAGGTTGATATTTCCGCCCTTTTAAAGATAACATTTCGGAATGAAAAAGTATGTTTTGTAAGCCGGTTTCTGATTTTCGTAACTTATTGGAGCAAAATTTAAATTTGAACCATCTCATGATGATATTTTTCGCAAATGCAAATATTCTATCGGAAAAAGTAGCGGACATGGGCATGGAAAGTTTTTACAAAACACCAACTAGGGAAAAAAAAGACGTTTAAGGAATTGATCTAGTTTAATGAAACGGTGCATATGGCCATAAATGAACGGTAATTTGATTACCGTTGTGCCCTTTTTTTTTTTTAAATTACGGAATAATTTACAATTTGTGATTGGAGAGTACTGCAATCAGACCATTATTCTTTGAGTGATTATTATTTTAGGAAATCCACCATTCCATGGATATGTAATTTCAAAAGCAGGTCTCCCTATGCGTTTTTGAATTTGAAATCTCTCACCCTTTACGATACACACCCCTCTACTTTTTTTCAAATTTTAATATGAACAATAGAATAAAATCATGGAGTACTCAATATTTATCATATATAATCAATGACAAAATTCACCTTGTGCAGAAAATTTGGAGTTTATTGATATTCAATATGCGCCTATTACTTTATTGGTTTCGAAATAGAAAATTTATTGTCTAGACCTGTTTATAGTGTTGTGCACCATAATCCCAAAGTGAATAGTTCCATGATTTTACCTTACATTGTTTGTTTGTTAGGTCAGCAGTTGGATAAATGAGAACATATCTGAACATCAGGAAGATCTGGTCCAAGAAAAGATAATTGAGGTGCAGGAAATAGAAGACGAACCTTCTGTAGGACGAGTGGAGGAGTCTGCTAAGGAAGAACAAAACGGATCACCTTCCCATCATGCTCGAAGACCAATGAATGCCTTTCTCATATTTTGTAAGAAACATAGGCCTATAGTTAGGGAACGTTTTCCCAATTTGGAGAACCGTGGCGTTACCAAGATTCTAGGAGAATGGTGGTCTTTGTTAGAAGAGGGGGACAAAACTCCATTCACCAATTTAGCGAATGAAGTAAGTTACTTGTGATTCTTACGTTAATTGAACATGATTTTCTTTTTATGCGCAACTCGATACGTAAATAAGAGTGGATGAAACCACAGACTACCCTGAATTTCTATCAAAACAAATAACAAACAAAAATTTTCTTCTTTGTATTTTGTTTCATTTTTTTTTTAGTTTAGTAAGGTTAGTTTATAACAGAGGCTCAAAACCAATGATTTATTGTGGAATAATAAAAGATTAGGTTCATTTTAATAGTGGAGCTTGAAATTGACTTGTGCACACGCTATTTACGTGAAAGAGGTTTGAGGGCATCGAAAAAATTTTTTTATTACAGACAGAAAATTCACTTTTCTTGTAACTATGTGGAATGTAATAATTCTTGAAATAATGATAAATTATACATAAAATGATTCATTTGAAACATTTGATGGGATATCAGGCAAATTAATTAATTGTAATCTTTTTTTTTCAGTACAAAGATGCCTTTTTGACAGCAAACCCCGATTTCAAATGGTACAAATTACCGGCGCCACCATTGAGAACCCTAACAGTCCGACCACCACAAATATTTACAAAGTTACCTTCGCCACAGTCCAGTCCTAGTCACGCTAATCTTCAAAATTTTAATGAGTTCAACCCTGGCAAGTTGGCCGATGAGAGTCAATTGGGGAGCCTGACTACCCTTATGAACAATAATTTCTCGTCTGCCATCACCAAATTGACTGATTGCTGTGAAAACAGAAAAACTCCAAGGTAAGCGTTTCAAATATTAACATTAACTTGCGTTTATCGATTATGTTGACGGATTGAAATATGCAGGTCATAGAACGTGACATTTTCCATTTTCAACATGAAAATTTCAAAATCCCTTTCGAAAATTGGCATTTGACATTGAAATGACCTTGAAGGTCAAGGGCGAAGTCACAGGAATTCTGGCATGGATTACTTTTTTAGAAAATATTTTACAGCGACGTCATCTACTACTCAAGGTCAAACAGGCCATATCAATATGTAAAATTTTCCACTTTTTTCATTTCTGAATCACATTTGACCTTGAAGGTCTTGGTCGAAGTTGAAGTCGCCATCGGATAGCCAGGCAAAAATACAGAAACTTTTATATATAGTATTCTCCCCTAAAATGTTCTCCAGCCGAATTAACCTCTCGTTCCAGTTCCAGTTAGTTTGCGTTGGGGGCTCAGATAGGAAAGGCCATGTCAGAACGTAATATTTTCCTATTTCATTTCTCATATTTCTTCATATTTCTCGTATAATGCGCCGTTTTCGAGTAATTTGATATTCAAAAATAATGTGTTAAATTTGAGAAATCGGGTACTTTGCAACTCTGTTCAGAAAGATCTACAGAATTAAATATTTGCTACATTGAATAAACAAACATAACATAATCTTAAAACATAACACATCGTTCTACTTCTATCTACACTACACATTACATATGTGTAGTGACATAGGTTTAGCTCGTTATTCTTAAGGGAATTTTGTTGTCATTATAGTGTTCTTTGTTTGGCAACGTTTGAATTTTCTAGAAAATATCATTAATTTATTTATATGATATGAAAATGGGTTATGTTTGAATGTG
Organism: Coccinella septempunctata; assembly: GCF_907165205.1. Lineage (NCBI taxonomy): Eukaryota > Metazoa > Arthropoda > Insecta > Coleoptera > Coccinellidae > Coccinella > Coccinella septempunctata. Next base: position 24,660,321 of record NC_058191.1, on the reverse strand, counting down.
ATAACTCTTGTAGAAATGGAATAAACAACGATAATAAATGATTACATATTGGAGATGGATATCAAAACTAATATAGGTTGTTGCAAGCTGAATTCGTTATTATTATCGAAAATGAAATAGAAGTCAAGAAAAAAATTATTAAATATTTATCGCCAACTTAATTGCGGTAACTCATTTATTATATTATAAATCCTACATTTTTTTACCAAATGGAAAAGAAAAAGTGAGTTTATGCTTGTTTTTCTGATGTATTAGCTTGCAATATTTGGATGCTATATTTAATGCTTGGAAAAACTTCGATGTCAGGTTTGTAGGGATGGCATAGCGCATTAGGAATGCTTAAAATATCTATTTCTTCTTATCTAGGTCGCTTCGGAAAGAAATGGTAAAGGAAAAAAGTGTTTTCTTTGACCTCAAGAATCTACTGTTAAAATATATGTGCAGGGTGGGCAAAATTGGTGATACCTGAACTATAATTTTTTAAACCAAGGGGATAGAGGAAAATGAATGTGCCATTCATATCGTCGTTTTTCGAGGAACTAATAATGCCATCAACTGCATTCCTCTAACTTCTTTTGTTTTTGAGTTAAAGGCCAAAATTTAAATTTGGGCGATTTCAACTTTGGTCATTATCTCCGTTTATGTTTGTGCTAGTATGTTGAAATGAAAACATTTTACAGACACTTTTTTTATAGCAATCCAGTGCCGTTTGATTTTTTCCTACAGGTTTCTTTGCTGAGCTATAACATAAAGTTTTGTTTTTCTTATGAAAACAGTAGTTTAAAATGACTCAGAAAGAATCGCCATTTTTTTACCGTTTCAGAAATATATCATACTTCGCCCTCAGTCTTTCTGAGATATTTTAAACTACATACATATATTGTTTTCATAAGAAAAAGTACATCTTCATGTTATAGCTCAGCAAATATATCATAGTACGCCAATGGATTGCTATAAAAAAAGTGTCTCTATAATGTTTTCATTTCAATATCCTAGCTCAAACAGAAACGGAGATAATGACCAAAGTTGAAATTTCAATTTTGACCTATAACTAGAAAACAAAAGAAGATAGAGGAATTCAGTTGATGGCATTATTAGTTTCTCGAAAAAAGATTATCGTAATGTGCTATGCATTTTCATCTATCTCGTTGGGTTGAAAAAGTTGTAGTTCAGGTACCACCAATTTTGCCCACCCTGTATAAATGAAAGACTCACTCTGTACGGTCTCATTTGAAAAATAAAATTTGACTTTGAAATGACTTCCAAGGTCATCCAGTAGGTAGTAGTCACCAGGAAAATGCAGAAACTTTCTTATGAGCAATTAGCAATAGAGCATGGGTGGATTCAGGGGAAAGACTAGTCCTTGAAATACCCTGTAGATTCTCTGATACAATTTTTCCAATTGTGAATTATTGCCCAATTGCTCACCATTGTAAAAAACTTTGGAATCGTGAATGAAAATTATAAGGCCTTCGTGAAGGGAAGTAATAAATAATGGAAAAAATCTTTCTGCTGTTAACATAGGCCATTGCTTGTTGTGAGGTATCCTTCTTCTTCTTCCTCCTTATTCTTATGACCATGTCTTGTTATCTTCTGTTCATCCAGCCTCCTGCGATGTGGAGGTATCCATTGAAGAATATAAAAATCATTTCCACATTATTACTTTTCCAGTGAAAGTCCAATGTTCGAATTGGGCGAGAACAACAACAAATTAGAACTATGTGATACCTCTCTACAAAGTCCAGTCAATTTGATTAAAGCAGCCGTTCTACCTCCGAAGCCTATTAAAAAGAGGATATTCCAACAATTTTCAGAAAGCAATACCAAAGAAGTGTCTAGAAATATTGTTGTAACTGAAGACAACGAAAACAGTAATAGCCCCCAATCAGAGCACCAAAAAAAACAAGAAAACATGACTAATCAGGATATTGTGAATAAAGTTGTCGACAAAATGCTCATCGATGATGCTGCTGATTTCAATAAATCAGATCTGGAAAGAGAAAATACAAGAAAGTCAGGAAGACAGTGCAAAGGGAAGAGGTACGAGAAGTTTATGGTTGAAGGAAAGTTATTAGGTGAGTTTTCTACAGAATTCTGTTTCTAATTTTTTCCAGTTCTCCATTACTGAACCATAAATGATGTAGAGGAATCATGAAGCGGAATCTCCTGTAAACTGATTGTCAAAAGGGATATTGAATAAATCTCGTTTTCTCAATCATATTTTTTTAAATATGTTTATGTGGAGTATTTCGGGTTAGAATGAAAAGACTTTAAAAGATATTTACACCAGCAAAAATGCAATATTGAATTGATTTGGCCGATACTGATGAAAATCCATAATTGAACTAAAAACAGAATTAAATGATTTTCACTAACATGAGTTGAAACCACGACATGTGTTACGCTCTCACAGTAGTATCTTCAGGTGGGTGAAGGGTTTTCTTTCGTGAGTGAGTGAATCTATACTAACAAGATTAAAGTAGATCTATCTTCGAAGTGGATCACATGATACGTATATTTAATACATTCTCGCTTTACGAGTTCGCGAAAACTCCTATTATGACACTAACAATGTTCTCTGTTGCTGGATGTAAACTAACCACCAAGTACCAACTGCTGGTTACAAAACTTGACACGAGGTGGCGCATTGTAGAGGAATCTAAATAAAAGAAATCTACCTATTGGAGTATCTTCTGAAATGAATAAGTTTCGAGCATTTCAGAATCCTGGCGTGTACCAGCTTTCAAAATTTTACATGGATAGATTCAAAGTTGCGAACTGTAGCGTGCCACAATGATTTTTGAAAAATTCGAATGAATAGTTCTTCCGATTTCCACTAAAATTAATAGACTTGTGAATAGCGTCGATCCTTATAACCCTACCGAAATAAAGCTCGCTAACTTCAAAATTGCGACTAAGCGTGTTAACAATAAGTTGAACAGATTTTTTTTATGGATTCTTAATCTGTCCTCTGAAATGGATTTCTCAATCCTTTTTTTTTTTCGAAATGTAAGTGATGCATAACAAGCGCCTCGATGTGGGTTGATTTTATAGACTGTGCTTTGGGGAATTGAAGTAGGTACAGGGTATCCCAAATTGCTTGATCTTGGCAGTTTCTGGTACTTCTAGGGAAAAACGTTGAAAGGAATTCTGGGCTCGATTTTAGTGAAAAGTCCTTTAGTGGAAACCGTTTCATGATATCTTAATTTGTCTTGAAGATATTACCAAGTTTTGATATGTTGTTGAAAAAAAATTTTTACATGTACTTTTTCAGGAATACTAAACTATTTTATTTATTTTTTTAAACTCTTGTACTGAGGCTAGGAAAGAACAACTTCGTAATTTAAATACGAATGCATTCTTTTTTATCTCATATCATAAAAAAAATATTTATACGTCGATATAGTTGGGGAGCCGACGATGATAAATCGGGATTTACTCGAGAGTCGTGGAGACCTAGTGGATTTCGAAGATTATATGGTAGAAAGAAAAAAGTTTCTATGATGTATACACTTTCAGCGGTGGGGAAAGCGTCTGCAGGTTCTCAAAGATGTAAAAAAAATTGCAGGTATAGCATATACTCATATGTCATATAAGTATAACACTTGTAGATAATGACTTATCAGTCTGATTTTATTAATTTATTAATCTTTGGTTAATCAACTATAGAATTATCATTCATAATTTCACGGGATTAATGAACAAAACTGTTTTTTTCAAGAAATACAACACCCTTTCTGTCCGTATTTACCCGAATCATTTGGGGTAAAAGCGGACGTGTGTTGGGTTAGTTGCAAACAGTTTAGGGTACTCAAGCATTTACTCAATTGAGGTAAATATTAATTGAGGAAAACACAGATAAAACCTTTTTCGATGTTCCACCGCACTTTACAAATATTCTTAGTCTAAGAAATAGTAGTTAGCAGAAAAGGCAGAATTAGTTCATTTTTTCTGTTGCAAAATTATTTTTGTACGTCTTTCATATATATTTTCGAAACATTTGTGAACAAACAATAATTATTATTATTTTTCATTCATTATATCTGGGGTGATTGCCTTGTTCGCAAATTATTGGCATTGCAAAAATAATAAAACAAAAATTTGAGACTGGTACAATATTTTGTTGAATGTTATTTGAGCATCACCTCTATTGAAACAAAACAATCGATAGAAATTATTTACTATTCGACATCACTTTTTCTATATAAACCACAAGAAAAATGATTAATGCTCAAAATTAGATCAAAAGTTACAAAATTTTTCGAAATGACTTATCTTGAAAACTATGAACGAGCACCGGTAGTAACTGTTTTCTTCGCACTAAAGATGATTGAAACTAGATAACTTGGTCATGATAACTGAGCGCATGGAGAAGGATCTAGTAGATATCCCCGTGTCCGCTTCTACCCCGCGTCCGCAATTACCCCATCGTCCCCTACATACTCGAGCATGTCAGATTAAGATACTGCCCTAAGATATGCCCTAAGTGTCTCATTTTTATTGTTTCGGCTTGCTGAAACTGTCAGAATATATTTTTTCCGTTTTCTTGGATCATTAGCGTCAAATTTAGAAAAAAGCCACCGCGCTCGATAATGTATACGTGACGTTTTTTGCAACTTTGGCGCCCTCCCACACATTTTTCTTCGTCACGCTTAAATTGTCAGATTAAGAGAATATATACTTTTCAACATGCAATTAAACAAATACATATATCTTAATCTGACAGGCTCGAGTATGTACAATGATCATTTTTCTACTATTCTGACAGGCTGTCTTGGACAATTCCCCCTATATATTAATAATATATGTCAAATTTTTGGTAGAGGTACAGGGTACAAAGTATCTCCCCTTATATTAATCTGACACGCTCGAGTAAATCCCTAATTTCCCTCTTAGGTTCTTCAACTAATATATTACTCACATCTTCAAGGCAAAATCAGCATGAAAGTGAAATAATCACTAACTGTCGAGTATCTCCTACATTATTCTATAGACATAGAATGTTTCAATTACATACATTATAATAGTATGGGTGAATGGTGAATGAGATTCATTTTTTTCTTCAGATTATTTCTAAAAAGAACCGTTGCTAGAGATATAAACAGCTTTCATATCAGAGCTATATGGAATCACAAAAATACATAACTTTTCAAATTGGATAGTTCATTCGGGAATCAGTGGATGGGCCTGACCAGCACTAAGAATCATACTATTATACGCCAGGTTGACCTCAGTAACTCCCCATTACTGAATTTATTTTGAATATTTGTGACAAATAGGAGAAACTAGACGAACGTCACCGTAACCGTCTACTCTAGATTTTTAGGAGTAGAGTTTAATGCTTAATTTTATTATATCTCCTCGTTCGCTACCAAATATTTCAGTTTACCTCCACCCACCTGAAGATGCTATTGTGAAAGCGAAACATGTGTCTCGGTTTAAAAGCTCATTTTTGTGAAAATCATATATTCCGTTTTCAGTTCTCTAGAAATTCACCATTAATCTGATTGGCTCTGATTCTACATAAATTTTTCTAATTATTACGCATGTTCTAAGTCGCCATCGCAAGTCTTCTATTCTGGCTCATAAACCGGCTCTAGATGTTGATTTTCACTATTATCTTTTTCTGATTAAGCTGTCTATCCGTGAACAGAATGAATAATAAACATAAATGGCAACATTACTCTTCATGTTGCGTTGCAGATACGTGAAAAAAAAATTGAATCATTTTCTCATATTCTCATTCTATAGGTAACAAAAAGGAACCCAAACTGACCCAACACAAGATATCAGATACTTCTAATCCTGAGAAGCCGATGTCTGAACGTAAACCAGAAATCGTAACACCAAATCTCGAAAACACCATTAGGCGCTTAGCGGAACGTACAAAATTATCTGTCATTCAGAATGAAGAAAACGAGGTGTTGCATCTTTCAACGAAAGACGATAAAGAGGAACGTTGCGGTTCCGAAACATCGGAACCGTGTTCGGGTTCGAATTTCAATCTCGACCTAAAAATCGGTAATCTTCCATGCCTTAGCTATGAAGCTTTTGTTCAGAGAAAGCGTGAGAGCAAAAAGAAAAAATTACGAAAAGTTAGCAGCGAAAATCTGAGGAACGGTGAAAAGAGGGTCAAAAAAGCGGAACCTCTCGTTGGTTCCAAGAAGAGGAAGAACAAACATAGCATCACTCACTTGGAAAAGAAGCAGAAAACGGATTTCATCAGTGATCTAGCAGGTTTGGCAACACTGGCCGAAGTCGCGGCAAATACTCAAAAAATCAACGAAACTTAATAATCTCATTGAGTATTAACGTCGTTCTGTAGAAAAAAAATCGATTCAGTATTTTTGAAAGTGCTTGAAAAAATCGTTCAACATCACTATCTTACATTATTTTCCACTGAGCAAATTTCGAATTTAATGTTCGAATCTTGCAGACTTACATTGCTTTCAAATTAAAAAAAGATCATGCTTTCTTACAAAAAATCGATTCCCTGCCGAAACTATTTTCTTAATCATCTATAGAATACTCAAACAGCAGGAACCTTGCAAATTTTCTGTGATATACCTGAAATATTCATGAAAATATAATAATGGTACAAAAAACTTCACCTTTTTTGTGATTTTTCCCAATGGTTTTGGACTTCAGTTCGCTTCCGCCAATAAAATTAATTTAAAAAAAACTTCAGAGGATAATTTAGTCCATAAATGTCATTATATCAAATCTTCAATTTTTCGGAAGGAGTTTCATTCTGTGAAAGAAACTGCAAAAAATTCTAATCGGCCAAATTTTTATAAAATCACTCTGTACACAAGACTGATGATAAAGAGATGATGAAGTTCGCGAAAATATTCCATTATTTTTGCTTCTTAGTTTTAGAATCTTTTAGGGTTGTTTCTTTGCTTTCGATGGAAGCATGTTGGTGTGTTGCTGAAGTGGAATAGAAACGTAGCTAGTGATGAATGGGCCATTTTTAAAGATTTTAATAGATAATTAGTCAGTGCCTCAATCTTCAGGTAAATTTAGTGGGCCAATAACTGTTTTCTGAGATTTCAGTACACTTTGTGTTTACACTATTCACCGCACAAAGCTTGGAAATTACTTGAACAAAGGCTGTGTGACCTAGTATTCATTTTTTATCAAAAATTTTTTATTTCAGAGTAAAATTCTATTTTGATTTGGATTTCGGAAATGGAGACTAGAGTTTGTTTTGATTTGAAAGAAAAAAATTTTGTTTTACGATTCATATTTGCTCTGGAAACATTCCAAATAATTTGCTCCTAAGATAATCTGCAAAATTCTATCTTTTTCAACACTTTGTCCAAAATAGTGTAAATACTCTGGATATTTACAGTCGGATCTATAGAAGTTTTTTTTTTGCGACAATTCAATGCATATCTTAAGAAATATCTCATCACTTGAATTTATCCCAAGAGTTGCTATTATGGAATATGGAATTTTTTTGGAAAGTTCAAATACATATATGATTGTTAATGAGTCAGAATAAGAATTTGTTGTATTGTGAAATGATATGGTTTATTAAGAAGATATATTCTCTAAAAATAATGGACAACGAATTTAAAATTCAGAATCGTTAAATTTGAATTGAAATTGCCATTTTCCAGCCACTTTTTTTGCTTAGGTATTTCATGAATTACAAATGCATATGCGATTCCATAATTTTAAAGTCGTTGATTTTATAGCTTCAGTTATTTTTTGATAAATGTATGATTATTTTTATTATCTATTCTCATTTTGTAAATTTATTAGATATTAATCTGTTGTGTTTTTGGCGAGTTTAATCTGCAGGACAGACATTTCAAACAGAAATTCCGAAGATTAACTCGCAAATACACAAGTACTAAAACATTGTTACATGTTGAAGTTTTAATATTTTAACCCATATTAAACCAAATGTTATTTTTATTAAGTGTTGTGTATAGTTTATGAAATGCAATAATTTCCCAAATACCAGGAGGAGTATATGCATGTATTGATTATTGACTAGTTTTAAGGAAACATACTTCTTCCCTTAGTCATATTGACAGTTATGAAGAAAATAGTTTCGCTTTTACCTGGTGAATATTAGCATTTTGCAAGGAGCGAATTTTTCCAAACTCATAACTGTACTAAGAAATGACCAAAAATATTATATTAAGCCTTATAGGTGTAGCAATTATCAAAAAGTTATATTGCATGGAGAAAAAATATTGACCAATAACCTATAGGTTGAAAATAGTCAAAGTGGAATTGCTAGAGAGACTTTTGTGGTGATCTAAAGGATGTGATACTATTTTTGTACAGAACGCAGTGGAAGAGTTAAAGATTTATTTATGAGATGTTTGTATAGATTGTGCCTTTTATTTATTTATATGGAATATATTATACTAAAAATTCATGCCTTGTAGAGGTCATCTTATGTATCAATTTTAATAAAGATTTATTACCTACTCTATGTTACCTTTCTTTGATTGAGCAGTCCAGCAAACACATTTCAATTTATTTGAATATTCAGGATAATCAACTATAATACCAACTGAATAAAGGCCATTCGAAGAGTGAATGTTTCTTCTTCATTGCGGAATATTCAACAGAATTATTCAGACTGCTGGCAGCTTGTTAACAATTACTTTAAGAAGAAAACCATGAAATGTTTAAAATTGAACCAGGCGCATTCAACACGCAATTTTCGATGGTCGCGAAAAACGTTTCGAATGTGATGCATATTCCGAGGTAATAGCTCTTCGGCTCTTCCTGTAATTAAATCTCGAAATTTCATAGACCTAAGTGCAACCGTTTGATCTTGACGAATTTTTAACCCCATCTTTTTCGGAAATTTTCAAACGTCAACTTTCGACAAGCGTATCTCCTAGATAAATCATCGCGGAACTGAATGTTACGAAAACTCTGAAAGAACAACTCTTTTAATGATTAATCTCATAATTTCATCGACCTCGGTGTAACCGTTCGGTTTTGACGAATTTAAAACTGACCCCATATTTTTCGTCAATTTTCGACACGCGCCTCTCCCAGAAAAATCATCGTAGATCAAAATGTGATACATATTCTAAAAAAACAACACCTCTAATATTGAACCGGTTTGTCTGACCCCATTTTTTGAAGATCAACTTTCGACACACGTATCTTCCAGAAATATCACAGATCTCAATGCCGTTCATACTCTAAAATAGCCATTCTTAGTAATAAATCTTGAAATTTCATTGACCTCTGTTCAACCGTTCGGTCTTGACCCCACCTTTTTTGGAATTTTCCGTAGGTAGGTCGATTTTCGACACGCTTATGGCGCTGACGAGGGCCATGGATTGGATTACCTCGGACGAATTATTGGTGAATGAACAGAAGAGCGTCAAAATTGTGTTCTCGCTAAGACTTACTTATGATGTTGGTCTGGATGGGTCTGTTACTTTCCTGGATCTTGATTTGGATCCAACATTGAGCTGGACATAGCATGAGCTGGAATATCTAGTCAGATTGCCTCGCTCTTAACTGAGCCACAGCCTTCTTAGATAAATAAGACGGCTGTGACTGAGCCGAAATCTAGTCGTCTATCGACTAATGTGCTTAGGACTGCATAATATATAATAATAGGATGATCACGCCTAAACAGGGAGGCATGAATACAATAATAAGCATAAATTCGGCGGGTGCGGTAGAGTCATTCGGTGTATATTTCGACTATGCAATGTATGAAAGAGGGGTTCATGTGAGTAAAGCGAGGGCGCAGAATCCCCAAATTAGTTTTTCATAGGAGTGCGCCGTCTCGTTAACTTTTTATTTGCAATCAATCAAATTCACTAGTTTTCTTGTTGATTTTTAGCATCTCTGCTAATTCGGCCAGGTACAAATTCCGAGTCCGACAGTGTTAAACAATATTTTATTCGATCATGGGCATATTAATTTAAATATATAATAAAAAATTTTAGGTTCTCTTAGCTCCTCAACTCTATAAGAACGTCAATTTAAATTTTGGCTTACTGGGGAAGTGTGCGCATAGATTCATTATATGGGCTTATGGGCATTAGTTCAGTGAGGAATAAATTATGACATTGTTGATTTTCTTGGTTAAGACTCGATCAATATTGTCCTATTTGTTCGGAAAAATATGAAGAGACATTTGTTTTGATTGTTTGTTTCACTTAACACTGCGTTCACTTACCCCTTACGGGTACGCACACTTACCCGCAATACGGGACATGTGAACGCACTCCGACACTCACTATTAAATTTTATCTTGCGGAAAAAAAAAAAACGTTTTTGTTTGTTTGCTTTTTGATGTTCTCTTATAGATTAGAAAATTCTCTATCTTATGAATATGTTTTAATTTTCCTAGCTTCAACATTTGAAACAGGGTATGGCTTGAAAGGCAAAAGTGCGCACAGTTGCCCCGAATGACTCTATGCATCTGAATTTATCCTTATTACTGCATAATATTTTGCAGCGATTGAGCCCCTCCTGAGAGTCCAGAGGTAAGCTATGTTGGCGTGGGGTAATTCGTCCAGCACAAGTATTTTTGCGTTGCAGAGGAGGGCGGTGAGGATTGTTGCTTTCCTAGGTTATCCGGCGTTTGTCACTCATGGCATTTTAACTTTTCCATGCATTTTCCTGTTGGAATCATTATTGTTTTTACACTCTGGAATAAAAGTGACCTGACACTGAATGATGAATGTCATGATTATCCCACTCGTTGTCGATATTTAATCAGGATTCTGTTGTTTCGAGCTCTGTTTGTACTTTTTGTGTATATGTTTTGTATTTTACATTATATGCATACAGATTATATTGTTTTTTTCGATTCAGTACGTTCTGTCTTGTCGAATTCTCAAGTGAAACCATCTTTTTCGGATTTTTCAAAGATCAACTTTCGACAAGCGTATCGCCCAGAAAAATCATCGTAGATATAATCATATCCTAAAAGAGAAACTCTTCTAGTAATTATTCTAGAAATTTCATTGGCCTCGGTTCAACCGTTCGTTCATGACGAATTTTTAAGTGACCACATATTTTTCCGAATTTTTTGAAGACCAACTTTCGAGACGACTATCGTCCAGAAAAATGTGATACAAAATGTAATTTAAATGTACTCTATGTCTGGTAAATATACACATTTGGCATATATCTATTATATAATAGATATATGACATTTGGTTACCAGAGCGGTTAGTACGGTTACTCTGGTGACAGATATTGCACCGAAGCGTCAGAAATACGACATATACGGGGACCGCTACTCTGTAATCTGTGGGGACCGCCCACTTACTAACCAAAGAAACCAGGGTGTATGTATGCTCGTATATACGGACCATACCTATAATGGGATCTTTCACACGCAGGCCCCGGACAAAGGTGATCGGCGTCCTGGGCAAATGGTATACTGCTCAATACGGGTTTTTCACAAACTACGTATCACAGTAAATAGAAAAACAGGTCATTCATTGAAAATACTTTAGCCCTATATAGATTTAATATTCACACTACAAACCAAGAATTAGACATTTGAAAACTTAAATTTAAAATTAGAAGAAAAAGATTATCAAACCAAGGGTTATCTTCCAGCTTACAACTTTGCGAATTTATTAATAATTTCACAAAAAACTGTACTTAGGGTTAGGTCTTTTTCACAACAAAGTAACATTAGAGAATTCAATTCACTGAGTGAAAGGGTTGATCTTCTCGAATTCTTGAGCCTAGCTAAAACAGAAAACCTCTTTCTACAAGACGTTCATCCTCCCTTACATTTCGGCGCCCCCTAAAATTTTGCGCCCTGGGGCCTGTTCACACGTGTTCCGGTTCAGCTTCTCACCGGATTACACTTTGGATTGGAGAGCTCTATGATCCACCGTACGGATAAAACCCGATAAATAATTTTCCATCTGGTTGCTTTCCAGTAAAAACCCGTGGTGTGAAAGGCGCCTTAGTTCTTGACAAGTTTTTAACTGACCCCATCCCACCAGGTAGAAGGTTCGACACGCCCAGAAAAATCATTCTAGATCTTAATGTGATGCATACTTCCGATCTCCTATATTGCACCTTTCTGCTATATCTCCTTGAGTAAATCTACAGACTTCTATCTTTTTGTGAAAGTCATCAGAGCGAACATTAGCTCTACCATATATCACCATTGAGTAAACTGATAACCAGATGCCTCTTTACCTGTTTTCCCAAATCCTTGTGTGTCTTCTCATCTAAGTGTACTTCGTTGTGGATTGTTTTGAAGAAGGGGAGGAAATATTTAGAGATAAAATCATTTATATATCAATACAATATATATTATTTTCCATGGGGTGATATTACAACAAGTAAAATATATTATGTTCGCTTGAACTAAAACATAGAATATATTAAAATTCTCAATAAAACTATTTACATGAATAATACTATATAAAATCAATCAAAAATATAATAATTTGAAGCATATAACAAAATGTTTCATGGAAATTATTCATATCACAATATACCAATAAAAATACATGCAATACTGGTTTAACTGATAGTTTGACATATTGAGCCAATTCCAAATAAGCATCTTTCTCACCAAAAGTTCAATTCAATGACATGTAGTAAACCATAAACCATAATTTTGTTCCATTTACGTTCTATTCAATACTCTTTGACTTGTAAACATTAATATTAAACAATTCTATTCCTATATGTACAGGTTTTTTGGTAACTACACATATTATGTATTTATATGTTACTTTTCAGGCAGTTACAATTGATATGATAAAAATTGGTGTTGAATGGTTTTGGTTTCGACTGGAAATAATTCTACAGTTAACTAACAGTAACTACCTCAAGGAAATGAGAATCATTGAAATTTTTCCAGAACAAAATATTTTTTCTTCATTTACAGTTAGTCAGGATATTAAAGAACATCATTTCATTGAATAATGATGATAGATAAAAAAAAAGAAGCTCTTCGATAGACGAGAAGGAAATGAATGTTAATTTACCATTAAAATAATCAAATTCATACTACATCCACCTTCTATATATACATTTCTAGTTGGTGGAATAATATTTTTAAGTTGTGCCAGTCTGATTCTATCACAGAATATTTTAATACTAAATACAAATAACTCACAATATATCCCAATATCTGAGGGTTGCACTGTATGGAAACCGTTTGAACCCCGATTTTTTTCTTCCAAGACATAATGAAGAAAGTGCTGTCTTTTCATAGACAGTATATAAAATATGGAACCCCTCTTTTTCTGAACATCTCCAGTATTTTCCAATTATTTCTTACGGCATTCGAAGTGTCAATCCCCATTTCATAAATGTTATTCCAACCACTTGAAAAATGTGATGATAATGGTTTTGATGAACAAACTTCATCATATATCCTTGTCTATATTGGAAAAATTATTATATGCAGTAGATTTTTGGTACCATTACTACCATGATATGAAAAACAAATGTCTGCGACATTGACTTGTATACTTTTGGAAGTCTATTGAAATGGAAACATCAAGTGTATAAGTTTATATCAGTTCTAAGATGAAAGGCATTCATATTCCAGGAAGCGTGAGAGGCTTAGGGATTTTTAATAATATGAATAATGGGGAATATAGTTCAAAATTACTAATAACCATTAACCATTAACATATATTGTGAATCTCGTAATCTATTTTTTTCAGTTCAATTTCCCCTTTTCTGTAATGATATTCTCCACATCATATTATTATAAAAAAAAAACTGGTTGAAATGCTTTCTCAGCAGTTGCCCCCACACTCTGTGATATGTAACAGATCATAAATTTCAGTGGTAAAAGTACTCATAGTAAATCGGTATGACTCATCTTCCATCAAGCAAGATCAATTTTTGCAGCCTTGAACAATTGATTTCACAAGGCCTCTTTTCATTTTATTATTTGACACTATTTGGAGTTCTCATTGTTCGTTGTTTTAAAATATAAAATTCCATCAAGTTACGATCATTGTAAAGACTTATACAATGTGCCACGTGATACAAAAACCACGCTACTTACATCCAATTTCAATAGGCAGATACCTCTGTTATTCTTCAAGTGGAAAACTTTCTCTCCATGTTGTGTTCTTTAAGAAGTGCCGTCTTTCCATTGTCCAAACTTTGTCGCTGAAGGAAGAATCTAGAAGCGCTATCAAGGGAAGATTCAGACTGATTTATGTGGAGAGCTCTTCTTAATCCGTGCCTCAACGTTGAAGATATTTTGGTTAGGGATCCAGGGCTGCTGCTCTGTCAGGGTAGAAATTCCACGTAGTTTTCTGGTATCAGACCAGTTTTACCATTTAAAGTCCCCTCCAACCAGCCTGGCTCTTGTGATGCTCTGACTGAAAAATCAGTGAACAATTGGAGTGACTCCTAGTAAATATTATTCGCAATTTATTGTGAATACGCGGTATTGATGCCGACCTGTGTTACACGTGTATCGATCGGTGAACTGGGAGTACACAGATGCGGTAGTTTCAAATCTGCCGAGCCTGACTTGTATTTCCGCTAGAGCCGCGATAAGTCATAAATACTAGTTAGACTTAAACAAGGTTTTGGTTGCGATAACTTGTCATTTATTCTTTCTTCTTGGCTTGCATATCCAATATTTCTATTCGACATAGTTTACTCCGGGAGATCGTGACTATGTTTGACGAATTAATCTGGTATTTTCTATATTTCATGAGTACCTACACGTGGCGAACATTTTATTATACCACTCATACCTTTCTTACCTCCTCAATAACTTGAAAGTTACTGTCTATTTTGTTGCATCATCATGTTTTGTTCCATCAAAGAGTATCAACAAGAGGATTCACTGTGTCATTTTCGCTAGTTGCTTCGAGCGTTTCTTGGATATTGGTAGGGGAGGAAATCGAAAGCTGATGTTCATTAGGCAATTTGATTGGCCGCACAGATTTCTCGTTTGACTGCAGAGGATTTAGGCCGCAGTGTTTCTGGCACCTAGAGTCTCCCCACTTCAAGAGTAAAACCACTTGTTGATACTCTTTGGTCGGCAGAACAAACTTCGGGATATCATAGGCATCTCTCGATTATCAAAGTTGAATCTTTTAAAACCATCGATGGCCCAGCACTCAACAAAATGTTGTTTTCAACGTTTGAAATGTTTACGAAATTTTTTTTGTTTTCGAAAAATAAAAGATTTTCACTTTCGTTTTCATTGGCGAAAATTGTTTTTTATACAGGGTGCTTTCAAAGGTAAGGCTTTTTTTGACAGAAGGTAGAAGCCATCAAAATAAGTCATTGCACCATTGTCTATATGAAATATTCAAGATGGTTGATGTACAACCCCTAGAATTTCGAAAAAATTTCATTAAATTTCGAGTACGGGATTGAAGAAGGTGACCTTCCATCTACCATGGGTTCAATTTATCCGAGTCTATCTGATTTGTTGAATTAGGTCACTTGAAAAAATTGTTGTATTGTGCAATTTGGGTTAAAACAGTATGCTGACTCTTGCCGTTCAAATTTTCCTTCAATCGTGCAAATTAGAAAAAATGACTAGTTTTGGTACTAAAGGGTGTTTCAAATTTCGCGGTTTTTTTTAACAATAAATAAAACACATAATTTGCATTCATTTTCAGAAATTTTTATTGGTAATTGAAGTATAAGTTATGACATTTATGTACGAAAAATAATATCTGCCAAATGGCCTCCTCTTGCAACTCTACAGACGTCCTTCTTTTGTTAAAATTTTTAATGAAAATTTGACACAACTGAGGCTCTATCTCACTAATGACACGAATAATTCCATCCTTTAGTTCAGGAATCGATTGTGGATTATTCTTAGAGACCTGGCTTTTCACATAACCCCAAAGAAAATAGTCCAATGGTGTCAAATCACATGATCTTAGTGGCCAATTGACATCACCGTTTCTGGAGATTATTCGTCCAGGAAATTATTGTCTCAATAAATCAATTGTGTCATTTGCAAAGTGAGGTGTGGCGCCATCCTGTTAAAACCAAATATCCTCTTGATCAATATTCATTAATTCAGGCCACAGAAATTCGATTATCACCGAACCGGTCTCTTGAAATTTTTTAATAATTCGACCAACAGTGCTTTCAGATGGACAATTATGTAAACCATAAAATTCACGAAATTTTCTAAAAACACTTTTCTCAGAACTCTGATTTTCATCGAATAATTCAACAATTTGAACGCGTTGTTGAATCGTGTACGAAGCCATTTTTATAAATGTCATACATCATACTTTTTAAATGTTATAATACCCAGACGAATTCGGTGCGCCATCTATATTTTATTTATTCTTAAAAAAAACCGCGCAATTTGAAACACCCATATAGAACAATTTTCGACAAAGGAAAACGGAAAGTGCCTGGCCAACTTTTTTCCAAAATCTGTATTTTTTTTTACGAAATTAGCACTATTTTCGTGAACATTTCAACGGCTTAAGTCAGAACACGTGTAACACAATTTTTGATATGTTTTTTCATTGAGAAGATATTAGAGTGCTGGGTTAACTTTTTTATATTTTGCGATTTACCGCAATTTGCATTTTCATGCAAACATCTATCTACAGGACAAGTCAGCACAAATGGCTGGAACACCCCTTTTCTTAACCTTTTCTTAATTTTTGAGAAATTTGAGGGAATTTAGAAAAAATTCGAACGGCGAAATTCATTTCATTTTCGAAAAGTTCTGAGTTTTCAACGACACAAAGTAGTTCCAACCTATCACAAGTCAGCAGAAAATTTTTTTTTTTAGAAAATTGAAAAGTGACAAACTTTACACGCATGGATATGACTGTTTAGTGGGAAGAAAAATAGCTTGCTATACTTTCCTTTTTAGGCTCTCTCATTTTATTCAGAAATTGGGTGTTTTGAAGAATTTTTTTTTAAGATATCTCGAATAATTAGGACAACCTGACTAACCTATTGATTTCAATTCTTGCAGAAAAATTGTCAGTAGTACCAGAAATATGATACATAATAAGCAATATTATAATTGTCATATTTTGTTACTCATAATTATAAAAGGAATTAGTAAAAAATTTTAAGATTGGGTATGGAATAGGTAATTATTTGAAAATAATTAGGAAGTTTTGCAATGATAAAATCTTTAAGTATAAAATATTTCATATTCTTTCGATAAAATATTTAAAAACTCACCATTTGTGATTATCTGATTTGGTTCAAAAGATAGCTCTCCATCATGTCCTGCTAAGCATGTGTACAGTGTTCGCACCCTTCTAAAATATAACAGTTATGCTTCAAAACTGATAAATAAAATCAATATAAAATAATAATGGAGATGGATAATGAAAGACAGTCCAACAATTCATAATTTTTGATGAAACATTATTTCAAATATCCAAACTTTACACATATGTATTATAAACCATGATGGAAGAAACTATTTCTTCCACCATGTTCTGAAAAACATTCCTTCTGCGATCTTCCGGAAGTATATAAACTGTTGAAGAAGTGATTGAAAGAAGCGAAAAGCATAGAAAAGTGTGGAAATGTGGTAGTGCATGAAGAGTATAGAAGTGTCCTTACCTAACTCGAGTTAAAAGGTTAGATTTTCCTGAAGGATTAGAAGAGTTAGGATCCTTACTCGCAGACCTTCCCAAGAAAAGACAATTCAATAGTGGATTTAGTACTATCAATAAAACCTGAATATGCATATGGAATTCAATAACTTGATTTTTGATTTTTAATATCAGGACTAACCGAATCGTTGGCATACTTAATCAATTCGGTTAATAGTAAATGAACAATAAAGATAATTATTTATGTACGTAAGAAAATATAAATAATTTTGATTGGTAGAAGCACTGAAGGCTTGAGAGTAGGTAAACGCCGCCTACTCTGCTATCCTGACGAGCCGCCACTGATATTCCATATGCATATTCAGTAAATCTGTTAGTTTTGTGCAAGAATACAGAACTAACTCAAGTGTTTGTCATATCAAACAGTAATAAAATGTAAACACTTACACATTTCCGGGTGTCCTCGCACTTTTAGGGTACACATTGTAAGAACTTCTTTCAATTTTCTTGTGCGCTATGTTATAGCCATTTCCTTCTTTTGAAATAGATGATATCGATTCATTCGAACTGCTAGAACTGTTGGGACCTAAAAATTCAATAAAATGGGGAAATCTTCCATGGTAAGTCAGAAGTTTTTGCGCGCTTGTCAAAAGTCATAACAAGAGGGGTTGCCCATCCAGGAAATGAACTTGCCCAACGCCACTTGGGTTCTCGAAGAAAACATTTCAAAAAATACAGATACATTCGAATTGAAAACTAGTAGGTACTTGAATTTAAAATCAAGTTCTGAAAGTTAGTGCAAAATTCGTGTGGCAAAAAATTTGTGAGATATGATAGCTGCAATATTTTGAACAAATCATCGTATAAAATCAAATTTCGCCAAGATGCATAAACAATTCTCCGATATCAACATTCTAAACAACTAAGTATGTAATAACTGTTCTTTAATGGCCATCGACCGAAGTCCTTCAGCCTATAAGTATGTATGCTTGTACAATTTATGGTGAAGTAGCACGTTTATTTTTTCAATGAATATTTAAAAAGCGCTGGTGTGAATGAGGTAATAGGTTCAAAAAGTATGTAACATTCATAACTTACCAAGCCTACTATAGCTTCTCAAATTTGTAGGGCTGTAACTGGGCAAGTTTGGTATATTGCTTTCAGATTGTGAGGAAACCGACGATACAACCATATTTTTATACCTATGCAATCTGTCATTGGAAGCAGTATGGTTGTTCGAGACTACATGGTCATTTCTGGGTATATGATTTGGAATCCCGTTGTTAGGGGATTCGTGAACATTGTACAAACTGGAGGAGGTATTCCCTATGGGTGGTGGTTCATAGTAGGTTTTGACAGTCTGAAAAAAATTGCTACGTAAAGAAAGCTAAACTATTTGGTCTTCATAATTGAACTGGCAAAGATAATTGCGAATGATTCATCAGAAGTCTGAATTTACATTGCCCAAGAGTTGATATAGGGATCACTGACCTTCTATCAATTTATTTCAGTAATATTCACTTTAAAATGCTTATTTTGGTAAGATACCAGCGTAAGTTCAATCGATATTTTTGTTTTCTTCATCATCGTCGATATTGCTTCTAGGTTTATCAACAAATATCACATGGTTTTATTTTCCATCATCTGCAGCCTACTACAATTATGAGGTAATCGATAACTTGATTAAGTTAAATTAGGTAACCGATTTCAGAGGGCAAGATCATAAAGTAAAAAAGAATATGATAAAAACAACTTAAAATATTCCAGTTTTACCAAAAAGAACACATGTATATGAGATGTTCCAGATATCTTAACGAAAACCATGAATAAGGAGAAATTTATACATGATCCCTAACAGTTGTTGAGCAGTGTATATTGTTTTAAATTAAGAGGAATGAATTTTTAAAATCAAATATTATAACCCGAGAATTTTTTGATGCACTTGAAACTGGAAAAACAGATGATATACAGGGTGTCTGTAAACAAATGCGAAGGACTTCGGGAGATGATTCCTCGATGAAAATAAGCAGGGGTAGTTCCTATAATTTTTTTTCGAAATCGACCTCTCTTCCAAGATACAGCCTTCTTTTCTAGAGAATTGAATGGGAAACCAGAGAATTTTCTTTTTCGAAAATCTATCCCACGAAAACAATTTTTCAAAGAAAATCATAAGGGGTTGTTATTTTTAACCCCTAATAATAAAGTTATGAAATCTCAAAAAATTGTGTGAGTAACATCTACTTAGTGCTTCATATTATATATAGTTTTTGACTCAGTGTTTTTCAGAATCCGTAAAAAAAAATTAAAAACTGTCAACTCGTCATCGTCCTTCAAAGGCTGTATATTGGAAGGGAGGTCGATTTCGAAAAAAATTTATACTACCCTTGCTTATTTTCATCGAGGAATCATCTCCCTCAGTCCTTCGCATTTGTTTACAGACATCCTGTATATGTCTGTCAAACTTGACATTTCCCAACATCTGTGAACATCCTGTATAGACGAATCACCAATAGAACAAGTTCATTATATTAATCAAACGTTTTTAGAACGTAACCCCCTATGAGAGGACGTTAATCACTAAAATTTGAATAGAGAATAAGTCGAGTGGCACTTCATTTCAAACGTCTTTGAATTTTCTTTTAAGAAATGTCCAACTCGAAAAAGTCAGATTAGCAGTTTGGTAAGAAAACAGATATCCTCTTCTGATCGTATAATTTTATTGTGGACGAATACTACTAGGAAGTCATCCAAACTTAAAGTTCGAATTGTGCTTCATTAGCTTCCATACTATAATAGAGACGTGATTTGAACATCTGAGCCTTATTTGGAAAGAATTCTAGTGTTAATGGTACCCCTGAATAAAACTCTTCTAGTAGTCTAGTAGTTCAGACTCACGACTAGTTGCAGAAACGTCCATTAAGATTTAATGAAAAAAAGAGGATTTAAATTTTAACGAAGGATTAAAATTTTAATGGGACATTAAATTTTAACGGACTTTTCTGCACCTGGGCGTTAGTTGGATAAATAATAGATTTGAGGTGTCGCCATAGAAGAAGAATAAAGAGGCGACAGATTTGGGGACCAGACCATTCAGCAGGACGTCCAGGATCCATCCAACATGTTCAGTTAGAAAATTTCAAACTGGTGCCATCCGGTTTGAATGGACATCATCTTATAGCAGTTGTGGAGTATATCCATATTCAAAAACTTTTCCATTCGGATATTCCGAGAGAAAAAGTTGATGAATCTTGTTCAATGTGTTCAACACTAGAGTGAGGCCTCTAGTGTTGAAAAATATACCTCAAATTTCCGAATAGTACTTTTCTTATTGTAAGAAAGAGACTGGAGCTCAATTTAAGTTTAATTCGTATGATTTCCTATTATTTTTATACACTATAACATGATACCATCAGAAGAGAAAATCCGTTTTTATGCCAAATTCATCACCTGAGAAACCCTACCCCTATTCCCTATTCAATTTTGGGATTGTGTCAGACCTTTGTAGTAGGGGGTTGTGTTTTCAATAAATTTGATTATCGCAACCCTACGAACATTAATGAACGTATTTCATTATCATTATAATATGAGAAATATAGGGGGTAGCTCCTATATACACGTAATGTTTCTTGATATAATGAAATTATGGAATAATTATAACCAATATACAGACTACTCACACAGGTATAAGAAGGTTTCCATTTATATTGCTTCCTTGCATAATGGCTATTATTCAAGTGGTCGTTGGGACTGAAATTTCTTGGATTAGAAGCATGAAGAACTTCGGTACCATCAGGACCTATGTAAGTGCTGGGCATCAGTTCACTGGGAGATCCCCGATTTTGGACGTTGTTGTGAGATATGGAACTGGTCGAATTATTAGGCGATTTTGTACCCTGTCTGTTTTCCGAATTGAATCTCTCTGGTTCAGTGTTGAAAATCCTATCGTAATTCTCGATCAGCACTTCCACCACTACGTTGTAGAATTTTAGATCGGTAATTGAGGCAACTGTTTCTTCTTCTGGACGGAGTAGGGTGGGACCAAAACATACGCCGAGGTTGCTTGTTGTCATCAGGTTCTTCTCACTTTTTGCCGCCACACTGAATCGAAGAAGGATCATTTAGAGTTTTCCTACTGGTATAAGTACCCAAATTTAACTATACTGAATAATCTCTATACAAATCATCTCAAAAATAACATTCCTCGATCATTATTCATCACCCTCCAAAGTCTTTGTAATTTTTACTGTTAAAGTTAAAGAATTAACAAATCCTAATTGGGACAAAAGTAATCCAGCAAATTGAACTCAAAGCAAGTGGAAGTATTCTCAAGATCAATGTTTAAACTGCCATAAGAGGGAGCTGTTGGCATTGTTATCGGACATAACTTGAATTGGCATAATGAAGATTCTATTTTACTTTGATTTCTTTGAAAACGATATGTCGATCGAAGAGAAAACCATTAGTATTCATGATCTGACACACGTGGACAAAAAATGATTATAATTGATGAAAACTTGCTTCACTATTAATTAGAAGATGCTTCTATAATCGTTATATATTAATGTTGGAAAAATATTGAATAATAGAAAATATGCATCTTCGGAAAATATCCATGTCCTCAATTTTTGACAAGCAGAATATTTCAAATGAGAATTTTTATAAAGCTCAAACCCAAGGCTCCGCTCGCGCAATAGTTCATAGTAAAACGCTAGTTAAAATATCATTAGAATAATTCGAAAAAAAAAAATGAGCAGAAAATCAACAAACCTCGCTATGAAAATGAAATCGAAAAGAAATAATAATAAGCATCAAAAATTAATGAGCATGCGATAAAAACCTTCACGATGAAGAAAACTAAAAACAAACTCCAATTACCGAAGGATTGGTGCTACCTTCCTGAAAAAATCTTCAATTATCTACAGCCCACGACGTTATCATTTATTTCTACGGAAGTCCAAATACAAATGATCCTGCCCCTTCGATAACCTCGCCTCGAAATTGTCTAAAGTCGTATTTCTTTAACCTGCCATACCTCGCGGAATATCCCTTAGAAAACTATGCTCTAAATAGCATTTTTCATTGGAACTAAATACCGAGATAAGGGTCATATTCATTTTCATATCAATTCATTCCATGCCTGACAAAAACCCTCTTCAAATGTGAGTATTTCGGATTCATTTAAAAATGTTAAAATTTGTTATCGTGGGCTATCCTTCGATGTTCGATGTCGTCGCGGACTTGTTAATAGTGCAGTGACTATATACTTCCAGGATAGGCACTATAGATAATAGAACTTTTTGTGCTCTACAAAATTTTACCAGATCATTTTCCTCTATCTCTCATAATTTACCCAGCGTCGACCATAAAAGAATGAAATTCACGACTTGCTGATGAAAAAAATTGATATTTTTCATCATTTCTTCATTATACAGGGTGAATATTTGACTCATACAAATATTTTAAAAGAAGATTCCTGAGCTTAAAGAAAACACCTTTTTCCTTTACCTTTCCCGAATAGGCTCGGGTTAAAAGATGAAAGAACGTTTTGTAAAATAAAAGTATTCTTCATATTTTCTCGTACCGTTTAAGAGTATTTTGATGTTCAAAAATTAAAAAGTATCTGTGAAATTTGAAGAATAGGGTACTTTAGCTGAATATAAGATGTCTAAAAATATGGTGTATGCACTCGTCAATTTTTGAATGGAATGACATTAGACTAAATCGAAAATAAGAGATTCGTTTCGTGGCGGCGCCACCATGTTCTATCCTTGTTCTATGAAAGAAAATCTAATAATACTCTCTCGCTTTATTTTGTTCTGCGTTTATATCGATCACAGATTACAGTCATTTCTGTGTTCCTGATCCATCAAAGAATCAGCTGTTAACGAATATTTGTGATTTACACTTGAATTTTCGTTGTAAAAACGAATCTGCAGATATTTCAACACTAGAGAAGGATACGGAGTACTTCAATTTTTCTTCAAGATAGTTTTTGTTTGACAAATTGTATTCGTGAGGAAGGCAATTCAATATGATTTCAATAAAACACAGTTTATTGGCGAAATATTCAATATATTCAGTTGACTGAAACGCAATTTTCACTATACTTGTGAAGAATATTCGAAGAACAGTCTCGAACAGATTAACATATTTCTGTTTCTTAATACATGCTCACAATTCACATTACGTATTTTCAGTACAGTTGCCATAAAACTGTTAGCTCTATCCGTCCCGAATGTTCATCTGATTTGGCTCTGCCTTAATTTCCAACAACAAAGGGTGATGGTCCAACAACACCGAATTCTTAGCTGTAGTTCTTGATTTTCCATACAGAAAACTGAACGACATGTTAAATAAATGTATTTTATACGACCTTTCTCGAAAGTAATACATTCTCACACACCAATAATCGCTTATAAATACAGCACATTCGCAAGTCGTAGGAATGCATTCGAATTATTTTCAAATATCAATTGACAACTGTCAATTCCTAAACGGCGCTACCTACAGTGGGAAAAACGAAACTTATCTCTTATTTTCGAAGCGGGAAAAACAAAATCTAATCAGTGCACACACCATGTTTTTAGACATCTTAGCTGAATATAACCCTCTTTGAAAGATCAATGTGTAGTGTCACAGATTTACGTTTAGTTTCATGATCAAATTTGAAGTCACTTCAAGCTTGAAGCTTCCTTTACTGTCAATATTAGTAGGTTATCTATGATTAGTAGGGTTAAAGGATTATGAAACCGGCCGTTAGCTATTTATTCTGAGGGTAATTTTGTTTTTCCAGGGGTGGCACAGCTCATTATGAAAACTTAAAATGGCTATATCTTTTTATCAGGACCGCATCGGAAAAAATGGTATAGGAAAAGAGTATTTTTTTTGACCTCAAGAATCTACTGTTAAATTATTTCTACGAGTCATAGATTCACCCTGTATAGGAATGAATTTCATACAAAAACTATTCAAATAAATTCTCTGCGCTATAGTGAAATTCCCATCAATTTTTCCGAGGGAGGGGGAATGTAACGATTGTTTTATATAAAAATTAAGCCTCGTTTTAAATGTCCGTTTCCCTGAATTTTCCAGTTGAAACAATGCAACACCGTCTGATGGAGTTCAGTTTTAATTTAGATATTCCGTAGAATATCCTTTCATTTTAGAAATATTTTTCAGATCTTGAAAAATTAAATTCAAATTCCGTTAAATTAAAATTTCCATCAGTAATCCGCCGTAATAATCCAAAACAATGAAAAGGTGTCTTTCTGCGTTCGGCGTTGTTTTTCCGTCCACAAAAAAAAGATTGATTCAGCATAAAACAACGTGGATTGCAGACAACGACAGTTTCTTTTACCGATAAAGAGATAACAGCCACCGAGAATATTTCTTCTGGGAAGAATATTCGAGAATACCGAATTTTTGGATGCAATTTTGATCACATGACCATCCAAATGTTGGAAATTTGATAAATAGGGCCGCACCACCAGACGACGATTATTATTACGATTCATTATTCAGCTCTTGATTTCGGTATTTATTCCTTATTCAGCTCTTGGTTTTCATTATTCTGCAGGCTTTTCTTGATTCTCGATTATTTATTTTCTAAATTCAGGATTCTTGCAATTCGATTTTTTTTTCTTGTTGCTTTCGATCTAGTGGTGTGAGCATACCGGAGCAAACCGTCTTTTCTTGATACCGCACACTAAGTGATTCAAGGTTGCATTCTTTTATTTGTTTAATTGTGTTAATTAATTCTTATTGTTAATCCCCCTATTTAACGCAGACTTCTGTCGCCTGGCTCTCTGGTGAACCAAGACCAATCGACGGAAGTCTCGAAGTCTTTTCGCTGGTAATGCTTGGCGTGTACGCCCGCGGTTGCCACGGAAAGACCACAGTAGCCTACCCCGTCCTACCCCTGTTGTGTTCCGTTTTCGTTTTCCCGTTTACCGCAGACTTCTGTCGCCTGGCTCTCTGGTGACTGAGACCAACCGGCAGAGGTCTAGAAGTCTTTTTGCTGGTAATGCTTAGCGTGTACAACCGCGGTTGCCACGGAGTGACCACGATAAACTACCCCGTTATCCTGTAAATTGTTGCATTGTGTTTCACCTGAATCAACACCGTCCCGTTTATTGATTAGTTTAAATTCTGATTGGCCTCTACACTGAAAACCACTGAGAGTAGTTTTCACTATTTCTGAACTAACCGATTACAGGGACTTAGATCTTTCTGAGACACCCGGTTACTGTAAAGTTTGTATAAACCCCGTACATCCTTTATTGTCTCAGAAGGAATCAAAGTGACCGCTATTGATTACTGGCTTTTTTATACCTGATATTCCGACTGAGACTAGTTAATTTGAATATTGTTTGATTCAGTGATTTCACTGTGTTGATTTTGAATTTCTGACCACCGTGACAGATTAATTGTTTCATTTCTGTTTTCCCCATTTTGAACTTGGTCATCAGCTGTATGTATTTCTTGACTTGGAGATCATTTTATGGTTCACTGTAGATTAAATTTATTGTAATAAATTTGGTTTTAAAGTACTTGTTATCGCTATCACCTTAGATAACCTCGAACTCTGTCTCCGACTAGTAGGTACCTGGGTGGGTTTGCTATTTCTCCCTATTGAAAGAATAGCTGGCGCTCGAGATTAAACCCTTGAAAACTAAGCCCGTTACATCCCATCAGAATCGGACAGCTTCTGGTTCCGGAGTTATGGAAGGGCAAACATACTATAGGGACCCTCACTTTATTTATAATATTAGTAAGGATTAATGCTTAGCGTATAATATGCAATATTGCGAGAGGAAAAGGAAATGATAATTTTAGGAAACCAAAATAACTCAACAACGTTTTATACTCACTCATTGGGGTTTCAGGCGAAAAAAATTGTTGTGTTTGAAGAAAATTGTTGAAATTTTCAAACACTTTTTTTTATTTCCTTTTTCGTTGTAATAAAAAAACAAACAACTTATGATTCATTCTTATATCATTCGTTTCACATTAATTTATTACTACAACATGGGTTAAAAGTTTAGGTAAAGCCTTATAGACACGTTCATGATTTTGCGGATCTTGAAGAACTGGAGTTTCACGCATGTGCTAAGAAGTCAATAAACACAACGTTAAATATGACAAGTTTGTCCTTTCACGTTGTTACTACACGACGAGCCGCACATTCGGATGGTGTAACAGGAGAAGGAGAGGGAGCGCGATAATCTGAAGTTTCCCGTACTGGAACCGTCGAAATTAGGAGTCATGCGAGTGAGTTCTTGAACCTTTTCTTTTCAAATATCTCAAACACAAGGAAAATTAAAAAAAAAGGTTCAAGAAGAATGAAACAAGTATCCTTCAATCAATATTTGGAACATTAATGTTTTACTATTTTATTATTTCGTAAATTCACTTACTTTGTCAAATGTTTTAACAGTATCCGTAGGACTTCCATGTTGAGCTTTGGTAACCTGTAGATCAGTGTGTGTATGTCATTAACTCTCATACCAACATCCTTATTTTCTGAAATGAAGAAAATTGTATCAGTAAAGACCAAGAACAAGGCTTTACGTGATATGAACTTACTAGCTGCAGCGATGAACCCGTTATGATACCTGTAGGTCATAATGGGTTCCGGCAAATTTCTCAGGTAGTTTTTTAGCGCGCTGGTTATAGTCTTGGACTCCCACTCTTGGGGGTCGTCCAATCCGGACAATTTATCAGCTTTCCTCCTGTCCAGACCCATCGTCAGCAGTTTGTTCACCTTCGAGGTGACTCCCACCACCCGGTACAGTCCCTGCTCCTCCAAACCTCTGTTCTCCAACACTTCGATGCACCGCTTCAGGAACTGGATGCCGACCTCGTCCAACGTTCGTTCTTCCGCATTTATTTGAGCTATCTTGTTCACCGACGGTGTGACGTAGGTGGGTTCTTTACCATCCATGATGTCCAGCCAACAAGTGCGATCTTGTTCGGACAATGCCTGGAAGGTGAGCACGACCCCGGGTTTCGCATCGCACTGTATATCGAAGCAGAAACGTTTGTCTATGGAATCCGACATCCTTCGGACACATTGTGTCAGTACCATCGTTTCCGGTTGGCATATCTAGGGAAGAAAGGATTCCATGAAATTACGTTATTCTTCGAAATGAATGTAGAGGATAAGAGTTAAAATAAAATAATTGAAAAATTTTAACGATGAAGAACTAACGGCCAGTTTCATAATCAAACCTAAAGTCGCTTTAATTTTAAAGCTTCCTTTAACCCTTCTAAAAATGACAGTAAAGGAAGCTTTAAGCTTAAAGTGACGTTTAACTCGATTATGAAACTGGACGTAAGTATGCCTTCGAATTAATAACTCCATTAGAATGTTATCCAAATCACAATATCTTATGGAATCAATATATGTATGTGTGGTGACTCCATCAAGGCGTTCATATCCAAATGACGCCTACATAGGCCTCAATAGAACCCCCCCCCCCAATTATACTATACAAGGGTATGGGACCCAAAGGGAGAGTTCACAATATCTTCGGAAGTTGTGTGTGTTATGGAGTAGGAATTAGCTGGGACCAATTCACTAATGATTCCATCAACCAGAATAGAAGACATGAAGCGAGCCAATTTCAACTCACTCAGCACATGTTTAAAGCTTGTTGTGTTTTTGGCTTGTACAGGGCGGGCAGAATTGGTGATACCTGAATTACAACTTTCTCAACCCAACGAGATAGAGGAAAATGCATAGCACATTACGGTCGTCTTTTTTCGAGAAACTAATATTGCCATCAACTGCATTACCATATCTTCTTTTGTTTTCGAGTTATAGCTCAAACAAAATTAAAATTTCAACTTTGGTCATTATCGCCGTTTCTGTTTGAGCTAGGATGTTGAAATGAAAACATTATACAGACACTTTTTTTATAGCAATCCAGTGGCGTACTATGATTTCTTCCAACAGGTACATTTGCTAAACTATAATATAAAGATGTATGAAAACAGTAGTTTAATTTCTGAAACAGTAAAAAAAATGGCGATTCTTTCTAAGTCATTTTAAACTACTGTTATCATAAGCAAAACACAACTTTATGTTATAACTCAGCAAATAAACCTGTAGGAAAAAATCAAGGTCCATTTGCACGCCTGTAATTTGTAGCAAATAGAATCAGTATTTTCATGACTTTCCGATAATAATGGATATTCGACATCAATTTATCGCCAAAATATTGGTATTTTGGAAATAATTTACATTATTTCAAATGTAAACTCACCGATTTCGAGGTTAACTGATTATACTGCAACATCGTGAACTCTTTGGTTTCCTTGTTGTAAGTACAGTAATATTTTATCCAAGTTGTTCCAAAAGCCTCTGAAAAAAAAAACGATTATCATTATTCTATAACGAGTGTTTCCAATCCTTAGCCGGTGAAAATATGGCTCTTCATATAGAGAATTGTTATTCGGCGATGAAAGGATATTTATTTTAATACTTCCAACTGGTTTATTTTGTTCTTTTTGTGTTTGTATTTTTCAATTTTTTTCGCGCGAATATTACAAATGAGAAGTGTTTTTGTTTGATTTCAATACTGATGCAATCAAAACATATGGTGCACTTTTGCGAACACATATGTTCTAAAATAGGCGGCTAATCAGAAATATAGAAATTGTGATATTAGATTTTTGCGCTTATCGATTTTTAACTTGTAGTCACATGACATTATGTATTAGTTCTTAGACCAGGCCTATTTAGAAATAAATCAGAGTTATTATGATTATTCTGAAAATTTTCCTGGGACATCGGAATATGTATCAGTGAAAATCTTCAAATCGAGCTTAAAATTATTGTCAATGTTCGAAAACTGCTTGCAAGTACAGATAAACATGAACAAAATATACAAATGCAATGTCAATAACAATACGATAAGTTCCGAATAAAAAATATATTTCCACCTGCATTAAATTTTTTCTATTAGTTCTCCAAAACAGTACGGAGTAATAACCTCGTGATATTCTTAGACGGAGATTCTTCTGAAGATGGCTAGAGCAATTATGGACGAAACGTCAGGTGGAGATAATATAGGTACAGGTAATTTTTACGGCTGAGTCTTTTTTTAACAGAAGGTAACTCTGATCGAAATAATGCGTTTCACTAAAAATCACAACCTATAGAAAATTTTCAAAATGAAAAAAATCATTGATAAAATATATCCTAATACGACTTTCATTCGTTTGTGATCTGAATTATCCAGTAGCAACATTGTACCCACTGAGAGGAGAAGACTTAAGACGTTTGAAAATTTGATTTTAAAAAACTTTGGAAACTCACAAAAAATCAGTCTTAAGTCTTAATTATTCACAAACTTTGTTTAAAATTGTCACCCCAGTCTTCTTTTTGTTCTTGTATGTTGTGTTTTCCATGGCCGGCGACGCCTTCTACAGTCCCGTGCTTGAAATTCAATGATATGGCATAAAACTTGATGATAACTACGCTATCTCTAATACATATTTTATAGGGGCGAGTTTTATCTCCACTACGTTCTGTCAAAACAATCACTTGTATTTTACGATCTGAAATCTCCACTGATTAAGTTTTTTTTTTCTTCTTGTTCACTCATGAAATTGAAGAGCAAATTTATCTTCGTTTCTCATTCTTTATAGTTCTACGTTTCTAATTGTTGATACTTCTGGAACTTTAACTACACATCAGACCGCACCAAAATGATACGTTCTCAGTAAAGAGTTCAAAGTAAACCCGACTGAACATTGAAATTCCGCAAGACCTGCTTAGTAGCAGATCTAGGCAAAAGAATAAGAAATTAAATGTATAAAACTTGAGCCAAGTGTATTTTCTTTACCTTATTTGAAATGAAAGATTTGCTGTTGCTATACCGCATACGTGTATATTACATTCTCAGAGAATAGGTCTGGCAGTGACCAATTTTACTTAATAACTAGTTAATGTGCGGTACATATAGGGTGGTTACTCTATGTTTCGTTGGAGAATTCGTTTCGCATTCATTTTCTGAAACCAATTATTCAGTTTATTGCTTTCCTCTTTCTTGAAGATTAGCAAAAGCAGCTGATAATGTTAATTTCGTATTATCTGACCTGTTTCCGCATCTTTATCTTTATTAGAAGCTCTTTATTTTTACTCAATTACTATTTAATACTTCCTGATTTGATACACTATCCATCCAAGATTTGCGAAACTTCCTACGCAAAACCTACATTTCAGATGTGTCTACCATCCCAAACGTTAGGTATATCTATTATCCCAAAAGTTATATTTTTCACCAGACTCAAAATGGAGCAGATATATTATGCGACGATGAATAATCGTTTTATTTGGAATGAAGCCAATTGAAATATTCAGAGTATACAGGGTGTACCAGAATGTATGTAAAAAACCGTACGAATATTTTCTAGAAACAAATCCCAATTTCAAGTGTATCAAAAATGAGATGAAAATTTTTTGTGTGAGTTTGAGTCTGAAAAAAAAATTATAACAATCTGAGTGGCCCACTTTTCGGTGCTAACCTCACTTTTGTTCAACCGACGTGGCTTTGTTACAATTTGCGTTTGGTTAACGTCAGAAATATAAATTATCTAGGGATTTTTTATCTTTTCGGACCTTAATTTGTCGAATTTCTTACTGGGGTTGTCGAAAACACAAAGTTTGCTGCATGTCGATCAGAAATCTGGAAAAGTTACGCAGCAGTGCCAGCACGCCGTTTCACAGATCTGTGTCATGCGCGACTTCCGAAATGAGAATTCAGTCGTAGATGCCGCGCATGTATCCCCGTAGGTGGCAGACAGTTTGAACTATTATAAGAATATAGACATATTGAATTCAGTTTTACTTCTCTCTAACTGAGTATTAAACATACCACCTACTCGAAACATTATCAAAAAAAAAAAATAATAATAGTGGGTATGTATTTAAATTTAACTCCGATTCGCTGAGTTAGTGGAGTAAGAAAGTCTAGTCACTGTTTTACTAAATATTTTATCAAATAAAGTTTTACTTCTTCCAAACCAAGTATTCAACTTGATAACTACTCAAAATATAAAAAAATAATAATATGTATTTAAGTTCAACTTCAATTCTGTAGAATGTAGAAGTTCCGTCAAAAAGGAACACGCTTTTGAAGAATTTGTGTCAAAGACAATGACATATTAAAAAAACTGAAACACTTACTTTTTTCCAATAGATATAAATAACCTTTCTTGCATCCTTTCGCATTCCTAATCGGCTCCTCCAGACACTGCTTTTTCACTTCGGCCATGCGCGTCTTCAACTTGTCCTTGTAATCGTTAAAGTTGGTCCTCGTCTTCTGTATCTTCGTCTGCAGATCCACCATGAAGGGACGGAAATCGTTTGCTACCTCATGACCCTGATGATAGAAGGTTAACCATCCAAACAGGAAGCTCAGTAGGGTTTCGACAAATTCGAACTTTTTTCGTTCATGAAATTCTTGTATCAAGTATATGTATTCCATACTTGCTGCCCGAAAATAACTTTCCGCCATGTTTACTGACGCGTCGGCCTGAAATACAAAAGAAAAGACTTCAAAATTAATATAGTTATTGCATATTAGGGATTTATATGTAAAGAAGGATTAAAATTTACTTCGATACATGAAAATGAAATCTCATGCAGTTCTGCCAATACCACTACTGCACTTCACCAACAATATTCTCTTATATCTATGGCATGACTTGCTTCTATAATCTGTTGGGATTATCATCACCTATCCCACAACTGTATGATTTTTTTTTACTAAAACGACCCATGAGGGGTAGATCTACATACGAGGAGTACCGTGGATCAATGGAGTGTAGAAACAGGAAGTTAATTTACGGCATTGAAGGCCAGCACCTCAAAGCTTTCCGAGGAAGCGCCAGGTGACAGAGAGTTCCAAAGTATTAATGATCTAGGATTAAAAGTGCGGCCATGGAGCTAAGCAACATATATTCCAAAATTTTATTTTCTCGTCGTAGTAACCAGGGTTGTGTAGTATTTCAAATACTTTTTATTTCACTGTTATTCTATTACAAATGAGGTGGTTCCCGTTTCTCTGTCAGATGTCGCTAAGGTGTATTTACATCTACAGTGACTCTAACGAGACAGTGGCGACAATTGTGGTCTCGTTTTTCATCGTTTTAGCAAGAATATGGCGGATTTGGTCACGTGACTTGACGTGAGCCAATCCGCATTCCGAATTAGAGATCATAGCATTGAAATCTGTGCTCCTAAGCCGCCATATTCTTGCTAAATTTCAAATTGTCGCCACTGAGTTTGATAGAGTCACTGTATACTGTATTCACATCATATCCGCTACTGATATCGAATAAAAGGAGTCGGCAATTCATGCCTGTTTCGTCAACGAAGGAGTTATATTGCTCTGAAGAGGTCGAATGAGATCGAAACCATGGTCAACATCTACTCTTTGTCGACGAAATGGAATTTCTGGTAATAATTTGAGTGATGGTGGTTCGTTAGTTCGATTGATCGTAATATTTGCTGATTTAATTATCGGCGGATGTTATACATCTGAATTACTTTCGTTTATTATTCACCTGCCTTACTCTTGAAGGAGTGATCCATTCATGGTTATAAAATGTGTTGGTTGCTAGAAAGCATCACAACAGTAATAATAGAAAAAAATACCAATTTATTGTTTTTCGGGACAGTGACAGAAAAGACTCCAAAGAGGAGTAACGGCCGATTTCATAATCAATTATTAAGTACCTACCTTCAATTTCAAAGTCTCCTTTAGTCCTACTGAACATGAAACGAAAGGAAGGTTTAAAATTGAAGGGACTTCAGAATCTATTATGAAACTGGCAGTCAGAGTAAGTCAGCTCCAAAAACGAAAAAAAAAAAAAGAACACTATACGTGGTGATTCCCCGTAATAACAAACAATAAATTTTGTCCTCAAAATATTTCCAACAACTGCAACTTTCGGTCAAACAGGCACTCAGTAACAACAATAAACAACAGTAACAACAATAAATTTTGTTCTCAAAATATTTCCAACTGCAACTTCCGGTCAAACAGGAACTCAGTATATTATGTCACATACACTTTATGTTATCTTTGCATTGTTAGATAGCTAATTTGATGGCAATTTCAATAGTATACCACACCTTGGTCAAAATTCAACAGTTTATGAGTTATTGGGATTCATTTGGAAGAAAAGGTGAAAAAGCGAGGCCACACTTTTGTGGATATTTTTTCTGTCGAAGTTTTTTTAGAAAAATCTTTTGCCATTACGTAGTATTATAACTCTGTCTGTTTTTTGCACCAACAGAAATTCGTATATCAATTGAAGCCAACTTGTATTTCGCCCAACTCTCTAATAATAATAATGCATATTTTCTACCCAAAGAGGCCTCTGTCCCATTTCTCAATGTGACTGAATAAATGCAGATAAAAATCCAGAAAAATCCTTCAATAATGAATTACCCAGAATTCTGATACGGTTAGACGACGTTCACCACAACCGCAACTTCGGAAGATATCAATTTGACCTGTTTTTGTTACGACGCAAACATGAGCTGAAATCCTATAGGAATCAGTATGGCGGAATTATTGGCGAAATCGATCGATATACATTAGACTGCTGGAAAAGTATTATTCAACGTAACAAGTTCCTGCTCGGTCCTTTTTACACTGTGGTAGGCTGAGTAGAAAATTATGTTGTGTCCGATTTTAATTGTGTCCCCCCGTTGTTTCGTTGTTTTTCGACGGCTATGAGTTAACAAATTTTCGATGCAAATAAGAAGTATTCAGTATCAGCATTTCTAGTATGAATTGATTGGACATTTTCACATGGTTTGAAAATATGGCATGCTACAAACAAGTCTACGATTTGAAAAGAAAAGATATTCTTTAACAGAAATTTCAAGCAATGAACACCTACAATCGAAAAAAAATCAACCCCATTTCCCACCTTAGTTTTTTACAGTTCATTTTGAACTCGAGGCGTCAAAAGTATGATTTTGTAGGTTGATATTAAGGTTTAAATTCGAAGCCCTTTTTCAATAATGCAACTTCGAATGTTCCCTAAGTAAACGCACCTAATTCTTTGAGAATTAAAGATTAAAGTACATTTTGACAAAATGGAACAACAAGCATTTAATTAGTGAATAGGGAATACTCCTTCTGACGAAAAGGATGTATTTTTTATGAGATATCTTTGAAACGTCACATTTTGAAATGACCATTTCAACCGTTTACCAAAAAAAAAAATATTTTAAGCACTTAAAGATGAAAAATAAAAATGGGTATTTAAAGTTTAAAGCGTTTTGTGAGAATTGCACAAGCTGGCAACATCGACTGAAATCTGCCTTGATAATAAAGGACAACAAATGCATTATCTTGATGAGATAGACAAAGATGGCTGTCTATGAAGTCTGCGACGAACGAGGAAGGTCGTAAAATTTTATGGGATTTATATGGCCGGTTGCAGTTGAAGCTCGCCAGTAAGCACGTGCTTGTAGATCAACAGCTGTTATTTCATAAACAAGCTGATCGAACATTGTTCTTTTCATTGTCTTGTATGCGCTGTTGCCAAATCGTAAACTCCGCACAAAGCGATTTAAATTTTAAAACCCTATATTTGAAGGATGATTTTGAATAGTTTACGCGGTGAATTTGAGGAAATCATGAATGAAACTCATAATTATTCAGTTTAAACTTGCATATGCAGTGATAACCCAAATTGAGGAGAATTCCCCATTCAAGAATAGGGGGTATTCGGAATAATTTTTTTTTATCTTTTTTGTATTTAGAATATCAGCAATAAAATAAAAAATTTCAGAATTTGATCTTTTGCTTTGAGTCTTCATATTATTTCCAACAATTATATCGAAAATTACACTGCTCAACAATTGATAGGTATCACCGATCTTCCAACAATTTATTTAAGGAATATTCACTCCGAGATGTTTATTTTGATCAGATACCAGAATATGTTTAGTCTATATTCTTGTTTTTTTATCTTCAGAAAAAAATGAAGATTTTCATAGAAAAATAATTCTAATTGAAAATATGAATGATTCTGGGTTTGAATATCAGAGAAAAAATTAAATGGAGAGAAAATTCAAAGGTTCGGTAGAGGTAGTATTTGGTTGATCCCCCTCGACCTCGTCTCATAAATTCTACTTTTTGAGGCATACTTTCCATGAGAATATTTATGAAAGTTTGGGACACATTATTCTAAATATACAGGGTGAGTCTTTGTACAAATATTTTAACAGTGGATTCTTGAGTTCAACAGAACCACTTTTTTCCTATACCATTTATTCCGATTCGGCCCTGATAAAAAAAATATAGTCATTTTAAATTTTCATAATGAGCAATGCCACCTCTTCGGAATAACAAGCTCAATCAATAATCGATTTCAAGGGAATAACATGGTAATAACCGCGGTTATTGCTGGTTTTGCCCTTGGTTATGTTCCTTCACAACTTCTAACCTCACTTCAATAACCAGAAGTTTAACCCAGCTCTCGAGTATGGTTATCTCCGGTTATCTGCGGTCCAAAATGATGACGTTGGGGGCTAGTTCATGACGTCACGATATTATAACCAATAATGACCAAAAGCGCTTGAATGCAGTTGGTTATTATTGGTAATTACCAATGATGACCAGGTTATTCGCTTGAAATCGATTTATGATACTATACATCTCTGGATCTTTTAAACAGAGTTACATTCAGCCAAAGTACCCAATTTTCCGAATATCACAGATATTTTTCATTTTCGAACATCAAATTACGCGAAAGGAATACTTTCCTTTCGCGAAACGTTCATTATATTGATTAGATAGCGTCCAACTTAAATTCAAGAGTTGTGTTCTTTAAATTTTTCTTATTTTTATGGTACGTAATGTTCATAATGAGAAACTGGAAGACATGGTGTTCGAAAAAGATTCATCGAATAAATGAAAAACTATATTCCGAAATTCATTTCACTGGATGAAACACTAAAAATACCGTATTTATATTATACGATTTCTCAACAGCCTCTATGCCGAATCGGAAAAAAATGGTATACAAAATTGTTTTTTTGACCTCAAGAAACTATTGTTAAAATATTTGTACAAGTCAAAGACCCACTCTGTATAGCAAAGCGTTAGAAAGCTGCTGTTTATCGAATGTTCTAGGTAGGACAGTTGTTGAGACATCTCTGCCTAGAGTCCAGACATGCTCGATGCAAAGCATGTCTGTAGAGCGAGCTGGCCAGTCCATCCTTTCAATAGCATAAGCTTCCAGCGCTTCATTAACCCGGCGACTACGGTGAGAACTGTATCAAAATGAAATTTTCACCAAAAGTTTCCGATTATTGGTTCAATTATCATATCGTTCTGGCGTTCTATAAAACAACTCTGTACGACGCATCAAACAAAGGCCACCCCGAGGGCCACCCCTATATTGAATTGATGTGGTTGATACTTGATGCGAGTATAAAAACAGCAACGCTGTTTTCACACACACAATTACACAATTATGGATTTCATCCATAATTGAACTTTGAACTTAAAACAGAATTATACGATTTTCACTAACATGAGTTGTTATCATGACACGTATTGCCCTATCACAATAGCATCATTAGGTGGCTGAAGGTAAATGGAAATATTTAGTACCGAACGAGAAGATATATAAACAAGCATTCAACAATAATCCTAAAAATCTAGAATGAGTACCTAATGGTAGTTTCCAGAACATTCATAGCAGGTACCAATCGAGTTGCAGGGGAAAATGGTAGTTTCCGGAACATTCAGAGCAATTACAGAACCGGTACAAATATGAGGATCGATCTTTGAATGCTATAGCTACGCACTAGAGCTATATGTGCATAATGAAATCTATAATCTTTGATGGCATCGAAAATTATCATCTTTCCATATCTTTCCAAAGAGATTTTTATTTTTTTCTTTTATTTCACAGGCACTTTTTATAATTTTTCCTGACGGCTTTTTTCTGGTTGTTTGTTTCACGTTACCAACTAAACTGACGAAAATACTACTAGTTGAATACAAATGCATATTCAAAATAAATTCAATGATAAGGAGTTATTGAGGTCAACCTAATCGTTGAGTAAATCTGGCGATAATTTATGTGTATTGATCTCCAAAATTTCTAAAAGATTAACTTTTTGACTTTTAGCTTCTATATGTTAAATTTCGAAGTCTTCGTTGAAATTGTTATTTGCATTCAACAGATACTCGCAAAACGAACTACGTTCTACGTGATATTCAAAACGAACTACGTTCTACGTGATATTCAGAACGTACTACTGAGTAACCAATTCAATAAGTACCTACTTACAAGAAAAAATGTGATGGTTAACGATTGACAACCCTTGTTCTATTCTAGGTTAGGTTTTTTCAGATAGATTATTAGTTGATTTTTATTGTTGAATTTTGAACTGCTTCTGTTTTGATGTTAATATTAATTTTTTGCGTGGTGTCTGATTCCTACTCGTTTTACCTTAGGAATTGTAGCTCATACAGAAGTATTTTGCTTCATTGTTTGTATGATATTGTATAAGTGATGTAAATTTTTGATTTTTACTTTCAGATCTGAAGAAGCAGTTGAACATGATACAGACGGCACTGGCTGTTGGTCCGTCTAATCCCACAACATTTGTCTGTTTTCTCTAACTTTTAAAGGATGGGTATACAGAAGTATACCTTCACTTCAAGAGTAACGCACAAAATTCATAGGTAACAGGACGACTTTTATTTGAAATTACGCAACTTTTCATGTCAAGTTTGGCATGCAATTTCTGCCAGGGATGAAGGGTATTATATACCCTATATAACATTTTATGTTTCTCCAAATGTCAACCTTATTTTTTTGTGCAAGAATTACCTCATGAAGAAGGCATGTTCTCGATAACACTCCAAAAACATCAATCATTTCTAAGCTGTATGTCATTGACCTCAAAAGACAAAAAAAAAATAAAAATTCGAGATCGATAAGTTTTACCATTACCACTAATGACTAAATCTTGCTAAGCGACAAGAGGTATGTCAATTTCTGGCACAAAATGTTAAAGTTGCTATTAAAAAAAAACTCAATTACATTTCCCCTACGTAGAGAGCATAACAAACTCCTCATGAAAAGTTGCGTAATTTAAAATAACAATTGACCTGTTCCAAGTAGATTTTTCTACAGTACATATAGTTAATACCTGATATATTAATTTTCACCTTTACTTTTTGCCCACGAGAGCACGAGTTCTTGAAGTTAACAAAGAAAAGACATAAAATGATAGAAACTTAATAGACAAAATAATAAATTCTGATTGCTCTTGATGTCTTACTAGAGACATCTAAGACAACAAGAAAAATTCCCAACAACCCCCAAACCAAATGAAGAACACGAAAACAAAGCGTGAAACCAACAACCATCTATCAAATCGGTCCTTACATACCACTCATTTTATTGAGGAAGCATCTCACTCTCCACATATCCGCGAGCCCGCCAAATCCATACCAATATCTAGAACACCGAATTGAACGATTTAAAAGATTCTCGTTTTTTTTTTTTCCGAAAGTGTTACAAAACACGTCCGACGCTATCTTTCCCGAATATAACAAATAAACCAACGACAATCTGCCAATTTATACGGTAGTTTGTAGCGAACATGCACGGCCACGCGCCTGCGGCTCGCCAATGACGTAATCAATCGATATGTCAAATCTATGACGTAAACGGTGACGTATATATCTGATTTCGGATACGAAGACGATGCCGAAGCAATACGAAATGTAATGAGAAATTGGGAAAAACTTCAGAGGAGTGATCGATGGAATATAAATTAGAATTTGAACGAGGTATATTGAACAAAAGCTTACGAGATATTTTTAGTTATTATTAGTTACCACCAACTAATACTATTATCTCAAAATTAATTCAAGATTTGAAGTTGAGTTGAGTTTTAAGATTATAATTTTTTATTGAATTACAAAATACATACAGGCTATGAAAAACAGTTACCACCGAAGTTACCACATGGTTAATGAAAATTAGCAGAATTTTCGGAATTGAAACTGCTGTTGATACTACTATTAAAAAAACTTTACCCGTTAATTCTAAAGTTTCTAAGGATAAAAATTTGAAAATATATTGCTATTACAAAGTATGGGGTTCAGAATGGTGAATGCGCTGGTCGTAATGTTGACTATTCTATAGTAGGTACATCAAGTCCAAAGTTGAGTTTCAGTTTAAACCCAGCTACCCAGCTCAACTCTGACAATTCCGTACAATTTTGACTGCTTGAACTTGAACTAGGTGATTCCTTGACCACAAATAGAACTAGTTATACATAACTTCTTCAAATTCTCACCCCTACCTGAGTTATAACCTTGGAGGTTGAAATAATTGGTGATTCCAAAAATAGAAGTATGTATATAGTTTGTTGCAGAAAACTTTTTCGAATTATGACTTCTAACTGAATTAAAACCCTTGAAAGGATCGACCGTGGCAAAAGGTCCTTTCGTTTGCATAAAAAGTGTAGCACTTTTCTACACTCGATTTTATTTACACCAGGTAGAAGAGGTGTAGTTTATCTACACCTAGTCAAAAGGAGGTGTAGATAAATTACACCTCCTCTACACTTATGTAAATCCAATCAGCAAACGAACACTAAAATCGAGTGTAGAAAAGTGCTACACTTTTTATGCAAACGAAAGGACCTAAAGTGATTTCACGTCTCCAGTATTTCCACTGAAACCACTAAAGCTACGATGTGGGAAAAAATACAAAATAGTTATTTTCCTATCAAGTGCGGAAAGTGATACTTGCCCGCACGAAACTGCCGTTGCCCGAACGATGCGAAGCAGAGTTCGGGTAAGCAGTTGAGTGCGGGCAAGACACTTTCCGCAAGAGTTAGGAACAATATTTTTTCTACAAGCGGTTGAAATATATAAATATATCCATTTCACGAAACAGATCATATCTCATTTGATAAATTCATATATAATGACAGACGTAATTCTGCATGTCATTACTATGGGTTTCTCATCGTTGACGTTCTATGCATAGAAACATGATACAATTTAATTTACTCTATAATATTTGCGTGCGGGAAAAACCCCTGCTAATCCATTCCCGCACGCAAATGCGTGCGGGAAAGAAATAGCAGGCGTTTTTCCCGCACGTTTTGGGAAAGTGACTCTTTGCAACTTGGAATGCGTGCGGGAAAAGAGTTGAACGCGCACGCTTGTAGAAAAATAATTTTCTTTTAGAAAACTATTTTTCTCTCTCAAATATCTGAAAATTTGTAAAACAACAAGAGGATGGCCATTTAAATATGTAAATATTGTGATTGAATAAATAGTGATACTTGTACCATTTATAATATATTACGATTTTAAAAAAACTATATGTCTAAGTATTTTTTTGGGAAAAGGAAAACTCAAAACTGAAAAATATATTCATCCTTTCAAAGGTTATAACGCAGCTAGGGGTGAGAATCCCAAAAAGCTTCATTCAACAAATTAGTTCCATTTTCGGACGATGAGTCATCTCTTGAAATCTTTCGAGGTTATTTTTAAGGTGAGTCTCTGACTTCCACAGTAGTTTCTTGAGGACAAAAGAAACGCTTTTGCCTTCATTACTTCTTCGTCCTTGAAAAAAACATAAAGCCATTTTAAGTTTTCATAATGAGCTATGCTATGCCTGGGAAAACTAAAGTTCTTTCATAATAACAAGCTTAATCTATGACACTACACATCTGTGGATCTTTTATACAGAGTAGTATTCAGAAATTTTTTCGAATTTCACGAAACTTTTATATATTTGAATATCAAATTACTCGAAAACGGCGCATTATACCAGAAAATATGAAGAATACTTATATTTTCCAAAATGGTCAAATATTCATTAGTGAAGGTTCAGCTTACGTTTAAGAATTGGGTTCTTTGAGTTTTTGGTATTTTTATGATAGGCTTGTTCGTACAGTGGTTCACAACGGTTGTGAACTGTACAGAGCAAGCGCAATTCCATTTTAGGCTAGCGAAAATTCATTTGCGCTTGCTTTGTACAGTTCACAACCGTTGTGAACCACTGTACGAACAAGCCTATCATAAAAATACCAAAAACTCAAAGAACCCAATTCTTAAACGTAAGCTGAACCTTCACTAATGAATATTTGACCATTTTGGAAAATATAAGTACTCACTGGTTCACAACGGTTGTGAACTGTACAGAGCAAGCGCAATTCCATTTTAGGCTAGCGAAAATTCATTTGCGCTTGCTCTGTACAGTTCACAACCGTTGTGAACCACTCTACAACAAGCCTATCATTAAAATACCAAAAACTCAAAGAACCCAATTCTTAAACTCTTGTAATATGTAATGGTCGTAATGAAGAATCTGGAGGATGTGGGTTGAATTTCATGTTCGCAGAAGATTCATCACATCAATGAAAACATTTATTTATGGATTTTCAACAGCCAGTATGTAAAGGTATGAAGTTTTTCTTTTGGGGGACATGTATGTGTCCCTGTATGAATTTGAATTGGAACTGACAAAATCGTTTAAGAATGATATATTTTCGCACATCTTACTGTGGTAAACTGTTGTAGGAATGATGTTTCAAGCCACATAACAAGAAAAAATTACAACCCACCTCTTGCAGAGAATGTGTAGTCTTCTTAGTCGTTAGGTTCAGGTACATCTCTTGGCCTTTGCAGAACTTGGCCGTTTGCTTCTCAAACTTCTTCTTCTCGTTTTTCACGTTTCCGATATGAGTCTTCCTGAAATCTTCCAACGGCTTGACGACATTGGAATACGCATTTGCCAGCTGAAATTGAAAAAAAAATGTAAATTTCCAATCTTGAAACTATTCGCATTGGTGACATTTTTGTTGAATTGGGCCAAAACGGTATAATTCGGACTGAATCACCGGAACCTACACGTTTCAAGAAAGTTCATTTCAAGTCCGCCTCTGCAGTTCCCCTAATAGATCGGAACCTACCAGTTGGAAACAAATAAAGAAAATTAACCGTTAATCCGCAAAACAGCATGACGTTTCACGAATTACTTTCGCTCTATTATTGGCAAGGGCATTTATGAGAGAGTACATTTATGAGCGAATATTACTGCCTCCTTAAAAATACGGCGTGCGCTAATGGTTTTGTACGTATATTTGAAGAGAACATAAACCACACTTTGAAAAACATTAGGTTGGTTGGTTAATTACTCTAGTGTCTAAAAATATTGAACTGAATTTTATTCAACCGATCGGAAAAAAAATTGTTATTTATTTTTATCTTCATTTTACGATTATGTTTCTTTCTTTTATATTGGAACATTATGCATTTACTTTTGCTTTCATTCAGCTTGTAAAAACGTTATAATACGAGTATAGTAACCTAGTAGATCCTAGTAAGGATCCTTGTGGTTCTCCTGCTTCATATTTCTCATCTCTGATATTTCTTCGTTGATTTCCACGTAAAATTTTGTATCTGTCAGTTATGATTCCATAAGTCTGACAAATGCCTTTGGTAAATCGGCTTTTGGCATCTTATAAATGAGTCCTTTATGCCATACTTTGTCAAATGCTTTCGAAATATCCATACCTCTGCTGTTTTATTATACTCTTTGTTTTTCTTATTTCTTATTGTTTATTTTTTTCCATTATTTTGGCATGTTGGATTCCGGTTTTATGTCCCTTCACAAAGCAGTGTTGATTTTTTGGGATTACTTCTTATTCCTCAATGATTTTCTTCAGTCTCTCCAGTATAGCTGTAAACTTGCT
Source organism: Coccinella septempunctata (assembly GCF_907165205.1). Classification (NCBI taxonomy): domain Eukaryota; kingdom Metazoa; phylum Arthropoda; class Insecta; order Coleoptera; family Coccinellidae; genus Coccinella; species Coccinella septempunctata. The sequence goes on along the minus strand of NC_058191.1, from coordinate 24,617,016 downwards.
TAGACTCGAGAGTACGTTTATTGGTCTCTAGTTATTTGGATCCGTTCTAGGTTTGCCCGGTCTGGGTATTATTATAGTTTTTGCTATTGCTTCTTGTTGCGAAAATGCCTTTGCTAATGATTGTCATTTCCTCGATTCGTAGGTGGTGACTTCAAATGTGTAGCTGTCGTCTATTTCTCAGTTGTGCCTTGTTGTGGTTTGTTACTTTCTTTTCAAATGTTCTGTCCTTGGTTTCATTCGGTTTGTATTGTTCTTCTAGTATTTCGAATATGTTCGTTTCTCTTCATCTCTCAGTATTGTGTGGTTGTTAGTTTTTAGTATAGTTTTCTTTTGTTGTTTTATTGATTTATCTATTTCTCATGGTAGTTGGTTTTCTTCTAATAATTTTTCCAGTTTGTGTACCATTTTTCGTTGTAGTGGATTTTCAGTTCAGCTTTGATATTGTTATTCAGTTGGGTCATAACCTATTTGTCTTTTGGAGCTAGTGTCATCTGCTATTCTTTCTTTATTTATTTTCTTCAGGTATATGAAGTATTCGATGTGCCTTGGCTTGTTTTCATCTCTACTATTTTTAATTCCTGAGTATGATTTCCTCTAGGTCAGCTACTTCCTATTCTAGCTCTTTTCTGTTAATTCTTCCTAGTTGTGAATGGTCAACTTTTTTTTTGGAGTCTTCTACTCCGATGGTGATTTACAAAGGGTGGTGGTTTGTTGTGGATTCGTCTATGACTTCCAAAGTTATTTTTGTTTAGGGCTATATCTAGTATGTCGCCTGTTTCTCTATAAAAGTACGTTTCTTCGTCCATTGCGAGTACTTGGATATTTATGTTCTCTATGTATTGTGCTCATGTTTTTCCTCTTCGGTTGGTTGTCTAATCTGCCAACTACTCGACCGTTTTATCCGAAGCTCTAACCTCTGCCCCTCACAAGGAATCGTAAATTGTACCCAAGGCACTGTGAGGGATATTATTTATGTTCCAGGGATAGAATCATCCATGGAGTGCTGCTCAGAAGTGTGTCAGGGGGGAATTAAGACATGCAAACTGTTATTACTTTGTCATGCTGAATAACCCCCTAACGTTTGTCGCACTCATTCACGGACAACCTGTATATCGTTTCATTTTCAATGACGTCATAATTGTTATTTGTAAAAAAAATTGATAGCTCTAAATGTGAAAGAGCAGGCTATTCAAAACGAATCCTCTAAAGTGGATAACCCGTTAGTTGCTTTCCTTCAGTTGCATCATTGTATCGTTGTGACAAATACTGGGTCAGATGTTATGGTCGTTCACTTCTGGCGATATCTGTCGTTCTTCGTCTTCCGATAGAACAAAAGGAGCGCGATTCAAAAGTGAAGCGACAAGGTTGCTGTAATAATATCGCGTTTACCTTTCTTCGAAGACCTGGTGGTGGGTCGATGTGTTGGCGCCGATACGTAATGCCGTGTCCCCAGACTTATACAGGTCTTCATACAGGGTTGGGATGAAGTATGGAATCAAGTAAATACCAATACTAACACAACAAAATTTATGAAACGTTGTGAGCAAGTACAATTATTATGCATAACGCATCTAAATACTTTTTTTACTATTGTACTTCCGGTTGTATTGGAAATATCCACAACTTTTTCAATTCAAATGGGAACCGTATAAGTTCAGGGCGTCCAACTAAGGATGGTCTATTGAACGTTTATAGAGAACTAATCATAATTTTGTGCTGAAAACTTGAATGATGGGGTGTTCGACTATACTTAAACTTTCGCCCTAAATATTTTCAGACCTTCCGGTTATACCGGAAACAGCCCACTTTCTTCTTTCAAATCAGCATTGCAAGACTCTTTGCTGTTTGTACCGAAAATGTACAGGGTGGGCAAAATTGGTGATACATAAACTACAACTTTTCAACCCAAAGAGATAGAATAAAATGAATGCAACTTTGCGGTTAACTTTTTTCGAGAAACTGATAATGTTATCAACTGCTGTTTTCCAGTCATGGGCCAAAATTGAAATATAAATATACAGGGTGGGTCTTTGACTCGTACAAATATTTAAATAGTAGATTCTTGAGGTCAAAAGAAACAGTTTTTTCCTATACTTTTTTCCGATTCGGCCCTGATAAGATATCGCCATTTTTTTTTATAATGAGCTATACCATGCACCCCTGGAAAAACAAAATTACCTTCAGAATAACTAGCTAAATATGCGACACTACAAATCTGTGGATCTTTTAAAACGAGTTGCATTCGGTCAAAGTACACCATTTTTCGAATTTCTCAATTTTTTATTTTTGAACATCAAATTACTCGAAAACGGCGCATTATACGAGAACATTTGAAGAATTTATTTTACGAAACGTTCAAATATTGTAGTACAATAGTAACAAAAAATATGGCTCCAGATGCGTTAAGCGTCATTGTACAGGAAGATTAATTATATTTTACTCAAAATAGCTGAAAGGTTTAAATGGACAATTAGTGTATTTTTATGGGCACTCAGAATTCAGTAACAGGCAATGCAAAAAAGCATCGTAAACCGAAAAAAAAATGGAACACCCTGTATTTTATTTTCCAAATCGGTAGAGCTCCTCTGATTTCAAATATATTTATATGTACATATAGGTACTTTATTAGGATTATCTATGTCAGTTTGTTTTTTATTTTGGAAAATGAAAGTATTCATTTTCTCCTATAATGCTCCGTTTTCGAGTGAATTTTCGCTTCAGCATGTATCGCTAAAACACCTCGCATTAATCGTCATATATCTCAAAAACGTTTGAACGTAGAAAAAATTGCTCGGGACAAAATTTGTAGAAAATGTTATTCTCTACAACTTTTATTATGAATGCGAAAAAGATTTGAAGCCCAGTTGAGGAAATAATTCAAAAAAACTGATTTTTGTGACCTTTATGGGCAATTTTTATTGTTTCGGCTTGCTAAAACTGTCAGATTATATTTTTTCCGTTATTCTTGAATCATTAGCTTCAAAATAAAAAAAAACGCCATCGCGCTCGAGTAATGTACACGTGACGTTTTTTTTTTTGCAACTTTGGCGCTTTCCCACACATTTTCGACACACTTAAATTGTCAGATTAAGAGAATATATAGTTTTCAACATGTAATTAACCACATATATCTCAATCTGACACGCTCGAGTATGTACAATGATCGTTTTTTTTTTACTATTCTGACGGGCTGTCCCAGACAATTCCCCCAATATACAGGTCTAATTTTTAGTAGAGGTACTCTACAGGGTCCAAGGTATGTCCCCTTATATTAATCTGACACGCTCGAGTAAATGCCGAATTTCCCTCTTCGGCTCCCCAACTAGGTATAACAAATTTTTATATGTTATATCTTATTTTTAATTCACTCCACAATTACCCGCGCTGGGAGTGGCTCAACTACTCTATAATGAATAAAAAACGATAATTCTAAGCAACTGATCGTAACGCTGCCAATAACACGTAATCCATGTTACCAATTATTATGTATTTCCGACCGATCGAAGGGTCAGCAAAAAAAGGTGAAAGCAGAATCCGCCTTAGAATTTCGATTTCACCGTTTCTGAAAATTTATCCGGAACTTTCGATTGCGGTGCAACATGATGAAATGGAAGTTGAAATCTATTCCTGATATGAGTAAAAATACCTATACTGCATTCATATTTATTTTAGCAGTCGGTTGGCCATGAAATAATTTTCTCAAGTTTTTGTAACTAGAACGGAGTAAGGTTGGCACTCGTGAAATGTCGTTAATGTCTTAACGCCGTTGCTACAACTAATATCAATTTTTATTACGAAAATGACGAAAGTGATTGAAAAAAGAGACAGGGTTTCAGAAAGTGCTACTTAGAATTTAGGTTGGCTCATTCAAATAGTTATACCCTGATATTCTAAAATCCACAATACGTCAGACGGTAGCGAACATATTCAATGTAAGAGAATTTATATAATGTTTCATCTGAATCTAAACGACTTATCTTTCAGCTGAATATTTCCACAAACGGAAAGATTGTGAATGAAGAGGATGACAAAGAATTTCCTTCTATTGGGAGACCCAATTTGAGAATTGGATTTTCGATGAATGTCATCGTAGAATAAGTTCGCGAAAATTGATTTTTCTATTTTTCATTTGACTTTTCCTATACATTGTAAATGTCTTAAGGTACCAATAAATACCTAATTATTATTATTATTATATCAATGCATTAAGATGAACAGCCACAAATACGCGCCAGTTGTCCTGCTAATTGTTTATTCATGTGAAATTTTTGTTCTAAGGTGAAGTTCATCTTGATTGAAACTTCCTTTAATTCCTTTTACTTATATTGATGCAAGATTATTTTTGTTGAAGAATTTAACATTCTTGTAATTATTTGTTAATTCCTTCGGGAGATACCCATTCCCAACCTCTGCAACATATGCATTTCATCGGGTTAATATTTTTGAAATCTACAACTGATGTAACGTATTCAAACTTTAGCCAAAGAAGATTACGAACATTAACTCTCCTCAAGCTAGTGCATATTGTGATATTATACTGATCTCTTGTATTTTCCATGCGGATAACTGGATTTGGTATGCCTTCACTCAGTTTGTATAAACTTCAATTATGTTCGTCACATATTTTCTGAAGAGATTCGACATTGTGATAAAATACGTACAGAAACTTTTACGTAGAATGGGCAACATAGGGTTGATTTGAAACCCAAAAATGTTTTGACAAGCGGCATAACCCCACATTTTCGTACTGTACAGAGTGAAATGTATCAAAGTTCCATGGCCAACCGACTGCTAAAATAAAAGTGAATGGAGTACTAAATGCTTTCAATTGAATTCTTGTTTGCATCTTTCAATTGAAAAAATTATTTTTGATTTGACATTTGTCCCTCCATAAGTACTCACTTCTTCAAATATGCTCAAAAGAAGATTTTCATCATAACTTCATGTCCCCACAACGATTCATTATGGAAAAAACGAAAGAGGCAGAATATTCCTTATTTTTCACGAAAAATAAGATTCTGCAAAAAAAAAAGGTATAGGTATTCCTTCCTCAAAAATCTACTCAATCTTGAAATGACCTTGACATCAAACTCCCAGGTCAGATTAAATGACGTAACGAAAGGCGAATCAGTCACGTGAACTGTATTCACCTTGGAATGTGCAGAAAACGGAGCAATTTCTCACAGTTTGTGTTCTCAACACTATACTACGTTGCCAGTGCACTAAAGTTTAATTTAAACTGCAAGTAAAAATATGTAATCGAAATTTGGTCTTTTGATTTCTTTGATATCTTTCTTTGTTTGTGAGTTTGCATGCATGTAATTTTCATCTTCTGTTCCTTACATGCATAATATATTTCAGCACAGAAAAGTGTTCAGTTTTCATTACCTGTATACATATATCTGCCAATTCACTCATGTTGATGTGGCTGAGGAAAGTTCTCAGTTTGAGTAATATTATTGTTAATTATCCCAGTACGAATAATTTCAATAGAATGAAAGTGAACACTGATTACAAAAGTTGTCGAACAGTTCAGATCATGATCAATCTTTATGTCAATAAAATTCTTTCAAACACAACATTGCCTGTATGTATGTGAAATAGACGCTCATTAAGTAAGCTACTGAATTAATTTAGGAAAGAATATTACTGAAAGCAATCAATACAAGTGAAATGTTTAGCATAATTTATATAGCATTTTATTTCATTGGAATCTGAATCTATCATAATACACTGCGCAAAAAAATTAACGCACATTATGAAAATCTCAAATTTATTCTACAACTGAAGGTGTTCTCAATGCTAATTATTTTTATCAGAATTATGCATGCATATGTTATCCACTTTCAACGGTTTTCTTCAATACAGATGTTTTTTCCCAGCAGGAATAAAAAAAGATGATATTATCAGATTTTGAATGTATTGGCTCCATTCTAAAATCAGTTGTTCTCGATCAATTCTAGTGATCAATAGTTTTTCTTTCGTTTGATTTTCTACACTCGATCGCTATGCAACGCGAAACACGCAATTTGACCCAAGAGGAATGTGCCCAAGAGGTAGTTTTGCGAGAAGAAGGGTGGACATACACAAGAATTGCAGAAAGGTTTGGAGTTTCCCATACAAGTGTGTCCAGAATGTTGCAACGATTCAGGGAGACAGGTATGAATGTCCGAAGACCAGGACGGGGTAGACCACGGGTAACAACTGCCATTCAAGAACGTTACTTGAGAGTTTCTTCGTTGAGACAACGGTTTGCAACCGCTCGCCTCCTTCAAATTCAGCTTGAGCAAACTCATGAGGTGCAAATTAGCACTCAGACAATAAGAAATCGCCTCAGAGAATATGATTTAAGGCCTCGTGTCGCTGAAGGGGGCTGGGCCATTGGGAAGAGGCCGATTGGGAAAGAGTTCTCTTCACAGATGAGTCTAGATTCTGCCTCTACCATTGTGATCGACGTTCCCTTGTATACAGACGTCCACATGAAAGATATGCTCAGTGCAATTTCCTGAATACTACTGGTTTCGAGGGAGGATCGATTATGGTATGGGGTGGAATATCTTTGACTGCTCGCACAGACCGAAGCACAGACCTAGTGGTCGTTGATAATGGAGCTATGAATGCTGATAAGTATATAAGGAACATTCTTGAAGAGCATGTAGTGCCATTCGCCCCATACATTGGTGAAAATTTCATTTTTATGGACGATAATGCCAGACTCCATCGTGCGCGCATCGTTCAGGAGTACCTTGAAGAGGTTGAAGTCTCTCGAATGGAATGGCTAGCAAGAAGTTCAGATCTCAATCCGATTGAGCAGGTTTTGGACAACCTCAATAGAAGGCTGAGAAGTTCAGAAAATCATCCAGCTACTCTTAATGACTTAGGAATCCAACTCGGAGAAATCTGGGAAAGATTAGATCAGAACATTTTAAGATCACCCATTTTGAGTATGAACCGTCTTTGCCGAGCTGTAATTAACGCAAGAGGTGGAAATCCCAAGTATTAAATCACTTATCAGCATTTCAGTAGGTATTTTGCAAATTGTTCATTTCCCTTCTTTCACATAAGATTCGGTGAAATCCTAAATTTCTTCCATTCAATGTGTCTTGTTTCGTTCAAAACCCTCCCGAGAGAACATAAAAAATAAGTTATAGAGTCAATGTAGAGTTAATTTTTTTGCGCAGTGTATATCTTCCTTTCGTTATAACTAATGCCAGCAGTAAAAGCTAGGATTGACTTGACAGTATGGCAAATGCAGTGCTTCTGACTGCTAACGTCATTTAATTCCTAATATGGACCAGGCAATAAATTCATCAATACTGGGTGTTCTTTCTGTTCTATTTTCCATGTCCCTTTGCATAATCCCTCTTATGTGTGGATACTGGCAAATGAATATTTGAAAATAGAAAAAAAACTTCATAATATTAAATCAAAAATTATAGATTACTTGATTTTTGAAACGACCGAAAACGTTTCCATTGAAATTGAATCGTCCAAACGGAGGAAAGCATGGACAATTTCAAAGGTTATTCGATCGTGGGCGCGTCTTTGAAGAGTGTTCAATCATAATATAAAAAAAATTTCTAGAGTCCAAGGCACTTAACTTACGGCAGATTGGATCTGAAATTCGTTTTATTTAGGCGTTTTTCATCATATAGATTTAATGAACGTCAAAGATTCTGGTAAATATAAAAGAGCCGAATATCGAATTGAAAGCTGCATTGACGTCAGCTCATTTCAGTCTCGATGAAGATAATGAGACGGAAGTCGCTTAATTGATGCTATTATGAATTTTTCCTTTGAGCTCACAATTATTCAGAAAAATTGAAAAAATCTTCTCTTCTCCCTGATTTTCAGTAACAGTGGAATAGTCCAGAAATATTTCCCAATTTTTTTAATATCTGTACTCGTAAAAATTTGTTCATTCTTTTTTTTTAACTCTATCTGGTACGAAGTATTTCATGAAATTGTCGTAAGGGTGGCTACCCTCCGTAGGGGTTAAACCGAGAATTAAACATACAAAATGACCAAAACCACCATATTATGTTATCCTCGATTTTAAAAATAATGTGTCATAGTGTCACGCCATTTTTGTCATATCCCGTTTCAGAAGCTACGCAGCCTGTATGTATATTGTAATAAAATTATTCATATTTTGGAGAATATTTTTATTGGAATTGTGTATTTCTTGAACATTTTCATGAGAAGATGCCGTTCATTTCCTGAATGTTTTGAATGTAGAGTTATTATTCAAAGAATGTTGACAGAAATTTTCAGAATAGTGAAGATTGAATAAAATTAAGTTTATTAAGTATTACATGAATGGTTTGGTTGCACTTATTAGAAATTAGAACTAGTATGCGTCATAAAAATTGAAAATTATCATTCATAAAATCCTGTAAAAATTATGTCTTTGCGATTTCTAATTTAATATTTTTCCACGCATCTTTCTTTTATTTTATTGTCAAGTTGAGGTACCGAAGAAAAAATTAGCACTTTTAAAGGTAAAGATTCGAAATTTCACTAACCAAATTTTTGTTTGTTATTTTTTCCAATTGTATAATAACTCTTTATGCAATAAAGAAAAAAATGACAAATGAAATCTATATTGTCAATGTTTTTCATCTGAATTCAACCTTTTTTGTTCTTCTTCGTTTAAATAGGTATGTCAACGGCTGCTCAGGCCATTCAGAAAAATTTTCGAATTAGCCTGCTACTAAGCAGATCTTGGTAATTCCAATACTCAATCGAATTATATCATTTATATATTCGTATAACATTTAGCAGGGAACATTTTTTTAGTGATTTGAAAAATAGAAAAAAATTAGAGGAACATCGAAGAGAAACAATGAAGAACTGAAACAAAAACAAAAAATATAATGAAAAAAGAAATACATAACTAACATATTTTCATTTTTATGACTTAATAGTTAAACTTCAAAAATGAATGAAAACTAATTGAAACTTTAATAGTGGAGACATCCATTAATTTGAGGTTATGTTGGAAATGACAAAATACAAAAGTTGTAGAAATTTCAATTATATACATCGAGATATACATATAGTCCATTCAAGAATGATTGACTACCCAGTAGGCCTTGAAAGTCCAGACCACGGGCGTAGCCAGGGGGGGGAAATAATATAGTTACATAATATTAGTTTCAAAAAGTCTCAATTTATATGTCAAAATCAGAAAAATTTCATTTCAAAACCCCCCCCGAAACTCAACCCTGGCTACGCCTATGGTCCAGACGCAGCTTAATATCTGGTCACAAAAGATATTCAATAATTTCTATAGTTTCAATCGCAGAACTGGAATATATAAATATAACCTAGAATAGTATTTGAAAAAAAGAAATATTGAAATTCAGAGCATATTAATCAGCATCCAAAATTGTTACAATTATTTTTTCAATTTGTACGATTAAATTAAGAACAAAAAAGCAGTAAAAATTAAATTAAAATTATCGTCTGTCAGTGCATAGATTCACATATAGATCAGTGTTTATTCAAAATACCAACCTAAATTCCTCAACACAAAATCTCAACTAATGGGCTATTATCAACTTAAATTCAATTTTCCATAGCCACCCGAGATGTCAATCATCCTTGAATGGAGTATACTTCAGGTTTCAGGAAGTGCTTTGTAGAATTCAGGTCCGCTTATTCAAATCGTTATACCCTGATATTCTAAAATCCACAATACGTCAGACGGTAGCGAACATATTCAATGTAAGAATATTTATATAATGTTTCATCTGAATCTAAACGACTTATATTTCAGCTGAATATTTCCAAAATCAGAAAGATTATGAATGAAGAGGATGACAAAGAATTTCCTTCTATTGGGGAACCCAAAAAAATGGTGTCATTTGAGAATTTTATGTTTGAGTGAATTAATGGGAAAAGTTTACTACAGGATTTTCGATAAATGTCATCGTAGAATAAGTTCCCGAAAATTGATTTTTCTATTTTTCATTTGACTTGTCCTATACATTGTAAATGTCATAAGGTACCAATAAATATCTAATTATTATTATTATATCAATGTATTAAAATGAACAGCCACAAATACGCTCCAGTTGTCCTGTTAATTGTTTATTCATGTGAAATTTTTGATCAAAGATGAAGTTCATCTTGACTTGAAACTTTAATTCCTCTTACTTATATTGATGCAAGATGACTTTTGGTGAAAAATTTAACATTCTTGTAATTGTCTGTTAATTCCTTCGGGACATACCCATTCCCAACCACTGCATTATGTGCATTTCATCTTCGGGTTAAAATTTTTTGAAATCTACAATTGATGTAACGTACTCAAACTTTAGCCAAACTAACTCTTTTCAAGCTAGTGAATATTATGATATTATACTGATCTCTTGTATTTTCCATGCAAATAACTGGATTTGGTATGCCTTCAATCAGTTTGTATAAACTTTAATTATGTTCGTCCCATATTTTTCGAAGATATTCGACATTGTGATAAAATACGTAATAACAGAAACTTTTACGTAGAACGGGCAACATAACGTTGATTTAAAACACAAAAATGTTTTGACAAGCTTCATAACCCCACATTTTCGTACTATACGGAGTGAAATGTGTCAAATTTCCATGGCCAACCGAGTGCTGAAATAAAAGTGAATGAAGTATACAGGGTGTTCCTAAATTGAACGTACAAACGAAAAGGGGAGATTCCTTAAGTGATTTTAAGAAAAAAAAGTCCCATAAACATGGGGTCGCAAACGTTTCGTTTTCGAGATATCGAGTGTTGAAGTTTGAATTTTTTTCAAGTTTTTTTCTCATAGTATCTACACTTCACAAGATATTCAACTGAAATTTGGCATAGATATTACATTTTAGAGTTCTCACCACGTGACATGGCAATTTCTATAGAAGATCTACAGGGTGATATTTTTTCTGGAACCGTGCCACCTGTTCTTCTGCAGAACTTTTTTTTGGTGAGCAACTGTTAATTTGAAAAAATGTAAAAAGAAGCTTTGTTCTTATACTAAACTTTTCGGTCTCTTGTAGTTTTGTCGTATCCACCAACGATTTCGAGAAAAAAAAATTTGAACGATTCTTTCGAAATTCTCGTAACTATGATAGGAAGGCCAGTTTGTAATCTGTGGTGTCAGTGTCAGTTTTTATGGAAATTTTCCTGATCTGTAGCGAAAAGTTTAGTATAAGAACAAAGCTTATTTTTACATTTTTTCAAATTAACAGTTGCTCACCAAAAAAAGTTCTGCAGAAGAACAGGTGGCAGTGTTCCAAAAAAAATAACACCCTGTAGATCTTCTATCGAAATTGCCATGTCACGTGGTGAGAACTCTAAAATGTAATATCTATGCCAAATTTCAGTTGAATATCTTGTGAAGTGTAGATACTATGAGAAAAAAACTTGAAAAAAATTCAAACTTCAACACTCTGTATTTCGAAAACGAAACGTTTGCGACCCCATGTTTATGGGACTTTTTTTCCTTAAACTCACTTAAGGAATCTCCCCTTTTCGTTTGTACGTTCAATTCAGGAACACCCTGTATATATTTCCCATTGAATTTTTTTTTCACCCCTAAAAACTGCAATTCGTCTCTCTTTCAGTAGTCGGTAATGAGTTTTTTCCATCCATTTATCATCCACTAATAATTATTTATACTAGATTTTCCGACATATTTCACTCCTAGGAAATTTTATTTTTCAATTCGAGTTTCAAAATCGGTTTGTCCCTGGACTTTTATATCTGAAACTCAATTTTTCAGTTCGTAAAAAACCAATAAAATTTTATTTCGAAAAATTGCATATCGAATATTTACAGTTTAGATTTCAGATAATTCTTTCGTGTATCCGAAGAAATCCGCCGATCTGCGCAGCATATTGAAGATTATTTTTCGATGACAGAAAGAAGAATTCAGGTAAATAAGTCAATGAAAGAAATTTACATTGTCAAAATCTCGATATCGAAATTTGACAACTTCAAATTCCTTATGTAAAAGTACGTCTGTCGACGAAAATTCGTAGTTATTTAAGGTCTTCGCGCATAAAGATGTTGAATTACTGGATGAACCACGATGTATTTGACGTGAAGACGACAGAAGACCTTTATAAGCTATTCTTTTTTTGTCACGTATTCTCCTGGATCATAGTGTTGTGGAAACTGAAATGATATCTACTACAGTTTTCCTCTTGATGTCACAAGGATATATTATATAGAATTGAAAAATCAGAACTGTAATGAAATGTTCCTGCATTTCAAGTAACTCTTCAATGATATTTGTCACATTCCAACATTAATAAATGACGTGTTTTATTGAGGTGCAGCAGGTATAAATAGTGTTATATAAATCAAACGACCTGAATGGAATTGAATTCGATGAACTGTACCAAGGGTGAGATGAAATTACAAAAAAAATTAGGCCTTGAGCACTCCTGCAACTGAATACAAAAAAACCCAAGAGGATAATTTTTTTTATATAGCAGGGGAAATCTTTTCTGGACTCTTGAGGAACGGAGTTGAAATATTCACTCCACTGATGGCGTTCTGCATTCGTGAAAATAATGCTGAACTGTATCACACATCATCAAATATGAATTAATATTTTCTTATAATGAGCACTTAATGCGCAAAAGTTTTAATAATGAAATTTCCTGGTATAGGAAATTCCATATGTAAAACTAGCTTCAGATCTTCCGAAGGATTGTATAGTGCTCAATCAAAATATGCACTGACACTGCACTACATAGTTTTACCAAAAAATTAAGTAATAAGATAAAAATCTTTTTTGTGTGTACGGCATCCGTTTTGTAGTTGGGAAGCCCAAGAAGGAAGAAATTCGGAATTTACTCGAGCGTGTCAGATTAATATAGAGGGAGATACCTTGGACCCTGTAGAGTACCTCTACCAAAAATTAGATCTATATAGGGCGAATTGTCTAGGACAGCCTGTCAGAATAATAAAAACAAAAGATCATTGTCCATACTCGAGCGTGTCAAATTAAGATATATGTGGTTAACTACATGTTGAAAAGTATATATTCTCTTCTTCTCAAAAAAAACGTTACGTATACATTTTCGAGCGCAGCGGCTTTTTTCTCATTTTGAAGCTAATGATTCAGGAATAACGGAAAAAATATAATCTGACCGTTCCAGCAAGCCAAAACAATAAGAATTGGCCATAATGGTCACAAAAATCATTTTTTTTTAAATTGTTTTTGCTTTCATTATGTTGTAGAGCATAACATTTTCTACAAATTTTGTCCGAAGTAAATTTTTCTACGTTTGAACTTTTTTGAGATATGTATATGGTGATGAATGTACATTGGGTTTCTGCATTGACCTTGGCCTTTCGCATGTGAGGCTAAGCTCCTCGCCCTTATTGCCCTCTAACTCGAGAACGGTTAAGAGTATGTAAAATTGCTTCAGACAAAAGTTGTGTAGAATTTTATTATCCACAACTTTGATAATGAATACAGAAACGATCAGAGGTACAGGAAGGGAGATATTCAAATAAAATTCCTTGTTATCATCTTCAAACTGTCAGATTGAAAACCCCATCTGATTAGTGTTCTTTCCCAAGTTAATTCTTCATTTCGTTAAAATGCTGTTCTTTGTTGAAATTTACCCATATTAGTATGACCATCCAGGGAAAAATAGTGAAAAAAATTCATTGTGTTCTATTTCAAAAATTTTCGAATACTCCATTTGGAATTAGTGGGAAGGGGAGGGGAGAATTCTGTGGAATGAGAATATAGTTTTTCGAATTTTTTTTTAATTTTAGTCATATAATAAGGTACTATAGTTCAAGACATTTATAAATTTAATGAAACACTGTGATCTTGAAACAATTTCTGTCCTTTGTAAGGCAAAGCGGAACTTGACATTTTTCACATGCCAGGCGGCTGAAAGATTGGCAATTATTACGATATCTTGCTTTCGGCCCTTACTGAATTGGCCAATATGTCTTGAAATCATATCTAACATCATTTATTAGTGTAGAATTAACAGCTCCCCTGTTGAGCTTGAGGTAGACAAGGAGATCCTTCTCGTGAAGATTGGCGGCCTATACGCTTTCTTTCTATGGATATAAAGATTTCAAAAGAGCATGACCGATTTCACTTCACATCAGACGTTACGCCATCTAATAAGAGAAGTTTATATGTGCTTTTCTTCAATATCAGAGAGTCCAATACGTGTCATCTGAAAAAAAAATCAGAAATGAAGAATATCCCGCATCTCCCACTGACTCCAAATGGAATCAAATATTGAAAGTTTTCTGGTCATTTTATAGCGAACCTATTTGTAGAATTCTAATGATCTACATCATAATGAATGTCCTTATGACTTAAGAAACATTTTTTCATTGAAATATTCATCACAACTTACCGCTTATATTAACACAAAATTGTTCAAATAAACTTTCACGAACCACTGGTCGATTTTTCAACGTTAAGTGCTGAATAATTCCGAGTAAATAAATCATATTCTTTCTGAACAACATCTATGGGTGGACGGAATCAATCGCAGTTCCTAAAACAACCTATAATAGAAAACACTATTTGGAATATCATTTTGAATTGTTATGACGCCAAATGGAATACCTGGGAAAGAAAGGGTTGGTCAACACGTCTGCAACGCCGAGATTAACCATCTGTATGAAAATCTGACACGCTCGAGTATGTACAAGTAACGATTTTTTTGCATTTTTAAAGCACCGCTGTGACCTTGTGTCACGTCCGAATTGTCAGTCTCTTGAAAAGTAGCTTCCTTGGGGTCCAATGGGGAATTCTCCTCAATTTGGGTTATCACTGCATATGCAAATTTAAACTGAATAATTACGAGTTTCATTCATGATATTTTCAAATGCACCGCGGAAACTATTCGAAATCATTCTTCAAATATGGGGTTTTAAAATTTAAATAGCTTGGTTCCGAGTTTACGATTTGGCAACAGCGCCTACCAGACAATGAAAAGAACAATGCTCGATCAGCTTGTTTATAAAATAACAGCTGTTGATTCACAGGCGCCTACCTACTGTCGAGCTTCAACTGCAACCGGCCATAAAAATCCCATAAAATTTTACGACCTTCGTCGTTCGTCGCAGACTTCATAGACAGCCATCTTTGTCTATCTCATCAAGATAATGTGATTGTCCTTTATTATCCAGGCATATTTCAGTCGATATTGCCAACTTGTGCAATCGAACTGAAACGCTTTAAATTTTAAATGCCCATTTTTATTTTTCATTTTTAAGTGCTTAAAATAATTTTTTTGGGGAAACGGTTGAAATGGTTTCAAATATATTTCATAAAAAATACATCATTTTCGTCAGAAGGAGTATTCCCCATTAACATATCCATATTTTTTCAAAAAAATTACCGCGCAACTCATACCCTCGACAAGAGATACATTACGTCTAGGTGATTTCGGTTAATACTGCATACACCGTACACCGACCTCAGGATTCAAAGATTGAAATATTTTAAATTAGTAATGATACACCCTGTTACTGACAAATATGTATGCGAATATACGTTCATTACCAAAAACTCCAATGTCACTAGGAAAATATGCATTCTTTTAAATAATTACGATACACCTAATTTATCGATTTCATTTCACATCATCCGAAAAAAAAAAATTCCTGTGCAATTTTCCATTATTCTGAGAGGAAAACTTTTCAGCTAGAGTTATTTAGATAAATAGTCGTAATCTGACACCTTAATTGCTGTTTGAGTTCGACAAGTGGATGACGTTATTTGCTATAAACAACTAATCCAGGCTTATTTACTAAATGGGCGTTCTGCCTGCTGACTGTATTATTTACATATATGACGATGCGGCGTTATCGGAATCAACAGCATGTCATGGTTTCAGAGGGCGTATTCGATTGGCTCTGCGACGAAAGAGATACAAAGTGCTATTGTTCTCGATTAGCCACAGGAATTTCCGATTAAAAATTCAGAGACAATATTTCGATTTCACCCAGCTTGGCGAGTTTGATAGGGGCCAAGAGGACGCACAGAAATGTAAATAAGGTAGCGGATTCTTGTCGGGTATGGAATCAAGAAGGCCTTACAGGAAGAGCTGTAGATGTGTCAGAAGAACCACCCAACTTCAAGATCGCCGCGTTAGGCTTTTGATTCTACGGAACCGCTTCAGGTCCACAAGGTAATTTGCGAACCATTGGTGAGCAGAGCATGCCAAGCCAATTACAATGCGAAATGTTAATCACCGGATCAGTTTGTTCTACCGTGATGCAGAGAACGACTGGACTGAGACTTTGAATGAAATGACATTATCTTTTGATAACAGTCTGGTTTTCTATGATCTAAGTAAAACAACAATGCGTTTCCTGTCTATGATTTGTATTTAACATTCTTGTTGGCGTCCTTGTGGCCATGATTTCTTAAAAGCGAATTAGTATGACATGTTTACACTCAATGAGAACCAATGTATTCTCTCCAACCAATTGATAATCTTGAGGTTGGTATCATGGTCTGTCTCTTATGATTGTTTCATAAAGTTTTCTTACTAAATTTTTGCTTATGCCAGTATGCCTACATTTGTCTTTTAGCCCTGAAGAAGGATAAATAGGCACTCAGATTCAATTTTGAGAGTTAAATACATATAGTCCAAATTCCCGATAAGTTGTTTTACTTAGATTATTTTTAGATTTTGTTTGGCCAAGCATAATGAACGTGCAATGGTGAAAAGGCGAGGTGAAAGGTGAAAGATTAGTTCCTCATTTTTCTGTGTGACAAGCCATGTGCACCACACTGTCAGAATTATGGTACCGGTTGTTTTTGCCTATAGAGGTAAGTCACCTTTGGTATTCATCAGAGCCAATATGATATAATGCTGCGCGTTACATCGAAAAGATACTGGAATCACAAGTTCTTCCTTATATTGGGGCAATATCTCATCCACTTTCCCAACAATACAATGCAACATGTAGCGAGCATATCGTGGGCTAATTTTGGAGGCAATCAATACAATTGGTCGACATAGCCTCCTAGATCTGCCCATCTACCACCCATAGAACACATCTGGGCCATTAGGAGAAGTCAGTCCTATTTAAAGCTTCCGCTTCCTTTTCTTTTTAATTAAAACTAAAGGAGGCTTAAAAATTAAAGGTCATTTAAATTTCATAATGAAACCGACCTATATTTTTGTAATCAAGTTTGCCCATTGAATCCATTCTTCACCTTCTTGAACGAACAAGGTGAGTTAGTTATGACCAGCAAAAACAACATGCAAATTGTGTGACCCTTTTTCCGTCGTAGATCTGGGACGTAATTAACCGTGAATTGGTCATTATACACTCGACCTTCATGACCGACATGGAGCTGAAGCCCGCATTGCTCGAAAACGGGAGCTATCATAATCGTAATATTCTGGCAGTAATTGGACAACATGACCAGGTAATTGCAGAGTTCTGTCATCGGCGACCGGAACTTTGAAATGGGCCGGAAATTTGCACTGGGTCAGAAAATAATACAGGGTGAACTTGTCTCCGAAATCGGAACGGAATGGAATTTGGCGATAATAATATGTACTTCTATTTTGACTTCCTTGTAAGGAATAAAATGAGTAGTTCAAATTTGGTTGAAAAACAGGAATTCCACCATGAACGTTTACTGCGTTTGATTTCGACCACTTTAGTTTTTTCTTCATTTATTGAGGAATCTGTTGAATAAATGAAAGTAAGGTAACGCCTAAAACAATGAGGCATAAATGCAATAATGAGAATCAATTCAGAGGCATATCTCCCGCTGATGTGAATATCAACAAATGTTACAGTCTGAATCGAACTGGCCAACTTGCAATCGTCCAGAACCCGGCGGAAAGAACATCCCATCAGTCTCATTCGACCTCGTCAGAGCAACACAACTCCCACTCCGATAGAAAACCGTTTAAATTGACGGACCTTCATTAAATATAAGTAGGAACTTCGAAGTACTATTTAGTACTCGAGCGCCATCTAGTAAGCTAATAAGTAAGGTATCTAACTCAATGGACGAGTTCAGAAACGTTTGCCAACCTTGAAAATATTCAACTAAACACTTGCAGTGGAAATGCATTTCTTTTAAATTTATATTTGTGCTTTTCGGTTGCTTTAATCATTTTTCAATCCTTGGAATGTTGCCGTGTTTTCAGGGTAAGTTTTGACATTATGAAGGCGTTTTTTCGTGTATTATATTTATGGATTCATCACAGAACGCCTCTACTACCATTCATAATGTGAAGAGCATTTTTCATTAGGAATAAGAATTCACCAGATAAGGGTCACATTCATTTTCTATATACTAAAAGGATAAGACGACGCACAAGTGTCATCAGTGTGCGAAGTACAAGTGTCATCAGTGTGCGAAGTACAAGTGTCATCAGTGTGCGAAGCACAAGTGTCATCAGTGTGCGAAGCACAAGTGTCATCAGTGTGCGAAGCACAAGTGTCATCAGTGTGCGAAGCACAAGTATCATCAGTGTGCGAAGCACAAGTGTCATCAGTGTACGAAGCACAAGTGCACCTATACTTCATTCAACTTTATTTTAGCAGTCGGTTGGCCATGGAAATTTGACACATTTCACTCTGTATAGTACGAAAATGTGGGGTTATGAAGCTTGTCAAAACATTTTTGGGTTTTAAATCAACGCTATGTTGCCCGTTCTACGTAAAAGTTTCTGTTATTACGTATTTTATCACAATGTCGAATCTCTTCGGAAAATATGTGACGAACATAATTGAAGTTTATACAAACTGATTGAAGGCATACCAAATCCAGTTATTTGCATGGAAAATACAAGAGATCAGTATAATATCATAATATGCACTAGCTTGAGGAGAGTTAATGTTCGTTATCTTCTTTGGCTTACATCATTTGTAGATTTCAAAAATATTAACCCGAAGATGAAATGCATATGTTGCAGTGGTTGGCAATGGGTATATCCCGAAGGAATTAACAGATAATTACAAGAATGTTAAATTTTTCAACAGAAATCATCTTGCATCAATATAAGTAAAAGGAGTTGATGGAAGTTTCAAGTTAAGATGCAACTTCACCGTTGAACAAAAATTTCACATGAATAAACAAGTAACAGGGCAACTTGCGCGTATTTGTGGCTATTCATCTTAATACACTGAGGTAATTATAATAATTAGGTATTTATTAGTACCTTAAGACATTTACATTGTATAGGACAAGTCAAATGAAAAACAGAAAAATCCAACTTATTCTCCGATGACATTTATCGAAAATCCTGTAGTAAACTTTTCGCATTAATTCACTCAAACATAAAATTCCCAAATGCCACCACTTTTTTGGGTCTCCCAATAGAAGGAAATTCTTTGTCATACTCTTCATTCACAATCTTTCTGATTGTGGAAATTTTCAGCTGAAATATAAGTCGTTTAGATTCAGATGAAACATTATATAAATTCTCTTACATTGAATATGTTCGCTATCGTCTGACGTATTGTGGATTTTAGAATATCAGGGTATAACTATTTGAATGAGCGGACCTGAATTCTAAATAGCACTTCCTGAAACCCTGTCTCTTTTTTCAATCACTTTCGGCATTTTCGAATTTTCGTAATAAAAATTGATATTAGTTGTGGCAACGGCGTTATGACATTAACGACATTTCATGAGTGCCAACCTAACTTTGTTCTAGTTACAAAAACTTGAGAAAATTATTTCATGGCCAACCGACTGCTAAAATAAATTTGAATGAAGTATATGTGATAATCGATGATCAGAGAAAATTTACACCACTCACAGGAGATCTAGTCAACTAGGATTCTTGCGACAGTCACAATGTAGAGTAAAGAAGATGGAAAAGGCAAAATTTTTGAGGTGAAGGGGGTAATATCCCCCACCCCAACCGGTGTGGGATTGGTCACGGAGAAACCTACGAGAACCATTCTTTCGAGGTTGAGGTTGGGATGGAAAAAATATATTTTTTTTTTGGTGAGGGTCGCAGGCCCGAGTGCCACGACTGAGGCGAATCACGCCCAAAAAGGTGAATCTACCAAAAAAGGTAGATCTACGGGCTTACTAGTTATATTACCTTATTCATAACATGCCAGTCAGAGGCCCTATTCAAATGGAACATTATTTTTGAATTGAATCAAAAATGTAAAAATTGGTAAAAATTCGTGGGTTATCCCCGAAACTAGGATATATACCGTCCGCGGACTTTTCTATATAACTTTTCGGGCTCTACAAAATTGTACCTACTTGATCTATTTTTATTTTTTCTTTTATAGTTTATCCATCGTCGCCAATGAAAGCCTGAAATCAATGCCTTCATTTAAGACTTGTTTATGAAAGAAATCAATATTTTCGTCATATTTTCATTATATAAAAATGAATTTCACACGAAACCTCATTCGAATAAATTCTTTACACAATGGTGAAATTCCCATCAACATCGGACATCTGGTTCCGGCCTTATGTGAAAACAAATAAACTGTAAGGATTCAACAAGATCATCTGCCAACAGCGTTTCGAATATGTTGCATTTATTGAAACAGACTCTTCAAATCAAGCTGAAAAAAAATTTGAAATTCCTGACTCACCATGTTGTCTCTCTCATCTTCCACCATGTTGATGAGAGAACCAAACTCGTGCAAGGATTTTGAAATTATCCTTTCCTCGTCCGTCTGCGTTTCTCCGATAGATTGAAAGGTGAAACCGTTCAGACAGTTAGCAAAGGATCTCTGCGCCATGCCCAGTTCTGAAAATAAAATGCAACTGAATGTCATTCGTTCACTCAACAGCTAAATACCACTGCATCATTCAAGGAGGCATAATATTGTTCCAGCGATGAGCAGATAATCCGCACAAAAAGTTCACAGTCCCCGTGTCAAGCTATAAAGTTTACACGATATGGGAAATTGTTTTATAAACACCTACAGGGTGTTTTCAAAGGTGAGGCTTTTCTGACAGAGGGTAGAACTCATCATTCATTCATTGCTGTATCCCGTTACCGGGAATAAATCTACAAAAAGACATAAAAAAAAGAACAGACTTATAATTTCTTAGGGCTGATTGCGACTGTGCCCTCCTGTGGCTGAAGAGACCCATCTCAACAGATCCTTCCACACTCCGGGCATGGATAGTCACCAACCAGATCTGGCCGCCGCTGTATCCTTCTCGAGTCTCCATTATAACTGTGCACCATAGACCTTCACTGTGACTTGTCTAACTATAGTTGTTCCCAGTTATGATTGGCATTAACTGATTTTAGGGATTGATGTAGTATATCCTTAAACCGCTTATACTGGCCTCCTGGTTTCCGGGCACCCTCTGTGAATTCGCCATACAGAGCTATTTTAAGGAGTCTTATGTCTTGCATCCTCAGAATGTGGCCGCTCCATCTGAGTCCGCTGAGTCGGGTCCTCGTTACTTGAGCCTCAATTGTTGTACAACTCGCGCGTTGCAAGACTGATATGCATTATCTGTCTTATATGACGTTGTTGCGTTTGTTCAAGCTGTTTAATACGTTGCCTGTAGGGCGTCCAGCTTTTGCTTCCGCAAAGAAGCGTTGGGAGGACGACTGCTTTGTAAACAGCTGACTTGGTCTTCAGATTGAGGTCGTGATTTTGAAACACTCTGACCTTTGGCTTCCAGAACGCCCTTGATGCCGAATTGATACGATTGTGTATTTCCGTGTCTAGGTTAGCCCTAGTTTTTATGAAGTTTCCCAAGTATTTGAACTCATCAAAATAAGTCGTTTAACCAAAAATTGTCTATATAAAATAACCAAGATGGCTGAGATACAACCCCTAGAAGTTCGTCAAAATTTCATTGAATTTCAAGTACGGGACTGTGGATGGTGACTTCGGCATCGCAAAAACGAAGCAAAACATAAACATATGGCTGGACAATGAATGGTTCAGTAGCAAGTTCATCGGGTTAGATGCATCAGGTTTTTTTTGAGAGAATCATAATTGTTATATCGTGCAATTTAGGGTAAAAAAATTTAGAAAATTGGGGCAGTTTTTTGAAAGTGCTTATGTTAGTTATGTTCAAAAAGTGCTATGATGTTTCCCCATTTCATCCCATTTTTACGACGATTGTTGGAATGTTCGAACAAGAAAATTGTAATGCCCATTGTGAACAAATTCGTGAATAATTTAGACTAATTTTATTGGTGATATTTGAAGTATTATCATATTTTGAGTCCTTGTCTCTTGTTTCCTAAGTCTCTCTGTCAGTTGTTATCGAAATGAGCCATTTCATAAAATCGTGTAAATTATTACTAAAAAATAATGAGAACAATCCATTTTCATTACCACGTAAATATCGAGCTCTCCAATTACCTAAACGAATAGATAATAAGTTTTTTCCCACTGCTTTGCGATAATTCAGCTAACAAACGGTCTAGGGTCGTATTAGGATCTACATATTTCAGAAATCATTTTGAATTTTTTTTTTCAACTTTTTTTAAAGTTTTGCATTTTGACCAGTTCTACCTTCTGTTGAAAAAAAAAGCCTCAACTTCAAATACAGCCTGTATATGTTTTGGAATTTTTCGAATATCTCGAACATAAACCAAGATATAGCGACATATTTGAAAAATAAATTCTTCAGAATCGCCCTGTAACTCTAGGACGACTCAAGATATCTGATGATTCATAACTATTGGAACATAGGCTGAGGGCAGATTGTTTGGACCAAAATATGGCGATAGGACCAAATATACGACAATAAAATATTGCTGTGGAAAGAGATAGAGGGCGTTAAAGTTGAATTTTTTATAAGGGGACAGAATAATATTCTTTTCGAAGTTCGAAATTCCTTTATTAAAAGAATTAGAAAAGGCATAGAAGTTAGAGGAGGCCACGTAGAACATTTAATTTAAGTTTATTCTTTTTATGTTACATTGTTTTCAATTATGCTTTATCGTCGAAATAAATAAATAAAATATATAAATCGTTACTTCAAATCCCCTTCCGATGCTCTGAACTGTTCAATTGTGCTTTTGTTAAAAACGGAAGAAAAAATATACAGTGAAATTAGTAGCAAAAAACGAAAAAAAGAAATTCAACTTTAACGCCCTCTATCATTTTCCACAGCAATATTTGGTCCTATCGCCATACTTTGGGCCAAACAATCTGCCCTTAGCCTATGTCCCAATAGTTATGAATCACCCTGTATAATCTGCTTTCTGATATCTAATTATCTCGAAAAAGTGGTTTATAAAGATTTAACACCATTAGTATTCAGATAAGTATCTTCCTAATCGCTAATTAACTACCGACATAATGTAAACAATAACAACAGATTCCAACAGAAACAATTCCTGAAATCGGCACCCGACCTATCGGTCTCCATCCGGTCGAGCAAGCTGGTTACGTATCTGGAACAAAACCCATTGTCTACGCCGAATTCCTTCGGCGTGCACGGTCTAATCTAGATGCAACGTGCGTGGCTCGCTCCAGAATAAAACGAACAACGTGTAGCTGATTCGATTGAGCGTCTCTATATCTCCTCGGTATCGTTATGACTCATTCTCAGGGTCGCCGAGGCAGAAGTTTCACCTGTAGGGATAAGAGAGAGGCGATTTGTTACGTATCGACACCTTTGAATACAAGGTTGATTGAGCGAAATGGATGAGGGACTGAGGAAAGACGTTTCGGAATTGATTTATTTCACGAATTCCAGTTTGAACTCTGATAAAGATTAAATTCCGTCAATCAAACGAGATAAGATGGGATGTTTTCACTCAGCTCATGTTATGCAATGCAATGATTATCTGACATTTTATGACGGAAAGAACTGAAAGTATCCGTCCTTTGGCCAGAGCACCATTTCAAATTAAGTGAAAGTAGTCCTGAAAGAGGAAACAAAATTTGCACGTTATACCAGACCGGACATAATAATTACACTTGTTTTAAAATACGAAAACAGGGTTGGGCATAAGTCTGGGATGAAGTTAATATTTCTTCGAACCATAACTCAAAATGGAAACGTTGAAACCCGTCAATTGATTTTCAATAACCCTCATTTTCTGGCAATAAAATTGAGTTAGTCGCAACCCTGTCGAACATACAGGGTATCTGTAAACATATGCAAAGGTCTTGGGGAGATGATTCCTCGATGAAAATAAGCAGGGGTAGTTCCTATGTTTCGAAATCGACCTCCCTTACAAAATACAGCCTTTGGAAGGCGATGACGAGTTGACAGTTTTTAATTTTTTTTTCGGGTTCTGAAAAACACTGAGTCATAAAACTATACATAATATGAAGCACTAAGTAGATGTTACTCACACAATTTTTTTTAGATCTCATAACTTTATTATAAGGGGTCATTCTATGGAACGCATGGAATGAACACTGATCAGAACTGCTTGTAAGTTTTTATTTATTCCAAGAAAAGCATCGACTGTATCGAAATTTTGCAAGAGACTTTTTTTCTCCAAAATTGAATGGGAAAGGATAAGAGAATTTAATATTTCCAAAATCTATCCCACGAATACAATTTTTGAAGTAAAATCATAAGGGATTGTTATTTTCAACCCCTAATAATAAAGTTATGAGATCTAAAAAAATTGTTTGAGTAACATCTACTTAGTGCTCCATATTATGTATAGATTTATAACTCAGTGTTTTTTAGAACCCGTAAAAAAAATTTAGAACTATCAACTCGCCATCGCCTTCCAAAGAGTGTATCTTGGAAGGGAAGTCGATTTCGAAAAAAATGTATAGAAACTACCCCTGCTTATTTTTATAGAGGAATCATCTCCCCAAGTCCTTCGCATTTGTTTACAGACAGCCTGTATACCATGTATGGGCTCGTTGGAATGCTCACGTGAAATTGAATCCCACCTTGATCTTGGTTTTTTGGGGCTATCAGAAGAAACATAAAAGTCTGTTGAAAAAACTCAAATTGATAGTTTCTTAACAAATGACTTAAAATAAAGCCTCTGAAACTGGTTTATTGAGTTCTGATTGAAGAGTACTCACCTTTTGGCAATAAAATTTAATATTTTTCTCTTACCCCTTTAGCCGAAACGAATCTAACCATAGTCTCCATTCTATTTTATTTTGAGTAGGTATGTATTTTGTTGTTTTCAAAAGCGTTTCTCTGTGGTTAGCAGAAGAAACCAAGTGAGAAATCACGAGATGATATCCATGAGATGTTGGGCAGGGTTCAGGCCTCGGTTCAGGCATAGGGGTTGGAGAAAAATATTCAATTTTACTGCCAAAACAAAAACTAAGTACAATTGGGACTCCATATCCATCTTTATTTTGAGTTAATCGTTGACAAAACAGTTTTTTTCCAGGAGATTTTTGTGTTTCTTCTGACAACAACAAAAATAAAAAAAAGCAAGGATTAAGGTGGGATTCAATTTTCTTTCAGCTTTTCAACGAGTACGCACATGGTTTACGTTTGAATTTGAAAAAGGAAAGTTGAATGGGACTGTAGCAAATTTTTTTGGCAGTAAAAAAGATAATTCAATTCAATTGAAGAGTTTCTGAATGAAATATTAATTTCATTCAAGACTTATGCCCAACAGTGTATAGTGAATATATGTCTTGATATATGTAAGGAAATTATGGAATGTTATCAAGTTTTTGAAATTGGAATTATTTTCAAACTTCTTCTAACATTAACATCTGCTTTGTCTATGAAGTGAAGTAGGGAGGCTTATACCAACAGGGTAAGCCTTTGCCTCGTATAAACATTTTAACAGTAGATTTTTGAGGTGGAAAGAAACACTTTTTTCCTTTACCATTTTTTTCGAATCGGCTCAGTGTGAAAGATACAGGCTATTCAAAAACCATAAAAAATGTTAATTTTAATTCTATCTCACAAACGGTTTTATCGAATGAAATGAATTTCGGAATAGTTTTTCATTCATTTAATTAATCTTTTTCGAACACAAGATATCACCCACGTCTTCCAGTTTTCCCATTATGACCATTACGCACCATAAAAATACCAAAAATTCAAAGAACCTAACTAAATTGGCCCCCCATTAAGCTAGCAAAACCACTTTCGAATTTTGGATTTTTTTGCGGCCATAATTTTAGGCTAATTTAATACTCCAATTAAAAAAATTTTGCTCCCCAATTTTTGGAGAAACGGGGGGTTCTGCTAGCTTCATATATCATATATTTTAAAAACAATTGGTATCGATTTAATCTTGGTGGCATGACTTTGAGCTTTCAGATCTCGCAATTTCTCCCACAATTCGAGGACAAAATTTTTTTGTTTGGGTAATAAATTAGCTTAAAGTTAGCCTGAAAATATGAAGTAATCAGATTCTGGATAAATAATCGATTATAGGTTTTGTTCGGCATGCGACGGGTTGGGTTAACGGAACCCTCAATTTCTCCAATAATTGGAGATCAAAAAAATTCTCACTAGAGTAATAAATTAGCCTGAAAGTCTGATTTTGGATAAATATTGTATTAGCGGTTTTTATTAGCTTTACCGTCAAGCTAGCAGAACCTGTAAAAAAAAAAACTCATTCAGGGAAATCCGCAGTAGGTTCAAATGAGAGCCTAAAATGAGCCTAAAATTATGCTATTGTCAGATTTCTGCTTAATGTTCTATTAGCTTCTAGGCTAGCTCAACGTTAATCTATCCAATTTCTCCAAAAATTGGGGAGCAAAAAATTTTTTATTGGGGTGAAAAATTAGTCTAAAAAAATCCAAAATTCGAAAGTGGTTCTGCTAGCTTGATGGGGGTTAAATTGGGCGCTATACAATAAATATTTGAACGTTTTGTAAAATGAAACTATTCCTTATATTTTCTCGTATAATGCGCTATTTTCGAGTAATTTGATGTTATAAAATTAAAAAGTATCTGTTAAATTTGAAAAATAGGTTACATTGGATGAATACAATTCTATTTTAAAGATCCACAGATGTGTAGTGTCAAAGATTTAGCTAGTTATTCTGAAGGTAATTTTGTTGTTCCAGGGGTGGCATAGCTCATTATGGAAACTTTAAATGGCTATCTTTTTATCAGAGCCGAATCGGAAAAAGTGGTATAGGAAAAAAGTGTTTCTTTTGACCTCAAAAATCTACTGTTAAAATATTTGTACGGGTCAACGACTCACCTTGTATAGAGAGATCTTAGAGCGCAGAGATACTCTATTCTAACTCAACTTAAAATGAGTCATCGACATAAATTGGTGAGTTAGTGAAATTGGCCCTTATATAGTGTTTCCAATTTGATATCTTATTTGAATGTGCCCTTTTAGATCGCTTTCTTAGGCGACCGTGGTCCAAACTAAAACGACCGATAGGATCGAAGAATTCCTGCGTACAGAAATTCATTCACAGGATCGGGCGCACACCATCCTGTTCCAACAACGAAAATATCGACCCGATGAGTCTGGAGAGGACGTTGACCCCCAGAAGCAGAATCGGCAGGACGGTTTTCTGGATTCATGCTGTTATTGCTATTGTCCAACGTTTCGCCAATATAAACTATGATGGAAGTAGAAACTGAATTACGTGATTCTTTCACTGGTAACAGTTACTCAATCGATAAACGTGTTTCACTATCACAATAGCAATTTCAAGTGTGTGAAGGTATACTGCACTTCTGCAGACTATTCATTCATAATGAATAATTTAAATATTACTTTTTCCACTGTATCAAAAACCATCATGTTGCTTAAGAATTGATGATAATTGAAGACAATAATTTCAGAAACTAAAAAAATATACTGACCGATTAAAAAGCTCGCTTAAAGGTAACGCACAAAATTCATATCTTCGGTATTTACTATTTTATAGAAAAATGGTGGAACAGGTCACATTTTATTTCAAATTAAGCATTTTTTCATGCATAATTGGGAAGTTAGTCATGTAATACTACAGGGGTGGGAAATAGTTGAGGTTTTGAATGACAATTTGGTCCTGAAATAGATGGAGTTTTTCTCGACCCTTTCTTATTATGGGGATGAAATAAGTTGGTTGAACTTATTGGTTTCGAATTTTTTAACTCTTTTTATGATATTTGAGAACAAAGACTCTTTATGAGTAATAATAACGCGACTTTTTCGAAGGAAATTAATTGATGATTTCCATGAGATAAAACTTAAATTACAAAAATGAATGAACATGTTCATAATTGATACATCCTTTCATCTTTCATCAATTACTACCCCACAAAGAAGGCATGTTTTCGATAACACTCTCTTAAGTGACTGTCAATGACCTCAACCTACCACAATGCTGTCTAATATAATACATATATTTGTTTATAAGTCAGTAGGAATGCTATTAAAAGCAGTTTTTTCATCGTTGGCGTTATCTTGCCAAATTATGCCCGATAACTTGGGACACCTGTGAAGCTTACAGAAGCACTTGGTAAATTTGGATTTTTTTCGGCCATAATTTTTGGCTAATTCATTTTATTACCCTAATGGAAAATTTTTTGGTCCCCAATTTTTGGAGAAATTGGGGGTTCGGCTAGCTTAACGTTAGCCTAAGATTGGAGCCTACATATTTGTCTTGCTTGCGAAAACTAGTTACAACACATGACTTTAGGTGTAAACCGGCTTCAATTTTCAATATCTGAAACCAATTTTAATTAGGAATAGTTTAACTAAGAATATTTCGAAAATAACGAAAACTGGTGTCTGATTGACTGTTCTTCTTTATACCTATCTCTTATACGTTCAGTTCTAGCGCTTCATGCAACCACTCATAGGTTTTCATTTCACGTTCTGAAATAACAATGTCTAACATGTATGGTTTACTTGTTAGGCATTTAACGTTCATTTAAACGCTACTGTACATTGTACAATTAGAGTAGGTAGTGTATTTATTACACAATTCAGTGGTGTTGGGAATTGAAAGAGGAAGTTCTAATTTAATATTACCTTCTTTTCTGCAATTCACTTGGAGCCATACTTCCATAAAATTATGTGTGAATAATGGGACTGAATTACTTTTTTTATCGACATTACAACAGCTAGCCGATGCTCCGACGGATATTTAAATAAATGACGTCTTTATTATACGGAAACCTATGAAAAATGTTGTTCAATTGTTTCTATGAACTGATCTATAGTATATTTACATTGACACACATTCCATCATTTATCTGTATATTCAACTGTTGGTTTGTATACTGGCTTTAAGTATTATCGACATCGAAGCAGGCCTTGAAAGTCCAGACGCAGCTTAATATCTGGTTACAACTGATAACTGATAATTTTTGTGGTTTCATCACAGAAATAAAATTGGGTACAGAGTGAGTTTTAAGTATTATCTGGGAAACGGTTTTTATAGACTTTGGTGTGGATCTTGTAATATGGCCGATAATTTTGGTGGTATTTACATTGTTGTCAGATCTTTCATTTTTCCGGAATAATAATGAACTTAGTTATTTCAATCGAGAAATTGGAGTATTGAGCCATCATCAAGTACCTGTATTTAAAAGGGTTAAGAGGTAAGCAGATTTATGAAGATATGCTTAATACCCTTGGTGATAAATGTACATCGTAAGCGACCGCGAAAAATTGGACTGCAAGCTTCAAAAGAGGTAAATTTTTCATTGAAGATGATCTCCGATCGGGAAGACCAGTTTCTGTGTCAGTCCCCGAAAATATCAATGCAGTTCATGACATGCTTTTATCAGACCGTCGAATTGGGCTAAGACGGATATCTGAAGCACTGAATATTTCATACGAACGCGTTCAATATATAGTTCACGTCAATTAGGACAAGAGAAAAATTGCTGCAAAATGGATCCCCAAATGTTTGAATGTTGACCAAAAGTGTGCAAGGGTAGAAGCATCGCGTTCGATCTGTGCTCGATTTGAAAACGATGTAGACTTCTTAAACCGAATTGTTACTATGGATGAAACTTGGATACATTTCTACGATCCAGAAACAAAGCAATCGATGGAATGTCGACACTCTGGTTCTCCAAGACCTAAGAAGTTCAGTGTCCAAAAATCTGCTGCAAAAGTTCTTGCTTCAGTTTTTTGGGATTGCCATGGAGTAATCATGATTAATTTTTTGGATAAGGGTAGAACATTAACCAGAGATCACTATTCGACATTACTGACCACTCTACGGGAAAAAATAAAGGAGAAAAGACGCGGAAAGCTATCCAAAGGTGTTTTGTTTTTGCAGGACAACGCCCCTGCACACAAATCTCATGTTGCCATGCAAAAAATTCTTGATTTAGGGTTTGAATTTCTAGAACACCCCCTTATTCACCAGATTTGGCTCCATCCGACTATCATCTCTTTCCTCAACTGAAAAAAAGTTTAAATAAGGTCGTATATTTTCTTCCAACGAGGAGGTAATAAAAGCTGTGAAGGTCTTGTTTGCAGAGCAATAGGAAACATTTTTTTTTTTAAAGGTCTAGGGACGTTGCAGGTTCTCTGTAATAAATGTATCTAATTAAGAGCAGAATATGTTGAGTAATAAAATATTTTGACAATGAAATTTTGTTTGGTTCTATAGTAGGCTAAGAATTTTTCAATATATATCCTTTTATATAGGTAAACCTCCCTCTCCTTTCACGCAGAATCAACTGAAATGACGAAAAAATAATTGTAAATTGAGAATCTTGAGTTTTGATTAATTCGATTTGACCCACTTGATGATCTTTTGATTAGCAATCTGCATATTTTAGGCCCAAATAGCAAACAGTGTTATAATACTACATAATGAAAGATTAAAAATGAACCCCCACAGAAGAAAGGTTCAAAAAAGTATGGCATACCTTCAAAGCCCGTTTGCAGCAGCCGAAAACTCTCTAGAGAAGTTATTCGTGAATTCATGCACCGTGAATTCTCTGCATACCGAGCATACTTACTTTCGGTAGAATACACTGTTCAGTTGCATACAAAATAATTTCTGCCGTTTTCATGCCAAAATTCTGTAGAGAATTCTCCAGAGGCCACAATTTTTTTCATAAGAATTCCAATAACTCATGAACCTTTGACTTTTTACCCAAGGTGAAATAAGAAAGTAATAGGCTGTTTCCGGTATAACCGGAAATTGCAGAGATCTGGAAATATTTCAGGAGGAAAGCTCGGGAGAAAATTCATTGTCGAAAACTCTAACATGCAATATTTCAGTATTTAATCATGATTATAGTTCTCCATAAACGGCTATAGGCCAATGCGGCGAATCACTTTATATATGATCGGTTTAGTCTTCATTTTAAAGAATAGATAAAACCATTCAGTATATCCCCAACGTTTTTCTTTAAATATTGAGCATTGTCTTATTCTGTGACTGATTAGCGAAAGGTGAGAGACAGACGTCCATTGTTCGCAAATAAAAGTGAGAATGAATATAAAAGTGAATCCGAACGTAATTCATTCCATGGAAGAGCTTTCTCGTCGACAAAAACCGACTTAATTATGGGTAACAACGATTCGCGAAACGGCCTAATTACGTGAATAGAAGAGAGCCATCGTGAAATCCTAGGTAAGCTTAATCGAAAGAAGCGAGAATGACTCGCTCATAAGCAAATTACAAGTGGATGGATGAAATCTTAGAATTATTTGGATTTCCTACAATTCTTCGAAATAGTGTTGCTTTTCTAATTACATATTTCATTGCAAGAGTTATTTGTTCTTTTACGCTTCAACGCGCTTCAATGATTAATCCAAATGAAGTTCCGACGTAGATTTCTTATACTTAGATGGTGTGACAAAGTGAGTGCAATTATTTAAAATTCAATGATTCATATACATATACGCCTGGAATTCATCATTATTGATGTGAAATGGAAAACAGAACAGCCTGTATTGATGAATTTCTTAATAAGAATTTTTAGCAATATGTATAGATATTTGTTTAGGTTTTAGTTTACTTTAAATGTCTTTTATTAAGAACTCAAATATACAATGAGAAATATTTGCATAATCCGTTTGATTCCTCCATCAAAGTGATATCAGGTGAGATATGCTGTATATATTCTTAGTGGTATCGCGTGGGTGTCTAGCGGGCTAGCGGCCTAGAGTGGGATAGTGATGAATCCAGATTCTGGTTTGGCATGCAAGATGGCAGTGCAAGGGTGAAAAAACCATTGAAATCTAGTGTTGTCAAATTGATTGATATGCTGTATATATTCTTAGTGGTATCGCGTGGGTGTCTAGCGGGCTAGCGGCCTAGAGTGGGATAGTGATGAATCCAGATTCTGGTTTGGCATGCAAGATGGCAGTGCAAGGGTGAAAAAACCATTGAAATCCAGTGTTGTCAAATTGATTGATATGCTGTATATATTCTTAGTGGTATCGCGTGGGTGTCTAGCGGGCTAGCGGCCTAGAGTGGGATAGTGATGAATCCAGATTTTGGTTTGGCATGCAAGATGGCAGTGCAAGGGTGAAAAAACCATTGAAATCCAGTGTTGTCAAATTGATTGACATTGACAGCATAAACTACACAGTTCACAGTTCATAACGGCTGACAGTTAGACGTCAAACTAAAATTGTGGAGGACAAGTGAATGTATTCCTTTGTCAATATATCTTATGACTTTTTAAATGTCATTCGTAAATTTGAATTTGGCGCGAATGTAACTTTGGCAACGTCGGAATTCATTGCTGCATCTAGTCGTTCCTAGGGTGAGAAGGCGGGTGAAAAACAAGATCCTTATTTTTTCTGTGCACCACATTGTATGGTATTCACTGGGGTGGGGTATCTGTATTACATACAAGAGTTGATGGAACCACATGTTCTTTCTACCTTATACAGGTCGAGACGTTGACTTGTACAATTATTTTAACAGTAGATTCTTGAGGTCAAAAGAAACACTTTTTTTATACCATTTTTTCCGATCCGATCCACATCTGTGGATCTTTTGAACAGAGTTGTATTCAGCCAAAGTACTCAATTTTTCAGATTTCACAGACACTTTTTAATTTTTGAAAATCAAATTACTCGAAAAAATATTGAGAAAACTTTCATTTTACAGAACTTTCTGATATTCATTAGATATCGTCCAATCAAGAGTTTGGTTTTTTGAATTTTTGGTATTTTTCGAGGCATTTTTATAGTACATAATGAGAAAACTGGTAGACGTGGGTGATATCTTGTGTTCGAAAAAGATTAATCAAATAAATGATAAACTACATTCCGAAATTCATTTCATTCGGTAAAACCGTTTGTGAGAATTAAAAATAACCTTTTATTCTGGTTTTTCAAAAGGGTGTATCTTTTAAACCAAGCCGATTCGGCAAAAATGGTAAGAGACAAAATTGTTTCTTTTGACCTCAAGAATCTACTGTTGAAATATTTGTACGAGTCAAACACTCACCTTGTATAATCCATAATTTTTTTCTTAGAAACTAGAGAACTGAAATGAAATTGAGCAGACATTCTTTATGGCAGTGAGAAGACAAAACAAATTTGATGACTTTCCCCAGATATCCGTCTGCTAGGTAAATTCAAGTTCGAAAATGATTACAGCCTATACGATTCACGCCACTCACCTTTGGATAAATCTGTTTTTCCTCAAAACCGTTATTTGGTAAAAAGCAAGAAATTACTATTAGAGTAGACCACATTTGCTCAAAATGAATAAAACAATAAAAATTTACTTCTCAATGGTATAATACTCGGTATAATATAAGGAAAAGAGTTTTTTGCTACAAGTTTTAGGGATGGCTTTTTCTACCCCTTGAAATTATAGGGAAAACTGGGAAAGACCACAAAATTTTTGTTGATTGTCTTCTACCTCCCATAGAATGTGCTCAATTTCATTCATATTATTTATCTGTTATCCAAAAAAAGAAATTTAAAATTGCTTTTCAAGTGCCATTTCTAGGGGGCTACTCAAAAAAAAAAAACCACACTATTTTTTTTTACAAGGAATCACCCTCTTAAACTTTTCACAACTATTTATTTACACTGTATAAGTGTAAAAAAATTTATAAATGTTTATAAATTTCAAGAACAAAAAACCTAGCGACGCCTTTGGTTCATTTTGAAGACGATAAATTCGATTGGCTGCCTTGGCCCTCTAGATTTCCCGATATTTCATCCATAGATTGTTAGAAGCGGCACTTCGATATGAGGTAGGTACAAGCGTAGTTAGAAGAAGGAGAAGATAAGGTAAACAACAAGAGAAAGTGTGTCCAACATCTCTATGTTTATGTTTACATATGCTGTGCATCTACTCCATTTCTGTTTACGTTTACCCTAATATTTGAATGTTCATTATCGTATTTGTGTTAGGTGGTTTGGTGTAATAATAGTTTTAAGGCTTCTGTATCAAGAATTCCGTATAATTTGAGGCAAATATGCTGAAAAAGATTATTTCGGATTGAGGTAAACGTAAACAAAAACATGTTGATGTTGGTCATAGAATGTTCTCCTTCGTAGATTCGCAATGTGGTATCTTCTCTTTCCTCTATTTACACGTACAAGTTGCCTAGGATTAGATACTTACCTGAAGATGAAACACCTTATTAGGAGTATGCGAGGTCAGACGTGTTCCTGGGCGCATAAGACACAAAAAATTGTTGTAAAAAATGTATAACTGTTTTCAATGCCACTTTTTATTTTTTGAATTTTGTTCTGTTTGTTATGTTCTTGGTTTAATCGAACAAATTGAGGAAATAATTGAATCAATTCTTAATTTGAGTATTTCTTCAGTCAGATACCTTTCTAGGTGTGTTTTTAAGCCATGTAAGGCCAAAAAAACACATTGGCTACCTTAATTGGAATTAAAAAGTTCACTCCGCAGTTCAATTTGGCACGCCAATATTTTCCCCGGTCAATTACAATTGAATAATGAATCAACTCTTTCATACATTCATACATTTAGATTTAAGATCATCGTATATCCGATATGTGAACAGCCGCCTAGAAATAGAAAAAGGTGGTTCATTATCCATCACGATCAAAACGTGCTCCTAGAAATCATCCATGGATCTTCTATGTTCGAAAACGTGCCGAGACAAAGACCATGTGAAGGACGACGGCAATGTTTGACTTTATTCCAATTGCGTTGTGCCATCGACGTAGAACATTATCGGTTGTTATTCGTCAGCAATCACAATGCAATGGCAAACATACTGAAATGGTTCGAAATGAAATTCGAACGCCCGACGAGAATAAATAAGTGAAGAAAAATTCCTGAGGTTAGTTCCGGCTATTATATTAGAAAACGCTGCGGCTATCCTATGTACCCAATAGAGATAACGCAGGGCTCAAAAAGATTTATGGCCTTCCAGTGATGACGTGAACGACTGTATGCTGAAGGACGGTCGATGATCCAAATATTTCAAAAAATTGATTGTTTATTTTAACGATAAGTACTAACATTTCACGCAGACAAGAAAATTTTTTATGAGGAATTGGGCAAACTCGAATAAAATTTCGTGGAATAATGGAATAAACCAGTTCGTATATCGTAGTTCATAGAATTAAATGCATGGGCTCTACTACCCTGTATACAGGGTGATTTGTTTTCGTTTTCTCATCGATAAACTGTGCCATATGTGAGATCATGTGATTTAAACAAAAAAAACATAATTAGAGCATCATGACTGCCCAGTTTTGAATAAGTTAAGAAAAGTTTCGAGGAAATCATACGAGGAGGATTGACATGCCTTAAACTTCAAATATTCATTTATATGGATCCGAGGAGATCCTGGGAGAGGCAATCTTTAGCCGCAAAGAATCCCTTCCGTTCTGGAGTTCCTGATTGAAATTGTCAATAGGGCCGGCAAATCGTGGATTATGAGGACGAGTAAATATATTGGTGTCATATTTTCCTCAAAAAAAAAAAAAGTTTCCGTGGAATTTTCCGACAAATATTGAAGAGTTCTGGAGTACCTACTTGTTCGTTCTTGAAAATTATTCCGCTGAAATAAAAAAGGTATTGAAATACCAATTTTTAAAATTATGAAACTATCCTCGAAACTATAATTGTGAAAGGAATAAAATATTTAGTTTTTTCCGAACTTAAGCGTAAAATGTCTATTCCCACGGTCTTTCTTGCACGCGACTACCGTTGACCGAACGACGAGAAGACGGAAAAATAGAACTGAGCTTGGAACCGCTTGGACCAGTTCTGGAGTAGTCGAGTACTACAAAATACTTCATAACTTCATGATTCATAAACACCTTGTATTTTTTTCTTCATTCAAATTGGAATCTACTTTACTACGTCACTGGATTACCGTGTAACTCCATTTATCAGATATTGAACGCAGGCATATACATAATCTAGAAATATAAGAAATTGTTTATATCGAGGTTTATTATAAATATACTTCATCAGTTTTATCCTCGGTTTTATCTCACTGTTTATTCTCATTATTACACTGCAATTATTTTGAATGCAATGGTAAACTTTCACTTAGGTTTCTGAGAAATACCCTCGGAAATACCGTTGAATTAATGTTAATAAACATTAATATCTGATTATAAGAGGACGAGAGCTGTGTGGGAATCCATGTATTTATTGTAAACGGAAAAATATGCACGATAAGGTTTTGCTATTGTTATTCAAATGAAATATTCGACTAATTTCGATCAATACCAGAGCCAGTGGGACTTTTAACAGCATTTTCCAGTCATTGATCGTGAAGAATTTAACAACATAAATAATGCATTATACGGAGTTTCGGCTGCTTGTAGATAACTGGAGATCAGTTACCTAATCATGATAATTCAGAACAAGAAGGAAAGCATCGAGGAAAGTAGTGTACACATGTTATAAAATCGAGGATAAAATGTATGATCCCCATAAACAAATTTTTTCTTCAAATTAAAAGCTGCAATTTGAATAAAACTTTATATTATATTGAGTTCCTCGAAGTTCAATAATGGCTGTGAAATATAAAATTCATGATGCGCAAGGAAAATTAAAAAATCAGATATTTTGAGGCATAAAAAAAAGTTGAGCAAATATTGAAATCTGATATTAGGTCTAATTCTATGTGTTCAATTTATAAAGCAGTCAGTTGGCCATGGACTCTGCTAGGTGTAATTTTCTCAAGTTTTTCTAACTAAAACGAAATGAGGGTTTCACACATGAAAAGTCCTCGGAAAAGTCGTTAATGTCAAAACGACTCCTATTTTTTACGGAACTGCTATTTTGAAATGAAATCTGTTCATCCTAATAGTAATCACGATATTTTTAAAATGAACACTTCGGTGTTGACACACTATTTAATTAAGCGAAAGATAATTTGTTATACATATAACAGGGAACCTCGCAGGGAACTGACAACACTTTTCAAAATTTTAAAATCACTATTAATACTGAAGGGTAAAGTAACGCAAAATTTTATGTGTCTGTATATTATGTGTCAGTAATTTAGTTTTTTTTATAGCAAAAATAAAATAAATAACGTCTTCGACGAATTTTTTTCAACGTTACAAATACCGATCTCTTTTGTACTTTCCATGCAAAGAAGTGAGTACATACATGTAAATGCACCCTCTAACGCAGCTCCAACAAAAAGATGGATCAGTCCTTTTTTTTTGTTTTTTTACCCTTTTTTCGTCTTTTTGTAGATTCATTCCCGGCAACGGGATATAGCAACGAATGAATGAATAGTCTAAATACTCTTATCTAACGTCAGGAAGAATTTTTTCCAAAAACAGGCACAAAACACAATAATCGACCAAAACAGCATGCAAATCAATGGAGGGAAAAGCTTGTGTGCCCCACGCAACGAACGCTTAGCTGATTTTGACAAATCGTTAGGAGTTCCCTATACCCTATACGTTGTATAATATGTCAAATTTCCAAGGTCAGCCGACTGCTCTTATAAAAGTGAATGGACTATACATAAACATAAAAAGTACAGCAATTTTCCCAGACATTTTTCTTCGTTTATGATCTGCTTGACATACTTGATGGCTTCTATCCAATCAACATGAACATAGATATTCCTTCAGCTATCAAAGGTGCACTTGATACATATATCCTAACAAAGAAAACACATCACAAAAAAATAGAAGTATATAATTCAAAATGATTCAATGCACATTGAAAACTATGATTTTGCAATGGATCAAACTCAAATTTTATTATTGACATTCGTATGGCTTCACACCATCCAATTTTTGGAACTTTGTTATTGAAGTAGGTAGTACCTACTAGGTACTACTGTTTTATTTTATAATGATGTAGATTAATGTTCTGAATTAAAATAATTGAATCTAAACAACGAAACTGCTGATAATAATTGAAATTAAAAAAAAGTATATTTCAAGACAAACGGAAAAAATAAGTACTCTTCGAGAAAATAATACCTTCATGCTATCATTTTTCTTTTAGTTTGAAAACAATATTTTCAAGCAGAAATAACCATTTTTACTGGAACAAATTGATTTTCGGGTAAAAAATAACACTTACGTTTAGCTGCTTGCAATAAATCCTTGACTTCTTTGATAATCCTCTTGATTTGTTGGTTAGTAACCTCTAGCTCGCACTCATGTTTTCTTAAATTTTCACGAAAATATGGGCTATCACTGATGCACTCGGTGAATTCTAAAGGGGGTAGTGTGACCCCCATTGTACTCAACAATGGATCCAGCGTTCACTTTCTATCAATTTGATGATCACAAAAACACAATTACCACTACACTGCAATTGACATTACACGATATTGTTTGCAAACATTACGCGTCACAATTGCAAAATTAGAGACACACCTCTCGTTACTAGACACATAACTGAAGGAACATTAAATGAAGAAAAGCAAAACAACTACAACAACCTGTAGGATTTTTCAATGAAGATTTATCAATACGCATGTCATAAATGTATGACATCTGACAAGAGACAGCTGTGAACAAGTGACAACTGACAACATGTGTTCTGTAATGACAACCCATCATACTTATCATTACACAGAAATACCTCAAGGATTTGAAAATCATCATCTGAACATATAACTGAATATACGTGTTTATATTTTCGGATAATTCATGATTTTGCCTATTTGCTGAAATGAAAATATTGTCCAACTCAGACAATCTTAATTGTCCGATGTTCGGGTAGGAGTTGAAACTTCCCTGCGGTGATGCCAGATCTAGAAGATTCTATATTATCAAGATATAATCTTGATGCTAGATGGATTTTTTCATACATTATGTAATACCACTAGAAATTTAATTTGGCCGTCAAAATTTTCCGATTGTTTGTTGCTTGGCAATTTCGTGAACGACATTTGTAAAATCATGAGCGAAATTGCCGAAACAACAAACTTAAATATTACAACAAAAATTATAAGAGATAAATTTTACCTGCCTAAATTTCACCATCAACTTCGTATAAAACAATTGGTGGAAACTGAAAACCTAGGGAGCTATTTAGGAAGGACTTTTTTCGAGTTCAAGAACCGATCTTTACCTCGGGCATTGCGACAGAATATATGTTAGATGAGTACGATGCGCAACTGTGACCGCTTACTTTCAATTTATCGTATAAGAAGCATCATTTTACAATCTTATATTTCCCATTTCTCAAGGAGGTAAAGGACCTCCACCCATTTCCGGAGTTCGCTATTTTTTTCTGTATAAAGATTTTTTCAATAATGGTTGAAATAGAACAAAACAAGCTGTGTGAGGAAGCTCTTACTATGTATAGCTCTATCTCACTCAATTTTGTAAGCATTTCATGTCGGAGATTGGAGAGTACCTACCATCATTGAACTCATTAAAGAAACTTTATTGAGTTCAATGCCCTCCTCATTTTCCTTACAGAGACTCATCTGACCTCCATGGTCCGTCCTTTCTGCGCTTTGCTAGTCATGTACTCATAGCCTACTAGTAGGCAGCTAAAATCTGAAAATAACCGGCAATGGCAATAAATACAATAATAAGAATTAATTCAGAAGCAATCATCAATTCCAAACGTTTTGCCATCAGAGAAGAAGCTGTGTAGCTCTGACGAGGTCAAATGAGACCGAAACCATGGTCAGCATCTGCTTTTCTTCGGTGGAACGTTCACCATTTAGTGGCTCTACCGATGGCGAATTGTCTAGCTCAATTTAGATCGTAACACTTGTTGATATTCTTATCAGCGGGTGGTGTACTTTTGAATTAATTCTTATTATCTGAAAATAGAATTGATCTGGCAATAATGCTGTTAGATCACAGAAATATCAATATGGGAGTTATTTAAAATTCT
Organism: Coccinella septempunctata; assembly: GCF_907165205.1. Lineage (NCBI taxonomy): Eukaryota > Metazoa > Arthropoda > Insecta > Coleoptera > Coccinellidae > Coccinella > Coccinella septempunctata. The sequence goes on along the minus strand of NC_058191.1, from coordinate 24,576,926 downwards.
ATGCACTATGATTTGACTTAAAAAAGTAAACTTAAAATAAAACAAAGATTCGCTTTTTTACTTAAATCTATTAATGTCGGTGGCTGCTAATATCATTTGGTTTTCTAAATAATGTTTTTTTGATTGTGATAAACAGTTATTTAAGGATTTGGACACTATTAATTTCGTCCGTTGTCCACCACAAGACATTTCCATCAGCTGTTCTGGATTTATTTGTCATCCAATTGTTGTCATTGAGAGGCTGGCCTTAATAATAATTAATAATTTGCCTGCATAATTACATTTAATAAGTTGAATTTGCTCTTTTGCATATACCACTAAATACAGCTAAAATGGATTGGCTTTTTGGAAAAAAATTGACCCCGGAGGAAATGCTGCGTAAAAATCAACGTGCCCTGAATAAGGCAATGCGAGATTTAGATAGAGAAAAGCAAAAGATGGAACAACAGGAGAAAAAAATTATCATGGATATTAAAAAATTAGCTAAAGAAGGTCAAATGGTATGGTCAACTCGGTTTTATAATTTTATATCTCTTAATTAATGTTCTTCTAGGATGCTGTCAAAATAATGGCAAAAGATCTTGTTAGGACCCGGAGGTATGTGAAGAAGTTCATGCTGATGAAAGCCAATATTCAAGCTGTCTCTTTGAAAATTCAGACACTTAGATCACAAAATACTATGGCTGAAGCCATGAAAGGAGTGACTCGAGCTATGGCTAGTATGAATAGACAATTAAATTTACCACAAATTCAAAGAATCCTACAAGAATTTGAAAAACAGTCAGAAATTATGGATATGAAAGAAGAAGTTATGAATGATGCTATTGATGATGCTATGGAGGCTGATGGAGATGAAGAGGAAAGGTATGTGATATGTTTTTTAAATAGATTTGTCTGACGTTTTGTGTTGCCGTACTTCTGGTAGGTGTGAATGATCAGTGTTACTTTGCTCAATTCACTATTCAGTTGTCTTTATTTTCTTAACATTATCTTATATGTATTCACTGTGAAATTCTGCAATTTTAGTGATGCTGTTGTGAGTCAAGTATTAGATGAACTAGGTTTACAACTGACAGATCAGCTTTCAAATCTGCCAGATGCCGGAGGTGCTGTACCAGCAACCAGCCAAAAACATCATACTCCAGCTGCGGCAGTATCCGGTGGTGGTGGAGGTGGGGGTAGTGTTTCAGATATTGATGCAGATTTACAAGCTCGATTAGATAATTTGAGAAGAGAATAGAATACAGATCGTGATAATAAATGCTTGTTGTATGTAATAGTTTTCTACTAAACATTTGCTATTAAATATTTTATGCATAAGGATATGAAACTTATGACAGATATAATAAGGTCCACATTGAATAGTGACTTCATAATGTTAAAGCCCCTTTATATTTTGAGCTTGAAAATGATAAATTTAATATATATGTATATATTTGTTGATTGGTTATTGTTGTGTTGATAATCCTGCCCAGTAGTGTGATTCGCCATCCACTGACTTTTCAAAAACAAAATTTTTCGGAGGTTCCAGTTTTTACGATAATGAATTCTGATTTTATTCCTTGACTTTCCATACCTGCTTACTTTGCTGGACGAATTTTCCCTGAACTGATAATTTCCTTGTTAAGAAAAATGTATATCACAAATTTCAAGTTATTACTACGCTATCTAAATGGTGTAAAGCCAAACAGGATTGCCACTCTTATAGATGGTAGACGGGCAGAGCCAATAGGAATGAACGATTCCATAAAAAAAAACTTTGGTTACAACATAATTATAAGAATATGGATATCCTCAGATTTCGTTTCCATTCAAAAAAGGTAGGACTTGAACCGAACCATATTGTTGGTTCATTAATCACGAGAAGTGTTTCTCGTGTCATTCTGATAATGTTGATGCTAAACATCTTGATGGATTATTCTTCCTGCTGATGCTCAAAGTGATTTAAATTGTACATTTATTGATTTTTATATCGATTGATGTTCAATTCTGATATAATCATGTAGGGACTATTTCATCAGTTATTTTTCCAACTTAGTCAATTTGAAGTTTAGCACAGGTGATTTTCTCTGAAAGGATTTATTTTGACCCTGTGTATTATTTCCCCTTCATATCTGTGGTTCCACATTGATATATTGGGGTGCACGTACTAAGAGTAGTACCAGCTGTTAGTAGGTCTAGCAAAACAAAACATTACTTTTTAAATGATTTATTGGAACCATCTTACATTTTCAATGTGCCTTATCACCAATAATTTCACTAATAATGAAATCTACTTTAGCATCAAATATAATTCTGAATGAGATTTTTTGTATTTAGGGTACCAAAGTACATACCAAGTTATTGCGCTTCAAGCAATTGAACAAATAAGAAACTTACTTGCTAAAGTACATTCACAATAAGAAACATGCACCTAAACATAAAGCTAGAAATACACTTTGGAAAAGTTAAATTAAAGCCCTGTACAATAAAATTTCATGCTAATTGCAGTTGAAAAAGGATGGTATGCTCTCTCATGAAATGTTCAATGCACAATCTTTATAAATATTGGGAATGCATGTTTTAAATTATGCCTAAATCAATTGATGAATCTACCAATTGATAATTGATGGAGCATCAATGACTGTAATATAAAACAATGGAATCAATTATCGAAAAGTGCTAACCAAAAATTTTAAAACAATTATGTGCGACCGCAATTTTCGAGTTTTTTGGTTCATTCAAATACTTTGAGTATAACATTACATTCTGTAGGTGGCAGTATGCACCAAAATCACTAGGCGCAAATTAAAGTAGAAAATTTTGCACATATAATAATGCTACATAAGAATTTTCAATATATAATATATAGCTGGAATTTCAAAGAACAATTCCAACTTATTGTTCTTCGTCTTCAAGATCTCGTTTGATCTTTGAGAAATCAAATTCTTCGCCGGTACCTCTCTTAAAAATGTCAAGCACATCCATACAAGTGCTTTCAAAGTGACTAGTAGCATCATATGATTGCGATATGAATATTTGAGATTGTAGACCATCGTCTGTTGGTTCATAATAATCTGAAATAGAAACGAACTTCTGATGTACGGCTCCTAGCAAATCTAAGCCTGGTTTTATTTCCTGCTCAGGGTTTTCAGTTTCTACAGTTGTTGATACCATTGCGATGAACCAACCTTTGGCAGCTACCTGATGTGTGTATGACACTAGTGATACATATATGTCAGAGTTCCGACCCACCTGAAAGTTGAGGCAATGTTGTGAATATTAGTATTAATATGCACAGATAACATTTACAAGAAAGAGGACAAAAACGCACGAATTCCACAAGACCAAAGCGTTGGGTGACTGAAAGGTCCAATTTATTTATCTATTCATCTGATCTGATGTCTGGTCTGCTAATTATGAATGTTTAGTTCCCCTGGCAAAACGGAAAGTTTCCTAGAAACTACGCCAAAGGCCAAGGTCGATATTTTCGCACAGACTTTAGCGGTGCTCACTAGTCTTTACGAACACTTTCATAAGAAAATGTACGAAAATGTAAGGGTATACATATACCCTTTCATCTAGGATGATGGGTATATAGGGTGAGTATTTTGTAGAAAATTTTCAAACAGTTCAATTTTTATTCTAAATCAAAACTTTCCAAGTAAAATTGAAAAGTTTGTCATGTAACCTCTATACAGGGTACAGGTTTTTTAAATGGCAACCCTAACTTCAGGTGCCAGACCTTTTGTTGCTAGGACCTAAGGCTGGTTTGGTCATTGATAGGTATTCTTATCAACCCCTTTTTTATTATAAGAATGAAATGGTTAAACTCATTTAATTCAAATTTATATTTTTTTCATGCATCTCAAGATCACTTACAGCAGCTTTAGGTAGTTTTTGATGCAACATGAAAGAACATATCAATTACATGTTACATCCCTACAATGAGAAAGAGGATGATAAAAACCCCATCAATGAAAAAATTATTCTCAGCAACAAAAATGGCACAAAAATTCGGTATCGCCATAAAAAAAACTCAACTATCCTCTACCCCCCATAAAGAGGCATGATAAACTCCTCTACTCGTAAAAAGTAGAGTAATTTACAATACAAAGACCTATTCAAAAATTTCTTTACAAAATAGTAAATAGCGAAGATGTGAATTTTTTCTGATTTTGACATATAAAGTGACACTTTTTAAACTCATTGACGTTTTGAAACGTTTTACTTTTCGCAACCAGTTACACAGTAAGATATTTCGCAATTGATGATGAAACTATACTTGCTCCCATAGTAACGGAGTGAAAAATTGAATAATTTCCGTCACTAGACGACTTTAAAGGAATCTGCAAGAGAAGCTTTTAAAGAAGTTTTTGGTACTTTTAATTGGAATTCATAGCAATATCCTATTCAAAATTAGGAAAAATATTGTGTGAAACACTTTGGGAAGCACTATTTTTCGTATACGCTCTTTACGAAAAATAATGCTGCACACATAACTATTGTGAGTTACTTTTTACCCACTTTGTATACCTTAGATCACGGATTTTCCTAGGGTCTTGGTGGCTTAGTTCGAATGACAATAAAATTATAACAGAAAGTAAAACAAAATGATTGGTGAAGTTCTAATTTTTTTCTACTTTGTCAACGAGATATGTCAATGACTTTTCCTAATCATTTAAGCTTTTTTGAAAACAAAAGCTCCCAGTATCATAATTTCATTCAAATCTGTTGCTAAGATCACTTTACCTGTTTTTGGGGAATGATGATTTGGGTAGATAGAGCATCTTTAGTGTTTGGTATAGGATGATCCAGGAGGCAAATACATCTTACTACTTGACCCTTCTTCCTAACCCTGTCTGGAACGTAAGTGGGATCACAGTAGACTTGCTTGCATTTTGCTATTTCGTTGCCAGACTTCACTCCTACTACTCTACCTCCTTCACCAATGACTATCTCATCTATTGCCTTGTCTAGCATGTAGGTGCCTCCATAAATAGCAGACAACCTGGCAAAACCTAAGAGACAGAAATAAAAAAATGTTTTTTTGAAGGAAAAGCTTTGAATTGGTATATACACAAAAATTCATGATTCAATACTACGATAACAAAACTTTAATGAATATTATTAATAATAATATGAATAAATTGTCTTGGGAGTTTTTCCACTTCCGAGGTATTATAATGTTACATTCTCCATTGTTATTGTAGGTATTTATCTATGTGTTTCTTTGTAGAGCTTTGAAGAAGCAACAATAAAGTTGCGAAACGTCGTTCAAAGGAATGACTTAACGTCTCTCATTTAAACTTATTCCACTCCCGAGACAATTTATCCATATTATTGAAGATAAGGAATAAGATAGTGTTAGATTTAATTATTAATAATTTTATAATTATTTTTTGAAAATTTACAATTCTTTTCATCTATGAACTCAAATTCTGGTTAACTCATTTTATCGATGGTCCATATGTAGCTAGGAAAGTTCAGCAGAATGTGTCGAATATTATCTGAGATACTGAACTTTAAAAAAAATATTATCTACTGATAAAATCTATTGTATCGATAATTTCGAACAAACCATATACTAAGTTCTGATTCAGTATGTATTCTCAAAAATTTTGAGAAAAAAATTTGAGTACCTATAACTCAGAAATCTTCGGAGCTTCTGAATCAGAAAAGATTTTTTTTTAATGCTAAGCTGTATATTTTGAAATAGCACTAATTTAAAATGAATATTAAATGTCTCGTAACATATAAACTCTGAAAATTCGGAGGGATTATAATTTTTTTCTCGTTCTACTCCAAAATTTCATTACTGGATATACTTAATTAGCCAAAATAATCACTAATTGAAAATGAATACTAAATGTCTCGCGGCATAAACTGTGAAAGCTTCAGAGGAATTATAATTTTTTTCGTGTTCGACTTCAGAAGTTCATTATTGGGGATAATTAACCAAAATTATTACTACATAATTACTAAATGGCGTGACGGTGCATGCGTTCTTAAACAGAAGATGCTTCTTCCCAACTTATTTCAGTGATGGACTCAAACCTTGGGGGGAAAATGATTCTGGAGAAAACTGTATTAGGGCAAATATTGATTTTAGATATACTTATAGGAGCAGTACTCCACCAGTAGATTTCAACTGCCAGTACTTCACATTCAAAGGGACCACTCCCGAAGACTTTTCGAGACTTCGTCTGAATGATGAATGAATGAAGAATAAGAAGAGCGGAAAATTATTTTGTTTGGGTGGGTCCTTCATTCAATTTTTTTAACAGCCCCTCCTTAGTCTATAGATACAACTCCCTAAAGATGAAAAGTAATTTTTCTCTTAGAAACCAGAAAATTGACAGAAGGTAAATTGAAAAGCCATTCTATGGGAGCCAGAAGACAATCGAAAAAATTATGGTGTTCTCCTATAATTGCAAGGTGCAGAAATGGCAACCTCTGAAATTTGTTCCGCATTCATATATTGTACAATTGAAAAATTAATTTTTGAAAGCTTGATTCAGAAAAAGAACGGTTTTTAAAACAAAATTTTTCAACAGGTACGTATAGCGTGGGCCCTATGTGTTGAAATTATCTTCGAAGTGAAATTTACCTAGTAGGCCGCCGTAGGCTTATATCATGCTGACTTTTAGCTCCCAAAGAATATTTGCCCATTTTACTTCTGTCAGTTTCCTGGTTTCTAAGAAATAATAGATTTTCAGGTGCCACCCTTGTGGGCTGTATCTAAGTAAGGGCTGTTCAAAAAATATGTGTGAACGACTCATTTTATGAGTCTCCCTCGTTTTCGGCATCTATTCATTTATACCCTGTATACTCATTTTTGAAGCACAGAGTGAGAGAGGCAGGGGGTGGAGCTGATTCAGAAGGTTCGGAAAATTTGATTATCTGACCAAACCGCCGGCCACGCAAGAAACCAAACGAAAGTTGAATAATCCGACCGTGCTTAAGTAACGTTCTCAACCCTGGACCCATATCGGAAATAAGAAAAAAAAAGCTTAAGCGGAAATAAGAGAAGAAAGCTTAATAAGAAGTTGGGATTTTTGACGTTTACCGAACGCAAATGAAAACAAATTCACGTCAGTCGTCAGTTTGACAAAACTAAGGTTAGCCACAGACTGTAGTGGGTACTACCGATTCGACCCATAGAGCAGAGTAGTATTTTTGGCCTCGGTATTTATGAAATTCATTTCCCTATCGTCCTTTGAGAAGAATCGGCCCGAAAAGGCGGATCTCCAGGACTACTAGCGTCTTACGGCCATTTTCAATAAACCTATCTATCCATTGTTTTAATTACTGAAGATAGAAAAACCATCTGATTTCGTTTCTATAATCTATCTGTGGATTCTCTATCGTTAGTAAGTGAAACGATGGATAGATAGGTTTATTGAAAATGGCTGTTAATGTTATTCCGTGTCTGTCCTTTCGCCAAAAATTTTTTATAGTTTGAGTAAAAATTGATAGAATTTTGAATTCAGTTAATCATATTCTACTTCAACCTAATCAACTTGGTTTTCAATTGTGTGAATTAATTTTTCATCATCTATAATTTCACGTCAATAATTGTTTAACATGTTATGCAGATAATAACAGTAATTTTTCTCCTATACTCAATGAAATGAATTGAAAAAATTGTTTATACGAATCACGACAAAAACAGTTTTCATAAATTATTCGAGATGAAATGACGGCTACGAAGCTCGCAGGTACTGATTGTTTTCGAATGTAATTTTTTGACAGAGAGCAGAACTCATCAAAATAAATTCACCAAAAATCGCCTGCATTAAATATCAAGATGGCGGAACTATTATCCTCGTAGTGATTTTATTTTTATTGCTAACGCATTTTCACCCCATTTTTACAACACAAGATTGTGCGGACATCAAACAAATAGTGAAACCTTGAACAATTTTTTGAAAGTTAGTTGTTGAACTCATTGAAATGGATAATTTCATAAAAGATCATCCAATTTAGAAGGTTATGAAAAACAGACGGCACGGCGACATCCGAAGTTCAAACCGGTGATATTCTCAGTAAAGTACTGATTACTCTTGCTGCAAACGCTAGCCACGGTTTATGCGTTCAGTCACAGCCTTCTAAAGACGGTTGTGGTTCAGTACTATGGCAGGGATGGCCAACTTGATGAGACTCAAGATTTACTTAAGAAACCCTCCGAGATCTACCTGTTATAAAATTGTCAAAATTTTAAATGAAAAAGTACATGATAGGGTGGTAATAGAAGCATCTGCTTATTCGGCGTATTACTTACAATCACAGTCGCGATCGACTGGACTCATATTTGGGTACCCCTGCTCTATAGGTTAGTGGATGGGCCCCATCATCAGCAATTAAGTATTCGTGAAAGGGATTATGGAATTGTCTATAGTCGAAGCGAAATTATTGTATTTTTGTCCTATTTTCCGAAGAGTAAAGCTGTGCAGACAATGAACTGATGGTAATAGCTTTGAATTATTTGGATCAGTTTTATTCATTATTTTTTGAACTCATTCCCAAATTTTTTACACTGGTATCTCAATTTTTTTTCTGTCAAGAAGTATAACCATTCCAAAAAAAGTCACCCAAGTTACAATATAATGAGAAACATAAAAAAATTCAGTTTTTTAGTAATCCTGTTAAAAATCGAATAGGTCGTTCTGAACAACTCCATATGGTTCATTCAGTCATAATGAGATAGTGTACGTTTTTCTCGCTTTTTTACGATAATGCTCATAAAATCTTTTTAATCAATTATTTTTTTCAACTACTACATCACCTTGATTTTTTGTATTGGTGGTTTTTGGTTCATTTTGACGTTTCTACCGTCCATTAAACAAAAAAATACTCACCTTCGAAAACACCCTGTAGAGATATCAAATGAAACATTTCATTTAGTTCTATTACAATTAAGTATTCAACATCGATCAAATATTGACCAATATAATATGTACCATTAAAATAATACATGAAGACTTCACCCTAAAAACAAATTACTTATATGGTACTTACCTTGTGGCAATTCACCCAAGCCATACATTGGATACAAATAAGGAGATTTTCCATATCTGGCCAATGAATCTGAATAGAGTTTGATACGATTGATGGTTTGTAAAGCTGGCTCATTGAGATAGTCATCGTTCCTATATAAAGCTAATGCATGACCTGTGAAGTCTTGGGTGTTCTTGTCCAGTCCGAATTTATCATATAGAGCAAGCATATTTTGAGTATTAGGATCAAAATCTTTCCAAGTCTTTGGATCATCATTTTGGAAGTCCTGAACGTAAATCAGGAAGTTGCGGAACCGTCTTTTTTCAAACATCCCCATCAGGTCTGAAGCAAGGGCTTCTTTTTGATCAACAGGAACCTTTGAAAGGGAGATTCATGCTCAAAAATCTCTTATAAACTGTGGTAAGATGAAGTAATTATGTAATGAATAGGATGTTTGAGAGCAGTGTAAGTAGTGATACTACATATTTCAGAATTATCTCTATGATACTTATGCAAAGTTTAATCTGAATTCTATTTTTACAATTTTGAAATTTTCCTCAAGATTTTTGGAAAAGACTCTTCATGTACTAAATAATTTCTTCATGATGTCAATGACCCCACATACAGAAAACCCTATTTAATTAACCCCTGAACGCCAACTCTATTCAGCACCACTTGTATAATTAACCAAATTTTTCCACCAATGGAGTATTTTGCAATCTTTATCAATATTTGAAGCATTGAAACTTCCGTATTCAGCTGATTTGGTTTACATTCAGCTATTTAGGTGGAGCATCTTAGTGTTTTAGCTGAATAAGAAACCATAATATTCCTGTCAAGATTTCTGTTAAGGCTTAAGCTATTTAGAGTGTGGCTAGTGGTGGTCTAATCATAGACCACCACCAGCCATATATCAATATGGATTTCAATTGATTTTTCCTTCTTTGTAGGGGTAGTTCTGTTGTTATTAACAAATCATGATGTGTCGTTTGTTAAAGTGAACAACTTATGCTATAAGATGAGTAATAGGCCAATATTCGGCCGAAAGTGTGGTTTGAATTATTAGAACTTCATATCCCACAAAGCTTAGCAGGAGTAAAACTGACTGCGATATTGCAGTGTAGATTGAAAGATCAAATATTCGGGATTTCAAGAATTACAAAATATTACCAAATAGTATTACAGAATTGGAAGATCATAAAATGAGTTAGACACAAAGGGATATTTCATCCATTTGCTGTGTCTAAGTTAACATATGACTCCAGTAATGAAGCCTATAGAGATTACCAATAGACTTTTACCCGAATTAGCTTGCGATTGGTTTCACAGAAACCTAGAAGCATCAACATATATCTGAACTGCTATGAAAAATCCACATCTTCCCTTCAAAATCATGGCATATAATTAATTACCTTAGCAATTTTGCCTCCCTTGTAGACATAGCTACCTTCAACAGACTTGAATTCCAGATACCTGGTAACTCCTGTATGGATTAGCAATTTGACCAATGATCCATTTGCCATTAAAAATTTGGGAATGAGGTCGACGTTCCAATCTCGACCACGTCCATAAGATTCATCTGGAGCAGGAGCCCCAAATTTGGAAAACAGTTCCTCAAGAGGGCAAATGGAGGCGGATTCGCCTCCGTAGTATTTGTTGCGATCGACATGTAATACTTTTTTCCCAGATACTGAGAGCATACCACTGATAATGCATTCTTTTAAACCGGTACCAAGAACAATGGCGTCGTATTCTTCATCCATATTTCTGATCTAACGGGTTAACAATGCCACAAATTGATAACAGTAAATTAGGCCCCTTGCAAACTATGCGTAGTTGGCTTTCTAACGATCTGACAACTAATTTCTAATAAGGAAAATGACAAGTCAATGATAATGACGGAGAGGGACGGGTCAAGCATACAAATGTCGCCAACTGAATGAAATATTTTTTGATTGAAACAAATATGTGATTTCCAACTGACAAAGAAATATATCTTGTTGGATCGTTTAGTGCAGTTTCTTCTAGAATATATAATATTCCTTTGATTAAGAGTAAGTTTGAATCTCAAGAAATTGACAATAGATCCAATGATCTTAATTTAGTTCCAACTATTAGTCGGGCTTAGGTATTCTAGTTTTGACAGGACTGACAGTAGTGACACTGACAGTTTCATAATTCCAACAATTCCACATTATTCGTTTCTTGTTTAATGTTAATGTGTGATAGTGCTGCTGTTGCTGGCCTTTTTTTACGATCGTTATGTTTTCAATCGAGGTAACATTTTAATCTTGATGAACCCACTTCGTGTTGGAGATTGCTTTACTGGAATGTTTTTATAAGGATTATCAGCTGGTGCAAATTTTTAATTGGAATTGAATACTAAAGTGTGCCTAAAATCTTGAGGATTATGAGACATAAGGTGAGTAGGAGATTGTTATTATGGAACTTATATTTTTTCGTTTTCTTATGTACTTTAAGAGGTCAAGTTGAAATCTTGATTTGTAGTGAAACGGTTAATTGCAGTTTACGTTGATAAATTGTAGTTTATTGAACTCATTCGATGGACCATATACTTGATGGCGCTATCAATTTCTCATAATGTTTATGTTTCGTGGTGGTCCAAAGCTTGCATCATTTTCGTTCAAAACGTTTGTCATATTTATCTGGCAGTTATATTGAACAGATTATCGAATTACCAGTGTTTTATTGGTTCACTACTGACTATATAAACAAGGTATCAATATTTTCATCAGTTTTCTAGTCTTTGGTTTGTATGTTTACAAAAATTCAATTATTCTCGCAATTATTCTACTAGAAATTCCCTCATCTCTCACATCAGTGGAAAAAGCAAAATGGTTCATTGATAAATTTGTTATTTTGAATGATGAGATAATCTGCTGCTTTAATTTAAAATTTTTTTCAATAAGTAGGTGACTTCCTTCTGGAGAGACGGAGATGAAAGAATTGGAAGGTAGTTTAACAAAAGAGCTTTACTCATAATATGATGATTTCAAGAAGATTATACATAGATAAATTAAAAGAACAAATAAAAAAGCTGCAAATTTCACAAAGAAATATTCAGTCTTTCATTGTTCAAATCCAAATTGAAATAAGTATTGAGTTTGTGACTATTATAATTCTATTGCTTTCGCTCTAATGAGATGTCTTTCTTCCACATTAATCAGTTTGAGTTCAGAATCCGATTTTGGAAACGAATTTATGTGATAAACGTTATGCTGGATCAATGTGTTCAGGCAAATGAAGAAATTATGTTTTAGGAACAGTTCAACTTGATACAGGATTTTTTTCAGGATGCCAATCATTAAAAATATCACAAACTCCTTCATGAGTTTCATTACCATCATCAAATACGAGCATTAATATCGAGATTAATATTTAAGTACGTTTTATTTATTTTCCAAAGCTACTGAATTTATTTTACTATAAAGTGATTTAATTTTCATTTTTTCAATTGACTTTCATTGAACTGAGTAGGTATGTACGCATTCAAAATAAGAAGGTCTCTTAACCAACCCATAACCAGTGAGGTGGAGTCTCCTAGACTCCTAGGTATTGAAATTTGTCTATTTTGAACTGTATGTTTTTTTTCAGTGGCTCGAAAATTTATTTTGTTTTCAATAAAAATTAAATGTTTTTATATTACTCTTGACGAATCCGAAAGCTACATTCAATTAGCCAGTTGATTTTTAGAGAAATATATTATTTTTCAAATCACTTCAAGTTTTTCTCTTCGAAAAGGCCTCCATAAAAATGATTTGTTACAAGTCTATTTACTTCTAATCCTAACGAATTCGCCAACCGACATGTTTTTAAATAAAGAATAGACACATGTTGCTTTTCGAAAAGAAAATGTAATATTTGACATGGTTAAAAATTTTGGGCAGGAGTCTGAGACTCCACGTCACTTCTTATGTAACCAAAATTGTACCGCACTGGTTACGAGTTAAAATCTCAAAGTTGAGGGTATTATTTCCAGTGAAACCAGGACACCAAAAATATGAGATCAAATGCAAGACAATTTGTTTGCGGGAATTTTCGAAGAACTCGTTGCAGTTTAAACATTTTCAGATATTTGGAGTTATAATATGTATTCACAGATTCTACTGGGATAGAGCCCTTCATGATAAGTTTTTTAGAGAAAATTTTCAGGATTTGCCTGAATGTGACCTGAGGCTTGCTAAATCTACGAAAACTTTCACTAATGTTGGTTTTTGGAAAAAAAAACAAATTGTCATTGAATAAAAAAAAATTCTGAAACCTAGTTTTTGCTTTGTTAAGGTGCATTTACACCAAACGAGCATTGTTTCCGAACGTTTCAAAACGTTTTGAAACGTTTTGAAATGTTTTCAAACGTTCGAAAACTCAGAATGGGAGGTGTTCACACAGCCAGCGCCTGTCCGAACGAGCAGTTGTTCTTGATAATTCAACGAGGTCTCTCTAAAGTGCACCGACATGGAGCCCTCATTATCTAAAATTGCAATTTCTACTGAATCTATAGTAATCAGAGTCTCTGATAGTAATAATCTCTCAAATAAAAGAACTACGCCAAAGGAGGAGCCTGGGTAAATTCTGATCTGAAAGGAAGGAATTATACCCAGCTGCTGGATGACTTGAGAGCGGACCAAACTGAACTTTTTAGAAATTTCTGCTGCATGTCATTATCGGACAAAATTGAGGAAAAAGTGTCAAGAAAGACACCAATCATCGAGAGAGCATTCCAGCGTCGGTTAGACTGGCACTAACGATTTTTGGCTACGGTAGGGTGACCAGACGTCCGTCATTGTGACGGACAGTCCGTCAATCGTCCAAGAAGTCCGTCACTGGAAAACGTCCGTCAAAATGTCCGTCAAAATCTTAAATTTAATTCAATTTTCTCAAGATTATTTGAGATGGATATTAAAAAAAGAAAGTGCAAATTTATGGAAGATCTTTCGAAAGAATTTCCATTTTTTAAAACACAAAACTTGATTCTGAAGTCCAATGTACGAAGTGTTTGGGCCAATTCAGATTGCAATTGGAGAAAGAAGAGATAATGTACGGCATGTTTCAAGTTACGAACATAAAAAAAAATTTAATGCAGCAGCGTCTTCCTCTCTGACCAAATATTTGAGACATTCAAATTTTGGGGATGAAGAAGCTTCTCTAGAAACGCCTGAAGCCCTCTTCTCATTCCACAGTGTAATGCACAACCATTATATTAATATTATTAAATTTTCGTTTTTGTGTTGTAATAGACTTTTTTTATTTCTCTTTTTTCAATAAATAGATTTTTTTTATCGCCATACGTTGTAGGAAACTGTGTAGCTGGAATCATATACAGGGTGAGTCTTATAGACTCGTACAAATATTTCACAGTAGAATCTTGAGGTCAAAAGAAACACTTTTTTCCTACGTTTTTTCGAATCGGCTCGGTTTAAAAGATACAGGTTGTTGAAAAATATAAAAAAAAATGAATTTGGGGATATAGTTTTCGAGTAATTTGAAGTTCAAAAATAAAAGATATCTGTGAAATTCGAAAAATTGGGTTATTTTGACCGAATGCAACTCTTTTTGAAAGATCCACAGACGTCACAGATTCATTTAGTTATTTTGAAGGTAATTTGTTTTTCCAGGGGTGGCACAGCTCATTATGAAAACCTAAAATGGCTATATCTTCTTATCAGGGCTGAATCGGAAAAAATGGTACAAGAAAAAAATGTTTTTTTTATCTCAAGAATCTATACTGTTGAAATATTTTTACTATTCAAAGACTCGCCCTGTATATATAAATCAGGTCCATCCGTCATTGAACATTGGATAATCTGGTCAGCCTAGGCTACGGGAGATTCTTATGGAAGTGTCATGGACCTTTACCGAATTTCAAAACCATCAATATCGAAAATTATTACCGTCTGTCTGTGAAGCCATCGTAAATGGACTCCATTTCAAATGGATTGATTAATTATGAAATCACAATTCAAGAGATCTCACCAAAATTCAAAATAAATTAAATACCAATACCCAATAACTTTCACGGTCCACCGGTGATTTCGATGATATGACGCCAGATGTGCAAGGAAATCCGAATCCCTTTGATGATTCGTCGGTTTACCGACATGAGACGGAACGGGATCGAGCATTTTAAAACATTTTGAAACAGGCTTCGTAAACTTTATTCGGCGTCGATGAGTGTTTACACCGCCTGTGCATATTGCGTGCATTGTTCGCAAACACTGCCTTATAATGAAACGTTACTTTACCGGCATGTGGCGAATGAGCTCGAGCTCTCTGAAACGTTCGAAAACAGGGTTTGCGAACTCTGTTCGGCGCCGATGACTGTTTACACCGCCCGTACTACTGTTTGCAAACAGTGTTCGCGAATAATGCTCGTTTGGTATAAATGCGCCTTTAGAAGAACAATGTGCGTTCGTTCAACATTCTGATGCAGTTCCTGTTGATGTCTCTATTTTCTTATCATCTGACCATTCTGTATGTATCGAGGTAAAGGGAATACCGTGTTTGCCTCTTATTTGTTATTGTCGTTATCTGCTATCTGTCTTATTTCAATGAGCGGAAGACAAGAAACTGCCCAATCTCTTTTATGTATTGTATAAAGCCTTTACTTCGACATTACTCTTTATCTCATAAGAAATATTAATATAATGAAGAAGGCACAATGAATGAACCTCGGAATCAACTGAATACCCACTCTCTCCATAGAGGTGCTTTGCAATCGTCTGCACTGTATGTACGTACATTTAACCATGAAACACCCTCTATAATTAGGATAATTATGTTTATCCCGTGTCCATATTTATCATCAGTTAACTATTGGTTCAAGAATTATACATATACAAGTCGGGATAAACGATCACTTTTCAAACCATATCTACTAGAGTGACAATGCGACTAATGCGAGAAAAATTTCAACAGGTTCGATGGGGGGTGGATAGACTATCCAGGATAGTTATTCCACCTCAAGTGGAAATCGACCAGGCTATTAGCAGTCTGCCCTGAAGTGTTTCTGATCGATTACCCAACCGTAGAACACATATTACTTATAAACAAAAAAATTTGGAAACGAGCATGAAGGAAATTATACTTAAGTTCACATTTTGAGATTCGCATATTAAAAAAAACAGATGAGGTAACCGTCCGTTTTCGGACTAGGATATACTGAAGATTGCTTGAATAAAATTAGGTGCAAAACCGATTACCACCCTTCAACACGATGGTTCTTCTATACTCTAAGATCTTGAGGTAGGGGGTGACTGAATAGTGAATAGAAGTTTTAGGAGAACTAGCTTCAATATTGAACTGAAAATTTTTACTAAAGTCTTGGACACTAATCTGACTGATATCTATTTTGTGGCTCCATAATAGAGCCCAGTCAAAAACACTATCAACAATGTACGAATTTATTTTTTCAAGATGACGACGAAATAAATTTGTATGAAATTTTATAGCTATTTTATATTTTTTTTATCTTTGAGAACAACTTTACTGCGAGTTGAATGCAAATTATTATTATTGACTTATTTTATTGGAATCAAATTTGATGTTATAATAAATAATAGTATTTTGAAATTGTATTTATTCATCAAATTGAAACTAACTATTGAAATAGATCCAACTAAGAACAGAAATTATACGATTCTCACTAACATAAGTAGTTTAACCACTACACGTGTTTCATTATCACAGTGATAGCTGGACACGTGTCTTGGTTAAGCAACTCCTCTGTTAGTGAAAATCATACAACTGTTATCAATTTTGAATGCGGATTAATTTGCTATGAATTTGAGTATTTCTTCATATCAACTACTCTTCTATTGGTTACATTTATATATTTGCCTTCTGTGGTTGAAACTACAGAAATAATTGGAAACCTTTTGTGACCAGAAATTGAGCTGCTTCTGGATTTTCAAGGCCTACTGGGATGATGTCGATATCTCTTGAAAGGACTATACAGAATTTGATGATATAGGCCATTCAAGAATGATTGACATCTCAGTAGATCTCGATAATTTAGACGCAGCTTAATATCTGATCACAAAATATCTTCAATAATTTTTGCACTTTCAATCACCTAACCGGAATATACAGGGTGTCTGTGAACAAATGCGAAGGACTTGGAGAGATGATGCCTCGATGAAAGTAGGTAGGGTTAGTTCCTATAAATTTTTTTCGAAATCGACCTTCCTTCCAAGATACAGCCTTTGGAAGGCGA
This sequence comes from Coccinella septempunctata, assembly GCF_907165205.1. Classification (NCBI taxonomy): domain Eukaryota; kingdom Metazoa; phylum Arthropoda; class Insecta; order Coleoptera; family Coccinellidae; genus Coccinella; species Coccinella septempunctata. Next base: position 24,559,714 of record NC_058191.1, on the reverse strand, counting down.
TGACGAGTTGACAATTTTTAATTTGTAAAACTGAATCATAAAACTATACATAATATGAAGCACTAAGTAGATGTTACTCAATTTTTTTAAAACTCATAACTTTATTATTGGGGGTTGAAAATAACAACCACTAATGATTTTCCTTCAAAAATTGTTTTCGTGGGATAGATTTTCGAAAAATAAAATTCTCTTATGGTTTCCCATTCAATTCTGGAGAAAAAAAGTCTCTTGCGAAATTCCGATACAGTCGATACTTTTCTCGGTGTTTTTTAGAACCCATAAAAAAAAAAATAAAAACAGTCAACTCGTCATCGCCTTCCAAAGGCTGTATCTTGGAAGGGATGTCGATTTCGAAAAAAATTTATAGGAACTAGCCCTGCTTATTTTCATCGAGGAATCATCTCCTCAAGTCCTTCGCATTTGTTTACAGACTATATAACTATAACCCAGAAAAGTATTTTAAAAGAAGTCATTGCAAATTCAGAGCCTATTAATAAGCATTCATGGCATTCAAAATTGATACAATTATGATTCCAATTTATTCGCTTAAGAACATAAACATCAGTGCAAAATTTAAATTATCTTCGGTCAGTGCATAGATTCACATATAAAAGGTTTATTAACTACAGTTATTGGCATGTAGAGAGGACTGACCCTATTCGGCTCTACAGTAAAAATGGCAGGTAAATGTGACTACCGAGCATACGGTTGTTTTTTTTTTCTAGAATTTTGATTGGTCCAAACTCACGTCTATGTCCATAGAAAAGAGACAAGCATTGGTCGCATCAAAGGTTCCTCTTTTTCTACATAGCAGACACTTTCATGCGGGTATTGCTCAGTAGGGAAGGCTGATCCAAACAATTTCATGGATCAGTTCCGACCTGATCCGGTCCAGAGATATAACTAGTCCAAAGATCAGTTCCAGTCCAGTTTCTAGTCCGGACATATTGAAATTGGCTAGTCTATTCCAAAACTCTAAAGTCAGTTATCTACTCCGCCATCCGACAATCCGAACTCGAACAAGTCGAACAACTAGTCGGCTGGTCCATTCTCTGTCTCGAGTCCTCCAGTCCGTAACTCCAGAATCTGTTTTCGTTGCTCGTTCTCGACTCAATTCAAATCAAAGTAGAGCGTACGCGTACAGCGAACTGACACTGGGGGTCGCGATCCGAACCGAAGGGACTGGTACTCGTACCTGATTAAATTGTCAGTAAGGATCAGTTCCATTAGTCCGACCAGCCGGACCTGTTCCAAAGTATCAGTTCCGCGTACGCTTAGCCATCCCTATTGCTCAGTCCATTCTCTATGTCAATGACTACAGTTTATAAAATAAACGAAACGTCATCCAGTACCTAGGTATATAATGAAGGCTATCGCGTATGAATTCGCCGCTAGAGGTAGTATGTGGTCCCAATTATTGACTGAATTATATGATTTTTATTGAGTTTATGGTCTGCATATATATCTATTATACCTATATTGATATTACGTGTTTCGGGCTAGGAAAAAAGTTTTATGCTGTGAAAAGTGAAGCCGAATCGTTGTCGAAAATGAGTGAATTAAAAATAAAATAATCCAAAAATAAAAAACGAGATATTGGTTAGTAACCAAATATTTCTATATTAAATTTCTCCAGTTCATATTATTTGTGAAATAAGTCCTCACCATCGTGGACAAACTAATCTTGCGCATTAGTTTGGTGAGCACAAAAATGAAAGGCCTCATTGGTTTTCTTCATAGTTTGAACCTCTAAACAGTCTAAACCTATCAACCAATTTGCGATTATACCCAAGATCTTGGAAGCATTTTCATAAAACTATGGTGGCTATGAGCTTTTCACAGGTGGTTCACAAATTATTGTAACATCGAAGTGAGCGTCAATTTTGAACCCTCGATTTCAATGTGAAATACCGGTAGATTCGAGTGACTTGGGTCAGTCCTGTGACTTGGGACAATTAACCCCCTTGCAGATTTCTTTGTTTCTTACCATTTATGAGTGAAGGGACAAACTTGTTTAACAATTAATTCCTGTTGAGTTTGGCGTGACCCGAGCGTTTGAATTGACAGGAGAAATTAACGAATTCAGGAGAGTAAAAGCGCGTTTTTTTATGGCCCTTATACTTCCTGGTGTCCTATACATGTGTTTCACTTTGTGCATGTGTAATTTTTTTTTCTGGATACGTGGGATATTGGGATATTAGGTATGTCATGAAACAAGGTTGTTTACAAATCAAACAGCAACACTGATCTCATTCATATATTTTGTTGTTTCATACGGTGACTTGGGACAATGCCGAATAGATACAAGCGGTGCATTGGGTGTAGGAAATATACCGAATTTCAACTATATAATCACAAATTCTAATTTTTCAAAACTATACACCGTCCCAAGTCACCTATTTTATTTTAGAGATGAGAAATCAATAGATTTTAACTTGAGTCCCAAGCCTCCCAAATCTGTGGGTGACTTGGGACAAGTATATTTAATTTTTTTCAAAATTCTGAAGCATGGCATATATCCTAATCAATAGTCTGAGTCATTAAGCATATTCGAAACTCTTTTTCAGATGAAAATGGGTCACCGTTCTGAAAATATGACAAATTGAATTCAACAATCGTCCCAAGTCACCCGAATCTACGGTAATGTTTTATGAATGTCAAAGCCGGTGTGTTTTCTTGTTTGTCTTTGGATAACTTCGGAACCAAATGTCCGATTGTCATGGGGATTCCACCAAACTGTAGAGAATTTATTCGAGGTGGTTTTCGATTCATTTCCACATAATGAGGAGTTGAAAGGAAATATTGATTTTCCATAAACAAGTTGTAATAAAGCCGTTGATTTCAGGCCTTTATGGCCAACGCTGAGTAAACTACCTGAGATAGAGGAAAATGATCGAGTATTTATTGTAGAGCTCGAAAAGTTATACGAAAAAGTCCACGAAGGCATATCAAACTCTCGAGGTTAACAAATTTCAACATTTTTATTCAATCCAGAATAATGTTTCATTTGAAAAGTTGTTTTGATTAATATGGAATGAATCAATCTAAAAATGAATGTGACCCTAATCTCCATCATTCATTCTCCTTATGAAGAATGATCTTTTTTCAATGAATATTCGCATGCCAGGTAGAAAAATTGAAAATTCAGACAAGACTCGAGCTGTTTTCACGGAACTTTGACTTATGGTAAGGGAAACGTCCAAAGAAGGCTTTAGACTACATTTTACTTTTCAACTCCGCACCATTTTGGAAAAGGTAATCAAAGTAATGAAAATTAGTCCTGCAAAGCGGGCTTTTATAGCTGTTCATTTATAAAGACAGTGCATGTAGTTATTTACGGGAGACAAATTCAGATTTTTCAGAAAAATAAGGTACCCTGGTGTCGTGGTCTCTCACGCCGTTAATTTGAAACGCATATGTTTTATTCGATTTGGTGAAGCAACTGTATCATTGAAATTGTTGGAAATGTGCCTATATTTTCTTTTTAATTGCGCTTGTAGTATAATAATAAGGAGGGGTTTCTATATTTTGGTCTCTTCTAGTAGTCTAATTCAATTGTTCACTTATTATCGTCTGAAAAAATATTGTGGATTGTCGAAGTAAAGAAAATTGTAATTTCCAGGAATTCCATTATGTCCAACCTAGTGAACGCCGAAAATACAATGACCGATCAACCAGCAAGTGCCTCAACTCAATTGGTGGCCCAGTGTTCTACGTATACTTTTCCAGACTTGAAACCTACAGAGCCTAGAGGTCACCTTCGTAGTGTCAGTCATGGGGGAGCCACCTCGCTCACAGGTTTCCTTGGAGCGGGTCCAAGACCATCTGCGCTCAAGGGTGGTAGAGGTCATCAACGAGCTTTCTCCCAAGGCCAGATAACAGACTCGGGAGCTATAAAGCCTACACACAGTAGGGTAGGATCGAAGACAGATTTTATCCTACCTCCAGGACACAAGGATGTGGAGGGTGAAGCTGCAGCAGCGTCTAGATCATCGGCGAAGGGGCATTCCAGACAGGCGTCCAGGACGGAGTCAATTTATACCCTTCGAAGGACTGCTCCGCCACCTCTTTGGGAGAGGCTTTTGTGTGTGTTACTCCGACGTCAACCGAAGAATGATATTGAGGAACGTTCGAGGATCGTGGTCCCAAATCACGTAGTGCCTCCAAAGACTCCAAGAAAAGAGCACCCAAACGGCCGTCGCATGGACAATAAGATAAGGACTACAAAGTACACCCTTTTGTCGTTTTTACCAAGGAATCTATTGGAACAATTTCATCGAGTAGCTAATTTATACTTCATATTCATTGTTTTACTCAATTGGTTTCCCGCGATCAACGCGTTCGGCAAAGAGATAGCCATGATACCGGTTCTGTTTGTGCTCGGTGTGACTGCCCTGAAGGATCTCTTCGAAGATAGGAGAAGGCGGGCAAGTGATCAAAGGATTAATAATTCAACATGTAGGATATACAATAGGTATGTATTGCCCAATTTCTTAAATATTTGATTGAGCCGGTGTTTAATTGATTTCAGTTCCGTTTCAAATTTTGTAGTAGTTCAAGATTAAATCACATCAATTTCCCAATTCCGTTTGCTCAATTCAAGTTCATCAATTTGTTAACATATAATTGGAAAATTATTATACTTAATGATGCGATGCGTTTAATCCGAGGTTTAATCGTTTGAAGAGGTTAATGAAATATCGATCCATTATCACGTTCTATTGATTTTTGGACATTGTGTATAATTGAAGGTTTCAAATGAATATTCTATGTGTTCCAAAAGGTTTGTGATATGCAGACTTACATCCGTTTTCAATAAACCCATCTATCCATCGTTTCATTTACTGACGATGGGAAAGAATCCAAATCAGATGGTTTTTCTCTCGGTTTTTCTATACTCAGCAACTGAAACAATGGATAAATATGTTTATTTACGTGAAAAGAAACAAAATTGATCTTCGGTATTAACTATTTTGTAGAAAAATGCTGAAACAGATCAATTTTTGTTTTATATTTTGTCAATCCTTATAATAGAAATTTTTACATAAAAGTCAGTGGCGCATTCAAAAATTTTTTAGTGCACTGTTTTTAAGATTGGGCACAAACTTGGTATTTTTTAAATGGAACACCCTGTATATTTTAACGTTAAATTTTTCCATTTTTTTTTAATACATTGATGTATCAAAACCTAATCTTTAATAATTTTTAGCTTTAAAAACCAGAAAAATCCATATGTATCTATGTTTGTTTTTTTAACAATAGGCCATGAATTCTTTCGCACATGCATTTAGTTATACGTTTTTTCAAAACGCTATGTGATTTAAACCTATTTATTTAATTATATCATATAACTAAATGCATGTGTGAAAGAATTCATGTCCTAATGTTGAAAAAACAAACATAAATAGGGATTTTTCTGATTTTTGAAGCTAAAATTAATTAAAGATTAGGTTGTGATACATCAATGTATTCAGAAATGAAAATGACAAAAATTTGACGTTAATCGGGTAAAATATACAAGGTGTTCCATTTAAAAAATACCAAGTTTGTGCCCAATCTTAAAAACAATGCACTGAAAATTTTTTTACGCCACTGATTTTTATGTAGGTAAAAATTTCTATTACAGGGCCTGAGAAATAATAACATCTCCAAAAGTGAACATTTTCGTTTTCGCCCTGTATTTCAGGAAAAAAAGTAGTAGGAATATTTCTATTTGTGGCTTTGAAAGTTTTACAAAAAAGTCATACAGGGTCGCGAAAACCACATGTCTATATCTTTAATAATAGCTGAGATACAATGCAGTTTCAACCAAAATGGGACAACCCTAATTTTTTGTACCAGAAATGGATAGACTTTTTGTTGATATTTGGCATTAATGGTTTTTTGTCAACTCTGTTTTTATTACAGGAATGAAATGGTTCAACTTATTGAATTCGAATGCTTACTTTTTCTAGATATTTTGAGATCATTAATATACCATATATCTAATACATTATGGGACAGATTCATGTTTTTGAAGTCTAATCGAAAATATGCTCCATTGGTAGGGTAGTAATTAATGAATTATCTCAAATGAAAATCAGGATTACAAGAATCGGAGCAAGAATCTATGAACTCCTAATAGATATACAAGGTGATTCGTTGGTAAATGGAAGTAAGCTAAGGGTAGATTGAGGACGCAAAGATGAGTCAGAATAACCTATATTTAAAGGGTCTATCTCTCTTTAGAATCAAGATACAGAGTGCCATTGTGTCAATTTCTTCCATTACCCATAACTCTGGAACCACCCTATATATTTTGATGATGATGACCATATGGTGCGTTTAGCGTATATTCTACGCAACAACTAGTTCATACTGACATAGCACAGCCTTCTATAGACGGCTATGGACATAGCAACTTGTTTTTTTTTCAGGGCCGGCCTAGAAAAAAATGATGAATAAGATTCAACCAAGAAAAAAATTCCCTGTATATCAAAATTCCTCAAAATTGATAGGATATTCGAAAAAAGCAGAAAAAACTAAAAAGGAAAGATAGTATTTCTGGCATTTATGCATACTTTTTACATAATCAATTAATCTAGTCGAATCTGAATTTTCAGAAAACACAGTAACCAGAATTTCAAAAAATTAAATTTCATTCGGTATTTATGATGTTACCAATCAAATTGAATTTTTTGGGTCACAAACGTGAAACAGTACGAAAGTAGAGGTCTGATATATGATAAATAAATGTTATAATAGTTTTTAGTGCTAAAATTACTCGAAATTATCACAGATTATTCCAAATACAAATGTGAAATTTTGAATACTGTGTTGTCAGAAAATTCAGATTTGACTTTGTTTGTTGGGTATTAAAATCGCATGTGAAATACCTTGTTCCCTTTAGTAGTTTTTCTCCTTCTCTCAAATATCATATCAAATAAACTGAATTCTGATATACAGGCTGTTTTTTTTTGATTCAATCTTATTTACCAGTTTTTTCTAGGCCGGACCTGAAAAAAATTCAGTTACTATGTAAGTATAAAATAGTTGTTGCGGAGAATAAACGTACCAAACATCATAGAAATATATAGGGTGGTTAGAAAGTTATGGGTAATTGAAGAAATTGGCAAAATCAATAAAACACTCTGTATCTTGATTATGAAGAGATATAGACCCTTTAAATATAGGTTATTCCTCGGGTTATTCTGACTCACCTCAGTGTACTCAATCTACCCTTAGTGTACTCCCATTTGCCAATGAATCACCTTGTATAAAGGGCGAGTCTACAGTGCTCGATTGGTCGATAACTCTAAGAAATTTTGGACTAGAAGAACGATTCAAACTTTGGCGGAAAGGACACTAAATTTATTTTTGATAAGATACCAATACTTTTTCAAAGGAGAATAACCAATTTTTTGATTCAGCCCTGTACAGAAATGTAACAGCGCCACGAAAATAAAAAGCTTATTTTTCGGTTTTCAGTGCTATCCTTGCTTGAATACAACATCAGTGACTCAATAGTGAATAATTCACAAATCAATTTTTTGATTTGTTAGGAATGGAATATACGGAATATTGAATGTAACTTTCACTGTCCATATATGTGGCGTGTCGGACTGACGGAATCTAGGGCATATTAGGTCGATTCGATTGGATCATCATCAAAATTTACGCTAGATATTCTAGAGCCCGTTCATAGTGTGGACTGCCTAGATATTTGATGAATGAGATAATGGAATAATTTGTGTTCATCGTGATGTCCATGACCGGGTGACGATAATACATCAAATATATACGATTTATTTATGGGTTCATTTGATTGGTTGGGATTCATCGATATTGCAGGTTTTATGAGGGATTTGAGAAGTTGTGAGTTAATGCATACAGTTTGCAAGGGTTTAAATGTTTTGTTGGATTTTAAGTGGACATTATACCTGCCACATCTATTAATTAAGTAAATCATCCCGTCAGTGGAACCGTCAGTGAATAACAGACAGCATTTGCATCTCAGTGGGACTCGGAAGTGTAACCGAAATAATCCTGTCATATACTGCTTTCACATTTATAAAAGCTGGACAAGAAAATTGTGACACATTCCACACTGTATAATACGTTTGTTATGACGCTTATCAAAACATTTTTTGTTTTAAATCAGCGCTATATACAGGATGGGCAAAATTCGTTGTCTACTGAAGGGATCTCGAGAACTATAGCAGCTAGAAGAAAACGGACGACACATTCTCGATCTCTTTTTTCTTGACTAATCCAAAACTGAAAACAGATCCAGCCTAACGTTCATAGATTTTGAGTTATGAACGAAAATGGAAAAATTGTCATTTTCAATGAAGCTGAATAACTCTCTTGTTTGAACTCATATTCGAAATCCGTTGTTACATTCTACAGGCACTTTTTTATGAGGAATACGAAGTTGATATTGTCAAATTTTTTGATCCAGTCATTTTCGAAATACGAGAGGGATTTCTGATTTTTCAAATGTAAACTATAGTTGAAAGTTCTTTCATTCTGCTGCAATTATTTGCTGATTTCAAAAATGTATCATATGTCGCTATTCACATGAATATAACATAAGAAAAAAATTCAATACTTTTTCCTCATTTTCGATTCACTGTTGAATTTTTAGTAGGCTGGCGTAACCATAGCGACCGTTAAAAATTCATTATGGTTTGTGAACTCCACATAATCCTATGTGAACTCAACCTTCTATGATAGGAATCAGCGACTGTTGAATAATTATTTCTTTTATGTATCAATATCGAGATCGATATCCTTTAAAAGAGAGCAAAAGACTTTCGTCTGATTATCAAAGAAGAAAATGTATTCAATTATCTTTTTTCTATTGCTGAAAGAAACTAAATGAGTGAGTAATATAAATAAAATACGATAGCTATCTATACTTATAATTTTTACAAAAGTAAATAGGTACGTCTGTCAACGGTAGTATTCGAATTGTGAACCATCGTAAGATAAGCATGCCAAACATCCCGAGAACAAACGATTAATCATCGAAATATTTATTGAGCAATCCGTGATTCCAATCATAGAGGCTCAGGTTCACAAAATATAATGCATATTCAACGGTTGCTATGGTAAGCTAGCCTACTTATAATTCAACAGAGAGTCGAAAAGTAGGAAAAAGTACTAAATTTTTTTTTCTTGTTGTTATATTCATGTGAATAGCGACATATGATACATTTTTGAAATCAGCAAAAAAATTGCAGCAAGATGAAAGAACTTTCAACTATAGTTTACATTCGAAAAATCAAAAATCCCTGTAGTATCTCGAAAATGGCTGTATCAAAAAATTTAATAATATATTCGAATTCTTCATAAAAAAGTGCCTGTAGAATGTAACAACGGATTTCGAATACGAGTTCAAATAAGCGAGTTATTCAGCTTCATTGAAAATAACAATTTCTCAATTTTCGTTCATAACGCAAAATCTATGAACGTTAGGCTGGATCTATTTTCAGTTTTGGATTAGTCAAGAAAAAAGAGCTCGAGAATGTGCCGTCCGTTTTCTTCTGGTTGCTATAGTTCTCGAGATCCCTTCAGTAGACAACGAATTTTGTCCACCCTGTACAGCGTGCCAAAAAGTAAAGTAACTCGTCAATAATTCTTGTACGAAAAATTGTTAAGAAAAATCCTGGCATCCGTTGAATTTCAGTTTCAAATGCAATTTATCAATTTATAATTGGAATTAGATACCAAGATCTGCTTAGTAGCAGGCTCATTCGGTTGAATTGGGAATTAGTCTGAATGGCCTAAGCTGCCGTGGATATAATAGATTAGGTTGTGATACAGGGTCGCGAACACCGCATGTCTCTATCTATAATAGCTGAGATACAGTGCAGTCTCAACCAAAAAGGGACACAGTGTACTTATTTATGTGAAGAGGCGTATGTTTTCGTATTACGCACACACACCCACAAAATATGGTCCTCATGACACTTATGGCCTTATGTGCCGTAAACGACAATTAAATTCTTAACCAAGTTTGAGTATAGAATTTCTGTGAGATAAAGACGGTTTTAGAAGTTAATCTCGTTCACAGAAACTACGGCAGATACGATCTTAAATGGCTTAATGAAAAAATAATCAAAAGAAACTCGTCTCTTATAGGTTTATGATATTTTTTGTTGTCCGTTAGTGCGATAATGGGCTATTGTATAGTAATTGTGGATTTAGGGCCAATTTCACCAAGGATATAAACTGATATTTAACTGGCGTTAAAGAGACTCGCCGATTTATGTCGATTACGCATCTCAACTTCAGTTTAAATTGAGGTTCTGTGTTTTGTGATTTCTTTCTTCACTTAGACATAGACAAAGCATTCTCCGTTTAAATCCAGATGCGTAATCGATCTAAAACCGGGGTGTTACTTTCCTTGACGCCAGTTACACCTAATCTCGGTTTTTGTCCTTGTTGAAATCGAATGTGGATTTCGACTGACATTGATAGAACAAAAACTTTTTTTGAAATGTTGAAACCCGTCTGTGTTCGTTGAATGAAGTTTTAACCCTCTAATACCCAAGTCCGCCTTGAGACTGGTTGCATATAAGTGGATAAAAAATTATTCTGCCCATGTCCCCTTCAGTATAGGTTCATTTTGTGAGTATACAGGTGTTAATGTAAATCAGTTAACTATTTGCGAAAAAAAGATGTAGATTACATAAGCTAATTTGAAACTAGACGGAAATAATTTCAAAAAAGAAAAAAAAACTTGGGCATTAGAGGGTTAACTCAACTTGGGATTATTTCTCTATTTTTCTTGTATAATTGTACTTTCATTGGTTAATATTGAATTTATATCTTTCGTTCTTTATAATATCAGAAAAATATTGCGAATCGGCAAGTACAACCGAAAAAAAATTATGACGGGACCCATCTACAGCTTTTTCGTTTGGCGCCGGGAGGTCTGCAGGGTCTCTGCTACGCCACTAAAATTCCTGAAAGTTTCATTGATAACCACATCGACGCAGTGCCGAACGGTGTAGGAGCACTATGAAGAGCACACCCAATATTGAACCTTGATTTCAAGGCGTTTATAACAGAATGAACCTCTTTTAGATTCTTTATTTTGTTTATTTCTCTACTGTGTTATCGCTCTAAAGCAGCCTTGCGTACATCTTCCATTCCAGGCAGGTATTTACAAACCTAACTCATTACATTAGTACATACAGGGTTGGGATAAAGTTTGGCACCAAATTAATATCTTTAAAACAAAACGGGCGATATTTTTGAAATTTGGCAGCTGAGTGTAATGGACCACAATGCATCTGATGAGCATATTTTCATTAATGAGATACTTCCGGTTTAACCGGAAATGCCAAATATTTTTTTATTTAAATGGGACACCCTGTATATTTCTGCAGATTCTGAAAGTGCACCTTGCTCGGATCTGTCCATATCGGGTTCCATGTAAAAATTATCTGTAAAAAGAAGAAATTCAGTCTTTTTGTACATTTGAGAAAAAATCCATTCAAATAAATAAATCGTTGTTATTTGTATGAAGAGTGAGAAATAAAACGAAATACTTTGTATTAGATAACTCTTTCTGCTTTTCATGACGTATTTTTTATGAAAATCTATAAAAAGAAGAAATACAGGGCTTTTACTAGTAGAAAAAATTTATTGAAAATAATTTTAAAAAAATCATTTTAAATGTTCGAAGTGCTTGCCATTCACCTCCTGACAATAAATTTCAAAATTACCGTCCGTTCCGTTTTAAATATATTAATTTGGTGCCAAACTTTATCCCAACCCTGTATACAAAATTATCATTTCCCTTTATACAGGTTTTGGTGTAATGAATGGCTAATATGGCACCTGCAGGTAGAGGACGTTGTGGCGGTTCAGAAAAATAAGCTTTGTGTTCAGTAAAAGTCCCTCGGTTTTCGACATTTCGGAAATTCAAGAAAATTTACCCTTTGCCACTCTTTTTGGTGGCAAGACTCCGGATGAAAGATTTATGATTTTTGGCAAAGATCTAACATCTAACTCAAATTTCCAGTTTTGCTTTTTTTTAAAGTATGTAATAAGAAAAATGGCTGTTTCATTGAGATTCCGAAATGGTATATATCACTGTATTCCCAGAATTCCTTTTGAAATGAGTGAAGCTAAACCTTCTTTTTTAAATTTTTAGAAACTGAAATGAGACATTCAAGCAGATTGAAACAATAATTTATTGAAAGGTGTAGAGCATGTATAAGAACTAATGGTTGCCACTTTGAACAGTTTTTGTAAAAATTGATTTAATAAAATGATACTTATATATTTTTAAATTGTTATTTCCTCTCCAGTTACTCTACCGTTATGAAATCGATATTTTTAAGTTAATTTCAAGTTCTGGAGTAAATTAGTGAATATTTTAATACAGAAAAAAGCTCATTAATCATTTGTGAAAGGAACTATATTTTCAAATTGTTATTCTTTCACGTTTTCCTTCATAATTAAGCCCAAAGTTAGGAAATCAGTGCAGTGCAGGGCATATCCTCATATCGAGTATTGAAGTAAATTTTAGCACTTCTGTAAATAAAAATAAATTCTTATCGCAAATGATTGAAGAGCCAAAATTTACTTCATTACTTGAAATTAACCTAAAAAAAAGTGATCTAAGTGGCCTCCATGAACTCTAATGTCCCAGGAAACACACCTTGGTTTAGTATACGTCTAATATTCATCCTGATGGTATATTATTCGTTTTGGTCTATCACAGTACGAGTATTTTACGTCTATATTATACCATTTTTCTGTAGTAGGTTTATAAAACGTCTTTTAGCGTTAGCTATATATACCACAATATATGTTTTTTGCTTATCAATAGTTTTTTCAAGAACTGAAGATTATTTTTTGTTTATATACTTCAATTATTTTAAACTCTTCGTCATATTCATCAGTTATTAACGAAGTCTACAAGATCTCCGAATTATACGTCGAATATATTGTACTTTTCGACGTACTTCCTACACCTATATTAAACGAATATGTGATAGGTTTTTGAAATGTCTATAAGTGGAAGTCATATATACATAATGAGATCTATTTTGTCTCCCAGTTGTGTTTTTACGATTGGAACAATATGCATCCTACAATATATATCGCTTATTTCCCAGCTTTAATAATTTTTCATAATTTATAAACTAGGTCTATAAAGTTCCACAAATTATACGACTATAAGTCGTACATATTTCAACCTACCTTCCTACTCCATGAACTTAGGTATATTAAACGGATATATGGTAGGTTTTCAATCTGTCTATTAGCGAATTTTTTTAACACTCATCATTGAGGTCTACACTGGACAAATATATGAAAGGTTTCAAATATGACTATTATTATAAGCCATATGTAGATACCTACTACATTACTTCTAGTTATCAGGGAGAAAAAACAAAATACTGGTCCTTTATTCATTATTGTCATATCGATATTTCTGAGTTTTATACACCTAGTACATATAGTTCCAAACATTCAAGTTTTTTGAAGTTGAAAAAGCGATTCAGATACAAGTGATATTACACATTAATATCTTTGATTAAAAAAGTCCCCCAATTCGACAATTCACAGCGTTGTCACATGAAATGAAATAATGTCCTGTCCACACACTGATTGCTTCAACCATCAAAGATTCTGCTGTCTATACTTGTGATCTGGAAAACTGAATGAGCCCTCTTCAATAACTATTCGCTTGATATAATTGTGGTCTACTAGTTCTAATTCAAACAAGCCTAGCAGATTTATGAGAATGTTCAAGATCTACTACATTTTCAATAGCCTGGCAACGTTGGTGCCATGTTTACGTAGGCAGAGGATTGAGGATCTACGCAGGCCCGACCGGCCAATAGGCAATTAGTTATCGTTACAATACACGCATGTGGCAGTCACGGCCGTGTTTCTATGCTATGCGGCATGCGCTGTTCGTAGTTAGAACGAACTAATATACGACAAGGAGAACGCCTTGTCGTCCATCTTGAAATAGTTTCGTAAGCTGTGTGTGTTTACTGTGTTTGTTTTGTCTGGAGGAAATTAATTGTACTTTGTCATGAGTGATTGAAATGGATTCTGATTCAACATAGCGATGGACATGTTTAAACATCTGGTAAAAAACAAAATGACATAACCGATTTCGAAGAAAGCTCTCCACTTTCAAGTCTACTAATATGATGAAAAAGATATTTGGTATGTTTAGTTCGACATGTTTTTTTCTCCTAAAACTAACTGAAATAATATTTTACAGAGGCCGTAGTGCTGATGTGGGTACATCTGATTGAAGCAATCTAAAAATATAGGAATAGACCTTTATATTTATTTAAAGAGGTGTGCTCAATGTATATACCTAAATTTTGAAAACTACTATTTTATTATTTTCTGAATAAATTGGTTTGAGACCCAAATAGTTTAAAATTTAGTTTTCCTAAAATCCGATTGACACTACGTTATGTCTTATTCGAAGCTATGAAAAGGATAAGTATGGAAGATGGTAAGATTGTTATAATAAATGTTGAAGATCGACTATATTCAGAACAGTAATATCTAACAACAAATAAGCCTAATGTTCATTTATACGATATTCGACAATATAAGCGATGATCCGAAAGTGCATTTATTGTTCTTTTAATTTATTACATTCGAAATCATCGATCAAAACATATTAATGCAATTTCGGATCATCGTATCGTCGGATATCGTATACATGAACAGTAGGTCTAACGTTGTTCAGAGACGTCTATTACTGATACTTAATTGTAGTACAAAATACGATTATTAAACATCTATTTTTGGTACATTGAAGTCGTTGAAATATAGTCTATAATATATAAGTTGTGAACGTTTATAGACGACTGGTTTTCGACGTAATTTCTGAATTACTTAAGTAGTCTAATAGACGTATATGAAATACGAGTATCAGACGTATATTAAATACGAATAGGAGACGTATATCCAGGATTGATTTTATACGTCTACCACGCGGACATTTGTCCTTCTGATTTTGGTCTAATGAAACCGTATTTATACGTCGGAATAAGTTGACTTATATATGTTTAATAAACGAAAGGTGGTTTCCTGGGTAGCTTTACACCTTGTAACTCGCCTTGTAATGAATTGTTTGCTTTATTCTACTCGCATACCTCATTTAAGTTGCTAAAAATTTCAAAAACAAGGTTTACCTTAAATTAAGTCTTGACTTATTGTAATATGAATTTATTTTGTGTTATATGCTGGGAATACAGTGATTTATACCATTTCGGAATCTCAATGAAACAGGCATGTTTTTTTATTACTTTGACACTCAAGTGACCATATTTTTTTTCACACCACGTTAGGTCAAACTCAGGAAAAAAAATAATCAAAACAGAAAATTTGAGTTAGATCTTTGTTTGAAAAAAAAAACTATTCTTGCGCCCCAAAAAATCATTCAAAATTACATTCGATAGAGCGTCTATCCAGGAGTACTATGACAGGTACGTAAATTACGCAGTGTATTTTTTCCTCGTACATTAGTATTCAAATATCCACGAGCATACCGTAAGCTTCGCCAGTTTGGTGTTTCGTATATGAGAATTATTTTGCATTGAAATCAATGTCACCTATACAACATAGAGTTCATTTCCTTGAAAAAGACTATTAGCCATGGCACAATAATGAGAAAAGAAAACTCTCACTCCATCGACGAGATTATGTAAGTGGAACAATTGATGACGAAGACGAAGAATTTAAAATCACTGTTGAATCATCTCACATAATATTGTTTCCGGAAATAAAATAAATTTGTCTTTTAGCCGCTCACGTTCCACGCAGAACGTATCAATTGTAGCGTTTCAATCTTTTTCGGTCTGAATACAATCGTCTTTTTCATTAATTCGCGGAACAGAGTTCTTGTGCGGTGGCGACAGGTTGCGTGGGCCAACAAAAAACTCTCAAAACAATTTCATTTCCCATTCAATCTGTCATGTACCTTGAACCAAAGAATTAAACAAAAGAGCTGTCTTACGCCCACCGTTTGCACAATTTTGAACGTTCTCGAATGGAATCCGTCCTTATTACAGAACCCAGCAAGCAGTTGGCCCAGTTCTTGGTAAAGCGGGCCATCCACGATTAGATCCATACCTATGGTCAAAAAACTAGGCGAACCAATATGGGGCGCCGTTTTTCATATTTCGGAGCGAATTCCAAAAAAAACCAGCTTGATATGTGAGCAATCACCCAGTTACTGGTACATTACTAATTCTACCAATAAATTTCTATTTCTGAATTTTTAAAAAATGTGGAAAAGTTTCCATTGACCGAAAATACTATTTGAAGCCAACGTTTTCCACCAATGGGCATGTTTATCTCCTAAATCGCGCACTTACATATTTATGATCTACACTCCATTCATTCGGTTGGCCATGGAAATTTGTCACATTCCACTCTGTATAGTACGAAAATGTGGGGTTATGACGCTTGTCAAAACATTTTTGGGTTTTAAATCAGCGTTATGTTGTCTACGTAAAAGTTTCAGTATTTACGTATTTTATCACAATTTCGAAAATATGTGACGAACATAATTGATGTTTATACGAACTGATTGAAGGCATACAAAAGATTTGTTTTTAAATATATTTATTTTTGCTATGGAAGAAAATTAAATTATTGACACATAGTTTGCAGTAGCTTGAGAAGAGTTGGTTATCTTCTTTGGCTAAAGGTTGAATACATTACATCAGTTGTAGATTTCAAAAAATCAACCCGAAGATTAAATGCATATGATGCAGTGGTTGGGAAAGGGTATATCCCGAAGGAATTAACGGATAATTAGAAGAATGTTAAATTCTTCAACAAAACTCATCTTGAATCAATGGATGTCAAAGTTTTTAAAGAAAGTTTCAAGGCAAGAGGAACTTCACGTTTAAACAAAAATTTCACATGAACTAACAATTAACAGGACAACTGGCTCGTATTTATGCCTGTTTATTTTTGATACTTTGAAATAATAATTATATATTTATTGATCCCTTAAGACATTTACAATTTATAGGACAAGTCAAATGGAAAACAGAAAAATTAATTTTCTGGAACTTATTTTACGATGACATTAATCGAAAATCCTGTAGTAACTTTTCGCATTCGTTCACCCTAAAATAAAATTATTCTTGTCAAATTGAGTACTTTACGAATTCCGCTAAATTTTAGTGACTTGAGAACGTGGTTGGAAATCTTCATATAAATGCAGAATCCATAGTGATAACGATATGGTAACACTCCTTCAGAACTCAGGCATTAGGCAATTACGGCGACGTAGCCGCTTCCAGCAAATAGGAGATAACTTATTTTTATGAGGATATGTGAGGTCGACAAAAAATTTAATATCTCGGAAAAAACTGTCTATTGCCTCGGCTGCGCCTCTGTTATCAATTTACAGGCTCGACTATAATAGACAGTTTTTCGTTCTTGGTACCCAAATAACAATTCTTACATAAATATTTTCTTTTATCATAATATTTTCTTACATCAACGGTATCAAACTACCTACTCGAGCATATTTACAACAAAAAAATTGTCTTTGATTTTCTGAAGTTATTCTAAGCTGGGGAATGGGCCATTTTATTTTGAAAATGGAAAAAGTCAAATTGAGATGACGACAAACTTGTTACGAAATTTTTATACGTGAATCTTTCATAGTAAAAAAAACATATTCTAGTGTTAGGAGGAATTACAACTAGATGAGTTGTAACAACTCATGTTATTGGTGAGAATGATTTAATTCAGCTCAATTATAAACTAAATTAAATTTGAATAGTTAGAAAAAAATTCTACTGCATCGAGATTCGAGATGAGATCAAGCATCATTGAACGATTTCTTCTCCGAACTCTACTAACCTTCGATGGAAATGATTCATGGAAATTTTTACTGAATTGAATCATTTATCAATCCATATATAAATAAAATATTTGGAGGGTAAACAAAAGATTTTTTTGTTCATGATAATTAACAGTCAGCTCAGTATGTTCGATTATTGCTAGACTTTGGAACTGAAAACATTGACCATGATAACTCAAGAGATCGAAGAATATTTGAAGAAATAATGTTCTTCATTATGCATTGGTTGGCTTTTTGAGCTAAGTTTTCGTCTGATCGGATTTTGTTAATAAATACCATGTAAAAACTGCTCCCCAAAAGTTGCGGATATTGATGTTTTTCAAAGATGCATTTTTCACGTTTAATTTTTTCAATTGCATAAGCTTACGACGATTGTAGAAACGACTTCTTAAAACACATGAATCATTACTGAAGTAATCTAAGTGTCTACTGGAGTAGACTGTAGAATCGAATTGATGCCTGTAACGTCTACAACATGTTAGGGAAAGTTTGAAAAACTTGTTGTATCGCGGATAGGAGGTAAGGAAAAAAGGTGAATTTGAATTTGAACACGCTATTGAAAATTTGGATTTGTTCGTTATATTATTCGTACCTTAGGTGTACGTGTACCCCATTTGTACTCCAGGCAAGACAATTCTGAACAATTTTGGTGGATAATTTAGACCACTTATATTGGTCAGTTTTTGAACTATTTTTTTTTTGCAAGGGTGTAGAATGTTTTGCAATCAAGAGCCGGCTTCTCACACCAATCTAGGAAACAATGAATCATACCACCATCATCCGACGCCCACCATTTTTGCTTTCCCTGCATGCCAAATAGTCCAGTCACATCAAAGTTTCACCTCGAAATGAGAGATAATAAGCTATAAACTCGTATACACCTTTATTTTGGCGTTTTGAAAGTTGTCTCAAAAGTCTCATAAAATTCTGCGTCGTAAGTTATTCAAGGTCAAAGATTTTCTGGCTCCAATAATATTAACATTCATTATCGGAGTTGTAGAGCATAAAATTCTCGACAAATTTTGTCCGAGACCTTTTTCATACGGTCAACCGTTTTGGAGATAGGAGACAGCGAGGGAGACAGAGAGCGGGCAGCCCAGCCCTTAATAATACATACTGTAATGCAAGGTCAACCTAAACATAAATCCCTGTAACTAATACAACTATTAAATAGGTACTTAATACAAAAGTATTAAGTTATTAAATCTCTAAATATCAATTGACATTGGAAAATTTGTTTAATTTATTAATTCATACAAAGTATTATTTATATATTTTAAATTCATTCAATAATACTTACCTACTTTGTGTAATTAAAAACTCATTTACAGATTTACTGAAAGACATATTGTACAATTTATTTTTATATTAATTTATTTACAGTTGATCTTAAGTATATTTATTGAGCAGCTGTATAATTTTTATCGAGTCAAAACGAAAATGTTCATATTAATATGGAGAACAATTTATTTTCAAAAACTCTCAATTTTTTCTTCTTCTTCATCGTTGTCATCTTGGGTGTTCGAACATGTCAGTCAGGATCATCATTTTCGTTGTCCTGAATCGTTATTTCTGAGTCTTCTATGATTATAAGGTCAAATGCATTCTCTTCCTCGAGGTCGCCCATTACCCTGGCCACAAGCTAAAGTAACATTGCAAGCCTGATTTTCTGCACCCGCAATGTTGACCACATCCATTATAACACAATTACAAAATATTATACTTACGCCGGAGAGCTACGGGCAGTCCTTAACAATACCCACTGTAATGAAAGGTGAATCCCTATTACTAATACCTTGTATTAAGCAATGAGATCATTAAAGTAACAGTGACAATAGAGAATTTGTATTATTTATTAGTTAATACTTTGTATTTCAATTAATGAGATGATTACAAAAAGGAGACAAGTATAATCAAATGAAAATATATCAGTATGTGTGGAATTTTTTTAAATACAACGTATTAACTAATAAATAATAAAGAATTTCCATTGTCAGTGATATTTTAATCAAAGATTATAGAGTAGAAAGATAGGAAACGAAGCGACTAGAGTGATGTGAGCGCCATCTGTGTTTCACATGTGTTTTTAAGACTGTTTAAAATTTTAATTCGAGGGACATATGAAATTTTGCGAGATGTCAGAGTCAGATGGCCATTTTGATCAAACCGGTTTTGAATGTTTTGATTCTCGTATCCATAGACAACCTCGTATCGCCTTTTGTTTTTCGAGCCCGTTCTAGTTGCTGATTATTGAAATTGTTGTCTAATTTCTTGGCGAAAACCTCAGAATATCGTTCGAAAATTATTGTATGGTGAAGAAAATGGGAATGTAAGTATTAACTGGTAACATGTGACTCGGTCATTCATTGATTTTTGTTTTCAGTGCTACGAAGTGGATAAAATTTTCAGGGCGTAAAGGCCTGCAAACATTACTGACTACACCATGTGCAATGAACATTTTACTGCAAGTCGATTGAGAACTGTTTATCCACGTGAATTGTTGTATGCAGGAAGCATACATTATGACTTTTACACGTCCATTCAAAGATTCTCAATTGCCTTAAATATATTCAGAAATGCAAAAGTTTTATGGATTTCGATTTGGGAATCGGGTGACTGTCAAATTGTTGTTTGGAAAGTCAAAGTTTTATGAAACCTTCTGTGAGTGTTCATTCGTCAATCAATTTGTATATTGTGTCATAAAGAGACCATACCATGAAGAAACCATGAAAAAGCATGAAGAAATTATACTGACGGGCTTGAATACAAGGCTTGTATACCTCTGTAAGGTTTTTTTCAATTGTGGTTCTAAAAATTTTTGGTAAATAATATGTAAGTAACGGAAATATGTATCCTATGACGGTAAATTGAATATTGGTTCGTATCTATTTCTGATATAAATTGTAAAAATTCAACTCAGTTTATTAATTCGAAACTTTTTCACAGAAAAAACACCTTTCACGTAACTATAGCAGATAACCATGTACTCTTGTATCCTAGTCAAAGCTCTATTCGTTGTCCATAATTTCAAATTTTTTATAGATTGCAAATAAAAATTTATCACATCCAACAGCGTATTTCATTGATACCATCGATTCCAAACAATGTTCAGATGAAAACTAACATCCTGATCACAAAACACAACCATCCTTTCGTTTTGTCACTCAGGATGTTTGTTTTCTGGTCTCAACAAGGTCAATATTGAAATTGAATACAAGGAATAGAATTCGAATTTCACGCCCCTCAATTATAAAAGAGAAAACTGTTATTAAACAGTTTTTCTGTATTGATAATACGTTTTCAGCGCCATCTCATTGTCAAATGTGTTTTCACTGGCCAAAATGTAGTCGGTTTTTAGTACTAGCGATATGAGGTCGTTTCCTATCTTTCTACTCTATAATCTTTGATTTTAATGATTTAATTATTCAATACAAGGTATTCGTTATAAAGATCCCCGTTTTACTTGCATTACAGTGTGTATTGTTATAAGGACTGCCCGCTCTCTGCCCTCTATCTCCAAAACAGGTGACCGTATGAAAAAAGGTCTCAGACCAAATTTATCGCAGGTTTCATGCTGCACAACTTCGAACATAGATGTTGACATTGTTGAAGCCATATAAACCAAGATAATCGCGAAACACCGATTTTTCACCTTTGTCCTTGAATAACTCACGACGCAAATTTTATGAGACTTTTGTGACAACTTTTTAGACTTTTTTTTAAATTTCTTAGAAAGCCAAAACCGAGGCCAAAACGAAGATGTAGGGGAGACCGGGGCTAGTTGGCTACAGGGGTAGGTTGACACAGCGATCATAGTTCAAAAATTTGTTGCTGAAATTCTACTAAATGTTGTATCAAGCATAGTGACATCGATTAGAAGCTATGTACATCAAACACAAGAATTCTGTATCGGTTGACGGCGGAACGCCATTATTATTTATATAGTTTCAGGAGTAGTGAGTGAATTTTCATCCTCTCGTTATAATTGATCAAACAGAAACACTTTCAGGTAATTTTGAAATGTTCGATGATTTACTAGAATGCGGGTATGTTAGCTGATTGTATCTAGTGCTTTAAAATGAAATTACATAGATATTTTCACACAAGCGGACTCTAACCTAAAAAATCTTTTTCGGAGCAGATCGACACAGACTTGCCGGGGCATGAATTTGTTTTCATAAA
Organism: Coccinella septempunctata; assembly: GCF_907165205.1. Taxonomy (NCBI): domain Eukaryota; kingdom Metazoa; phylum Arthropoda; class Insecta; order Coleoptera; family Coccinellidae; genus Coccinella; species Coccinella septempunctata. The sequence goes on along the minus strand of NC_058191.1, from coordinate 24,537,666 downwards.
TGTGAAATAACAAAATTGCATTTCTGAAGGCAGCACAAAGGATAAAAATCATAAAGAGAATGAGGGGCCATGAGCAATGCAGCGATGCAAAATTATTCTATATATGCGACGACTGCAAGAGTGATTTTGAATAATTTTTTGTTATATCATAAATACCTCTAAATAAGCCATTTATTAATGATTAATCATTCTGGCTATATTTTATTGTTCTGTGTCAATATACCCCTGGGGTTTGTTGATACTGATACATAGTGACTGTAGGTAAATGAGCGGTTGATAACTAAATTATAAACGTATCATACAAAATTACGAGAGGAGTTGAAATTCGAATGGGTTGGCCAAAAAAAATTTGATTTCGAATTTCGAAAGTGTGTCAACTAGTCCCGGTCGCTCCTCTAAGAGTTTCCAGTTCATTATCTCTCATTCCTATGTTGACCCCTTAGAACATAGATATATGGAATGGAAAATAAACACTCCAAAGACTGGAGTGAGATAGTTGCTTAGTGTCGCCAATCACATTTGAGACAGTTGATTGGGACATCAGTGTCACATCAATTTGCGGTACGAATAAATAGTAAATATGTGAATTTTTCAATTTAACGCCACTGCCTTAGTGTCGCTACTAAAAAACATTCAATTGTAGCACTGAATGGCCATTCCATGTATCTTTGTTCTTAAGTTGACCCTTATTTTATATAAAATACACTGCGCAAAAAAATTAACGCACATTCTGAAAATCTCAATTTTAATGAATGTTAACTCTACATTGACTTTATAACGTATTTTTTATGTTCTCTCGGGAAGATTTTGAACGAAACAAGACACATTAAATGGAAGAAAAATTCAGGATTTCACCGAATCTTATGTGAAAGAAGAGAAATGAACAATTTTCAAAATACTGAAATGCTGATAAGTGATTTAATACTTGGTATTTCCATCCCTTGCGTTAATTACAGCTCGGCAACGACGGTTCATACTCAAAATGAGTGAACTCAAAATGATCTGATCTTATCCTTCCCAGATTTCTCCGAGTTGGATTCCTAAGTCATTAAGAGTAGCTGGATGATTTTCTGAACTTCTCAGCCTTCTATTGAGGTTGTCCCAAACCTGCTCAATCGGATTGAGATCTGGACTTCTTGCTGACCATTCCATTCGAGAGACTTCAACCTCTTCAAGGTACTCCTGAACGATGCGCACACGATGAGGTCTGGCATTATCGTCCATAAAAATGAAATTTTCACCAATGTATGGGGCAAATGGCACTACATGCTCTTCAAGAATGTTCCTTATATACTTATCAGCATTCATAGCTCCATTATCAACGACCACTAGGTCTGTGCGAGCAATCAGAGATATTCCACCCCATACCATAATCGATCCTCCCCCGAAACCAGTAGTATTCAGGAAATTGCACTGAGCATATCTTTCATGCGTGGATGTCTGTATACAAGGGAACGTCGATCACAATGGTAGAGGCAGAATCAAGACTCATCTGTGAAGAGAACTCTTTCCCAATCGGCCTCTTCCCAATTGATATGCTGTCTCGCAAAATCCAAACGCGCCCTTCGATGGGCTGGGGTAAGAGCTGGGCCTCTTGCCGCGACACGAGGCTTTAAATCATATTCTCTGAGGCGATTTCTTATTGTCTGCGTGCTAATTTGCACCTCATGAGTTTGCTCAAGCTGAATTTGAAGGAGGCGAGCGGTTGCAAACCGTTGTCTCAACGAAGAAACTCTCAAGTAACGTTCTTGAATGGCAGTTGTTACCCGTGGTCTACCCTGTCCTGGTCTTCGGACATTCATACCTGTCTCCCTGAATCGCTGCAACATTCTGGACACACTTGTATGGGAAACTCCAAACCTTTCTGCAATTCTTGTGTATGTCCACTGTCCACCCTTCTCGCAAAAATACCGCTTGGGCACATTCCTCTTGGGTCAAATTGCGTGTTTCGCGTTGCATAGCGATCGAGTGTAGAAAATCAAACGAAAAGAAAACTATTGATCACTAGAATTGATCGAGAACAACTGATTTTAGAATGGAGCCAATACATTCAAAATCTGATAATATCATCTTTTTTATTCCTGCTGGGAAAAACATTTGTATTGAAGAAAACCGTTGAAAGTGGATAACATATGCAGGCATAATTCTGATAAAATTAATTAACATTGAGAACACCTTCAGTTGTAGAATAAATTTGAGATTTCCATAATGTGCGTTAATTTTTTGCGCAGTGTATATTATACAGGGTGTATTTGAAGGTGAGGCTTTTTTTTTAACAAAAGGTAGAACTGGTCAAAATGAAGCGTTTCACCAAAAATCATCTATACAAAATTTTCAAAATGACAAAGTTGAAAAAAATTTAAAATGATCACTGAAATGGATCCTAATACGACCCTAGACCGTTTGTTAGCTGAATTATCGCAAAGCAGTGGGAAAAATCTTATCTCCTGATTCGACCATGTGGTTTCGTTTAGGATATTGGTTCGTTCGATATTTACATGGTAATGAAAATGGAAACTTAGGATTGCCGAATTGTTCTCATGATTTTTTAGTAACTTACACGATTTTATGAAATGGCTCATTTCGATACCAACTGACAGAAGAGACTTAGGACACAAGTGTAAGAAATAGAATAGTACTTCTCACAAATAAAATTCGTTTAAATTCTAAATTATTCACGAATTTTTTCACAATGGGCATCACAATCTTCTTGTTCGAACATTCCAACCAACAATCGTCGTAAAAATGGGATGGAATGGGGAAACATCATAGCACAGTTTCAACATAACTAACATAAGCACTTTCAAGAAACTGCCTCGATTTTCTACATTTTTTTTCACCCTAAATTGCACGATACAACAATAATTATGATTCTCTCAAAAGTGACCTGATGCATCTAATGAACTTGGTACTGAACCTTTCATTGTCCAGCCATCATATGTTTATGTTTTGTTTCGTTTTTGCGATGCCGGAGTCACCTACCACAGACCCGTACTTGAAATTCAATGAAATTTTGTCTTCTTCTAGGGGTTGTATCTCAGCCATCTTGGATATTATATATAGAAAATTTTTGGTTGAACGATTTATTTTGATGAGTTCTACCTTCTGTCGAAAAAAAGCCTCACCTTTGAAAACACTCTGTATTATTAACGTTACTGGACTATGCCTACACACGTGCCAAGTAGCCGCCAATCTACGAAACTATGATCATTAATTCCATTGATTGGATCAGCTGTTGGCTTCCGAGTAGCCGGCTTTTCCCGGGAGAAGAAACATGCAATTAATTTCCAATCAAAAGCCGAACGAGTCAATATTCTAAACAATCTAAACGAAGTCACATGGTTGATTCGGTCATCATGTGATAACGTGATGTTTTTGTTAGTTTAGAGCTTTCCGATAATGCAGATCAGTCAGACCATCTGTGGTCGTATTAGGATCTACTACATCCATGATTTTCAATTTTGTCATCTTGAATGTTTTCTATAGGCGATTCTTGGTGAAGTAGTTTTATTTTGACTACTGAGTTCTATTTTGACTTGAGTTCTACCTTCTGCCAATGAAAAGACTCACCCTATATGCTGTATACCAACAAAAACGTAACGCAACCGCAAACAAGTTGTCTTGTTGTCTTTGTTGGCAGCGCTGCATATCGAGCTGACATTATGTTTTCACTTGCCAAGAACAACTATGATGGCTGAAAATTGTGGCCTACTTTTATCATGAATAAGTATATTCATGTTCTTTTTCAATGTTTGTCACCTAGTTGGTCCTTTGAAGGGATATTATATTCCAATGAAAACACATTAGCTGTTTCATTATTTGGAGGTTTGTCGAAATAATGATAATGGAAATCCGAAGTTCTTGAAGTTGTTGATCGAATAGCATAAGGAAGTGTACAATGTTCAGTGTGAGAATCTGACTGCAGATTCATGTATCACTATCACAGAAAAAGTACGAGAACAGGTGTAATTGGTATAAACATTCGATGAAAGAGACAGGTTGATTTGTCATTACTTCAATACAGTAGGAAGTTAATTGCAATTGCTTTGGATTTATTCATGAGCTAATGTCACTGTAATGAAAAATACTGATGATAACAAGAATTTACCCCACCTTTAAGCGACTACAGTTGTCATAATGTTGTTTGGCAATAGGCCATGAAGAATTTTGAGGCTTATTTCGTTATCGAAGAATAATTTCGATTCATCGTTACACTGAACGTGGATTTTGACTTGTGTTATCGGTATTACAATATACAATACAGCTCTTCTTTGCGATACCCGATAAGCGAATTCGCGGGATTTCAATACAAAACAGAACGCGATATGATAGCTATTTGAGAGGGGTTCATGATTTTGCTACTGGATATTCGTGAATTAGATTTCGTAGCCGTTTTGGAATATTTTCTGAAAATACACTGCGCAAAAAAATTAACGCACATTATGGAAATCTCAAATTTATTCTACAACTGAAGGTGTTCTCAATGATAATTATTTTTATCAGAATTATGCATGCATATGTTTCCACTTTCAACGGTTTTCTTCAATACAGATGTTTTTTCCCAGCAGGAATAAAAAAAGATGATATTATCAGATTTTGAATGTATTGGCTCCATTCTAAAATCAGTTGTTCTCGATCAATTCTAGTGATCAATAGTTTTTCTTTCGTTTGATTTTCTACACTCGATCGCTATGCAACGCGAAACACGCAATTTGACCCAAGAGGAATGTGCCCAAGCGGTAGTTTTGCGAAAAGAAGGGTGGACATACACGAGAATTGCAGAAAGGTTTGGAGTTTCCCATACAAGTGTGTCCAGAATGTTGCAGCGATTCAGGGAGACAGGTATGAATGTCCGAAGACCAGGACAGGGTAGACCACGGGTAACAACTGCCATTCAAGAACGTTACTTGAGAGTTTCTTCGTTGTGACAACGGTTTGCAAACGCTCGCCTCCTTCAAATTCAGCTTGTTCAAACTCATGAGGTGCAAATTAGCACCCAGACAATAAGAAATCGCCTCAGAGAATATGATTTAAGGCCTCGTGTCGCGGCAAGAGGCCCAGCTCTTACCCCAGCCCATCGAAGGGCGCGTTTGGATTTTGCGAGAGAGCATATCCATTGGGAAGAGGCCGATTGGGAAAGAGTTCTCTTCACAGATGAGTCTAGATTCTGCCTCTACCATTGTGATCGACGTTCCCTTGTATACAGACGTCCACATGAAAGATATGCTCAGTGCAATTTCCTGAATACTACTGGTTTCGGGGGAGGATCGATTATGGTATGGGGTGGAATATCTTTGACTGCTCGCACAGACCTAGTGGTCGTTGATAATGGAGCTATGAATGCTGATAAGTATATAAGGAACATTCTTGAAGAGCATGTAGTGCCATTTGCCCCATACATTGGTGAAAATTTCATTTTTATGGACGATAATGCCAGACCCCATCGTGCGCGCATCGTTCAGGAGTACCTTGAAGAGGTTGAGGTCTCTCGAATGGAATGGCCAGCAAGAAGTCCAGATCTCAATCCGATTGAGCAGGTTTGGGACAACCTCAATAGAAGGCTGAGAAGTTCAGAAAATCATCCAGCTACTCTTAATGACAGGAATCCAACTCGGAGAAATCTGGGAAGGATTAGATCAGAACATTTTAAGATCACTCATTTTGAGTATGAACCGTCGTTGCCGAGCTGTAATTAACACAAGGGGTGGAAATACCAAGTATTAAATCACTTATGAGCATTTCAGTATTTTGAAAATTGTTCATTTCTCTTCTTTCACATAAGATTACGTAAAATCCTGAATTTTTCTTCCATTTAATGTGTCTTGTTTCGTTCAAAACCTTCCCGAGAGAACATAAAAAATAAGTTATAAAGTCAATGTAGAGTTAACTTTCATTAAAATTGAGATTTTCAGAATGTGCGTTATTTTTTTTGCGCAGTGTATAATGTCGTGTGCTCGGGTCCAATTTGGCCAATATACAGGAATAGTTAAATTGGCAAAAAAACAGTGTGGGGTCATGCATACAATTTTATTTTATCAGCAAGGAACTTTTGTTCCTATTTTTATTATACCATTGGAAAATTAATTTTTGATAGCTTTATTCAATACTCATTCTCAACAAATAAGGTATCTTGTAATTTATTGCTGAAAGTAACAGTTTTTGAGAAAAATATTTATCGGCAGATACGTAACGTCAGGCTGGTAAATCTTAAATTTACCTACAAGGCGGCTTATTATATTATTATAAGGGGACACCACCGAAATTATTTTTATTGTTTTCTTGCCCCCATAGAATGTCTGCTAAAGTTTATTTCTGTCAGTTTTTTTGATTCTAAGAATAAAATTGAAAGTGTCTTTACAGGTGCAATACGTTAATGTATCTGAGCAGAGGCTGCTCAAAAAAAAATTATATGATAGAACCACACTATTTTTGTCAAGGAATCACACCTCTTATTTTTTCGCACCTATTCATTTACACTCTGTATACTTTGATTTGAATTTTCCCCTCTTTGAAATACCAGAGTTTATTTTCGAAGACAAACTTTGGGTTGGGATCCAAACAAAAAGATGCGACATTCCAAAAATTTCCACACTTCGTATTTTGTATACATTATGTATACAGTGACATCAGAAGTTGACGGTTAACTTCTTCAACCTGATTTTCTTACATCAAAATGGCTGACTGCTGCGGCGATGTGGTTCGAAAACCAATTCCCCAAATGAAGTTCAATTCACTTCACTTGGTACGAACGGATATTCAATTAATGCATTCATTAATTGAGTCTCTCCTTGTCTGAGATCATTATGAAATCTAAGAGTTCTACTTTACAAGGAGCCATGAATGAGAGTCATTGAACGTCAGGTGTCGCATCGATTTATTGGGTACTTCTATGCAGATGCTGGCTGAATGATTGTCATAGTTGGTTGAGTTATGCGGTACCGAAGAGCTCAAACGAGAACTAAACGGGTCTACGTTATTCTCCTTTGATTGCGGTCCTCTATGGTTTACTCTTATCCTAGATCTTCGCTATTCATCTAGCTAAAATATTGTTAAAAAATGTGTTTTTTTTTTCAGTGAGGACATGAGATACCGGAAGGTACTCTGGAAAGACGTACGCGTGGGAGATCTAATCCACCTTTCCAACAACGAGGTTGTACCTGCAGATATTCTACTTTTGAAATCGAGCGATCCAAGTGGGTGTTGTTATATCGATACGGGACACTTAGACGGAGAAACCAACCTGAAACAGCGTCAGGTGGCCAGAGGTTTCGTTGAAAAGGTGAGAGATTTAACAGTTAACCTACTAAGGATAAGAAACGAATAAAAATTTTTAGTTGCCGATTATGATTTTTCGAACATACAAGTAACTCAACAAAAACTGGACCTTTTAAAGGTGGTATATAGGTACATAGTATGATAAAGAAGTACCTAAAGAAAATTTTTACTTATAGGTATCTATCAGGTTCCAATACGGAAAAAATTTCATCTTTTTCTTAAAGGAGTTGGGATATGTGATGAATTGAAACTCCGCACTATTATTCATTAATTCTAAATTAATACTATAATTAAAATAGATCACTGGGCTAACTAGTATTTATTAATACCTTGCTAATGTTTCGGATCCATTTAGCCCCATAGAGACAGAATAGATGGTCCACTATGACAACCTTCAATGCCATCTGGTTTTGTGCTACAATTACTCATTTGAGACAAAACTAAATTGAATTGAAAACGAGACAAAAATTTTTGAAGCATTTTCGAAGGAAAATCGGAAAAAATTAAAATTAGCTCTTGGTGTGCAAAAATTTTTCCAATAAAAAACTATCTAATACGAATCTTCATCTTCTGATCTTGAGTCGTATTCTCGATTATTGAGTACAATATTCAAAATCGCTGCACATTCGGTCTCTTCACTCGATTATATTCAATCAAATCCACTTCATTACCAATAGTTTACACAGGAACCTTAGAATTAATTCTCTATTTTATGTTTTTATGGAAACGTTCTCAACATAACTTGATATGTATTTTGAAACTTTTCTGCAGCTTCGCTACCAATATTCGAATTGAAAGGAGGCGATTCCTGAAAATTTCATTCTGTTCATCTAAGCCTGAAATGTTGAAACCGCTGGAGCGGTATACAAGAGTGTTTTTGAAGGTGGGGCTTTTTTTTTTCAACAGAAGTTTCAAGATGCATCGTTTCACGAAAAATCACCTATGCAAAACTTTCAAAATGAAATGACAAAGTTGAAAAAAAAATTGAAAATGATTACTGAAATAGATCCTAATACGACCCTACACCGTTTGTTAGCTGAATTATCGCATAGCAGTGGGAAAAAACTTATCTCCTGATTCGACCATGTGGTTTCGGTTTAGGATATTGGCTCGTTCGATATTTACGTGGTAATGAAAATGGAAACTTAGGATTGCCGAATTGTATATTATATACACCCTGTATATTTGAAGTTAATCTATGCTTAGTACCATCCAAACCTACCTTAAAACATATTGTCCACAATGTGTATACTTTTTGAATAAGTATTCCATTCGGTTAACTTTTTTTTCAATAAATGATATCAGCCAATTCCCATCTTGAGTGTATCTACCACCTCAGACATAGTTATACTTTCCACCTCTGAAGACTCCTATATCGCTCGCATTTTTATTCTGGAACAGCTTTCATTTCCTATCACTCCATAATGAATACATGAAAACGAAAAACACTTTAGTGTCATTAGACTCTCGATTTTTACATAACCACCGAATCGATTTCCACAAAAACTCCTAACGTATTGTGAAGCATTTCATGAGCGCTGTTTTGTTGTAATGACCTCGGTCATTCAAATTATAGGGAAGAAATGTGAATACATCGAATTTTTTCGACCAAAGGTTTGTGTTTTACCATTGAGTATTATTATTAATTATTGAGTAATAGTTTCAATACTCAATGGTTCTACGGAAAACTAGCCAACTCTACAATAGGGAATACTTGAACTTAAAACAGATTATACGATTTTCACAAAATGAGTTTTCAAAGCACGACACGTGTTTCGTTATCAAAATAGCAACTGGAGTTTACCTTCACCCACCTGAAGATGCTATTATGATAGCGAAACACGTGTCGTGATTTAAAAACTCATTTTGTGAAAATCAGATAATCTGTTTCAAGTTCAATTATGGATTTTCATTAAGGATCGGCCACATCAATTCAATAGGGATGAAATTTAAGGAGCCTGTATTGGCGCTTCTTGGATCTTTGAAATCTAGGGTGTTTGAATTTTAATGAACTGCTATTCAAGTCAATTTTTATATGATACCAGAAATCAAGAACCGATACTAGATAGAATTAACCAACTTGGCGAATAGTTTGTTTCAAATTAGATGAACAGAAATGTTGTAGATCCATAGATCCATTGACCATTACCAAGGAGGGACTAAAGCAAAATTACCAGTGCTACCAGTTATCGAATATTAAAATTCATTATAATAACATCTTTTCAAATCATTCATTATTCTTTGATAAATAAAAACCAATATAACTGAGCTGGAAACACATTTGACTAGTCAATTATGTTTTTTCTCTCTCTCTCTAAAATTTGAACCACAGCAATTCCAAGGGATGTTGTTTTTTCCGTAATTCCGAAGTTTTATTGGGAGTAAAATTCAATATTCCTACTGTTTTGTTATATCCTGAAGGTTGTAAATATTTTGGGAGGTATGAACAAGTTATTGCTCCTATTAAGTAGTAAACGCCAATTTTTCGGAAATATTTACATACTAAATAATACCATCATTCAGGCCAGTCATGGACTTAACCTTCAAATTCACCGATAATCCGTATATTTAAGCAGGGTAATCGATTTTGAACATATTCAATGAAATTTTACGAATGCAGCGATAAAAACTCAGGCAACTGTTATGCAAAAATGATAATGAGTAATAATATAGATCCATGGATTTTTTCAGGATTTTTCACCGTGTAAGTTCAAAAGTACTGTGGAAGTTGATGCCCCGACAACCAAAATATACAGGTTTCAAGGAACTATTATACATCCTTCAGGAGAAACAGTTCCTGTGGGAACAGAAAATCTTATATTGCGTGAGTGCCTTTTGAAAAACACCGACTACGTTGAAGGGATTGTAGTCTACGCAGGTAATTAAAATTTCGTTCGATATAAGACCGTATTGATGAACATGAACATGAATATTCATCCATATATCTTTTCCTTTTCGTTATTAATTTTTTTTTAGGACATGAAACGAAAGCTATGTTAAATAATGGCGGTCCCAGATACAAGAGATCTTCGCTAGAGCGACAGATGAATCAAGATGTGATTTGGTGTGTCTTCATTCTTATATTCTTATGTATTATTGGAGCAGTTGGATGTAAATTATGGTTGAATACTTATCCTAATATAACAGAGCCCTTTAAGTCTGATTACAGTGATACTACAGAAGCTATTTTGGCCTTTTTCACTTTTGTGATAATATTACAGGTATATTACAATATTTTATCAAAACAGAATCGTGCAGTTTTCATGATTACTATATTCTAATTTTATCTTTTAAAAAAATTATTCCAGATAATGATACCTTTATCTCTTTACGTCACTTTGGAACTGTGCAAAATGATGCAAATATATCATATACATCGTGACGCTGATATGTACGATATGGTCCTTGGTAAACGAACTGAATGTCGTGCATTGAACATTACGGAGGAACTGGGACAAATCCAATACATTTTTTCAGATAAAACGGGTACTTTGACTGAAAATAAGATGATATTTCGCAGATGTACGATAAATGGAGTAGACTATAACCACCCAGAATTGCAGAGCATAAAAAAGGGAAACGCGTCGAATTCCCTCAATGTAGTTATCAATCCAGAACTTTTCAATGATCTTCATGCAGATAAATTAACAGACAACATTTATTCAACTAGACAAATACACGCCCATAGGGTACAAGAGTTCTTGTTGCTTCTTGCGATATGTAACACGGTGGTTTGCTCTCAACACCCACATCATGATCTCATGAATGCTAGTGGAATAATTGAGTCGGTGTCCGGAATATACCCATCCTCATTGAAAGAAAATGAAGGAGTTCCAAATTCAGACGTTGAAGGCAGCGAACATACTACGATAGCATCACATAGGGATAAATATTTGAGGTTAGAAGAGTCTAGATCAGTTACACCTTCGCCACCATTGCAGTCACATCAATACACTGTTCACGTTTCTACCCTAACACCTATAGATTCGATAGATAGTTCCCCTTCATCAGATATATACCAAGTTCAGGTTAAAACTGCGAGACCTAAACTCCTGAATTTACCAGCAATCAACTTTCTATCGAAAAAAACTGTGACAGGTAGTAACTTGACCGATGAACAGAAAGTGAAACTGAATAAGACTGCTACTCCTTCCCCATATGAGTTCAAACCTATATTCGAAGCTGAGAGTCCAGACGAACTAGCTCTAGTGGATGCTGCATACAATTACAATTGCAGACTTGCAAACCGTACCCCAACAAGCGTAACGGTTGATCTTCTAGAGAGAGACAGATTGAACTTTGAAATTCTCAACATATTGCCGTTCGATTCCAGCAGGAAGCGTATGTCAGTCATTGTGAGGCACCCTGTGACGAAAGAGATTATTTTATATTGTAAAGGGGCTGATAGCACAATACTTCCTTGTATAGCTCCCGCCGAGGATGATTCGGAACAGAAGCAGATCATAGAAAAAACACAACAACATCTGAATGCTTATGCTAGAGAAGGTTTGAGGGTATTAGTGATGGCAAAGCGAGTGCTGAGTCAAAGAGAGTATAATGAATGGTACCAAAAACACTTAGACACCGAAAAAGCGCTAACTGCTTTTGAAAGGAGGGAAAAAAAGCTGAGAGACAGTTATTCATCTATAGAAACGAATATGTTGTTGTTGGGCGCCACGGGTATAGAGGATCGACTGCAGGAAGGCGTTCCGGAAACCTTACAGGCTTTGATTTCGGCTGGCATTGTCGTTTGGGTACTAACAGGCGATAAACCTGAAACAGCAGTCAACATAGCTTATTCTGCTAAACTATTCTCGCCTCAGATGGAACTGTTGAACCTGATGACGAGAACTAGAGAGGCGGCAGAAGAAAAAATAAGGTATTATTTGGGCGAAATTGACAAGCAAAGAAACAGGGCGGAATCTCTGAGGGAGATGCTGTACCTGCAACCCAGTTCTTCTGCTTTGGGCTCGAGAAATGTACACCAAGATTCAGGCCGAGCACTGATTGTAGACGGAAAAACACTAACCTTCATTTTGGATCGGAGATCCAAATTGACCAAACCGTTCCTTGAGCTGACAACACAGTGTAATTCTGTACTCTGCTGTCGGGCAACTCCTTTACAAAAAGCTTATATAGTTAAAGTAGTCAAAGAAGAACTCAAAATGAGGACTTTGGCTATTGGCGATGGAGCTAATGATGTATCCATGATACAGACTGCTGATGTTGGTATAGGTATATCTGGACAAGAGGGTATGCAAGCAGTTATGGCTGCAGATTTTTCTCTGTCTAGGTTCAAATATTTGGAGAAGTTTCTATTGGTGCATGGACACTGGAGCTACGATAGGCTATCCAGGATGGTACTATATTTCTTCTATAAAAATGCTGTAAGTTTGGTTAATTTTTACATTGATTATTTGGGATGTGGTTGCTTATTATGTGTGCCAACGAAAACTCTTACTTTGCATAACCTTGATTGCCTGATCAATCGTTGGACTCAATGTATATCGATCATAAATCATAATTCGATGCAACGATGTTATTCTGAATACTTGATACTGAATTATTGAAATACATCATTCATTCATTACCGGGAATAAATCTACAAATAGACATAAAAAAAACAAAAACAAAAAGAACTAAGACTAAGATTTATAATTCCTTAGGGCTAATTGCTTAGGCTGTTGCTGAAAAATTGCGAATGTATGACATCTGGAAAAATAAAATCCATAATAACCACCTACTTCCTGATTCTTTTTACATTTCCAGTAAAACATATTGGGTGCAGAATATATTGATAATTTTTAAATTTTCAGGCATTTGTGTTCCTTATTCTTTGGTATCAGCTTTATTGTGGTTTTTCTGGCTCAGTTATGATTGATCAGATGTACCTAATGCTTTATAACCTTTTATTCACGTCACTGCCACCTTTGGCCATAGGTAAGATATTTATAGCTAATTGAATGCATTCAAGGTCACTTATATTGCTTCCTATTTTAGGTGTTTATGATCAAGATGCTCCTGAAGAATTACTGAAAGAAAGGCCTTATTTATATAAACAGGGGCGTCTTGGCAAAGTTTACAGATCGTATTCTTTCTGGTTAACAACGCTAGATGCGATTTATCAAAGTATATGTATATTTTTCATTTGCCAAGGTGCCTATGCTGATTCTGACATAAGTGTGTTTGAGTTTGGCACAACAGTCACTACTTGTTGTATGTTTGTAATGCTACTTCATGCATCCATTGAAACTAGGTCATGGGTGAGTAAAAAGTGAAGTTATCATATTTAGTCATCACATTGATAACTTTATTATTTTCAGACAATTTTGCATGCTGCTTCTGTGATATTATCGATAGGTGCATTCTACTTCTACTCTCTTTTATACAATTCTTTATGTGTGAACTGTTTTGGTTTGCCTAGTACATACTGGATTATACAGAAGGCCATGATGAGACCAACATATTGGTTGGTCACATTGCTATCCTGTGTTGCAGCCGTTCTTCCGAGGTAAAAAATGTTTAAATTTTTCATATTCTATTAGCCTCAATATAGAGTTATTATTATTTATCATGAAAGAAATTGGACTGGCAGAAGTCTATATTCAAAGTATAACATAGAGAACGTGCAGACATCGAAGGAGAGTATCGAAAGACCGGTTTCGCCCCTTTTGGAGACCATCAGTGGTATCGCCTAACTCAACCAACAATGCCGACTCACATTATGTTGCATATCGGCGATAAAACCCAGTTTATTTAAACATATCTGCGATCATCGCATGAACCGGACGTATTTCAACTTCCCCCATTAGACAGCATCAGACTCCAGGGGAGGTAGTACTTGCGGAAGACTGTGGAGGGAGAACATAAATGTATGCAGAAACATTTTGAGTAGCCTGTATGAGAAAGCTCAGATTATTCAACTCCAGTTATCGCGTCGATTTATTCAATATCTGGATGCGCCAAAAATGCCAACAGAAGGTCCTCTGCGAAACTGATGAGCTCAAATAATGACGAAACCGGTCTATCGCTACTATTCTTCGATGTACGTAGGTAAATCCCACTTAATGTTATCATTATCTTGAGATTATATGAATTATACTGATTTTTATTAGTGGGATAGCAGCAATCTTCAGTTATGTCGTGAACTCTTTTTTCTTGGTCGAGCTTGCAAGGTTATTTATTTATCTCTTCATCAGGAGAAGAAATTGAAAATCTAAGAATGGTTGATGATTTTCCATATATTTATATCTACACTGTTCCATCTGTGATACATACAGGGTGAGATTTCACTCGTACAAATGTTTTAACAGTATTCTTGAGGTCAAAAGAAACACTTTTTTCCCTCACAATTTTTTCCGAATCTGCTCGGTTTAAAAGGTACATGGTGTTGAAAAACAATAAGAAAATGTTATTTTTAGATTTATCTCACGAACGGTTTATTTGAATGAAATGAATCTCGGAATATAATTTTTCCATTATTTGATCGAACACAAGATATCACCCACGTCTTTCAGTTTTATCATTATGACCATAAAAATACCAAAAACTCAAAGAATCCAACTCTTGAAACTAAGTTGGACGCTACCTAATAAATATTTGAACGTTTGTTCAAAAATTAAAATGTATCTGATAAATATGAAAAATTGGGTACATTGGCTGAATACAACTCTTTTTAAAAGGTCCTCAGATGTGTAGTGTTTACTGATTGCTGGGTGTGTTGGACGGACTAACCCAAACCTGCCACCGCGACCAAAGGTCTATTGTAGCACACAGTGTTACAGATTTAGCTAGTTATTCTGAAGGTAATTTTGTTTTTCCGGCGTGGCACAGCTCATTATGACAACTAAAAATGGATATATTTTTTTATCAGGGTCGAATCGGAAAAAATGGTATAGGAAAAACGTGTTGCTTTTGACATCAATAATCTACTGTTAAAATATTTTGTAAGAGTCAAAGACTCACTCTGTATATTCTCAATTGTTTCTCCTGAAGAAGAGATGAATAAATAATCACGAAAGCTCTGGCAAAAAAAAATTCATGATATAATCATGTTGAGATATATCAACATGTTGAACAATAGTTTATAAAAAATGATAGTTATGTTCGAATGAGTCAAAAGAGAACTTTCCTAATTCCGCCAATCCACTCGCTCCAATAATTATTGATCTCTGTGGCTATGGAAAATCGAAATTATGTTGGCAATAGTCCATTCAGTAAGATATTGAATTGCGGAATTCTGGTCGGTATTGGGAATACACACTGACCCATAACAATTACGAATAAGTTTATCACTGATGAAAGATATTTTGAATTTTTCACTGTCTTTGATGTCCTTGGCTAAATCGAACAAATTGAGAAAATAATTGTTTAATGGGGGATTCTCCTCAATTTGGGTTATCACTGCATATGCAAGTTCAAACTGAATAATTATAAGTTTTATTCATGATTTTTTTAAATGCACCGCGGAAAATATTCAAAATCATTCTTCAAGTATGGGGTTTAAAAATTTAAATAGGTTGGTTTCAAATTTACGATTTGACAACAGCGCCTACTAGACAATAAAAAGAACAATGTCCGATGGGTTTGTTTATAAAATAACAGCTGTTGATTTCCAGGCGCGTACTTACTGGCAAGCCTCAACTGCAACCGGCCATAAAAATCCCATAAAATTTCACGACCTTACTCGTTCGTCGCACACTTCATCTTTGTCTATCTCATCAAGATAATGTATTTGTTGTCCTTTATTATCAAGGCATATTTCAGTGGATGTTGCCAACTTGTGCAATTGAAATGAAACGCTTTAAATTTTAAATACCCATTTTTATTTTTCATTTCTAAGTGTTTAAAATAATTTTTTTTGGGAAACGGTTGAAATGGTTATTTCAAAAAGTGACGTTTCAAAGATATTTCATAAAAAATACATCATTTTCGTCAGAAGGAGTATTCCCTAATTTGAATGCCGATTGGTTGAAATTCCGTATTCCTTCAGTTTAAATACTTCACTAGGATATATTCATATATTTCATTTCTATGATGAAACTACTTAAATAATTAGTGATATAGCCGTAGGAAAGTTTTTCAACTGACTTCATCACGAATATTTTTCAGGTTCACAATTAGGATTTTACAAACCATGATTGCACCCAGTGAAGTCACCAGAGCCCTGATCTCGATGAAGCGGCGAGGTAGAGGTGAGGGGTTTCTTGTTTCTTGGTCAAGGTCGACGTCTGCCTCCTCCATATACAGGTAGCTGTTGAAAGATGTTTTGGGTAGTTCTTGAGGCTTTGAGCTCTCTAAAGCTTTCTACACTTCATCCTGAATTTTTTTCTTCTATTTTCGTTTTCTGTATTAGGACGAGCGGGATTCGGATTCTTTCGACTGCGCTAGCATCCTTTTGGTCACTGAAATGATTCTTAACAGTCCGCAGACTGTTGTCGATGTTTCAGGAAGTCTATTACCTACTACCTATAGATAGACCTTCTTATAGCGTTTTCTGTTGGTAAAGCTAGTGCAATTTTCATGTTCTATTGCTGTTATGAGTTCTTTTGTAAAACTCGTTCCGCACTATATGTACTCTTTGCGCATATTTCAGCATGAGGTCTGAAAGCTCAGTGTTAGTATAGTCCGGGAGGCAGGGGCTTTTTTTTTCAAGGAATCTCATCCCGGCTGAATTTAATACTGTAGGTTTATACTCTTGAAAATGGAAATACGTTGAAAATTTATAGGCATTATTATTTTTTTTTTTGTCTTCTGGAACAGTAAGGATATTTTTGTCTCTAGAATATTTGGCTCTTTCATCTAACAAGATGAGATTCCAAAAACTGAGAATTTTCTTACAGACTTTGTTCACAAGTGGACTGATGTTGAGGATCCCAACAGAATAATCCTTTTTCATGTTCAAAAATAAATGAACTGCATGGAAAAACCACGGGTCATACATAATAACCCTATCGTTTGCAATTTCGGATGAAATTAATCTGAACTCGCGCACTTACTAGTAAATTCAAAAAGATAGATTATCAATTTTCGAATTACCAACAGAAATTATTTCATGAGGCCCGGTACTTTCACGTGCGAATAACTAAATTTATTCGATAAATAAGTCTTATTCTTAGGATAAGTGAAAATGCCGTCTCTTCACTTTCAGATAGTGTTATTCATCGAATAAATCTGTCATTGAAACTCGTTTATAAGATTTTATTTGTCATAGATCGAATGTCGGTACGTCATTATTGGTTGAATTTTTTAGATTTTTGATGTATGGATATTCTTTGTGTGATTTTCAAGAAATATTTGCTTTTTAGTTGGAATTATGACAATTTCTACAATGCGGTCTCTCATTTTACATTAATCAGTGGAAAGTAGTAAACCGTGTTTTCATAGAATTGTTATTCGTCAAATAATTTCATCTGAAAGCACCGAAATAAGGTATCCCTCAGATAGGAAATTATTTGACGGATACTTATTGACAGTGAATAAAATTTATTCGAAGGTGAAAGTACCGGGCCTTAATCATAAAATGAGGGATACAACATTTCCGATTCAGAAAGAGAGAAAGGCGCAAAACAACCCAGACAAAATTACAAATCCATAGATAACACTAGTCCATGATCTAAAAAAAAATTAGTTTCCTTTACGTATCTTCTATTGGATGTGCTCTATACAGGGTGACAATTTAAAAACTTGCCAGGCCAAATATGGCCTGGCGCGACAAGGATGTTTTCAGAGAAAATGCCGGAACAGGTCAATTTTTATTCGGAAAGGGGCATATTTTGAGCCGAAATCTCCGCAACCCTAGGTGTAGAGGCTATCACCCCTAGATTCTTAATAGGGAATAGGGGAGAGATTAACCTCAATTCAAAGATCCCTTGTTCATCTACATGAATACTATAGTTTGCAAATTTTTATTTATTCCTTGAAGTAGTTACAGGAGGTGACAATTTGAAAACTTGCCAGGGCAATTATGTCTTGACAAGGAAAAATAACAAGAAAAAGCCGGAACAGGTCAGTTTTTAAAGGGAGGGGACATATTTTGAGTAAAATTGTAAGCCGAAATCTCCTCAAACCTAGGTGTAGGGGCCATCACCCCCAAATTCTTCATAGGGAATAGAGGGTGAGCTAAACCTCAATTGGAAGACAATATATCCCTCTACATAATACTATTGTCTTCCAATTGAGCTATAGCTCACCCTCTATTCCCTATTAAGAATTTGGGGGTGACAACCCCTACACATAATATGTCCCCCTCCCATTAAAAATTGACCTATTCCGGCTTTTTCTTCGAGAACATCCTTGTCGAGACATAATTGGCATGGCAAGTTTTCAAACTGTCACCTCCTGTAACTACTTCAAGGAGCTCGGAAATAATATTCCTGTGAACTTAGTGCATAACTCGTTTTACCGATAGAAAACGCTAATAGTTTGTAATTTAATAATGCCTTGTCATCTGGGGAATCTATGAATATTACCGTACTTCCCTTATTCTCAATTTGGAAATATCGATTTGATACCTTTTTGATTCAAATAGCTTTACATTCAATTGTTAGGGAGCGCTAGGATAAATACCAGAAAACAAAAGCTATTTTTCATTCAGAGCGCGATACCCCGGGGCTTGACGCACTGGAGGTTTAAACCCGCGCTATCACGCCAAAATTAAACTGCCAAATTTAACTCACCTAAGCACCAAAACTGAAGGCTGAAAGCCCTAAAAGGTCTCATCAGTGACGGAAAATATAGTATATAGTGTCGACACAGTTCTCCTCCAATAATAAATAACGGCAGATCATTATCGCAGCTCTTTATCATTCCACTTGTGTGGTATCTAGCTATACAGGTGTCCCAGATCTCAACGTCAAGCCGACACTCGATGAAGGTAAAGTTTACCATTTGAGGAATAATTTAGCAAGTGTCATATTTGGGAATCCTTATTAAATGCGCCAATTTTTAATGTTACTTGCTAAACTCGCATAGTACCTACTTTAGTTAACTGAAGCAGGACGAAGTATTGATTGGAAATATTTATTGTTTGGCAAAAAATGACATCTCCATGTAGATGGCCCTTAATGTCTTGTAGCAACAGGAGTATAAAGACTTACAGGTTGTAGATTTTCTCAATGTTTTTCAAATGTCTATAATTTCCAAAATACGTGACTTTTATATTTTTCTGATAACCATTGATCATCCAGTCTCGGCTTGACGTTCAGACCTGGGACACTCTGTATACATATACTTCCGTATTTCTAAGTTCCATCAACACGTGATAATCGGGAAAGCGGTAAACGAAAGCAGAGGAACCATATATTAGAAAAAATCATTTCGTATATGAGGACCCTGGTATCAAAGTCGGCAATCTCCACTTTTGGTCGAAATTGAGATAAATACATAATATTTCTCAATTTTTCGCGCTATATCTGAATATATGGTTCGCGTGTGTCAATAAAGGCTATATCCCATTAAAAAACCACTTTGAAACTTCGTCTGAGAATCAAACCCGGGAATCTCCAAGACCCGCTTAGAATCAAAGCCGGCAATGTCCGTTCTGGCCAATCAGCACATATGTGTCGTGACGTTCGTAATTCATCTGAATTTAGAGCGTCAATTCAGTTCGTTTTTGCAAACCCTCAAAAGTGTATCTACTATGAAAAGGAAAAAACCTTCACATGATTGAACCAGTCATCATGAAAAGTGGTCTGAAACAAGTCAATATGTTCACAAACTTCTTGCAAAACACTTTGGGGCTACCTGGAGATCAATAGAAGAACTAGATTTTCATGCAAAAATCCTTTCTTATGGAACTCTCGAGTCAGGGCAAGCAGGTCAGAAAGAAGAAAACGCATTGCCAGACATGGACGAATCAGCAGCAGAAAGAGAAACCTGCGGATTTATCGAAGAAATACCCTCTGTATATGTATAATAAATATGTTATGTTAATGAAAATATTTTTGATTACATGTTTTCTTGGAATTATTTCAATATTGTTATTATTCTATTTGTGAATCTTTTTCAAAACACTTGATATTCAGATCCCAACTTATTTCAGTAGAACCTTCGGTATCAAATCCGGCAAAATCCAATAGTCAGTATCAAACACGGCATTCTCCATTCATTTTTTCTCATTTTTTCGAAAACGAAAAAGAAATTAGGCATAATAACTTCATTATTCAATGGAGTTTAGTATTTTATACCGTTAGAAACTACGCACGCAGTTAAATATAAAACAATATGGACGTAGCCGTTTTTTGCGCTTTACTCAAATAGGAACACGGTGGAGTTTGCCGCTTTTGATATTAGGGTCCTCATATCACCGCAAGCATTACATAGGCACAGATTCGTTCGTTATGCCTTAATGTAATGCTTCAATCAATAATTGTGTGAACTTGGACAGCACTTCGATATTCAAAATATTTTTTGTGCTAAAATTGTGCTAGGTTTGTGTTGCTTTGTGTTTGTGCCGTTGAATTTCTCTATTCCATACTGTTCTCAAAATGTTTCACAAAATATGGGCCAGTCCTGTGCTTTTCGAATAAATTGATTTTGACGGCTAAAATAGATTGTGCTATTGGCAGTCTATTTCGGTCCTTTCCCCCTTCTTTTTTTCTGGAAAAATGCCGGGGTGTTACCGTAAACCTGGGTGAAATTGATCAATTTGAACTCAATTTTTGTCATAATTCGAAATTTATCATTTCTAAGCACTTTAGCTATTAAATTATGGTCCTAAAAGTGCAACCTTAGAATAAGTGTCAGTTAATCTGTTACGATAAATTCATTTACCTTATGAAAACAGAATGATCAATCTGACTGGGTATGAGGTGAGATTGATCACATCAATTTTTTAGCATTGAAAAGTATTACTGTCAATAGAAAGTGATCAATTTCTCCCCCAATTAATTCGGTCAAGTATTTTTTAACCTTTTTCTCAAAAGGGGCAGGTTCATGGCGCGATCGACCACACTATTCTACTGTTTCTCTCTTTCTTCTAGACTCTCAATTGAAATGGAGAATATGTTTGCACTTTTCAGCTTTTGGGGCTCTGTTATGTTGTTGTGTGCTAAGGGCAAATGTTGTTTTGATTTCTCGGCACGTTCTTTCAGCTCATTTGGCTCCTCAGAGTTTCACAGTATATATGATTTTTCTGCCCATACCCTTCTTACAAGTGTTTGAATTTGTCATGAAAAAGGAAGCTCATAACTTTCTAACTTAAAATTTTAAATCTCTAACGATTGCAGAAATACCCTTAGGGGACAGCGAATTTGAGATGCACTGTACACTAGAGTTTTAGGATAATATAATGAGTGTTTAAGCTAGTAAAGAATAATCGAAATACAGAAAAATTTGTTGCTTGTATATTGAGCACATTCAAATATTGTCTGATATTTTGAACGTATTATATCTAATATTCATGTTATAATCCGAATAAATTCATCCTTGAAGATTCACTGTTAGTCGAAAGTATTTGTCGTCTGATTTTAAAATTTCTGATGGATCTCTCCAAGATTCACGTGTGTTGATGGAACTCTTGTTATGTTAAAACATTTTTTGTTATCTGTGCATCTTATTGATAACTTCTATCCGAATATGAATATGGTCATTTGACCACAAAAATATCCTAATTGGGAGGATTTGGACCAAAGATCTTTGCCATTTTTCCTATACGTTCACTCTTAAAAGAACTTTTTTTGTGACATTGTGTTTTTTTCCAGAACCGCCGATCAGAGGCATACGCATCAAACTTTGACAGCAGTTAATTGAAGTGACCCACAAGTGACCTTAGCGACAAGTATTATAGAACGTGCGCCACAATTATTGCATTTTGAAGGCTGTGATCAATTGTAAGGGACCAATCTATTGAAGTTATTGCCCTTTACATAAAGTAGGTTAAGTTCTTCCGCCATGTTTTTCGTATTATGGTACAATGTTCTCTATAGGTCCGTGCCTGCACAAATATTAACTAGACGCAAATAATATACTGAGTGTTGCAATGTAATATTTATAACTCAATTATTATTCTGATTGTATTATGTTTATTTTATATCTAGGAAATTTTATTGAAATGCATTTTCTATATTTTGTTCATATTTTATTATATTTCTTAC
The DNA here is from genome assembly GCF_907165205.1 of Coccinella septempunctata. NCBI lineage: Eukaryota > Metazoa > Arthropoda > Insecta > Coleoptera > Coccinellidae > Coccinella > Coccinella septempunctata. Next base: position 24,515,296 of record NC_058191.1, on the reverse strand, counting down.
CAATGCAATGTAATGAATTGACGAGGAGAAAGGAGCTCATGTATATTTTCAGCTTTTCAAATTGCTCAATCTGTTTGAAAAGAAGAATTTTAATCATTTTATTAGATGATTGCTGGACAGTGAAAGTTTTTTTAATAAATTGATATCATGGAGCTCTTCAGTTGTAATTATGGTATGTGATCGTACATCACTGATACTGTTGACCCTGACAGTGCATCTTAAATTGAAGCTTTGAGTTAAAAGTTTCCTGGGATTTTTGAATGACTAATTTTCGTGAAAAAAAAACATTTTATCCAGATCACCATGTAATGAGGGCTACCGTTTTTGTTGACGTCTCTGTAGAGTAAGGTCCTGAACGTAGACAAACTTATAAAAAAGATTTGTTTGTTAACGATGATGGGGACTTGTCATTTCACAGATAATAATATTGGAAAAATTGAATATAGAAATATTTGGTTACAAATCAATGTCTTGTTCGTCATTTTTTAATTTTTAATTAGCGCATGTGAGTCCTTTTTTCACAACGATTTAGCTTCACTTCTTTCATAGCATAAAACACGTGATATCAATATAAGTATAATAGATATATGGAGACCAAAAACTTAATATGAATCATATATTTGAGTCTATGATGTGGACCTCTCGCTACACTAGCACATCTAGCGGCGAATAAACACGTGGTAGCTCTCATTATTTCAATTTAAGTGTGGAATACGAGTTTCAGTGAAGCTACATATCAAATTTTTTCTTCGTGTCTGCTGTGTTCTGCCTTCTTGTTGAGTTTTTCATTAATACGAACTTGGACACGCTACGTGTTGATTTAAACACGCCGAGAAATAAATATACTTCCCTGGCCGGTCTGTTACATTCTAGAATGCATGCGGGATTGCAACATAATTATGAAATCGAAATTTGACATTAGAATTCTCGCATTTGTAACCCTTCGTCGTCAACCAATGCACATGTTAATGGAGATTCAACGCTTGGGTACTTTAAAGGGGTGTTTGTTTTTATGTGAATGAGATTGGAATGCTTTCAGTCATAATCATTTCCTGGCTTCGAAAGTATACCGAACCACATCTAAAGCCTGTTTGCAACAGCCGAGAATTCTCTACAAAATTCTCGCAAGAAAACGGCAGAGATTATTTTGTATGCAAGTGAACAGTGAATTCCACCGAAAGTGCGTATTCAACGGTAAATAATTCACGGCGCATGAATTTTCAAGTAAATTCTCCACAGAATTCTCGGCTGTTACAAACGGGCTTAACGGTTTTGTACTGAAAACTGAATCCGATGTGGACAGTGACCTCGAATCGCTTCAAATCTTTCAGAATCCCACCGATAATTCGCACAATCTATATATATATAGGATGTATTTGAAGGTAAGGTTTTTTTTAACTGGTCAAAATAAAAGTTTCAACAATAATTGCCCATTTCAAAATGATGAACTTAAAAAAAAATTCTGAAATAAATACTAAACTAGATCCTCATAAATACGACCCTAGATCATTTATGATCTAAATTGTCGCGGAACAACTGAAAAAACGAACAACTGACAGAAGCAGGACGCAAGTATATAAAAATAAGTTCAGAAACTCGCCAATAAAATTATTAACAAAATCTTTTACAATTGTCATCAACCGACGTAAAAATGCGGTGAAATAGCAAAAATAGGGTAGCAATACTAGCACTTTGTCAATCCAAGCAATAGAGTGTCTCAATTTTTACACCTCAAATCGCATGATATACAACGATTATTTCCAGTGACCTGATGAAATTAATCAGAGTGACTCGGATGTATTGAATCATTGAAAGCAATGGCGGTCCAGCAATATGTTTGTCGAAATTCTAGGGGTTGTAGCTTCGCCATCTTGAATATTTTATATAGACAATATTTGTTGAGATGAATCATTTCGATGAGAAGGTATAGAAGTCTACCTTCTGTCGAAAAAAAGTCTCGTATTTGAAAACACCCTGTATAGTTCGCCTTCGTTGGCGTTCGAGCTTTGGTCTGGACTGGGCGGGCATAAGATGTCTAAAATTACTGTGTGTGCAGGAAATTGAGGGGTCGCAATAGGAGCTCGGATAACTCGGCTACTCAGTAATTGCCTCGCTACTACGTCATATCAGATCAGCGCGCAGTGGTGTAGATATAAAAGGATTGGGCAGTGCCGTGTAATAAGTTATTTGGAAAAGAGACGGGATGGATGATCAGAAGTACTCAGACTCGTGGTAATCCAAATGATTTGTCTACATCAATATCACAATCTCGAGATTCAAACTCTTGAAAATGTCACGAACAATTTATAATTTTCTTAACACCCTCCTTATTGTAAAGCGTGTGAATTGAATTTTGTGCAAACTTTCATATACAATAGCATGTAATCTGAAACAGAAAAAAAGCAAGACATATTTGATATATTATGAATGAATTGCATGGAAAAACAGAAAAAACTGTCACTCAACATGACCTTATAATTTTCCTAATTTTCAAAAAAGTATCAGCCTACTGAAAGGCCAATGTTGGAGAAACTCCTACTTTTTCTATTGTTTGTCTTGTAAAAAAAGGAAATATCATTTCTGATGGTTCTCTTCCAAGCTTTCAATGTGTATGCCTCCCTGCTTCTTTGATTGGCTTGAAACAACTTTTTAAATGGTTCAAAGGTTGGCATAAATGAGAATAATCTGGTAGAGTTCATAGATTTTAAGGGGAGTTGAGTTGCACTATGACCTTATTAGTTCCAGAGTTTTATTGAACTGCAGTATCTACAATGTCTTTCAAGGAGGTTTTACTTTCTTGTTCCTCATGAATCAGCGAAGGAATTTCAAGAGAGGCTGAAACATATACACAAACTGTAGACCGGTTTCGGGATTATTGACCCTCCTCAGTACCAGTGCAGTGTAATCCTCCGGTTCAAAGATTATAGAGTTAGGTTAGGTTAGTTAGGTTACCTAACTCTATAATCTTTGCTCCGGTTGAGATGTACGCTATCGACGGTGTCAAATTGCCGAATAGCCTCCTCTAATATGCAACACACATTGCAGTATAGCGTCACCGCCGCTTAATATGATGCTACATTTTCAAGAGTTCGAATCGAAGGATTTACACCTGAATATCTAGTCCAGGCATTCTAAAATATTCAGTTCAAATTTATTTATGATAGGTTAGAAATGATGTACCTACATTATGAATTTTGCTGATCAGCTGAATGAGGAGGCTCTCTCGCATCCTCTGACGAGCCGCCCTTGCTTTTTTGGTATTTTTAATTTGAATTCATAGCCACGTCCTATTCAAAATTAGAAAAATTTTTGGTAAAAACTATTTATCGTATTTGGCGTTCTTTTGCGCAACGAGCTAAGCATGCTCATTACGCAAATTATGCTTTTCTCAACTTGTCCTACAAAGACCTATTTTATCGCCTAATGTGATCAATATGTTAATGTCATTCTCCGTCATTTTAATATCATGATCAGTGTCATATATTGTAATGCAGTATTGATGATCGTGTAATTATTAAATAAAGGAATCCGAGAAATGCGGTAATATAAAAAGAGCCACATCTCCACACAAACTTCAATTTCGTGCACTTATTAATTGTAACATTATTTTCTTCCATCGAAACAATCCGAAACTTTTATCATATCGAAGTGATCTAGTTAGTCACAATGAGCACTTTAGCACACTGAAATTATTAATGAACATTCGAAAACACCAGTATTGAGCAATTTGAAAAATGTGAGAATAAGCTACTCTTTCTCCCTATCGATTTCATAGAGAAATTTCATGTATGAAGATCGGAGTAATCAAATTTCCATTTGGAAATTTTGTTTCGATTCAAGAACGAAAGTTTATTTTTGATCTGTAAAGTACCTACTTACAGTTAACAGTTAATGCATATTAATTTTATAGAATGAAATTAGAAAAATGCTTGTTAGCGAATTGTGTGAAATAAACCCAAAATGTGATTCTTTGAATGCTTGTCTGCCATTGAGAATTGAATCCCGTTAAATTGAATGATTATTGTTTTTATTACAATCATATTATAGCAAACTGCTGTCTATTTAGCTGAAATATATCAACGTTAACAACTTTAATTGATTGGTCGGTTGAAATCTTTGATTTTTTCAACAAATAAAAAAGGTTATGTATATTTATAGGTATCTACATTTCTTTCTTGCACATTTTCAAGCAATAAAAAATATACCTACTATGACTGACAGTCTATGAAATCAGAAATAACAAACGACCCAGTATCACTTCAAATCATAGGATTATTCTTTGTTCATTAGATAAAATGTGAATTGCCAGGTTGAATTGCTAGACCATCAAGATTCTCCAGATGTATCTGTAATCTGCGATTGAGAACTGAACTCCCGGTTGCTGCCACATTGTGACTTGTGAGAATCATTTTAATATACATATTCTGCATCATGGTTCACATGGTATCTCACATTCTCACCAAGGCTGCCTTGGTAAGGCAGAAAAAAGAATCCTATGTTAGCAGGTAATACTGAATTGTTTTGTTATTTCGCCTTGGTGGAAATTCGAAATCTCAATGATTCAGAATTGCACGGCGAAGAAAGCTATTACATATCATTATATGAATGGTTGTAACATCACAGTGGGCGAAATACTATATTTAGTTCAAAAACCCTTAGAAAGGAGCAGCACAGATAGTGCTTCATGGCCAATTGCGATGTTACAAACATTCAAAGCTGGTCAAAATACATGCATTGTTTTAGTTGAAATAAAAATAACAAAGGTCTTTCTCGCTGAACTGCGATGATGTATTACGCATGAAATATGAAATACAAATATTTTCAAGTCGTGTATTGGTAATGTGAAATACAGTTTTTTCACTATTTTTATTCGACTATAAACTGAATTACATGACTTTTACTACCATGAGGTGTGTGATCATGAAACTTGTTTCGCTATCGTGGTAGCATCTTCAGGTGGATTAAGTTGTAATTTATTAATCCAGTTTTGGGTTCAACGGATTTTCATCAGGGCCTCGGCCATATCGATTCAATATTTTCATTTAAATCACAAAATAGTGTCATAGAATACTACTGATCCAGGATGCCGCTCAGTCAATTAATCGGTAAGAGAATTTCCTTTAAGGAACATAATATTTCCAAATATAGGTATTGGTATTTTTTTTCGTACATTTGCTGGAATAAAATATTATTCATTCACTACAAGCTTCGTGAACGGTTTCATATCTCCCATGCTGTAGTTTTCTGCAGCTACTCTCTTTTTACTTAGGGCACATCTTTTCAAAACAAAATTTGCCTTGGGCTTTTGATTGTGTGAAACAAGAAGAATTGATATAATATGCCAGGAGAATTTGTGTTAAGTAGACAGATAGCTTGGCATGGCTAGGTTACGCATTGTGTGTTGCCTGATGTGGCCGTTAATCATGTTGTGCGATATTGGAAGTTTGGGGAGAATCCCTTAAGCTGCATTCACAATCAATTCGCGGGCCGAAGTGCACTTCGGCACGAAATTTACCATTCGCAATAATCTTGGTACCAAATACTCAAATGAATCAAAAATGTAACTGATCAAAACATAAGCATCAGCATCATCTATAGCCGGCACAAAATTCCTTGCCGAAGTGATAGTTTGCAACTTGCAAGAAATTTTGTCTTGAATTTCATTGTGAATGGTAACGGAGAACGCCATCTGCTAAGCTTCCGTGCCGAAGTGCACTTCGGCCCGTGAATTGATTGTGAATGTAGCTTTAGGTATGCGTTTTCGGAGAAGTGATTGCGAGAAAGACGGCGTAGGGACGGTTCATAAAGTGAAAGACATAAAGTAAGTCAATGGGGGTGTTCTGTGGTGAAAGAGTTTTTATAGAGATGCTTAGCGAGCGTGATCGACGGATATGTCAGCCAAATTATTAGGTTATTACTCTGAATGTTCATTTTTACGTTTGTACTTTCTTAATAAAGAAATGAGTGAAAATAATTTTTTCGTCGACCTGAGCAAAAAATAACATTTTAAAAACTAATTTCCAAACAGAATGTCGACTATTTTTGAAGGCGAGTACTTTTCGTACTGATTTACTTTTCGTTCGGCTTCCGTCACTAATATTAATATCAAAGATTATATAATCGGACACCGTTTCATATTGGGTGGCGCTCTGTGTAAATGTATAGTACCCAGTAGCACTTGCCAATATTGATTAAAGTTCCATCAATTCCAAACGTTCTCCATCGTAGAAAAATGCTATGTTGCTCTGATGAGGTCAAATGAGACCGAAACCATGGTCAGCATCTGCTTTTCTTCGGTGGAACGTACTCCATTTGGGGCCTTGACGATGGCAAATTGGCTAGTTCAATTCAGATCGTAACACTTGTTGATATTCATATCGGCGGGTGGTATGCATCTGAATTTATCCTTATTATTGTATTCATTGCTTCCCTGTTAAGGCGTGATCATTCTTTTATTATTATATAATATTTGATTAATATATTAGATTCCGGAGAGATTGAATCAATTATGTGAATACAGAATTTGGATATGAATAACAGTAACACTCCACTAGAGCTCAGGGAATTGGCAATTACTCATATATGAGGCCATAAAAACGAGTAACTACTTACTTTCATAAAGGTACGTGAGGTCGACGAAAAAATGTAATATATTCCTCGGCAAAAAACTGTGTATATTGTCTCGCATGCTTGCTATCCTCGGCTGCGCCTTGATTATCAATATGCAGGCTCGACTGTAATAGACAGTTTTTCGTCCTTGGTACATAAATAACTATTTCGAAATATATAAGGGATGAACAACTTGAACTTTATGGTCGGAAGCGAATGATGCAGCTTTACCTAGGTGCTTTTCACCTCCTCCACTTTGATTTATTCATACATATTTATGTAGACTATGGTCATTGACCGAAACATTTGTTTCATTGACTTCGGTTCGGAATGTCGGATGCTAATATTTCAGATCAATATTTGAGGTAAACAGAACTGTTCTTCATAGGATGTTCGTTCACATCTCGAAATGAAGACATCAGTATTAGCATGTCTTGTTTGTTCAAATTCATATGCCTCTCGTATATCATCTCTCTACTTGAGGTCAGGTGTGATGAGAGAATTTTGAAAAGATCTTTATTCTTCCCTACAGCTACTGTACTACAGGTGAGCCTGTTGATTGAATTTTATATCATCTAGAATTTCACTGTCTAAAAAATCCCGAAAAAGAAGATAAATTAAATGATTCAATAATGTTGTATTGTCAGTAAGTGTATACCGATAAGTTGAAGTTATTTTTCGATGTACCCAGTGGCGGCTCGTGATCAAGTTCACTAGGGGGCTACTTTTAGAATAATAATAAAAATATGAAATTTTAAAACCAGTTTTCCGCAAAATTTGATGCAATTTATAATTCTTTTTAAAACATACCTGTTCTTATCTACTTGCTCGTTGTGCTTATAATAATATTATTCCGGTAAGCTGAATCTAATTGAGCAGCGATATTAGTCGTAACCAGAAAAGCTAATTCTGTTGAACAATATACATGCTTGGCAGATAGCTCATGCTTCTTAATTTTTTCATTAAGGTGCTTCAAATGTCTAAATCCTGCCCTTGCCGATACGTTATCACTTGTTATACACTTGTCTTGAGAATCGTCTTGCATAAGATGTTTTTGGAGTTTTATCTGCCTGGGTTAAATTTAAATCGGGAGTTGGTCTACCAGCAGTTTAATACGGCTTTTTTCCCCCAGCGAAAGCCTCGCGAAATCAGTTTTTAAAATATTTTGAACACTATTGTCCGCCATACAAGAATTCGGGGCTATACGATTCATCGCCCATGCAGGGACGAACTGCTAGATTATGAAATAAACAAAACTGCAGGAGTCGCATGAAAGTTTTACATTAATAAATTATATAAATAACCGTGGAATGTAATATTTTCATTAAAAATCGTATGGGAAGGTGAATAGCATAAAAGGATTGATTTCTTGTATGGGGGGCTGTAGCCCTACCCTAATAGCACAAAGTAGTCCTATGGACATCCATAGGACGTCCTCTTCGGACATTACGGACATCCATGGGACGTCCATTTCTGGTACAATGGACGTTCTATGGACTTCCGAGGGACGTACAAATGTCACAACTTCGAACCGAATTCGGACGTCCATCGCGGACAATTCTAGTCCATTGGATATCCCGTTGGGACCATCATTAGCTATCTCAACGGTACAAAAATTTACCACGACGTTGGCTATCCTATCTATTAGAATTTTAATGTCCTATAACCCAATGTCTTACACTCAGACGCAGATGGTGTTTTCTGTGTTGTTCTCATTTCCATCCATACTAACTAGAAAGTTTTTACACTTGGCCCAGATTCGAACTCGCGAGTTCGAATCGATAAAACCGTCATCATGGAGTTCGGTAGGAAGAGGCAGAGTGTCTCCAGTCGTGAAATATATTTCGGTGAAACGCCACTTAATTTCCAAAATGAAACCCGTTTCCTTGGAATAACAATAGACCCATTGTTAAACTTTGGGCCACACTTTGAAAAATTAAAGAAGAATCTGAACAAGGCGTTTTATATAATTTCCTCTCTCAAGTCTTCCCTTCCACGTGAATGCCTGTTGACAGCATATTATGCTTACGTCCAGCCCCTGCTCGATTATGGGATCTGTGTATGGGGAATGATGCCAGGTGCTCATCGGATCTTCGTTCAGCAAAAAAGAATAGTGAGGCTCATTTATGATATTCCATTCAGAGAGACCTGTAGGCTGATATTTAAATCTTCTGGTATTTTGACAGTTCCAGCCATGTTTATACTCAAACTCTTGTGTCATATCCACTCCACCCGTGGCTCTCGTGTTCGACAGTCCGATATCCATGACTACCCCACGAGAAATAGACACAAGGTTATTTTAACTGCGTCACATGAGTACATGAAGAGGTCTCCGATGTGTGCCGGGATCGCAATATATAACATCCTGCCTCTTTCGCTCACTACCTTACCCATGAAAAAATTCAAGAGAATTCTCAAAAACTATTTAGGAGGTAAGGCTGTGTATGATATTACTGAGTTTCGGGAACTTATTGTGGGTGGCGACCTAGGATAAGAGCATATTGCCTTCAGCTGTTTTTTTTGTCCTCGATATATATATATTTTTTTTAAACTATGTCTTTGAATGTATATATACTTTATATATGATGAATTGACGTGTCCTAGAATTGTAATTTCTAATAGGCAAAATGAATGATGATGATGATGATGAGTACGTGGGGACATCGCATTACTGAGTCTTCGCTGCAACCGTCCTAGCTACCGAGACTATACGATATACCTACTTGTAGGAACATATTCATTATATTGTTAACTGATTTATGGAATAGTAGTCGATTAATACAGAAATACCATATAATAAAAACTAAAGTCTTAAAACTCAAACATAGATTATTTTATAATGGTAACTACTCAAGTATTTAGTTTTTGTTCATCATAACGTTATACATAATATAATATTCATAAGATATTCATATACTGCAAAGCGGAAAAATGGAGTTTAGTGAAAAATAATATTAAATTTTGGTGTTCATTGATATACATGTATGTATTATTTGGTCCATATTACGGACTCCGAATACGAATATCCGGTATGGACATTCAAAAGATGTCCCTTCCGGATATCCACTAGGTATCCGTGATGGACGTTATACGGACCATGTAATGTGTATATTTAATTTGGTCCATATTACGTCCATTACGGACTCCTAGTGAATACCGGTATGGACATTCAAAAGATGTCCCTACCGGATATCTGGATATCCAGTAAGGACATATTTTTGACATTGCCTGTATTAAGTCGGTCAGGGACTATTTTGGAACTGTATGATACGGACATATGTCATATAGTCCGTATTATGTCCATCACGGTCATCCAATGGATATCCGATACGGACATTGTACATAAATCGGACTAACAATGGATATATATCGTGAACGTCCTAAAACTGTCCGGAAACGGACGTCCAAAGGACATACAAATCAAGTCCATGGACGTTCCGACGTTAAATGGACATGAATTGTACGTCCCATGGACGTTGTGTGCTATTAGGGTATAGCCCTTACAGACCAGCCGCCACTAGATGTACCTAATGTTTTCCTTCGGAAGTAAGAACAAGAACAAGCTTAAATCCGCGGCTTCGCTCGCGTAATATTTCATAGTGAAACGCTAGTAAGATATATAATACAAATGATTTCAGAAAGAAAATTGGCGGAAAATCAACAAACCTCACTATGAAAAATGAAATAAAAAAGAGATAATAATTAATAGTCGGCATAAAAAAATTAATTGAAATTAATCCCCACGATGAGGAGAACTAAAAACAAACTCCAATTACCGAATGATATGCGCAACCTTCCCGAAAAAAAAACAGCAATTCTCTACGAACTACCAAAGTATTTACTTATTACAATCCTAGTCCAAATTGTTGAAATGTCAAAATGGGTTGATTGAATTTCTCATTAATTCATAGATGCGCGGGAAATTCCAAAAGTGAGGGCCTCGTTGAACAAATTTCGTTGAAAACTACACTTACAATAATCTTGTAAAGTTTCTCGTGCTTTCTATGAAATGTTTCTTGTTATTTTTGTTCTGTTATTCTGGCTATGCTTATTCCTCTTTTGAGGAAAATCTGAAATAGAGCAAAACATTGGATAAATAACAAAAAAGCCATATGAACATGTTCATTCTGAAGTAATTTACTTCGGTTATTCACTGCATACAAGTTTTGAACTAATGTTAATTTCTAGTTCACTTATGGCTTGAGTATTCCGTTAGATATAGAAGGTATTGATGGTACCACCACCATACTGTTGAGTACCTGTCTACAGGGTAACTACGACCTTCCAAAAAAATCATCTGATCTACAAGTACACGATTTGAAGAAGAGATATATACCAAGGAACATTGATACGACTAAAGTAGAGATCTACAACTATATTATAGGTTATCTGGAAAGGTATAGTTTGCATATGTTTATTGTTATCCATTTTTCGAATGATATTTTCAGTTTGGATCTGAATGGTCAAGGATGTCTGGCTAGGGTAGTTTGCGAAATTGCGAAGTATCCCTTGGAGGTTGCAAAGGAGGATAACGTCATAGAAAAAATAGTGCAGTTTGTTTTGACGTAAGTAGATTCCTTCAGATCAAAAACTCCTCACCAACGTCACCAAGAGATAAACGTTTGAAATTTCAGTTAAAATTCACAACACATGTTCGACATATTATGAAAGAATGTTTTAAGCTTTGAGCGGTGTTTCATTACTTTCTGCGGCTTGTAACATTTCTGCTGTCATATTATCGGTACACACTTTTTAGTTTTGGTTTTCAGTTCGAAATCCTTCTCATTTTGCTCCGTTGAACTGAAATTTTTTGATTGCATGCAAACTACCTGGAACTGCTAACCTAAACAAGCCTATTCATCTTAGAAATTTTGAGAATACACAATTTAGAGCTAGATACACAAGAAGGTGGTACGAGAATCAAAACTTTCAAAACCTCTTTGATCAAAATGACCATCTGAAATCTTACATCATTTCACATGTTTCTGCAAAAGGCCCTCGAATTAATATTTTAACCAGTCTTAGGATCTTAGAAACACATTTGAAACACAGATGGCGCTCACATCACTTTAGTTGCTTCACATGCACCTTCCCATCTAGGTTTCTTATCTGTCTACTCTATAATCTTTGTATCTTACTAAATGACCTTACATTCAATTCAAAGGTTGCAGTGGAAATTCGTGTATTGATTTAAATCGAAAGTCTACTTTTGTGTTTCAGTCCTTCCCAAGGAAATTTCGATGTTATGGACAGTGAAGACGAATCAGTTTTTTCAGCGTTATTGCTAGCGGAAGAACATGGAAAAAGAAACCATTCCTGTGAGTTGAAGTATGAATCTTGCGAATTATCATTGTCCTCTCTGTTCACATTATTTTTTATCGAGTAAATAATTTTTTCGATTTCGTCGTTTTTGTCGAGGTTTACTGAAAAATACTTTTACTGCTTACCATATATTTTTTGTTTCCTAACGAAAGTCAATACACAACCCTTAGTACTCCGATTATAATTGTATTATGTATGCATATAATTATAAATCTTTTCAAAAATATACAACAAACTTCGGAAAGTTAAAAACATATTGAATCTGATATTATGATACATCGTCATACATTCATCCAATTTTTAGGTAGGTATTATGAACAATTGAAACCCAATTTTTGTAGTGGCCATTCGAATTTTTAGATCATGACGTTGTCGTTGTAGTTCCTTTTTCCCCATATTCCTTTGAGATTGTTCCAAGCTGGATCAGGTCTACGCTTACCCCAAGCACCTGGAAAAACAAACAAATCTGTCAAATGAAAACATATGTTTGAAATGCTGATTTATAGTTGTGACACTTCAGTGTTATTCTATACGATACACTACAGGGTGACACTTTAAAAACTTGCCAGGCCAATTATGTTGCGACAAGGATTTTTTCAGACAAAATGCCGAAACAGGTCAATTTTTATTCGGAGGGGGAATTATTTTGAGCAGAATTGTAATCCGAAATCTCCTCAACTCTAGGTGTAGGGGCTATCACCCCATAATTCTTAATATGGAATAGGGTGTGAGATTTACATCAAGTGAAAGATCACTTGTCCCTCCACATGAATATTATGGTTTGCAAATTTTTATTGATTCCTTGTAGTTACAGGAGGTGACAATTTTAAAACTTGCCAGGCCAATTATGTCTCGACAAGGATGTTTTCAAAGAAAAAGCCGGAACAGGTCAATTTTTAAAGGGAGGGGGACATATTTTGAGCAAAATTGTAAGCCGAAAGCTCCACAAACCTAGGTGTTGTGACGAGGCAGATTTTCGCTCCGCCACAAAAGGAAATTTCTTCACTGATACTTTCATAATAGGACCTGACAATCGAAATATTTTGTTATATTATTATAGGGGGGCTTTACCGATTCATATTATGTCATTGTTTCCCACCGAACAGTCTCATATTTGTAGCTGAAACCGTATATGTCTTTTGTTTTCACAATTCATATATTTTAGAATTCTTTTCGTTCAACCGTACTTCTTCTGACTCGAAAAAGGTCTTTCAACTTGTTCCATTCTTCATTCTCTTCAGTTTTCAGTCGTTTCCGAATCTTTCCGAACCAGCTGATTGACCGAACAATTTCAGTAGATCCGGTGGGGAAATGAGTTACCCATAGTGGAGCAAATTTTCCGAGGAGAGGGGTACTTCTTCGACGCGCGGCGCTGAAGGTCAAGAGGGAGTAAGTGGAGATCGAGCTGCCGAGAAAAGTGCGTAAGGTGTTATTGCCTTGAGTTGGAAATTACGTCAGGAAGTTCGAAAGTTTAAGGCAAGTCGCTTGTAGCATTGTTGTTCCTTACGTAGTGCATACCTGAGGGCTATTTTCCCCTGTCTTTAGTCCGTTGGAGTGGATGAGAATACTTACCTACCTTTTAAACTTGACCTAGTGATCGTAGGCTGAGTAGAGTGACGGCCATTCGCGTCCGTTCGACCGCCGTTGGGTCCCCGGAGGACTTGGTGTTCCTACCGTATTTTTGGTGCTTATATTTTGTTAATATATTGCCGACTTCCGATGGATCAAGTTACAGGTTGACAGCTCCTTCCGACCTGCTGTCTGGCAGCCATTTTGAGGCCACAGAGAGAGATAGAGAGAGAGAGAGACAGGGTGCACTGCAATTGGACTGAGACCAGCCACGGTATCGATTTCCGCCGACAGAGGCTAACAGAGAAAGAAAGAGAGCGAGAGACAGGGTGCACTGCAATTGAACTGAGACCAGCCACCGTACCGATATCCGCCGACAGAGGAAGTGACTTGCCAGCATTTCAAAAGTTATCCGTAATTACCGTCTATTTCCACCGTACTCCTCTGGAGTGACCGTACAAAATTTAACCGTATTTACCGTCTTTTTCAACCGTATTTTCCTGGAGATACCGTATTTCATCAGCCGCCCCCACACCGACCAGGACGCCAGGTGACATCAATATTTGTTATTACTTGTACATTTCTGTATATAATTTAATCCAGTAGGAATAAAGGACTGAACGTTTATTTTGTTGCCAGTTATTTTTGCCAGTGAGAGACAGTTCCTTAAATCAGTTAGAGCTACATTTTTGTCAGAAGAGGTAGGTACTCTTTTTGAACGATTAAAAACCATCAAAAAGCAGAGACCAAGAAGACGCTACCACCCCAGTTTTCACTGCTACCCTTCTCCACTGATCATTCAAGTCTAGTTCCTTAGATCTCGGATAGACCCGGGCTCTCTAATTCTTTGGAGATTCTGTGAGAGACGTGGGGTTCCACTGATTGCCCCACTGGCGCCCGAGCAAAGGTAAGGAGCGTCCAGGGTGAGAAAAAGCCCATCATAGTGTTGAGGCTATCACCCCTAAATTCTTCATAGGGAATAGAGGGTGAGCTAAAACTCAATTGGAAGACTGTATATATGTCCCTCTACATTTCTACATAATTCTATTGTCTTCCAATTGAGGTATTGCTCACCCTCCTATTCACTATTAAGAATTTAGAGATGACAACCCCTACACCTAAGATTGAGGAGATTTTGACTTACAATTCTACTAGAACCATATGTCCCCCTCCGAATAAGAATTGAACTGTTCCGGCATTTTCTCTGAAATCATCCTTGTCGTGATATAATTGGACTGGCAAGTTTTCAAATTGTCACCCTGTATATGTTAAAACAATCATGACCATGATTTAAAAATTAAAGACACCTGCATTCAAATTTTGACTAGCATCGCATAAGTAGGTACAATTTATTTTTACAGAATAACCTGACATGTTAAGATAAACATAATTATCATCGGGTTTTCCTGTAAATCTGAACATGTGTTCTAAATTTACCTCTGAATTCGGACCACTTATTGCGCTTGCCCCAACCATGGTTCAATTGACTCCAGCTTCTTTTTTCATCTTCATTGTATTCTAGGTTATCACTATCAGGATAGTCAGTTTCAAGCCTGGTCATCATTGGCTCTTGGGATAATACATCTTCCATGAAGTCGTTTCTCTTCCCCCAACCACTCTGAAAAATTCAATATTATATTACCATATAATTCCTGTTTATACAGGATGTTATGGGTGGTTATGATTAAGAGTTGAAAATGAACCCATCCTCTCGTGTGTTAAACCTTTCACCGCATCAATCAACAAATCAATTACGTCCAGAGTTTCATAAGAAGCCACAAATTGTTTAGCCTGATTTGAGGCTATTTTCCTCACGTACAGAAATATGTAACTCTAGAGGAAACGATCAAACCACTTCATCATCATCATTGCTGTATCCCGTTATCGAGAAAAAATCTACAAAAGACTCAGAAACAAAACTACCGGTGCGATCAAACTTATAATTTCTTCACAAACCTTTTAGGGCTTTCACTCCCAATCTCTGAAACAAAATCAATTAAAAATGAAATCTTTGATTTCATTTTTAATTGATTTTGTTTCAGAGATTGGGAGTGAAAGCCCTAAAAGGTTTGTGAAGAGATGCAAAATCCTCCCAAAATAAATTTCAATCGATATCTTATAATTTCTTAGGTCTACTTGCGACTGTGTGCCCTACTGTGACTGAAGGGACCCAACCGTGACCTACGGATCCTTCCACACTCCGGGCATGGATAGTCATCAAGCAGATCTGGCCGCAACCTAAAGCTACTTTCACAATCAATTCACGGGCCGAAGTGCACTTCGGCACGGAAGCTTAGCAGATGGCGTTCTCCGTTACCATTCACAATGAAATTCAAGACAAAATTTCTTGCAAGTTGCAAACTATCACTTCGGCAAGGAATTTCGTGCCGGCTATAGATGATGCTGATGCTTATGTTTTGATCAGTTACATTTTTGATTCATTTGAGAATTTGGTTCCAAGATTATTGCGAATGGTAAATTTCGTGCCGAAGTGCACTTCGGCCCGCGAATTGATTGTGAATTCAGCTTAACGCAAGCTGTTACCAGTTCAGTTCAGTTCAGGGATTGATGCAGTATATCCTTGAACCGCTTATACTGGCTTCCTGGTTTCCGAGCTCCCTCTGTGAATTTTGGGGAGTCTTGCGTCTTGCATCCCCAGAATGTGGCCGCTCCATCTGAGTCGGGCCCTCGTTACTTGAGTCTCACTTCTTATGCAACTCGGGCACTGCAAGACTTCTGCATTTGAAACTTTGTGGAACCATATGATGTGCTGGATGTGCGTTATTTCATATTTGTCTTAGATGACGTTGTTGAGTTTGTTCAAGCTGTTTAGGTAATATGTCGCCTGTAGGGCGTCCAGCTTTTGCTTTCGTAAAGTAGCGTTGGGAGCAGCAGTGGCTTTGTCTTGGTCTTCAGATGGGGGTCGTGGTATGAAACACTCTGTCCTTCAACTTATTCCAGAATGCCCGTGATGCCGAATTGAGACGGTTGTGGTAGGTTAGCCCTAGTATTTATGAAGTTTCCGAAGTATTCGAACTGCCAACCTGTTCTAGAGTTTCATCCTCCAGGCTGATATCTGTTTGAAGGCTTTCTGGAGGACTTACCAGGATTTTGGTTTTGTCGATATTGAGTCTGAGGCCTAAAGCTTCGTATATATGTTTATAGGTGTCCAACATTATCTGTAGATCCTCTTATGAGCTTCTAGCGATTAGTGCGCAGTCGTCAGCATATATTGTTCCGTGATAAACTTTGTAAGGGTTTTCGTTCTAAGGCGCTTCAGGTTAAACATGCCTTCTTCAAATCTGAATCTTTTTCCAACAGCTCTTACAGGCATACTCATATCACCAATTATCGAGACAGCTATGGCGAAAATATTGAACAGTAAAGGCGCTAACACGCAGCCTTGTTTTATTCCAGGGTTGGTTAAGTAATGGTCGGTTGTAGAGCCATTATGCAGTATTCTAGAGGTTGGTTGGTATGGAGGCTTTTACACACTGCTACGAATTTTTCGAGTCGAAGGCTTTACCGATGTAGGCTGTATAGATCCTTGATTGTTGTTCACGGGCCTCCTCTTGCAGCTGTCGCAGAGTAAAAATTAGGTCCACCGTACCTCCATTGAACTCTAAAAGAACTGGAACGGAATCTCGATGCAGGCAAACTGAGGAAGACTGAAAGAGAAGATGTAGAGCAATCTATCTCTCTCTGCGCTCTGTCAATTGGTTTATAACGATGTAAAAAAAAACAACTCGGGGCGTTGAAGTGAGACGACTGCTGCGTCCGACGTCTGATGCGGTTATTCAATTGGTTGCCGAACCATTAGAAAGAGATGGTCTTCCATCTTCCGTCTCAGTTGGACACACTTTTCGTCGTATTTCGGTTCCTAAGAGGCCCTTCCAGTTCTTTTAGAGTTCACTGCGTACCTCGTTTGGGTCGAAATCCGCACTGGGATTCAGGTAATAGCTTTTCTAAGAGTGGAATCAAACGATTAGCCATAATTTTCGAGAGAAATTTACCGACCACTTACCCTTTACGTTACGCGCCAAGGTACGAAAACAATATTCTATTTACAAATAAAAACACAGATGACTCCAACTGAAAAAGACGCTGGACGAGAAACAAATATGATCTCGACCGCAAACGATAGAAAGTGATTCGTGATATCCCGAATAAAAACAGCAGCGTAGGGTAGGCAAATCGATGTTTGCCGGGCCTCTGCCTATCGTGCGAAGTATTGAGCCAACAATATGATTTCAGTTTTGGTCGCTTAGCATTTCATTCTTTAAAAACTATTTAAAAATGGTCGGAAATTTGTAAGTATTAGGTATGTATGCAGCACACACGTTTATAAATTTATGATAAGAAAGCGGCATCTTTAATGCTCTGCGTCTTTTACTGTAATTCGAGATACGATTTGGCCGTGAGGAAGGGTTTCAATACTTGAAGACGGTATTCTTCTTGTTTCCAACTGAATTGCATTTGCTTACTACTAATACTACAAGACTACAAACTCAAAATGCCCCTCACAATTCTAAGCCCCCTAGGAAACTGCCTACATTGCCATCCCCTAGCCAAGTCCCTGTCTAGCCCATATAAATAATTGTTAAATTAAATTTTAATTCAATCAACACTTAGGGATCAGTATCATTGCTTCTACGAGTTTGTTCAAAATGTGGTTTCTTGCTGTTTTTCTCTATCGTTGCATCAATTTTTTCCAGAGATATTTTTTGTCAATAATATTGTTTAGATATTTATAGGAGATTGTAGCAACAAATGCCTGTATTAAGACGAATTGATTAGGTGATGTACATTTTTTTCACTTGGTTGTAGCTTAGAAATTTCCTTTTTTAGTTCGGTTAGATAATAAACACTTCAGTTTTACGAAATGAAACTGCATTGGTTATCCACCGACCTCATTCAAGCCTTCTTAGGAAGCTATCGAGATTGAGGTCTTATTGTGTTCTATAAAAATTTCTATTGGAACATGTTTCTAAACGAATTTTGTGCATACCATCCTGATAATGTTACAATATTCGATGAAGAATGATGTTAGTCATTTGAATTGTTTTCTCTTACTTTGTTAATTTACCTACCCTCAAATTTTCCCAGGATCGTTTGTCAGCTATCACAATATCTTGTTCAGAATCTTCAGGTATACTTCTTTTGATGCCCCAACCACCGTGAAGATTGGACCAAGCCCTTTTCCCCCACATTTTAAGGTTCTTGTCCCAGTTTTTCTTAACCATGTCTGTGTCGGTCTGGAATGAACAAATAATCAAGTTCAGAACAAGTTAAACTCTTGTTCGCTCAATATTTAAGGAAAAATTTTTAGGTCGTTCTGAAAATTAACTCGTCTAACTTATTTTTTTGCTCATTTCACAGCTTTAGATGAAAATCTTTTATTAATGTTTGAAGTACAAAATCAATTAACCCAAAAAATTAAGTTCAGTAAAGAGTATGGCCTCCTCGAACATCAACCTGATCTACCCAAACTTTGCGTTCTTCCTATAAGATTGTTGAAGTAGCCTGTCAAAACGGTGCATCGTTGACTCAAATCGCACAATCCAAAACACGTCAAATCAAGTCTTGAAGTTCGCAAAAAAATTGATGCGTGCAAAGCCACGCGATATAAGTGAAACCTCTTTGGCCGTAAATGCAGGCATAAATCCATTTATGATAAACAACTGCGATAACTTATTTTTTCTACAAGCGTGCGCATTCAACCTTTTTCCCGCACGCATTTCAAGTTGCAAAGAGTCACTTCTCCAAAACGTGCGGGAAAAACGCCTGCTATTTCTTTCCCGCACGCAAATCTTATAGAATAAATTAAATTCTATCATGTCTCTATGCACCGAACGTCAACGATGAGTAACCCATGGTAACGACATGCAGAATTACGTCTGTCATTTTATATGAATTAATCAAATGAGATATGATCTGTATCGTGCAATTGATATATTTATATATTTCAAGCGCTTGTAGAAAAAATATTGTTCCTAACTCTTGCGGAAAGTGTCTTGCCCGCACTCAACTGCTTACCCGAACTCTGCTTCGCATCGTTCGGGCAACGGCAGTTTCGTGCGGGCAAGTATCACTTTCCGCACTTGATAGGAAAATAACTATTTATCGCATACAATCACAATTATTATTATAAAAAAACGTGCTGAAACTGCATCAATCGTAGTTCCATTTCTTTTCGTTACTTTTTTAACTTCGTATTCATACTCGAAACCATCGTTTTAAGTATTCAATGAGTGGCCCCGCTTCTTCTTCCAATGGAGATGATCGGTATAGGTAAGAGAGGCTTATCTCCCTTCTTCGTAAATTGTCATAGAGTTTATCCGCTCATATGTTGAGGATTTCACAACGAGTGAAATATCTTACTCTATTCTGAATCTTGGCTCAAAATTGAATCATTTCACATTACAAAATTGCAAATGTCATATCGAACGATCTCATGTTAGGACTGAAGGAGTTACATTTTACCAAAATTCTAATGATGTAATGCATCGCATTACTGCTGATATTATGGTTGTAACGATGAGAGAAACCCCTCAGAAATTGGCGAAATGTGTGCAGCTCATTATATTATGGAAAATGGGCAATCCTCTTGGCCTGTATCTATGTATCACGTATCACCAGGTAGCTGTTGCAGATATGAGCACCTTCATTCATTCAAGTTTAAGTGCTGTACACACCAGTGGTTACTGTAATCAGTGGATCTGATGAGGATAAAAAGCCTGCCATCTTAACTGGGAACTTTAATGTTAATTTTGCTTCAGAGGAAGAGAAGTCATTCATTGAATTTCCAATACGAACAATGAATTGAATATGAATGCTAGAGAAGGAATTACAATATACAGAACTACGAATGCAGTTTTCTCACGTTGTCTATAGATCAATTGCAATCGAGGGTTTCCATATCCCTTTTCAGTTTCCACGAACCTATCGCTTCTTTCTTGGAAAATCATTATGTAGAAATTTTAATAAATACTTACTATTATTTCCAAACAATGAATGAAGTTATCATGTTATTAGATTGAAATAAGTTTCCCTGCGGAAACAGTTTATTCTATTTTTCAAGACAACTCTGATGTTCACCTCTTACGTACATTTGTCGTAATTCTGTTGTCTAGTTTCAGTTTAATGAATCCTCATGTTCTTCAGGGTGGACTCTGGATTTAGTTGTTTTCCTTCAGAACACGATGTTTACTTCTCTACTATGGTTCATTGATCAATGGTAAACCATGGTATTGGTTGATAGTCTCTCGTCTTTGGCTCCACCCTGAAAGGCCTGCTGTGATAACCGTGCCCACTCAATTGGTATGATCTACTCATTGTAATTATTCTCATGATACATTTTCACGTTTATTCATCATCTTGCTAGATATACAAGTTAGTTTTCAGCCTTCTGCACTTCTCGAAACCAACGATTAGTGGTTATTTCTTAGTACTCTTGATTCAGTGATTGTATTCAGTGATAGAATTTAGCACTCTCTAAGATCAACGTAATGGTTCTTGCTCTTCTCAGAATAAGTATGATTGTTTTTCTCATTTTATTGATTAATTTTGATCTTCTCATTTCATTTTGTAATATTCTAGCATTTCTTAGATTAATTAATTCTGCTTTTCTCATTTAACTTGTACGATTCATGCACTGTGCATACAAATCATAGTTATTGGTCAACTCACATTGAATGCATTTATCACTGTTGTTCAGACAATGTAGTTTCACTTCGTGGCCTATTTCACTGTTACAACTCTTCTCATTGAAATTCATTATTCTATCCGTCTGTTTTTCTGATGGAACAAAGAGGCTCTCGCAACCAATTTTCATTGTTTTCATAGTTCGTTTCATTCGGCCGTAACGCACATTTGAACAAATCTTGATTCACCCCCAAAGTCCGTGTGTAAGTCCAAAATAATATTCACTTCAAAAATAATGGATTTCTTTTCCCCCCACCTATCAGATTGATGAGAGCAAATTTCAATTCACTTACTTGGAGATTGTCGTCTTCCGATTTCAAGAGTATCGTCGCATCTTCAGGTAGAGTATATGCAAAGTTAACTTGAAGATAAAATGCTAGAACCGCTGCTCCTAGAAACTTGTGAGAGGCTGATGCAAACACATATCGCATTATTGCTGGAAAAAAAGAAGGAGTTAGTTTAATCAACCATAATCATCATGGCTGTTTCAAATGGAAGGAAAACTGTCTTTCAGTAGCAATTAGTAATTATAGTCAGTGACATTGAGTTAGAAGGAATAATTTCTTCAACTTGATTTTTGACTTTATAGTAGTCCTACATCAAGAATGAAATGATCAAATTCAAAAAATTCTATCAACATGCAATCCAAAAAATATGTGATGATCTTTTTGGTACACTTCTAGGTATCGGCAAAATGAGGCGGCAGGTGTTTACTTATATTAAGCAGGCCCGGACTGGCCAGGTCCGCAGGTCCGCGATCGCGGAGGGCCCCCGGCCTGAGGGGCCCCCACTCACGTAGATAAAGATAATAGATGAAGTAGCTACAACAAGTGAGTTGCTCACAAAGAAGCTGTTACTTCAGGCCAAGGGGAGTAAAATGTTGAGGCATCTTAGTTAAGCCCCTTCTATTCCAGTATCACAGCATTGTAAACTGTTAAACACACAGATTTGTTTTTAATTTTAGTATTATTTTTCTAATCACTAAAATCCGTTTTTCATTATTTTTATTACAAAAATTATTTTCACCTATTTCATTCATACATTTGGTGTGGCTACAATACTGCATTTTAGAACTAGAAAACAGATTACATATATGATTTTCACATAAAATGAGTGGTAAACTACGACACGTGTTTTGTGATCACACTAAGATCTTCAGGTTGTTGAGGGTAAACTGAAAAATTTGGTACCGAACATAAAGTAAGTCAAGGTCGGTGTGTTCTGTGGTACCGAACGAGGAGATTTATAGACAAATACAGGTTGTTTTTACGGTGAGGCTTTCACAAGCATTTTCAATGCGTTTTTTTTTAGTTCGTCAGCACTATCCACTTCACCGTCACTGTACACTAATGTTTGCAAATGACCCCAAAGGGAGAAATCACAGGGGTTGAGATCTGGGGGAAGAAATGGATCCGCCACGTTCTATCCACCTATTCGGGGACCCATTATTTAAATAATTTCGAACGTTTCTTCGAAAGTGGGGTGGTGCTCCATCCAGTAACAACCACATTCTCTGTCGAATATTGAGAGGAACATTTTCTAGTAATCCTGGCAAATTGTTCTGGAGAAAATGGAGAAAGTCTTCACCTGACATTCGTGGTGGTGGAAAAAATAGCCCAATAAGCATTCCACGCAGGAGTCCGATTCAGACATTCAAGGAAAACCTTTGCTGAAAATCTGTTCTTCTGATAGCGTGAGGGTTTTCTGTAGACCATACATGGGTATTGTAGAAATTGTTTACTCCATTTCTGGTGAAAGTGGCTTCGTCAGTAAACAGAATGAATGTTGTTAGATATTGGTGATTTGAAAGCCACAGGCAGAATTCTTTTCTTCGAGTATGATCTTTTGGTTGGGGTTCTTGAACTTTCTGGAAATGGTATATAGGGGTACAGTTGCTCTTGTCTTAGTGTCTTTCAAACTCTACTGTGGCTCACTCCGACGACCCTGGCTATGGATCTAGTACTTGTTGTCGGTTGTTCCTCAACTATGTCTAGAATTTGCTCCTCGATTTCTGCCATTTGCGATGTTACAGGCCTGTCAACATTTGCTCCCCGGGATTAGTGCAAACTTCCAGTATCCCTACATATTTGCACCAAGTTTATGAACACTCCGAAAATTCACAAAAATCTTACGCTGACTCTGACGGTTTCCAGTATACTGACCTTTCGCCGGCACAAGCCTACGCATAAAGGTATGGTTTCGGTAGAGCGTCGGATGCATGCAGTGGCTGCAGAATATGACTACCCATATGCAATTAACAAGCTGCAGTCACATTCTGTAGCACTGTAGCATTGCATCCGAAGCACTACCGAAATCATACCTTGAGCCCTGGTGAATATTTTATATAAATGATTTTTGGTACCATGACTTATTTTGAGGAGTTCTATTACCTGTCAAAAAAAAGAGCCTCACCTTTGAGAACACCCTGTATTTAACTCTCTAATCTTAAAAATATAGAGGGGGCGGCGGTAGTTTCCAGAACATCAGAACATTCAGAGCAATTTCAGGATCTTTTCGACTGCTTAGTTGCTAATATGAAACAAACAAGCAAACCAAAAATCCTGTCAAAAAAAAATTGAAAAATTGTATGCGAAAGGAATAAAAAAACAACTCGTTGAAATCTAGAAAAATATGATAGTTTTCGATATCATTATGCATTTATAGAAGGTTTCCTTTGCTTTATTATTTAATGACCGATCATCCGATTGGTACCTATTTTGTAATTGATCTGAACGTTCCGAAAATTACCATTAGCCCTCTAGTCCGATTTTTACCAACTCTGAAATGAAATTGCTCAGAATGTTCTGAAAACTGTCACTGCCCCCTGTAGATTTTTAGAACAGATTGAAACGCTTGTTTAAATATCTTCTCGTTCGATACCATATATTTCAGTTCACCTTTACCCACCTAAAGATGGTATTGTGATAGCGGAACGAGTGTCGTGATTTGACAACCTTTTTTTTGTGAAAATCATATAATCTGTTTTTAGTTCAATTTTGGATGTATCGGCCACATCAATTCAATACTCCACTTTCATTTTTAACACCTTTTTAATTATTGACAGTTCTACAAAATGTGTTTTCTAGTGGTATCTTAAAAATACTGTGAATTTCTAATTTTAATAAAAAATAAAGTCAATAAAAGTCGAAAATCATAATATTCGCATAAATACCTAGCGTAAAAATGCATTTTCATTGTTTTCAAGCACCTAATTCGATTTCAAAAATTTTCCGGGTAGAGCCAATATCATATCGGACCCCCCGATATAGGGCCCCTTAATAGGTCTCAGCTGAGGGCCCCAAGTGGTCCCAGTCCGGGCCTGATATTAAGGCACCTTATGATATGCGACTCGAACTATTAACTGTGCCAGATTATGTGGTGGATGTACAAAACTGGACAGTCTTCCTCTCAAGGGCCTAATAAACACATACGTGGAGAAAACGTTGCTGCTTTCAACTATTGATGGCTGAATACACGGCTAAATGTCGTTGGGAAATGCATTTTATACTACCTCACTTTAAATCTAGGTTCTCTAGGAAGAAATAACGATGTAAATTCGTTTGAAGATTACGTTTTTGAGACACGAATTCCAGGCGCTATAACAATGTTTTTGGTTTTGTTAGCTAAGGATATTAACCACCGATTTAATCATATTTTCCATTCATCCTGATTTTGTCATCTATGGACATCAACCATCAATTATATTTTCCATTCATACTTTCATTCGACACAAACAACGAATTCAGGGCATAAATTTACAAAAAGACAAAAAAAAAGGTTGAAAGAATTGTTGAAAGAACAGTTAGAATCTTCATTGAGAGACACCTTCAAAAATAAATTAATAATGTTGTTTCCTTTCATAATAAGACGATCAGGAAACACAAAAATGTTGTGGATTACGAAAAGAGCGAAATTTTGCCATATTTTCTTGTAAATCCGGAAAATTCCCTCAATGAACAGTCAGAACTTTAGGCATGTCGTCCTTTAAGATCATTGGAATAAGTCTAGAGTTTTATGCGAAGAAATTCAGCAACTACGATTTCATGAGGATCGAGGATGAAATGTGTTACCGAAGAGTTATTTCTTAAATATCTGGAAAATGATTAATTTTAGACATATGGTTGGTGGGACATTTTATTGGTTTTTTAGTAGAATGATCATATTTCGTAAAACAAATTTTGCGTTTCTATGATCCCAAGACCAAAATTGTCTGGGAAATCCGAAAATGTGAAAGTGAAGTTGATAGTTATATTTCCGTTACAACCGGAAGTGACTGAAACTTGAAATTATTCTGGACTTTCTCTTCATCCCGGATAATATTCTGAAATAAATTTTATAAAAATCTTTTATTCCGAATAATTTTGAGAGAGTTTAAAATGAGAATGTTCTCAATACTCGCAAGAACCTTGGAGAATCGGATGGCTAATGACAAAAAAGTCGATGCCAATAAAACAAAATAAGAACACTTACGACATGTCGTTATATATAAAACTAGCTGACCCGGCAAACCTAGTTTTGCCATTTAAATTATTTCTAGGGTAGATAATAATAACGAACTCATCATTTTAAATTTTCGATTTACTCGATATAACTTAACTTTTTGTCCAAATGTCGAAAACCTATAAGTACTCTATGATTGCTCGATTGGTCGTAAGAAAAAGGAATGCCTTTTTTTCTGTTCTGTACAATTTTTTTTGGGAATATTTTGTTATATAAACCTTGCCCTAACAATAATAAACACAACAAAAAAAGAATTGTCCAATTTGGTGCGATCGTTTGAACAATAAAGCATTTTGAAGTAAACCATAGATCCTCTTTTATTAATATAAGATTGTTTCTCAATGATAAAGATACAAGAAATGTGAATCGAAAGTCATAATAATGAAATTGGATATCAAGACTTGTCTTAATTTATCTTAATTTAGTATATTTTAGTATAGATCCTTTCGTTTGCATTAGAAGTGTAGCTTTTTTCTACACTCGATTTGATTTACACCAGTGTAGAGGAAGTCTAGTTATCTACACATAGTCAAAAGGAGATGTAGATAAACTACACCTCCTCTACACTGGTGTGAATTCAATCAACAAACGAATACTAAAATCGAGTGTAGAAAAGTGCTACACTTTTTATGCAAACGAAAGGACCTTATCTCAACCGACAGCCAAATTAGAAACTTTGACAAATCGTCATGATGCTCTAAGAAGGTAAATGGTTTAAAACCTCATGTCAGTGAGTCATATAATTCAGTTTTTTGGTTTGTTTTATTCAATAATTGAAAAATATCAAAAATCATGTATTTGGATTTCTTTTCCATTTTTCATTCTTTGTATGGTCGAGTAGTACAATTTCTAGTTTGTCTAAACATGTGATAATGTGCTTCGGATTCTTATCTATGAATGAAATCTCGGTACTTTTATTCTTCTGGTACCAAATATCAGAAAATGATTTTTGGTCTTTTGTCTGTACCTTCAATAAATGTTTTCAATTAGTCGAAACCTCATAACCCCTATTTAATTTCCTCAATTATTCTGTTAGGGGACAAAACAGCATACAATGAATAATTTCTCTTCTAACATTATTCATTGAAAGAGGAATACCTACATCTGAAAGGTTTTCAAATTCTGTCTTGAAGAACTTCATCGGAAATACAATTCTTCATTGAAGAATGATCGTTCGCTAAATAATGAATGTCTGCGTGAAATTGGGGAGAGATATTATGATAACGAATTGTAATTTTCACTTTGAAAGGAGGATATCATTTTAGACTTTGGCGGAAGGAATTCCAACGAACTTAAAGAATTTCTTTGTTGGAGTATATTTTCTTGATGTAATGAAATCATTCTTTTGCTCAAAGAGAAGAGGTAGGTATACCATTATATTGCTGGAAAATAGATACTTCTGTATTTTCCTGGACTCTAACGTAATCCTGGAATGAGAAATAATTGATGAAAGAATATTGCTATATAATTTATTTTGTGAAGCTATACTGAATAGCCATTTTTTGACCTCTTCTCACTTTGCTTCCAAGAATGAAGGAACTGTAATTCTTTGTGAATGATTCTGACGCTTTTTATATTTTACTACCTACTATAATTATAATCAATTATGATCGATCAGATCCGAGAATCAATAGTTATTTGATGCCAAACGGAAACTCCAGCAAGAAGTCAATTATTCAGAAATAATAAGGATAAACGAAATACGTGAAATAGTATTTTTGGAGTTCAGGTAGGTTTTTTCAACGGATATGGAATACTCCAGTGATTTGGAGTTTTGTTTTAATATGTATATGTTTCATGTAGTTTTTTTTCAATAAAATGATATTCAAATGCATAAGACTCGCTGAAATAAACATCCACAAATGTAACGATCTGGATAGGAACAGGCCAACCACCATTACTCAGGGTGCCGAAAAAAAAATGTCTCATTTCAAACCCCATCAACACGACTACCTTAGTGGGAACAGATACGGATTTTCTAGACTATTTTAAATGCTGCCGAGTTATGTGGGCTATAGAAACACTCAAGCCCCACTCTGCATCCTAAAAGCCAAGTTTGAATTAATGAGACGGTCTTTCTTGTAAGCTTCGACTCCCTGAGTAATAGTAGATAGCTAGTTCCATTCAGATTATAATAATTGTGGATATTTATATCGGTTAGTGTTCATCCATTCATTCATTGCTGTATCCCGTTACCGGGAATAAATCTACAAAAAGACAAAAAAACAGTGCGAACAGACTTATAATTTCTTAGGGCTAATTGCGACTGTGTGCCCTCCGTGACCTACAGATCCTTCCACACTCCAGGCCAGGCATGGATAGTCAGCAACCAGATCTGGCCGCCGCTGTATCCTTCTCGTGTCTCCATTATAACTGTGTACCAAAGACCTCTACTGTGACCTGTCTAACGCTAGTTGTTCCCAATTATGATTGGCATTAACTGATTTTAGGGATTGATGTATTATAGTATATCCGCTTATACTGGCCTCCTAGTGTCCGGGCTCCCTCTGTGAATTCGCGATATAGAGCTATTTTGGGGAGTCTTGTGTCTTGCATCCTCAGAATGTGGCCGCTTCATCTGAGTCGAGCCCTCGTTACTTGAGTCTCAATTGTTGTACAACTCGCGCGTTGCAACACTGCATTCGAAACTTTGTGGAACCATCTGATGTGCATTATTTGTCTTGGAGGAGGTTGCGCGTTGTTCAAGCTGTTTGATATGTCGCCTGTAGGGACTCCAGCTTTCACTTCCGTAAAGAAGCGTTGGGAGGACCACTGCTTTGTAAACAATGTTCCGTATTATCTGGGGTGTAAGTAATAACTAGTGAAAGTTAAATTCTGAGTTCACAAATTTTATTCATCGTTTCGCAACAAGAAACATAATAGGCACACAATTCTACAAATCCACCGGTTTATAGGGATATAAACTAGCATCAGTCAAGTGAAAAATGCAGTAAAATAGGTTGAATAGGAACAGTCCACTTTACCCAACTAAAAAAACGTTTTTCTCAGAATGAAATACTAATAACAATGCAAAGGTGGTGAATTCGTCGAGTGAATCGGACGAAAAGAAAAGGGGATCAAAAACAGATATTGATTGGAATTCATTCTGGGAGGATTCTGCATTTCCTGAAACATTTGAGCGATTTCACTCCCAATCACTGGAACAAAATCAATAAAAAAAGTGAAATAAACGATTTGCTACTGCGTAAATTCTTGCACTAATTTGTCAGGAGCAAATCAACTAAAAAAAATGGTTGCCTGACAATGAACGGAAAATAAAAAACTTTGAAATTATAATTTTATATTGTAACGTTTCGGAGTCTATATCAGACTCCTTCATCAGACGAAAATCAATTTTCGAAAATCTTCTGAATTGTATTTTTTGTTTGACATTAAAAACAGTTTACTTCATTAATAAGAAACTCCCAATCTCAAATGATTATGAATCGACTCTATAATTGATCGTTAATTGAGTAAAATTATCTAATATGAAGAGTTTACTGACAAAATCGGAAAGGTTTGTCTTTATGGATAAGAAAAAGGGGATCTCAAACGGATTCTTTTGCCAGTTTTCTGTTTCCAACGGGTTTGCACGCCAGCAAGAAATTGTACTTCCAGCGAAGAGAAAGCAGAAAGAATAAGGGAAATGGGTGCACAGTTGTTTACCACTCTGGTTTCTACTTCAAAAAGGTTTGCACGCCAGACAAAAAAGTGTACTCCCAGCAGTGAACTAATTAGGATAGTGGAAATGGTACACTTGTATACCACTTCTGGTTCTGCTTCCAACGGGTTTGCACGCCAGCCAGATAATCGTAGTGCCAGCACTGGTAGAACTAGGTATGATATGGGGGGTTGAAACTGAGGTAGCCAGTTAAAAGTACGGAGTGCCGTCTTACCTCTGGACTCGGTGTACGGAAGTTATCTCTACGGTAGTTTTGGCACAAGCTATTTCAGCGGTGAAAATAGCGGGGTGGCGTAACTCAAATTTTAACGCTAAGTAAAAGAAAACCCGGCTACAAGCCTATCGTTACACGTACTTTGAAGATAAGTAATTTTCAGAAGCACTAGAAATGAAAGAGCAAAAGAAAAATCGCAAACTATCGCTTATAAGAGCCTAGACACTCGATACAAAATTCAGATCTTAATAGAATGGAACTCTCATATGAGGGGTGCAGAGCTGAAGTGAACCAAGTCCATTCAGCCTAGTTTTGAGATGAATGGCTTAGAAGTTGTTTATCACCAATTAATTCAAAAGTGACCTCTTTAGATTATAAAAGGTTAGAATGTAAGCATATGCTTACATAAGAATAAGAATAAATAAAGAAGTCACTTTTGAATTAATTGGTGATAAACAACTTCTAACTCCCGTAAGATTAATCGTAGTTTAAACTTCCGATTAAGAAATCTCCGATTAAAGTTAATCTATGGTTTAAACCGTCGTGTTAAGATCAAGTACAAGATGAGAAGAGATTAACTAATCCTGTGCAGTTGCCAAAATAGTTGGCTATTTGAACTAATTGTGACTCATTAATTGTCATTTCTTAGTTTTCTGTGTTAATCTTTGGATCAGTGCTTCTGTCAGACTGCAGCGATCAGTTTATTTATTTATTGTGTTCTGTTGTGATCTTTGTATCAGCATTATTATTGTTATATTATTGAGGTGTGAGTGAATCAAAACAAACAAGAAACTTCAAAAAACTTCATAGAAGCAGCTAGAAAATAGTTTCATAGAATATATAGGGTTTAATCAATTTTGTATGGTTTAAACCTACCGTCCCGAAGGTTTAAACTAATCGATAGTTTAAACCATCCTTGATGGATTAACTATGTTTGATCTTAAGGAATAATCGCTATCCAAAGTTTAAACCCTCATTCTTGGTTTAAACTACCATTAATCTTACAGGCCTAAGGCCCGTAAGATTAATCGTAGTTTAAACTTCCGATTAAGAAATCTCCGATTAAAGTTAATCTATGGTTTAAACCGTCGTGTTAAGATCAAGTACAAATGAGAATAGATTAACTAATCCTGTGTAGTTGTCAAAATAGTTGGCTATTTGAACTAATTGTGATTCATTGATTGTCATTTCTTAGTTTTCTGTGTTAATCTTTGGATCAGTGCTTCTGTCAGACTGCAGCGATCAGTTTATTCTGTTGCGATCTTTGTATCAGCATTATTATTGTTATATTATTGAGGATTGAGGTATGAGGTAAAACCTATGGTTGATACATAGCATTCAGTGCTTCGTTTCTGAAAATATCTATATTTAGTAGGTATCTAACGAAAGGCACATTTCGAAGTGGAAATAAGGAATTGCTTTTGAACATATAGCAATTCAGAATATGGATTGCAAGTGAGACAAAATACGAAATTGAATGTTGATATTTCACCTTGAGGTGGGCTTATTTTTTTCTCAATCTCACTAAAAATTGCTCTTGCAGAAGTTTTGGAGATCGAATTCGATATCATCCCATGTATCCCAATGATTTTCTGATCACGGATAATATATGGTCTATCATGATACCTATTCAAATCATTGAGCTCGTGCAAGATTTCAATATCTGAATTCGAATCACTTCCAATCATCATATTCCAATTCCATGTTCATTCTAAAACATTGAACTCAATAATTTTCTAACCAGCAACGCAAACCTAAACACAATTTCTTCAATCAAAACAAACAAGAAACTTCAAAAAACTTCAAAGAAGCAGGTAAAAAATAGTTTCATAGAATATATAGGGTTTAATCCCTTTTGGATGGTTTAAACCTACCGTCCCGAAGGTTTAAACTAATCGATAGTTTAAACCATCCTTAATGGATTAACTATGTTTGATCTTAGGAAATAATCGTTATCCAAAGTTTAAACACTCATTCTTGGTTTAAACTATGATTAATCTTACGGGCCTAAGCCATTCATCTCAAAACTAGGCTGAATGGACTTGGTTCACTTCACCTCTGAACCCCCATATGTGAAAATCAGTAAAATTCGCGTCGATATAGATGTCTTGATTGTGGCTTATCGGTACTTGCGAACGAAAACTCGGTTATCTCCCAATTCAGGATGTTTTACACGGCGCTACATCGTTTTTCAGAACTGAAAAAAGAAATGAAAATGGTCCGGAATCTGTACGGTTTCGAACGACATCGGAGTCTTGGGTTGGAGTTGTAAGTTTAAAGTATGTCAATTAAAACCAAAACGAGATAATATGTTGTATAATGGAATCTAAGAAGAATTCATTCACATTACGGAAACATAAAATGTCGATGAGCATTGATTTAACTTTTCCCTTGAATTGTTTACGATTCATTTTCATGAAATGTTTGGGCGGGTGATTAAACAATTCAATGCTCGTGTAGGTAGGTGATGAGTCGTCGTTTTATGCTTGAGAATACATAAAATATCCTCATGCCTAATTCTGTAGTGATGAAACTCGGTGAATATTTTGAGCTCTTTCAAATTCTGGTGGACATTAATTAAGCAATTCAGTATGTAGATCGAGGGTAGTATCAAAATGTTCTTAAATAAAGGACAACATGATTGATTCATGAAGTCTCAGGTTGAATATGAGACGAATTACATATTATTTTTTTTTTGAGCAATGAACACACGCCAAACATCCGGTGAAGAACCCCAAAGAATAACGTTGTAGCAGAGGTGACTATACAGGGTGATCCATAACTATTGGGACATAGGCTAAGGGCAGATTGTTTGGACCAAAATATGGCGATTGGACCAAATATACCTCTATAAAATATTGCTGTGGAAAAAGATAGAGGGCGTTAAAGTTGAATTTTTTTTTCGTTTTTTGCTAATAATTTCACTGTATATTTTTCATCCGTTTTTAAGAAAAACACAATTGAACATTTCAGAGCATCGGAAGGGGATTTGAAGTAACGATTAATTTTTTTATTTATTTATTTCGACGATGAACCATAATTAAAAACAATGTAACATAAAAAAAATAAACTTAAATTAAATGTTCTACGTGGCCACCTCCGACTTCTATGCCTTTTATAATTCTTTTATTAAAGGACTTTCGAACTTCGAAGAAAATAATTTTATGTCCCCTTATAAAAATTCATCTTTAACGCCCCCTATCTTTTTCCACAGCAATATTTTATTGAGGTATATTTGGTCCTATCGCTATATTTTGGTCCAAACAATCTGCCCCTTAGCCTATGTCCCAATAGTTACGAATCACTCTGACTATTCACCTCTGCCACAATGTTATTCTTTGGGGTTATTCCCCGGATGTTTGGCGTGTGTTCATTGCTCAAAAAAAAAAAAAAATAATGCGTCTCATATTCAACCTGAGACTTCATGAATCAATCATGTTGTCCTATATTTAAGAACATTTTAATACTACCCTCGATCTACATACTGAATTGCTTAATTAATGTCCACCAGAATTTGAAAGAGCTCAAAATATTCACCGAGTTTCATCACTACAAAATTAGGCATGAGGATATTTTATGTATTCTCAAGCATAAAACGGGATATTGCAAAAATAGGATTTATTTATTTTTTGCATGGTCAACGTAGAACATCTCAAATTATTGTCTACGTGAACTCCTAGAAAATTGACAACCTCCGTAGACCTGGGGCAGCACTCCGGTAGGTTCACGGTGAACTCAGAACTGATGTCCGTATTTTGGAATTAAACGATCTTGGTTTTATCCAGATTCACAATCAATGATTTCCGTTGGCACCATGTAATAAAACTCTTGATGAGAGACTCACAAATCCTCATCAACTCATCAAGATTTTGAGCTTTCATTGCAAACTGTATAATCCGAAAGGTTTATCTCTATGGATAGTGTAATTTACCCACTTTCAATTCATATTTCAACATCAGGAGTAAACATCGAAATTTGATTTTAGAGAGGGCTCCCACTCTCCATATCCCCAACAGTATGTAATCCACAATATGCGATGAAATGAAACACTAGAATTTATTCCACCTATGTACAAAAAATGCCGGAAAGTTTTCAACAAGCAATAAACTATCTCCCAACAACCGCAATTATTTTCCACTGAATATTTTCAGCAGCATACTTGCGGCTCAAGCTCATCTCATAACCATTATGTGGAATATGAACACGAAAAGGGTTGTCCTAAGATTAGCAATAATTCAATTGAGATGAAAAGAACATTTCCTCCACATTCTCATTGAATAACTGTTTCTGTTAACGCTCTTGTTAAGCTGGTTAAAGTTGTTAGTTTCAATAAAACAGGACATTAAAATTTGACAAAACGAACGTCCGGACTGATTGAGGCTTCATTTAAATTCTAGCTTATGAAAAACACCCTGTATGCAGTTTTTCATTGTAATTTCAATATTTTAGAAATCTGCATGTACGTTACCCTCAAATTCAGTGAATCTTTGGTATGTCCCATCTGTGGATTATTTTTAATGAATAATTGTTTTGTGTAGTCAAACGTCTCTTGAAAAAACAGCCCTGCATAAAAATGGATTTGGAAATGTTCAACTGACTTTTCTCGTTCTCAACACAGGGTGACAATTTAAAAACTTGCAGGCTAATTATATCGCGTTTAGGATGTTTTCAGAAAAAATGCCGGAACAGGTCAATTTTCATTCTGAGGGGGTTACAGGAGGTGACAATTTGAAAAATTGCCATGACAATTATGTCTCGACATGGTTTCAAAGAAAAAGCCGGAACAGGTCAATTTCTATGGGGGGGGCATATTTTGAGCAAAATTGTGAGCCGAAATCGCCTCAAACCTAGGTGTAGGGGCTATCATCCCTAAATTAGATAGATAGAGAGGGATAGAGAGTGAGCTAAACCTCAATTGGAAGACAATATGTACCTCTACATAATACTGTTTTCAAATTGTCACCCCTGTAACTACTTCAACCCCTACACCTAAGATTGAGGAGATTTCGGCTTATAATTTTGCTCAAAATATGTCCCCTCCCTTTAAAAATTGACTTGTTCCGGCTTTTTATCTGAAAACATCCTTGTCGGGACATAATTGGCCTTGCAAGTTTTCAAATTGTCACCCCTGTAACTACTTCAAGGAATCAATAAAAATTTGCAAACTATAATATTCATGTAGAAGGTCAAGTGATCTTTCAGTTGAGGTACAGCTCACCCCTTATTCCCTATTGAGAATTTAAGGGTGATAGCTCTTACACCTAGGGTTGAGGAGATTTAGGCTTACAATTCTGCTCAAAATATGTCCCCTTAGGAATAGAAAACATCCTTGTCGTAACATAATTGGACTGCCAATTTTTCAAATTGTATATGGCTTGCATTTGTTTTTGATATTTATAGCTTATCTGGTTATTCAGAATGGTCATTTGCAGTGATAATAAGCTTAATTATTGATAATGAACAATAATAGAAATAAAAACTACGCTATCGTGAAAATAGTAATTATGACTTGATATCTTCACAATGAATCGCTTTTTAGGGACAGCTTGGACCTGAAGTAATTTTCTGGATTGATTTTCACCTCATTCGTTCTTTTCGTCTGGTCTGGTCTTATTACTCTTTTTTATTAAACATTGATGCACATAAAAAGTATTTATCAGTATTTCAGGTACCTTCATCAAGTCGAGTAGTTACAAACTTTCAGAATGCCTCACAAATTTACTAGCAGAGAATATGAGGACGTGTGGATGGTAGGAAGAGTAGGACTCCAACATTAGACTGCCAGATCTCCTGATCTGACACCCCTCGATTCCTTTCTTTGTGTTTATTTGAAGGCGAAGTTCTATTACGACAAAGGAACAATTATTAGATTAAAGAAATGCTGCTTGCGATGAAATTCGTAGAAATACTCATGTGAAAAAACGAGCGGTTATGAGCCTCACAAATAGATCCAAAAAGTTTTTAGAAAGTGGAGAAAATCATTTTGAACACCTATTTCAGACAACTAGTCATCTATAGAAAGACGATTTATTCTGAAGATCAAGCTTTAATTATTTGTTTCAAGATGTAGTTTTTGTACCATATTTGTGTATTATCATTGTGAATGACAATTTTGAATGACCGAATATGGTATAATTGTTGAATATATTCAACAGAAGCAATTAAGAATTTCTAAATACTGTAACGGGTTTAGTTTTCAAGGGTTTAATCTCGAGGGCCAGCTATTCTTTCAATAAGGGAGAAATAGCAAGCCCACCTAGGTATCTACTAGTCGGGGACAGAGTTCGGGGTTATCTAAGGTGGTAGCGATAACAAGTACTTTAAAACCGAATTTATTACAATAATCTAAATTACAGTGAACCATACAAAGATCCTCAAGTCAAGAAATATATAGCTAATGACCAAATAAATGGGGAAAACAGAAATGAACCAATTAATCTGTCACGGTGGTCAGAAATTCAAAAACAACACAGTGAAATTAATGAATCAAACAATATTCAAATCAACTAGACTCAGTCAGAATATCAGGTATAAAAAAAGCCAGTAATCAATAGAGGTCACTTTGACTTCTTCTGGGGTCTATACAAAATTCACAGTAACCGGGTGTCTCAGAAAGATCCAGGTCCCTGTTAGTTCAGGAATGGGTTTGATCCCGAGCACTCTCAGTGGTTTTCAGTGTACAGGCCAATCAGAATTGAAACTATTCAATAAACGGGTTGATTCAGGTGAAGCACAATGCAACAATTTACAGGATAACGGGATAGTTTATCGTGGTCTCTCTGTGACAACCTTGGGTGTACACGCCAAGCATTACCAGCGGAAAGACTTCGAGACCTCTGCCGATTGGTCTCGGTCACCAGAGTGCCAGGCGGCAGAAGTCTGCGGTGAACAGGAAAACCAAAGATTATAGAGTTAATAACTCTATAATCTTTGGTTTTCCGAAAGCGGAACACAACAGGGGTAGGACGAGGTAGGCTACTGTGGACTTCCCGTGGCAACCGCGGGTGTACACGCCAAGCATTACCAGCGGAAAGACTTCGAGACTTCCGTTGATTGGTCTTTGTTCCACCAGAGAGCCAGGCGACAGAAGTCTGCGTTAAAAGGGGGATTAACACAATTAAACAAATAAAAGAATGCAATCTTGAATCACTAACTATGCGGTATCAAGAAAAGACTTACGGTTTGCTCCGGTACGGGCGCACCACCGATGAAAGAAAAGAAAAAAATCTACTTTTCTACGGAAAATTCAAGGAAACGGACATTTAAAACGAAGTATCGTTGCAATACATTTTCATGAAGTGCAGGGCCGTCGCTAGCCAAACTGGCGCCCTAGGCAAAGCTCTAAATTGGCGCCCTAACAGAGAAATTAACTGTGACGAATTGCGTGAACTGAGTGAGTATGAAAAAATTGCATCTTTTCTAAAGAATCAGCAATGGAAACATATTCAACAACAAGAAAAAGCATAGTTTAGAATGATAGTATGAACATTTAAAATACTTTCAGCATTCATAAAAGGTGAATATATATACAGAGTATTAACAAATAATTTGCGAAATTTTTTGGGAGAAGATTTCTCTGCGAAAATTGAAGGAGTTTTTCACATAAACTGATAAACCTCTTCGTTTGAAAAGTTTCAAGCTGAATGAGAATGAGAAAAAAAATACTTATTATTTTTTTGGAGAGTTGGAGACATCACATTTTTGTGGGTATCTACCAATAAGAAGGCTACAATAGATATCAAAGCGACTTTACAACCGTAGGATACTAGATTTTTTATTTCAATCGTTCATGGACAAACGTCGTATTTTATTTTTGTCATGGAAAAATTGCTTTTACGAGCATAATACAAGAGTCATAAAAGATTTGCAATGAATCGTTCTCTCTTCAACACATATTTTCAAATTGAGGAATTCTGAAAAGATCTATGTAGTTGAAAAATGAAATAGTGGTTGCATGTTTTACCCTTTAAGAAAACAAAACAAAATTGAAAAAATTTTCATGGTTAACCTTATTTTTATCGGTTAAACATGCCCACAAAATGCCATTCCTTCCAGGTTGTAATTTCTTCCATTTATTTGGGTCCTGAACATTCAGCGAATGATGAGAAGAAAACGAAAGCTGAGTTATATTTAATTAGATAAAATTATTTATTGAAAAAATTCTTTTTAAATTCTGAAAAATCAAAGAACTACATTTTTCTTTAAACCCCATAGGGTCCAAAAGTATTCCCTGAGTTGTGAAGATATTACGAATATGAAATATTGAAATATTGAATGTATTATCATTAATCAATTCTTTAAAAGATTTCCTATAAATTTCTATCCTATTACTCGGTACCGAAGCAATGCTTGAAAAATACCCAGTTATGAAAATCTTCAAATTGATAACTTATTTTACACAAGCAATAAGCATAAATGATAGGTATAATTAATCGATTGATTCAGGAATGAAATCTGAACTTTTCCTTTCTTCTCATACGATTCGTAAGAATATTTAATATGAATATGGAAATAAAATACTTTCTCAAGTCTCACACACTCCACCCCGAAATCAATTTTCTGAATACTGATTGGAGAATTGAAAATGAAAATAATGTGCGAAATGTGAAAGAAGCCGCCCCAAAAACCCAACAGTAGTCGGCAATATTTATCAAAGCGAAGCCGAAAACTTTGATAGGTTATAACGTAAATAACTCTTAAAAAAGTGAATTGGCCACTACAAACAGTGCGGAACGTACAGGCTGTCTGGGATATTTATGAGAAGAATGAGAATGCGGCACCTTTGATGGATTTTTTATTGCCCCTGCATATTGCGTTCACCAGTGAGTCCGCGCCTAGATAAATTTCTCGGTATTCCTGTTGTTGCTGACTGAACTGCATTTATTTTCATTCGGTTCATAAGTTGATTTTTTTCTTGACTAAGCTCAAAATGCCGCCCCTGAATCCTAGCGCCCTAGGCGGCTGCCTACCCTGCCTACCCCCTAGCGACGGCCCTGATGAAGTGGTCTATTCCTTAGAGGCGTCTGACCCCAAAACATTTATAAAGCATAATCAACAGGTGGTACAACCCAATTATTTATTTATTTCCAGACAATCTCATACATACAAATAAAGAAAATGTTAGAATTATGATTAAAAAGTTTGAGTGTGAAGTTAAGTAAAGACTCACTGAGTTCGGTCCTGATTTTTGTCAAATTTTAATGCTCGGTTTCATTGAAACTAACAACTTTAAGCTGAATATAAATTTTCGGTCTAATCGGGAATTTAAGGAGTTAGAGCCAAACGAAAATTTGAAAAATTCAGGAAACCCCCTGTATAACGGAAACGGAGTATCGAGACATCTATATGGGGTGTTTTTGAACTCAAATCAATGTCTTCTATTCACGGTTTTCATTTGTCCGTTTATTCATAAAACACCCTGTATACGGTTTCCAGAATTTTCTAGAATGATCAGAAAATTTTTGAACAAGATCGGAACTGAATAGGAGTGCTGGAAGGGTATGAGTATTAGAATGAAAATTGAAAGTTGTTGTATGTATGTTGTATGTTCAAATCTCAACATACATTTCCTCTTCTAAGGGAGATGTGCAACCTTGATCATAAACCTCCCTTTTCGAACGAAGTCAATTGAACCTGTAATGATCAATTGAATCTTGTAATGGTTCAGCATACAGCATGTTGGTATTTTTGATTGAATCTGTCAAAATTATTAGGTAATTCTTGCCGATAAAGCTTTATACATATTAATCATTGATCATCCTTGTACTCTAGGAATGTCTCACACTTGTGACCAATCTTCTCGTTCATATTTTGGTTATTAGTTATTAGTAACTGCGAAGAATAATTATTTCAGTATCGATGGATATTCTGAGAAATTAAGTGAAAAAATTGTAAGCTCCCTTGCTTTCTGTTTCTTCAAGCTTATCCTCGCAACAATCGAGTTCAAGAAATATGAAATCACAATTTGTTTTATGACGGTTGAATCAAAAGAAACAATGAAAAAATCATCACATCTCAGAGTTATGGCCTATACATACGAAGTAGCAGAGCCGTTTCCCCAATTCCACCTCATAAATAATGCTCCCATCAATTCTGGGTTAACGATACAATTTTCTGCTAGATGGTGCCTCGTATTCGAAAATAATTACCACACCGAACCTGACAGAAATCCAACAAGTTGTCAAGTTTGAGATACGGATTTGTTCCTACGAGTTTACCCCTCGGAATTTGTTTGCATTTTCCGCTTCTTAACCTTGCTAGATGCAGGCTCGCACTTCCTGCATATCATACAGAATAATGATACAAACAGTGACTTGGGTTTTGGAATAAGATATTTGGATTGTTATTTGGAAGTAGACCTATCAACAAACAAGATGGACTGATGATTTAAAAAGACTTCTGGGCACAAACTGTAGACAACAAGCTCAAAGTCGGGAAACTTGGAAGTAGTTTGAGGAAGAATACATACGAGGATATACCGTCAAACGGGGTGAAGTGGATCAAAAATCGAGGTTTTTTAGGAATAAGATTCAAAGTATCAGTGCGAACGGGCTGGCGTTCATAATGTAGATTCTATGATCCTTTTGCTATCGATTGGCCTATTTACCAAAATTTTTGGCTGCACAGTTTCTTAAATTTTTTGGTTGAAGTGCGATCCACTTCACCTCGTATTTGGGGTGAAGTGGATCACATTTTATCAATGGATATTCACCTTAACTATACGAGGGTGGAAGGGGATCAGATTAAATTAAAAAAAAATCTATTTTGAGTCCTAAGACCACAGGTGCTGTGAAATCAGAACTAGAACCATTGAAAAAATAAAAAAATCTTTATTCTTTCTGTGTAAAACTAAAAATGTTTTGTTTCGAAACAAAATACAATTAACAACGAAAATAAATTTCTAACGAACATAAGAACAGTCTTTTGAATGAAGGCACTGGCGCAGCTAGGGGAGTGGGCAACTCCTCCCCAAAGATACCAACAATTCAAATTTTTTTCTAGTACAAACTTTGCACGATCGTTCGGTGTGAAGCCCCCCCTCCAAACAAAATATTGGCTGCGACTCTGAATGAAGGTATATGAATGTACTCTATACTCTAGTCAGTCTTCATATAGGTAGATATTCAATTCTCTCTTCTTAGGCTTCCAGAGTAAAGATGTGCCGGCAACGTGTAACTTGCTTCAGGTGGATTTTGCGAATTATTTGGTGCCTTTTCACAAGAGCTATATCCTCTGCATGCGTATATACTAAATATATTATTTTGCGACATGGGCCTATACGCAACATGGTCAAACATGACTAAATCATTGGTGATCGACTTCACTCCTCACTTTTGAGTGATGTAACAAATATTTTTTTCCTAAAGAACTATGGTGGTACATTTGACTTCAAAATGGGGTATATCATTACAACTAAATTATACGTAACTTGTAAAAGTTTAGATGAGAATAACTATCGTAGTTATTACCAAATATACAGGGTGTCCCAAAACTAGTGAATCAAACGTCACACCTCGATAGATTAGACCAAATATTAACGAATGACACCAACATTGGTTCAACGAAAATGTACCGTTTCCAAAATAATCAGAATTTTATTAAAATAGGTACCTAAAGTTGCCGATTTTCACAGGGCCAGTTTGTGAAAAAGGATATCGATTTTAAATTATATTGAACTAAGATTATTGTTTCATCTCCCCTAATTGAAATTATTTTAAGTAGTTAATCGATTACCTAAGTGAATGTAAATTAAAACAATTGTTTTTCTACATGATTTTTATTACTCAGAATAAACCTCCTCTATAGGGTTGATAATATGGGAGAAAAACGCTATCCTTAATCACAAATTGGCCGTGATTGAAAAAATGGTTCGAAAATCGGCAACTTTAGGTAAGGTTTTTTCAGAAACGGTACATTTTCGCTCAACTAATGTTGGTGTCATTCGATAGTATTTGATCTACTCTATCGTGGTGTGACGTTTGATTCACTTGTTTTGGGACGCCCTGTATAATTGAAGTTGAGCAATTGAAAAACTGTTTATTCGAAAGACTACAAAACTTTTTTTTTTTTTGTGAGAAAACTAACCATCCAGAATTGTATCCAAGGCACGAGTTAGCAATCTTAGGAAGTAACAGTAGACACAGAGTTTTTTCGCGGCAATTTAGGGTCTTGTCTATGTGTTAAGCGATAAAATATGCGGGAAAACACGGTTGATCCACTTCACCCCGCTATATCCACTTCACCATGTTTGACGGAAAAATTCTTAGCCTACTACAGAATCAAATAAAATTTCAATGTCAAAATATTTTATTACTCAACATATTCTCCTCTTAATTGGATACATTTATTACAGCGAACCTGCAACGTCTCTAGACCTTTCGAAAAAAATGTTTCTTCTATTGCTCTCCAAACCAGACCAACACAACTTTTATTACCTCCTCGTTGGAAGAAAACTTACAACCTTTTAAACTTTTTTTCAGTTGAGGAGATGATAGTTGGATGGAGCCAAATCTGGTGAAAAAAAGGGGATTTTCTAGTAATTCAAACCCTAAATAACGATTTTTTTGCATGGCAACATGAGATTTATGTGCAGGGGCGTTGTCCTGCAAAAACAAAACACCTTTGGGTAGCTTTCCGCGTATTTTCTCTTCAATTTTTTCCCGTAGAGTGGTCAGTAATATCGAATAGTAATCTCTGGTTATTGTTTTTCCCGTATCCACAAAATCCATCATGATTACTCCATGGCAATCCCAAAAAACTGAAGCAAGAACTTTTCCAGCAGATTTTTGGACACGAAACTTCTTAGGTCTTGGAGAACCAGAGTATCGCCATTCCATCGATTGTTGCTTTGTTTCTGGATCGTAGAAATGTAGCCAAGTCTCATCCACAGTAACAATTCGGTTTAAGAAGCCTATATCGTTTTCAAATCGAGCACAGATCGAACGCGATGCTTCTACCCTTGTACGCTCAACATTCAAACATTTGGGGATGCATTTTGCAGCAATTTTTCTCATGTCCAAATTGACGTGAACTATATGATGAACGCGTTCGTATGAAATATTCAGTGCTTCAGATATCCGTTTTAGCCCAATTCGGCGGTCTGATAAAATCATGTCATGAACTGCATTGATATTTCCGGGGACTGACACAGAAACTGGTCTTCCCGATCGGTCATCATCTTCAATGAAAAAATTACCTCTTTTGAAGCTTGCAGTCCAATTGTTCACGGTCGCATACGGAGGACATTGATCGCCAAGGGTATTAAGCATATCTTCGTAAATCTGCTTACCTCTTAACCCTTTACAGGTACTTGATGATGACTCGATACTCCAATTTTTCGATTTTCACAATTTCGGTGAACATCTTCTCTCTTTTAATTTATTGTGTAACTCTGGTTTACTTTTTTGACCTCAAACGTCACACTGACACTTCTAATGAGTTATTTTTTGTTGCCATGTTAACGCAATATTTTTTCATGCATTGAACTGGTCTAGGCTAACTAGATATCAATACATCCTCGTAGATAGGTGGATAAAACTAAGAGAGACTTAATTCGACAATGGGTTATTAACTGAAAATGATGATGAGGAATTAGATTTCACTTTGGTTATATTTATTTACGCAATATTACGAGATGAAAAAGAAAAAAAGTGAAAATATTTCTAATCGTCATTTTCTCGAATTTTTTCTATAGAGTAAAAATTCTAATAGAAGAATTTTTACGAACAGAAACTTCGTCTCAGCGAGTGCACTCGTGTTGACTTCAAGATTATGGTGACCATTCAGCTCGTGTGGATAGTAGGTAGAATTATGATGCTACTATACACATGAGTTATCATATGAGAAGGAAATTGCATACGAAATTAATTTTTTCCACAAGCGTGCGCGTTCAACCCTTTCCCGCAAGCATTTCAAGTTGCAAAGATTATCTTTCCCAAACAGCGCGGGAAAAACGCCTGCCCTCAAGAAAATGCGTAAAAGAAGTAGCAGGGGATTTTCCCGACGCAAATGTTATTAAAGAGTAAATTGAAATCTGGCATGTCTCTATGCACCGAACGCCAACGATGAGATAACGATGGTAACGAAATCCAGAATCACGTTTGTCATTATATATGAATTAATCAAATCGAATTTTATTGATATATTTATACAGGGTGTTTCCAAATTTGACGTGAACCTTTGAGGAGGTGTTGGTATCACTTCTTACCTTACTTCATTTTTCGTCAATTTTTTCAACGTTGACCAAGTTTGATCATAATTTTGGATTATTTTCATCAAAAAAAGACAAATCAATTTCTAGGATCAATTTGCCAATTTATATGCAATTTTCAAATTCCAAAATTTATGTAGGAAAAAATTATTTGAAAAACTTGCAAGCACTAGTTTCGTTTCAGCAGATTCTGATTTGAAAGGGGATAGAAGTAGAGAAAGGAAAGTAATGAATTAA
This sequence comes from Coccinella septempunctata, assembly GCF_907165205.1. NCBI lineage: Eukaryota > Metazoa > Arthropoda > Insecta > Coleoptera > Coccinellidae > Coccinella > Coccinella septempunctata. The sequence goes on along the minus strand of NC_058191.1, from coordinate 24,471,250 downwards.
ATATTTTTTATTGCAATTAATGAATGAAGAAGGAATTTGGCAAGTATTTAAAATAATTTTTTAATTTTTTTCATACATGAATTGTGGAATTCGAAATTTGCAGGCAAATTGATATTAGAAATTGATTTTTCTTTTCTTCATATACCAAATTTTGAATCATACTAACTCTTTTTCAACATCTAACACAGAATAGTTTGCTTTTTTCATACGTATCATATCTTTTTCTGATGAAAATAATCCAAAATTATAATCAAATTTGGTCAACGTAGAAAAAATTGTCGAAAATGAAGTGAAGTGAGAAGTTTTTTGAAAAACACAAGAACTCAAATATCTCGGAAACTGTGTTGATTTTTGGTTATCAATAAATATGGCTCAAACGACAGCAAATTAGTGATACCTCCTACAAGGTTCACGTCTAATTCGGAAACACCTTTATATCTAAAAGTGTCTTTTGAGATTCAATATTTCAATACAATACTTTGATTAAACTGATGTAACTAAATGTTGTAACTGACGCATACGCCATTTTGATACTTTCACCTGTGGGGTCCTATTTTTAAATGCTATACAGGGTTAGAACTATTTAGAGGCTGCCTATAGGAATATCGAAAGCCGTTAAAAATAAAGGCTTTAATTACAGAAAAGTAGTACACCAGTATGATCGCTATATAGGATTATGACTACACACCGAATTTCGTGTGGTTATCTCCAAAAACAAATGAGTTATAAAGAAAAAATGATAATCTTGATTTTCAGCTTTTTCGAGATATCTCAGGAACCATCAGAGATATTTGAGAACTGTTTACACCCACCCACTCATCCTTGAATAACGCAACTTTTTCGTAATTTAAGCTACCCTGCATTTCTAACGGCTTTCGATATTCCTGTAGTCCCCTTCTAAATAGTTCTAACCCTGTATACAGGATGTGGGGTAATGGATGGATAATATAGAGCCTCCGGGTAGAGGACATTATGGCGGTTCAGAAAAATATGTTTTCTGTCCAGTAAAAGTTCCTAGGTTTACGAGATATTCGACATTTTCGAAAATTAAAAAAAAAATGACACCATTTGCCACTCTTTTAGGCGACGAGACTCCAAATGAAGGAATTTTCGCAAACTGCTTTTTGGATAGTATTTGCGCATGCATAGTCTTTTTTCATCCAACTCAAATTTTTTTTTGTGATTATTTTCTTTCCCAAGTTCAACCTAGCGTGGTGTGAAAAATAATATGGTTACCTGAGTTCCAAAATAAGAAAAAACATGCCTGTTTCATTGAGATTCCGGAATGCTATAACTCCCTGTATTTCCAGCATCAATTCCACTTCTCAACAACTGATGTATTGACCCTTTGGCCAAAGAAGATAACCAACATTAACTCTTTTCAGCATATTATGTGTCCATAATTAGATTTTTCTCCATGGCAAAAATGAATATATTTAAAAACTGATCTCCTGCCCTTTTCGTTCAAATAACCAGATTAGGAATCCTTTCAATGTGTGGTTGATGTGTTAATTATGTTCATCACAGATTTTCGAATTAATTTATTTCCTGACATAAATTCACACTGCGAAAAATACGAAATTTCTGAGACTTTTACGTAGAACGGACAACGTAGCGCTGATTTTAAACCTAAAAATGTTTTGACAAGCGTCATACTGTACAGTGTTGAATGTGGCAAATTTTCATGGCCAACCGAGTGCTTTTATAAAAGTGAATGGAGTATACCTTTGTCCGCAGACCACAAGACTACTTTTTATGAGATGCGGGGTGTCAAAGTTTTCCTTTAAAACCGACAATTCAGAAATCTGAAATTAATCAAGATATGAAATTTACAGCCTCAATTATTATTCTGCTAATTGTGCTCCCTGGATTTTTATCCATCAGTACCTATAGCATATGAATGAATTTTTACGTAGTTCACAGCTCTTTGCTTTTCTTCTTCTTCTTCTTCTTTGTTTCCCAAACTGTCATCGTTAGGAAACCTTGAGCTCGTCCATTGGACATGCACCCAGTACAAATATGCTTTTCATTGCAACAGAAACACTAGATTCATGCTAGTGCTGCTCATTCAATTAAACTGATAGAGAATATTGATGCCGTAATCGATGAAATAGAGCTTCAAATATGCGAAAGTGTTATGGAAATTTTGGAAGCAGGATCCTGCCTAAACAGCCATAGGATTCATTCGGCAACGAAATATTTTTTTTCATTAAATGGCAAATTTTCCTCTACTGAATGCAACAAAAATATAATTATTTCCGAGGAAGAAACGCATTTTCCCATGAATAAAAATGAAACCTTTAATTGGAAAACCCTGTAAAATGTCCAAATGGAAATTATTCAAATGCTGTTGGCCTGAATACAGATCGAAGATTTTTTATGTATGCTGAATTGAATAATTGTTCGCATCTGACGGCGGCGTTAATATGATTCATTCAGCAAATCTGTTCAGCATTGAAATACGACACAGTCCAACTCATTCAGTAGTCATCCTTATATATATTTTTGAATGGCCGCATTAACTCAACCTTTGTTGGACACCTACCTTATACGGCATTTGTTAGACAATAATTTTTTCTGATTTTGACATATGAAGTTACACTTTATCAATCAATCAATCCGTTTTACAACGTATGAACAACGAATTGGAGATAATTAAAACCATTAAAAATAGGAAACCGGTGTATCAATTTGGCACATATCATGAGGAACCCTAACCGTTATGAACTACTACAATATGATTGCCAACGAATAGAAACCTTTAGTAAAAGAAGAAACTCGCACTTTTTAAAACTTAATAATTATATGTTGAAAGTACATATTCTCAATTAAACAATTTAAGCGTGACAATGTGGGGAGGGCGCCAAACTTGCAAAAAAAACGTCACGTGTACACGGTGGGCAATTTTCGATGTTTTAGCACTACAGCTTTCAAACCAGTGGAGATAGACAAAATCTGATACCCCATTCTCGTTCTCTTTTTCTGAGAAACTAACAAGAGTAGTAGTCATTTTTGGACACCTTCTTTTGTTTTCGAGTTATAAGCGAAAATTGGAAAAATGGCGATTTCGAAATAAATTTATATCTCCGCTAATACCGATGATAGAGCTCTGAAATGAAAACATTATTCAGGCACTTTTTTAAGTAGAATCCAGTGGCGTGCTTGCCTTTTTAGCAGGATTTTCAATTACGAAGCTATGACCCAAAGTTATGCTTTTTTAAATGGGAACACTAGATTTCTATGGGGTATCAGATTTTGTCTATCTCCTCTAGTTTGAAAGCTGTAGTGCTAAAACATCGAAATTAGCCCATCCTGTACATTCTCGAGCGTGGTGACTTTTTTTCTTATTTTGAAGCTAATTATTCAAGAGAAAACATTGGCCATAAATTTAACAAAAATCAGTTTTTTTTCAATTATTGAATTCAATTATTTCGAATTCGTTATTAAAGTTGAAGAGCATAACATCTTCTACAAATTTTATTCGAAGCAATTTTTTCTACATTTGCACGTTTTTAAGATATATTATGGCGATGAATGTACATTAGAATGGGTTTCTACATTGACCTTGGCCTTATGCATTTGTGGCTAAGCTCCTCGCTCTTATCGCCCTCTAACTCAAATACGGTTAAGAGTATGTAAAATTGCTTCAGACAAAAGTTATGAAGAATTTTATTATCTACAACTTTCGTAATGAATACGTTAATGATTAGAGGTACAGGAAGGGAGATATTTCAAAAAAATTCCTTGTTATCATCTTCAAACTGTCAGATTAAGAAAACCCCCCCTGACTAGTGTCAGATTAATATGGGTCAACACGTCTGCAATACCGAGATTAACCATCTGTATAAAAATCTGACATGGTCAAGTAACGATTTTTTTCGCATTTTCAAAGGACCGCTGTCACCTAGCGTCACGTCCGAATTGTCAGTCTCCTGAAAAGTAGCTTCCTTTGGGTCCAATTAACATATCCTCTAAAAATCCGACACGCTCGAAAACATTTTTTTCTTTATCATCTTCAACTATTCTGTACGGCCAGCCCCACCACGCAAATTGTCAGATTAACATGAATTTATTATCAGAGACACGTAGGGCATATACAGTATCTTAATCTCACACGCTCGAGTATGTACACCTGACAATTTTTTTTTACTTCTTTGAAAACCTGCAGACGCTTTTCCCACCGCTGAAAGTGCATACATCATAGAACCTTCTTTTTTTTCTACCATCTAATCTTCAAAATCCACTAGGTCTCTACAACGCTCGAGTAAATCCCGATTTAACATCGTCTGCTCCCCAACTATTATTGAAACATATTAAGATGAATAGATGTATTTATATAGATTTCACAGTATTTTTTAAATTTTTCAAATGAAGAAACTTAAGGTCGATTCATATTATACGTTCCGCTCAGTTCAGGCCGGCGGATGGATCATTAGCCATTGACGGAGGTTGCGTTCATATTATCAGTCACGATCGTCTCAGTCACCTTCCGCTTCGTGTGTCGTGAATCTTCGGTTGCATTCGAATCGACCAGCACTTGACACATGAAGCCTCTCATTTTGATCAAAACAGTACAAGGACCCTAAAAAATTATGTTAAATTATCAGTATTATTATTTTCGTTGTTTCTTTTACAGTCTTACGTGCCCTATCTCATAGGACGTAAACCCTTTAACTTCTGCTAAAAATAAAATTGCTGCAATTACGCCTGAATGAATGATGTGCTTTTGCATTATTGTTAGACGAAGATGAAGAGGAACAAAAAGTCGGTAAAAAGATTGGGTGTCTAACCAATATTTGAAAAGAGGAAAGTTGAAGGTGAATATTGGACATTATAAAAAAAATTGCTCCACACATCATGGCTATTTTAGATTGAACAGGAAATCATTTCGATTATACAGGGTGATTGATATTGGGACATGTTTTTAATTATGCTTTATCGTCGAAATAAATAAATGAAATAAATAAGTCGTTACTTCAAATCCCCTTCCGATGCTCTGAACTGTTCAATTGTGTTTTCCTTAAAAACGGATGAAAAAATATACAGTGAAATTATTAGCAAAAAACGAAAAAAAAAATCAACTTTAACGCCCTCTATTTTTTTTTGCACAGCAATATTTTATTGAGGTATAATTGGTCCTATCGCCATATTTTGGTCCAAACAATCTGCCCTTAGCCTATGTCCCAATAGTTATGATTTATCCTGTATACTGTGAAAAATGTCGCAATTAATACAAAAGAAAAGTTCAAAGAAGCTTTCACGACAAAGGAAAACGCTCGATTGACTGAGCTGAACTGAGCGGTTGCTTATTCATATTATACGTTCAGTCTCGTTCAGTCCAACCACGCCCTTCAGCCCATCCGCAAAATATTCTCTGGAAGAATACCGTCTGACGGTCGTAAGCGTGCCGATAGGTGCTGAAGGGTCGGAGACGGATAGTATGAATTAGTCCATATAAAACACATTGAAAGATATTTTGGCTGAGCTGAACCGAACCGAGACGGACGGATAATATGAACTGACCTTTAGAAACAACAATATTATAAAGAAATAAAAAGGAGTTTGATATACAATTTGAAGAAAAAAAATATGGGACTGCAAATGCTACCTAGAGATACCTACAGGGTGTTATTTGAAGTCTCAATTTGAAATTTCAATTGTTCTTTCAATTACTACCCCAACCCCCAAAAATCGGTCTAGGACCGTCCTTGCTAGGTTTCAGATCTAAAAACCCTTCAGCCAACCGAGATTTTTTCTCAGGAGATATCCCATTGGTACCATTCGCCACTGATTCATAAAGACCCTGTATTTCATAGAATGACAAGAAACTCATACAAACAGGATGTTATTGACGAAATCTGAGTGATTTTCGCTTCATGCTTGATCAAGATTAGGTATTCTCATTAACATTTTCATTGGAAGGCAACAGTTCATTTCATACGATTCCGGAATACCCGAATATGCAATTCTATCGATTTTCATCACATCCTTCCCCAATCTCATACGTCGTTCATCCTTTCTGCAAACATAATAAGCAGTTTGGAATTCAGAAGATCATATCCCAATTTGTTTTCTCTGTTTCTTCTCTCTGTACTTGTCCTTCCCCGAACAATAGGAATCTTGATCTATAAGCCTTCCGCCTTTTTGCAGATTGAATGTGTAGACAGCGGAAATTCCATGGACATCCATCATACGGTTAATGCCGCTTCGGACATACGTGGTCTCATCGAGTTTAATTTCTATACGAAACTGTTCCTGCGTGAGGAATTTTGATAGATATGATAATGAAGGATTCTAACAATGATGATAAATTGAATGAATGTTTTGTGGAGCAATACGCGACGGACAGGCAATTCTATACAGAATTATACGGAATTCTGCACCATGAATTCTGCCTCTATGTATTCAAATAGGAGATATATTTTTTATTGAATTGATGTGGTCGATACTTGATGAAAGTCCATAATTGAACTTGGAACAGATTAAACGATTTTCACAGTATGAGTTTTTAAACCACGACTCGTGTTTCGCTATTACAATAGCATCTTCAGGTGGGTGGAGGTAAACTGAAATATTTGGTACCGAAACAAAAATATATAAACAAGCATTTGACTCTTCTCCTAAGAATTTGAAGGGGGTTAAGATAGTTTCCGGCCACCCTATTTCCGCCTAGGTCTCTCATCTAACCTTATATTTAATCGACGTTTTTTCATTTTTCCTATTCTTTCAACATTCAAATTTTATATATAGTCCATTTACTTTTATTTTAGCACTCGCTTGGCCATGGAAATTTGACACATTTCACTCTGCTAGTACGAAAATTCGGGGTTATGAAGCTTGTCAAAACATTTTTGGGTTTTGAATCAATGCTATGTTGCCCGTTCTACTTAAAAGTTTCTGTTATTACGTATTTTATCACAATGTCGATTCTCTTCGTAAAATATGTGACGAACATAATTGAAGTTTATACAAACTGATTGAAGGCATACCAAATCCAGTTATTTGCATGGAAAATACGAGAGATCAGTATAATATCATAATATGCACTGGCTTGAGGAGAGTTAATGTTCGTTATCTTCTTTGGCTGAAGTTTGAATACGTTACATCAGTTGTAGATTTCAAAAATATTAACCCGAAGATGAAATGCATGTGATGCAGTGGTTGGGAATGGATATCTCCCGAAGGAATTAACAGATAATTACAAGAATAGTGAATTCTTCAACAAAATCATCTTGCATCAATATAAGTAAAAGGAATTAAAGGAACAAAAATTTCACATGAATAAACAAATTACAGGACAACTGGCGCATATTTGTGGCTATTCATCTTAATACATTGACATAATAATAATAATTAAGTATTTATTAGTACCTTAAGACATATACAATGTATAGGACAAGGCAAATGAAAAATATAAAAATCAATTTTCGGGAACTTATTCTACGATGACATTCATCGAAAATCCTGTAGTAAACTTTTCGCATTAATTCACTCAAACATAAAATTTTCAAATGCCACCACTTTTTTGGGTCTCCCAATTGAAGGAAATCCTTTGTCATCCTCTTCATTCAAAATCTTTCTGATTGTGGAAATATTTAGCTGAAATATAAGTCGTTTAGATTCAGATGAAACATTATATAAATTCTCTTACATTGAATGTGCTCTCTACCGTCTGACGTATTGTGGATTTTAGAATATCAGGGTATAACTATTTGAATGAGCGGACAGCGGACCTGAATTCTAAATAGCACTTCCTGAAACCCTGTCTCTTTTTTCATTCACTTTCGGCATTTTCGTAATAAAAATAAATATTAGTTGCGGCAACGGCGTTATGACATTAACGACATTTTATGAGTGTTCTGAGAAAAGTATTTCATGGCCAACTGACTGCTAAAATAAATTTGAATGGAGTATACATATATTTTTTTGTTGTTTATTTTATGTTAGCGCCTTAACTGACAAAAATACTACTAGTATTCAAAATAAATTCAGTAAAGAAGAGTTATTGAGGTCAATCTGATTCATGAGTAAATCCGGCGATAACTTACATTTTATTGATTTCGAAACTTTCTAAAAGATTTGATTTCCGACTTTCTGTTTCTACAGAGTGGGCCTTTGACTAGTAAAAAAATTTCAACAGTAGATTCTTGAGGTGAAAAGAAACACTTTTTCTCCGTTAACATTTTTTCCGAATCGGCTCGATTTAAAAGCTACAGGCTGTTGAAAACCATAAAAAATGATATTTTTAGTTCTATCTCACAAACGGTTGTATCGAATGAAATGGATTTTGGAATATAGTTCTTCATTCATTTGATGAATCGTCTTCTGATACAAGATATCACCCACGTCTCCCAGTTTTTTCATTATGACTATTGTGTACCATAAAAATACCATAAATTCAAAGAAACCAACTCTTGAAACTAAGTTGGAAGCTAACTAATCAATACTTGAACGTTTTGTAAAATAAAAGTATTCCCCATATTTTCTCGAATAATGCGCCGTTTTCGAGTAATTTGATGTTCAAAACTAATGAAGTATACGTGAAATTTGAAAAATTGTGTACTTTTGCTGAATACAAATCTCTTCAATCGGAAAAAATTATATAAAAAAAAGTGTTTCTTTTGACCTCAAGAATCTACTATTGAAATATTTGTCTGAGTCAGAGACTCATGTAAAGTTATACTTTGGTCCAACTTTGTTATCTTCAAGGTTTTGTAAGTGGTTTTTGGTGAGATGATTCATTTCGACCAGTCTTACCTTTTTTGAAAACAGATTTACTTTTAAAAATATCCTCAATACATCAAATTAATTAAAATTATTTCAAGTTCAATCTTTTGAGTTGATTGGTTATTGATTGCTGATTTAGGAATGTGTGTGTTTTAGATCGAATTTTGTCTTAGGAATGTGTCCTACCTATTGTAAACGAGAAAATTTAGTTTCAATTACTTAGTTCAGTTTATGAGCCTTAGTGCATAATAAAAGCACATAAGCGTATCATCAGAATTCAAGACGTCACAAAAAGGTCAAATATCAGTTCGAAGCTGCTTCCTTCTACCCCGAACAAATTTCTCACGAATATTTCAAAATACCCTTATTGAGTTCGCTCGAATATTCGATGAACAAAATGAACCCTCCGCCTAGACCGACAGAAAGATGACCGAGAAAATTTATGGTTGCACTAAATTCGACTCAGTCGAGTTAGAACTCAATTTCAATCTCTGATTTAATTACCACAGATTACACTCTGACTCGTTTGAAATTTACTCTTGATATCCTCATAAAAATTACATCCTTCATGAGCAATTTGACAATGAATTTCCTCAGGTTATACATTATATATGGGGTTCCTGCTGATACTGATGTAATACTAAAAAACCTGCATCATTTAATTCCTTTCATCTGCCTGATTCCATCCAACTAATTATTAAGGGATCAGATTGCCTTTGTCTCGCAGCATCGCAATCCCAGAATTGTCGCTTTGGAAACAGCACCCATTCAGCGGAATTTTTTTTTCTAGAAATATTTACAATTATAGGCCAGTAGCGTTCTACTTTAAAATCGACCAACGACCAATCATGAAAAAATTGCAAACAAACCATTTATTGCTGGAATGGCTTCAGATATGTTCCAATATGAATAACCTAGATTTTCCCCCTCGGCAGAAGTGTGCACCTAACACCACCTAAAGGGGTTTTTCGATCATATCTCCTGATATAAAAATTGTAGTGCATAAAATTCAAAACGAGACCAGACGCATATACACTGCGCAAAAAAATTAACGCACATTATGGAAATCTCAAATTTATTCTACAACTGAAGGTGTTATCAATGATAATTATTTTTATCAGAATTATGCATGCATTATGTTATCCAACGGTTTTCTTCAATACAGATATATTGAAAAAAAGATGATATTATCAGATTTTGAATGTATTGGCTCCATTCCAAAATCAGTTGTTCTCGATCAAATCTAGTGATCAATAATTTTTCTTTCGTTTGATTTTCTAAACTCGATCGCTATGCAACGCGAAACACGCAATTTGACCCAAGAGGAATGTGCCCAAGCGGTAGTTTTGCGAGAAGAAGGATGGACATACACAAGAATTGCAGTTGGAGTTTCCCATACAAGTGTGTCCAGAATGTTGTAGCGATTCAGGGAGACAGGTATGAATGTCCGAAGACCAGGACAGGGTAGACCACGGGTAACAACTGCCATTCAAGAACGTTACTTAAGAGTTTCTTCGTTGAGACAACGGTTTGCAACCGCTCGCCTCCTTCAAATTCAGCCAGCTTGAGCAAACTCATGAGGTACATATTAGCACTCGGACAATAAGAAATCGCCTCAGAGAATATGATTTAAGGCCTCGTGTCGCAGCAAGAGGCCCAGCTCTTACCCCAGCCCATCGAAGGGCGCGTTTGGATTTTGCGAGAGAGCATATCCATTGGGAAGAGGCAGATTGGGAAAGAGTTCTCTTCACAGATGAGTCTAGATTATGCCTCTACCATTGTGATCGACATTCCCTTGTATACAGACGTCCACATGAAAGATATGCTCAGTGCAATTTCCTGAATACTACTGGTTTCGGGGGAGGATCGATTATGGTATGGGGTGGAATATCTTTGACTGCTCGCACAGACCTAGTGGTCGTTGATAATGGAGCTATGAATGCTGATAAGTATATAAGGAACATTCTTGAGAAGCATGTAGTGCCATTTGCCCCATACATTGGTGAAAATTTCATTTTTATTTACGATAATGCCAGACCCCATCGTGCGCGCATCGTTAAGGAACACCTTGAAGAGGTTGAAGTCTCTCGAATGGAATGGCCAGCAAGAAGTCCAGATCTCAATCCGATTGAGCAGATTTGGGACAACCTCAATAGAAGGCTGAGAAGTTCAGAAAATCATCCAGCTACTCTTAATGACTTAGGAATCCAACTCGGAGAAATCTGGGAAGGATTAGATCAGAACATTTTAAGATCACTCATTTTGAGTATGAACCGTCGTTGCCGAGCTGTAATTAACGTAAGGGGTGAAAATACCAAATATATATCACTTATCAGCATTTCAGTATTTTGAAAATTGTTCATTTCTCCTCTTTCACATAAGATTCGGTGAAATCCTGAATCTTTCTTTCATTTAATGTGTCTTGTTTCGTTCAAAACCTTCCCGAGAGAACATAAAAAATAAGTTATAAAGTCAATGTAGAATTAACTTTCATTAAAATTGAGATTTTCAGAATGTGCGTTAATTTTTTTGCGCAGTGTATTTTGGATTACCCTAATACAGTTCCTCAGGTTCGACCACTTTTTCAGAATAATAAAAAAAACATTTGTATCAACACCTTTTTTTTTCGACATATATTCCAAAATATCCTATTAATGATAATAATAGTGAGATCAAGAGCGTTTTGCACCACCATTTCTAAAACAATTGAATTTTGAACATCCTTAAACCGCTTATACTGGTCACCTGGTTTCCGAAGTCCCTCTGTGAATTCGGCATACAGAGCTATTTTGGGGAGCCTTGTGTCTTGCATCCTCAGAATGTGGCCGCTCCATCTGAGTCGGGCCCTCGTTACTTGAGTCTCAATGGTTGTACAACTCGCGCGTTGCAAGACTTCTACATTTGAAACTTTGTGGAACCATCTGATGTGCATTATTTGTGATGATGTTGTTGAGTTTGTTCAAGCTGTTTAGTATGTCTCCTGTAGGGTGTCCAGCTTTCGCTTCCGTAAAGAAGCGTTGGGAGGACCACTTCCTTGTAAGCAGCTGTCTTGGTCTTCAGATTGAGGTCGTGATTTTGAAATACCCTGTCCTTTAGCTTCCAGAATGCCCGTGATGCCAAATTGATACGGTTGTGTATTTCCGTGTCTAGGTTAGCACTAGTATTTATGAAGCTTCCCAAGTATTTGAACTGCTCGACTTGTTCTAGAGTTTCATCCTCCAGGCTAATATCTGTTTGAAGGCTTTCTGGCGGACTTACCAGGACTTTGGTTTTGTCAATATTGAGTCTAAAGCCTAGAGCTTCGTATATATATTTAAAGGGCCCAGTTGTACAGTGCGGGATTAAAGTTGATCCTAAATTAATTTTGACATTTCAGTTGAGTTATGTCATGTTAATCTAGGATCAACTTAAATCTTGGCTTAATCCTGAACTGAACAACCGGGCCTTAGTGTCCAACATTATGTGAGCTGCTAGCGATAAGTGCGCAGTCGTCATATGCATATTGAAGTTCCGTGATAAACATTGTACGGGTTTTTACTCTTATGCTGGCCACAGACTTCGTTCTTTTCTATCCGTTCGTATCGCCGCGATTCGAACCGACGCGACGAGTCTGATCACCGTCCTGTTTTGCATACACACTTCGGTAATTTCTCTCAGTTATTTTTCAGTCATTTTCGGATCTGTAGGTCATGAATAGAAAACATTATTTAGCAGTGGCGGCCGCGATTACTGTGTTAAATAAAAATAAAAAAAACCAGGAAATTGCCTGTACAAATTGACAAAATCCGTAATAAATTGTTTTTTTGCTGTCCTCTTAACCATCGTAGGTGAAATTTCTAAATAAAATCACAGAAAAACAGAATGAAATGAAGAAGATTTTTGGTGAGAAGCATTTTTTCGAGGTTGAGATGGAAAAAATCTATTGTTACTTGCGAGGGCCGCAGGCCCGAGCCCGGACGTTATTCAAACACAAGCAACCTTAAATTTTGACTGTCTGTCAGGGATAATCTCCGGATTGGTCGAACCGATTTTCACGAGACTTTGAGTGTGAGAAAAAGGACTCCTTAATAAAGGATACATTTTGCTTTTCAACCCCCTAACTCCCTACTATTCCGCTGCCATCTTAAAAAAAGTAAATGAAGTGAAAAAAAATCGTCCTGCTAAGCGAACTGGCACAGTTTGTAAAAATTATAATTATCTATACCTCAATTTTCATGTCTCCGTGACAGCAGTTAACTTCTGGAATTAAACCATTACATTTGTTTATTCTTCAGGTCAAGTCGATATTCGAAAAATGTCTGGGGACTTTTTATCAGAATCCGCGAGAGAAATACGCCAAACTACTTCAAACTGTGTATTATGTATCGAACGAACTGACTCTAATCCCATTTCAGATACAGACTGTAAACAAAAATAACCTCTTTATGGGGTACACAATTTCCGTTTGATACTTACGTCGAATATTTTCGCTACATAGTAAAATACTAATAAGGGCTATTCTAGACATTCATTTCCTCGATCAGTTTTTCCATGAAAACATGTCTTCACAAATCAATTTTTCAAGAAACTTTGAATCAATTTCTTTCGACGATATAATTGATATTTCAGCTGTTATTCATATACAGGGTGATTCAGAATTCGAGGCGAAAAATTGAGGAATGTATACAGGCTGCTATTCTTGATAAAAAAGATAAAATAAAATGTGTTCAAAATTTCTACATGTCATCAATTTTAAATTTTAATTGCTGATAAAAATACAGAAAAAATTTAATCAATTGTACAAAAATGCCACCATTAGCTTAGATACATGCTTGGCAACGCAGAATAAGGGAATTGTACACTAATTGCATGTTTTGCCTATTCGGAGTGGATTCGACTGCATTAATAATTCGTTGCATTAATTGTTCTTTGCGATTAATTTCCACTGCGTAAACTTGTTGTTTCAGTACAAAATGATCCAAAGGATTCAAACAAGGGCGTATCCAGGATTTTTTTCTGGGGGGGGGCACAACGGGCAGACGTGCAAAATATCAACAGTAACTGTGAGAAATGAACTTGAAGTTTATTTTTAAGAGTTCAAGTATGTATAGAAAGATCCGTGCCCCTGTGCCCCCCCCCTAAATCCGCCCTTGGATTCAAATCAGGTGATCTCGCTGGACATAGCACTTTTGATGAGCGTCAGAAAACACCCGGCGAGATTTGTGCCATCACAAAAACCGTACACAAAAATAATATCTACATATTCTTTGTTAGAAAACTGTAAGTTTAACAGAAGGACTAAACCAGCAAAGCAATTTTTGAATTGGCAAACAATAAGTGTTTTGTCACCAGGTAACATTCATCTCATTTATTTCTAGGCTTACTGTAATTTATGAAATTTAATTGGTTGCATACAGAAACATTAATGTCCAAAAACTCGGAAACGAAGCCTCATCGGACAAAAATTTTTTTTACGTTCAATCAAGAATATCAGTCTCTATATGTCCCTTAATTTTTCGCCTTGAGTTTTGAATCACCCTGTACATTATTTATTTATTTATTTATTTATTTATTTATTTATTTATTTATTTATTTATTTATTTATTTATTTATCTTAACGGACATGCCAATTTACGAATTATTATCATTATTATTATTAATTACAAACAGCAAAGCCAATTTTCCAACAAGATATACAATATTCCAAAAATTAACAAGAAAACAAACAAAAATGTTGAAATCTACAAAAAAAAAAACATCATAGGAAAAACAACAAGAACAGTTGACAAGTTCAAATAGCTTCAAAATATCTTTTAAGACTAAAAATAGATATCTGAAAAAGATCAATCTCCGATGCATTTGCCCCTTTTATCGCTCGTGCAATCGGATTATTCATGGCATAATTATCAGATTATTTTGAATTCACAACTGAAGAACATCAGTGATTGATGAGTCAAATTTTCATTTGAAACTAGAACCTCTGCAGCTCCATTTTCACAATTTCCAATTTCACTATTATTGATTCTGAAATCGAATTTCCCACCAATGGATTGTGAGGTATATAGTATCAGTTTCAGTGTTTTGTTATGCTCAAGTCTCAGTGCTCTATACCTACCTAGGATGCAGATTTACTCACTTCATATTCAACGAAGCAGACGTTAGTGCGCATAAAACAGAAAATGCAAACTATATTCCACGTATTGAATACATCATATTTCGATTGAGATTTCTCTCGAACTGAATCCTCATGCGATTACTAGAAATGAAATAATCTCTGATAATGATAATAATTATTTAATGCTCCTTGAAGACAAATCAAGGTATTACAGAAAAAGTCATACAGATGAAAAAAAAATTTTTTTGACATCGATGTCACACCGGGTTGAATTTTCGAATAAATAATGGGCAAGTTTCCTAAAACTCCAAAATCGAATTTAAAATTATATATGGAAACCCTTTTCCATTAGTTATCCAACACGTAAAAGATTCGCTTCAAAATTAAGATATTTCAGAAATATACCCTTCCAAACTTCGAGTGTGTAAAGGCTTGTGACGTAGAATGCCTTCACTAAAGTCAAGTAATTTTTGTTAATTAGACAACAGTGGAACTGATCAAGAAGATATAGAGTTCTATATCCACACATTTCAAAAAATTGTTTCTGTAATCTGTGTCTATATATTCTTAAACGATAAAATTTTGTGTCATTGTTTGATATTTCTATGCACTATTTGTGTTCCTTGTCAAATGTGATCACCAAACTTGATATTTATTAAGTCTATGATGATTATAAGACTTTCATGACCTTTATTGATTCGACGGGCGTTGCCGGATTGTGAAAATGACGTAGAATGTTCATAAGAGAGCACTTCTGAAATCAGAATTTTCATAAGTGGAATACAGACAAAACGCAATATGTTAAAATTCTAAAAAAATATATTTCGATATATTTGAGTTATAAGGATTTTAATGACATATATTTTGAAATTTAGGAAAATACCTCATTGCGACATAAGATGGTTTCGTCCCTTTTATGATAATTACTCTAGATTTTTTGTAGGTGTAGTGAAAGCCGCAGCTAAAAAGTTCATAACGAGAGGTTTTCATCAAGAATACATTGCTGGTTGGTAAGATGAAACCTAAAATTTCAGAAATTCCCAAAATTCCCCATCTCAAGGAAAATGCGAACAGCTTATGAACTCAATAAATATCGGTCGTAAGGAGAAATGTGTAGTTTCAAACATTATGAACATTACACATTCTACTAGAAGTTAATTTGCCGTTTTAAAGAAACTAGATGAGGCTACTCCTTTAGCGATGTAATCTCGTCAACTGATGTTCCTAATTCGGTTAAAATTTCACAACCAAAAATAAAAGATATGAAGTGATTTCGTAAAACCCCATTTTTGAAGTGTAACGTAGGAGATGACAAAATCTTGAAAATTCAAGTGATGATTTATTGGAACCTTATCCTGTAATTATCAGGGTCACATGTTTCGGCAATATGATATGAAGCATGAATTACACGATTTTAGGATCTCAACTCCAGCTGTGGATGTCATCTCTAATCCATTCAATATGGATGAATTACAATTGGCAATTAAATCCAGTAAATCTCGGAAAGCTGCTGGTTTCGACAGACTTTATATTGAGTTCATCAAGCATTTAGGAAAAAGGGCTTTGTCTTGGTTTTTGCCTTTTTATAATTAGGTACATTCTAATTTTTGGCTTTTTTCCTATCGAGTTCTGAAAGGCGAAAGTCATAGGAATTTTGAAACGTTCTGATTTTAGTAGTTATCGACCCATTAGTTTACTGAGTGTTGCTTTCAGAATTTCACAGAGGCTAATTCTGTTAAGGATTGAATGAACTTTAGATGACGCTTTCCAAAATTGTCCAGGGGGTTTTAGAAAAATTAGAAATTGTTGTGATCAGGTTCTGAGCCTTACCACTTTCATTGAAGTAGGTTATAATGATCCGCAATATCTAGGAGTTGATGCACAGCTAAGTTTTTCCATGATACTCTTAACTGGAACTATTATATCTTCACCTATTCAATGGCTACCATATCTCTCAGACATTGTACCGCCCCATATTCGTAGATAGACTGCAGTTAAAAATTCTTGGAATAAATTCCACTCCTTTTCCCACTCATTTCCAATTCTGTTCTAAATTCCACAAAATACGATTCCAGAACCAAAGTCGCGTGAACCCTCATGGTCCAACCCTTTCCTTAATACTTATATAAGGGACAAGGCATTTGGCAGTCTGAATGGAATACGTGCACCAAGAATTAATTAGTGATCTCTCGAATAGAGTTCCTGGTTTCGATCTTCCCAGCAAAATATGGTGTATTCTGAATCGAATAAGAACAGGTCACAGACAGAGGTTGCAATAGTACCTATGCTTTCTATGCTTTTCCGATGGAATTCAGTTGAGAGCCCTAGTTCTCAATATAGTTCTGACATAAAGAACTTTGTTTTATTATCTCACATTTTTCCGTTTTAATTTTTTTTTATTTCATATAAAATTTTTTGGTAACTTGGAGGAGAATCCCTAGATTTTCTTTTTCTTCGAAGAAAGGATTAACTTTTGCATTGCAAGATGCCCTTCAATATGAAATATTTCAGGCCATGTTGTAAACAGTTTTATTTCTTACAATCATTAAGCTTATCATTTTCTGTATAATACCATCTATTTAACCTTTTCACAGCTTTTTTGAATTTGCAGTAATCAAGAGATCATATATCGTTGTTATAAAGTTTAATATATTGATAGCAAGAAGATATCCCGAACTCAGTTGTTGTGCTTGGGGACAAGTAATTTCCTCTCACTTATGGTATCATAGTTTTGAAAACAAAACAAAACTGTACAGTGCATCCCATTTTGGGTGAGACAGGCAGGTTTCTGGCTTGCTATTCAAGATAGAGCCTTGTGGTTTTTAGGTTCCTGTCCTACTTTTTTGTGAAACTTAAGTTGTCCTTATCAGATTTTGCATAACTGTTTCCGTTTATGAGATACAGGGCGATTTTGGAAATTGATACTTTTCGGACCCTTCCTTTATCTCCGAAGTTATTAGAAATTATGCTGAGTCAAAAACTACGTTTGATACAGAATTCTGCGTAGAATCCAGGGGCGTACTCAATATTTTTTCTCGAGGTATGATTTTGAAGATACGACACAAACCTATATTTTTTTCAATGGAACACCCTGTATTTTATTATTTCGTTGAATTCGTTGTTTTTTTTCCCTTCAAAATGATGTAAGTACTATCTAGTACTATATGTACTTAGATAGAATAGCACCAGCTTATGATAACTATACCCAATTGTAAAGTAAATACATTCGATTTTATCAATGTTGGTCAAAGTTATTTTTATGACACCAGGTCTCAAAACTTTGTAATTGTTGAGGCAGATGCCTATGTATACAATTTTAGCAGTAGTTCAAATAGTAATATTTTCATTCTGTTCTCTATGTAGATTATTGTAATGTTCTGTGTAAGAGACGCCAAGCTAAGACGCCATTTTTATTGACTGATATGTTTTGAATGAATAAAGTTGTAAAAGGAATATTCTGGAAAGTTAGAATATCGTTTTTTCTGTCGGCATGAAAAAAGTGAAGGTGTGGTGAATATCTTTCTTTCAACTTTTTTATATTATGAAAGCCCTTCTAATGTCTGAAGAGTTTCCTTATTGTAGAATATTGTACCATAGGTGGCTATAAACCAAACAGTAATAGATATTAATTTATGAGTGATTCCAAGGAAAGTAAATTTCTCACTCTATTTATAGAATAGAATAGAATAGTTTATTGTGATATAAACATGAATCGCAGAGGCTGAAGTCGAAAATGAGGATATAACTTAAAGTGTCGAGAACCCAGTGAAGTCTGTAGTGCTGTAACTATGCACTTTGTTTGCACGTGTAGTTGAGGATTACCGGTTCATCATCTAGAGGCCGATCTGCGGAAGGCAGGAATTCTTGGATATGAGGTTTCATCTCTTATTATGAATTGATTATGGATTGGGAATATTTTCTTCCTTTTTCAAAAATCCATTTTCTCATCATACTTTGTTGATTCTTGATATGTCTTATGTCTTTCAGGTTCTTCGAGATCATGTTATAAATGCGTGGAGCCATTGAGTATTAAACCCATGGGTTTGTTTATATACTCAATGGTAGAGCTAAGTATGTGAAGCATCTTTGTCCAATTCGCTCTTCCGCACTAGGAATCACGTGGATTATATCTTACTTCTCGTTTCATACCTGCATTCGGTTTGTCTCAATGGGAGTTCAATTCTTCTAGAACAGATGGCCGTTAACATCTGAGATACATTTCTGGGCTAATTCTACTCTTTCCATGTGGCATGGAAATGCTCCACCCCAGGCAATAGTTCCATACTTTATCAGCGATTGGCGTAGAGCATTATATATCTGAATATCTGTATTAGCCTTTATATTTCCAGATACTAAAATTCAACTTAGATGGAAGGTATCTAAGTTTTCTCACCAAATTGTCTATATATATGTTCCATTTTAGATGTCTATCGATTGTAACGCCGAGATACTTGATGGAGTCAGTTTCGGGTATTGCTGTGCAGTCGTTGATTTCCAGAGGGCCCAAATTCGGAAGACCTGACTCATAGGAAGTAATGGTGAGTACTTTGTTTTTTTTACGTTCATTGTTAATTCATTCATCTCAAACCACTGTTTTTTATTGAAAAGGCCTTTTTCAGTCTCGGATTTCAATTGTTGCCAATAATTTTTTTCTAGGAACTTGACAATTCTGACCTTCAATAATTTCTCTAAAATTTTTACTACATTCAGGGGCGTAGCTACCGCGGTATCAGCGGTATCAGTGATACGGGGCCCCCAGGCTTTAGGGGCCCCCGATTGTCTGTAAGCAAAAAATTCCTAAAAAAGTTATCCAAAACCTCTTACAGGTTTTACAATAGCATTTTTGAGAATAACTGCTAAGACTCATTCAAAGATTCATTTCAAAATCCCGTTTATTACACCGAATAGGTACTTAAAATCTGAAATTCAGAAAATTCGTTCCATCAAAGAACTTTTAGAATTAGCCCTGACAAAATTCAATAGCCTTGCATCCAGTTTTCCGGACCATATTACTGCATGCCTTTTATTTTAGACCCTTCCGGTTACAACTGCAATTGCTGAAAGGAGTTTTTCAAAATTAAAACTCATAAAAAATTATCTGAGGACTTCTATGGGACAGGAACGGCTGTCAGACATGTCGTTATTGTCAATAGAGGGGGAACAACTTAAAAACTGAAATCGTCTTCAGCTATGGCTGATTTGATAAATAGATTTGCTGAAAGAAATGCTAGAAAAGCGTATCTTTAATTTTTGGTATTTTTGTTTGTTATTCGTTTGTTTATCATTTTATGTTGTTTGTATATTATTTTATATTGTTTGTATGTTATTTGTTTGTGTATTATTTCGCTCCCAGCCTCAAGTATGAGTTAGAACTTTTAATTATAAGTACATATAATCATTTCGATACTAATCGAACATTATTTGCTACTTTTATTTTTACTTCACCCTTCCTTAGGGCCCCTCAACACATTTTGATACAGGGCCCCTCTAAGGCAAGCTACGCCACTGACTACATTCGATATAAGACATATCAGTCTATAGTGTGTCGTCTCGTCCTTTTCTCCTGATTTAAAATTAAAATTGGTTTGATAACCCCCACTTTAAAAATCCTGGGAAACTTAGCTGACTCGAAACACATGCATATTCGTCATTAACACAAGGGGTTCAACTATTTCTTCTTGAATGTTTTTCAGCAGTTCTGCCAGGAGATCCTCCGTTTTTTAGTTTTTGAATCACCTCTTTCAATTAATTTGGACTTGTTGGGAATAGAAAAAATGTTTTATTACAATAAATTTCACCCTCTTTCTTCTCTAGAGTGTATGGTATATTATCTTCTAGCTTTTTACCTACTTAGTTATAATATCTTCCGAACTCCCCTACAATTTGTTCCGTGTTTGTGACTTTCTGTCCTTCATTATTAATAATGGATTTTATTTCTGTTTCAGGTTTGGATCTGCCGCAAAGGTTATCTACGTAAAACCTAAAACCAAAGTGATTTTGTTGCTGAAGTGTATTTCGTGACAAAGGTGTTCATATAATCTTTTTTACCGTTCCTGATTAACTTGTGTAAAATGTGTATAGCATAAAAAAAAACTCTTCAGTTTTTTGCATACAGAATAAATGAGCACACCCCATTTTAAATTGTTGTCAAGCTAAATGCCAAGAAATCTAGTACTATACTTAGATAAAATAGCACTATCCAAATGACGAATCACCAGCTTATGATAATTATGCTGAAATATCATCAGGAAACAGAACAAAAACTTTCTTATCGGTGACGAAAAGCATCTGAGCAGATTCAGGAATATCGCTCTCAAATTAATGGGGAAATCATTGATGAAAAACAGAAATAGACATCGGGATTGAAAATAAAATAATTCCTTGGCCTTCTACGCCTTTATATACTACAAGCTATGGTAAGACAATGTAGAATAAAGAGATTCGAAAACCTTTCACAAGTATGTTCTGGTGTTATTGAGGAATGCATAGAGGAGAAAATAAAACTATCGAAGCTCATTACTGAAGAATAAGTAATCACGGGCGTAGCCAGGGGGGGGTTTTGGGGGTTCAAACCCCCTCCGAAATAATATAGGTACGTAATATAAGTTTCAAAGAGTCTCACTTTTGTATGTCAAAATCAGAAAAATTTCATTTCAAACCCCCCCCGATACTCAACCCTGGCTACGCCCATGTAAGTAATGTTATATTTAATTAATGAAAATACAGATTTTAATAATGCAAGTTGTTTTAAAATATCAACCAAACAGTTTTGTGTATTTTATAATGTTAAACCTAGGTAGGTACCTATTAGGCATTTAAACATAGCCCGGGTTTCGCCAAGTGAATAGTTAGTGGAATCGTTATTGTACAAGTTGAACTGCTGCAAATACCTACTCATGGAGGTGGAAGAGCAAGAGCTACAAACCGTCGCACGAGATCGGCTAATACGGTAAACTGCCGACAAAATCCCTTCTTGACTCATTCAAACATGCTACCGGTAGTATAGTTTCGTACCGAAAAAATCGGAATAGGTTGCATAGCTTCAATTTGTGAGCAAGAATTTTTTATTAATTGACGCATTATAATGCTGATCGACACCGGGTCAGAATTGTCAATGACCGCATAGAAATGCATGGAATTAGTCGAATGGATTGTCCAGCTGCCTTTCCAGACCAAAATTTTATTGAATATGGCTCATCTGCCATATTCAGCATAAATACCACTTTCCTAACCCACCGCAGACATTACAAAATCTCACCGAAGCTTTGAGAGACATGGCAAAACATTCCTTCCATTGATAACGTCATTGTCACCATGCAATTTAGACTAAGAGCACTTCGAATAGCTTGATGTCAATTTGTTTCAAACACGATGTTCATGTACCTACTATGCTGTCTCTCTAGAGCAGTCTTGCTTACTGTTGTCATTTAAGGCAAGTTAACCGTATGTAGGCACCTAACACCTAACTCAATAGATCAGTACATACAAACCCTATATATTATTATATATTATCTATACTTCATTCACTTTTATTTTAGCAGTCGGTTGGCCATGGAAATTTGACACATTTCACTCTGTATAGTACGAAAATGTGGGGTTATGAAGCTTGTCAAAACATTTTTGGGTTTTAAATCAACGCTATGTTGCCCGTTCTACCTAAAAGTTTCTGTTATTACGTCGTTTATCACAATGTCGAATCTCTTCGGAAAATATGTGACGAACATAATTGAAGTTTATACAAACTGATTGAAGGCATACCAAATCCAGTTATTTGCATGGAAAATACAAGAGATCAGTATAATATCATAATATGCACTAGCTTGAGGAGAGTTAATGTTCGTTATCTTGTTTGGCTAACATCATTTGTAGATTTCGAAAATATTAACCCGAAGATGAAATGCATATGATGCAGTGGTTGGGAATGGGTATCTCCCGAAGGAATTAACAGATAATTACAAGAATGTTAAATTCTTCAACAAAAATCATCTTGCATTAATATAAGTAAAAGGAATTGAAGGAAGTTTCAAGTTAAGATGAACTTCACCTTTGAACAAAAATTTCACATGAATAAGCAATTAACAAGACAACTGGCGCGTATTTGTGGCTATTCATCTTGATACATTGATACAATTATAATAATTAGGTATTTATTGGTACCTTCAGACATTTACAATGTATAGGACAAGTCAAATGAAAAATAGAAAAATCCATTTTAGGAAACTTATTCTCCGATGACATTTATCGAAAATCCTGTAGTAAACTTTTCGCATTAATTGACGCAAACATAAAATTCTCAAATGCCACCACTTTTTTGGGTCTCCCAATGGAAGGAAATTCTTTGTCATCCTCTTCATTCATAATCTTTCCGATTGTGGAAATATCCAGCTGAAATATAAGTCGTTTAGATTCAGATGAAACATTATATAAATTCTCTTACATTGAATATGTTCGCTACCGTCTGACGTATTGTGGATTTTAGAATATCAGGCTATAACTATTTGAATGAGCGGACCTGAATTCTAAATAGCACTTCCTAAAACCCTGTCTCTTTTTTCAATCACTTACGGCATTTTCGTAATAAAAATTGATATTAGTTGTGGCAACGGCATTATGACATTAACGACATTTCATGAGTGCCAACCTAACTTCGTTCTAGTTACAAAAACTTGAGAAAATTATTTCATGGCCAACCGACTGCTAAAATAAATTTGAATGAAGTATACATGAATTATCCATTTCACTTTTTGAGCAGTGTAGTTCATTATAGCAGTAGAAACAAAAAGGATCAGAATCAAAATTATTATGCGTATAAAATATAACTTAGTTTGTTACAGCTGGTGTTATAGATGTGAAACAAATCAACGAGAACATTAGGAAAGGAACTCAGTATTTAATTCAGTTAGGGTCAGTGAGTTGTTGGCTATCTATGTGGAATATCTGGACTTAATGGTAGAATGATATACAAGTAAAGAAGGCTGATATTTTCTCGATTCGATGGTTATAGGGGAAATACGATAGAATCTGACAGAAAGGACTGGGCAGCGATTCTGTTTCTTGTTTTATGTCCTGCGTCTAGCTGATTTACGACAGGCTTACTGTCTGGAAACATGTCGAACTGGTAGTTTGCAGGTGGGAGAAATAGAAAATTGAGATTTCGTAGTACATTCATCAGAGGGTCTATCCTTGTTAAATACTGGTCTCAAATTTTTATTCGTGCTGTTTGAAATTATCACGATCGAGGTTTTGTTTTCACGTTCGGAATAAAGAATGAATGTTTCCCTGTAATTTAAGAGTAGCTACAGATAGATACTGGACAATGGATTATTAGGAGATATTGCGATTTCGTTTTTTCAGAACTTTCTCTACAGAGAAGAATATCTTATCTCACACTCAAGAATTTGGATATACAGGGTGTCCCAGTAGAATGAATGGATAATTCTCATGGAAAGGCTCTGGACAAAAAATCTATCAGTCAAATCCTTCGGCTTTTCCGTGGTGAGATGTTTTTGAGGAATATACCATTAAATATACAGTGCCCGACCGCCCGTTTCCGTTCCTGGTCCTGATCTCAATGTCAGCCAGTGTTCTCTACTCTGCTCGGCAATGATGGATTTACACGACCCGATCTTTGGCGTTCCATCTATTACATAGGTACTCAGGTTATGCAGCAACAAATATCACTTATCACTTAAAAAGTATCGTATAACAATTATCAAAGAACTAATAGCCTGAATGTTACCATTTTGGCAGAACAAATTGAAAATCAACCCAACTACCTATTTTCCTAATAAATGAACTTTCTTTTCTACAAAGACTTCTGTCATACCAGGTGGCCCTCCCCAGACGCGGCGCTCATTTTAGGAGAGTAAATGATGCTATTTTGAAAATATTTTCTTGTGGTGTGTGTAGGGTGTTCAAAAGCAGAATTTAAAATTATTGTCATATATACAAGGTTTTCGAAGATAAAGATATATATATAGACCAAAGTTACACTTTTTCAAATGTAACACCCTGAATTTGACCTCAAAAATGGAATGGCAAGCTCAAATTATGATGAGTTTCTTCAGATAACATTATACCTTAAAAGCACCCTTTACGAGAATATTGGCGAAAAATTGAAAATATGGAGTTTTTTTTAAATAGTGTTAATGAAGAAACTAGTTACGCCAGCGATACAGGCAGTATTTTTTAGAGTAGACAAGTTGGTTACTCCTACACATACAAACTTAACTCTGGTAAATTTGATTTTTCCAAAATCTATCCCACGGAAACAATTTTTGAAGAAAAATCATAAGGGGTTGTTATTTTCAACCCCTAATAATAAGGTCATGAGATCTAAAAAAAATTGTGCCAGCAACATGTACCTAGTGCTTCATATTATGTATAAATTTATGACTCAGTGTTTTTCAGAACCCGGAAAAAAAATCAAAAACTGTCAACTCGCCATCGCCTTCCAGAGGCTGTATCTCGTAAGGGATTTCGATTTCGAAAAAAATTTGTAGGACCTACCCCTGCTTATTTTCATCGAGGAATCATCTCCTTCGCATTTGTTTACAGACACCCTGTTTAATCATCTGCCACAACATATACAATACCTCCACTCAAGTAGATTTAAGAAGGTAATTAAAGCTCTTTTATTGAATGAATGTTTCTATTCAGTTGATTATTATTTCAGTTATAAATTTGTAAATCACTAATATCTCAGTGTTTTTTCCAACTTGAATGCATAAGTATTTTTTGTTTTATTTTTGACTTATTCTATAGATTCACTGTTATGTTTTACATAATCAATAAAAATTATCATTATTATCCATTCATTGTGGGACGCCCCGTTTAGTAGTGAACTATTTCAAGTATCTCTGTCTTATTGGCGAAATGTATGGAACGCGTTTTATTTTTTCATGTTCGGCAGACACAATCGGCTTTTTGCATAAGCTTAACAACAAGGTACGGATTACATCCCACATCCAAATGATGGTGAACAATTATTAATAATCTAGTCCATTCAAAAAACATATATTATGGATTACGCGAATATTCGAATACAGCTGAATGTGCTCCATATTTTATTGTTCCATATAGTCCATATAATTTCTATACTTAAACTCTACAGGTCATTTGGATTGCTAGCAAAAAGTGATCACAAACATATGGAGGTTGATGGGTGGGCTTTCGAAAACTAAAAAGGCGAAATAAATTCACATGATGGAAAAACCAGTTTTTTTCAACATTTAAAATGCGAATATTCCAAAAACGAGTGGATTACATGAAAAAGATTTTGATATACTGAAATCATGAACTGAAAATTTATATTGATTTGTTTTTTGTTTTATCTGCTCAGAATAGATAATATTATGACGTTAGCCTTGCGGCTCCCACACTCCCCTCCAGAGGAACATTTCTCTCATCCCAGATATCAAAACATTAAGCTCTGTTGGAGCCCTTTGCCCTTTCCATGCCCTTTCCCGGTTCACGGGCTCATGGTGGTGGTCATGGCGATCGGTTCCTGTTTCCTCCTCTTGTCCTTTGGATTCATTGGGTTTCTGATCTCCCCGCACTTCTTGTAAGTACGAGGATATATTGAAAAATTCTTAGGCTACTATATAACCAAACAAAATTTCAATGTCAAAATATTTTATTACGCAACATATTCTCCTCTTAATTGGATACATTTAATAGAGTGAAGCTGTAACGTCTCTAGATCTTAAAAAAAAATGTTTTTTCTTGCTCTGCAAACCAGACCTCCACAGCTTTTATTACCTCTTTGGAAGAAAACTAACGACCTTTTAATCTTTTTTTCAGTCGAGGAAAGAGATGATGAAGCCAAATCTGGTGAATAAGCGGGGTGATCTAGTAATTCAAACCACCATTGTTGTATTGATATCTAGTTATTAACTCCTCGTTGGAAGAAAATTGACCTTTAAATTTTTTTCAGTTGGGGAAAGAGATGATAATCGGATGGAGCCAAATCTGGTGAATAAGAGGGGTGTTCTTGTAATTAAAATCCTAAATCACGAACTTTTTGCATGGCAACATGAATGATTTGTGTGCAGGGGCGTTGTCCTGCAAAAGCAAAGCACCTTTGTATAGCTTTCCGCGTCTTTTCTTTTTAATTTTTCCCTGTAGAGTGGTCAGTAATGTCGAATAGTAATTTCCGGTTATTGTTCTACCCTTGTCTAAAAAATCAATCATGGTTACACCATGGCAATCTCAAAAAAAAAACTGTAGCAAGAACCTTTCCAGCAGATTTTTGGACACGAAATTTCTTAGGTCTTGGAGAACCAGAGTGTCTCCATTCCATCGATTGTTGTTTTGTATCTGGATCGTAGAAACGTACCCAAGTATCATCCATAGTAACAATTCGGTTCGAGAAGCCTACATCGTTTTCAAATCGAGCACAGATCGAACGCGATGCTTCTACTCTTGCACGCTTTTGGTCAACATTCAAACATTTGGGGATCCAATTTGCAGCAATTTTTCTCATGTCCAAATTGACATGAACTATGCGATGAACGCGTTCGTCTGAAATATTCAGTGCTTCAGATATCCGTTTTAGACCAATTCGACGGTCTGATAAAATCATGTCATGAACTGCAGCGATATTATCGGGGACTGACACAGAAACTGGCCTTTCCGATCGGTCATCATCTTCAATGGAAAATTTACCTCTTTTGAAGCTTGCAGTCCAATTTTTCACGGTCGCATACGAAGGACATTGATCACCAAGGGTATTAAGCATATCTTCGTAAATCTGCTTACCTTTTAAATACAGGTAATTGACGATGGCTCGATACTTCAATTTTTCGATTTTCACCATTTCGTTGGACATCTTCTATCTTTTACTTTATTGCGTAACTCTGGTTTAATTATTTGAGCTCAAACTTAACACTGACACTTCTAATGAGTTATTATTCGTAACGCAATATTTTTTTATGCATGGAACTGATCTAGGCTAACTAGATATCAAAATACACCCTCGTAGATGCTGCTTTCTTTCATGTTCTCCTGCATTTCCCAGGAACTTGCATACTGTCCTCGCCGTCCCTAGCAGTACCGCTTTCTGAATGACTCTATAAGATAGTCTCGTCCAATTCAAGTTTCTTCAAATTTTCTGGTAGTTTTTTTTATTAGGTCTGACAATGGAAATGTTCTTGATAGGTATATCTCTCAACTTCATTTATTCCTGGTTTGTTCCTCGAGGTCTCTGTATTTCGAAATCTTTTCGATGTGCCTCTCTGGTAGGTTGTTGTTGCTTGAAATCGCCAAGTCGAAGTGCTCTATTCTCATTTTCATCCACTAATATGAGTTCAGGTCTATTGTGTGCAATTTTACGGTCTGTGAGAACCGTACGATGCCAGTAGAGCTTGTGATGATCATTTTCCATTTCAGAATCTGGATGGTAATTGTTGTAAGGAACCTTTTTTGACCTTAGAAGTTTGTATTTTATAGCCAATTCTTGGTGTAAAATCACGGCAAGAGCAACCTTTCTATTTTTATACTCCGTGCCTGCGAACATATGTCTGGATGGTTTCATGTGTTACACAGCCATAACGACAGCTATCGTCCTCCACTGAGGTGACCTTGGCGATAATTTTCATATATGTAGTTCCTTGTTTGAATCTCTTGATCTTAAATGGCGATGATGATTCCCTCTGTTTCGGGAAACAACTTTTCGGATGTAACCAGTAGTTCGAGGCAGATATGTCCACATAATCATGGTCGACCTCGTTCTGGTGGATTCTATGTTAAGGTGTTCCAATCAGTCAGTTTCTGCTTTTTGCTTTCTGCAAAGTGTCTAACGATTTCTATGTGATCCTGTTGCAGTTTCAACGGAGTTCAATTATCAGCATGATGAAGTTCTGATGAAGCAGCCTTGTTGAGGAAATATTCTCGAAGTCCTTCAATTTCCTGAGACAACTCCTTGAACAACTCAATAATTCCTCGACCCTCGAGATGTCATGGCAGCTCTGTTTGTTCTATTGAGCTTTTAAGGTGATGTTTATGATGTTTCGTCAGGATTGTTCTTATTTTTCTCTGTAGGGGTGCTAAATCGGTGATGCCCGAAGAGATGATACAGAAGGAGTAGTGCCGAGCAGTGCTGAGCAAGCGTAGGTATTAATCGCTTCGATCAGATTCATGCTGTTTAGACCATGCAGTTCTCATTATCCTCTTCAATCTTCGAGTGAACTCATCTGTTAATTGTTTCTTCATCTGGCTTTGTTTGATCCCTAGATGCTTGTACGTATTTTCCTCTTTTAAAGTTTCGATTTCTGCAGCTTCCTTTGAATGTACCGTCTGCTATTTTGCCTCTCGTTATATTGAGAATTTTTCCAGTCCAAACTTTATTTTTATATCTTCTGTCATTTCCAGAATTTGATGCATTTGGTTTTTAGTAGATGTAAATATATAGTTTCAAATTGTCCGTGTAAAGGAGATCTGCTTCATCACAGCTCTATCGCCGTTCCTGATGGCAAATCTGTATTGAGTAGAATTCAATCCATGAGACAAAGGATTCAGAGCTTGAAAAATTCCGCGTTTTATTGTTATAGTTCCAGTTGTGATGGATCCATCTGCTTTCAGTTGTAGACTGGTCCGCCAGGTTGACATGGCGTTTTAAAGTTTTTACCAGTACTGGGATCCACATTGTAAATCCCCAAGTTCATCCAGAGCCATTTGAGGGTTATGGAATCGAATGCTTTTTTGTAGTGTATTAGTTGTTATTTGCATCTTCTGCTGTCTTTGGCGCGTTCTTTCTGTTGTGTGGCAATTATCTAATTTTTTCACTAGGTTATGGATGTAGTTTGACAAACACGATGTGAATAATTTATACAGCGTTGAAACGCATGTGATTGGTCGATATTCGGTTGGATCTTCTGTATTTCTTTAGTCTTCAGGTGTCCGGTATGTTGTGCCATGTGTTAGAAATATTGGCATTCTTTCAAGATTTTTTTTTGGCTTTGTTTATTGGTACGTTTAATTTTTCTTGCATTTTCCAAAGTTTCTTGATCCAGATGTTCTGTAAACCATCAGGTCCAAGTGTTTTTCACCTGTTGTTATTATCATTTTTATCAGAATAAATAAGTTTACACCGCCTGTTATCTTCTCTGTTTCGTTTTCACAAACCCCTTGTTGGAAAGGCAATTCAATTTCCTGCATGAGTGTACATTTTTTTTCATCGCTTTATTATTATACAGAGTGACTCAGTATTCCATCAATAACTTTCACACGCCGAATTTGGATCTTTGAGATGGAAAAAACGCTCGAACGGGTTAAAAAATTAATTCGATGTCACTACCCCTCTAGCCGCACTACCACTTAGAGCAATTATTTTTGCATAGAGATAATAGGTCGAGTAGCTTTGTTGAAGAGGTAATTTGCTGTTAGGATAGCGGCTAGAGGGGTAGTGATATCGAATTCATTTTTTGACCCGTCCGAGCGTTTTTTCCATCTCAAAGACCCAAATTCGGCGAGTGAAAGTTATTGATGGAATACTGAGTCACTCTGTATAATAATAAAGCGATGAAAAAAAATGTACACTCATGCAGGAAATTGAATATCCTTTTCAACAAGGGGCTGCTCGACCACTTTTCCCTATTCAAAAATAGAGCTGTTAGGGGTTGCGGCTAGAGGGGTAGTGATATCAAACTCATTTGAACACCCTTATTTGTCCCCCTATCAACAAAATTTTACCTGTCTGAGCGTTTTTTCGTTATTCCATCCCGAAACTCAAAATTCGGGGTGGAAAGTTATGGATGGTCTGTATGACGGCTAAAGATAGGTGTGAGCATAAACTCAAGATTAATAGAGAAGTCTTCTTCACCGCCTCATTCTTGTCACACTTCTTGCGCTTATTTAAATCTCTTGTCAAATTATAAATAATAACAAAATAAAAGTAAACCATTACCTACCTCTAAAGAGTCTATAGTTTTCCCTCACCCTTAAAATAGGATGTTCGCCTCTTGTTTTGTCATCAGTAGTTTTGATTTTTGATTCGCTTATAAGAATGCTCTGAGACACGGAAGCAACAAAAGTACCTATGCTAATTCTCAATTTCTCAACTACTTAACTTCTTTTCTGCTATTAAATGTGAAGTGTGAAGATATTATCTTTAGCCGTTAGTCGTAACATTTATTTTATGGGCGATTCAGCACAAGAAGTTAATCATTTTTTGCTCATTATAATTCAGTAAGGCGACCTATTATGGAAAAACTGCAAAATTTTCCGTTAACACAAGGAATAAGTTTCTTTTTCAAAACTGCAATAGATAGTATGTCATCCGATGGTTAAAAAATTGTCAGGCGTCTCTTCAGCATGAGACACCTGTTGGAGATCACGTCAGGCATTTTAAGGCTCCCAAAATTGATGGAGTTGCAGTTGTTGTTGTGAGTGACAACTTGGATTCTCCTAATACCTACTGTTTTATATCAGCGAAACAATCAGCTGCAGCAAGTGTGTGAACCGCATCGTTCATATGATACAGGGTCCTATTTTATTTTGGAAAGGTGGAGAGGGTTTAAGAGAGCTTCAATATGTTGAAATGAGCAACTTTTTTCAAATACTTAAAATAATTTCATTGATGAAGTGACTGATCAAAACCTCAATCGTAACTTTTCAACAACTTTTACGTCGGAAGGCTAAACTTGATCGACTTACAATACCATTTCATTTTCACTGAGATCGTTGAACCTTATTATTACTTAAACATATAACTCTCATTAGCTTAATTAGCACATGGGAATGAGCAGATTATTGGAAACACTTTTCTGTCATGAAGTATACAGAGAAAAAGAGATGCAAATGGAAATTACATGCATGAGAACTACTCACTGACAAACAATTCAAAGAACTAAAAAGATATAGTAACATAGTTTTTACGTTTGCATATCTCCTTCTGAATTATATATCAGATATCATATACATATCAGCGTGTGGTCAAAGTTATCGATATAAACAACTAGTTTTGAACGTTTTCTTCCATATGGTCTTGGCCAGTTATTTGTCACTATTTACCTTAGAAGCAATAAAAATCGAAAACAGCCAAAACCAAAGTTTATGGAGTTAACCTAACTCAGACCAAAACAAAACGATTCGAATGAAATTGCTAGTGCACCGGCAACGTAGCGCGGTTTTGACAACTTGAATTCTGAGAAATTGTCCGCTTGTGTGCGGATTCCAAAGTGGTTAATGTTGGTATGAGTGATCCGCCGTTCATGACATCATTTCATTGCTTCGGAAAGTGGATCATATGTATAAATATATACCTGCTCAATTAATTTTTCAATTGAAAGTTTGAAATTTTCATGATATTCTGACTTATTCTTTATTATCTCTCATTTTACTTCCAATTACCTTCTAAACATTTCCTCACTATGGCAGGACAATATATCGTCAGCTTGTATGGAATATTGAAATACGAGAAAATAAAATTATATGGAATAGAACTGACATTATTTATGACCAAGACCCCAAGACATTGTAGAACTTCTACTTGCCGCTTGAAATAAATCTATTTGTGATTGAAATTCAATCTTCTTTTGGTTGAGATAGTTTGAAACAATCATTCTTACGAAAAATGAAAAGTAGTAAATTATACTTGATATGATTTTAGGGAACCTAATGTTTCCAACGAAGCCGATATTTTGTATTTGAGTTAGGTAAAGCAATACATTTTCTTCGATGAGAATAACTAAAGTCAATATATGTAGGTCCCGTACTCCGAGGCGTGAAATGAGGAACTATTATACCGATTATACGGAATGCATACAGACCCATAACACCCCAGATTTAATCCTGCGATACTTCATGGTTAACAAACAAATCGACAAAGGTGTTTGTACAAGAAAACATCAACCCTGCGAACGGAATTGAGTCAAATATAAAATGGACGGAGTTATCTGCCACACATCTAGATGTCAATATCCTTTCAATTCAGATTCAATCTGAACGATAGATACCGTCGTTTGCGGAAGAGGGTATCCCTGATTTCAATATCGTCTAAGTGATTTGAGATAATCATCGTAACAGTTTATTTTCCCTACAAATGACTCTCTACAACACATCACATTGATTCAGTTTTCTGCTGTTCAATGGAAATACGAGTATTTTGGTTGGTATAGTCGACTTGTGGAAATGTTTTTCAGTATTTATTCACCCTGATTAGTACCTTCTAGGAAATATCAAAATGTGAAAACATTACAGTTTTAGAACAATATTGAAACCCTGAGGAATGTTCAGAACCCCTGTATGTCAATATAATTGTAAATGTTTCACAAAATGAAACTTATACCAAATTATGCAAAACAAAATACACTGCGCAAAAAAATTAACGCACATTCTGAAAATCTCAATTTTAATGAAAGTTAACTCCACATAACTTATTTTTATGTTCTCTCGGGAAGGTTTTGAACGAAACAAGACACATTAAATGGAAGAAAAATTCAGGATTTCACCGAATATTATGTGAAAGAAGAGAAATGAACAAAATTTTCAAAATACTGAAATGATGATAAGTGATTTGATACTTGGTATTTCCACCCCTTGTGTTAATTACAGCTCGGCAACGATAGTTCATGCTCAAAATGAGTGATCTTAAAATGTTCTGATCTAATCCTTCCCAGATTTCTCCGAGTTGGATTCCTAAGTCATTAAGAGTAGCTGGATGATTTTCTGAACTTCTCAGCCTTCTATTGAGGTTGTCCCAAACCTGCTCAATCGGATTGAGATCTGGACTGCTTGCTGGCCATTCCATTCGAGAGACTTCAACCTCTTCAAGGTACTCCTGAACGATGCGCGCACGATGGGGTCTGGCATTATCGTCCATAAAAATGAAATTTTCACCAATGTATGGGGCAAATGGCACTACATGCTCTTCAAGAATGTTCCTTATATACTTATAAGCATTCATAGCTCCATTATCAACGACCACTAGATCTGTGCGAGCAGTCAAAGATATTCCACCCCATACCATAATCGATCCTCCCCCGAAACCAGTAGTATTCAGGAAATTGCACTGAGCATATCTTTCATGTGGACGTCTGTATACAAGGGAACGTCGATCACAGTGGTAGAGGCAGAATCTAGACTCATCTGTGAAGAGAACTCTCTCCCAATCGGCCTCTTCCCAATGGATATGCTCTCTCGCAAAGTCCAAACGCGCTCTTCGATGGGCTGGGGTAAGAGCTGGGCCTCTTGCCGCGACACGAGGCCTTAAATCATGTTCTCTGGGGCGATTTCTTATTGTATGAGTGCTAATTTGCACCTCATGAGTTTGCTCAAGCTGAATTCGAAGGAGGCGAGCGGTTGCAAACTGTTGTCTCAACGAAGAAACTCTGAAGTAACGTTCTTGAATGGCAGTTGTGACCCGTGGTCTACCCTGTCCTGGTCTTCGGACATTCATACCTGTCTCCCTGAATCGCTGCAACATTCTGGACACACTTGTATGGGAAACACCAACTACAATTCTTGTGTATGTCCACCCTTCTCCTCGCAAAACTACCGCTTGGGCACATTCCTCTTGGGTCAAATTGCGTGTTTCGCGTTGCATAGCGATCGAGTGTAGAAAATCAAACGAAAGAAAAACTATTGATCACTAGAATTGATCGTGAACAACTGATTTTAGAATGGAGCCAATACATTCAAAAACTGATAATATCATCTTTTTTTATTCCTGCTGGGAAAAAACATCTGTATTGAAGGAAACCTCAATTATCATTGAGAACACCTTCAGTTGTAGAATAAATTTGAGATTTCCATAATGTGCGTTGATTTTTCTGCGCAGTGTAGTTAATTTAAATTTTTCAGGTTGTCATTTTATCTTCACCGTGTTCATTAGAAAAACTCTCTTAATTCATTGTCATCTTCAACTCTTTATCATTGAAATCTAAACCTACAATTATCCAAGAAAAAATACCATTTTTTTTTAAGAAATGGCACATATTATTGTTCATCACTGGAAGCGAAATTGAATGTTCTCCGTTAGAAAGTCATCCGAAAATTCGGCTGAAAAAATTGCAAGGGACAAGATTTTTGTTCAATTGAACTGGCTCTCTAAAGAGCCGATATCCATAACTTGAGAACGAGTAGTCCCATTTCCATGAAAATTTGTTGGCTCGCTTATTTCCAATAGCCCTTCGAGAAAGCACAAGCAATTCGCAGATTATCAGGTCAGAACTCGAAATATTGAGATTTATTTCTCAAATATGACAATCTATATTTTCTGGATCAGTTGACGAATTTGTGTTTCCAAAATTGAAAAAAAAAGCATACACACTCACGATATAGATCGTACTTACCCGACATTCTATCTTATGTTTCATAATTTCGAAATAATTCATAGTTTAATAATACATTTTTCAAATAAATTTTTTTGGCAACGTGTTTGAATATTTGGTGTGTTGATGTTCAAAATCTCGGCAGGTGACAATGAAAATTCTAACTAAATAATTGAAAACAGGACTGTATTCTGAAACTGAAAAATGAACCTAAAATATGATTTCGTTCGTTTGTTTCTCTTCTGTAATAAGTGAAAATTGAATTTGATCGACAAAAATGTCCTTTATTCAATTCTGAAAGATAAATCTTAATATTCTGAGGACTGTCCTGATTGTCTTGAAATTGCATTGGAAGTCAAACAGCCTACAAAATTTCATTAAAATCGGACCACTCATTCTCACGTTATTAATATCGAAAATTAAGGCCAAAATCCATAAATTACCCTGTATCATTCCTAACTACTGGCCTAAAGTACAAAAGAAACAACTTTCCTGAAAGGCATAGATGTGCTGCATTCACCACTAGCCTATGCCCAATCACTCGTGAAATACCCTGTACAGGAATAATTGAAGAATTCGCCTTGGGTGGTTGTCATTATCAGAGCGAACATGGAGAATGTCCAAGATAAACAAATCAAATTTCTGTTTTCATTGAAATATCAGAAAAATTGGCAGCACTCAGAGTTTTATTCATTCTTTATTCTACTTCGAACTTTATGGGATCTAGACAATAAAGTTCGAAAGGAAAAATAAAGATAAAAGAAATTAAAGAATGCAGTACTTAAATTTTTTTCTCAAGGTTTCAATTGGTATTCATATTTTTATTTGAATATTTCATTCTTTACCTCTTTCGGGTAATCTAGGATTTTTCATATAATAGGACTGATGGTACTCAATGATTATTGGTTGGTCTGTTGATGCTTAATTCTAAATTTTTTTCAAATAAATCATACCAAAATATGACATTTTTTATGAAATGGGCTTATTTTTTAAGTTACCAGACCTGCCTCATTGATTATTAGTTGAATATGTCACGATCATGATCACGAACATTAGAAAATAGGAATAATTTGTGAAATGGATGCCCAGAAAAATTCTAAGGAATCTCATCTCTGTATCTGTATATTTTATTTTCTCAGACAACATATCTATTTTCCTTTTTAAAATTGAACCCTGTGAAAAATGATTATGAGACTGAAATTCATTAATTTTACAGGATTCCCGAATTAATTCGGGGGAGATTAGCACGAAAGTAATTTTTCATGGGATTCAAATGAGGCCATGATGAATATTGTTCTGCACTGAATAGGTGCCTAAATGAGGAGAAAACTCTGAAAACTCTAGAATATCATCTCTTGGGTGTCTCGGACTTTTTAACATCGGCGTACGGAATACCTATTCCTTAGCTACACGTTATAATGAGATGCTTAAAAATTTTGTTTCATATTCGGTGCAAAGCTCGCCAATGTCGAATTGCATCAATGCATGCATTTCAACTAGGATTCAGTTGAGTTAGTATGTTTTTATTGTTCTAGCCATGGCAATAGGTTTGAAGAAACTTCAGTTCCCCTAACACTAGGTTTAAGGGAAAGTAATACCTCAACAATCTCGAATCAAAAACTAGCTCCTAATCCTAATTTACGCTTTCAATTTCTTATGAGAAGCTTTGATTTTTTTTTTTAATTGAAGTTAAAGGACGTCTTGATGTCACCCCGTCTCTTTTTTTCAATTTAGTTGTTTCTTCATGAGAAAAGAACTTGAACTTTAGTGTCAATAAAACTTGTTTTCACAATAATTTTTCGACGATTTTTCGACATATTTCGATAAAAATAACGACGGGGTGACATCGTCGATTCAATTGTTTATATATTGCAAATATTTTGATAGCGATATATGCCAAAATTGCGCTGAAATTTAGGAATAACTGAAAATTATTCAATATTCCTAACATTACCTCTCACGTGGTAATTTCTTCTTTCCAATTGACTCAGCACGAAATTCAGGCTATTGCTCAAAGATGTGACACATTATTTGGGGTAGCATCCTTGAAGCAACCAATGTCGATCTTCTTGATCTCGAATCGTATGTACTACTTTCCCTTAACGGTCAGAAAAGTTCGCATGAAAGACTAACTGAAAACAAATATTTCATATTTTTGCTGGTGAGGTTTCTTTTCGAAAGTTTTTTACCATTTTAAATTTTTCCATTCTGAAGCATTATAGAACTATTTGCTGTGTGGGTAGGAAATATACAGGGTGACTAGGCACATAGAATGTTAGATTTTTTCTGTGGTTTCTGGACATCACAGAATAATCAACCAGTTCGAAATGTATGTTTCCCCATATTTTAGTTCAGGGGGCTGATTCATGTTAATTACCTCTTTCTTCAAGTAGCATTATAAAACTATTTACTGTTTGGACCGTAAATGTACAGGTTGATCACAAATAGAATTAAATTTTTTCTCTGTGGTTTCCGGACATCAATACGAAGGCGTAGAAGGGCCACATAATATTTTAAAAATATTTTTCCTTAAATTCCGAGTATTCTCGGAATTTTATTCAGTTCCGAACTTCTACAGGGTGTTCTACGACGACGTA
Source organism: Coccinella septempunctata (assembly GCF_907165205.1). Classification (NCBI taxonomy): domain Eukaryota; kingdom Metazoa; phylum Arthropoda; class Insecta; order Coleoptera; family Coccinellidae; genus Coccinella; species Coccinella septempunctata. Next base: position 24,433,562 of record NC_058191.1, on the reverse strand, counting down.
GATTTGTTCCTGAATTACAGTTTGCTTTTCTACAAATATTCAAATTCATATAATACTAGGTGTTCCCACATTTATGATGAATGAATAATTATGTACACAGGGTGTATATAATTATTTGAGTTTTCTTCTATGAGAGGTCATAACAATGATATGACAACCTTTTTCAGACATGAAATGACATGACATGAATATTTTTTTAGACATAACTGTTTTTTAGGTATATTCCGGATATTTTATGAAAAAATTTCCTTCTCATATGTACTCGTGAGGCTATCTCAATGGACAATAAATCAGTACACCCCGAGGTATACCCGGTTTGCTTTGATGTTTCTTACATGAAGAGGTCATTACAACGGTGAGAAAACCTCATATAGGCTGCTCTATGACGAATTGGTTCATTTCCAAATATGCTGAGATATTCATGAGAGGATTCAGATTTCACAAAATAAACACGTTGTTCTTTAATAAATATTGAACTTGATGTGTTTTATTGGAGAAAATTGTCATTAGGTACATGTTTTTGAATAATTATGAAATTAGGGTCGTAGACAGGTAGAGGTAAGTTTGGTTCAACCTCACCCCCCCGCCAGTACTGAAATAGTAACCATAAAATAACATTGAGCTCCCAGGCCCCCCCAAAAAAAAACGGCTACGGCAATGTAAGGATTTTATGTATACAGAAGGTTCTTGGATATCTTCTGCGTTTTTCTCATGAGGAAGTTGAAACTACAGAGTGAGAACCACATAAAGCTCGTTGGAAATCACCTCTTCATTGAGGAAAACAGAATCCAAGAACCATGTGTAGGTACATAATATTCCTTATCGATTTCCATTATGTACCTGTACCTATGTACCTACATATGGAAAACTAGTTTTTATAAGAGATTATGTATATAGAGAAAGCCGAAGCCATCATGGAACAGCTTGTATAATATTTTCATAATACATACATACATTACATATGATTTCATGCAAGGAGAGTTAAATTGTTAAATAATATCAAAGAACATCCTGTATAAATAACAATCACATTCATCATAAATGTACGAACACACAATATTAATGAATTTCAGTGTTCACTAAAACATAAACACATTGTATTACGAAAGCAAAACCTCCCATCAATCCCTCTGTATATATGAAGAAATAATCTATGTCGTCGTAGAACACCCTGTGCATCTAGGCTGTATCGGTTTCGAAGTTTCGGAATTTTACTAAATTCCGACTTTGAACTCGGAATTTAGTTAAATTCCGACTTTGAATTCGAAATTTAACTAAGCGATGAAAGCTGAATCAGTGGTACTTTTCACCTATAAGAAAATGAGAATTCAGTAAAACTAGAAAATATTTCTGGAAATTATCAAACATTAATAATTTATAAGAATTAATCCAGATGCATACCACCCTTCTGATATGAATTTCATTTGACCTCGTCTTAGCAACACACTTCTTCTCCGATAGGAAAACGTTTGGAATTGATGGATGAACTCTTCCATCGAAGGAGAAGCTGTGTTGCCCTGACGAGGTCAAATAAAGCGGAAACCATGGTCAGCTTCTCTTCGGTGGAAAGTTCGCCATTTAGTGGTCCTGACGATGGCAAATTGGCTAGTTCATTTCAGATCGTAACACTTGTTGATATTCATATCAGCGAGTGGTATGCATCTGAATTAATTAATATTCATCTTGTCCATCTTATCCATAAAAGATAAATATCCACAAATGTTCTGATCATCACTCAGCACCCACCATCACTCAGGGTGCCGAAAGAAGCAACTCTAGTTCTAGTCTAAATAAAAGGACTAGATGGTTTCGATCTTATTTGATCTCGTCAGAGCAGCACCACTCCCATATCAATGGTAGCTGACAAGGCTTGAACTGGCGTAGAAATAATCCAGTGCTATTCAGCAGCCAACAAACGTATTCAAGGGAGTTCGATATTCCCATTGATTCAGAATTGAAACCACATAATATAATTATACATAGTTGTTCGACCATCACTAATGCTTTATGGAGTGACTATAACAAAATATCCTCCTGACATAATTTTAGCTGCCCAAATGTGAATTCGTGAATTCAATATTGGATTGAAAGGCATAATCTCCTTTTTCCGCCCTAGTTTGATCTCGTTTTATATCTGGGGGTTAACACTAATGCTGAAAAATCTGTGGCTCAACAATATTTGATTTGGATTCACCCCTTGATGTCATTCAATAAACTTGAAATATTGCTTCGTTACTACAGATTCTGAATATATCACGATATTTGAATAAATTGACCATGAAAAGGTTTCTGCCGTCTACCGGAGGATTCTGGTTTATTATTTTCAATATTGAATGATAAGAGAGAGATCGTTCAAGAAATATAGCAGGTTTTAGAGTATAGACATATGTGATAATTTCTGTATTCATTTCTCTAGGTGTTGTATACATTTTTTCGGAATTACTCCAACATTACCATTAATATAAGTTGTAATAAACATATTTTATCTACACTCACCTAATAATTGGTTCCACTCACAGTTGAAATACATGGTGTTTTCAGTGGCGGATTTACTATAGAGGCTGTGTAGGCTGAAGCCTAGGGCGACAAATTTCAGGGGGGCGGCAAATTTGGGGACAATGTTTTTATGTACCTATTACAAAAACTGAAATACTGGCATTTGAAAGCTGTTTTTATATCCACAGTGAGGGAATCTCTAAAACTAAATGAACAAGAGCAAAACAGCTAGTTTCTGAGCTCTTTTTCAGAGAGACAAAGAATGGTGAGAACCATATTATTATCTTCTGAAACATTTTAGGGTTTTCACTCCCAATCTCTTGAACAAAATCAATTAAAAAGTTGAAATAACCGATTTGCTCCTGCGTAAATTCTTGCACTTATTTGACAGGAGCAAGTCAAATAGGAAAAATTTTTGTCAATAAACTGAAAAAAGGACTTTGAAATTATAATTATGTATAGTAACGTTTCGGAATCAGACGAAAGTCAATTTTTGAAAATCTTTTAAATGGACGAGTTCAGGATCGTTTGTCAACTTTGTAAATACTAGAAAAAACTCTTTCAATGGGAACGTATCTTTTTTAAATTTAACAAATTTATTTTCACTCCTCAGGATCCAAAAATATTCAAGCTCAGTAGACAATTTCGAACAATATCATAATGCCAATCTTCAGATTTCAATAAATGCCCAGTTTTCCAGAAACGTCTAATAGGCACTCAAACTTGGGACACCCTGTATATTGAATTGTTGTTTTGGTATTCACTATCTGTTTCTATATTTTCTGTTTCTATTGTTGCTGTTATAGTTTTATATTTGCTGTTTGTTTTTATATTTACTATTTGTTTTAATATTCGTTGTTTGTTTTTATAAACACACTAATTGTGTGTTATTATCTTATTTTTATCTATAGTGTGCCATACTTGATGATAACAAATTTCCTTTTTTGTTTAATTTAAAAATAAAATGAGTATTTTCAACCATATGCTCGATAAAAATTATTTGATTACGTTCACTGTGTGACTAATATCACAACAATAGTAATTATGAGTGCCTAAATGTCATGTTATTAAGACCATATTGTAAAAATTAGAAAGTTACCTTTTCACTGACACATTACTTGTCTTTGATACTTCGAACTAAATAATTTTGGTATTTGCTATGGGCGGCTAATTGTGGATAGCATACTAGCGGCAAATGTGTAAATCCGCCACTGGGTTTTATCAGATGTGAGGCTTCTTTTGACAGAAGGTAGTAGTCATTGAAATTAGTCATTTCACAAAAAATTGTCTATATAATATATTCAAGATATCTGAGCTACAACTCCTGGAAGATCGACAAAATTTCATTAAACTTCAAGTTTGAAACTATGGAAGGTAACAGCGGCATCGGAAAAACGAAACAAAACACAAACATACTGCTGTACAATGAATGGTTCAGTAATTCCGAGTCTATCTGATTAGTTGCATCAGGTCACTTGGAAAAATTATTGTATCGTGTTATTTGGAGTGAAAAAGGGTAAAAAATCGAGACGGTTTATTGAAAGTGCTCATCAACTTTGTGTTGACAAAGTGCTACTATTGTTATCTTATTTCATGTTATTTTTGCGGGGAGGGTTTGAACAAGAAGTTTTAGGGTGAGATTTGGAACTTATATTCTCTTTTTTTAAACTTGGCCCTTAGTATTTTTATGTCTGTTGGTATCGAAAGCAGCCATTTCATAAAATCGTTCAAGTTACTAAATAATGAGAAAAATCCGGAAATTCTAAGTTTCTATTTTCATTTCCACTTAAAAATTGAACGGGCCTATATCCTAAACGAAACCATATGGTTGAGTCATCACGAGATAAGTTTTTTACCATTGCTTTGCTACAATTCAAATAACAAATGATCTAGGGCCGTCTTGATATCTATTTCAGCAAAATTTCCTTTTTTTTTTTAATTTTTTCATTTTGAAAATTTTGTATAGGTTGTTTCTGTTGAAACGCTTTATTTTGACCAGTTCTATCTTCTGATTCAAAAGCCTTCTGTTTCAAGAGCCTCACCTTTAAATACATCCTGTATTAAAAAAATATGTCAACACTTTTTTCCTCATTTTTTACCTTTACTTTTTTTTGATGTCATCAATTCGCATATATTATGTCGAACAGAAAAATGAAAATGTTGAATTCACTGCAATAAGCATAGCAAAATTGTGATTTGAAAACAAAACGAATGGTAGGAAAGGAAACATAACGCGGACTATGGGTAATCGAAGCTTCCTACCTACACCCGTATGTTTGCTGAAAAAGTTATTATTTCACCTGTCACTACAATTAGACCTAACATAACATAACAAGAATTCAAAGGTATAAATAACAGGCTTGGAACCTCTTTCAAATATCATTTCTCCTGGAAATAATTTCATGAAACTTCTCCCGCAAATTACGTCGACTTTTCATGTCGAAGCAGTACACTTGACATTTCCTAAGTTGCAACATTATGATGAATGATCATAGTTAAAATTACAACTGAAGATAAACGATGATGGTTAAGAATGAATTATTTCAGTTGAAAATGGAAATTAAAAATAAAATTAAAAGCTAATAGGTCCTGATTAGACGGTGAATTGATTCGATGCGAAATATTCGTAAATATGACCATCAGACTGTTCATTTCAAAATATGTTTCTGAAACATTTGAACAGAACTTCAGCCAATGAGAGGATGAAATTTGATTTTTTCCTTTCTAAATTCCCTCTCTGGAAATTCCTGAATTCCTACTCATTCTACTGAGTATCATAATAAATTTCATGTCAATGGACAAGATATCCTTCAGTATTCATTTTATGATTATCATCAAGAATACAACAGAAGAGTTGAGAGATTAGCATGTTCTTGTTCTAGCTAAACGATGTTTGGATATTTAACCCGTGAAATTTGAAATGCAGATTTGTTGCAACGTAATTGTTGTTTAAAATAAAATTATGCTTATAGAAAAATGAGCTGTTCACCTCGTTTTTAAATTTTTTAAAATGTAGAGTAATGCCATAATTAATTTAAACATACAAGATATTTGAAAGTTAGTCGTTGATTGAAATAAATTGGTCCCAAAACGGACATGTCCTCCTGTTTTTCAAAGAGGTTGGTGGCCAGAAATCAGGAGGATGAGAAAGAGTTCATGATTTTTCCTAGAAATGTACCATTTAGGGAAAACAACTTATTCTTTTAAATTATTTGCCACCTGATTTTCGAAACATCTAGATTTGACTCAAGATAACAAGTGAAAAAGGTGTAGCAATTTCCCACATCTTTTAGTCTAACTTATTTTTTCGGCTGTTTCCAAATTTGTGAATGAGATTTTGAAATATTGTGTGTTCAGACTCTAAGCCTCATTAGCAATATTTTGGGGGTGGTCCTGGAACAGGACTTTTTTCATTGTATTAATCAATAGCACTCCAGATAAAGAACACCGAATCAAATATTACAAGAATGTACGAGGATATATTGAAAAACTCTTAGCCTTCTATAGAACCAAACAAAATTTCAATGTCAATATATTCTCCACTTAATTTGATACATTTATTACAGCGAACCTGCAACGTCTCTAGATCTTTCAAAAGAAATGTTTCTTCTTGCTCTGCACAGCTCCACAGCTTTTATTACCTCCTGTTGGAAGAAAATTTACGACCTTTAACTTTTTTTAGTTGAGGAAAGGGATGATAGTCGGATGGAGCCAAATCTGGTGAATAAGGGGGGTGTTCCTGTAATTCTTACCCTAAATCACGAAATGTTTGCATGGCAACATGAGATTTGTGTACAGGAGCGTTGTCCTGCAAAAACAAAACAACTTTGGATAGCTTTCCGCGTCTTTTCTCTTTAATTTTTCCCGTAGAGTGGTCAGTAATGTCGAATAGTAATCTCCGGTTATTGTCCTACCCTTATCCAAAAAATCAAACATGATTACTCCATGGCAATCCCAAAAAACTGAAGCAAGAACTTTTCCAGCAGATTTTTGGACACGAAACTTCTTAGGTCTTGGAAAACCAGAGTGTCGCCATTCCATCGATTGTTGCATTCTTTCTGGATTGTAGAAATGTACCCAATAAGTCTCATTCATTGTAACAATTCGGTTTAAGAAGTCTACATCTTTTTCAAATCGAGCTCAGATCGAACGCGATGCTTCTGCCCTTGCACGCTTTTGGTCAACATTCAAACATTTGGGGATCCATTTTGCAGCAATTTTTCTCATGTCTGAATTGACGTGAACTATATGATGAACGCGTTCGTATGAAATATTCAGTGTTTCAGATATCCGTTTTAGCCCAACTCGACGGTCTGATAAAATCATGCCATGAACTGCATCGATATTTTCGGGGACTGACACAGATGGCCTTCCCGATCGCTCATCATCTTCAATGGAAAATTTACCTCTTTTGAAGCTTGGAGTCCAATTTTTCACGGTCGCATACGAAGGGCATTGATCACCAAGGGTTTTAAGCATATCTTCGTAAATCTGCTTACCTCTTGACACTTTTAAATACAGGTACTTGATGATGGCTCGATACTCCACTTTTTCGATTTTCACAATTTCGATGGACATCTCCTTTCTTTTAATTTATTGCGTAACTCCGGTTTACTTTTTTGACCTCAAACTTCACACTGACACTTCTAATGAGTTATTGTTCGTTGCTATGGTAACGCAATATTTTTTTATGCATGGAACTGGTCTAGGCTAACCAGATATCAATATATCCTCGTATAATTTATGATAATTGAATAAATGGGGAAAATAACTAAATCACCTTGTATCTTAGTTACGAAGAACGGTAGACCTAGGATATTTGAAAGAATCTCGGTGTTCTCTATCTATTATTGTATGCGTATTTCTCAGTGAGTCACCCTGTATACTGATTGTTAGGAATATTAAAAAAAAGATTCCATTAATTTCAGTGTAATACACCATAGATCGAAAAAAAGTTTGCGAATCTTATGGAATAACTGAGCATTTCCTAAAGAACTTGTTTTCATTCAGAATTTGTTCACATTGAAAATTCTATCATGGTGTCGCGTCGAGAAGAAATCAAGAGCATGAGAAACAGGTCTGTTTCCTTGGAAAACGGCATGTATCTTCCATTAAGGCTGAATTTCTTAATTGATTTTCCTTGTCGGGAAAGATTAAGAAAACAATAGGAACAATAAAATGAGCTTCAACAGCCATTTTGTGAACTCCGTGGTAAAAGTGATTATCAAGGCAATTGAATGTGGGAAATATTCCTCTTTCTTACCAATATGCAATGATATTTCGATCAAATTTGAAAATGAGTTCTTCACAGATCTTATAAGGGTTGTCAATGCCGGTTTATCCACTGGGTAGGTAGTCGTCAAGATTTAGAGGCTATATTTGAGATCATAAAAGAATTCTAGATTTGTAATTTGAAGTGAGGAATGGTAACTGTATAATGTCAGGAACAATAAAAATAGTAACAAATTCAACCGTGTCAAGAGATGAACAGAGGTGCCTTATCTCAAATATGCCAGCCGATATGCGATTCCCTGTACTCCACATCAAGACTTGTTTCACGTGTTCTTCACGCTATAAATCAGAAAAATTTAGCAAACTTTTTTACAAACTTCACCGAATGCAGTACAGTTTTCCAGCCATCTTTTATATTAGGTATTTATACTTCAAAAACCATTTTAATTTCCCACTTTTTTCGGGTATATATCAAAAATGTCAATTCCGGAAAAAAGGGAACAGGAACAACAAGTATTGAAAACTTATTTCATTTTCATATTTAAATTGTTAGTGAGAAACTGTAGAGGATTTGTGGTAGTACAATAGCTTTCGTTATTTTTTGTGCTAAATATTGCTTTGTGCCGTTGAAAATATAATTTTTTCTCAAGATATTTCACACATATCTAGGTATCTCCTCAGATAATTACATTGCGGTTCTCAACGGTCTGAACCACAAGCCTGATTTATAAGCAATCTACTGATTTTTGTAATTTCCATCATTTGAAGCTTTGAAGGAAAAAGTTTTTTCTAAAAACGGTCACAATTCTAGCACAAAAACCGAAAGAGTGATACACAGCCATTGAGTGAAATTTCAAAATTAAACCTCGAACCAACCAACAAACCGATTTCAAATTTTGCAGTAGTGCCATCCTTCCCAACCCCCTCTTCGTTTAACAATTTCGAAATTGAAAAAAGACAGTAGCGGAGTAGAAAGGTTTTGACTTTTTGTATACCGGGTGTTCCAAATTAAGTTGTTCTCGATGCCGAAAACAAAAGCAAAATTGACAGTCGCGTTATCTAAATATTTCATAAATTGATATTTTTTTTAATCGAACACCCTATATTTGATCATGCATTTCGATAAGATATAAAATTCTCAACAATAAACACCCAATTTTGGTACTTATACGAATGACAATATTTTTTTGAGTGTTTGGACAACAAAGAAATTTTTTTACTAGTGAATGAAATAAATATTTCCACATAAGTGCCTCTTTTTCAATTTCAGGAAAAAAGGTGATATGAGCTTTGTTGTTGAGAATGTTATTACGAATCGAAATGCATGATGAAATATAGGGTGTTATACACTGCGCAAAAAAATTAACGCACATTATGGAAATCTCAAATTTATTCTACAACTCAAGGTGTTCTCAATGATAATTATTTTTATCAGAATTATGCATGCATATGTTATCCACTTTTAACGGTTTTCTTCAATACAGATGTATTGGAAAAAAGAAGATATTATCAGATTTTGAATGTATTGGCTCCATTCTAAAATCAGTTGTTCTCGATCAAATCTAGTGATCAATAGTTTTTCTAATGGAATGTGCCCAAGCGGTAGTTTTGAGAGAAGAAGGATGGACATACACAAGAATTGCAGTTGGAGTTTCCCATACAAGTGTGTCCAGAATGTTGCAGTTTTATGAATACTACTGGTTTCGGGGGAGGATCGATTATGGTATGGGGTGGAATATCTTTGACTGCTCGCACAGACCTAGTCGTCATTGATAATGGAGCTATGAATGCTGATAAGTATATAAGGAACATTCTTGAAGAGCATGTAGTGTCCAGATCTCAATCCGATTGAGCAGGTTTGGGACAACCTCAATAGAAGGCTGAGAAGTTCAGAAAATCATCCAGCTACTCTTAATGACTTAGGAATCCAACTCGGAGAAATCTGGGAAGGATTAGATCAGAACATTTCAAGATCATTTTGAGTACCGTCGTTGCCGAGCTGTAATTAACGCAAGGGGTGGAAATACCAAGTATTAAATCACTTATCAGCATTTCAGTATTTTGAAAATTGTTCATTTCTCTTCTTTCACATAAGATTCGGTAAAATCCTGAATTATTCTTCCATTTCTTGTCTTGTTTCGTTCAAAACCTTCCCGAGAGAACATAAAAAATAAGTTATGAAGTCAATGTAGAGTTAACTTTCATTAAAATTGAGATTTTCAGAATGTGCGTTAATTTTTTTGCGCAGTGTATTTTAAAAAATATATCATTTCATCAAATATTTTCAAAACGCGACTGTCAATTTTGTTTTTGTTCTCTCATCAAGAAGGCCATAAAAAATGCTACTAGTTTGCCCATTTAACCGAATTCGTAGCATCAATATTAACGGAGTTGGCAATGGTGCCGACTTGAGTTGGAACTTGGAACATCCTGTATACCCTAAACTCAGATCATCCTGAACATTGACACTATATTTGTTTTCATTTTTATGACCCTAAAAAATCTACTTACTTACCTATAAGATCAAAAAACTTTAATTGGCACGTTGATACAAGATGGGTTATCAAAATGTTTTAGAAATAAAAATATTTTTGTTTCATTTTTTCATTTGGCTTAATTCATATTGCACATTGTATGGTGTAAAATAGTACTTATCACTATATCCTTAATTTATTCGGCTAAAAGATTACACAACAATTGAATTCGATACTTTTTCAAATCCCAGATGATTTGAATGAAATTTGATCAATCCACTAATTGAAATATTCGAATTTTCATGCAAAGCAAGGATCTTAATATCAGTTTTCCCGAATTTCAAGGTCCAATACTGAAATAGAAATAAATCTATGAAATACATTTTCTAATTTCGACATCCTGGAACCTGGAAGAATCCTAGAGGTTCACTCTGGACCGTGTCTATTTAACTTCACGACTCCGTGTATGATATCATCACAAATTCACTTGCCCTAATAATATCAAACTTTCAAGTAACAAGTGTGGACGAATATACTTTTCTTGCAGCGCACTGTACGTGATTCCAGACCTCAAGTGTATTGGGAATGGCAGTACTTATATTGGGGATGATTTTGCTACGTTACACAACAAATTCGATATAGAAAGTTGGTTTTCGTTTGACCAAACATGGATATTCTCCTAGAAAAATCTTGAAATCATTGTAATGCTTATGCAGTACGAGGATTATGTTGAAAAATTCTTAGCCTACTATAGAACCAAACAAAATTAGTGTCAAAATATTTTATTACTCAACATATTCTTCTCTTAATTGTATACATTCATTACAATGAACCTGCAACGTCTCTAGACCTTTCAAAAAAATGTTTCTTCTTGCTCTGCAAACCAGACCTCCGCAGCATTTATATCCTCCTCGTTGGAAGAAAATTTACGACATTATAAACTTTTTTCAGTTGAGGAAAAAGATGATAGTCGGATGGAGCCAAATCTGGTAAATAAGGGGGGTATTCTAGTAATTCGAACCCTAAGTCACGAATTTTTGCATGGTAACATGATAATTGTGTGCAGAGCCGTTGTCCTGCAATAACAAAACACCTTTGGATCGAGCACAGATCGAACTCGATGCTTCCACCCTTGCACGCTTTTGGTCAACTTTCGAACATTTGGGGATCCAATTTGCAGCAATTTTTCTCATGTCCAAATTGACGTGAATTATATGATGAAAGCGTTCAAATGAAATATTCAGTGCTTCTGATATCCGTTTCAGCCCAATTCGACGGTCTGTCAAGAACTGCATCGATATTTTCGGAGACTGACACAGAAATTGACCTTCCCGATCGGTCATCATCTTCAATAGAAAATTGACCTCTTTTGCAGCTTGCAGTCCAATTTTTCACGGTCGCATACGAAGAGCCTTATCACCAAGGGTATTAAGCATATTTTCGTAAATCTGCTTACCTCTTAACCCTTTCAAATACAGGTACTTGATGATGGCTCAATACTCCAATTTTTCGATTTTCACAATTTCGGTGGAGCTTTTTTTTCTTTCAATTTATTGCGTAACTCTGGTTTACTTTTTCGACCTCAAACTTCACACTGACCCTTCTAATGAGTTATTGTTCGTTGCTATGGTAACGCAATTTTTTTTTCTGCATGGAACTGGTCTAGGCTATCTAAATATTAATACATCCCTTCGAATCCTATGATATGAAAAAATTTAATGATATGTAAATATGTTTACTTTTGGCACTATTTCTTTCTAGTATTTATAGTATTTAGAAATAAAGATCTATTCTATAGTCATTAATTCCGAAAGGGAAAATTGTTCCCGACATTATGTTCCATAATTTTCTGTGGATCCTTCAATTTCTTCTGCTATAGTTCTTGCACTTGCAATGGGGATATGAATAATCGAAATAAATAATTAAAATCAGAGTGCCACGAAAATTGAGTGGTAATATAATATACTTCTGGTCGAAAATATCTGCTCACTATGAAAGCAATGGTTCGTAGTAAAAACAACATACTGATTACGAAAATAAGTGTCTACCTACTATTCTTTAACTAATAATCCAAACAAACAAAGTTCTTTGTTTCCAATAATAAAAAAGATTCAAAATATTTAATAATCTTACAGATCAAATAACATCCATCGCTAAAAAAATCAACAATGTTAGAATCTTACTTGCATGTATAATTAAGGTGTTCGTCAATCAACCCCTTCTTGATTTTAGGGAGGAAATGGATAATATTAAATTTATTTGAATTCCCAGTTTTTAAATTCATTTTTGGGTCAATTAGCTACGCTTAAGGGGTGCACCCTCTTTTTGTTTCCGAATGAACCAGTAGAATCAAATTTGGACGCAACGAAAGCAGCGGATACATTTTTTCCAGGATGTCGTTCGTCAAATGAAGACTAAGTTAAATCAAAAACATGGTCCGTCTACTTTTTTGGACAAAAAAGTAATACTTTTTGGCAAGAAATTTATACTTTTTGGGCAAAAAATTCATACTTTTTGGACAAAAGATTAATACTTTTAGGGCAAAAAATTAACAATATAACTTCTTAATAAAATGAAATGTGTCGGATACGAATAATATTTCCGAGATAAATTCCACATTGCACTATTTTCACTGTTATTTCATTAGCAGCGGAAGTTCAGTGTCAGATAGTATTCCATGCGATCTTCAAAATCAGTTATCGCAACATCTCTTAACCCTATTCAAAATCAATTCATTCATCCATTAATTGCTGCATCCCGTTACCGGGAATAAAGCTACAAAAAGACAAAAAAAAAAGTTGCGTACAGACTTAAACTTTCTTAGGGCTAATTGCGACTGTAGGCCCTTTTGTTACTGAAGAGACCCAACCGTGACCTACAGATCCTTCATCCACACTCCGGGCATGGATAGTCACCAACCAGATCTGGTCGCCGCTGTATCCTTCTCGGGTGTGTTCATAAACGTACTCCGAGAGTAGAGTATGAGTATGGTCATGCTCAGAGAGCATACTCTGAGGAACTAAACCCTCGAGTATCCATTATAACTGTGTACCAAAGACCTCCACTGTGACCTGTCTAACGGTAGTTGTTCCCGGTTATGATTGGCATTAACTGATTTTAGAGATTGATGTAGTATATCCTTAAACCGCTTATCCGGCCTTCTGGTTTCCGGGCTGCCTCTGTGAATTCGTCATACAGAGCTATTTTGGGGAGTCTTGTGTCTTGCAGAATGTGGCCGCTCCATCTGAGTCGGGACCTCGTTATTTGAGTCTCAATTGTTGTACAACTCGCGCGTTGCAAGACTTCTGCATTCGAAACTTTGTGGAACCATCTGATGTGCATTATCTGTCTTAGATGACGTTGTTGCGTTTGTTCAAACTGTTCAATATATTGCCTGTAGGGCGTCCAGCTTTCGCTTCCGTAAAGAAGCGTTGGGAGGAACACTGCTTTGTAAACAGCTGTCTTAGTCTTCAGATTGAGGTCGTGATTTTGAAACTTTAGCTCCCAGTATGCCCGTGATACCGAATTGATACGGTTGTGTATTTCCGTGTCTAGGTTAGCCCTAGTATTTATGAAGCTTCCCAAGTATTTGAACTGCTCGACATGTTCTAGAGTTTCATTCTCCAGGATGATATCTGTTTGAAGTCTTTCTTACGGACTTACCAGGGTTTTGGTTTTGTTGATATTGGGTCTAAGGCCTAAAGCTTCGTATGTATGTTTAAAGATGTCCAACATTATCTGTAGATCCCCTGAGCTGCTAGCGATAAGTGCGCAGTACGGGTTTTTGCTCTGAGACGCTTCAGGTTCAGGTTATTCAAAATCAAGGGATTGAACTCACTCCCGTAAGGAGGTTGAAGTTGGGGATGAAAAAAGCACATTTTCATTTTCAAGTCGGAAAATCGAGGTGTTAAGTTATCGTTGGGTCACCTTGTTGTAATGATTTTTATGACTAACTTCGAAGCAAGATCGGTTGCACTTCTGCCGCTCGTCATGTTTTGTGATTTTCTTCTTACACAATAGCCACTGATTGATAATCAGCAAATTTTGGATTTCTTACTTCGCACTTCAAAAATCAGTCTTTCCACATGTGAAACATCCTATACAACATTCCAACAGTCGAGCGAGAACCAACTGTGCCAACAAGAGATGTTCGTTATTCCGCCGAAAATGTGATTTCACAAGGAAAATTCTATCATATTCATTAATGACCCGACAATTTCAATAACATAATGATATGATGCACACGCAGTACCTACCTATACTGAATATTATGCAATCCCATTTTTGCGTTGTCGCTATGAACGAGACGCAATAATTTTGATTTAATGTCGGTATTTCCAAATTTTGAGCCGAAAATAGTCCTATTGAATTCAAACATTTTTTTTTAATATATTGAAAAATTCTCAGCCTACTATAGAACCATAGAAATTGTTGAAGAGGGGGTTGGAAAGGGTGACACTTGAAACGTCTTGATGACCGTTTATGGTTTCTTTTTGTCGCATTTTTTCCGGGACACCCTATATAATAAATGCATGACAATCCTATTGAAGGAAAAAATCTCTTAATTTACTCTCAAAAATTTCGAAAGGGGGTCAAATGGACTAATTAAAAAGGGGATGAAATTTCATAATAACACTATTTGGATCTTATTCACGAAACAGTGAGTTTTTGGGTTGCTGAAGTTTCGATTTGAAACATTACTATCCTCAGTGCCGGTCTTCCGGGTCCTGGGCGCAGAACATCTATGGGCCCTCTTAGCATTAGCGGATTTCTTGAATTCATTTACGAGGATATATTGAAAAATTCTTAGCCTACTATAGAACTACACAAAATTTTAATGTCAAAATATTTTATTACTCAAAATATTCTCCTCTTAGGGTGACCGGCCACCGAATGCGAGGTTGAGCGAAGCTGAGCGTTTTCAATGCTAATATAATTGACAAGCTACGATTCTAGTGACGTAGCTTGTTATTTAGCATTGAAAACGCTCAGCTTCGCTCAACTTCGCATTCGGTGGCCGATCACCCTAAATTGGAAACATTTATTACACCGAACCTGCAACGTCTCTAGACCTTTCAAAAAAAATGTTTTTTCTTGCTCTGCAAACCAGGCCCCTGCAGCTTTTATTACCTCCTCGTTGGAAGAAAATTTACGACCTTTTAAATTTTTTTTCAGTTGAGGAAAGAGATGATAGTCGGATGGAGCCAAATCTGGTGAATAAGGGGGGTGTTCTAGTAATTCAAACTTTAAATCACGAATTTTTTGCATGGCAACATGAGATTTGTGTGCAAGGGCGTTGTCCTGCAAAAACAAAGCACCTTTGGATAGCTTTCCGCGCCTTTTCTCTTTAATTTTTTCCTATAAAGTCGTCAGTACTGTTGAATAGTTATCTCCTGTTATTGTTCTACCCTTATACAAAAAATCAATCATGATTACTCCATGGCAATCCCAAAAAACTGAAGCAAGAACTTTTCTAGCAGATTTTTGCACATGAAACTTCTTAGGTCTTGGAGAACCAGAGTGTCGCCATTCCATCGATTGTTGCTTTTTTCTGGATCGTAGAAATGTACCCAAGTCTCATCCATAGTAACAAATCGTTTTCAAATCGAGCACAGATCGAACGCGATGCTTCTACCCTTGCACGCTTTTGGTCAACATTCAAACATTTGGCGATCCATTTTGCAGCATATGATGAACGCGTTCGTATGAAATATTCAGTGCTTCAGATATCCGTTTTAGCCCAATTCGACGGTCTGATAAAATCATGTCATGAACTGCATCGATATTTTCGGGGACTGACACAGAAACTGGCATTCCCGATCGGTCATCATCTTCAATGGAAAATTTACCTCTTTTGAAGCTTGCAGTCCAATTTTTCACTGTCACATATGAAGGACATTGATCACCAAGGGTTTTAAGCATATCTTCTTAAATCTGCTTACCTTTCCTCGATACTCCAATTTTTCGATGTCCCAATTTCGGTGGACATCTTCTTTCTTTTAATTTATTGCGTAACTCTGGTTAACTTTATTGACCTCAAACTTCACACTGCAAACTGACACTTCTAATGAGTTATTGTTCGTTGCTATGGTAACGCAATATTTTTTTATGCATGGAAGAGGTCTAGGCTAACTAGATATTAGTAGATATCAATACATCCCCGTACAATAAAATTTTTTTGGTATGTACGGTCATACTCATAGGACATCTATTCTTCATATATCAAAATTTCGATGCGTGTTCAAAGTTATCGATGATATCAAATTTCAATAAATTCTTCAACCTCAAACGGAAAAACTTTCTGGTTATGCGTTTCCGGTTTCGATTTTTTCGGGTTTGAAAACATTAAACTCAAAACTCCACTCGAAATTTCAAGGTACCTTGATGTTGACTTCTACATATTGTAAAAAGACAACGCCTGTCGGGTCTGTTAGTACAAAAATAAATGAAATTTGTTTCCTGAAAGTAGATAAAAAATTGAAATGAAAGTTTGCTTGGAATATATTCATATCAATAAACACCTACAATTATGTGGGTACGTATTAGAAACAGAATGATACCGCATCTCATTGATGCAAACTGCCTAATTGCTTCGTCTATCATTTAAAACACCGTTAATATTCGTAGTTTTTATCAGAACCACTTATCGAGGCAGAACTTTTTTGGGTTCACAATGAAAAGAAGCCATTCAGGTCATCTCGTTACTGCAATATTCCCATTTCTACCAAGAATTTTGTCCTGTTATCTCGAATATTCTCGCTGAAAATTCGGTTAGATGTTAGAGAGAACTGAGAACTAAACTGAACGAAATTCAGATAGAAAATACAGGGTGATTTCTGAACAATTGCTCATCGAGTATGCGAGGCAGGAGGTAATAAAAGGACCATAGAATAGTCAGAAATTTGCACTAAAACATCTTTTATGTCATTTTACTAGTGTGAATCGCAGAATATTTTCAATCTATAATTTCTGAAGTGTTTTTGATAATTTTGCAAGCTTATTGTCACTTCAAGAAATCCAAAAGTGAAAATCAAGAAAAAACAGGACCTGACTAGATTATTAATTTTTCACGTCCGGGTATCAAAACGTAACTTTCCCATAAAAAAAATTTATTTTGATGATTATTTGAGAAGAAGAAAAAGAAAAAATGAAATGATATGGAAATGAATAATCAATTCAAATTCGATGTAGCCTTCTGTCGTTAAGTATTTTATTGCCAACTCATTCAATTCAAGAAACATTTGCTTTTAAACTTTTGAGCTTATAGTCAACGAAGACTGTTACTGCCTTTAGGCAGTTACAAGTCATTTTATGTTGTGTGTGATAAATACTTATGGTATTTCTATATATCTATATACATATCTTCTTTTTCTGTCGGATTCATTTGTTTAATTTTTTCACGATTCTGTTTGAAGAAGAGGTGACTAATTACTTCAACCTTTGATTTTCATCGAACAGAAATTTAGAACGACTCTAAGAATGTTACAACAATTTTTTAGATTTAGTTCCTGATTGTGTTAGCTACAAGAGTATTATAAGTAGGATTTATTCGTCAAAAATTCAACGTTAGTTGATAATTATACAGGGCGAGTCTTTGACTCGTACAAAGATTGTTGAAGTCAAATGAAACACTTTTTTCCTATATCATTTTTTCCGATTCGGCCCTGATAAAATTATATAGCTATTTTAAGTTCTCATAATAGAACTCCTGGAGAATCAAAATTTCCTTCAGAATTTTTATATAATCTAAGAGAATATCAATCTGAATCTACACATCTGTGAATCTTTTAAAAAGAGACTAGGTGTTGTGAAAGGGTATATCAGTCACCAGGAACCTCAGTTTTTATACAATTTATTCAATTAGCTACGTTTCGAGACTTTTAGTCTCTTCCTCAGGCTGAAAATATGACAGTTACATAAACACGATAAAAATCTTCAACATGAATACCTGCTATTCATGTTGATTACTTTCTATCTAGAAGATTTTTATCGTGTTTATGTAACTGTCATATTTTTCAGCCTGAGGAAGAGACTAAAAGTCTCGAAACGTAGCTAATTGAATAATACCCTTTCACAACTTTTAAAAAAAGTTTCATTCGGCCAAAAAACCCAATTTTCTGAATATCACAATATTTTTTATTTTTGAATATCAAATTACTCGAAAACATACAAGAAAATATGAAGAATATTTTTATTTTAAAAAAAGTTCAAGTATTCATTAGATAGCGTTCAACTTAGTTTCAAGAGTTGGGTTCTTGAATTTTTTGGTATTTTCATGGTACTTAATGGTCATAATGAGAAAACTGGAAGACGCTGGTGATATCTTGTGTTCGAAAAAGATTCATCAAATAAATGAAAAACTATATTCCGAAATTCATTCTATTCGATAAAACCGTTTGTGAGACAGAAGTGAGAATAACATTTTTTTATGGTTTTCAACAGCCAATATTTTTTAAGCCGAGTTGATTCGGAAAAAATGGTATGGGAAAAAGTGTTTCTTTTGACCTCAGAATCTACTGTGAAAATATTTGTACGAGTCAAAGACCCACCCTATATAGTTGAGGTCATATTATCTATAATTTGGACCCGCTGTATAACATTTTCTTGCATCAAAAACAGCGCAATTCAAAGTACTAATCGTCCTGTCCGAGCTTATTCATAACGAAAAAATTATTTTTGATTTACTGAATGTATCCCAAGTTAGATACTCTACTGTAACTCAACTCAATAATTGTTCTATTAATTCGAAAAACAGCAGAATGTTCAATTCGGAATCGGAATAATCCATAGAAGGTAAAATAAACTGGCATCATATAACGTGCGTTCAAAGAAATCCGTCGTCAAGTAAGCTATGAAATTTTGAAGGCTGATGTTCGGCGGCTGAACGTATGTCTTTCCTTGAATTACTTCATCTTCCCAAAATGTGATGACATTAACCTATATATCGTAATTTTGTACAGAAAGGCACTTTTTAGAAAAAGTTACCTGTAAATTTCACCCAACGTTGGAAAAGCATTTCCTGCATTGAGTAAGATGACAAGAATCCAAACAATCTGAGGCGATTAGAAAAATTCTTCGTAAAAATTTTAACCGTTCACTATTTTCATACGTAAGAGACATGAATCTTGAATTGATCGTGGTATTATGTTTTTTTTTTGTAAGAAGGTTCTAGCTACTTCAGTCATATGAATAAATCACAGTAAGAATCTCAATAATATGTTTATTAATTCTCTATAAATATTGAATTGATTCAGTCATTACTGAAAATCCATAATTAAACTAAAAGAACTGAATTACATGAAAATATTGGACAATTTATTAAAATTCAATTCAGCTATAAAAAGGCATGATGCTTTCTCCTTCATAACTTTCTGCTATTAAAGTTCCATAAAAGAAAGTAGGTCCACATTTTGCCTTTGACTGATGCATATAGTCATTCGGGGCAACTGTGCGCACTTTTGCCTTTCAAGCCATACCCTGTTTCAATTGTTGAAGCTAGGAAAATTAAAACTTATTCATAAGATAGAAAGTTTTCTAATCTATAAGAAAACATCAAAAAACAAACAAACAAAAACGTCCTCTTTCCGCAAAAAAGAATTTAATAGAGAAAGTCGGAGTGCGTTCACATGCCCCGTATGGCGGGTAAGTGTGCGCAGCCTCAAGGGGTAAGTGAACGCAGTGCTTAGTGAACCACACAATCAAAACAAATTACAAAATAATGTCATCAAAATGTTGCAATATTAGAGAAATGCTGTTTATTGTTAATACAGAAGCGCCTTTTTACAAGCAGTGCATTATTGTTCGTGCCACAATTCTTGGTGAACACAACACTTGATACATTCCCCTGTTGGTGGCTCTTCATATTTTTCTGAACAAATAGGACAATATTGATCGAGTCTTAACCAAGAAAACCAACAATGTCATAATTTATTCCTCACTGAACTAATGCCCATATAATTAATGAATCTATGCGCACACTTACCCGCGCACACTTTCCCCAGTAAGCCAAAATTTGAATTGACGTTCTTATAGAGTTGAGCAGCTAAGAGAACCTAAAATTTTTCATTATATATTTAGATTAATATGCCCATGATCGAATAAAATATTGTTTAACACTGAGGGACTCGGAACTTGGACCTGGCAGAATGTGCAGAGATGCTAAAAATTAAAAAGAAAACTAGTGAATTTGATTGATTGCAAATAAAAAGTTAAAGAAACGTCGCACGGCGCACTACTATGAAAAATTAATGTGGCGATTCTGCGCCCTTGCTTCACCCAAATGAACCCCTCTTTCCTACATTGCATAGTCGAGATATACGCACTGCGCACACTTACCCACTGCGCTCAGTTACCCCGAATGACTCTACTGAACTCCAATTTTTCTTGGATGCTATAAGGTTAGGTAATCACAACCTTTTCAGTTTTCTGATAACATGTCAATCTTTATGGAAACAAATGGATATCTTTTTTTCAAAACACTTGAGATAAAACCTGAACAGAGGTTTGTCGAGCTTCTGTCATCATGTTTTCATTATTGCTAAACTCTGGAGTTTTCTTCTTTGGTCGACCACTTCCTTTTTTTTTAACATACCTCTTTCGTCAACACATCGCAAAACAGTACAATGGAATTCATACTTAATAATCTACAGCAACATAGGCTTCTATGAAGTCACCGGAACAGAATATTTCCATTCTCCTTCAATTTTCTTCCCAATTTTGAAGTTTCACACGTCCGTAAAAACCATCTTTATAATTTGCTGATAATTTAATTCAACAACAATCCAAAATGCTAAAATGACAGTTCACCTGGAAAATAGTATAGGACGAGCTAAGAATTACGTTTAGTCACGAAATATCGACGTTCAAAATTCCATATCCTACTTAACGACGAATTTTTTTTAACGCACGTTATATAGTTGGATATATTTTTCTATATTATCTGCAATGAGACAAAACCGCAATATTCAGAAAATTCTCATGATGTCCGTTTTCTCCTTTTTCTGTGTTCAACACCTTATATTCTATTAATTGCTGACAAGGATCATGCAGCTGCATTTCGGAAAATGATTTCCGTAAGTTTTTCTAGCATACCTAAGGCAAAACTTTATACAGGGTTTCCTATATTAGAGGTACAAACGAAAGAAGTAGATTCCGTGAATAATTTCAAGATAAAAAGTCTCATAAACATAGGACCGCATTCGTTTTCGAGATACAGGGTGTTAAAGTTTTTCTCTAATAGTATCTACACTTCACAAGATATTCAACTGAAATTTGGTATAAATATTACAATTGATTGTTTACACCATGTGACATGCCAATTCCGATAGCAAATCGACAGGGTGATATTTTTTTCTGGAAGTCTGTCCCATGGTTCCCTCTAGAACTTTTTTTGAGTGTGCCACTGGTAATTTGAAAAAATGTAAAAAGAAGCTTTGTTGTTATAGTAAACATAATGGATTTCTGTAGTTTTGTCGTATCTGCTTCCGATTCTCTCGAAATCCTCCGAAAAATTCGAATCGTCATAAAAATTCAGTTAGTAAGCTGCGGAGAATGAATTCATTGATAGTTTCGACACATCAAATTGAATTCGATATTTCTAATAATGATTGTGTTTCCACAACTTGTTTTGATACCAATCCAAAAATTAAAAGTTTAACATGCGATCCCATGTTTATGGGACTTTTTTTTTTCTTGAAATTAATTGATGAAGCTCCCCTCTTCGTTTGTATCTCCAATTCAAGAACACCCTGTGTTGTATGAACTCGTGCATTTTCACCCGTGATAAAATAGTTTCGTGAAAAATCTACCAAAACATGACACGAATCAAATATACTGAGCATGAGGAGCAGATTTCAAACATATTCTCAGTGCTGCCCCAATCCTGAATCCAAACTATTTTCCATCTGGGGAATTCCACTTGAACAGATGAGCTATTCGAACTATTCGGAGTTTACTAGGGAGAAATTCCGCATTGAAAAACTGTAAAGTGTTTCCCATAAAATATTTTGAGTGGAAACCCGAAATTTCCTTCATTGAAACAAAATTTTATCACCTCGCGTTTGATCCGATTCAAACAAACCGGCAGAGAAATGCTTCGAGAAGCGTCAACATAACTGAAAAATTGTTTTAGTCTTTACTACTGCCCTTTGGCAGACAGCATTCGGTAATATTTTATAGCAAGAAAATAGCGAAAAATTGGATTGAGTTGATAATGTCTGAAATTCTGAATTTCACCAAAGAGTTGAACGAAGTTATGGATTTTCCTTTTTTTTGAAGAAAGGATCAATTTTTGCAGTGCGAGATGCCCTTCAATATAAAATATTTCCGCTCATTTCCTGAACAATTTCATTTCTTACAATCCACTACACTCACGGGGAGAAAGGTTTTTTTTACTGAGGTTTTTCCCTAAGCTCTTGTATCATTCACCAAATTTTATGGTACCCCGTTTACGCTAACCTCTACTGAAACTGTATCTCATACACATGCTATAATTATTGATTGCCTTCAAAGATTGTAATGCTTTGTATCAAAAGAATATACAGGACGTTTCCAAATTAGACATGAACCTTGAAGGAGGTGTTAGTATCACTCATTTGCTTTCGTTTGAGCCATATTTATTGATAACCAAAAATCAACAGTTTCCGAGATATTTGAGTCCTTGTGTTTTTCAAAAAATTTCACACCTTACTTCATTTTTCGTCAATTTTTTCTACGTTGACCAAGTTTGATTATAATTTTATTCTCATCAGAAAAAGATATGATACGTATGAAAAAAAGCAAAACTATCCTGTATTAGATGTTGAAAAAGAATTAGTATGATTGAAAATTTGGTATATGAAGGAAAGAAAAATCAATTTCTAATATCAGTTTGCCTGCAACTTTCGAATTCCACAATTCATGTATGAAAAAATTTGACAGTTGCAGGCAAATTGATATTAGAAATTGATTTTTCTTTTCTTCATGAAGAAAATTTGAAATCATACTAATTCTTTCCCAACATCTAATACAGGATAGTTTTGCTTTTTTCATTCGTATCGTATCTCTTCTGATGAAAATAATCCAAAATTATAATCAAACTTGGTCAACGTTGAAAAAATTGAAGAAAAATGAAGTAAGGTGAGAAATTTTTTGAAAAACACAAGAACTCAAATATCTCGGAAATTGTTGATTTTTGGTTATCAATAAATATGGCTCAAACGACAGCAAATGAGTAATACTAACACCTCTTCCAAGGTTCACGTCTAATTTGGAAACACTCTGTAAATATATACGAAGTTATGTTAAGCGGTTAAGAATATAATATCATATTTTGTCAAATTGAACATGAAAATGCATATCACCTAAAGTAAAACGACAGTAGTGGACTGGTTAAGGATTTTTTAATGCCAGTGTTTTACCAATTAATATTAATTTACTTATACACTTCAGAATATGATGAAAAGTACATACCTATGTTTAAAAGTTACCCTCCTCAGATGTTTAATATATTATAGATACAATCATAAACTAGTATTTCAGAAAAATAAAAAAGGGGAATAGATGTTTGTCATTTCGTCTTGGACCACCTTGATTATTTTAATTGACCGAACTCATCTAGTCTTAAACATTAAGACTACAAATGTTTGACTGTTTTGAGAAAATATAATTTTTCCGTATCATTTTGTTCTAAGAAGAATTTTTTTCTTTGATAAAGAATCTCATAATTTCTCTAGTATTTGACTAATTGTTTCCATAAAGTTAGACTCTATGGCGGTATTTTAGCAAAAAATAAAACAAACCAATGTTTTTCCTATATGAACAATAGAAAACATGTATGGGAACGCTGGCAAACAAACAAAATACAAAGTATGCAGAACTAACGGAATAATATCACCTTATGTGGGAAGACGTTTTGCATATTAGGAGGTAGAAAAAAGACTTAAGGTAAAGTGAAACAAATAATTCTTTTTGAGTTTTGAAAAATACCAGTAGGTCACGTTAAAAAATTCCAAGAAGATAAACAGGAAACGACCCCTGAAAGAATTTACCCTGTATATTTTCATTATTATTAACTGTAACTACGTAAATAATCCTTTGCGGCCCTATGTTCATATGAACTGTTCACCTAAAAATTTCCCACAGAATATATCCCTAAATTTATTGTGTATTGTAGGGGCAACAACCGTGACCTCATATAATTACTGCAGATATCGCACTGAATTGCATCTCTTCAGCCTGTACCTATAACAAGATAGAGCCATTTAAATTTTAATAAATGAGTTACCACAATTTCGTGGGTGATAAATATTGGATAATCTTCCCTTGGTTTCTATTTTCTTTTCGATAATAATGAATTCAGCTTGCAACCACCTATATTAGCTCTGATATGTAATCACTCATTATTTATCGATGTTTATTTCATTCCGGATTGAAACATAAGTATAATAAACAAAAGGAGCCGGCAATTCAGTCCAGTTTCATTGCGAAGGAGTTGATTGCTCTGGTCAGCGTCTACTCTTTGTCGGCGAAATTGAATTTTTGTTAATATACTTTGTTGAGTGATGGTAGTGTGTTGGTTCGATTTTGATCGTAACATTCATTCATTTAATTATCGGCGGGTGTTATGCATCTGAATTAATTTCGTTTAAAAACATAACTTTTCATTTTTATATAAATAAATAAATGATATTTTCTCTGAAAGTTCAAACGTTGCCAAACACAGAACAGAATAACAAGCTGTAAAGCAGTGGTTCCATGGTTCCAATTAGTGGTCCGTAGAAGCCCAAATATGGTCCGCGAACTTAGAACATTGGACCTAATTCGAAGTCCGCGAATGATTTACAGTTTTTTATTTAAGCTTTAACCGCTGCTCTCAGACCAAACTGTTTAATAGATGGCGTTAGTGAATAGAATCAAAAGTACAGTCAATACAAACTTGCTGAAAAATTTGAGAACGTCGCAAATATATTCATTTCTGAAGATAACCTTCGAGCTTTTATTTGCAAACTTCAATTGTGATTATACGTAAAAATTTCCGTCAAGATTAAACGGTTGCATCGAAAAATTTCCAAAAAGACGGAATTAATTAAATAATCTTCAAGACCGTACGGCTGCATCGAGCTCCATAAAATTTTCAGATTTATTATAAGAAGAGTTGCTCTTTCAGAATATGTATCACATTTCCATCTACGGTTATTGTTATTGAGAGATAATCTACTGCAGAGGTGACTATCGAAAAATTTCCAAAAAGATGGAATCAATTAAATAATCGTCAAGACCGAACGGCTGCAACGCGCTCCATAAAATTTTCAGATTTATTACTAGAAGACTAGAAGAGTTGCTCTTTCAGAATATGTATCACATTTCCATCTACGGTTATTGTTATTGAGAGATAATCCACTCGAATGGTGACTATCGAAAAATTTCCAAAAAGATGGAATCAATTAAATAATCGTCAAGACCGAACGGCTGCAACGAACTCCATAAAATGTTCAGATTTATTACTAGAGGAGTTGCCCCTTCAGAATTTGTATCACATTTCCATCTACGGTTATGGTTATCGAGAGATAATCCACTCGCAAGGTGACTATCGAAAAATTTCCAAAAAGATGGAATCAATTAAATAATAGTCAAGACCGAACGGTTGCATCGAGCTCTATAAAATTTTCAGATTTATTACAGGTTTATTACAGGTGGTCCCGGCGAACAAGAATAATAAAAAAGAGGTCCGTTGCCAAGAAAAGGTTGGGAACCCTTGCTGTAAAGTGTTATTCTTTGCTGACATTACACGGCTGAAATGTGAAGATGCTGCCAGCGATATTCATGGAAATGAATATCTTGCCAAATTGGGCTGCTCTCAAAGAGCAATTCCTGCTAATCCTAAAGAGTTTTTGCCTGTTTATGACGACAAAATATGAAATGACTGAAATGAGGAATGGGTACGTATTAGTCTAAAAACAGGAAAATTCATCAGGCCATGAACCCCTTTCCCTTAACTAGAAAACTATGTTTAAAAAATTGATCTTCCTAGAAAATATGTCACTACAAATTTACAAATCGTTCTTGTCATTGTTGTAGTTTTCAATTCAGTTTTCTGCTACAATTCATAAAAAATATATAAAATAATCCGATTGACTATTGGAATTGCCAAGATCAGCCTTGGACATACTCAAAAGTAAAAGAAGACGAAAAAGAAATATTTAATTCTATAGATCTCTGAAAAGAATTGCATTCAGCCAAAGTACCCAATTCCTCGAATTGATCACAGATACTTATTTTTTGATATCAAATCACTCGAAAACGACGCATTTAAAGAGAAAATATGAATAATACTTTAATTTTCACAATGGTCAAATATTCGTAAGTGAGCTTCCAACTTATTCCTAACAATTGGGTTATTTGAATTTCTGGTATTTTGAGGGTATGTTATGGTCATAAACGAGAAACTGGAAGATGTGGATGGAATGTTGTCGGAGAAGATTCATCACATCAAGGAAAAACTATATTCCGAAAATAATAACAGTTCTTTATGGATTTTCAATAGCATTTATCCTTTCTATCTAGCCGAATTGAAAAAACTGGTAAATTGAATGAGTGTTTTTTTTTAGCTCAAGAATCTTCTATTAAAATATATGTACAGGGTGGGCAAAATTGGTGATATCTGAACTACAACTATTACCACTCGAGTTATAGGTCAAAATTAAAATTTCGACTTTGGTCATTATCTCCGTTTCTGTTTGTGCTAGGATGTTGAAATGAAAACATTATGGAGATATTTTTTTTATAGCAATCCAGTGGCACACTATGATTTTTTCTAACAGGTATATTTGCTGAGCTATAACATAAAGATAACATAAGTTCAAAATGACTTAGAAAGACTGAGGCCTTCCTATATCTTCTTTTGTTTTCGTGTTATAGGTCAAAATTAAAATTTCCACTTCGTTCATTATGTCCGTTTCTGTTAAAGCTAGGATGTTGAAATGAAAACATTGTGTTGTGGAGACACTTTTTTATAGCTATGTATCATTCATGTCGTCTTTTTTTGAGAAACTTATAATGCCATCAACTGCATTCCCCTATCTTTTTTTTGAAATTTGGGTGATTGAAATAAAAACATTATACAGACACTTTTTTGATAGCAATCCAGTGGCGTACTATGATTTTTTCCAACAGGTATATTTGCTGAGCTATAACATAAAGATGTCTTTCTTCTTATGAAAACACTAGTTCAAAATGACTTGGAAAGACTGAGGGCGATGTTTGAAATATTTCAGAAACAGTAAAAATATGTAAATTCCTTCAATATCATTTTAAACTAGGTACTGTTTTCATAGGAAAAATCAGAACTCTATGTTATAGGTCAGCAAATAAACCGTTACTAAGAAATCATAGTACGCCACTAGATTGCTATCAAAAAAGTGTCTAACTCTGTATAATGTGTTTATTTCAACATCCTCAACAGAAACGGAGATAATGACCAGAGTTGAAATCGCCCAAATTTAACTTTTGGTCAATAAATCAAAAACAAAAGAAGATAGAGGAATACAGTTGATGGCATTATTAGTTTCTCAAAAAAAGACGTCATTTTCCTCTATCTCGTTGGGTTAAAAAGTTGTAATTTTGCCCACCATGTACATGTCAAAGACTCCCCCACTCCCCCTGAATATGTAAACTTTGTGGAATTTGGTTGAAATTTCTTCGAAAGATGTTGAAAAAATGATTTTATATTTTGTCTCATCGACTTAGTTTGAAAGTTATTTAAAAAAACAACTGATCCTCTGAATCGACAGCTGCCTATGCATCAGCTTTCCGAATCCGAATGTTTATTTCATTTCAGGTTGTTGGCTGCTGAAACGCTCTGAATCGGAGCTTTACACTTTAAGCTGTCTCATTCAACATATCGCGTTGGTTAATTCAATTTGTAATTCCGAATTAGAACTCTAATTCAGGCCAACAGTCATTTCGTAATGTAGGAAAATCTGCGAAAATTTGTGGGCTTAATGGAAAATTCGAATAACTAGAGAAATATCGGTAAATAAATTCATTATCGAAACCTTTCATGATTCCGATTGAATATCAAACGCGAGTGTTTATTGACAAAGATATTTCAGGTACAGCAGGAGAGCCAATAATTTTTTAAAAGTTTTCGATATTCAGCCAATGTATTCATTGATACATTTTTCTAGTTCACTAAACGAACGAAGATGCGGAGAAATTTCCGAAGAGGTTTCAATATTTGTTAGATTATAAGAAAAAGTGGACTGAGCAGGTTTCAACACAGCGCCTGCAATTTCTCAGCGAATTCTGCATAGAACAGTGTGACGATTGGAAAATATTCGATATTCCAATTTCGTTAAATGAAAATACTTCTCATTCGAAACATCTTCTGATTGAGTATTAAATTTTAGGTTTTGTTAATCTTTTACAAGATTACTTATTAATAGTTATTTATACAACAAGTGAGTTAAAGGAATGTTTATTCATGAGAAGAAAGTTTAACCCACGAGCCCATAGGGCAAGTGGGTTTATTTCTTCTAGTGAATATAGATTTTTCAACTCACTTGTCGTATACAAAAAATTATTCGAAAATAACAAACGAAAATATAATACTCTATATATGATTCACACTGTTTATCCTATTTTACACGATTGGCCAAACAAAACAGTATTTACGCGATAGAATAAAACAACATAAATATGACAGTGAAAATATTGCAAATTACAACAAAACGGCGTTAACTTCTCATCAAATGACTATGGGCCACAAATTTGATTTTGAAAATGTACAAATTCATGATAGAGAAGAGGTTGGTAATAGACGTAATATAAGCGAGATGATTCACATAAAAAAATCATATAGTTAATCATAGAGAAGATGTGCAATACCTAACCACGATTTATAATAATGTACTTAGAAAGTAATAAGTAATGGCTGGCCTCGTCAACAGTGTTAAGTCCATTCGTGATCAATATTTTGTAAGCTTATGTTAATTGTTGGTATCATTGTCATAAATGTGGAAATAATATCTGATAAAATAGATGTTTGCATTGTGTACCTGCTCTATAAATTTTTGATTTCCTTAAGATGTCTAGATGTTTTTAAGAAGCGTACAATATTGTTTATCGTAACTAGGTAATTTATTTTCATGGTGTGTCATATTGTATGTCTTATAATATATTTTTGTGTTTATTTTTAGCCTTGAAAAAGAAACGAATTTGTTTCGAATCGTCGGCATTGTCACGAAATAAACAATAGAAATCAAACAGTGTCCAATATTCCCAATAATTTCATTTTCCTCATAATAAGAGCCTTCTTTTCCATTAGTTTTCATTCAGAATCATCAGCACACACCAAGTGTTCAAGTTCGCTGCCTAAAGTAATATACTGTTGCATCTTCTTCTTTCCCTATGGAATCTTAGGCAAAAGGACGGGTGATATTCTTCTTCAAAATCAATTCATATAATGAATGAATATCCAATGGACAGAATCCATATTATCTGAGCATAACCGCGAACTTCTTCATAATGTAAAGGAAACTTACGAAATAATGCATTTTCTTAGATAGTAGATACTTACCCATCATTCTATCTAAGATATGATAAATTAGAAAGAAATCATAGTTCAATAACACATTCTTAAAATATATTTTTTAAGCAGCATGATTGAACACTAAGCTTGGTGTGTTGATGATTCAGAATGAAAAATAATTGAAAAGAGGTGTTTTAATATCCAAAAATCTGGAGATGGTAATGAGAATCATAACTAAATAATTGAAAGCTGGTCCGTATTCTCAAAAATGAACATGAAATATGCAACAAGTGTGCCATGCGACGTGAAGATTGAAAGAAATTTCCATTTTTCAATTTCAAAAGTTTTCCAACTGACCCCGAAATATAGATTTTGGTCTTTGAAATATGAATCTCAATATTGGGACAGTCCTGAAAATTTTGAAATTCCATGAGCCATCTCGAAAAGTAAGAGCCCACAAAAATTTTGTTAAAATCGGACAACTCATTAGTCATAGATATCAAAAATTAAGGCATAAATCAAAAGATACAACTTTTCTGAAAGGCCCAGATCTATCCTTTAGCCAACCAGTCGTAAAACACCCTGTTTAATGAAATTTCATGACAAAAAATCCGAAATTATATTATACAAAAAAGTTTGGGTTGTTTTCCCTACACGCGCCTGCATTGAGTATTGGGCTGATTTTCAATTCATATGATCAAGAATCGAATATCTGGAAAATGTCAAGATTTCTAGATTGAATATTGACGAAAAGTTTAAAAAAATAATGACCATTGTAGGATACTTATACAGGTTGAGTCTTTGACTCGTACAAATATAATAGTAGATTCTTGAGGTCAAAAGAAACACTTTTTTCCTGTACCTTTGTTCCGATTCGGCCCTGATAAAAAGAAAAAGAAATTTTAAGTTTTCATAATGAGCTGTGCCATCCCTGGAAAACTGAATTTCCTTCAGAATAACTAGCTAAATCTGTCACTATACACATCTGTGGATCTTCCAAATAGAGTTGTATTCAACCAGTACCCAATTTTTCAAATTTCACGGATACTTTTTGATTTTTGAACATCAAATTACTCGAAAACGGCACATTATACGAGAAAATATGAATAAACTTTTATTTCACAAAACGTTCAAATATTCATCAGATATCATCCAACTTAGTTTAAAGAGTTGAGTTTTTCGAATTTTTTGGATTTTTATGGTCGCAATGGTCATAATGAGAAAACTGAAAGACGTGGGTGATATCTTCTGTTCGAAAAAGATTCATTAAATAAATCAAAAACACTATATTCCAAAATTCATTTCATTCGATAAAACCGTTTTTGGGATAGACCTAAAAATAAAATTTTTTTTTGGTTTTTCAACAGCCTGTACCTTTCAAACCGAGCTGATTCGGAAAAAATGGTAATGGAAAAAAGTTTTTCTTTTGTCCTCAAGAATCTACTGTTAAAATATCTGTACGAGTCAATGACTGAACCTTTATAGAGGGGCTGTATCTTTCCTGTAAGAATTATATTTATAATTAGAGAAAAAAGTTTTCCAAATTTTTAATCGTTCTTTATGCGCCAAATTTTAAACCCCTTGTTTTAGATGTTTAATATTCTAAACTTTAAATCATGTCATTCGTGCAGATTAAATGCGTTTTGTGAATTATCCTGATAAAAACTCCAAAGGGAAAATCGTAATTTTCTAACACCCTCGCAAATGAATTTATAAAGTGAAGTGAAAGTAAGTTTTATTTATGTTTAACTGGAACTTCGTACATACCCAGTTAAAATAATCAACGATACTTTATACCTAATTCAGTTCGCTGAGGAAAATCAGATTATCGCTATAACTCAGATTGACTGTTGCTTTTCGTATTGAAATTGGTCTGACTTACCGTTTATAATGACAACTCCCTTTCCAACTTGTATAGGTACTTTTCAACTTCTGGATTGCACGATACGGCGTTGCAGTGGAGAAATGAAAACGGTCCGCGCGACTAACAGAAAGTTTGATCAGGGTGAAAGAGCACGCTGCTGCCGAATATAGCGACGCGAAACAATCCAGTCTGCGGTTTTATAGTCCCAACCCCGCCAGAGAGTTCTTGAGAGGGCGGAATGTTCCGAACACAGCTTATGGGGATGCTGATGATGTCCCACGCACTGGTTGTTGCCGGAAATCGCCCCTCCTCCAATTTTCAATCAAAATTCAATTTTTCCTTACACGCCCAATTTTTGAATTTCACCATCTAGCTGCTTTGAGAATACACTGCTCAAAAATTGAACTGGTTAATTGGTAATGATATATAAAGGAAAATAAAAAATTTCATTAATGTACCTTCTGATATATTATCAAGCTATTCAAGTAAGGTGTCTAGATACGGTTAACCAGCCTGAAGTGGCAACAATAAGCAAGACCGCTTCAAAGCGACAACATATAGTAGAGAAATAAACAAGAAAGATTCTACCTGGTGGAGTCTGCAGGCTTAAAATGCTTCAAATGTCTCGAAATCACGGTTTAATATAGGCTGGGGATGGGGATGTGATTGCTGTGACATTGCAGACCTGATATGTTCAAAACAATTTTGGTCTCGAGAGCGGGGCAATCCGCTTGCATGGTTAATGCCATGCATTTCTATGCGGTCTTTGGCATTTCTAACCGGTCTGGAAGAACAATCAACTGGCAATATCTCCAGCTATGTGAGTTCCACTTCTTTTATTCAAGAGCCCAACGATATCTTACACGCCGCAGCTCCAAAGTCAAATAAGCTATGAAACCTATTCCGGATTGTTTGGTTAGAATTAGAAATTATCCAACCGGTAGCTTGCTGAAATAAACTGTAAAGAAGTGATTTCGTTGTGCAGTTAACCGTATTGACCGATTTTGTTGGACAGTTGTAGCTCTTGCTTTTCCACTCTCATGGATATATGCAGCTATCCCATTAGCACGTTCGTGATTCCACTCCCTACTCACTACAATTTTTGAAACTCAGAGACGGTAAGAAACATCTTGTTGAGTTTAGTCTTCGTTTGACCAACAAACTAAAGGCCAATTTCACCAAAAGCTGATTCAACTCCGCTTATTATCATTATTTGTACCAGGGTCGTTGTGGAACTATTAGCCTTTCGGGAACTGCGACAATGTATGTCTATCTTTCGTTCTCTACCCTACTCATTCATAGGAAACCAAGGAGCTCGTCAATGGTGTTAATAAAACTGACAACATCCTTAGGGGCCTTTACCTCGTGAGTATCCAGGACCGGTTTCCCCATATGAGTGGTTCTTAGGTCCGCCAGCTCTGGACACTTGCATACCATGTGTTCAGCTGTTTCTGCTCCTGATCCACAGATCCTACAAATCTCATCTGCTGACTTACCCATACGGTACAAATGATATTTTTACCGACAGTGCCCTGTCAGCAGTCCTACCATCACCAGAAGCTCAACTCGTGTCAGCTTTAGCAGTTTTCTGGTGTAGGTCGGTGGAATCATTACGAATTTCTTTGAATGAGTAAGTCCAGGAATGTTTCTCCAGAGAGTTAATCTGTTGTTCAACTCCCATTG
Organism: Coccinella septempunctata; assembly: GCF_907165205.1. Taxonomy (NCBI): domain Eukaryota; kingdom Metazoa; phylum Arthropoda; class Insecta; order Coleoptera; family Coccinellidae; genus Coccinella; species Coccinella septempunctata. The sequence goes on along the minus strand of NC_058191.1, from coordinate 24,400,306 downwards.
TTGGACCGCTGCCTTGTATTGGTACTTTCCAAGCCCACAGAAAGGCTCAGGTCTAGCAGGCATTAACCTTGATGCCCTTTTTGCAAGTTCATCGGCTTTCTCGTTTCCTTCAACACCACAGTGCCCTGGTACCCATGCCATAATAGAGTCACTTTGTTGTCTCTGGCCAGTTGCTTTATGGTATTACGGCACTCCCATGTTAGTAGAGATCTCTGGCAGTGCGATTCCAGGGACCTCAGCCTGGTCTGACTGTCCGTGGTGATATAGATAAGATATGCGCACCTTTGAGGTTCATTTTAAGGCACTCCTCGACTTTTTCATCATCTTGTGTTTTCTTGTCTATATGTATTGTATACTATTGGCCTCGCGAAAAGCATGGATTTTCAATATTAATGCTGCAAATAAGCATTAGAACGTCGGTCTTCTCCTTTAATGCCGTTGATTCAATGAAGTTGCTCATCAAGAATTTCACAGCAAGTCTGGTGTCGTTGCATAGATATGGCGGATGTTCATCTTTAAGTCGGGGTTTCAACGTACTTCCATAAAACGGACGACTTCAAAAGGGCATTTAGTTCATCGCCTGGTCTTGATTGTGAAATCACTGATAATGTTTGGGAAAATCAACTTTTAAGAGAATTAACGCACTACCGAATCGGTTTTGATTTTGTTATCCTACAATCCTACAACGTTCTGTCTAATGGCTTCAAAGATTTCTTATGTGCACTAGTACAGGGTATCCCAAATTGCTTGATTTTGGCTGTTTCTGGTACTTCTAGACTAGTAGATAGGTAAAAACGTTGAAAGGAGCCCTGGACTCGATTCTCGAGTCCCATAACTGGAAACCGTTTCACGATATCTTCATTCGTCTTGAATATTTGATATTTTGTCGATTTCGAAAATGTGCCGTAACTTCTTTATTTACGAAAATATCAAAAAACGGTTAAAACTTTCTACAGGCACTTTTTCATTGGAAATAGTATACCATATTCAACTTTTTTTTATCTCTTGTACTAAGAGTGGAAAAAAAAACAACTTCGTTATTATAAATAAGAATGTATTCTTTTTTTTGGCCTCATCATTAAAAAAAAACATTAGCTTTTCAAAAATTTATATATGTCGATATATTACTTTCTTACTCAAGGTAAAATCACCATTTTAGTAAAATTTTTATATTTGATAAAATTCTATGAAACCATTGTCCTCAAAATCTCCATCTCTATGAAATGAATTGAAACTTTTCGTTCATATAATTCCATTTGTTAGCTGAAACACCTATAACTTCAATAAAATCAGAACAGAATTTCTATGATAAATTTTAATATAACTTATAAAAAGTTCTCAAATTGAGTTCCATTATTCTGTAAATAAATTCTACTTCTTTTTCTAACAGAATTCACTGAATTCAACAGCATAACTGGGGAAATGTCTCTGATGGCCTTCCTTAGTCTCTGCTCTAAATCAGCCCTATTAATGACTGTCTTAAAATTTTTATTTTTAACATATTCCAACACGGAGAAATCTAAAGGAATGAGATCTGGTGAACTTGCTGGCCAGGCAATAGGACCACGCATTCCCATCCACTGATTCTTGAATAAATTATTCAATTTGATTTTAGTTCGTTGCGAATTATGGGCAGGTAAGAAAACAACCTCGATTCACTGAGAGGAATATTGTCAATATACTTCTCAACAAAATTCTTTGAAATATTCAAATAAGCCCGCGTATCCAAATTTTCATCATATATTTTAGGTCTCAGAACCGTTCACAATTGCAAGCCATACATTGAATCCAAACCGTCCTTGCCTGTTTATTTGTTTACAAATATTTTCATTTTGGTTTGACCAATAGTGTTCATTATGTCTATTGAATAGCCCATCACTATTGATCCTCACTTCATCTATCCATATAACTTTAAACTTATATGAACGGAAAGTTTCAATTCGTATCATAGAGATGGAGATTCATTGGTGGTGGAAAATTTTGTGGTCTATGGTTTTATATAGAATTCTTTCAAAAATGCAAATTTTACTAAAATGGTGATTTTGCCTTGACTTAAGCCCGTTTTCAATAGCCGAGAATTCTCTAGAAAATTTACTCGACAATGGGCAAGTTTCCTAAAACTCCAAAACCGAATTTGAGATTATTTATGGAAAGCCTTTTCTACTAGTTATTCAACACGTAAAAGATTCGCTTCAAAATTCAGACATTTCAGAAATACACCCTTCGAAACTTCGACTATGTGAAAGCTTGTGACGTAGAATGCCTTTATTAAAATATAGTAATTTTTGTTAAAGGCTGATTCATGCTAGACCGTGTCGGAGCCGGGCCGGGACCGACTCCGGGCCGTTGCAACCGGGTCGCCACTCTGAAAACACGGGCACGGCACGTGTCCCAACCGGTGTAGTGTGGATGGGTCAATTGAAATTGCTCATATAATTATTTTACCGTGTCCCGTCCGGGTCCCGGCCCGGATCCGACACGGTCTAGCATGAATCAGCCTTTAAGGCTGACACGTTAAAAGAATTATATGAGCAATTTCAATTGACCCATCCACACTACACCGGTTGGGACACGTGCCGTGCCCGTGTTTTCAGAGTGGCGACCCGGTTGCAACGGCCCGGAGTCGGTCCCGGCCCGGCTCCGACACGGTCTAGCATGAATCATCCTTTATTCGACAACATTGGAACCGATCAAGAAGATATCCACAGATTACAAAAAATTGTTTCTGTAATCTGTGTCTTTACCTTCTTAAAACCGATGACATTTTGTGTCATTGTGTGTTTTACTTGTCAAATTCATTCATCATTCATTGCTGTATCCCGTTACCGGGAATAAATCTACAAAAAGAAGAAAAAAAAAATAAATAAATTTGAACAGACTTGTAACTTCTCAGTGCTAGTTGCGACTGTGTGCCCTCCTGTGACTAAAGAGACCCAACCGTGACCTGCAGATCCTTCCACACTCAGGGCATGGATAGTCTCCAACCAGATCTGGCCGCCGCTGTATCCTTCTCGATTCTCCATTATAACTGTGGACCAAAGACCTCCACTGTGACCTGTCTAACGCTAGTTGTTCCCAGTTATGATTAGCATTAACTGATTTTAGGGATTGATGTAGTGTATCCTTAAACCGCTTATACTGGCCTCCTGGTTTCCGGGCTCCCTCAGTGATTTCGCCGTATAGAGCTATTTTGGGGAGTCTTGTGTCCTGCATCCTCAGAATGTGGCCGCTCCATCTGAGTCGGGCCCTCGTTACTTGAGTCTCAATTGTTGTACAACTCGCGCGCTGCAAGACTTCTGCATTCGAAACTTTGTGGAACCATCTGATGTGCATTATCTGTCTTAGATGACGTTGCTGCGTCTGTTCAAGCTGTTTAATATGTCGCCTGTAGGGAGTCCAGCTTTCGCTTCCGTAAAGAAGCGTTGGGAGGACCACTGCTCTGTAAACAGCTGTCTTGGTCTTCAGATTGAGGTCGTGATTTTGGAACACTCTGTCTTTCAGCTTCCAGAATGCCCGTGATGCCGAATTGATACGGTTGTGTATTTCCGTGTCAAGGTTAGCCCTAGTATTTATGAAGCTTCCCAAGTATTTGAACTGCTCGAGCTGTTCTAGAGTTTCATTGTCCAGGCTGATATCTGTTTGAAGGCTTTCTGGCGGACTTACCAGGATTTTGGTCTTGTCAATATTGAGTCTAAGGCCTAAAGCTTCGTATATATGTTTATAGGTGTCCATCATTATCTGTAGATCCTCTGAGCTGCTAGCGATGAGTGAACAGTCGTCTGCATATTGAAGTTCCGTGATAAACTTGGTACGGGTTTTTGCTCTGAGGCGCTTCAGGTTAAACAGGCCTCCATCAAATCTGAATCTTATCCCAACACCTCTTACGGGCATGCTCATGTCAGCAATTATCGATACAGCTATGGCGAAAATATTGAACAGTAAAGGCGCTAATACGCAGCCTTGTTTTATTCCAGAGTTGGTTGAGAAATGGTCGGTTGTAGAGCCATTATGCTGTATTCTAGCGGTGTTGTTGGTATGAAGGCTTTTACACACTGCTAGGAATTTTTCGGGTACTCCAAGACGTGCCATGATTTTCCATAGCGCTCTCCGATTCACCGAGTCGAATGCCTTGCTTAAATCGATGAAGGCTGTATAAATCCTTGATTGTTGTTCACGGGCCTTTTCTTGTAGCTGTCGCAGTGTAAAAATTAGGTCCACCGTACCTCGATTTGGTCGAAAGCCGCACTGGGATTCAGGTAAAAGCTTCTCTAAGAGTGGAACCAGACGATTAGCCATAATCTTCGAGAGAATTTTACCGGCCACATTAAGCAACGATATGCCCCTGTAATTGTTGCAATTCGACGTATCGCCTTTGTTCTTATAGAGGTTGATAACTAAAGCGTCTCTGAAGTCTTGTGGCACATCTCCCTGTTCCCAGATCTTGCGGAATAGTATTAGGAGACTATTGACAATGTCCTCATCCAAGGCTTTGAATATCTCCGCCGGAATGCCGTCTAGACCAGGTGACTTATCATTTTTCATATTTTTAATCGCGCTTATGATTTCCGACATTGAGATTTCGTCATCAAGCGATGTCATCGGACTATACGCGGGGAGCAGGTCTAAAATGGATAAATCCGAGTCGTTATTTTGATTCAAGACCTGTGAGTAATGCTCCTTCCATCTTTCGAGAATTTTTCTATCATCAGTTAGAATAGCTCCATGAGCATCTCTTATAGGAAAGCTAGTTTTTCTGCTTGGACCGTAAACAGTTTTAATAGCTTCGAAAAAACGCCTGTAGTCATGGTTATCGGCGTAAGCTTGTATTTCCCTAGCTTTTTCTTTCCACCAGCTGTCCTTGATTTTTCTTATTTCTTGACGGACCTCGCGTTTTATGTTTATGAAACCAATTTGGGCTGCAACATCGCCAGGCTTGTTAATTGCGGTTTTCATCGCTTTGTGTTTTGCGTCCAAAAGGGGTGCGATATAAGTTTCGCTGTCGGCAAACCAGTCTGGGGATTTTCGGGAGCTTTCTGTGCCCAGTATTTCTTTCGCTGTATTTGTAAGGGATGACTTGAAACGGAGCCAATGAGTCTCAATGTCGTCGTTATAATCCGGTGGTGTTAGGCTATCTTTGACGGCAGCTGTGAATCTGTCCTTTGTAGAAGGGTTTTGTAGTTTGGATATTTGAAGGCGCTCTCTTAGATACTTCGGCTTGCGTTGGTATTTTGGGCGCATTGAGATTTTCATTCTCGAGATTACCAGCCTATGATCAGTCCAGCACTCCAGATCTGCTCTGGGTTTAGTGACCAACACCTCTTTCAGATCTTTCCTTCTCACGATCACATAGTCGAGGGTATGCCAATGCCCTGAGCGCGGGTGGCGCCAGGTCCCCCTTGAATTGGGTCTCGTAATAAAATAGGTGTTCGTTATACACAGATTGTGTTCTGCACAAAGAGCCAGCAGACGTTCTCCATTCGAATTGATGCTGTCTGTGCCGTGTTTCCCTATTATTCCCGGCCATAGTTCTGAGTCTTGACCTTTGCCCACTCTAGCGTTGAAGTCTCCAAGGAGAATAATTCGTTCCCGTTTTGGGATTTTACTTAATGTAGCAACGAGTGTTTCGTAAAAAGTGTCCTTTAAGTTGTCAGAGGAGTTCAAAGTGGGTGCGTATACTGCAATGATGTTCACAAACGTGTTATTCGCTGCAGGAAAACGTAGGGTCATTAAACGTTCTGAGATACCAACTGGATTTTCGGTAAGTTTGGCGGCCAGGTCGTTTCTAATGGCAAAGCCTACGCCATGTTGTCTGATTTCGCCTTCCGGCAAGCCTTTCCAGAAAAAAGTATACGCTTGTTCTACCAAGCTACCTTCGTCCGAAGAGCGTGTTTCGCTTAAAGCAACTATTGCAATGGATGTTCGTTGCAGTTCCTTATCGATTAGGGCAGTACGCCTCTCTGGTCGGTCGGCCTTGGGGTTGTCTAGCAAGGTTCTGACGTTCCATGCTGCAAAAGCTATGTGCTTTTCATTGGTGTTTGTTCGATGATTCACTCGCTCAGGCACCCTCCCCCGGAGATCCGAATGGGAGGGTATTTTACCTCCGGATACGAATTTTGTCCTGTTCGACTGATCCATCTTTTTGTAGGAGCTGCGTTAGAAGGTGTTCAAAAGCTGCACTGGTAACGCTGTCAGTGCAACTTTGGTTGCGGCTACGACTAGATTATCTTGTGGCACAGGCATCCTGAGACGACAAGGTCTGAGACGTAACTTGAGCAACGCAGAGAGCCATTTCCTGCTCAAGCCAATGTTTAGGCTACGTAATTGTGGGAAACAGAGTTATACCGCTCATGTTCGGTCGCCAGAGCCTCGTTCGTAAGAACAGGGTGCACCGCGAGTAGGTGAGGTTGGCATTTGAGAGGAGAGGCTATAAAACGCATCCTTTCCCCTTACACCCCAACTTGTCAAATGTGAATAATGTGATCATCAAACTTGATATTTATTACATCTATGGTGATCAGAAAACTTTCATGACCATTACTGACACAAATGGGCGTTGCCGGATTGTAAAAATGACGTAGAATGTTCACAAGAGCACTTCTGAAATCAGAATTTTCGTAATCGATTACAGACAGAATGCAATATGTTGAAATTCGAAAAAAATATATTTCGAGATATTTGAGTTATAAGAATTTTTATGACATATATTTTGAAATTTAGGAAAATACCCCATTCATGCGCCGTGAATAAAGGAGTTAAGGCACATTTTCGAAGTCGACAAAATATCAAAATTTGGTCATATCTTCAAGACAAATGAAGATATCGTGAAACGGTTTTCAGTTATGGACTTTTCACGAAAATCGAGAACAGGACTCCTTTCAAAGTTTTTGCCTATCTAATTCAGAAGTATCAGAAAGAGCAAAAATCAAGCAATTTGGGATACCCTGTACATTCATCCCATCCCGTAAAACTTTATCTATTCCACAGTTCGTTGTTCCACATTGGCTTTCCATTTGTTTGCATATTCATAATCTTCAGCAGCCCCAGAATCATTGAAAAAAAATCTTCCAGTTCCAACTCTAACAGTTATGCACTAAAAAGAGAATTAAATGATTTCCACTAACATGAGTTATTTAATCACGACACATATATCGGCCACATCAATTCAATGTGCTAACAGTGTTCATCAGTCATTAGTTTTGTTGTTGATATGGCGTAAAACGTGAAATATTATCAGATATCTCATCGTTGTATTTATTCTAAAAATCCGTAGGTTGCATGTTGCATTAGGATGCATGTTGAGATGAAAATCAAGAAGACTGTTTTAATTTGATGAACATTTGTCGAAAGTACTGAATCTGCGAGCTGTAATACCAATGAGTGCCATTCTAAAGCAACTGCAACTTTGACAAACTTCCCTGTACGTGGCACATGAAAAACCATCAACAGTACGCAGATGTTGAAATGTGTTGGCTTATAAACATTGTCTAGAAGCAAACGTAGGTAAACAAAAATTATAGACCTAACTCTATACTCTATAATCTTTGGTAGGTAAATAGAAACACTCGTCGTCACTTGAATGAACTGTGTAAATGCAACCTAATGGATCAGTTGAAAATACGGTCACCCGAATGAGCTGAAATTGTTTTATGATTAATTCCAAGTGTAATATTTCGGCATGAAATTAAGAATTTTATGTTCATCATTGGCAGGCATACGGGTAATTATCTTAATTTTGTAAAGAATATTATACCATGCACTGAGATATTTTAAACTGATCATCATTTGTAGTCTTGCTGTGAAATTCGCACTTGCGAAAGATACCATTCCATTACTTCTTGTCTGTTTGTATTCTGCAGCTCTCTAGTTTACAAATGTCCAATTTGATTGAATATTTACGGAACTGTTAAATCCTATAATCCTAACTACTTGATCTTTTTGACTGAAACAAAAACTAATATATTTGTATACATATAGGCTATACTCTTCAATCGATTTTGCGTAAAGCAGGTATACCTATGAAGATGCTTTATTATCAATTGGAAAAGAGTCGATATGGATACGTCAATCGAGCCCTTCATTACGAGATCAAGCTTTGGGTATCTGAGCATAAATTATTGGAATCTATCGAACCAGCATCTCCCAGAACTGTTGATTTTCCCATATAATTATGATCTCATTGTTCTACGGAATATTATTTACCCTAAAGTGAATGACCCAATAACGCCGAAGTCGATAGTTGCACTTTCAATGGAAACATAACAAACAAAGGAATGTCCAAAATACCCCATGTGCGTCATTGTTGTCATTTGGTCATTTGATAGTTTCAGAATTGACCAATTTGGTGTGCAACAAAATTCTATTGAGCGGAGGACAAAAAAAAGTCATTTGCTTATCACACCAGATCCTGACCTGGGTCTATCTATAACGTCAATAAATAAACAAACAGGGATATGTGACAAGTAGGGGAAGGTGGGGTAAGACGGGGTAGCGAGGTAAGATGGGGACCATACCAAAATAGATAATGCAGTGCCACTAGAAAATTCATTTTAACGCCATCTGACGGTATTCATCAGTATCAGTTAGTGTTAGTAAAATTTAGGCGTAGAAGTGCAGGCACCCACTTGGTAAGTATGTTTTTCGAAATATACGTGGTTTTATCTAATTATTGGCTTGTGTAAAGTGCGTGACTGTTCATAATATATGTTATACAAGGTGCGTGATATATTTTTTTATTAATGTTTGTTTATTTTACCATTCTTAACTCATAAATTCGTCCCGGTTTGCTTTGGTTTATAACCTCAAAAAATACAATACACCTTATAAGTCCAGTTTGGAAAGATGGGGTACCTACTTCGGGGCAAGACGGGGTTAGGACCCCATCTTACCCGCTCCTTTGCTATTCTTTTTGGATTTAGATTCCATTCAAAATTATAATTATTAGTTGGGTTAATTTGATTATTTCTTATAGATTATGGTCCGAAATTATAAAAGAAAAACTAATAGAGGAGAGTGGAGTGAAAATTAGCACAAATGAAATTAGCCATTCAAGAAGTTTTGGATGGAAAAAAGGGTTACAAATCGGCCAGCAAGGCTTACAATGTTCCTCAAACAACACTCGAGCGTAAAGTTAACCAAGCAAGAAAAAGAGAAAATGGTGTACAGAATGTCAAGGTTCCCTTAGGTCCAATTACAACAGTTTTTTCCGAAGAAGAAGAACAAATACTTGTTGACTATTTGAAAGAAATGGAAGGAAGATTATTTGGTTTGTCAACTTCCGAATTCCAGAAGTCAGCCTATGAGTTAGCAGTTCGTAACAACAAACAACACAAATTTAATGCACTCAAGGAAAAAGCTGGTAAGGACTGGCTGCGTGGATTTCTAAACCGCCATCCTGATTTGAGTTTACGAAAGCCTGAAAATACTTCAGCGGCTCGTGCTGCTGGGTTTAATAGAGTGTCTGTTGGAAAATTTTTCGAACTGCTAGGAAAAACACTTGATGATAACCGTTTTACTCCAGACAGGATATATAACTGTGACGAGACAGGTGTTTCGGTGGTGCCAAAATCACGGTCCAAACTGATCGCAGCGACGGGTAAAAAGCAAGTGGGTGCTTTGACATCGGCCGAACGAGGCACAACTATAACGATTGAAATTTGTTTCAACGCTACAGGGTCATACCTTCCTCCAATGTTCATATATCCCAGAAAACGTATGAAGCCCGAACTTCTCAATGGAGCTCCACCGAACTCATGGGCTGAATGTTCAGATTCTGGGTGGATTACTGCAGAAATTTTCTTGAGATGGTTTCAGAAATTTGTGATACTCACCAACGCTTCTAAAACCAACCCAGTTATGCTGATTTTAGATGGCCACGCTACTCATACCCAAAACTTGCAGTTAATCGATGAAGCACGTAAATACGGTGTGACGATAATATGCTTTCCACCACACACCACTCACAAACTACAGCCCGCAGATGTTGGTTTTATGCGGCCTCTGAGTATCTTTTATGATCAGGCTCTAACAGCATGGTTAAGATCTAGTCCTGGGAAAGTAGTTTCGCAATTTCAAGTGGCTGAACTCTTCGGGCAAGCGTTTATCCGGGCAGCAACAATGCTAACTGCAATTAATGCATTCAAAGCATGTGGGATCTCGCCTTACAATCCACATATTTTTACCGAAGATAATTTCATTGCTGCAGAGGCTACCGAAATCGAATTGAACGCTGAAAAGGAACCCGAAGCTGATACAACTCCAACACTTTCGATAGCAGCAACCTCACAGCGAACACTGACAGTTCTTCCAACAATAACTTCGTCACCTCCTGATACTCAAACGGCCACCCACACCACCATTAATTCTTCAGCAAACACTCTACCTCATCCAACTGCTACCACCTCATATGTAGTACAACAAGCCTCAGTAAATGACTCTTTGGATAATGCAGCATTCCATCTGGTTAGCCCCAAACAGTTAATGCCTTATCCACGAATGGCCGAAAAAAAAACGAGGCAAGTTCGGAGAAGAGGAAAAGCAGCTATTATCACTGCTTCTCCATATAAAACAGAATTAGAGGAAAAACAAAACAGTAGGAAACCGAAACCTGATGTCTCAAGCGAAAAGAAAATGAAAAAATCAAATAAGAGATCTCGAAAAACTAAGAAAGCTGAAGAAGAAGCTCAGACATCAGAAAAAGAAGATACAGCATGTCTATACTGCCACGGCTTGTATTCCGAGTCTACCGAAGGATGGATCACTTGTCAGGTTTGTTCTAATTGGGCGCATTGTGGCTGTGCAGGAGTGGAAGACAATGATGATGAATCTGTCCATATCTGCCCATTATGTGAAGATGAAGACTGATGAATATTCTGTACCCCATCTTACCCAAGGGGGTACCCCGTCTTGCCCTATAGTTGGGGTAAGACGGTGAGATTTTGTTATTTTTTAAATTAGATATTTAAATGAGAAGAACTATTTTTTTTTGTTTTGAATGATTGTTATTGAAAAAAGAAAGACTGATTATTTTCTTAATAAAAGTTCCTACATTGTGCAATTATAAAGAAGGGTTTTATTCAAGAAATGCCTTAAGGTCCCCGTCATACCCCACCTTCCCCTAAAGTCTGCCTTTCACTCGTGGTGTCTATAGAAGAATGAGCTGCTTACTTTTTGCATGTATGTTTGCGTATGACACACATAAAATATGGTCCTCATGACAATTCATTGCTGAGTTAAAAAAATTACTAGAAACTCATTTCTTGTGGGTGTATAATATATTATGTGTCCGCATATGTGCTATAATGGGCTATTACAACTTATATAGTGTTATCAATTGTGGATTATTGTCACGAGGTTAACATGCGTTTAGAAGCCTTACTCAACAAGAAGTTGTTGACTCTAACACGCATAGATGGAGATCCTGCCGGATGCAAAGCATCAACCGAATAGATTGGCCCGCTGCCCCTCCAGACCAAGATTCTATTGAACATGTCTGGTCACTGCAATTACACCGCTTACCTGACCCACCGTTAAAATTACAAGAGCTCGCCAAATCTCCTCCGGACATTCGGCAAAACAGCCCTCAAACTTTCATTGATAATCTCACTGACGCAATCCCGAATAGAATAAAAGCCACCTGAATCGAACCTCGATTTTCAAGTGTTTCTAACAGGAGGGACCCTTTTCAAGCCTGCAGAAAAGCAGAATCTATATTTTGTTCATTACTCTACTTTCTTGTCCCTGCTAATTTTACTATTGCCATTTCAAGTAGGTTCACTGTATGTAAACATCTGACTTGATATACATCGGTAAATATACAAAATCGTTTCCTTTTATACCATTAAAAATTGACCATGCCCCCTCCAATCTTGCTCTTGTCTACGCTACAGATAAGTTGCCAAATTTCAAGTGCAAACTGTATGGTGCCTCAGACAACCCTAATTGACCGACTCATTGACACTCCAGTAATGTCAGATCTTTCCGTTTCCGCTGAACCGAAACACGTTGTTTAATTAACTCCTCTTTGTTAAAACAAAAATTTTTGTGAAACTTCTCCAACAGTTCATGAATGAATATGAGAATATCATATTCATTCATCTTGCTCGATATGCAGATTAGTTCTCAAGCCTTCTGCTCTTCTTGAAACCAACGATTAGTGATTTCCCTCATTATTACTATCATTTTGTACTCATAATTTATCATTTGTATCTCCTATCTTTCTGATGGACTTTCTAACCTTGCTAACTTGTAAGCATTTCGTTCTGTGAATGTTGTATTTATTGATAAATTTTCCCTCTTCAAGACCAACGTTGTTTATATGAATTATAATATTATTGCTCTACTCACATTTAATGTATTGATGACCAGACTTCAAGTGACTTTTCATTTGAACTTCTCTCGATTATCTCTGTTTTTAGTTGAATAATGTCAACCTGAGTTTATACATGTTGTTAGTATTTTAATATTTATTACTGTATTAGCTTCATGCTTGTGACTTATTCATTTTATGATTGTGAACGATATAGAATAAACATTTTTACGTTTATTGTATATCGTTTTTTTATCTGGTAACAGACCACTGCATTAATTTTACAAAATCTGAACAACCACGATTTTGAACCTACCTATATTATAATATGCGTAAGCAAATTGCACACTTCACTTTTGGATCAGTGTATCACTAATGTCTTTGATTTTCGATATTTGGAATATTTTGTTTTAAAAAATATTGTTTTACTTTACTCTCTCTATGCTCTCAAAGAGCATTGGAAGCAATTGAACGGATGATATTGAAATACTTCGATTCAAAATGTTCTGGAGGCATATTGACTCAAATGTCTGTCGATTTTCGTCAAACAGTATCGGTCATGCTTGCCTCAAATCATCGATTTTGTGGTGGTATATGCAAAGACTTCTACTTTGCACAAACATTCTATTACAACTGTTTGATGATCCATCTGCCAGGAATTTCTTAAAACAATTGCTGAAGATTGGTAATGCCGTGTTACTGTCTACAAATCGACAGGTTAAATTTCTAGTTTTTGCATTTTGTCTCAACCATGAATGAGCTCATGAAGAAAGTCTCCCCAAATATCGCAAATCTCGAAAATCAGTGAGTTTTTGCGGCTAAGAACAAAGATTCTGATAATTCGAAGTGAAGACGTCTGTCTTAAGCAAATACCTTTTCATTTCAAAATCGATCTGCATATCTATTTTAATCTAATTAAAATATTTATCTATCCCTATACATTAATTTCACCTTATTCATATCCTGCCTATAAAAATAAAAAAGCTGAACACAATCACTACATATCATAAAACAAAGTCGCTTCCCTCTGTCTGTCCCTATAAATGCTCAGATCTTCGAAACTACGCAGATGATTTTGATACGGTGTTTTTCAATAGATAGGATGATTCAAGAAGAAGATTTATATGGATAATTTGTTAATGATTTCGTTTGAAATATGACGATAATTATTGAAAATGTCGAACGGAGTCTATTTCTGTCCGACTATTATGGACGACGCTGAGAAAACTATAAGCGATAGAGAAAAATGATCAACTAGAATTTTGTATATGCATAAAGAAGTAGTAAATGCTTTCACTTCAGTTTATTGAAAAGAAATTATACATTTTATAAGCAACTGACAAAGATAGTATTATAGTAAAAAAAATACTCTTCTTTATGCATACGACTCAATATACATATGTATTTAGCTCTCAAGGGTAACCGACAATAAGCAGTTTCAACATTGTAAATTTGGTTCGAAAATATGCTCCATTTGGAGAGGTCTTTTGATTGTTTTGAAATGAATCAATACACAAATGAATATTACCTTCATCTTCGGCATTTATTCCTGACAAAAATGCTCTTTGCAGCATATTTCCTCAACGAATAGTTTGCGAGAGGCTCTTATCTAATAAACTCATGTCCGAAACCGATCATTAAAGGAACTATTACTATTACTATTACTACTATTACTAATACTTTCTTACGAGTTACGAAATTCCGTCAGCATCTTGAAGTGGGAGAAGATATGCAAAGAAAATCGGTTTTTCTAACATAACTTCCAAAATTAAAGATACCAATATTGGGTATTATTTGAAGACAGAAGGGGATGTTATTGGATCATGAATCTTTTTTCGGAATCACAAAGGGTAGCTCGCGACAAAGTAACTCTTTTCTGTTTTGTTTTTCAGATTTTTTTTTTTTTTTGATATTACGTATGAAAATAATATTCTCTTACTGTTTATAAATATCAACAAAAACTGAATCTTTTAGGAGTAATTCAACTCAATGAGTAGATCTGTAAGTTTTTTACATCAGTAAGGTCAATCTAACTTTCGACCGTAGGTACCTACCGTTCAAGATTTTTTGTTCAACTTGATATAGATGTACTCTCGAATTACTCGAAAATGGTTAATTTTTTTTAATTAAGAATACCTACCTGTTAAAATATATTTTAAATTATATTTTATATTTTAAAGGAATAGTAATAAGACAAGTATATCTATTTTAGACAAAATTGTTTTTCTATTTGATTCTTTTTCTGAAATAAGTGGGAAAACATTAATGTATTCCATTATTACTTCTTACTTCATATCACAGGTTTATTTGTAAAGTCTGGATGAAAATGATCAGAATCTAATCCGACAGATTAGAAATTTCAGTTCAGCTTTTATTATTCTCGTCTTCTATACAGAAAGACCACATTCCGACTTCCAAGCATCATGATATTTTTGATTAAGCAGAACTATTGGCTTTTCCTCCCACATATTCCACATGATAGAATATCAAGGAAATTCCTGTGAATAAATTCATAAAACACCGTCATTATTTATCGGCGACAAGTTTATTCGATTTATAACATGTAAATAAATAATACTTCAATAGAAAATCTCCCAGTCAGAATAAATTATAGTTACCTATTTATGCTCAAAATTTGTTATGTGGATCCCTACAACCGGAGTATTTTAGTGAAATAGCAACCACTTTCATAATCAAACTATGAATTCCCCTTCAATTTTAAAGCTTCCTGTAAAAATGACAATAAAGGAAGCTTTAAGCATAAAGGGACTTAGTGGGTGCCACATTTTAAAAGATCCACTGAAATAACTCTTTGGGTCAAGAAATGTTACAAATTAAAGTTTCTTATTATTAAGGGGGACATCAAATGCAGACATTTAATTTGACACTGGAGTCTGATTTCAAGGTCAAGTAGATTTTGTTGAATAGCAAATGTTGTTTATGAAGAGGCATATAACGTGCGTTCAAAAAAATTCGTCGTCAAGTAGGCTATGGAATTTTAAACGTCGATATTTCGTGTCTAAACGTAATTCTTAGCTCGTGCTTTACTATTTTCCAGGTGAACTGTCATTTTAGCATTTTGGGTTGTTATTGAATTAAAATTATCAGCAAATTATAAAGATGATTTTTACGGACGTGTGAAAGACTTTTACTATTGAATTCTACTTCAAAATTGGAAAGAAAATTGAAGGAAAATGGAAATATTCTGTTCCGGCGACTTCATTGAAGCCTATGTTGCTGTAGATTATGAAGAATGAATTTTTCCATTGTACTGTTTTGCGATGTGTTGACGAAACAGGTATGTTAAAACGAAAAAGGAAGTGGTATACCAAAAAAGAAAACTCTAGAGTTCAGTAATAATGAAAACATGGTGACAGAAGCTCGACAAACCTCTCTTCAGATTTTATCTCAAGTGGATGGAGTATCCGTTGGCATATGCCACCCGATTTTGAAAAAAAGATATCCATTTGTTTCCATAAAGATTGACATGTTATCAGAAAACTGAAAAGGTTGTGATTACCTAACCTTGTAGCATCCGAGAAAAATTGATGAATGAACTGATGCATACTGACAGTATGCATCAGTCAAAGGCAAAATGTGGACCTACTTTCTTTTATGGAACAATAGCAGAACGTTATGAAGGAGAAAGCATCATGCCTTTTTATAGCTGAATTGAATTTTAATAAATTGTCCAATAGCTATTTTCATGTAATTCAGTTCTTTTAGTTTAGTCATGGATTTTCAGTAATGACTGAATCAATTCAATATTTATAGAGAATTAATAAACATTTTATTGAGAATCTTACTGTGATTTATTCATATGACTGAAGTAACTAGAACCTTCTTACAAAAAACATACTACCTACCACGATCAATTCAAGATTCATGTCTCTTACGTATGAAAATAGTGGACGGTTAAAATTTTTACGAAGAACTTTTCTAACCGCCTCAGATTGTTTGGATTCTTGTCATCTTACTCAATGAAAGAAATGCTTTTCGAAAGTTGGGTGAAATTTACAGGTAACCTTTTCTGAAAAGTGCCTTTCCGTACAAAATTACGATATATAGGTTAATGTCATCATTGTTTACATTTTGGGAAGATGAAGTAATTCAAGGAAAGACATACGTTCAGCCACCGAACATCAGCCTTCAAAATTTCATAGCCTTCTTGACGACGAATTTTTTTGAACGCACGTTAGAAACTGGGCTAATTTTGATCATTTAATTAGCATCTTTAAAAAAAAAAAAATTTTTTCTGATTTGTTATTTGTATGTATACGTAGAAGATTTTCATCATCATAATCATTCTGAACATAAAACACATTTATCTCCACAACGATTCATTTTATGGCAAAAACGAAAGACGGAAGAGACAAAATATTCCCATAGTTTTTCACGGAGATCAAGATTCTGCTAAGAAAAGTGTATCCATATTCCCTATTCAAAAAATCTACTTGATCTTTCATCTAGATTAACAAAAAAGCAGAGTTTGGCAGTGTGTTATATTTACGTGTCTGCCTGCAACTTTGTTTGTGTGCTTAATAAAACTTTTTTTTATTTCCATTTTTGACAAAGTGTCAAATGAAAAGAATATTTTCATCATATTTACCTCCTGTGTGCAGACGTAGATTCGGAATCCTCATTGACTTTTGGAGTAGATTTATTACCACCATTTCTTTCATCCTAGAATCGCAAAATCATCATCAGAAATATTTGAAATAAACTATCAAACGCATAAGGTACTTCAAGCCAAAATAGATAAGTTCATGATATTCAGAAAAGAGATAGACTACTCTTGGCCTGGTGACATACATTTTTATTGTTTTATTGCAAAAATACTAATTCATTCTGCGATCCTGCTAAAAATATCTTTCCATATTTCATAGCAGTTAAACCATTGTTAGAACAGTCGAATAGGACAGATAGTTCAAAATAAGATATAATTCAACGAAAAATTAGGATACATAAGACCCGCTGATATATTAAATCAACAAATGTTACGATCTAAACCACAGAACACAAATAATAATCCAAAGATCTAAACCCATCTCGTCGAGAAAGAGTATATGCTGGTGTCATTTGACCTCGTCAGAGCAACACAACTCATGCCTCAACGAAAATGGAATGAATTGATGGCCCCTTCATTCGATGTCAGTATAGAGGGTATGATGTAAGAATATACCCTAGCAACATCTGGCAGAAAAAAAGATTCAAATCAATTCACACTACCCTAACTTTCAGAGTGCAGAAATATATTTTAGGTAAAATGCGTGTTGGATAGAATAAGAATTTGAAGGTGCCACACTATTCGCGATTGCTTCTAAAATGATCCCAGAAGAATTGAGAATATCCATTTATCCACCTCTTATATTGTATCAATCTCTTAGAAATTACATTCGTGATCATCAAAATCAGCATCAAATATAATAACTTTATATAACTTTAAGTTAGTTTGATGTGATTCTTCGATACAAAGTTTAACTGATCATTTCTGAAATGAATAATTCATTTATTCATTCATACTTACAGGGTGTACTTCCCCAATTTTCATTTTCTTCAACTGTTTTTTTGCTTCAGTAGAATGACCCACGTCAAAAAACGCACTGGTGGCATCTTTGCCAGCATATTCTTCTATCAGTTCAGGTCCTCCAGGATGCTGCAATAGTGTGGATTATTCATACGTATCAAATCAAAATGATAGTTGAAAACAGCCCTTTGCTATTCTAATTGTTTCATAAAATGAATTGGTCAACAAAATTATTTCAAATACTTTCGGGTTGTGGGAATTGAGAAATTCAACATTCTCATAATATAATCCTTGAACTTAAAAAAAAAGGTGCCTTCTCGGTGCCAGAAGTCTTCATTTATATACAGGTTGTTCTGTAAGCCCATACACCTACAATAAATGAGTTGTTGCATGTGTAATAACTAACAACAGGAGACTATACGGTTTGAGTCTTTGGCACATGCAAATATTTTATTAGTAGACAGTAGATTCTTCGGGTCAAAAGAAACACTTTCCTAGACCATTTTTTCTAATTCGGCCCCTATAAAATGATATAGCCATTTTAAGTTCTCACCCCTAGAAAAACAAAATTACCTTCTGAATAACTAGCTAAATCTGTGTTTCTTTTCATCTCAAGAATCCACTGTTAAAATATTTGTACGAGTCAAAGACTCACCCTGTATAGGCAGATGGGACGTATACTATAAGTTCGAATTAGTAATATTGAATATAGATGATGCATAGTTGACTGGAGAATTATTGAAAATTGGGCCGAAAATGAATTGATCATTTTGATTCCCTTCGAACAAATGTCCCTTTTGTTTTTTCACACCACACCCAATGAATGAAAAAATAAAAAAATATTATTCAGATGAAAAGAATCTCAATTTGTAATATTAAAATGGATAATACTTACTTCACTCATATAATTCGTCACATCATAAATACTTTTATCAATAATCACCCAAATATCTTTGTTTGCCTTTCCGTTATTTTTTGATACTTCCTCTCTCGTATATAAAACAATTTCAGTCATTGCGAATTATACATTGACGAATCAATTTAAATCATTGGTTGAAAATGAAATGTTAATATAAATAAAATCTGAATGTACTGAATGATGATGATCGTCAATAGTTTGGAAGTGAATAACGTTTCAATGAAATTATATTTACTTATATCCCAATCGATTGTTGTCATTTCTGCATATCGGTAATTCCTCCAATCCATTGTAGAATATAATTTTCTTAGAAGATTACTGAACAGCGTATCTTCACGTAGACTGATAATTAATTCCGCGTCGCGATAACGAATTAAATTTCCCCACTGATGTTTTCATCTGTTTCGAGGAATTCCGCTAATAGCCCCGTACAGGATGTTCCCAATTCGATGTCCAGTGAAGGAATCTTGGAATCTATAGGAGAGCTACAGCAAAAGAGATGTCTCGTTTCTCAGCTCTTTGTCAGAGAAACAAAGAATGGTGAAAACCTATAAGATCTTTCGTTTTTGAGATATTATAGTGGAAATTGAGATTCTAAAGATTCCGGAAAGCTCACATAACTTTTGTCTTTGAAGCTAGAGATCTGAATTTCAAACCTTCCGCACTGAATGCAATAGCATTCTAAATCGAATGTTCCTTTTTTTTCATTTCGAAGGGTGAGGCAAAATTTCAATTTATCAAAATGAAAACAATGATTGAATGTGTCATTAAAATCAAAAATTTATTCATTCATTAATACAAGGTTTGCCACTAACGCGGATATGGAAAAATCGTGAAAAATAATAAGTAGGTAATATCATTACTATATTCATTCATTCATTGCTCTATCCCATTACAGGGAATAAATCTACAAAAAGACAAAAAAAAGAGCGGACTTATAATTTCTTATTATTACTAATTGCGACTATGTGTCCTCCTGTGACTGAAGAAGAAGAGACCTAACCGTGACCTACAGATCCTTCCACACTCCGGGCATGGATAGTCACCAACCAGATCTGGCCGGCCCTGTATCCTTCTCGAGTCTCCATTATAACTGTGCACCAAAGACCACCACTGTGACCTGTCTAACGGTAGTTGTTCCCAGTTATGATTGGCATTAACTGATTTTAGGGATTGATGTAGTGTATCCTTTAACCGCTTATACTGGCCTCCTGGTTTCCGGGCTCCCTCTGTGAACTCGCCATACAGAGCTATTTTGGGGAGCCTTGTGTCTTGCATCCTCAGAATGTTGTCGCTCCATCTGAGTCGGGCCCTCGTTACTTGAGTCTCAATTGTTGTACAACTAGCGCGTTGCAAGAATTCTGCATTCGAAACTTTGTGGAACCATGTGATGTGCATTATCTGTCTTAGATGAAGTTGTTGCGTTTGTTCAGCTGTTTAATATGTCGCCTGTAGGGCGTCCAGCTTTCGCTTCCGTAAAGAAGCGTTGGGAGGACGACTGCTTTGTAAACAGCTGTCTTGGTCTTCAGATAGAGGTCGTGATTTTGAAACACTCTGATCTTTAGCTTTCAGAATGCCCGTAATGCCGAATTGATACGGCTGCATATTTCCGTGTCCAGATTAGCCCTAGTATTTATGAAGCTTCCCAAGTATTTGAACTGCTCGACCTGTTCTAGAGTTTCATTCTCCAGGATGATATCTGTTTGAAGACTTTCTGGCGGACATACCAGGATGTTGGTTTTGTCGAAATTGAGTCTAAGGCCTAAAACTTCGTATATATGTTTATAGATGTTTCTCACTCTCCTGAGCTCGAGACCCACTAAAAACCCTACTGCTTCTTGAATTTTGGTTCCGGGCATTTGCCTATAAGCCGTTCATCTCTTGGTCGGTTTTCTTCTCGCACACTATCGTGCTGGGATTTATGTGTTTATCCTCTATTGGATTAACACTTTATTGAATTTTTCAATAAGTTGTTATTTTAATCTCTTTTTAATTGATCTCTTGGTCTCCTTCGGTAAATTCGCATTCTCCTTTTGTCTTCCTCTGGGTCGTAGTCCACTAGTCTCCTGAGTTCTTGATTCGGATGGTTTTTCGCTGTTTCGAATAATTTCTCTGCTTTTCTGTTCATGAATTCCGTTATGGTTTCCCATTTCAGGTCCTTATAAATCTGTCTATTCCTGACAAACCAAGGTGCATCTATTGCACATCGTAGCAGCTTGTTTTCAGTGGCCTGAATTCTTTTGATATGGCTCTTTGCCGCGAAACCCCAGGCAACTGATCCATAAGTCAGTTGAGGCCTAGCAACGGCTTTGATTATCTTCAATTTTGTCTCTTTCGACATGTGGCTTCTTCTTCCTATCAGAGGATAGAGTCTATTCATCGCTGCTTTCGTTTTGTCGATTGCTTGTTTGATATGACTTTTCCAGGTAAGTCCTTTGTCAAGCGTTATTCCTAAATATTTGGCTTCATTTTTCCAGTCGATTTCTTCGCCGTCAACATCCAGTTTTGTTGTGGGTCGCAGTCTTCTCTTCTGTAGTAATATTGCTTGGCTCTTTTGTCCATTGAGCTTGATTTTCCACTTTATGCACCAGTCATTTGTTTCGTCAATCGACTCTTGTAGAACTCGTTCTATTATTTCAGGGTTTCGGTGTCGAGTTGCTATGCCTGTGTCGTCAGCATATAACGTTAGCATGGTTCTTGGATTTTTCGGATGGATTGTGGATGTATATGTTGTACAGAAGTGGCCCAAGTACTGATCCTTGGGGTACTCCAGCCTCTATATCTCTTGTTGAGGAGCATTCTCCTCCCACTTTCACGTAAAATCTTCTATTTTTGAGATAATCCCTGATCAACTTGCATATTTTGATCGAATATCCAGCACATCTCATCTTATATATTAATCCTTCATGCCATACTCTGTCGAATGCTCTGGCGACGTCTAGTAAAACAAGACCTGTAGCTTGTTTATTTTGGAATCCCTCTGTTATGTACTCTGTGAGCCTTAATAATTATTGTTCTGTTGAATGCTCTCTTCTGAATCCGAACTGTTCTGGTGGAATTAGTTCCAGATTTTCGGTTTCCTCATTTAGCCTCGTGGCGATAATTCTTTCTACTACTTTTCCTAAAGCCGACAGTAGACTTATCGGTCTGTAGTTTTGTGGAAACTTCTTCTCTTTGAATGGTTTATTGAATACTATGACTTCTGCTGTTTTCCATTTTTCTGGGTAGTGTTCTGTCCTCATAATTCCATTCGCGATATTTGTTAGAGCGGCTATACCTTTTCTAGGTAATTTCTTCAACATAACATTCGTTATTTTATCGCTTCCGGGAGCTTTCCTCTTCTTCAAACTTCTAATTATTTCCCTGATTTCATTTGGCGATGTTGGCTTGTCTATTTCAGCAGTCGCTGGTAATTCATCCATTTCTTCATCATTTTCTTCAACCAGTTCTTCCAAATCTTCATTATCGTCGTCTATCCTGTAATTTATTCTCGATTCTCGTTCGATCGAGTCCGCCAATGCATCTGCCTTATCAGTATTTGTATAAGCCATTCCCGTTTCTCCGTGTAGGGGTGGAATTATAGTCTTTTCTCCTCGTAGGCTTTTTTGCATTCTCCATGCAGAATGATCGATTGTATTCAGTTCTTGAACCCTTTTGTTCCATCTGCTTGTTCTTAGATCTTTCAGGGCATTTTTCAGAACTTGGCTATGTCGGTTGAGGTTTCTTCTATTTAGATCATTTTTGTTCATCCTATATATTCTTCTGAGTCTTCGATTTTCTTGTATAAGATCCTTTACTTCTTTAGGCGTATCGCCATGCGGATGACTTGGAGCTGGTCTCTTCACTCTTCTCGTGCTTTTTTCGTAAGCTTTCAATATAATCTCTTCCAGTTTATCAACCGCACATTCCAGATCGTCTGGAGTGTTAATTGTTGGAATTTCTGTTATTTCCGATTGTATTAAATGGCTGTATTTAGTCCAATTGGTATATTCTCTTATTTCCAGCAGCTTTTCTCTTGGTTCTTCTCCAATTGTCAATTCCACGGGATTGTGGTTTGAGGTTCCATCTTCCAAAGTTTCAATCGAGAATTCTTGAGTTATATTTTTCAATATCGCGATATCTATTACATCTGGTATTCCTCTTCCAAAAGCAAGATATGTCGGTAGCTCTGGTCCAATAACTATGGCATTTTGTTTTTCGGCGAAATCCTTGAGTTTTTTGCCATTTCTATTCTCTGTTATGCTATTCCATAATGGGGATTTACAGTTGAAATCTCCGATGGAGATTTTCGGGTTTGATCCTTCCAACATGTTGTTTATCTCTTCTTCCAATAGATTGTTTTGTGGTGGCTTATACGCCGAGGTTATTTCGACTCTTTGCCGATTTAATTCGACAACAATCGTCACTTTTTCTGTTTTTCCTTGTGTTTCGTCGGATCTACTTTTAAAGTAGTGTTTCAGATCTGTTCTCACCAAAGTTGCTACTCCTCCTCCGGTGTTTGTAATTCTGTCACATCTATATGTTTCATAATTCATGAAATTCAGTCTTCTGTTCCGGTTTATTCTTGTTTCCTGTAGGGCTATAATATCAGGTTGTCTTTCTGATATTATTTGTTCTATCTCGGCTTTCCGAGTGTTGATCCCGTTTATGTTCCACGAGATTATCTTGAGGGATTTCTTCCTTATATCCGTAAGGTCCATTAATTCAGTTTACTGAATAATGCTTGGAGTTTTTTCTCCATTTCCCTCTCAATTTTCAACATTATCTTGTTGAAAATTTTTTCCGTGAAGATATCTAAATCATCGGCTGATTCAGATATCTTTTTCTTCTCCTGTTGACTGTTCACAGCTTGTTTCATTGTAAGCTTTTTCTGTCCTTCTTTTTTCTGGACGGGTTTTGGAGTCTCCCTCTTCTTTTCCTGCTCTGTAGGTTGGGTCTTCGCTACTTCCTGAATTTTTTGTTCAGAAGTTGTTGTTTTTGTTACCTTCTTTTTCTGTTCAACTGATTTTCGGGAATTTTTCTTTCTGGTCACCAACTTAAACTCGCTACATCCTTTGTAGCTAGCTGGATGGCCCTCTTCTCCACATAAGACGCATGTGGCATTTCTCTCTTCACCTTTTCTGGTGAGTGTGCAGTCATTGCTGCTGTGACTTCCTGAGCACTTCACGCATCTCCACGGGAAGGAGCATTTGTTTTGTGCATGTCCGTACCTTTGGCACCTAAAGCACTGGCTTGGACTTTCAGGCCTCTTTTTATGTTCAACCACAATACAGAGGTTGTAGAGTCGCTTCACTTTGAAGATTTCCTTTTTCTGGGTTTTAACCAGGTAGAGAGGTATTGGTTTCTTTGTTTTGTTCGATGTCATTCTGGACACCTCAGCGTCTGTTATTCCCTGGAATATCAGGTCGTCCTTAATCAACGCAAGATCAGCGTCGATTGGTAAATGCCTAATAACGGCATATATCTTCTTCTCCTCCTCCATTTGGTAGGTAAAAAATTCTTTACCATGCTGCTCGAAGAATGTAGTGATTTTTCTAAAATCATCTACAGTTGACGCGATGATTTTTATACCGTCTTTAACTGTAGTTGCACGGTTGTAATTTATCCTTTTTGTGTAGAGAGCTTTAGATATCTCTACCCAATCTGAGGTGCCCATCATCGTGATGGGTGGAATTTTATCTCTTTTAGGCACTTCCGTTGCCTTCTTGACAGTCTCCTCATCAGAAGAGGAGCTTTCTTTTCGCGCGCGTTTAGTTGGGGGCGCGTTTGGGGCCTTCGCGACCTGCGTTGAATCATTTCTCCTTGTTTCGGGTTGTGAAACAATTCCTATAAGGGAATTATTCTTGGAACCCGCTACCGGCTTTGTGATTGCGGCGTAAGTGGGAGATTTCGTCATATTATTGCGGGTCATTTCCTCCCTCAAGAGGCGCATCTCACCGACCAACTGTGACACAGTTTCAGTCAGTTTGACTATTTGAGCTTTCAACTGCCCATTTTCTTCTCTGAGCTTTACAAGCTCCTCGTGTTCGCCTTCGCTGAACTCTTCAGCATCGGTCGCTTCCATGTAGGAACCCTCATTATCTGAGGTTTCCGACATGGTTTTATAATCAAAAATCTCAAAATATCAAACAATTTGAAAATAATAAAATATTCAGAAATCTTCACTGAAATAGTCTAATATAAATCTATGGTATAAAGCCGAATGTTTTATACGCTATGATAAAAATCAGAAAAGAGATACGAAAAATAAGATCACCTGATGTTTTCTGCAGTACCAACGAGAAAAAAAATTCTCTGGACACTTAGGATGAACACCAACTTTGAAAATTTTAACGAATTAAAATTCCGATAACAAATATAGAACCTACACAAACTTCACAGACGGAATCAAATATTCCGTAGCTTGGTTAGTGGGCACTTTCACCTCCGCTTTCTCTTTTACGGCACTGTGACACTTCGACTTTCTCGTCCGCTTTCTCTTTTATAGCACGTGATAAAATTTGTACGGGTTTGCGGTTCAGGTTAAATAGACCTGCTCCATCAAATCTGAATCTTATCCCAACACCTCTTACAGGCATATTCATGTCAGCAATTATCGAGACAGCTATGGCGAAAATATTGAACAGTAAAGACGCTAACACGTAGCCTTGTTTCATTCCAGAGTTGGTTAAGAAATTGTCGGTTGTAGAGCCATTATGCTGTATTCTAGCGGTGTTGTTGGTATGAAAGCTTTTACACACTGCTAAGAATTTTTCGGGTACTCCGAAGGCGTCCCATGATTTTCCATAGCGCTCTCTGATTCACCAAGACGAAGGCCTTACTTATGGAGAGTAGAGAGAAGGAGAACGGAACGATCGACGTACTAAAAATGTGTCCCCGAAAACGGGAAACGTAGGATAGGTGTCGCTGCGATTGCAGCGGGTATCGATAAGGGGTGGGGATTCAAGCGTCAATTTGCCATGAACGGCCTTCATTTTATTTTAGGTTATGTGTCATCGTAGGTTTTTCTGATGATTCTTCAAATACCTTTCTTCAAATCTATATTAAATATGAGTACTCTGAATTATATGCAATAAAATGCAAGTCGAAATCAATGAAATTCAAAAGAAATCACTGATCAAAAAAATTGTACCTACTTTTGTTTATCATTGTTTTTTCAAAGCAGCTATGTTAGTTGGTTTACCGTAATCTTCAAAATTATATGAATCCGTAGTGAGGAGTAGTACACATCAAGACAACAAAAGATAGCAGTCTCAGATTTATCACTTAGGTATTAGAGAAGATTCTGTAGCCAATACTCAGCTGAGAAGCGATATAAACCATATATTATGTTATGCCAACAAAATTCTTCAAGAATATTTACTTCTGAACCATGTAGTTTTATTGGTTAGATATTCTTATTCAGAAGAGTCAACTTCTCACGAGGGATGACAATTTCGATTTCGTTTATAATGAATCCATCATCTTTTTGATATCTTCATCGCAAAAGTGCTCTTGACACACAAATTGATTCGGTGTCGATTCTTGAGATAAGGTTTTTTCCAATTTTCTCTCAAAAATGCTCTCGGAAATTTTATCTCTTCTCCTTTTCTTTCCGATGCCAAAACACTCTTATACTAGCGCACGCTTCAACATTTCACCATGGTCATATGTTGTTCTCTTATCAAAAATCGTAAATAATAATATTCCTATCATCTCTCACCAGGGAAACAGTTCACTTAGCCAACGAGCCAACTACAATTTGATTTGTATAAATCAAAATTTCGCACTCTCGTGATGGCCAGCGCGCCTGTTGGCAAAAGCATGAACTACCCTATTGGTACATATTTTAGGGGACAAAAAATCCGTGGTCTCAAAGCAGCGATCGTTCTCCTTCTCTCTACTCTCTATAGCCTTACTTAAATCGATGTAGGCTGTATAGATCCTTGATTGTTGTTCACGGGCCTTCTCTTGCAGCTGTCGCAGTGTAAAAATTAGGTCCACCGTACCTCGATTTGGTCGAAAGCCGCTCTGGGATTCAGGTAATAGCTTTTCTAAGAGTGGAATCAGACGATTAGCCATAATCTTCGAGATAATTTTACCGGCCACACTAAGCAACGATATGCCAATTTAAAATTTAACGTATCGCCCTTGTTCTTATAAAGGTTCATAACTAAAACGTCCCTGAAGTCTTGTGGCACATCTCCTTGTTCCCAGGTTTTGCGGAATAGTGCTAGGAGACTATTGACAATGTCTCCATCCAGGGCTTTGAATATCTCCGCTGGAATGCCGTCTAGACCTGGTGACAGTGGTGACTTTCATATTTTTTATCGCACTTATGATTTCCGACATTGAGATTTCGTCATCAAGCGATGTCATGGGACTATAGTCGGGGAGCAGGTCTAAAAAAGATAAATCCGAGTCGTTATTTTGATTCAGGACCTGCGGGTTATGCTCCTTCCATCTTTCGAGAATTTTTGTATCATCGGTTAGGACAGCTGCATGAGCATCTCTTGTAGTAAGTTAGCTTTACTGCTTGGACCATAAACAGTTTTAATAGCTTCGAAAAATCGCCTGTAGTCATGGTTATCGGCGTAAGCTTGTATTTCCCTAGCTTTTTCTTTCCACCAGCTATCCTTGATATTAATTATTTCTTGACGGACCTCGCGTTTTATGTTTGTAAGACTCTTTTGGGCTGCAACATCGCCAGGCTTGTTAATTGCCGTTTTCATCGCTTTTTTGTGTTTTGCCTCCAAAAGAGGTGCGATATGAGTTTCGCTGTCGGCGAACCAGTCTGGGGATTTTCGGGAGCGTTCTGTGTCCAGTATTTCTTTCGCTGTATTTGTAAGAGATGACTTGAAGCGGAGCCAATGACTCTCAATGTCGTCGTTATAATCCGGTGGTGTCAAGCTATCTTTGACGGCAACTGTGAATCTTTCTTTTGTAGAAGGGTTTTGTAGTTTGGAGATTTGAAGGCGCTCTCTTAGATTCTTTGGCTTGCATTGGTGTTTTGGGAGCATTGATATTTTCATTCTCGAGATTACAAGCCTATGATCAGTCCAGCACTCCAGATCTGCTCAGTGTTTAGTGAAACCTCTGATGTAGATAAACTACACCTCCTTTTACACTGGTGTAAATTCCATCAGCAAACGAATACTAAAATCGAGTGTAGAAAAGTGCGCTATACTTTTTATGCAAACGAAAGGACCTTGTGCCGTGTTTCCCTATTATTTCCGGCCACGGTTCTGAGTCTTGACATCTACCCACTCTGGCGTTGAAGTCACCAAGGAGAATAATTCGTTTCCGTTTTGGGATTTTACTTAATGTAGCAACCAGTGTTTCGTACAAAATGTCCTTTAAGTTGTCAGAGGAGTTCAAAGTGGGTGCGCATATTGCAATGATGTCCACAAACGTGTTATTTGCTGCAGGAAAGCGTAGGGTCATCAAACGTTCTGAGATGCCAACTTGATTTTTGGTTAGTTTGTCGGCCAGGTCGTTTCTAATGGCAACCCATTGTTGTCTGATTCACCTTCCGGCAAGCCTTTCCAGAAAAAAGTATCTTTGAGTTAATACTCAAGGACGCTATCAAGCTACCTTCGTCCTTTTTTTTTTTTTGGTGTAGCAGGGGGAAAATCTGCAAGACAGAAGAACCACCCTCATCTCCTGAGGGGGAACAGTGTGGGGTTTCTCACTCTCCTGAGCTCGAGACCCACTAAAAACCCTACTGCTTCTTGAATTTTGGTTCCGGGCATTTGCCTATAAACCGTTCATCTCTTGGTCGGTTTTCTTCTCGCACACTATCGTGCTGGGATTTATGTGTTTATCCTCTATTGGATTAACACTTTATTGAAATTTTCAATAAGTTGTTATTTTAATCTCTTTTTAATTGATCTCTTGGTCTCCTTCGGTAAATTCGCATTCTCCTTTTGTCTTCCTCTGGGTCGTAGTCCACTAGTCTCCTGAGTTCTTGATTCGGATGGTTTTTCGCTGTTTCGAATAATTTCTCTGCTTTTCTGTTCATGAATTCCGTTATGGTTTCCCATTTCAGGTCCTTATAAATCTGTCTATTCCTGACAAACCAAGGTGCATCTATTGCACATCGTAGCAGCTTGTTTTCAGTGGCCTGAATTCTTTTGATATGGCTCTTTGCCGCGAAACCCCAGGCAACTGATCCATAAGTCAGTTGAGGCCTAGCAACGGCTTTGATTATCTTCAATTTTGTCTCTTTCGACATGTGGCTTCTTCTTCTTATCAGAGGATACAGTCTATTCATCGCTGCTTTCGTTTTGTCGATTGCTTGTTTGATATGACTTTTCCAAGTAAGTCCTTTGTCAAGTGTTATTCCTAAATATTTGGCTTCATTTTTCCAGTCGATTTCTTCGCCGTCAACATCCAGTTTCGTTGTGGGTCGCAGTCTTCTCTTCTGTAGTAATATTGCTTGGCTCTTTTGTCCATTGAGCTTGATTTTCCACTTTATGCACCAGTCATTTGTTTCGTCAATCGACTCTTGTAGAACTCGTTCTATTATTTCAGGATTTCGGTGTCGAGTTGCTATGCCTGTGTCGTCAGCATATAACGTTAGCATGGTTCTTGGATTTTTCGGAATATCGTGGATGTATATGTTGTACAGAAGTGGCCCAAGTACTGATCCTTGGGGTACTCCAGCCTCTATATCTCTTGTTGAGGAGCATTCTCCTCCCACTTTCACGTAAAATCTTCTATTTTTGAGATAATTCCGTATCAACTTGCATATTTTGATCGAATATCCAGCACATCTCATCTTATATATTAATCCTTCGTGCCATACTGTGTCGAATGCTCTGGCGACGTCTAGTAAAACAAGACCTGTAGCTTGTTTATTTTGGAATCCCTCTGTTATGTACTCTGTGAGCCTTAATAATTGTTGTTCTGTTGAATGCTCTCTTCTGAATCCGAACTGTTCTGGTGGAATTAGTTTCAGATTTTCGGTTTCCTCATTTAGCCTCGTGGCGATAATTCTTTCTACTACTTTTCCTAAAGCCGACAGTAGACTTATCGGTCTGTAGTTTTGTGGAAACTTCTTCTCTTTGAATGGTTTATTGAATACTATGACTTCTGCTGTTTTCCATTTTTCTGGGTAGTGTTCTGTCCTCATAATTCCATTCGCGATATTAGTTAGAGCGGCTATACCTTTTCTAGGTAATTTCTTTAACATAACATTCGTTATTTTATCGCTTCCGGTCTACCTTCGTCCAAAAAGCATGTCTCGCTTAAGGCAACAATTGCAATGGATGTTCGTTACAGTCAGGGGCGGATCCAGGATTCGATTTTGAGGAGGGGGGGGCACAACCTCCCCCCGCCCTATTCCCAACTCTCACCAACCTAAAATTTTCTATTCTTATCTGAAAAAATACTTTTTTATGGTAATGCACGAACATCTTTAGGAAAGTTACTTTAGGAAACTAGATGTGCCCGGATGTCGAAAATCGGTCAATTCTGCGTCGATGAAGACGTCTTGAATTGTTATTTAAAACGGAAATGAAAAGATCTCTCTTTAGAAAGATGCACCCTCATTTTAATGATGGTGCATTTTTACATAAAAAACACAACCTCATTACATTTTTCATAAACCCCTTACTTTCGTAGAAATTTGAATTTATTTCCGAAACCATGAGTTCCATTTGAGAAAAATCAGTTTTTTGCCGTTTTTGTATCGAGTGACAAGACGAAGAACAGCGCAAGTATGTCACAAACTAAGTGTTTTTCACGAAACTCATCCTAATCTCAGTGAGCTATTTTCAAAATTTCAGCTTCCCAAAATATGAAATGCCTTTTCTATGACTATTTCTTTGGATTAATGTTTTTGGAAAATTTTAATGAAAAACCGTTAATATCTCCGAAAGTATCAGGAATGGGGAGAATGAAGTACAAGGCAAAAAAAAACTCAGAGATAGAGAAGCAAGAAAAGTTATACTAAATAGGGTGTCCCATTTGAAATAACGAAGAGTTTGTAGTATTTTCTCGTATAAGCTGGCAATGTCGCAAAATTAAAAATATTTTAGTCAGATATATTAGGAGCATAAACCGCATATAGTACCCAAATTTTCAGAACAATCTTATGATCCTTTCTCTGCAAACGACTAATAATAGGCCACCCACCGTAGAAACCCTAAATATAATGGTATAAAACAGTTACAGAAATCAAACTAAAGTACCAAATGGAAATTACTACACAAAATTGATCTGTCATATACCGTATCTGGTAGAGGCAAATTTCATTGCAATTATTATTCATTGGCATAACACAAACCTTGGCAAATCTATTCTTTCAGATTCACAGGTTTTGAGTATTCCATTCTTCAATATTCGCTGAATCCGTCAGAGGTAAATAAATCATTATTCTGTCTCACGTCTCGCTTATTTTCATTCGGTTTTATTCAAATTGGTTTCTCTTTCTCACGTTACATTTCGTGTGGAAATATGCTATGAATTCCAACGGAGAATGGATTTATTTCCAAATTCGCGGCAGATATATGTTTCGATCTGCCACTCAGAAGGGAAGGGTACAAAGTGTTCTGAAACTTCAGTACCAAATTGAAAAGATCGTAATAATTGAAAGTATTTCAGTTCGTTATATTTATTTTTTGAGAAAAAAAACCACAATTATAAATTAATTTTTAGTGGCCATCAGTGATCACTGGTGGTGTGTATAAGAAGGCTATCATGGTCCCTCTTTTCACTCATTTCTTCACCACTGTTACAAGAATATTTTGAGACATTTTTGAGCGAAAAAATCTATTTGTTCGACTCCAACAGGCAGAACATTTCTCAAATAATTGCGCATTTTATTCAACTAGCAATGTTTGTTTGAATTGCTTGCACCATGTCCTAGGAAACCATAAGCATAAAGTGAGGTCATCAGGGTGAACTCATGCGACTCACATCAAGAGGTTTAAATTACCTGAGGCCTGAGGGTATTCGTTTTTTTAAGGAGATACAAGGCGATAATTAAATGTTGAATGAAATTTCACAGTTCAATAAATGAACTAATCAAGAGAATGATTTCAAATTTTGCAGTAGTGTCCCGTTCACCGCCTTCGATCAATAATTTTTTTACAATTGAAAAAGGGGTCCAGCAGAGTTCGGGTTAACAGTTGAGTGAGGGCAAGACACTTTCCACAATAGTTAGGAACAAGATTTTTTCTACAAGCGCTCGAAATATATAAGTACATATATCCATTTGACGAAACAGATCAATTTTGATTTGATTAATTCATATATAATGACAGACGTGATTCTGAATGCCGTTACACTTACACGATGAGCTCCTCATCGTTGGCGTTCATAGGGACATGACAGAATTTAATTTACTCTATAATATTTGCGTCCAGGAAAGTGACTCTTTGCAACTTGAGATGCGTGCGGAAAAAGGAACGCTCACGCTTCTAGAAAAACGGATTTATTTATTCAAGTCAGTAGGAAATAGTTTTCGTATACTAAACTTTTGAAGATGATATCGCTAAGATGGCGGCCGTCTGCAGATGTAGTCGATTTCGGAAGTTTTCGACCGCTTTTCGGCATATAGCGAGCCGTATGGCTAGGATTTCTTATCTTCAAGGGTGAGGGTGACCACCACTCAATGAGACCAGACATCAATAGTTGATATTCAACAACAAAAAATAAAAATAACGCCGAGAGCAGAGAAGAGAATTGGACAGAGATATTTCAATTATATAGCGCCGAGATTGTTCCCTCTTTTACCCCATACGATACGAGATATGAGAAAAAAGAAGAAATTTGAAAAATAGTAAAAAAAATTCTCAATTTGGAATCGGACCTTCGTCCATAGGAAAATAAATTCTACCTGATGATGCAGCTATGAATGAATAAATTAATAATTGAGTAGTAATTGATCTCTAATGACTAAAATCACTGATACGGGACAATATACCGATGAAGACCAAGAAGGACAGACTGAATATGTAAATAATATAATATCAAAATGTCAGCCTTCCTGAAATGGTTTCTTGACTTCTTTGCTGTCATTCACTTAGTATATGCCCTATAGGATAACGTAGCATTTTGAAACTTTGGGGGCGTCTGTCTCCTTTTACCAGCAGAATTGGAGTCTGACAATTTCATGTTCCACTCCTGAATATCTAAATCCTACAGAATCAAAATGTCAGCCTTCCTGAAATGGTTTCTTGACTCTTTTGCGGTCATTCACTTCGCATATACCCTATAGGATAACGTAAGTTTTTGAAACTTTGAGGGCGTCTGCCTTCTTTTACCAGCCGAATTAATGTCTGCCACTTTGATGTTTCACTCTTGAATATGTCAATAATATAAGATCAAAATTTCAGCCTTCCTGAAATGGTTGGAAATTTCACTATTTTCTTCATCAAAAATGGCGTCTGCTAGGCGTTGAGCAATGACTAAAACGTCCTCCCAAAAAATTTCATAATCTCAATTGTGTAGATGCAACAAAAATAAATCTTCCTAAAATGACCCATAAGGGAGAGCTGCGAGCTGCGCACTACAGAACGCAAAGTCTCCAGCAGGCAGAGGTGTCGATTTTTCTTGGAGAAGGAATCATATAATGAAGAATCAGCCTTCCTAAAATTCTTGCTCGTAAATGTTGCTAGTTCTTAGAATAATATTATTATGTCTCATTTACTTTTAAATCAAATATTAACTTATACCGAATGTATTTTCCATGAAGCCGCTACTGGATACTAGATATTTCAGTCTTCCACTTCCACACTTTCCGACGAGGCTATATTTCGCTCTAAAAAATACTACGTACTTGCTGTTTCAAGGTATATTCACTATTCATGAACTCTTCATACATTGGCTACAGGCCAGCGCCCTTTCGCCTTACATTAACATTCTTGACACTGACAGTCGAACAAAATGTAAATAAAGAAAAAATTTCACACAGAAGCTACCCTCCAAAGTTTTTAGAAGACATGTTCTTTTGTAAAACTTGTTCCGCACTATAAGCACTCTGTGCGCATCTTTCAGCACAAGGTCTGAGAGGTCGTGCCAGTGTTTGTGCAATTTAGTTTAAGCTTCATAAGAGCATAGAATTGTTCTGCAACTTTTGTCGTCATGAATGGTGAAAATATTTTTGCGTTTAGGTATTTCTTTCTTTCTCTTCTGACAGAGAAGATGGACCTGAATATTTAGCTCTTTTATGATGTTGAGAAAACCAATAGAGGAATTTCGTATTTTAATTATCTTTTCAATATGAATTGCACGGAAGGACCAAGGGTCATACCTAATAGACCTATCGCCAATCGCAATTGAGATAGTTGAGTCTGACAGCATTGTCACATCAATTTTCAATAAGAAAAGCTACGTCGTATATAAGTTTATATCATTTACGCCACTGCCTTAGTGCCATTCCATGTATTTATGTTCCAATCTTTAACATTTTCCATTTTCGATTTCATAAAGATCGGACGGAGCACAAGAACTGAAGAAAATGGCGCGAAGCCATAGATTCACCTTAACCAATGATGGAACATTTCAAATAATTATGTCAGGCCTTATTTTCTTTTGGATCAGCATTTATGGGTCGTTCTTGGCAACACGGAAATAATATTCGTGTGCACATAGTGCCGAAACTTTTAGTTTTACCAATAGAAAACGCTATTAATAAATATATTATTGGTTAACTCACGACTCAAAACGTATCAAGGAATTTCATGATTCTGAAACAAGGAGTGTAGATTGGGTGTGAAATTTTTTTCTGATAAAGCATAAATTACAGAACAGTAACATACACTTACTATAATCTTCAATGTGTAAAAATTTTATGATTAAAAAACTGGATGCGTTATAAAATCTTTGGCTTCATACAAGCCGTTATAATTAGAAGAATATCATAGTTGGTAAATAGCAATAAAAAGATAAAATAGAAATCATTCTGAAAACATCGCGACCACTGAAACAGTACAGAATACATCATAAATAAATGAGATTTCAGGATTAACAACTTATAGCACTCTTAATGGAGTCCCCTGGACGTCAGGGCGTTCCCTGAAACGATTCTCATAAGGTCGAAATCTCAAACTTAGTCACATCATCAAACCAGCGACTACAGATCGAAAGGCTGACTGATTGTTTGTGGGAAACTCCGACGGACTAACAGGCTAAAAATCTTCAGTCACGCTAACAAGATGTACATCCACAATAGCATCACACTTTCATTAAATAATATAAAAAAACGATTTAAATAGCATATAAAATGTCATGAATTTACCTTAGAGTTACTCTTATTCTATTATGACTATATTATATTAATGGAATGGTAAAATTAGGTTACCGCAATAGAAATTCGTTGAAGAATGAAATTCAATCCCACTCTTTCTCGTCCACACCTTCCATATCGTCTTGTTCTAATTTGAGGTTGATCTCCATTCTGTTGCTAATTGCTTTCTGGATCTGTAAAAAAGAATCATCGATTATGAAACTCTTCCAGAATTCGATGTCCAGTATGGTAATCTCGGAAACTAGAAGAATTTGAACAAATCCGATGATACGTTTCCGAGCTCTTTTTCAGAGGAACAAAGAATGGTGAAAACCGTAACCTCCCACGATCTTTCGTTTTTGAGGTATTAGAAAAACATTAAGTACATTTTGACGATCTCGAAAAGTTCTCATAACATTTTTGTCTTTGAAGTTACAGATCTGAAACTTTAACCTTCTGCAGGCACTTATATACGTGAAATCTACTGACCAACGATTTCTTTCCAATTCGAAAATAACAAATTCAATAATAGTTTGCTTAATAATTCGAAAATCAGAACAGGAAAATTTTTGGGCTCGTCAGTGGATTTTACGTAAAGAAGTGCCTGTAGAGGGTTAGAGTTTCAGATCTGTAACTTCAAAGACAAAAAAGTTATGAGAACTTTTCGATATCATTCTCATTTTTTGCTTATATCTCAAAAACGAAGGATCGTAGGAGGTGAAGGTGTAGTTTTGCTCTAGCTATTTTTGTTTCCGAGATCCCCCACTGGCATCGAATTTGGGACACACCTGTACAATAAAGGTTTGGAAATTAAAGGCTTATTGACAACAAAAATCCTTAGTTTTATGAAGAAAACGGATGACCCATTTCCGAGCAACAAAGAATGGTGAAAACCGCAGCCTCCTACGATTCTTCGTTTTTGTGTTTGGAGCAAAGAAATAGATTTTGGCGATTTCGAAAAGTTCTCATAACTTTTTTGTCTTTGAAGATAAAAATCTGAAACTTGAACCTTTTACAGGCACTTTTTTACGTAGAATCCACTGATGAGCTCAAAATATTTTTTCATTTCGAATCATTAGGTGAACTTTCATTTTTTTTAAATACAAACTTTTATTGAATTTGTTATTTTTGAAAAAAATTGGAAAAAATCTGTTGTCAGTAGATTCTTCGTATGAAAGTGCCTAAGACGGTTCAAGTTTCAGATCTGTAACTTCAAAGACAAAAAAGTTATGAGAACTTTTTGGAATCGTCAAAATCTCAATTTTTGTTTATAACTCGAAATCTATAAATGATAGGCCGATTTTGTTTTCATATTCGGATTAGTCATGAAAAAAGAGCTAGAGAATGTGTCATCCGTTTTCTTCTAGCTGCTATAGTTCTCGAGATCCCCTCAGTAGACAACGAAATTTGCCCACTCTGTATATCTGATAAGGAAACAAGCATGTTGCAGCAGGGGAGGATCTAAGATATTTTCCAAGTGGAGTTGCGAAATAAATGATATATTACTCAAAAATTGTCACAGAAAATTGGACAGCAATAAGACAATTATTATAATATCGCCGGCAGCGACAATTTGAAAAAATTCGTTCCTTTCTCGAGGCTGTAATGAATTAATTCTTAAGTGAAACCTTAGAACACAGATAGTTGGAATGGACATTTAATGCTACGAAAATTTTTTTTTTAGTACACACATTTGATGCTTCTCTGTCTAGCGCGACACTAAGACAGTGGCTCATATTCAAAAATTTAGATACTTTCTATCTATTCGTACTGAAAATTGATGTGACAATGATGTCCGAGTCAACTGTCTTAATTGTGATTGGCGACACTAAGCAACTATCGCTCTCCAGTCTTTGAAATGTTTATTTTCCATTCCATGTATCTATGTTCTAAGAATGAAACATGAACCACAACAATAAAATAACAACACATTATTATACAAAGTTAAAAAAACATCAAATAAAATAAAAAATTTCCATGGGTTTTGAAGTTCTCGAGCCTTTTGTCCGGACATCAGGCCCGGATCTAGGGGGGGGCAAGCGGGGCGCTTGCCCCGGGCGCCAGCCTAAGGGGGCGCCAAAATCAACCAGAGGTTGAAATTTTTTACTTTTGATTTTCTCGGAAAAAATTAATTTCCTAGTGCTAAAATGGAAACTGTAGAATGGAAACATGATAAACCATCACTATGCCTAAAATCTTTAAAATCAATGAGGGATCAATTAACTGCATATTATTCAGTCATCTACGAATGACCGCCACACTTGGGTGAAATAGGTTGAAAGATCTGATATGTTTACACTGCGTCGCAAGCAGTAATTTCTTTGCCTGGGGAATTACCGACCCATCGCCTTCTCATCTGGAACTAAGGGCCAAAATTTCCGATTTTCTATAGACCATAACTTAAAAACTAATCCTTTCAGCATAATTCTGTTTGCATATTCGTAATCTATGCCTTAGTATAATAAAAACATCAATTTTGGTGGAAATCGGTAAGATCGAAATTTTTTCAAATTTTCCATAGATGTATCGAGTTTTTCCACCATAATTTGAGCCCCCCTTTAACTTTGTTACTGAGAGAGGTACAAAAAAATGTTTTATGTAAAAGTTTCACGAAATTTTTTTTTAATGTTTTCACAAAATGAAATATATACAGAGTGGGCGATTTTCTGAAGAATATTTTTGGCCTCCGATCAAAACCGAATTCATTCTGTACACTAATTCGAGGGCGTAGAACACGAATATGTAAACAGATATTTTTAAAAAAATTTACTTTTCAAGTTATGGTCGATGGAAAATCGGAAATTTTGGACCTTCGCGGAAAAATTCATAAAATCTGAACCGTTCGAGATAGATGAATGAAGTGTGGTTTTTTATATTTGCAAAGAACCAATTCATCACCAAAAAAACAGCATATGACTAGTGATTTTTTTCTAGCTGCTACAGCTTCTCAAAGTTACCCAATATTTCCGAAATTTTGCACTAAAAGTGATTTATTCCTCAAAATACTGATCCTCCAAAAATCTAATTGCATATTCGTGACCTACTTTGAATTCATATGTAAAATGATCCGGGTCGATATATGTAGTTAAAAAAATAAATTTTTGTTCGGAATAATTTCGTTCATGAAGCGCGGTTAAAAACGATAGACGATGGCGGGTTGCAAACGACATTCTTGTAAATACAAACTTTTGAATTTTTTTTTATTAATGCAATTTTTGGGAGTATTTTGGGAAAAGAATAACTTTTAATGGAACAATGAGAAAAAATATCTTTTGATGGAACAATGGAAAAAAAATATGAGTGATTTTATTCCAAAGTACTCATCTTAGGAAAAATCTGATATTCGTAATCTATACGACCTCGAACTAGTGAAAAAAATAACTCGGGTTGAAAGCGATGACGAATATGCAATTAGATTTTTCCTACGAACCTTAGTAGGGGGGGGCGCCATCATGAATTTTTGCCCCGGTCAGAAAAAATCGTAGATCCGGGCCTGCCGGACATGCTTCGTTTACGATTTACAGGGCATTGCATGTATTGCAAATAAATAACGTATTCCTCGATATTTTCGAAACGTTATAGGTAAGATATTTGAAGGAGATTTAGTAAAAATGGTCACCTCATCAAGGTGATTATTTCACGTTGAATACCTGTCTTCAACTACGGTGGCGTGCGCACTGGGATTGACTTTCATATTTTGTGAAAAAAGATATAACGGCACTGCTTTTTTCAAAATCAAGTTCATTACTCATTCAATTTAGAACAAAAAAAAAATCCCTGCTTTTTTCTCTTAAAGGTGTCAGTGCTTTTTTCTCTTAAAGGTGTCAGTAAAAAATTTGTTATTCGAAAAAGTTGAGCGATTGAACAATTGATTTTTTCACATCAAAAAGCTTCTCAAATTACAAGAATTGTAATTGAAATTAAGATGAGAATCACATATCACATATGCAGGTAGAAAGCACTCCCCATCAGAATTTAGATAATATCACCTACAAACTGCGGGGTTGTGGTAACCATTTTTTTTTTACATGCAAATGAAACTCTCACGTCTTTTCAGTAGCACCAACTGGTAGAAAACACAGGGGCATTCATTTGAATTGTTGAACTTTTACACAGTCAAAAGGTGGAGGGTAAATACCCTTCAGTTTTGATATTCCTATATTTTCAAACACCTATAGAGTGACTCAATTAAATCGAATCTTTCTGGGAAATTTTAGTTGACTTTTTCACTTTTTTCTTACCTCATTTTGTTTCGCTTTCATTTGACTAGATAATTCTGGATCCATAAAATTTATTGGTGCGTTTGAAAGAATGGATGGTGATGACTCTGATTTATTGACTGCATATTTCTCCATAGCCTTTCCAGATGTAGAATTTGTTTTCTGACTAGATACTGAAATAATTTTAATTTTAAATAGAACATATTTTTTATGTGAAAATTCTGTAACACAAACTCACATGGAATCATTCCAACTGGTTGTAAACTTATCCTCCGAGGAAGTTTATCTTTACCGCTAAACCACTCATGACTGTTCATGGTAGGCTCCCATGTAACTTTGGTGGGGGGAAAGAGATCATCTTGGAAAAACTCCGTCTAAAAAATGCAGAATCAAATATGTGCATCCTAATAAGAAACATCTACTACCTTTATTCTTGGCACTGTGAATGAAAGTGATTCTATTGTTTGATTAGTTAGCCTGTGAGCTACTGCAAATTCAACATCGATAACGTTACAAACGTTCTTAGGCAGGAATGACAATCCTTGGTGAAGGCTGGGGCATCGGTGGTGACTTAGAGGGCAAATATGTGGATATTCCTCCGTTATTTCATATGCGTAGATAGTAGAATCGCCCTAAAATATTCTTCTTCATGAATTGTTTCCAATAATGAACAAGTCGAATCAATCCTTAAAAACTAAACCCCCCCTTTGAAATTTTTAGATTTGGGACATGCTGGTTTAATAAAACTCCATTCGGATGCCATCCAGCCTGTCTTTACGCAGTGTTGAGACATAAATAGAAGAAATTTGTTACAAGAATTTACTTTTCAATAACAACCAAGAGAACACACAGGTGACTTCAATGCTGCTCTCATACTGGATCACCGGTTATGGCTGGTAGAGGTGTTCCTCATACCATAACGGACATCACCATAAATCCTGTCTTGAAAAATAACAACCACAGATTGTGGAAGAAAATTAGGATTTAAAGAAGACACAGAGTTGCCTCAAGGAGGTGTTTTGTCCCTTTAACATCAGCCTACTTGATGGATATACAGGGTGTTTTCAAAGGTGACAGAATGTACAACTAAGTCGTTTAAACAAAAATTTTCCATAGAGGGTGTTTCCTAATTGATTGTCAATATTTATTTTAAAG
This sequence comes from Coccinella septempunctata, assembly GCF_907165205.1. Classification (NCBI taxonomy): domain Eukaryota; kingdom Metazoa; phylum Arthropoda; class Insecta; order Coleoptera; family Coccinellidae; genus Coccinella; species Coccinella septempunctata. Next base: position 24,359,968 of record NC_058191.1, on the reverse strand, counting down.
AAAACAGAGAGTTGCCTGAAGGTGGTGTTTTGTCCCTCTAACATCAGCTCACTGGATGGATATACAGGGTGTTTTCAAAGGTGACAGAAGGTACAACTAAGTCGTTTAAACAAAAGTTTTATATAGAGGGTGTTTCCTAATTGATTGTCAATATTTATTTTAAAGAAAACAGAGAGTTGCCTCAAGGTGGTGTTTTGTCCCTCTAACATCAGCTCACTGGATGGATATACAGGGTGTTTTCAAAGGTGAAAGAAGGTAGAATTAAGTCGTTTAAACAAAAGTTTTCTATAGAGGGTGTTTCCTAATTGATTGTCAATATTTATGGGGGTGATTTTTGGGCCCATTTTAAGAAAAAAACTTTATATGAACATATGTCCTACCTTGACATTCAATTAGAAAACACCCTGTATAAAATATCCAAGATGGCTGCGATACAACTCCTAGAAGTTCGACAAAATTTCATCGAAATGGAAGGTGACTCCTGCCTGCATCGCAAAAACGAAACAAAACATAAACATGTGGCTTGATAATGAATGGGTCAGTACCAAATTCATCGGATTAGATGCATCAGGTCACTTTTGAGAGAATCATAATTGTTGTATCGTGCAATTCAGGGTGAAAAAAAATGTAGAAAATCGAGGCAGTTTCTTGAAAGTGCTTATGTTAGTTATGTTGGAAAAGTGCTATGATGTTTCCCCATTTCATCACATATTTGCGACGATTATTGGAATGTTCGAACAAGAAGATTGTGATGCCTATTGTGAAAAAATTTGTGAATTATAAGATTCATTTTATTGATGAGATTTTGAAATATTATTCTATTTTTTACACTTGTGTCCTAAGTCTCTTCTGTCAGTTGGTATCGAAATGAGCCTTTTCATAAAATCGTGTGGGTTACTAAAAAATAATGAGAATAATGGTTGTATTCTGCTTTTCATCTGTAAGTAACAAATCTGTAGAGTACGATCGATCTGTCTGTGTCCGGTTGACAGATTCGTGAATAATGCAATTCTGGAAATGTTCCTGTAACTATCTTCTTTACAGTGTTAGTTTTGAACTACTTATCGTGAATAGATACGGATTCCTGTAAGCTACATTTCACTAAAAACGTTCAGAAATGCATAATTTTCCAGTAAGCTTATGAAAAGTTACAGATTGGCATACAGATGAAAGCAGAATACCACCGTAATTCGGCAATCCTAAGTTTGCATTTTCATTACCACGTAAATATCGAACGAGCCAATATACTAAACGAAACCACATGGTCGAATCAGGAGATAAGTTTTTTCCCACTGCTTTGCGATAATTCAGCTAACCAACGGTCTAGGGTCGTATAACAATCTATTTCAGTAATCATTTTCAATTTTTTTTCAACTTTGTCATTTTGAAAGTTTTGTATAGGTGATTTTTGATGAAACGCTCATTTTGACCAATTCTACCTTCTGTTGAAAGAAAAAAGACTCACTTTCAAATACACCCTGTATTCTAGTATATGATTCACATAGTTGTGATGCTGAGTATCGATGACGATGATACCATCTCAACTGGACTAGAAACGATAATAATCATTCAAGATTGAGGGAGAGTATACTAGGAGGAGCAAATCAGTGTAGTGGAAACCAAATATCTGGGCATCAACCTATATAGAGAAAGCTTAATTGGACATTCCATGTCGATAAAACCATCCACAAAGGCGGACACCCCCTTGGGCCTAAGAATTTATGAAATAACTTGGGAAATTGCGAATAAATAGCTTTATATCAGGTTGATCAGACCGACAAACACTTATGGCAGTATTGCCTGATGGTTTTGAAAACATACTTGCAAAACTCCAAAAAATCATGCCTCAAAATGTCAGGAGCATTAGGTACTCCTCCTACATCTTCTTCAATTATTTTTATGCTCCTTGATTTTGTTTTATGTGGTTTTTTGAAATTTATCATCGTCCATACTAACGACCCAAAAAACTAAAAACCTTGCAACAACTAATAACATTCGCGAAGCCATCCCAACACATCCGAAAAACTAGAACGAAACTTCAAAAACGAGTTGGATAGATAGTTAGAGCCGCCATTTGTTGAATTTGATTGTTAAAACCGTTTAAAACTAAAATTCAAGATATTTACAAAACGATAAAAATCAATCGAAACGATATCTGAGGTCTTTTTTTTTTGGTTGACCTTTCAAATGAGCAAGGATATTATTTTTGAATTTTGATGATTGTTACTGAAAAAACACCAAGGTCGTTTGATGTTGTCATAGATACTTACCTTTCCTGTCAAAAACAATGTGGAACTATCTTCATCATAGAAAGGAATGAGAATTGATGGAGATACATCACTGACGATTGTTTGCAGAGGGTTTCCTAGATCGTCAACTTTATATAATGAAATCAATCTTTGCGAAACTTTATCAAATCCAGTAACAACTATATAGTTTCCCTCCAAAGCCCAAGTAATTCTTGCACCTCTGTTGCCCTCGGGGCCTTTACCTTCATTGACGGGTATATCAGAACGTCTTGGATTATACACCCTGATTTTACCGTCCTTGCAAACAGTCGCACAGAATTTTCCACACGGTGACCACGAAAAACTAAATATTTGGTCAGTGTGGCCTAAAAATACAAAAATTTATAATTATTCCACTCTATTTTCATTTTGTCTAGCACCTTTGAGAATTATTTTTTCCGAAAAAGAAGAAAGATCCCAAATTTTGATCGTCATGTCATAAGAACCAGTCGCCAAAACATCTTGAGCAGTAGGATGAAACTTGATGAAATAAATCTTATCACCATGAGCATTAAATTCTTTTTCTGGCTTATTAGTTGACTCTTCTAAACCATCTGTTGGGATTATCCATAATTTTATCGTACCATCGTCACATGCTACTGCAAGGCGATGATTGTCAAAGGGATCCCATGAGAAATCCATAATGTTGCTTCCTTGCACGAGAGACGGAATAACACCGTCAGGTAATTTTCCTGGTTTGTTCCGATTAAGTATAGATAACCTACCCCCTGAACCATCAAGAGGTACAGCCATAAATTTAGTGTTAGCTGTAAAAACTGAAATTAGAATAATTCTTGATAAATATGGCACAGAACTCACCATGAAAACCGTCACATTCACCAGGAATTTGTCTGCCTACATTCCGAACATTTTCTATCTGCTGAGATTTGTGAGCAGGTGTCACTTTCAGGTGTCGAAATTTAGAAACACGACCTGCAAGAAAATTAATGAGGATAAGTTCAAAAATTTAAACCAAATCTTCATTGTAATAACCATTTGTTATATGTATGCCAAGCTGTGCTGAGCACTGAAGAAGAAGTGCTTAGAGCGCTTTACAAGGGAGCACGGAGCACCGATTTTTCACAAAAGGCTGGCGATTTCTGAGGTCTCTGTAGAAGTTTTGCGATTTTTCTAGTATTAAACACGATATTACACAACTAGCTACTGAGTTTAAATTTGGATATTTCCCCCATTCCTTCCTAGGCATCTTTAATGATTAAAAACTAAAAGATATGACTCGAAAATGAGACTATTTTTAAAAGTTTCGAAACTAGCAATCATTAACACCTGATAAAGATTGTGCGACAAAAGGAAGAAGAACTATAAATATTGTCATTGCTTTTGCGTTCTGCTTGGTGTTAGTGTGATTTCATACAAATTCAAACCATTCTCAACACTACAAGTTGACATTAAGCTTGGCAACTGAAATTCAGAATAGTTTTTTAGAGTTATAACTGAATATTCAACATTTTAAAGAGAAAGTTTTATTTAAGGGATGAACTCAATACACACATGATATGGGTAGATAGAATAAATTAATCTAGATATCAATTCAATTATATTGCTAGACAAATAAGTCATTGAAAATGAATCTTATTTCAGAATACACGAAAATTTTACTCCTGAAAAATAGTACAAGCGATTGTAAATATATTTTTTTCACTTCTTCACAACACAAGAGACCACTTTACATCACACACTTTTCGATTTTGATAATACTAAAACAATTTTTAAACAATGTGAGCTTCGATCAAAGTAAACAGATCATACTGCTTCTACTGTTCTGTCTAATAGTTTTTACAATATCAGGTCCAATAAAACTATTCTTGTTCCAGATCACTATCTGTGTTATCAAGTCACACCAAAAATGCACGAACTTTGAAATTTCCAGAAGTTTTAAACCCATTATTATCCAGCTGACCTCGAAGTCGAAGAAACTGTAATCTGTAATAGACCTTGTATGGGTTCAATTTCATCTTGAGGAACAGTTCTTGAAGCAGGTTCGACATCTCACACCTCTCAAGAGCATTCTTCGCTATCAATTATTTGCTTATTTCCCTCAATTTTTACTCTACTACTGAAGCATTCAATGATAACCCATTCATGCTTTTCCTTTGTAGTGGATCGAATGATTAGAACGATTCATAACATTCAAAATGATTCAACTTCATATAAAATCACCAAAAATTGCATAAACAACAAGCAGAACGCAACAGCAATGTCAATATAGTTCCGCAGCTGCCGACTGGGGGCGCTGCATTATTAAATTAAAACGCCTATTACCGCAGTGTTCTACATGAATCCAATTTGCGCATGCGAACATGCCAATATGTATAACTATGCACTGTATTGTTTCCCTTATAGTTTTTTTTTTTAATTTAACGTTTTCCTAACTAAGATGGTCCCAGAGGCATCTAATTTCTAATGATGCGATCCTCCAATTTGGGATCAGATTTTTGGTTGAGAAGATCAAAACAAAATGACACAATTATCTACATCGAAAAGTTTCCACGGTAGTACCAGACTTGGCAACAACACACATTAACTTGGCAATAGCATATTGCAAAAGTTGAGTTAAAAAAATCTCAATTCAATCGTGTCACGAACAAAAAAAAAATGAAATCACAGTTTTACCTCCTTCTGCTTGTCGTCCAATATTGCAACAGAACGCAACAATTTTTAGTCGGGACCAATAAGTCCAAAAGAGCTAGATGATCATTATTAAATCATAGTTCACTTACCTGAAGATAATATTGGAATTCTTTTCGTTTTGAAATGCTGCAAGAATTTCCTCATTTATTTCTAATTCGAGTGAGTTCGCTGAATATCGACTACCGTATTGAAATCAAAGGTTATAGAGTAGAAAGATAGGAAACTAGACTAGACTAGAGTGATGTTTGCGCCATCTGTGTTTCAAATGTGTTTTTAAGACTGGTTAAAATTTTAATTCCAGGGACATATGAAATTTTGCGAGATGTCAGAGTCATATGGCCATTTTGATGAAACAGGTTTAGAATGTTTTGATTCTCGTATCCATAGACAACCTCGTATCGCCTTTTATTTTTCGAGCCCGTTCTAGTTGCTGATTATTGAAATTTTTGTCTAATTTCTTGGCGAAAACCTCAAAATATCGTTCGAAAATTATTGTATGGTGAAGAACTGTGGATCAAATAAAACTAATTTTACTAAGGAAAATGGGAATGTAAGTATTAACTGGTAACATGTGACTCGGTCATTCATTGATTTTTATTTTCAGTGCTACGAAGTGGATAAAATTTTCGGGGTGCAAAGGCCTGCAAGCACTACTGACTACACCATGTGCAATGAACGTTTTACTGCAAGTCGATTGAGAACTGTTCATCCACGTGAATTGTTGCATGCAGGAAGCATCCCTTACATGAAGGGCTCATTTAGGGGAAATTATGACTTTTATACGTCCATTCAAAGATTCTCAATAGCCTTCAATATATTCAGAAATGCAAAAGTTTTATGGATTTCGATATGGGAATCGGGTGACTGTCAAATTATTGTTTGAAAAGTCAAAGTTTTATGAAACCTTCTGTGAGTGTTCTGTTCATTCGTCAATCAATTTGTATAGGTGCGTTCGGCCAGTAGACTCTATCAGCACTTTTTGTTCCGAGTCGTTCGGGCTAGACGGAGTAGAGTTTTCGGAATCAACTCTATGAGCCCCAGCTCCCAAGGTGGGGCGCGAAAGGAGTTTGTGTAGAAGTTGGGTTATGAAACGAGACAAACCATAAAAAAACAGCTTATAAACAAACTATTCATAAAACTGTAGAATTTCCGTTTAATCCACACTAAGAATTATCTATTCGTATACATTTTCGAACAAATTGCATTCAAATTCAAATTTTTCCCATGATTTTTGTGGTTGACATTTGTCATTCGTTCATTAAAAAATTGCCAATTTGTACAGGCTCCATTAGCCCTAGCTGATCTGTGATAAAACTCTAGTTCTACTCGCTCTGTACCGGTGTTTACTGGCCGAACGTAGTCTATATTGTTTCATAAAGAGATCATACCATGACGAAATCATAAAAAAGCATGAAGAAATTATACTGACGTGCTTGTATACATCAGGTCTTGTATACCTCTGTAAGGTTTTTTTCAATTGTGGTTCTAATTTTGCCGGCGTGTATAGTTTCATTATTCATCATGCAGTGAAATTACTCCATTTCCTTCTCCCCTAATTAAAAAAATCACCCACATCACTTGTTTGGTGCATGGTATGTGAATCCTGACCATAGAGTTTTTCCGTTTCACAATGCCTATAGTGAGATTTTTTCTGAGAAACTTACAATAGTAGTAGTGATTTTTGGCCACTTTCTTTTGTTTTCGAGTTATAAGCAAAAATTGGAAAAATGGCGATATCGAAATAAATTTATATCTCCGCTAATACTGATGATAGAGCTCTGAACTTGAAACATTATACAGGCACTTTTTTACGTAGAATCCAGTGGCGTGCTCGCCTTTTTAGCAGGATTTTTAATTACGAAGTTATGACCCAAAGTTATGTTTTTTTAAATGGGAACACTAGTTTTCTGTGCAATTTTTTGAAAGCTTAATTTTTACTGATTTCAAAAATATATAACATAATATGGTTTGTATGAATATAAATAATAGAAAATGGTCAAAAACACTTTTTCCTAATATTTCTATGGTTTCAACTTTTGACGAACACAGAGAAATAGAGTTTCCTATAACAAAAGCAGTCTCCTTCCGGCGATGTCATTCTTTCTATGCATTTTACCAATTTTCACAAAATTCGAATCAAGATATATTTCATAATAATGAAAGGACTTACAGAAAGAGACACTGGTAATCATACGATGCTACATTTTTCTATGCTCATCAAAAGTTGAAACCATAGAAATATTGAGAAAAAAGGTTTTTGACCATTTTCTATTATTTATATTGATACAAACCATATGAAATCAGTAAAAATTGAGCTTTCGAAAAATTGCACAGAAAACTAGTGTTCCCATTTAAAAAAACATAACTTTGGGTCATAGCTTCGTAATTAAAAATCCTGCTAAATAGGCGAGCACGCCACTGGATTCTACGTAAAAAAGAGCCTGTATAATGTTTCAATTTCAGAGCACTATTATCAATATTAGCGGATATATAAATTTATTTCGATATCGCCATTTCTCCACTTTTTGCTTATAACTCGAAAACAAAAGAAAGTGGCCAAAAATGACTACTACTATATTTAGTTTCTCAGAAAAAGAGAACGAGAATGGGGTATCAGATTTTGTGTATCTCCTCTGGTTTAAAAACTGTAGTGCTAAAACATCGAAATTTACCCACCCTGTACATTCAATATTTCGGAATCTTTAGTCAACGACAGATTTAAAATCGCTTAAAATTTTGAAACCTATGTTCTGCCGTTTGGGAAATGATCCTCAAACTCGACTGCAATTCAACCTACCAGGGTCCAGGGTCAGTTTCGAATATAAACCATCCGGGGCCTCACCCAAACCAGTACACATAATTTCATTGAAATGGTCCCATACGTTTAAGGGTTTGAGGAAAAATATTCTATAATTCAACTGCAACGCCACCTAATCTCACACAACTTCCACACAACGATCCATCGAAAAAACCTCAGGCTTCTGAGAAACAATCCTAAACTCGGTTGCAACGAGATCTACAAGCCCCAAGACTCTAAACCATCTGGGGACCTACCTCAACTTCATCGCAATTATCTAAGGCTTTTGAGAAACGATCTTATAACTAGATTGCAATGCCACTTACCGGGCTGTTTGTGAATCTTGACTAAACCATCCGAGCCCTCACCCAAACAAACAAAATTTCATCGAAATCGACCTAGCTGTTAAAGAAAAAAATTTAATGCTCGACTGCAACGCTCTATTGTGAATCTCTACCAAAGAGTAACAACTTTGTCTAAAATTAAATGCCCTAAGCTTCCAAGAGCATCAAAATTTGAACAAAATCGGCCAACCATCCAAGAAAACAAATTTTAGAGTTCATGTGCAACACAATCTGCACAACTTTCTTAATTTTTCTGCCGTGAAAACCTTCTACGTATTTAATTGGGGGTTAATACTTAATGGTATTGGAAAACCATTGCCAACTCCGTTATTATTGATGCTACGAATTCGGTTAAATGGACAAACTAGTAGCATTTTTAATGGCCTCCTAGATGCCAAAAACAAAAAATTTAAAGTCGCGCTTTCAAAATATTTCATAATATGATATTTTTTTAAATGGAACCATCGGAGTTGGCAATGGTGCCGACTTAATTTGGAACATTCTGTATATGCTATACACCACTTGACCGGATATACTTTTATCCGGTTAACATATTTTTTTTTTAAATGGAACACCCTATATTTTATCATGCATTTCGATTCGTAATAACATTCTCAACAACAAAGCTCACATCATCTATCTTCCTGAAGTTGAAAATGAGCGACTTATGCGGAAATATTCATTTCAGAAAATTTCTTTGTATTGGAGAATAAAACTTCATGATTGTCTAAACACCCAAAAAATTATTGTCATTCAAATAAGTACAAAAAATTGGTGTTTGGACTTTGGTTTGGACAGTCATGAGGTTTTATACGCCAAAACAAGGAAATTTGTTGTACTAGTGAGCTTTGTTGTTGAAAATGTTATTACGAATCGAATTGCATGATAAAATATAGGGAGTTCCATTTAAAAAATATCATTTTACGAAATATTTTAAAAACGCGATTGTTAATTTTGTTTTTGGCATCGAGAAAGCCATTAAAAATGCTTCTAGTTCGCCAATTTAACCGGATTTGTAGCAATAATAATAACGGTGTTGGTAATGGTGCCGACTTAATTTGGAACACCCTGTAACCCCTGTTTTCATATTTGTCGCCGACTTTAATTGTAAGTAATTATAATGCTTGTATTGACATTTACACTTGTTTTAGAGCATTGTTATTTTTCGTATTTACTGCCATTCCATATCTTTTCAACTGTAACTTAAATTCGGAGAAATGATGAATAAAAAGTTATTTTATGCGACATGTAGTTTAAATATAATATGTACAAGTTAATCTTTATAGAGATGTATTGGAATATTTCTTAAATCAAGCTTAGAGAATGAAAAGACATCTTGAAGTTTCCTAGAAAATTCCTTCCAATTTGAGAAAACTTTGATAAGTAAACACCCAAATCAGACGTACTTTCAACAATAATAATAATAATATAAAGAGTCTAAACTCGAAAGCACTGTAGCCAATGAAAGCGATGAAGCGGCAAAAACCAATTCTGTATTTAAACCGATTTTGTTATACACTGTGATATAATAATTATAGAAGATGTCCCTTTGTTTAGATGAATAAATCTTCGTTTGCAATACTTACAATTCAAAAAACATTTGGCTATTTTGAAATTCCGCTAGCAAAAGACACAGTTGAAATATGAAGAATAAAGACCAAATTCCCTGATATCTTAACAATCGTATTTAGATTACGTAATTTCGAAGAGATATAGGTAGAAAAAGCAGAGAGATCGTGGCATAATTGAAGAGTTAAATTATTTCCAACTCACCAAAAACAGTTGAAGTTCTTTTTGGAGGTGCTGATATAACCTCCCCTTTCTTAGAAGTCGGAGGAGTCTGAGACTGCTGCTTTGTCATTTCCACATTTCGCTTAGAATCTTCTTTCGAAATGATTTTCTCCTCATTATTTTTTTGGCCTTTGAAAGTACCCTGTCTCCTCAACAGCACAGGGGAAGTTATCCTGTCCGTGTTAGTGCACTCTGTAAGTGACATAGATTTACTTTCATAAATCTGTCTGCGTTCAGCAAAGCTGCTCTGTTGAGGACCTCCCCTTTCGAAGCTTTTAGTGTCAGTGGAGTCGAGATTTTCTCCGTTTTCATGTAATTCGAACATTTTTCTGCGTTCTGCCGTTGTAGGTGTTTTTGAAGCAGTATCAGTAATTTTCTCCTCATCTTTGTTCTCACTTATTTCCTCCTTTTGTGAAACAGGCAATTCATCTATTTCGGGAGGAGATGAATCTTCACAAGTTGTTCCCACTTCTGGACTATTATTTTCGGAGCGTAAGTTTTTGGTGTCGGCAGCGTCATGGCCATTGGATTGGTTAAGGCTAGGAACATCGGGAACGTAGAAAACTTCATCAAATGACCTTGTTCCGTTCAATTTCATAGGCGTAAATGGTTTCGGCCCTAGGCGAGGCTAAAATTCGTCAATATTTCTCATAAGAACATGTGGTAACCAAACCATTCACAATACAATCAAAATGAAACCTACGAGTCATTCACAATGTCGCAAGACCATAAACATAATTCATAAAATTTACGACAGTATAATATAACTAGAAACATAAAAAAATAATTGAAAACAATATTGAACTAATGCGCAAACTGATTTTTTTTTCAACAAATATTCAAGTATCATGCTGTCATGCATTTTCGTCCATCATACCCTACCCATACCGGACACTGTCCACTATTATTGAGTGTGAAAAACTCCGAACTCATGTAATATCGTCTGGAAAAACTGTAGGTCTTATACATACTGAAGCCTTCTTCGAACATTCTGCGAAATTTGTAGAAAAACTGCAGAAGATACAATTTGGACCATCTGATCTACTTGTAAGTTTCGATATTGTTTCTTTATTCATAAGGAGTCCTTGAGATATACTCGTAAATCGGGAATATTTTCGGGTTACATCACATCACTCTTTGAACATCCAGTGAAAACAGAGTTTCCGAAAAATGGACAAACCTAAGCTCAGTGGCTGTCGGTATTGATCACGATCAGATGAACATCCAAGATTATTCCGTGAAGTGCATACTCAAATTCCCCAAAAAATAAATGTTTGGACAAGTATTCATGGAAATCACATAACCAGCCCTTTTTTTATACCCGGTCATTTCACTGGCGAAATTTATTTAGATCTATTGGAGAACGCTATTTATCCCTTCTTCGTGCAAGTATTGCAGAATGCAAGATGGCGCACCACCGCATTTCGTTCAACCGGTGCGTCAGTTCTTAGATGAAAATTTTCCTCACACCCGGATTGGAAGAAGGGGATATATTCAGTGGCCGCCCAGATCACCTGATATGGCTCCACTGGACTTTTTTCTATGTGGTCAGCATTTAATAAACTAATCATAAAAGTAAGTATTCTTCCACTATTTTACCTGTTATTTCGTTATCGATGGATATTTAGAAGCGAAATTTCAGGATCAGATAGTACTCGATAAGATCTTCAACATGAGGTATCGCAACACTCTCATTCCTATTCAAAATCAAGGGGTTGTACTCACCCCCGTTAGTAACGGGGATGCGAAGAGTGAAAAAGTTGTTCCACCCCTTCTTCTGATAAAAAATACAGCGTAACAATTTCACGATCTTTCAATACCCATAGTATGACAGCCACCGGTGCTTGTGTGCTAATAATTTCAAGCAAGGTTTATTTTTTGGCGATGTTTACAGGGTTATTCCGATTTGAAAAATTTTTCCTCTGTTATTAAAAAACACAAGATCTCGAAGGAGCATATATGAGTAGCTTGAGAGAACCAGGAAAGAACACTAGCTCTACACAAGAGGCTCTGAAAATGCAGGGTGCTGTCATTGCAATCATATAATGAAGATTTTAAAAATTGACATTGGATGAGTTACTTGATTGACATGATTTAACAAAACAAGAACTGTCTTTTCATCGACATAATGAAAAAAGCTACTCTCTCAATGCCAGCAATTTCAAAGGAGCATTCAATCTATTAAATGAGCGTGATACAGAGATATAAGAGCACTTGAAAAGGCAGCAATGTTTTAATTTTCGTCGGATATTTTCTTGAATCGGTTGGTATGTCGCCTTACCGCACCTGAACCTCACGAGTCGCCGCTGTCTAATCTAGACAATACCGTATTTGTTTATGGAAAAATTCGAACATAAACCTTCAAGAAACTTTCTACATGGTCAAGTTATGTAGCCATCGTCATTTGAAGACATGCTGAGGAACATCCGAGTGTCTTCCTGAACCATCTAACAAAACAATAGGCAACCAAACATTAAGCTCACTAGGAAGTTGAAAAAGATGGTGCTCTGCCGTTACTGTTTTTGTCAAAAGGAGTCTGGAAAACTCAGACACATTGTATATAGAAAACCAACAATTACAAAAAAATCTACATAAGGAATCTACCCACCACCCAAAACAAACAAGAGGAGTGATCAAAACACCCTGATTTTCTTTTGGTGACTCCCTTCAAATAGGATACTCCCTGTCCTGATTTTCAACCACTTTCCACCAACACGATAGAGGCCTGTTGGCCAGCTCGGTAGGTGTAGTGTAGTGAACCCCTTTTTCCCTGAATATTTTTACGGTTTTCTCTCACAACATTTGAAACACTGATGAAGAAGTCTGATCTAGACTCCAGAAAGTTGAATCGATTTATTATATCATTCAATGTATTATACAGAGTTAGGTAAAAGTAACTCACAAAATTTATATTTTCTGTATTCACTGTTTCGGAGAAAAATACACTAGTCGGTCAATTTTTAATTCAAATAACGCAACTTATCATAATTGATGATTTTATCATGCAAGCGGTAAGAAAGTTAATTTTTTTATGGCAACCTAAATTTTTGTTCCAAAAATGGATGGGCCTTTCGTTGCTGGGGATGGTTTGATTATGAGAATTTCTTTGAATTTCTTGCTCGTCTTTTCCTATTTTCTAATGAATAACCACTGATATATCTGTGGGAGATGATTCACCAACATGAGGGTCGTGTAGCGAACAACTGAAGAACAGAAGAATCATCACTTGGAAGACCAAACCTGGTCTTCCGGTCAAAAACAAAATTTACAATATTAAATTTCAATACTGAAGGAATTTCTGATGACGAGAGTGGTCCTTCACCAAAATCAACAGGGAATATTTGACGCAGAGATGATGTTCCTCGCAGTGCAATTGGAGAACAAGTTATGTACCAACTATGATTAATTATTTTTCCTTAATCATCATCAAGTCTTCGATGAAGGCTATATTATTTACTTTTTTTATTCTTGTTTTCTGCTCAGATTTTTTGTTTCAGACATAATTTCGAGATGGAGAGAGGATGAAGAAATTTTTATGTCAATGAAAAAAAAAAGTCCTTCAGTATTAAAAGCTTATTCTGTTCACAAATTTGTCATCATTTTACTGCTCACGGAGAGACAGGGTTTTTTTCACTGAGTTCTTTCCATTTCTCTTGTATCATACTCCGAATTATATGGTACCCCATTAACGTCTGTTAAAACTCATACATGTGCTATATTGTTTGTTGACTAAAAAGGTATTTCTGACATTCAAAAGAATACATAGATCAACCTTTTTTATTATACAGGTGAAATGGTTAAACTCATTGAATTAGAATTTTCAATTTTTTTATGTATTTGAGGTCAAGACACTTCATATTGAAGTGTTTGAAGCGTTATCGATAACACTTTTTTCATAGGGTATTAAATTATTGATGAAAAATGAAAGTCACGATTATATTATGTTCATTTACAATTATTGTCATTGTGATTCGAATTTCAGATAATTCATCAACTAATAATCTACGAAAATGGTATGTTTCCGATAAAACTTCAAAAACATCGATCTCTCCTAATGAGTATGGCTTTGGAATCGAAATACATTAATAAGAGTTGAAATTCGAAGTTTAACAATTTCATCCATATAATAAAAAAGGGTTGAATTTAAAACCCCATCAACAACTAAGTTATCTTTAGCAATGAAAAATCTAGTTGCCATCTAAAGAAATCAACTACGCTCCATGCCTCGTAGAAGGTTCATGGGTAATTCCAAATAAAAATTGACCTGTTCGGACATTTTTCTACAAAAAAGTACATATCCAAGATAAGAATTTAATCACTTGTGTGTAGATGTTTCGATTCAGGAATTCACTAAGGAAAAAATTAAGGGATCAGAAAAAAATTTCAAATTTTAAGGTGATTTTCAATAGGTGTAACTTGGAAAAAAATCATCGTAGAGGCATTTAAAAAGCGAATCGTAGCTTCAAGTGTCTTGTTTTCAGGTCTGAACAACAACTAAAAATGTATGTATATTTTTTTCACTTAAACTTGAAAAAACACTGACAACAAAATTTTTTGAAGTTTTTTGGTTTTTATTACAAGTCTACGGATTTTTTTTCGACTCAATGACCATATGGATCGGATAACCTATTTATTCAGCTTCAATTTTGTTTCACTTAAAACCTGGATACAATCATTTTTCGCGGAGATATCGGACTTTCACTGGAAAAGAATAATTTGGTCTTTGAAAATCAATATCTCAGCAACCAATGATTACACAGAAAGTTGAAGGTTGTTTCCAGAAACTCAAATAACTTCTCTACAACAGTAAGCCATTATTTTTTGAAAAAAAAAATTCCATTCGTGACATTATTTTGAAAAAGCAACAGAAAAAGCGATTTTGGTAATCAAAAATTTAGTCAAAATCAAGCGCTGCAGTATTGGTGAAACCCCAAATGTGAAGTTGCAAATCAATACAGTCAGCCGTTTTTTTTGCTTAAGTCCATCAAATGTTCGAACAAATGAAGGATAACATTTTTCGTACCCACTAAAAAGCTGATAATCTTAAATAGGATTGTATTCCAATTTAAGAAAAAAAGAAAAACACCATTTTTTGTTGCTTTTTCAATCATGTCATCAAGGGCTTATCGTTGTAGAGAATTTATATTCAAGTTTTCGGAAACCACCTTGAACTTCCTGTGCGATCATTGGTTGCTGAGATATTGATTTCGAAGACAAAATGATCGTCTTCAGAATAGTTTTGACATGAACGGTACATCATGTACAATGACGTTCCGATAAGAAGTCATGTTTATTATTGAATTGAAATTGTTTTATTGTGAAATTTTTGTTTCTGATATTTTATTGAAACAATTTATATTTCAAAGGAAAAGATTGTCATTTCGAAAGATAATTACGAAACAATAGTATTATCTGTAAATAAAAAAAAACAATTTTTTCCGCAATTATAGTCTGGAAAATGAACTAATTTACCCAGTTTTGGTAAATCCGAAACACCGACCGTATGGATTCAGAATTGAACAACTGAAATCATACATTATCATCAGCGAATAAGATGAATCGATAACTAAGTTATACCAACTGCGTTAAGGGAAAACTAAAAGCCAAAGCCCAAATGATACTGATACAAACAGTTCGAAATTATCGAAGACAAAATGATCGTCTTCAAAGTCCAATATATCCGCTAAAATGATAGTATCGAAGTTTAAAAAAAAACGAAATGGAAGCTGAATAAACAGGTTATCTGGTCCATATAGTGCTTAGTTCAGAGAAACTTCGGAAATTCCGTAGACTTCAGAGAATAACCAAAGAAAATTCAAAAAATTTTGTTGTCAGTGTTTTTTTCAAGATTAAGTGAAAAAAAAAAGTTTTTTTCAACTTCAGACCTAAAAAGTAGACACTTGGAGCTGCAATTCTCCTTTTTTGAAATGACTCTACGATGAATTTTCTCTGAGTTACAGCCTGTCGAAAATCACCTAAAATTTTTTTCTGATCTCTTAATTTTCCTAAAAGTGTTTAATCAAGTTTGGAAAGTAGAAAAATGTAGAAATAACATAGAACTAAGCTTATAGTACCGAGCGATTATAAGAGGAAATATAGGTAAACCTATGACATTTACCACTTAGATAATTTTCCATAGAAATTATCTTTGAAAAATAAATATGAGCAAGTTCATGCAAAATCCGAAAAGCTAACTTGATAATTTCAAAAAACAACAAAATAATGAGGCATTATGCACAGAATATAAAACTCGAAAAGCCTACTTCACGGCGATTTTTTCAAATACGTGTGTACTAGGGCAAATAAAACAGAACAAGCAAAAAACTTTGACCACTCGAAAACTTCAATAACCTTGTATCTTGTTTCCGTCAAATTCACAACGGGCGCACAACTGTTTGTTCTGGGTCTTGCCACTGGCTTTTGTATGGTGGAGTCGTCTAAGTTCTCACAAATCGACCCAGTTCTAAGAGCTCTTGGTAGAGGTTTCGGAGGGAATATCTTTTCATCCGCCTTTTTCTTCTTATCCTCGGACGATTCGTCGATTTCTTTTATTTCAATATTACATTTCTCCTTTTCATTGTCCATATTTTCTGGCCTTTTGAAATTTTGTGAAGTTATTTCGTGATGATTAATCATATCGCTGATAACCCGATTTTCCAGAGATTCGCAATTCCTGGCGGAATAATCTTTTACAGTTTTCTGCGATATTTTTTGTTGCTCGTCAATGATGTTCTGGAGGGATCCCTTGTGAACCTGGTTATTTCAGATTGGTTACATGTATAAAATGTAGGTATTCTTTCAAGAATTTCTATTGGAATTATAAGAATATGTAGAAAAGAAATCTTCGGTCAGAAAATTCATTCAAAAGATACCAAGAGCTTGCTATTTTTGAGAATCGACAACGTTTAATATTCGGAAAAATTGAGGAAGGACAATACTCACAGTAATAGGGGCATCTCCTAGATCCCTGTCAGCTGGATTCAAACTTATTTTGGGTATACTGAAGTTTTCTCCTTTGAACCATCTATCTCCATTCAACTCTGTGATATATCCAGTTGTATCAGGGTAAAGATCAGCATGAAAATCTCTGTAGCAACAAATTCAAGTAGAGTATCACTATATTCGTTCGAAAATGAGTTGTAATGTAAAAATAGCATTAAATTGGTTATGAGAGGTGAGAGAATATATGGTATGAAAAAGATTATGCAACGAATTATAATAATAAACATAAAGGTCATTTTTCTAGAGGGACTATTCTATTATATGTTCCCCAGAAATCATTATGTATGGGTGAGTCTTGAGGAATTGTACAGGGTGGACAAAATTCGTTGGGATTGAATGGCAGTGTATATTAATCAACAAATCCAACTGAAAGTTAAAATGCAGGGATGCGATTGAGTACATTTCGAATATTTAAAAACATGAATTCCCGTAATCATGAAAACAATTTCACTTATTAACGGAAATATAGCAAAGAAATAATCAAGAAAAAGTCCACAAAAAATATGATCCATTTACTTGATACTCATTTTCTACTATTTTAACAATTATTTATGTTGTAAGTTATCCCCTATGTTCTCGGTGATTTCGGAACATTATACTCAATAAGGTAGGTCCAACGCCAACGTGACTAATGAAAAAGAATTGGATTAGCAGAAACCTTCTCTTAGAACGTAGAGATAGACAGATTTCGCTCTCATCTGAGCTCATCAATACCGCATTACTCAACGAACGATGTAGACCAAATTAAGCCCTGCATGTCGCATAATTGTGGTCGTTTATCATCAATAGGTATAATTGTTGTGTCTTTATATGGTACATAGCACTATTTTTGTCAGACATTCAATAAAAATGTACCTATATCTAAACAGTCCATTTTTTAATTTTTAGGTCATTTGTTAATATAGTGTCATATTATATAGGGTGTCCCACGGTGGATGGCATATTGGACTTTTATAGATAACTTATCACAATTCTGTTCTGAAAATTTGCATGTGGGGGTTTTCAACTATGAAATATTTTCAGACTTCTGCAGCTTCAGTTTATACCGGAACTTTCTAATTTGAAACGGCACACCCAATACATCTTTGCATCTTTAGATAGCTTATTTATTGGCAGTTTCAACAGCATGTCATACCTTGGATAAAAGGTCAGTGGTTTATGAGTTTTTACTATCATCTTTCTCAAGAAAAAATGGTGAAAACGGGAGGACACACTTTTTGCAATATTTCTGTGGAGGACGCGATTTTTTTCTTGAAAAATTTTTGCCATTTTAAACTCTGCTATTTTGTAGTATTATAACAGTATAACACTATTAGCTGTTTAGACCGAAAGTGTGTAAGATATTTATAAGAATATCATGAAGTTGGACAAATCGAATCAATCAGAACTCAAGATTTTCAAATTGCATTTTGTATTATTTTAGTCGATTCTACGTAAAAAATGGGAGAGCTACCTACATAAACCCAATACCTTAAATGAAAACTATCAGAGTTATCAAGGAAGAACTAGAAATAAGGGGAACAAGCAATATCTATGACAGAATACATAAATACAGAAGACTTGATTATTGCAGCGATGGAAGAGTAGAATAACATTCCTCTGGAAACAATTTGATCGTTCCAATGCATCAAAGTGTGAATATGTTATTTAGAGTAAGATCCCAGAGCTACCAGACATAACTTATTTTCACACAGATGAAACTCTAGGATCTCAGTAGATTCTTATGTGCTTTGAATACCTGCAAACTTGTGGAGCTTACCTAGTGACACCTGAGCAGATACCAGGTGGCAAAGGTAACAAAAAATAAGTGTTACTTAACTTATTATCACATGGCTGATTTTTATATATGTTTTAAAGAATATCATTTTGAAGTTATACTATAAGTGCCAGACACTTCCCGTGGGCCAAAACTCTTGCCAGACGCTTTGAAGATGCACAAAATATAAATGAACTTTACTTATTTTCACATGGCTGATTTTTATATATGTTTCAAAGAATATTATTCTGAAGCTATATTATAAGTGCCAGACACTTCCCATGGGCCAAAAGTCTTGCCAGACGCTTTGAAGATGCACAAAAAATAAATGAACTTTAATATCAGATTCGTTGTAATTTTTTAAAAATAACTGGAGCTGGGCAGCATTAACATCAAGTATACCAGGAACACAAAATTTCGCAGATTAATTTTTGTATATTGTTGGAAATATCTATTTGTATTATACTATTGGTAAACAACTCTGGATCTCCAAACTGCATAAAAGCTTGCTGATACTCATATTTTTTCATCAATATATTGAATGGTCTTTGTTTACCTTTTTCAAAAAATGCGGGATTGAAGTCGCATCCAGTGAATGCATGGAATCCTGGCAAACTTCTACACAAAGATGGACCCAAGTACTCGTAAACCCTTGTTAAATTTATATATCTTTGATTATTCCCGGTGCCTGCGTACAAACATATCTACATTTCAATCATCATTTTTCAAATTATGCATATGTCCTAACATAATTATCGCAATATCGGTATCAGAACATCTTGTAACAAAATTTGCTTGAGCGTCTATATTACAAATATGATAAACAATTTTAGTGTTAGCTTCTTGAAGATTGTTTCGAAAGGAAAAGCTCAGCAGTTGAAGTGGATGGAGTGGAGGGATTCACCTATACTTCAATGGCATTTTTTATAATATCAGACATGTGAAAATAAGTTAATTTCATTTATTTTTTGTGCATCTTCAAAGCGTCTGGCAAGAGTTTTGGCCCATGGAAAGTGTCTGGCACTTATAATATAACTTCAGAATGATATTCTTTAAAACATATATAAAAATCAGCCATGTGAAAATAAGTTAAGTAACACTTTAGTAATCCTAAAGTTTCATCTGTGTGAAAATAAGTTATGTCTGGTCGCTCTGGGATCTTGGACTAATTGTAGAGAAGAGGATGATATACAGACTATCAACTCGTGCACAGTTGTTAGACTTGTGAAGATACCACACAAATTGTTTTTTGCGCTTATAGAGAAAAATGCATATTTTATGGCTGTTTTTTAAACCTCGATCTAACCTTCGCGCCTCAGAAATAAATCTTTTACCATGGACGAATTTCAATTTCTTCTTCGTTCGATAAATTGACTATGTCAAATATGATAAAACATATCGGATACTCATCAAAGAAGGAAACATAAATAGGATGTGAGCTCAATATTTATCATGATCTGGGGAGAAAACAAACGAACATTTGTCGAGATAAATAGTTTTGACTTGAACGGTACATCATTCACAATGACGTACCGATAAGAAGTTATGTTTATTAATTAATTGAAATTGTTTGTTTTATTGTAAATTTTTTGTTTCTATTATTTAATTGAAAGAATTCATTATTATTTATTTACATCATTCACAAGGACTACCGATAAGAAGTTATGTTTATTAATTAATTGAAATTGTTTGTTTTATTGTAAATTTTTTGTTTCTATTATTTTATTGAAAAAATTTATATTTCAAGTGAAAAGAATGTCATTTCGAAAGATCATTACGAAACAATAGTATTATCTGTAAATAAAAAAAAACAATTTTTCCGTTATTATAGTCTGGAAAATGAACTAATTTACCCCGTTTTGGCAAATCCGCAAACACCGACCGTATGGATTCAGAATTGAACACTGAAATCATAGATTACCATCAGCGAATAAGTTGAATCGATAACTAAGTTATACCAACTGCGTTAAGGAAAAACTAAAAGCCAAAGCCCAAATGATACTGATACAAACAGTTCGAGATTTAAAGGATGTTGTGTTGCACACCTATATTAAGATCTATTGTGCCCTGATTATCAGTTAATCTGGGGTAATGAAGCGTACATGTCCGCATTCATTGTTCGATGAAAAAGACGCAAATATAGTTTTAGAAAGGGCGTTAAACAACTCTCTAAGATATCCAAAAGAATGTCAACATTTTTGAATACTGGCATTGAAAGCTTTAAAAAGTGAGCTGCTCATCACTAAAAGTGCCTATACACGCGCCGGCAAACTGCAGTCCAGGACTGCAGATACGTAGATCTTCAGTGCAACTGCACCACAGTTTTTTGGAGTTTCAGTTCAAATTGACAGTCCTGTACTTCAAGTCGCCGGTGCGTGTATAGGCACTTTTGAGCTTGCGACTCGAACCCCATACAATACGAAGTTTTCATCGCCTTCATTGACGTATATAGGAATCTTTTCTGGGCAGCATAAAAAAATTAAAATTTTCATTGAAAACTGTTAAGAGTTCCATACTGGAAACTGGAGGGTTACATGATGAAGGACTATTTCCAACTTGAATTTCACATGAAATTATGAATAACAGGGTTTTAGTCTCAGCCAAATCTGAAAATCCAACATGGGACCCTAGATGTAATTGTTTACCTCTTACCTGTAAGTTTTCCTGGGAACCTGATATGTGATTGGAATAACTGAGTTGGAAGTCAGCTGGAGAATTCGATTAACTTCTCCTTGCATAACATTCAATGCTCGTTTAGGAATAAGACAAGCTCCTTTAGTTTGTTCACCAGAATGTCTTATTCCTTCTATCAAATACGGTTCCTTATCACTAACTTCCATATATCCAATAGTTGTATCACCTACAAAGAAAGTATAAAATACATCCTCATAAACTCGTGCTTGAATAATTCATAATAGTGAAAATCATTTAATTCAGTTTCTAGTTTAATTATGGATTTTTATCAAGTATCGGCTACGTTGGTGCAATAATATTTATTAGCAAGACCAAACGAGTTAAAAAACTGGCACCAGGGCCTACAAGTGTCGTGAATTAGTTGTTTACACAATGCTGATATGAAACTATTATTTGCTTCATTGGATAGTTCATAGAAATCTTTTGTGGGCGGCATAAGAAAATAATAACTGTTAGTTATTGAAAACTCTTAGTTATATAACACTAAAGAAAATATCAAGTTACACTCAGAAGGACGCATAATAGATAGTGAATAAAATTGTAAAAATTATATTTTCAATATTTTTTCATTTATTTTCAGAATTTTTTTCACATATTAATTATAAAATTGTAGATACAACTAAAAGTAATTCTTGCAGGGGTGTACAGGGTGAGCAAAATTTGTTGTCTACTGAAGGGATCTCGAGAACTATAGCAGCTAGAAGAAAACGGACGGCACATTCTCGAGCTCTTTTTTCTTGACTAATCCAAAACTGAAAACAGATCCAGCCTAACGTTCATAGATTTTGGGTTATGAACGAAAATTGGGAAATTGTCATTTTCAATGAAGCTGAATAACTCGCTTATTTGAAATCGTATTCGAAATCCGTTGTTACATTCTACAGGCACTTTTTTATAAGGAATTCGAATATGATATTATCAAATTTTTCGATCCAGTCATTTTCGAGATAAGACAGGGATTTCTGATTTTTCAAATGTAAACTATAGTTGAAAGTTCTTTCATCTTGCTGCAATTTTTTTGCTGATTTCAAAAATGTATCATATGTTACTATTCACATGAATGTTACACGAGAAAAAAATTCAATACTTTTTCCTGCTTTTCGATTCTCTGTTGCATTATAAGTAGGCTGGGTTACCGTTGAATATGCATTATATTTTGTGAACCTGAGCCTCTATGATTGAAATCACGGATTGCTGAATAAATATTTCGATGATTAATTTGCCATCGTTTGTTCTCGCGATGTTTGGAATGCTTATCTTATGTTCATGATTCGAACACTACCGTTGACAGAAGTACCTATTTTTCATCATCTCACTTCTGTAAAAATTATAATATATAATATAAATATAAATATATAATTATTTTATTTATAATATTACTGACTCTTGAAATTTCTTTTATAAATAGAAAAAGGATATTTGAATAAATTTTCTTCTTTTATAATCAGACGAAAGTCTTTTACTCTCTTTAAAAGGATATCGAACTCGATATCGATATATAAAAGAAATAATTATTCGTCAGTCGGTGATTCCTATCGCAGAAGGTTTACTTCACATAGGATTATGTGGAGTTCACGAACCATAATGCATTTTCAACGGTCGCTATGGTTACGCCTGCCTTCTGAAAATTCAACAGTGAATCGAAAAGCAGGAAAAAGTATTGAATTTTTTTTTACGTTATATTCATGTGAATATCGACATATGATACATTGTTGAAATCAGCAAAAAAATTGCAGCATGATGAAAGAACTTTCAACTATAGTTTATATTTGAAAAATCAGAAATCCCTGTCGTATCTCGAAAATGACTGGATCAAAAAATTTATTGATATCACATTCGAATTTCTCATAAAAAAGTGCCTGTAGAATGTAACAACAGATTTCGAATACGAGTTCAAATAAGCGAGTTTTTCAGCTTCATTAAAAATGACAATTTCTCAGTTTTCGTTCATAACTCAAAATCTATGAACGTTAGGCTGGATCTGTTTTCAGTTTTGGATTAATCGAGAAAAAAGAGCTCGAGAATGTGTCGTCCGTTTTTTTCTAGCTGCTATAGTTCTCGAGATCCCCTCAGTAGAAAACGAATTTTGCCCACCCTGTACATGCAAGGACTCCTGGAATTTTCAATATTAATCGAGTCATGATAAAGTGGAAGTCTGAAGTTAAATATCTGGGAACAACCCTAGATAGCAAGATTCTGTAGAATAAGAATATTGAAATCGCTGCTAACTAAGCAATAAAGGCCTTGATGAAATGCAGAAGTCTAGCTGGTAAAACTTTGGGATGTAACCCAAAAATACTACGATGGATGTACGTCATGATTTTGAGACTAATAATCACTAATGGGGCATGCCAAGGCAAGTAAGAGCAATACAAGGAAACAACGAAGGCTGGTCCACAAAAGTTTAGGAAATTTTGTGACCGTTTTCCGATTCTTGTCCATCAAATATAGAATATGAAATGAAATGAAGAATAAAATGTTTACTGTCTTATATCTGAATGGTGTTTTTGCTCCTCGAATGATAACTTTTTCATGTTCTTGTCGTTTGAGTTTCTGAGAATTTTGGATTGCGCCACCCCATCATGCAAGAATTGTCGATGAAGCACTAGAAATTCATAGGTCGCCCGACCTCATTTTCATTGAACACGCTTGGGATCAGCTGCAAAGAGCTTTGTTTTCTCATCAACCACCTCTACATACACTTCAAGAACGACTTTTACCGCACTGAGAAATTGATCAAGTGTACTTTAATAATCTGATCGAAAGTATGCATATGCCCTGTCCAGCTGTGATTGAAACATCAATCACAGCTGGACTCCTCCAACAGGAGGAGATCACACTCTTTACTGAACTTAATTTTTTCAAGTTTTTGAGCGAAGTGATCTTGTACTACAAATACTAAAAATAAATCATCACCTGAAACTGTGAAACTTATGAAGAAATGTGTAAAAGAATGGGTTAGATAATTGAGTAAACATTTATTTTTCTCATTTCAATTCAATTGGTGAAAATAAATGGAAACTTGAAAGTCTCAAAATTTCTGAACTTCCTCAATTTTTGTGGAGTAGTATATTCACAATCAAGATGGATGGAAGTGAACTTGAAACACATTATAACAGTCAGACTGCGATCAAAGCACTGAGCTCTCATGTCATATAGATTCTAAGATGTTATGGTAATGCCGAAGAAAACTCAATGAAATAGACAAGAGTAACAAAGTCTGTTTAATCTGCGTTCCCAGTCATTCGGAAATCAAATGAAATGAAAGGGTCAAAACACTCTCATAATTATTTTACTACGAATTTATGAACTCTCTTTGGATCTCCAAGTATGAGGGTCTCACTCGCAGAATATAAGATTAAACCAAATTATCTTTTACTCTCACAGAATTTAGTTTTTTCTCATCCAGAAATCCTTTGAACATAATTCGTTCTCTAGCAGATAATAAAAAAATGGTACCTAAATATAATTTATGCTTGTCTCACCTTTTCCTGCCAAGAAGAGCATGCCTGTATCAGCATCATACAGGGGCATCAAGATACCGGTGGAACTATCCAATTCGATTGATTTTTCAATCTGATTAAAATTTCGCACATCTCTAATTATTATTTGACGTACACGTTGAGCATCAAACCCAGTTGTTAAAACTCTATTGCTGTCACCAAGCCAAACAATTCTGGAATCCTTTATGCTTTGGTGGCTATTAGCTGTTTTCAAACAACATTCCTTGTTTCTTGGATCAAATATACGGACTTTTTTGTCTTTACAGGAGGTAGAAAGTAGCACACCATCCTTCTTCCAGCTGACTGACTGTATTACTTCAGTATGCTCATCTGAGTTTGAAAATAATTCTTTCTGAGACAATAAGTCCCACAATATAATATTCGTAGAAAAAGAGCAATGAATCAAACATTCAGCTGTAGGGTGGAACCCTACTGTTTCAATTCGTTTTTGACTTTGAGTGAATGTGCATTCTGGAGTACTCAAGGATTCTTGCAACCCTTCTTCTGGTATAATCCAAAATTTTACACTACAATCCTGCGATCCCGTAACAAGTAATCCATCATGGAAAGGAGAGAAATCAAGGTCCGTTACTGTATCTAAATGAGCATGCAGTAAAGGCATTAACTTGGTTTTACGACCTGAATCATTTAAGGGGAGAACAGCAAGACTAGATCCTACATGTTCCCAATTGAATGCCATAAATTTCGCTGAAGCTGCAATATTGTTTCCATAAGTTTGATATGATCCAACACATATATCTCTCACATAATTTTCTGATTTTGGAACAATAGGGGCAGCATTTTTATATTTAGATGCCTTGAATCTCCATGCCATTGCTGATAACTATATTTTTCAAGAATTCGTAAAAAAATTATATCTACATTAAATTCAATAACACAAATTCACCAATTTTACTAAAAATTAAATATTTCTGAGGAATACAACGCTTCTGTCTAAAATAGAAGATAAAGCTTAAAATTGTTCTATTGAGATTTTGCCGTTACTTTAATTTCTATCAATGTTAATGTACAAAACATTAAACAACTAAACTAACAACATAGGCCGAATCCCTATGTATATTTTCTTTTCTGTTTTCACAGTCTGTCAAAGTTGTCAACTCCTCTCCGTGCTTTTTCCATGTATTTTCACGCCAATGTTTTCGTGATTTCAATGTCGGTAGCGAAATATGAAATACTTCTCCTTACAGCCTTTTTTTTGAAAAATTTGTTTTCAAATAGTTTTTCCAAAAAATTAGCAATTTCTTAATGTGAATAGGAATCTGTAATTACCAGCACTACCAAGAAATCATAGATGGCTCAGGGTAGAAACCTTCCTTTTAATTGTTCATTTTCAAGAGTTCTATCCAATAGTTGCCTTCCGACAGTGACATCTATGTTGAGTAGATTGAATGAATAGGTAAAAACTAATCAAGGAGATATAGAAATAATGGATTCGTAATATTTTTGTTTCTGATTTCTGAATGTAAACTAGACATTTTCGTCATTATCTAATACAATTTTCTTTGTTTCTTAGCAAATTATCTGAAGTGAGAAGGTACAGACACGATTATCTACCGTATACCCGAAAACATTCAATTTCAATTGCATGTACGAGAATAATTGTACCAACACAACATTATTGTGATATTCTAATCAGAGGATTAACAGAACAGATCTTCTAATGTCCTTAAAATTAAAATTGAATCAAACTGAATTTCTATCATCCTAATTGGTTGCCGTTTTCCCGCGCAGTTGAGGAAACAATTCGTCGATAAGCTGACAATTTATCGATTCAAAAGAGAAGGTCGGGAGTGGTAGTAAATAAAACGTCAGTGGCCAATACACAAACAGCCTTGTATTCAGTGCGTTGCGGCCATTGGTCTAACAATTGTCGACCAATCGTTGGTAGAGTGCATGTTAAAATATCCAATGTAAGTTCTCCTTCACATAATATAAAACATTTGGATGTTGAGCCGGCTGAATTTATTGGTAGTTTGTTTGGTATCAAGAAGATAGGGGAAAAAAATATGGACAGCTAAAGTGTATGTTGTTGGGTTAAGGATTTCAATAATGGCGATTCTCCGAATTCCAGTACATAAATTCGTTTGAAGATTCACACCTAGAAGACAGTTCACTGATGGAATACAAAATTTTTTCAGTCCATTATTTTTGGAAAATACTAATAATGTCTCAAATACTCCAGTACAAAGAAAGAAATCTCATTTCACTGCAGCTATGTGAATTGATAAAACTATTGAATACAACTTTTCAAGGTATACAATTGGGATTCAACGATATTCATCAAGTTTCTCTCTTCTGGTTCAAATTTATTTTGACACACATTTTGATCTGCATATTGTCTATTAGTGCAGCATTATTCAGAATTAAGGACCAAATGGTAACAAATCAACACGAACAAACTGATGTATTTATTTAATTGAAGTTGCCTCCTCATACAACATTCACAATGGTTCATTCTTGAGAACTAAATACCCAGAATATGTATTTATTATCAGCTCCACACATTGGTATTTAGCACATACACATTAGTATTTGGCAAATACATTTATACCATTTGATACCATTGATACTTGCCGATATTACTCAATAATATATTGTATAAACCCTTTTAATCGAACAATTGTGTTCAATCACTCCATACACATATTTGTTTATATGCCAAATATTCGGATATTTGTGCGAAATACTGGAATGTGGGGAGTCTTCTTTAGATTGTAGTGAATGATTATAAATCCCATCACAATTCCAATTTGCTACTTACTTAGTCCAAGTAGAGGATCGGTTTACCAGATCTCAATCATATGTAGCTATAAAATTATTCCGAGGTATTGTTTTTCGGTACATTCTGACTCATCTATACACAGAAGTTTTGGAAATCTAGGAGAGCAAGCTATGGGCCCATAAAGAGAGATTTAGAACCATGGTACCAAATTACCATTGAGCCTCCTTTAACCAGGTACCACTATGCCTGCGTACCCATGCAGGCGTTACCAAGTTAAGGAAGGAAGTAATGCATATGTTAATATGATTTTGTTATATGCAAATTTAAAAAATTACATGACAGAACTTCTAAATTTTGAAATAAAGAAACTTTTTTTTCAGATTATTCTGGATCATTGACAGATTCGTTTTGTGTTCTCCAATATGGAACAATTAGCAACATCAGATGGGCAGGTTGTGATGCAAGCTGTGACACCTCAACAGGTTCAAGTAATGCAAATGCCTGGTCAAGTTATTCAAGGTGCTGGAGGACAGCAGATAATGGTTCACACTATACCACCTGGAACACAAGGCCTACAACAAATTCAAGTTTTACCAGTTTCAAGTTTGCAAGCTGGACAGGGTCAGGTGCTCTTACAGCAACCACAACAAACACAGATTGTGCAGACTCCCGATGGCCAAACCTTCATTTATCAACCAATATCTATAGATAATACAGCTCTTCAGCACTCTCAACCTACAGGTAATTATAAACCTTAAGGATAATTCTTCACTTTTTGTTCCTATATATTGTGAATGGTGGGTATGAATTTTAGTAGTGAAGGCCAATAAATTTTTCTCTATCTCTAAGGCCAAGATTCAGTAGATTTCATTTTCACCTTGATCAGGCTATAAATAAACAAAAATATTTCAAACAAAATAATGAAATCATAGAAATAATTCCATTAATTAAAAATAAGGAACAATTAGTAATAAATCGAAAACTGACTACATTAATGCACGATATTATTTTCACTTTCAATAAAAAGGAATTAAAACAATGAGATTCATCTGAGAGATTCAAAGTTTTGTTGCATGAATGAATTACGTTAAAAATGTTGTGTATTAATGTGAATTATTTGGTTCATTTCTATGTTTGAGGGTATGTGTTCATTTGGTTTGACTTATCAATGATAGAAATTAATCTAAAAAATTTTCGATTACTATAATTATATACAAAAATTCAGAATGTTCTCTAGTTCTTGAATGAAACTCTGATGCTTTTGTTGAAATTTATAAAATTGTGATTATGAAATTTTATTTTTTAGTGCTCAATATAAATGGAAGTCTAGTTCAAATACAGGGCGCCCCACAAGCTTCTGTATCAACACAACCACAGTCACCTACTACCCAAACTGTGGTACAACCTGCAATCACCAACACATCACCTAATCAATTAGCTATGGCAAATGGGAATTTAGTCATGGTGAGGAATAATATGACTGATGTAAGTAAGATTTATAATATTAATAGGATGATCAAACGTTAAGAAAAAAAGTTGGGGATGCATTTAGTTGAATGATCTTTCATTTCCATTGATGAAAGGGAAATCTAATTATCGATTTTCAGATATTTTTGAAGTGAAAACGTGGATTTGTCATTCTGAAACTTGCTAATTGCATTTAAATAATGTATGATTTGCGTTGCAAAATTACAGTGACTTTATACCCCAGGGGTATGCAAAATAAGATTGAAGCACTAGGTTGAGCAGTTACAGAATTATACTATGGCTGTTGTTGTCCAAGGCGATTCCTAGAAATGTTTCCATCGAAAATGGGTTTCAAATCAAGAGATTTGGATGATTATAGTTTTAATTTCAAATCAAATCATTTTGACAGGATATATAAGACAAATTATCATCCTCCTCCAAAATTTTCATAGTTTAGGTGCTTCTTGAGATATGTAGACTTCAAGAAACGAATAAGAAATCCACCCTTTAGCTGCCCAGGTTTTTTGTCCAAAAACTACTGGGGGTAACTCGATGGAAGATCTTTTCCTACTACTATCTGACAAAGTTCCCCTCCGATAAGTTCGATCCCATCATTTTGGGAGGGGGGTAAAAGTTTACTTCAGCGCCCATCTCTGATTTTGTCACTGTTTAATTTTTGAATAAAGTAGTGTATGAAAAATCGATAGGTGCATATCTCAACTTCGAGAGACTTATAGTTTAGGACCTAAACTTCAGATGTGATTTTTTGAAGTTGAATGATTGACATATATCTCTAAAATTTGGTACAACTTAAGGTCAGTTATCGAATTTGTTAATTTTTTATATGGGTCAATATTGTAAATAAAACTTGTGAAGCAAAGAAAAATGATATTTTCATGTTCAAAATTATTATTCACTGCCCCAGCCTAGGACAACACAGAAGATATTACAATACTATATTTTCTTGGGTGAACCTAAAACTAACTTCAAAATTGTTCAGTTCATCGAAAAAATCTGAAATGTATCAATTACTAATATTTATCCCAATAAACTAACTAAAAACTTGAATTTGTTGAGTTGTTTTGGGGACATCGTTCGATTTCTTTGAAATTGATGAAAAAACCAAGATAAAATCTGAGATGGGCGCCATAGTGAACAGGGGCTGTTAATTTGCTTTCATGGAGACACAATTTTCAATGCATTTCGGCCAAAAAAGAGTCCAGGAAAGGCTTGAAAACAAAACAGATTGCAATGATCAAAGTTAGTTATGCCATTTGATAGATAGCGACAAAACACTTCTACTTTTTTTTTGGAACATTTTTTGATCCAGGGTCTCCTAATGTAGTTATTTCAATCGATCTTTTAAAATGGATCACCCTGTCTATAGAGATAGAATATCTAATTTATTTGTAATTTCAGTGCGAAAATGATGAAAAACTTGTGATTCATTTCAAGGAAATGTACACAAATGAACCTACTATTCATGCTTCTTGGAAAGAAAATGATTTGCGGTTTTTTTACAGGTCTTACCAAGCACTAGTGGTACCCAGTTTCAGAGAATACCCATAAATGGAAACGAATTTCTAGAAGAGGAGCCATTATATGTTAATGCTAAACAATACAGAAGGATACTTAAGAGGAGGCAGGCAAGGGCCAAGTTGGAGGCTGAAGGTAAAATACCTAAGGAGAGACCAGTATGTAATGTATGCTTAGAACAATGTCATCACAAATTTATTCCCATTTTTTGTAGAAATACCTGCATGAATCCAGACATAGGCATGCCATGAATAGGATAAGAGGAGAGGGAGGTCGATTTCATTCAGGATCAGTGAAAAAAAAGAGGTGAGTTAATTTTTGTTTAGTTTCTGACAGTAATTCAAACCAGAGTTCTTTTTTTCGAGAATGAACAAAGTAACAATACAATATTGTACGGGGTGAGTCTTTGACTTGAACATACACACATCGTCAAAAATCTTGGCTGCCCTAGGTTTCTAGAGAAATGAACAATATATGTTCTATAAATGAGATGAATGTTTTCTTCTATTTCAACTGCGATATATTTGATAGGAAATCTTTGTTTGTTACTCTTCCCTTTATGCAGGATGAGAACAAATGGGAGAAAATCTAACCATGACTACAGGCGTTTTTTCGAAGCTATTAGAACTGTTTATGGTCCAAGCAGAAAACCTAACTTTCCTATAAGAGATGATCATGGAGCTATACTAACTGATGATACAAAAATTCTCGAAAGATGGGGTCTTGAATCAAAATAACGACTAGGATTTATCCATTTTAGACCGGCTCCCCGCGTATAGTCCGATGACATCGCTTGATGAAAAAATATGAAAAATAATAAGTCACCAAGTCTAGACAACGTTCCAGTAGAGATATTCAAAACCCTGGATGAAGACATTGACAATAGTCTCCTAGCACTATTCCGCAAGATCTGGGAACAAGGAGATGTGCCACAAGACTTCAGAGACGCTTTAGTTATCAACCTCTATAAGAACAAAGGCGATACGTCAAATTATAACAATGGGGAATTCTCCTCAATTTGGGTTATCACTGCATATGCAAGTTTAAACTGAATAATTATGAGTTTCATTCATGATTTCTTCAAATTCCCGCGGAAACTATTCAAAATCATCCTTCAAATACTGAGTTTTAAAATTTAAATCTCTTTGTGCGGAGTTTACGATTTGGCAACAGCGCATACAAGACAATGAAAAGAACAATGTCCGATCAGCTTGTTTATAAAATAACAGCTGTTGATCAACAGGCGCGTACTTATTGGCGAGCTTCAACTGCAACCGGCCATAAAAATCCCATAAAATTTTACGACCTTCCTCATTCTTCGCAGACTTCATAGACAGCCATCTTTTTCTATCTCATCAAGATAATGCATTTGTTGTCCTTTATTATCAAGGCATATTTCAGTCGATGTTGCCAGCTTGTGCAATTCTCACAAAACGCTTTAAACTTTAAATACCCATTTTTATTTTTCATTTTTAAGTGCTTAAAATAATTTTTTTTAGGGAACGGTTGATATGGTTATTTCAAAATGTGACGTGTCAAAGATATTTCATAAAAAATACATCATTTTCGTCAGAAGGAGTATTCCCTATTACAGGGGCAATCGTTGCTTAGTGCGGCCGGTAAAATTCTCTCGAAGATTATGGCTAATCGTCTGATTCCACTCTTAGAATAGCTATTACCTGAATCCCAGAGCGGCTTTCGACCCAATCGTGGTACGGTGGACCTAATTTTTACCCTGGGACTGCTGAAAGAAAAGGCCCGTGAACAACAATCAAGGATCTATACAGCCTACATCGATTCAAGTAAGGCCTTTGACTCGGTGAATCGGAGAGCGATATGGAAAATTATTGGACGCCTTGGAGTACGCGAAAAATTCTTGGCAGTGTGTAAAAGCCTCCATACCAACAACACCGCTAGAATACAGCATAATGGCTCTACAACCGACCATTTCTTAACAAACTCTGGAACAAAACAAGGCTGAATGTTAGCGCCTTTACTGTTCAATATTTTCGCCATAGCTGTCTCGATAATTGCTGACATGAGTATGCTTGTAAGAGGTGTTGGATTAAGTTTCAGATTTGATGAAGGCCTGCTTAACCTGAAGCGCCTCAGAGCAAAAATCCGTACAAAGTTTATCACGGAGTTCAATATGCAGGCGACTGCGCACTTATCGCTAGCAGCCCAGAGGATCTACAGATAATGTTGGACACCTAAGCTTTAAGCTCATTATTGACAAAACCAAAATCCTGGTAAGTCCTCCAGAAAGCCTTCAAACAGATATCAGCCTGGAGGATGAAACTCTAGAACAGGTCGGGCAGTTCTAATACTTGGGAACCTTCATTAATACTAGTGCTGACCTGGACACGGAAAAACACAACGGTATCAATTCGGCATTCTGGAAGCTAAAGGACAGAGTGTTTCAAAATCACGACCTCAATCTGAGGACCAAGACAGCTGTTTAGAAAGCAGTGGTCCTCCCAATGCCTCTTTACGGAAGCGAAAGCTGTACTCCCTACAGGCGACACATTAAACAACTTGAACAAACGCAACAACGTTATCTGAGGCAAATAATGCATATCAGATGGTTCCACAAAGTTTCAAATGCAGAAGTCTTGCAACGCTCGAGTTGTATAACAATTGTGACTCAGGTAACGACTCAGATGGAGCGGCCACATTCTGAGGATGCAAGACTCAAGACTCCCCAAAATAGCTATGTATGGCGAATTCACAGAGGGAGCCTGGAAACCAGAAGGCCAGTATAAGCGGTTTAAGGATATACTGCATCAATCCCTAAAATCAGTTAATGCCAATCATAACTGGGAACAGTAGGGCACACAGTCGTAAGTAGCCCTAAGAAATTATAAGTTTGATCGCACCGATGGTTTTTGAGTCTTTTTGTAAATTTATTCTCGGTAACGGGATACAGTAATGAATGATCTCCACGCACTTCCCGTCAAAGTGGATGGCTCCGGTGTTCTTTTCCATGTTCTTCTGCATTTCCCAGGAACTTGCGTACCGTTCTCGCATGACTCTATAGATAGTTTCGTCCATCGAAGTTTCTTCAAACACTTTGGTAGTTTCTTTGGTATCAGGCAATTCTTGATAAAAATCTTGGCAACAGCATCATGCCCATTCTTATACTCCGTGCCTGCGAACTTCTGGCATCCCTGTGATATGCTCATGTGTCGCACAGCCATTGAGATATCCTTGGCAATATATTCCATTTAGTGCCTTGTTGGGATCACTTGATCTTGGATGGCAATGATGAAACCTTCTGTCCCGAGGAACAACTTACCGAAAGTCAACCAGAATTTCGACGCAGATATGTAGACATAATCATGGTTGACCTCGTTCTGGTGTCTCCCATGTAAAGGTTTACCAATCAATTTCTGCATTTCAAATGGCATATTTAATGCTTGGAAAAACTTCAGTGTCAGGGTGCATAGCTCATTATAAAAAATTAAAATGGCCAAATCAGAAAAATGGTAAAAAAAACTTTTTTGGATATCAAGAATTTACTGTTAAAATATATTTACGTCAAAGACTCACCCTGTTTAAAAATATCGTAATTCAACAAAATGTTGTTCTGAATATATCCATTTATTACTTGAAGGGAGGAAATGAGGCAACGAGAGGAGGCTCAGGCTCAACATAGAGCAATCGGAATGACCTACGGAAATTTGGAGATGCAATCGCCTATCATAATTGAGGTAATTGATGAAAATTTATACTATGAATCAGTATTAATTGTCACTGTTTTTTTCAGGAGGTCATGACAGAGATAATAAAACCGGATCCGTTATAGGTTCTTGCCTATGAATGAGGTCGAATTTACAAGTATGTTTTGAAATATGAAGACTTCAAAACATTCAAATATCTGTGCTATCTGGAAAAAGTTTGTAAAAAGTCGGTCAAAATTACGTTCCCTGGTTGAGAAAGGGGGATCGTTAGACAATATTTTCCATGCTCTCAACTTTTTCAATATTGTATATAAAATATAATCGTTGTAAATATTAAGATTTTGTTACAGAGCATCTCACCAAATCGACTGATAATGTTATTTTACATTGAAATAAAAAGTGTTTCAATACTTCTCATATTTTATTGAAGGGAATTTCGGATGGCAAAAAGATTATTTTATATTGTACTTGAGATTTGTGAAAACTTTGGTACATCTCAAATTAATACATATTTCTGATATGAAGTTCTCTATAAACGCTTCTTTTTCAAATTTTTTCGACTCAAATATAATCACTAGATATATGTTAGGTTCCACAGTTGTTATCACATATGTTCGTTGTTCCTGAAAATAGTTTAATTTAGTGACATCTTGAAATGCTAACTAATATATTTTCTTTGATGGCTGTGTTAATACACAGTATCCAATTTAATAGGTGATGCTTAATAAGATGATTTATAAGCAGAGTTCATTAGAAAAACCGAAAAAATTTTTGATTTGAAGCAGAAACAAACGCTATTGGCTACGAGTACTAGCAAAATATTATTGCACTGAGGTTAGGGCCTTTTGTTGAATCTCGTGTTAGTCTCTCGAACGAAATTAGTTCTTTGACTCACTGCGACGAACTGGTGGATGTATAGCCTCGCAAAAACTACCCATTCGGCAAGTTGTGAGGCTAATTAATAGAGAAATATTTCAAGAAGGACTCCATATCATACACATATGCTCGTTTCGAAGTCACAGCTACAGAGCAGCTTGCTCCTACAAATTTGTTTTCAATTCTTTCATTGCTTGTTCCCTATATTCTTCTATATTCATTTTAAAATGATTGTTCACTAAGAAAAAACACCAGCTTCAGCAGAAAAATTGATGAAATAATATCCCTTTTCTAAGATTTCCACAAGAATAATGCTGGATATCAGTGATGAATTTGGCTTTGTAACTGAAAATCCCAACAACATTCGCACACATACTGAAACGTAAAGATAATCTCGAGAGTTGCTGAAGAATTTCGCGATATAAACACTATTTTTTGTACAACAGTGAAAAATATAAAATTACATAAATATTCCTTGAAACTTTCGATTGTTTTCTTAGCGTTTCTATCATTAAAGCGTAATTTTAGGGTAAAATAGTAATCTTCAAAATTAGATATCACAACACCCCTCATCCCTATTCAAAATAAAGGGAGCTCATCCCCTTTAGGCAGTTGAAGTTGCGAGGATGACAAAAATCGGAAAAGTTGTTCTCCCTCGAATCAGAAATTGACAGGTACGAGCGATTTTTCACTTTGGAGCCCATTTGTAACAGCCGAGAATTCTCTACCAAATTTTGGTAAGAAAACGGCAGAGATTATATTTTGTATGCAACTGAGCAGAGAATTCTACCGAAAGTGCGTATGTAACGGTAAAGAATTCACGGCGCATGAATTCTCGAATAAATTCTCGGGAGAATTCTCGGCTGTTGCAAACGGGCTTAAAGTCGGAAAATAGAGGTGTTAAGTTTTCGTTGGACTACTAACTAACATTCACGTAATTGAGCTTAAGTGTTCCTTAAAATTTAGGGGTCGTTCGTGAAAACCGCCAACACACTGTCATTTTGGCCAGTTGCGTTTCAATGACCTTGAGTGTTTCCTGGATAGTCGAAAGGGACGAAAACGAGAGCTACTATATATTCGTTAGGTTCGGAACTCGCAATTTGATTGGTCGCACTGATTTTTCGTTTGACAAAACCAAAGTCCGTCAGAAAACCTTCAAATAGATATCAGCTTGGAGAATGAAACTCTAGAACAGGTCGAGCAGTTCAAATGCTTGGGAAGCTTCATAAATACTGTGGTTAACCTAGACACGGAAATACACAACCGTATCAAATCGGCATCACGGGCATACTGGAAGCTAAAGGACAGAGTGTTTCAAAATCTCGACCTCAATCTTAAGACTAAGACAGCTGTTCACAAAGCTGTGGTCCTCCAAACGCTTCCTTACGGAAGAGAAAGCTGGACGTCCTACAGGCGACACATTAAACAGCTTGAACAAACGCAACAACGTCATCTAAGACCAATAATGCACATCAGATGGTTCCACAAAGTTTCAAATACAGAAAGAAGTCTTGCAGCGCGTGAGTTGTACAACAATTGAGACTCAAGTAACGAGGGCCCGACTCAGATGAAGCGGCCACATTCTGAGGATGCAAGACACAAGACTCCCCAAAATAGCTCTGTATAGCGAATTGACAGAGGGAGCCCGGAAACCAGGAGGCCAGTATAAGCGGTTTAAGGATACACTAAATCAATCCCTAAAATCAGTTAATGCCAATCATAAGTGGGAACAACTAGCGTTAGACAGATCACAGTGGAGGTCTTTGGTGCACAGTTATAATCGAGACTCGAGAAGGATACAGCGGCGGCCAGATCTGGTTGGTGACTATTCATGCCCGGATTGTGGAAGGATCTGTAGGTCACGGTTGGGTCTCTTATCAGTCACAGAAGGGCACACAGTCGCAATTAGCCCTAAGAAAGTATAAGTCTGTACGCACCATTGTTTTTTTGTAGATTTATTCCCGGTAACGGGATGCAGCAATGAATGAATGAATTGACTAAAGTGAATAATTCTGGGCGCAGTATTTCAGGCGCGTAGGTCTCCCACTTCAAGGTTCGAATTCCATGAGTCAGATAGATCTTGCCTTGTCAGTTGACAAAGTAAAGCCTTCTTTACTATTAACTGGTGTTAGAACGCATTGTTGCTTTACTAATAGCCACAACGCGTGGTTCTTAAAATCATGACATCCACGACACGAATTTCGTTTCGTGGTCTTGTCCATTGGCCCATGTCAGCTGTTTTTGGGAGTACCAAGATGCGAATATCGCGATGTCGATAATTAAGGAAAAACGTTTGTACTGAAGGCTAGATAGAACTCGGCAACAAATTAAAGATGCATTCAGTTATTTCAATGCGGTTTTACAGCAAGTGATACTGATGACATCACAGAAATCTAAACATGTTTTCCAATTGCTTAGGATGATGGTAGTTGCTGTAGGTTATGGGTCGTTCTCGTAAAAATTGACTTTATAAAACATCCAAAATACTAAAAATAAAACAACGGAAGCATGACAAACATTTAAAATTTAACCTTCCATTCAGAGATGAAACGGTCCAAAACTGGTTCAAAAACAGAATCAGAAATACGAATTTGATCTTAATGAAGGCATATACCAGAATCCACTGATATGAAATCATCAGGTATTAAGACGACATCTGTGATGAACGAGACAATATACAACTATCAAGGTGGCAATTAAAAAACAAAAGAAGCAGTGATCTGTGGAGAAAAAGCGGTCGGAAAAATACGGTGAGACGTTTCTGTTTATTCCAAATTTGCAAGTGTTCTATATACACCAGAGATTGAAATAGGTTTTAAAATTAACCGTATTAGCAGAGCACGCAATATTGAGATTCGAGGTGTAGATGATGGTAGATAAAAACGGTTTGATACGTGATGGGCTTTTTCTTACGAATGCATTATGAAGCGGTTCAAGAGACATTTAACCTGGCGGTTGAACTTTTTATGGCTCATATCCTCCAGCGCAAAACTCGGTTGGAAATTTTTGCCGTTATTGAATTTAATTTTTCGAATTTATGAGGGAATACTCACTTGACTACTATATTTATGAACAATTTTGTCCACAATAACTAGATCTGAAACATTCTCAGATATCATTCTCATTATGGTTTCCAGATGAGGTGGGCATTTCTGCAACGAAGTTTCATGGAACAAGAAAATTAGACACGTCTATTTGGAATACTTACAGGTGGATAAGACACAATAATCGGAAAACTATCATAATCGGTAGTATCATATAGAACTTGATTATCCGACAGCAGTATGACGTATGCGGCATCATGCTTCTTTTGGAAAGAAACCATTCTGAAAAAATAATTTGAGTTTCCTGAGGTGACTAAAGTTTTCTTGTTTACTTTTGGTAATGATCATGCTGTAATTTTACACAGATGTTCCTCATATCATTTGGAGTCGTTTGTTGTGCCAGAGTATTGTGGAAGTATAGGCTGAATTTGCTAAGAACAATGCCTTTCAGCTTGAGTAACCACTGAAGCAAAGCTGGTGATGGATTGTTCTTAAGAAATCCTAGTTTCCAACTCTGAAAAAAATCGAAATTCATATAGTAAAACAGCTAGGTCACTAAGAATAAACCAAAATTAAATTTCTTGACTGGTATACTTCAGAGTCCACTGACGGGCATAGACCTCCGCAAGAGGTCGCCAGGTCTCTCGATCCTGTGCAGGCGCAATCTAGTTTGTCGTAATTCTTTTTAGATCGTCACTCCACCGAGTGCCTCTGGTGCGCTTGTCAGATCTAGGTCGCCATTCAAGAATCTTTTTGCCCAGCGACCACCATGTATTTCAGCGATATGTCCAGCCCGTTTCCATTTTGATCTAGTAATTAATTCTCTGATGTTGCTTACCTGTGTTCACTTACGTTTACGTATCTCTTCGTTTTTCACTGGGTCTGTAAAAATCTCGGCCCAAGCATTTATCTATCCATTCGTAGTTGTGTTACAAGAAGTTTATTTATGGATGCTTTGGTCAGAGTCAAAGTTTCTGCATGGGTTAAAACCGGTTCGTTGTCTCTCTTCATTGATTACCACGTTGACTGCCTTTCTTATAAAAACCCTTTTCCAACGCCACGATGGAAAAATTACACGCTATTTCTATCCTGTGTGCCACTCTACTGATACAAATAAAAAAGTACTTTTTATGACACCCCCATGTCTTTTAGTAGTCTATTCCAGACGCCCAGCCCCACAAATTGAATTGCAAACGCCGCGAATTTACTCAGCATTGGCCCTGCTAAATAATATAGTTTTTCAAAATGGATGGCACCTGGCTCCACGAGTCAACATATTCCAGGAGCGGTGACAACCAGTGGCGGATATTCTCAAAAGCCCATGAAGCGTTCGCTTTGGACCACGTACAACAGGCAGGAAAATCTCAGTTTTCGTTCCACCAAAAAATCTCTCATCTTGTGCGCCACCCGATCGTGCTTTCTTATCTGTAATATCTGAGGGGATCTCGAGAACTATAAGAGCTAGAAGAAAACGGATGGCACATTTCCGAGCTCTTTTTCAGAGAAACAAAGAATAGTGAAAGCCGTAGCCTCCTACGATTGTTCGTTTTTGAGCAAAAAATGAGATTTTTACGATTTCGAAAAGTTCTCATAACTTTTGTCTTCGAAGTTACAGATCTGAAACTTTCACCTTCTTAGGCACTTTCATACGTACAAAAAGATTTTTTTCCAATTCAAAAATATCAAATTCAATAAAAGTTGGCATTCAAAAAAACGAAAGTTCGCCTTATGATTCGAAATGAAAAAATATTTTAAGCTTGTCAGTGGATTCTACATTAAAAAACTGCCTGTAGAAGGTTCAAGTTTCAAATTCAAAACTTCAAAGACAAAAAAGTTATGAGAACTTTTCGAAATCGTCAAAATCTCATTTTTTGCTGATAAATCAAAAACGAAGAATCGTAGGAGGCTACGATTTTCACCATTCTTTCTTTCTCTGAAAAAGACCTAGGAAAGGTGATATCTGTTTTCTTCTAGCTGTTATAGTTCTCGAGATCCACACAGTAGACAACGAATTTTGCCCACCGCGCCCTGTACACTGATGTAAGAACACCTCTACCCTCTGCGTTCAAAAACCCTTGAATGAAGAAAATTAACAGTGAGGAAAGCCATTGATGGATGATATCCGACTTAAACCTTATTTTATTCACTTGTTACTTGTTAGAATTTTCACACCCAGGACTTTATTATGTTTAATTTTTTCGATTGCGTTCTGAATCTCGTCCACAGATATATCAGGAATTTTGTCTAATCCTTGATTTAAAACTTTTCTGTTCTGATATTCTACCACATCCTAAGTGGTTTGGTTGGTATATAAAATTTCCGTAGAATTTTTCAACTCTAAGCAGCAGTTCTTGTCTGTTGTTTTTTAATGGGCTAAAAATATCCTTCAATTGGACTATCTCTCTTTTTCATTCGATAATATAATCTCATACTTATGCAGGAAACGATGCATAACCAAAAATCAAAAGAGTAGTAGCAGTATAGTTGATACTTTTTGGTTACTCCCCGATGGATATTAGACCGACAGAAAAACCATCACAGCCGAAATTTCTCCATATAGCGCAGATATAGTGCTGATTACTGATTACAGTGATTACTGATTGCTGGGTGTGTTGGACGGACTAACCCAAACCTGCCACCGCGACCAACGGTCTATTGTAGCACACAAGCATGCTCAAAGAGCTAAATCTCTCCCTCTAGTCCCATCCTACCCAAAAAGGAGATGATGTCGGAGGGGGAGTGATTCTTGAGTTCCTCTAGGATCATCTTCGGAGAGCCGAAAACTCCGAGTCTGACCCTGTCTGCCGCCGGGCAGTCACAGAGGATATGCTCAATTGTTTCGTCTTCCTCTAAGCAGAGTCTGCAGAGTGGGTCATTGACGATGCTGAGTTTTTTGAGGTGGGCTCTGAGTCTGCAGTGTCCTGTAAAAACCGCTATTATGGATCTCAGATTAGTTCTAGAAAATTCTAGCCAGCGACTGGTGTATGGGCTGGGAGATATAGTGCTTGTCCTAGGCTTAAATCACAGCTGTCTTTAAAGACGACAGTGACGCTGGTAATTAAGTGTAGCAACAGACTCCTTTCGGTCTGTTAGATTCGGTATGCTATGAAAAAGCCTGTTATCACCGTTTGTAACCAACCATCGGTACTTGCTGATCAACAGCCCTTCATGTGAAAAAGCTCTGAGGTTTATTCAGATGCTAATCATTTCTTCAATATATTGTGCTATAGAAATAATACTTCGGTTCTTGAGTATTCGTTGAATACTAAAGTTTAGTGTTAAAATGAATGACTGTATGATGTATGTCAAAGATGGAAATAATCAGTTGCATTACAAATTTCAATAGTACAGAATCTTCATAAATTATCTCAATAAGTACTATGTGCTGCTCTTTTGGGTTTGGAACAAAATATCATAGAATGTCAAAATTATCCTCCACTGTGTGAATATTATTTATAAAGAAAGACCCTTGTAGTTCTGTTTAATAGAAGAAACTCACCTCTTTTTGAATTCTTCCTTCCCAAGCATTCAGTCTAGTATGTGCCCCATGAATTAAAACAAGAGATGGTAGAAATTGTAAACGTTGGAGTTCAGTTAGGGCCTTGAAGAGTTGTTGCAATATTTCACATTCTAAATTGAAAACTGCCTTTACAGGAGTTAGACATATATCTGTGAAACAAAGTGCATTTTTTTGAATGATGTTCTCAGTGAAATTTAATAATTCCAAGTATCTTGAATGTTTTCCAATTCCCATTTGATAAATTTTTTCATATCTGTTCACCATTAAGGATAGATACTCTCAAAAAGATGGATGTATATCCCACTATATGGAACATAACATCAATGTTGATTTGAAATGAAGATAGCAGGTCCAAAATATTGCAGTAAAATATCCTCAGATATGTGGACCACATTCAACTATCAATCAAGGTTGCAGTGGCGGCTGGTCTGTGAGGGCTATAGGGCTACAGCCCCCCATACAAGAAATCACAAGAAATCAATCCTTTTATGCTATTTACCTTCCCATACGATTTTCAATGAAATATTAATGTAAAACTTTCATGCGACTCCTGCAGTTTTGTTTATTTCAATCATAATCTAGCAGTTCGTCCCTGCATGGGCGATGAATCGTGTAGCCCCGAATTCTTGCATTCGGACAGTCATTCGGCTCCAGCCGCAACTCTTCGTGTCGGTCGTTTTAAGGAGTAAAAGGGCTACGATAAAAGTCGCCCCTATCCGCTTCATTCTAGCCGCTGCCGGCTAGCGTATAGACATCTTAGCGTGCGTTCGTATTTGTTTACGTTTTCAAATCACGGCGGACAATAGTGTTCAAAATATTTTAAAAACTGATTTCGCGAGGCTTTCGCTGGCAGAAAAAAGCCGTATTCAACTGCTGGGTAGACCGACTCCCGATTTAAATTTAACCCAGGCAGATAAAACTCCAAAAACTTCTCAAGACAAGTGTATAACAATTGATAACGTATGGGCAAGGGCAGGATTTAGAGATTTGAAGCACCTCAATGAAAAAATTAAGAAGCATGAGCTATCTGCCAAGCATGTAAATTGTTCGACAGAATTAGCTTTTCTGGTTACGACTAATATCGCTGCTCAATTAGAATACCGGAATAATATTATTAAGCACAACGAGCAAGTAGATAAGAACAGGTATGTTTCAAAAAGAATTATAAATTGCATAAAATTTTGCGGAAAAGTGGTTTTAAAATTTCATATTTTTATTATTATTCCAAAAGTAGCCCCCTAGTGAACTAGATCACGAGCCGCCACTGCAAGGTGGTCTAGTATAGAATTTTTTTTTTTCTGATAATTTTTTATCATCTTTATGTGCCAAATTAAAACCCCATCAGCATATAGCTGTATTGAATGTGGATTCAGTTTTTTGAATTCTTTATCATACTATATCAGTAATGAAGCAGTT
This sequence comes from Coccinella septempunctata, assembly GCF_907165205.1. Lineage (NCBI taxonomy): Eukaryota > Metazoa > Arthropoda > Insecta > Coleoptera > Coccinellidae > Coccinella > Coccinella septempunctata. Next base: position 24,316,859 of record NC_058191.1, on the reverse strand, counting down.
TTCGACTTTTGTATATTATGGCATTTTACGATCATATAGGCAGTCCCTATAACACCAGAAGTTTTTTGCTATAGTTTGTCCAATTTTTTTAGAGTCCAGAGGGTTTTCCAAAGATGAAAAAACTGGGAGCAACTGGTGTAGAAGAACAGCCTGTTTAAGATGGCTGTTGAACAAGATAGATGTTAGATAAAATAAATTTAGAGCATTAAATTGATTAATCATATCATGATCTATACTTGTTTATAAGGTTTCCACAGTTCTACCCAGAGTTTTCACAGCTACACATATGATTATGAAAATATTCAAAAAAGCAAACCTGCTGGTGAAGGATGATTCTAAAAGGATACAGTTCGATGAGGTTAATTTTTGCACTTAGAAACTGATAAATATTCTGACAATAATTTTGAACCCTTTTGTTATTAACTTTGAAGTTTTCTTCTAGTTTCCTAATATCGATTTTCATTGACTCATAAATCGCTCTTAGAGAATTCTGAAATTATAAAGTGGATGAAGTGCATCCATCGTATCCTCTATTCTTGGTAGTTAAGTCTTACATCTTTTCTTAAGAAGCCCTTATTTTTTGTTTGAAGAAAACCGATCTCAATATAACTTTTCTCGGACAGAGCAAGCTGTTGCAGAAAATTCAAAAAACTGTACCATGCTGCATTCAGAGGAGATTTATGCAGGTCTTTTTCTCTTTCCTGAAAGAATATGATCAGGTAAAATTAAAAATAAGTAATAACCATTTTGTGATTTACTATAAGTTCCTTTGCTTTCTCGAAACATATTTGTGATATATATGTGAAAAATGAATGTAGAAATTCATCTTCCTTTTCCATTTCCCAAGAAAATTATTTATTTATTCTGTCCAAAACGTAAACACAAAATCATAAAATCAAATAAACATTTCTTTTCTTCTTCTATCCTTTGCCATGTGCTTAGCTCATCACAGAATAACCATTAAAATGTTAAAAACGTTTAAAAAGAACTGCATAATCTCAAAGAGGAATCTTAGATAATTTCTTCTTTATAGAAGACTTGAATTCTGAAATTACCTTCAGAGACATCCTCTGTTATTCTGTTGTCTCTGCTCTGATTACCTCATACCAGAGATATATCTCTGCCTCATACAAAGGATCAACAACATTTTCCTAATGTGGTTGAAAAATGCAAATTTTCCTGTGAATGCGGATGATGAGAACATAATGTTTTCAATTTATTCATGAAGGCTTTCTCAGCTTTTTAGCCCATCTTCTCTTGAGGTTTCACCCACAACTGTGGCATTGTATAAAGACCACACCAGTCTTTATACAATGACTGAGGGCATCTTCAGGGGAGCGTCGAAGATTTTAACTCAACGGGTTCATTCCAAAGATATTACACACCAAGATAGAGCATAGTGAGAGTGTAATATCTTTGGTTCATTTATAGCCTACTCCTACTAAAAATTCTAGTAGGCTATGGTTCTTTGATTGCTTCTTTTAGTTGACCCGATGCCGTTGTAAACCTCGCAAGTTATAAATTGCTTGCGAGAGTGGGTTGATTTCATTCTCGACACTTATTACCCCTCTCCCAATATTTTTTAATTCTTAAAGATCGTTTCTACGTTCTACGTTTCTCTTTGTTAGTTGTATTTTAGGAAAAACGTATTCATATGGTGGGGCCATTGCTTCACACTTGCCGAACTTTTTATTTAATTAGTCATCGAATGAGGCTTTCACTAATGACTAGATCAGTCTAAGAATAAAGGACGTAGGATCTTTATTGAGTTTTTGCGCTCAGTTCGGAGTGTTCCAATACTTTTCTCTTGTTATCATACTCTCTGACGATTCCAGTAAAATCGTTTCGTTACCGTTGTCTGATGGAAGAATGATTTAACATGGTTAAAAGCTCTTATGAAACACACACTATACGATTGCCTGCATGTCTTAATAGAAAAAAAAGATAGAACAACATACATTGCAGTCAATCGCCTGCAAGCGTACGTACAGAATTGCACACACACTGGACGAGATCAAAAATCTCTCTATCCTCTTTGGATATATGCTGGTGTTACTGGTCGCATTCGATTTACAGATCTGGAACGACCAGGCCAATAGTCATGTGCAAAATTCTATTTTGGAATGTATCATTGAATATAGGTATCAAATATGTTCGATCATGTGTGCCATTAAGCCCTTTGTACACAGATAGACCTAGAGGTCTTCCATCTATCAAAAGTTTTTTTTTGTATGGTAGTGGAGGTATATGAAACAAATTCTTAAATGGTATTTTGTCCACAGTGAATCCGCCAACTCTTCGAAAAGAGCACTAACTGGAGCTTTTACTTACCACTAACTCACGTGATTCTACGCAAAAAAAGTATGTGAATACACACAGTGACTGGACTATCAAAACATTATTCAGATGCTTTTATAACTTTATTATCTCAATAAAACACAATTGAATTATGTGACAATCTTTAAAGTTCAAAGATACTGGGAGATATAAAGGCAACATTTATCCAAATATTAGAGAAACATACTAAAATATTGTATTATGTTAAAATCTATGAAAGCTTTTTACAATAAACCTATATTATAATACATGCAGTTCATTTCTATAGTTACATTACAAATTTTCCAGGCCAAAATAACATTCAGTTTTACATTAGTTCATAGTTAAAACACTGACTAATTCAACATGAAAATCCTTTTTGGTCCAACTCATTTTTTTGTGGCAGGTTAACAATTAATTATTTTTAATACAGTCAGTTTTCTTATGTGCAGTCGAAAGTTCTCAGTAACTGATCAGTCTGAAGTATCCCTTCAAATTTTAACACAAACATTAGGTATTTTGAATTAATGGACGTTTACAAATGATCACAAGAAGAGTGTACCCTGCTAATGATCACTTAGAATATCAAATTTCGCAAATCTAATCAATCAATCAATTAAGATCGAGAATGATGTTGATGCAAATCAGAGATTCGAAGAGTATTCTTCAGAACCTTTCATCAGCAAAACTCCAATCACGAAATAATATGTAAATGTCAAAATGATCAACATTTAATTGAAAAAAATATTTCCTAATGAAAGGGAGCATGAACCTCAAGGCACTATGATTAGTTGATAATTTTTTAAGTGAATATTTGCGAATATTTCTCATGGTAAAAATTGAAAAATAATGTGAACATTGTTTCCATTAGCAGCATACAAAATGAAGAATTTTCTTTAATGGACCAAATCTTCATTCTTGATTAACCTACATGATTAATTTTTTTACAAGCTTATGTTTTCTGGAGTATAAAGACCAAAGCAAAATTAAAAAATGTAATATTCATGAAAATTTCATATCGCACAACAAATATTTGGACTAAAGAATTAAGCAGCTGTATTTCACTTTTGTTCAAAAAATGGACAATATTGAAGATAGTTGTAATTGTTATAAACATCACACCATTTAATTTTGTTCTAGTACTAATTTTATTGATAGTCACATAGAATAAATACCCTTTTCTACCCTACCCTATTTAATTTTCGTATTCAAATATTGTAAATATTCTCACACCTCCACTAGGTTAGCTAATATTGACATGAACCATTACAGTCTTATGAATATACAGCAATAACACCTATAAATTAAATCATGTAGTAAAATATCAGATAATTAGTCATGTCTCAAAAAGCAATAGTATCAACAAATTACATACATACAATAACAAAATATTTTCACTCCATAGGAAAAAAATGAAAATTCTCACCAATTTACTTTCGGAAATGCAAATAATTTTTTCAGAATATAATGATTTACTATTGAACAATTAGGTTAAAGTTTATGTGAACACTTCATAAGAAGTAAAAAAAAATATCTACATATAGTATTTGAGTTACTTTTATTGTGTTGCAAATAAATTTCAATCCAGGTAATATTAAATATTAATACACTGTTAGTTGCATTTGAGACATTTAGGGAAATTTGATCTAATGATCTAATTGCATAATGTTAAACCCCTACCAATCAACATATAAGCTTTTCTAGTAATGTATAAACATATATGGTAATCTGTATTAATTATTAACTCGGGAAAAGATTGCATTTTATTGATTATGGTTTTATTGTTTGATCTGTTTTCTTCTAATTGATATGAAAAACAATACGGTGCAAATTTTTAGGACCTCCTCACAGATGCGCTGTTTCATTGTATTTTGAAGATCCCGATTAATACATATGGAAAATACTCTATACATCTTCCTTTTAATTAACATTATTAGAGATAAATGGAGAATATGTAAGTATTTATGAAACTTTCAAAATAGGGACAAAAACAATTTTGAACTGTATTAAAAATGTTCAAAACCTCAAGAGGACATTGAATGTTGATCGATTCAAATTTTGAAACCAGTACTACATATGAGCCTGATGAACCAAATCTTGATGATAAGTGAAGAGAAATAGAAAACTGTGAAATGCTGATGCAGTGTGAAAATTTTTCAATGACTAAAATTTCAACTACAATCCGAGAAATTACGTAGTCCCAAGAATAAAAAATTCGTTGTATCACAGAATTTATGAAATTTCTTGAACAAAGAATGATTCTTTTCGATGAGTCCCAGCAACAATTGTGTTATGTAAATTTAAGACCCTGTGAATAAACGAGTTAGGATGCAATTGTGCAGATCTATTATGTCTATTTTTCTCAAAATGAAGGATCCAAGCGAGCCTCTCATACATTGATATTTGTTCATTCTATAAGCACGAACAAATCTCATATTGAATAGAAATTAGCAATTCTGATCACACATAGGTTGGAAACATCGAATGACAAGAAAGCAGTCTTTGGTAACGACAGACAGATTACTCATGGACATCCCATGATAATCATGGTTATCCACAGCAATAGAGAAAAGATCTGAAATTTTGAAATGACGAAAAAAGATTTGCTCGAATTTCACATGAACCTTTTTACTTGCCAATAAAAAAGGTAGATGAACCGATATGTTCACTCATTGGTTTTTTCACTTGACGATGGCTTCTCAATGGATTTCATAAATCATTTCTTTGATATGTTTTTATCGTTCTCATTTAACTCTTGATCAATAGCAATCTGTGACTTGACGTGCGAAGACGTGGAAACTATATACAAATTCAAATCGATCACAGAAACCTTTTCGCATCAACAAGCATACTTTTCACAGTTCACATAATTGAAAAGATGGTTGAGCGTTAATTAAAAGTTTTATCTTGAGGAACTCATTTGTTAGGAAATATATACACCAACATACATATTACAATAGTTGTTGGAACTATTAATGAAATAAGCAGAACTAAACAGTATCTAATATTTTTCAATAATCATCTTAATTTTTCTATTCTACACAATCCAAAAATATTATTCATTTGTACAATTACCAGATCACTAAACATCAACACACTACCTCTAGATATAAAAACTATTTAAATAAAGTTTCAAGGTTGATGTAAGGAAACACTTGAATGAAAACAATTTTTGGGGTGAAAACTTTGGATATATTTGGCACTCTGCAATGAATGCCAATGAAAGCAAAAATAATTTCAGTTTGATTATTATTCATGCTTACTTCAATGAAAAAAATTGTCGGGTGAGATTAATTCAACATGTAAATGGGCCATTGTTGCACACCAAAAATAGTAGAAAGACATAATAAAAAGATGAAATAGTCAACAAACATCACGGCACGGAAGACCTGATAACCAGTGTTTCAAAACATCAACCATCTATTTATAGATATATTTATATATGTATATACAGAAACCTACCATAACTCTCTTTAATTATCACAACTATAATATGCAGTTAACTATATTGCCACTGAAAATCAACCAACAGTACAATTTTCAGTGAAAAGTGCAAGGTGTATCAATTATCAAAGTCAAGAATACAGGCACATGAAAATTTCAAAAGCATACTAAACTTTCATAATCATTTTAATCAATAAATAAAACTTTATTCCAATAAAAACTGAATTATACTAAGTGTCACTCATCAACTTACAGTATGCCCAAATCAAATTTACCAATACATGATGGTTGCCAACATCCTTCAAATGTATATTATATACATACTTAATGGAACAATAAAAAACACTCCTAAAAGAGATGGATTTTGCTTCACTTAAGCAATATAAAAACAAATTCTTAATAAGAAACATTAAAAGAAAGTATACCCAAGGTAAAAACAAAATGTACAAAAAAGGACTTAACTTAGAAATCATTAAGTTAAAAACAAGGATTCATCAGCACTACTATATATGACAATAAATCAGTTCAAAATACATATCACCAAAATTCAAATCGAAATAACATGAACATTAAATGTAATCTTAAGAGAAATCTTAATCATACAGATTGTTGAATTATTAACAATGAAACAGAAGAAAATAGGAGTTCTTCTGTAAAATACTAGCAACTTACAAATGTATGCTTTATTTTAAAGAGGCAATATTTTATGTAAGTTGAATATTGTGGCACGAAACTGACAATTTGATCTGTACAGTTTCAAATAAGTAAGTATAAATACAATTTCGAAAAATACTTCCTAAATTTTCGTATTATCTATGAAATTCTGCGCATCACAAAAATATGCTGAATCAAAAAATGATATTTGCATTTCAGCGAAAAAGCTTCACTTAGACACCCTGTAAGCCATTATTTATTAAGATACCTAAAATCCCCAAAAACATCATTACAGTAATAAATTATTCAAAGCAAATTAATCGATTTAAAAACTAAAACTAATGAAAAGGCAGATAATTACAAAAATTATAGAACAAAATCAAGAAGAAACCAGTTAAAAGACATAATATTCTCTGAAAGTAAATTTGACTAGAAACTGAAGTGAGAATAACTACGTTTCTCATGAACGACTAGCAAGTTTCTAAACGGAAATAATATAACGATTGAAGTTCAAGAAGTGTTTCTGATTTCTTTTAACTGGCGGTCGTACAAACGTTCTACAAATTCATACAATGAAAACTAACAAGGATTGCACACACATTATATCAGAGTCAACATGAAACATTTTTTAAAATTTAAACATCAAGGAGGATTATATTGCCATGAATGAATGAAAAACATTTTCAAACGGGAAGGAGCAACTAAAATTCCAGAATAAAGCTTTCTATTGAATTCAAATCCGTCATTGTGTACGTATATCAACGCAGAATAAAGGACTTGATTAACGTGATAAAAATGCATTACAAACCTCCTATTTAAACTAGATACTGAATTTTATCATTATCAAATTTTCTTGGTTGCTCATATTAACATACAAATGCTACTCATTCACAATTGTAATGTCTTATTCAGCAAACCAAAGACTAGTTGGCTGAAACTGCCGACTTTTAGCAGGACTTAGTGGTGCGAATCCATATGGGGCCGTAGCTACCTGAGCGTGAGACGGAAATTGCAAATGAGCAGGCAACGGATGTGTGGAGTGGCTTGCAAGAATAGGTCTAGCACTAGCATGATGTGCTGGAGGTGGTATAGCTCGGCTGTTGGAGAAAAGAACATGAATTATTGAGAGAATAATTAACAAATTCTATTATTGCAGTTTTCGTTTTATACACATGGTAATGACGTATTGTATGAAAAGATATAGTTTAAATGTCTATTACTTTTTAAGGTTTAGTTAAAATAATGAAAAAGGGAAACCATATGGGATCACTCGCGCGCCTGTCCATCCATCCGTTTGTCCTAAGGAAATTTTTATTTGATTTGTATAAAATTAACCACCTATTCGAGTCGCGAATGCTCTTTTCCCATTTCCAGTATACGGCATTTTGAAAATGCCAAAAAAGGACACTATAGGTGTTCCCAAATGAACTGATTGTGGATGAATAGATACAAACCTTCAAGAACTCAACATACAATCTCTGACTGTTTTGAAGGACATGCCGGTGGATTGCTAACTCCAAACAAACAACTTCTAGCCACGGTTTAGGAATTATACATGAAGTAACATAATTATTAAATGACACATGCACAAACTTTCGTCGATTACTTAACGGGCAGTGGGTAAGTTGGTGGAAAAAACCATAGGAATTGAATGCAATGGATTTTTTCTACATTGACCTGTACTTCTGACCAAAAACTGGTGAATTTATCATTTTCACATTTTAACTCCTTATGAGAAAATAGTGGGAAAAATTTGAACGTTCCTTATTTTATTGTGTTTTGGGATTCCACTAATTTTATTGGGGAAACAATGCTTTGACCCACATTTTCAGGATATTTCAATTTAATTTTGAAGCTTTGAACGGATGTAGCTGTTCTTAAAAAAAAAAACATTTATTTGAAATCTTATAGATTCAGTTGAAAAGTTTGCAGGATTTGCCTGAAGTTTCCTCTCGTAGGAAACTTCTTGAAAAAATTATAACGGATACTCTGAAATTTTTGACGAATTCGGCAATCTTGAAAATTGTGTAACTTTTTTTTTAAGTGACAACTACTTTTTTGTCATCACCGGTAAAAACGGTGAAAAAAATTACTGAGTTGGTGATAAAAATCCTCACTGAAACCTTTTTAGTACAACTATAAGTACGTTTTTTAGAAGCATCGACAAGAAAGAATCATTTGAGCTCCTTAAAACTGGACATGTCGCAACCTTTCCTCTAGCTAGAACAACGCATAACAGTCACCGCCGAAGACGAATAACTTTTTACCACGACAATGCGAGCTCTCACACATGGCTCAAAGATGTAAAAAAAATCGTCAGGTGAACATACTCGAGCGTGTCAGATAAAGATACTGTATAATATATGCCCTACGTGTACCTGATAATAAATGCATGTTAATTGTTAATCTGACAGTTTTTTTTTCGAGCGTGTCAGATTTTTAGAGGATATGCTAATTGGACCCAAAGAAAGCTATTTTTCAAGGGACTGACAATTCGGACGCAAAGCAAGGTCACAGCGGTCCTTTGAAAATGGACAATAATCAGGGGAGGTTTCCTTAATCTGACAGTTTGAAGATGATAACAAGGCATTTTCGAAAAATATCTTCGTTCCTGTACCTCTAATTCTTGCTGTATTCACTATTAAAGTTGTAGATAATAAAATTCTATACAACTTTTGTCTGAAGCAATTTTATATACTCTTAACCGTTTTCGAATTATAGGGCGATAAGGGTGAGGAGCTTAGCCACACATGTAGAAACCCAGTATGATGTACATTCATCGTCATGAATCTCGAAAACTTTCGAAAGTAGGAAAACTTGCTTCGGACAAAATCTGTAGAAAATGTTATGCCCTATAATTTGACATGAATGTTAAAACAATTTGAAGCCCAGGAGAGGAGATAATTCAAAAAAACTTTTTGTGACCTTTACGACTAATATTTATTGTTTTAAGAGATTATAAACTCTTCAACATGTGATTAACCACATATATCTTAATATGACACGCTCGAGTATGTACAATGATCGTTTTTTTACTTCAGTTTTGAACTACAATTTTATTTAGGCCCGGTACTTTCACCTTCGAATAAATTGTATTCACTGTCAATAAGTATCTGTCGAATAATTTCCTATCTGAAGGATACCTTATTTCGGTGCTTTCAGATGGAATTATTTGACGAATAACAATTCTGTGAAAACACGGTATACTACTTTTCACTGATTAATGTAAAATAAGAGACCGCATCGTAGAAATTGTCATAATTCTAACTAGAAAGCAAATATTCCGTGAAAATCGCAAAAAAAATAACCATACATCCAGAATCTTAAAAATTCAACCAATAATGACGTACCGACATTCGATCTATGACAAATAAAATTTTATTAACGAGTTTCAATGACAGATTTATTCGATGAATAACACTATCTGAAAGTGAAAATACTGCATACTTACTTATCCTAAGGGTCTGTTCCGATATTGCTGGTTTTACTGGCCAGCAATCGAATAACAATAGAACTCGAACGACTGGGCCAATAGTAAGATGTCTAAAACTCTGGTGTATTCACTGATTCGATTTTGTTTTTAATTTCGTGGGGATATGGGATCAATTTCGTTTTTCCCACTGTAGGTAGCGCTGTTTAGAATTTGACAGAGCATTGTCATTTGATATTTGAAAATAATTTGAATACTTTCCTACAACGTACGAATATGTTGTATTCATAAGCGATTATTGGTGTGTGAAAATATATTAGTTCCGAAAAAGGGGTGTAGAACATTCATTTATTCAACAAGTCGTTTAGTAAGTTCAGTTTTCTGTATGGACAATGAAGAGCTATAGCTAAGAATTCGGTGTTGTTGGAATTTGGGGTAGAACCAAATCAGATGAACGAACATTCGGGGCCGATATAGCTAAGTTTTATGGAAACTTCAGCAATATTTCAAAACTGTATTTGAAATACGTAATATGAATTGTTAGCATGTATTGAAAATCAGAAATACATCAATCTATTCGAGTATGTTACTTCAAATATTCTTCCTGAGTAGATATAGAGAAAATTCCCTTTCCGTCAACTGAATATATTGGATATTCGGCCGATCAACTATGTTTTATTAAAATCATATTGAATTACCCCCTCACAAATTCAAGTTGTCAAACGGAAATTATCTTGAAGAAGAACAGTAAATCTAAAATAAAATAAAAAATAAATAAAACGAGAGAGTATCATTGGACTTCCTTTGGTAGAACAAGGAATGACAAGGATAGAACGAAGCAAATGACATGGTGGCGCCGCCACGAAACTGATCCCATATCCCCGGTTTTCTGAAATGTTGATGCTTGCAAAAAGTGACAAGTGCACACACCAGTGTTTTAGACATCTTAGCCAATAGGAATCGTCTCTGAATTACTGACAGTACTGTTCAGGAATATCGGAACAGACGATAAGAATAAGACTTATTTATCGAATAAATTTAGTTATTCGCACTTGAAAGTACCGGGCCTTAATTGTATATCTTATCTGATATCAACTGGGATAACTGGGAATGCCAAAAATTTGTAGATCATGCAATGCAATGGATGAAGCTATCAGACAAAACATTGCAGTTAATAGAATCACCTCAAACTTTTACAAGAAATTAGGCAGTCAACCATGTCGACGGTCTCTAGGGTTCTGTAAAGTGATTTATTTTTCGTTTATACAAATTATTTTTACCTACTAACGTATGTATTCGAAATGACAAGACGTTTAAAAATCTGAAATAATATACAGGGTTTCCCATCTGAATAAAAAAGGACGAGTTACAGGGTGGGCAAATAAGCGCCAAAAGTGCAGGGAGACACCGGAAAGCGAATATAAGATAGCCGCGCGTGCTCTGAGGAGCAAACGACGACATACCCATTATCGCGTTTATCCATTCGTTGAAATTTTAGAACATTTTCGAAACTGGATGGAATATTATAAATGAGGGGGATGAATTGAGCAATCAAATTCAACTGAATATCAAACAGGGCAAAAAAAATTCAAGGTGTGTCAATCATTAGAGCAAAGAAAATTAACCAACCAGAAAATTATATTTATTCAATATGGTCTCTGAATCCAAGAAAACATTTGTAAAACTGGTTACAAATTTTGAAAGAATATTTACATTCAATATTAAACAAATCTATTATTCGAAAACAATATCAACCTTAACCTAAGATTTTTAACTTCCTGTCAAATTTAGAAAAAGAAATTTCCTGAATTTAGCTTTCGTTTTTTTGCAGGAACACTGAAAGAGAAATCGGTTTCAGAAGAAAAATATTCCAAACAAACTACTCTAAAGATGTAAATTTCCTGTACAGGGTGGGCAAATTTCGATGTTTTAGCACTACAGTTTTTAAACCAGAGGAGATACACAAAATCTGATACTCCATTCTCGTTCTCTTTTTCTGAGAAACTAACAATAATAGTAGTCATTTTTGGCCACTTTCTTTAGTTTTCGAGTTATAAGCAAAAAGTGGAAAAATGGCGATATCGAAATAAATTTATATCTCCGCTAATATTGATGATAGAGCTCTGAAATTGAAACATTATACAGGCACTTTTTAAAGTAGAATCCAGTGGCGTGCTCGCCTTTTTAGCAGGATTTTTAATTACGAAGCTATAACCCAAAGTTATTTTTTTTTTAATGGGAACACTAGTTTTCTGTGCAATTTTTTGAAAGGTTAATTTTTACTGATTTCAAAAATATATAACATCATATGGTTTGCATCAATATAAATAATAGAAAATGGTCAAAAACCTTTTTTCTCAATATGGTTTCAACTTTTGATGAGCATAGAAAAATATAGCATCGTATGATTACCAGTGTCTCTTTCTATAAGTCCTTTCATTATTATGAAAATTTATGAAATATATATATATATATATATATATATATATATCTTGATTCAAATTTAGTGAAAATTGGTAAAAAGCATAGAAAGAATGACATTGCCGGAAGGAGACTGCTTTTGTTATAGGAAACTCTATTTTTCTGTGCTCGTCAAAAGTTGAAACCATAGAAATATTGAGAAAAAAGGTTTTTGACCATTTTCTATTATTTATATTGATACAAACCATATGATGTTATATATTTTTGAAATCAGTAAAAATTAACCTTTCAAAAAATTGCACAGAAAACTAGTGTTCCCATTTAAAAAAACATAACTTTGGGTCATAGCTTCGTAATTCAAAATCCTGCTAAAAAGTCGAGTACGCCACTGGATTCTACGTAAAAAAGTGCCTGTACAATGTTTCAATTTCAGAGCTCTATCATCAGTATTAGAGGAGATATAAATTTATTTCGATATCGCCATTTTTCCAATTTTTGTTTATAACTCGAAAACAAAAGAAAGTGGCCAAAAATGACTACTACTCTTGTTAGTTTCTCAGAAAAAGAGAACGAGAATGGGGTATCAGGTTTTGTCTATCTCCTTTGGTTTAAAAGCTGTAGTGCTAAAACATCGAAATTTGCCCACCCTGTACAAGGAAAAAATCAGGTACTGCTGTTCTTTCCCCAGTAATGAATCACAGGACCAATAAATAAAATCATTATTATTAGTGCAAACTCATTTCCATTTATATTTTTTGTATATTAAATTTGGTGAAAATGTCTATTTTCTAGAAGTGGAGTTGTTATCCAAATAAGTTAATAAAATCTCAAAGTCGTAAACTAGATTATTGATTCATTCCAAATATAGAGAAGTTACATGTTTCAAATCCATAAGAGTCGATCTTCCGCCACTACAAAGGATTCAATCTTATCAAAACGGTCGCCAACAGAATGTTCAAAAAAGAAAACTGTAACTGTAAAATTAACCGCTCTATGTAGTTGATTGTGTTATCCACCTGTTTAAAAAAAACATAACTTTTTTTTTTTGAATCTGCTATCTTTTGTTGCCGATTCTTCTGATGAGATTGAAGCTGAAGATGGACTCTTATGGGCCCAAAACATATCCCTTATCAATATATGGAATGAAAGAATAATGTGGAGTATGACTGAGATTTTATTGATTTATATTTCTCATAGTAAAGTTTTCCATAGCTTGATTAAAAGCTTCTAGTAAGCAAAAGAAAATTAATGCTAAAGGAATAGTATATGTATATTTTCTCGTATATCTTGATCATGAAATAAAAAGTTTATATAGTGAGAGTAGAGAGGAACGAAACAACTCCAGGAGTGCACTGAAAGTAATAAAAAACCGGCACTAATATTTCTATATGATTTTTTTTTAGAGTTTTTACCTAAAGTATACATGCAGCATTATTGACAGGTACATGAATGACATATTCGTTCCAAAAGCGAAATTTGAATTATTATTTTTCATACTCTTTCTCCAAAAACTTATTTCTCTCTGTTCTTCCAAATAAAAACAGTATTACCATTCGAGTTTATTTTCATCATATTTACGTGTACAGGATGGGCAAAATTGGTAATACCTGAACTACAACTTTTTAACCCAACGAGATAGAGAAAAATGAATGTACTATTCATGTCGTCTTTTTTCGAGAAACTAATAATGCTATCAACTGCATTCCTCTATCTTCTTTTGTTTTTGAGTTATAGGCCGAAACATAAATTTGTGCGATTTCAATGGCCATTATCTCCGTATCTGTTTGTGCTAGGATGTTGAAATGAAGATACAATACACTTTTTTGTTGACAATCCAGTGGCGTACTATAATTCTTTCCTACAGGTTTATTTTTGAGCTATATCATAAAGTTGTGTTTTTTCTTATGAAAACAGTAGTTTCAAATGACTCAGAATCGCCAATTCTTTCCCGTTTCAGAAATATATTATACATCACCCTGAGTCTTTCTGAGTCATTTTGAACTACTGTTTTCATGAGAAAAAACACATCTTTATACAATACCTCAGCAAATATACCTGTTGGAAAAAATCATAGTACGCCACTGGATTTCTATCAAAAAAGTGTCTGTATAATGTTTTAATTTCAACATCCTAGCCTTAACAGAAACGGAGATAATGACCAAAGTTGAAATTTTAATTTTGACCTATAACTCGAAAGCAAAAGAAGATAGAGTAATGCAGATGATGGCATTATTAGTTTCTCGAAAAAAGACGACCATAATGTGCCATGCATTTTCCTCTATCTCGTTGGCTTGAAAAAATTGTAATTCAGGTATCATCAATTTTGCCCACCCTATACAATAAACTCCTGCAGTTGAGTCCATTCCTTCTCACTTACGTTGAATAAATCTACCAGGAAAATTAGAAACAAACAAATTATTAGCTTACCCAGTCGGTGCTACTTGGTGAGTGGTAGGAATATAAGCAGGCTGAGTAGTGGTTACATAAACTGGTCGACGATATAGTTCAGTCTGATGATACAAAGGTTGACCTGCTGCAGCAAGAGGATGTTGGGGAGACAGCCTTGGTGCGCCACTTAAGGGCTGAGGTGACAAATGGGAATTGCTGTGCCTGAAAATTCGACCACATACGTAGTAAGATATTCCTCAATATTTTTGAGTATTCGAAGCAAAATTAAGTTGAAATAATGAGAAACATATTGTGCTGCACAATAATGAGAGCTTATTTTCATTTTGCTTTATCCCGGAAAAGAAATTATACATAAAGGAAGAGAAAAGCACAGATGTGAACACTGTTTTCCACATATTTCCATCACTAAGAAAATACAGTATTCAAAAATAGAAATGGATATTTGGGAGAAGATTTTTTGCACTTAAAATCAAATTTTCAGTTTTGCTATATATGTTACGACCCAAGATTAGCTGGCCAAACTAATATTTAGGAAATTTACTTCCTAAAGAATAAAAGTAATAATCTGAAATGGAAGTATATCTAGAATTGAGATTCCGACTTGAATTACATATATGATAATGTTCTTATATAATTTGGTATTTACCTGTAGGACGGATGGATAGCTTGCGACGGTCCCCAATTTTTCCCTGGAGCTAGTAAATGGTCTCTTCCAATTGCTAAAGTGTCCCTGGATGTGTGAGCTGCAGGGGGCTGAACGTATTCTTTATGATTCGAAGTGGGAACGCTGTAGTCCCTCAAACTGACGGAAGGTACGGTAGAATGACGTCGATGAGAGCTACTACCACTACAGTTTCCGTGAGAGTTAGTGTTATGAGCAGTTGGTGGAGCCCACGACACCCTCTTGTCATTACTATAAAGAGAACAATTCCTAAGAGGGGAGTCGCTTTTCAACGCGATTTCATCAGAATACCTGGACACGGAGCCTGAATGTCCGGCTTGTTCTTGGCCATTATAATGGTAGTTCTGGTGACCTGACGAACTAGAAGTATCCTTACAAGCTGAAGAGCACTGTTGCTCGTAATCATTACGATAGTCACATGGTTCCTGCTTCGGCGGAACATTCAGTATACACTCTGATTGAGCCTTAGCTAATAATCTCTTTTTTTGCGAAGCTGGGGCAGCATAGTTGGTCGAGGATGAGTTCGCGATGTTAGATTGCGAACAAAAAGAATGAGAGGAGTTTGGTTCGTTCTTGACCATCTGTAGGTGCGGCTGTTGTTGCTGCTGTTGTTGTTGGGTGTGGTTATAATGACTATTATGTTGTTGGAAGTGAGGCTGCAAAAAATCATTATTCAGTAAATACTCATTACTTTTTCGTATCCCGTAAATATACCAGGTCTTCTCAAGACAATTTGTTCTTTTTTACAACTCACCTTGGTAGAACTTCGTTCCTCATTATCGCTATCTCCAACTGAAACGCAACTGATTACGTTTTTCCTGTGACTATGGCTGTTATTTGGATGTTGCATCGCCTGTCGATTGGCCATCGTCTGTGAGTGACGGTTAGAGCCCCCTTTCTTTCCACTCGATACTTCTTCTTCGCTGTCTGATATCGTGATCACAGAAACTGAAGGTGAGGGTGTATCTTGTATGGTGATGGTATGCTGCCTCGAACTGGCTTGAGGTTGATTGTAAACGAACCGATGATGATCGTGGTCATTTTGCTGGGACAGAAGAAGAAATTGTTGAATTCACCGTTATCTTCAACATTCAAATGAAATAACAAAAATGCTGGAACATTCGTAGAACACCTGTCATGATGTACAAGATGACGACAAAATTGAAAGAGAGATCAGTCAGATACACCTTTCCAAACAAATATAAAAAATAAAGTCAATTCAAGTTGAGTATGAAATGACGTCACGAACGTCGGATCAGTCATGCCAACTGTAACCACCTTGGAATTCGTATAAAAACCCAGCAATTTCTTACAGTTTTTATTGTCAACACTATGCACTAGCGATTTATTTCAAACGTTTTGTTTTGGTCAAAGAATCAGGTTAACTGAACAGTACCGATTCTGAAGAAAACATGATGAAGTTTTATCAAATCTGGCTAGAAATTCATGATTGCCCCGTTATTGAATAATTTTGAATATGATCGTGATAATGGACGGCCATTTTCATTTCATGCTGGCCTTGCAGATGTTAGCATCAACGATAAATTTTTTCATAACACAATATAAATTTTAAATATCTACAAAAGTTTCCTTATTTATTTCTCAGTAAGTTGCTGCTGCATTAAGGTTGTTTGTAACAGCAGAGAATTCTCTAAAAAATTTTGGTAAGAAAACGGCAGAGATTATTTTGTATGCAACTGAACAGTGAATTTTATCGAAAGTGCGTATGTAACGGTAAAGAATTCACGGCGCATGAATTCTCGAGTAAATTCTGTAGAGAATTCTCGGCTGTTGCAAACGGCCTTCAGAAATAAGTTGATATCGATAACTTTGACCAAACTGCTAGCTAGTATTTTACCCCCTCCAATGGTTTTTATTTTATAAATTCGCATTTAGTTTCAGAAGAACTGTGTCGATATTGAAATTATTATTATATTATTATAATAATTCAAAAGCTTGAAAAAAATGAACTTTTCAAAGCCTATATTTGGTACAGGAGTGAAGAATTGTGACTATTCATTTTTTCACGAAACTTTGATATTGAGAAATTTAAATCTTTGTCGATACATGCAAGACTCAAGTGTGAAGAAACTAGAATTTCTCAGTTGACGAACGTAAGAATATTATCTAATGTACACGGTGGGCAAAATTCGTTGTCCACTGAGGGAATCTCGAGAACTATAAGAGCTAGAAGTAAACGGATGGCACATTTCCGAGTTTTTTTTTCAGGGAAACAAAGAATGGTGAAAACCGTAGCCTCCTACGATTATTCGTTTCCAACTTATTAGCAAAAAATGAAATTTGAACGATTTCGAAAAGATCTCATCATAACTTTTTTGTCTTTGAAGTCACAGATCTGAAACTTGAACCTTCTGCAGGCACTTTCTTACGCAGAATCCACTGACGAGCTCAAAATATTTTTTATTTCGAATCATTAAATGAAATTTCGTTTCTTTAAGAGCAAACTTTTATTGAATTTGTTAATTTTGAATTGGATAAAATCTTTTGTCAGTAGATTCTGCGTATAAAAGTGCCTAAGAAGGTTCAACTTTCAGATCTGTGACTTCAAAGACGAAAAAGTTATGAGAACTTTTTGAAATCGTCAAAATCTCATTTTTTGCTAATAACTCAAAAATGAAGAATCGTAGGAGGCTACGGTTTTCACCATTCTTTGTTTCTCTGAAAAAGTGCTAGGAAATGTGCCATCCGTTTATTTCTAGCTCCTATATTTCTCGAGTTTCCCTCAGTGGACAAAGAATTTTGCCCATTCTGTACATATCTGTCTTGTTATTTCAATTTGTGAAAAATTCTGTTGTGTTTCTGAAAGAATTGGAGGTTTTCAATTATTCATTATGTGACCTTTAATAAATCTATCGCTATAACGTGATAATTTGCATCGCTTAAGAACTAAAGATGTTTATGGCCCCTCTGAATTTTTGAGAAGCTGATTTTCAACGCATTCTAAAGAAGCTTCTTTCATTTTCCAAATGAAGAAGAAATTGAGGTGTAAGTGGCAGTTTGGAATTTCCGATGAGAATAATGATTGATGTAGTTCATTAAACTTTTAATAGAAAGCGTGCCGGACACCAAATAGTTCATCACAGCTCATGCAGAGCTTTCCAGCATTCCCCTACTATGCAGGAGGTGACCTTTTCCTCAAAAAGGGATTTCATATGTCTTTTATCTCTGTTTGTTTCTAGTTATTTACAATTCCAAAAATTGCTTGATTTTTTAAACAGAGTCCGCTATATTAAAGGTGCATAATAGAAACAAAAGAAGTTTTCCGTTGAATTTCATCCGCATCTATTGATAGATGTTGAAATGCGAGTGTAAAACTAATGTTGACAACTCACCTGATTCGATGGTTGAGTATTATGGTGCCATTGTGATCCTACTGGACTATAATTTCTTCGACTGTTTGCTGAAACATAGTTGTTGATTGGTTCGCCAGGTGGTGAACTCTCCTTGACACGCTTCTTCACTGGGCTCAATTGAGTCTGTTCTTTCTTGTCATGGGCTCTATGATGTGAGGGAACCTGAAGAGCGAATAAGAAAATTTAAATTTATAATAATGATAATACATTAAAGAGAGTAAATAGCTCACACAGTATATCTTCGCATCGTAAGATACGGCTATACTCGTAATCAATATTGATAAATTTATTCGTTACATACCATAGCAAGTAAATCATCCAGATAATAATAAATTTTTTTGTTTTCATTAAAAATAGTTCAGCATTACTTGGATATCTATTATATACTTTCTTCATTCTCTTACCATGAGATGATGCTGCAAATGATGAGAGCTATTCTGCTGCATATGATGATTTTTAGAGCTCCTCTTGCTGACATTCCATGAAGTGGATCCATGATCTACGATTCCAGAATTGTAAACGTCAGCTGTAACATCAACCGGAAAAACTGGGCGTTGCTCCTGAAGTATGGCCGACGAATCGACAAGAAGCGGTCTTCCCCATTCCGCTTCCGACAATAACGGTTGTTGGATGGTCGTGTGGGGTGGTGGGAGTTGTTGCCACGATGAAACAATCGCCATCTGCTGACGACTTGTTGGCCATGTTGTTTGTACGGCGTTCTGAGAATGATGAAGAAACGTCATTAACTGATGAACACTACCAACTTCAACGCACGAAAAAATAATTAATAAGGTTAATTTAACCGCCTCTCAATTCCTCCTTATTTCTGAGTAGCAAATTATTTAACTCTTCAATTTACAGTTGAACTGAGATTTATGACCAAACAGTCGCAAAGCTGTTAGGACACAAAAGCGACATCCTTCTGAAAATAACGCTTGGGGTGTCTGTATATGTATTTATTCTACAGCATTATACAGGGTGACTGGTGACGTAAGGAACAACGGCTAAGTGGAGATAGAGAACCTCAAACTGAATGAGAATTTTGGTTTTAAATGTTCCATAAGTGTATTGGCTTCGAAGATATAGGGTGATTTATGAAAAAATGCTTATCTATACACTCCCATATCTTCGTTAATATGGTAAAATTTTGGATGATATTTCCGTAAAGTTATATTCGTTTCGGAGATATAGGGTGATTTATGAACAAATGCTAATCTATAAACTCCTATATCTTCGCTAATATGGTAAAATTTTGGCTGATATTTTACAAGCTTGTTCCTGTAGACATTCACTGTCAGCACGAGAAAAAATTGTAGGCCCGTATTCAAAAATTTTAATATAATAACTTGTCAGGTATACATGGTATATGAGATAAAATAAATTGAACTAAAAATTTAAAAAAAGCGAGAAAAACTGATGAAAGATCTGTTTTTTGTTTGAATGGCAGAAATTTTCTATTGTTTTTATGATATGTTGAAATCAGAATATTACAATATTTTTATATTCACATGAAAAATAATATTCCTAGAATGGGCCTGGCTTCAAATACTCCTTCAAATCTTGAAATCCATTTTCATCATTGAAAATCATTATTTTCTTCAATATTCTGTTTTTTACATCAAAGAAATTCATATGTTGGATAAAACAATGTTTTTTCTTTAAGTCTAACCCTCTCAGAAACCGTTAGAAGAAAATTTGTCCTTATAAAGTTTACATTATTTTGATGAAGAGTAAATTTGGTTAGAAAAATACCGGGCGGATTATTGTTCCACTTTTTTCCATTTTAGTAGAATGAAGTAGAGCTCTGGGACTAAATAAAGTAAGTCAAACTTATCTTAGGCGAGATGTGCAGGGCGTGGTGAGAACAGCTCTTTTAGGGGGTACAATAGACCCTGAGGGCGCCGTGAGAAGTAAACCCTTCTTAACCATCAACCATCAGTTATGTTTGACTCAAATTTAGCGTTTTTGTTTTATCAAGAATATTATTTTTCATGATGGGAATATAAAAATATTGTAATATTCTGATTTCAACATATCATAAAAACAATAGAAAGTTTGTGCCATTCAAACAAAGAAAAGATCTTTCATCAGATTTTTTCGCCAAATTTCTATTTGAATTTATTTTATAAGTATCATATACCGTGTGACAACCTGACAAGTAAATTGAAATTTTTGAATACAGGCCTGCAATTTATTCTATTTTTTTTTCTTGTGCTTATTGGAACAAGCTTGTGAAATATTATCCAAAATTTTACCATACTAACGAAGATATGGGAGTTTATAGATTTAGCATTTTTTCATAAATCACCCTTTATCTCCGAAAAGAATACCCTTATGGAACATTTGAAACCCAAATTCTCATTTAGTTTGAGGTCCTCTATCTCCGCTTAGCCGTTGTCAACAGTCACCCTGTATAAATGCGAAAATTCAGTTATCCAAACTTTCAGCTAACATTGTTATTTGTGAACCAATAAGGTAATGAATTTTTCACCGTCTGAAATATGGTAGTGAAAACAGGAATTCAGAATAAACTTTATATGCATTCAAATCACAAACACTTAGACAAATTAGGAAGCGAAATGAAAAGAAGATTACATTGATGTTTGAAAACAGTTTAGAAAAAAATTATGTTAGACAGTGAAGATGTGGGATATTGATATTTTAAGAGATTTGAGAATACAAGAATAAGGAACACAAAATTTCGAAATTCCATGATTCGTTAGTATTTTTCCGGTATATGGCTCCTGTTGCTAAATGTGTCGGAAAAAAAAAAACCGCGAATTTTAGTGGTCGATTTTCTATGCGTTTGGGGCTTACGGAGCACTCAATAAATTTTCGAGAGGAGTAGAAAAAAAATCCACTAACGGGGAAGTCATTGATCCTTTCGAGAACGAGGAAAGTTGACTCCAATGGCACCGATTTTGCTTATGGACCATATTCATCACTGGGGAATAAAAAGTCAGATCTTTTAGATCTTAAAAATAGAATATCCGACTCTTCAAAGTGAAAGATTTGGAAGGAAAACTCGTGGGCAGCATAACAATGTACTTTGGAGGCTGTACATGCAGGATTATCTAACGTCTTCCCATCTTCGAAATTTGGTTCAATTGTTAAAAGAAAAGCCCACCCTCCTTGCTACAATTTGGTCATAGTGCTTCTGTACAAGAAGCATCCTTTATGACAGAATAAATGAAAATAATAATTTTTTTTATTTTTTTTTTATTTATTTTTTTATTATTGACAACATGGACGAGAATCCTGATACAGAATAAATGAAAGTTAGGCCATAAAACTTTATGAAAATTTGAGAAATATGTTGAATATTAACTTTGGTTTTCGATATATTAAAAGAAATTTCGTGAAATAAACCCTTCAAATATTTCAAGTGGTTTATGTAGATATTTCTTTGTGCGCGTTTCAGGTCATTTCGTCTTCGATATTCAACAATATTTTTTTCCGTGTCTCTGTAGCTAACATCGCGCTGAAACTGCTAAAAGTGAGAACGATTTGAAGGTGGACCTTTTTATTAGGGATAATAAACATATGCACTCGAATATCCCTCGCTTGCTGTCCCCTCAGGCAAAAGATCTTTTCCCTAATAAGGTGGCCTTTGTGGGACGTGAATATTTTTGGTTAGAGAAATATTCATATAGTGCCATAGTATCTTATAGCTGAATTCACGTTTCGTGAGAAAGGGCATAAACCCTTAAACACGATCATGCAGCATCATACAGCACATGGATGAACGCTGTCATCTTCGCTCTGGGAATTAAGAAGGAGAATTGAGATGGATCTCGTTTCCTATAAGATGGCGCTAGGGTTTATTCAAACAGCATAGCGTCTGTTAAGCGTGCATCAATTCCTTCCATTTTTATTGAGAGGTGAATTGTCTAGCTCTGATGAGGTCAAGAAACCATCTATTCTTCCTCGATGGAATGGACTTTCTGCTGATGCCCCGAGTGATGGTGTGTTGGTTAGTCCGATTTCGTAACATTTGTTGATTTTTATATCAATAAATGTTATGTATCTGAATTAATTCCAATTATATTTGCCCGTCTTAATCCGAAGACTTATTCGTTTTTTGAATAAAAATCATTGCATTATTATTATTATTGTTTTACTCACGGTCAATAGCATCTGACGTCCACTAGGTTCGACAACGCTAACCGGCACATATTGTTGCTGACCAGTTTGGCCTAAAATAGGCGGTTGTATCTGTATCTGCGGCTGTTGGACTACAGTAACATGTTTAGCAGGCGACCCACCCATTCCTTGATATCCAGCAGGACAAAGTATACTCGATACCAACTGATGCTGAAAAGGGTCGGCCCTTGAACTAGTTGCATATTGTCGGCCAACAGCTCTACCATTATATATCTGATACTGTAGCAACAATTAATTACTCATAGCAATCTTCGAAGATAGCAGAATTGAAATTTTATAATAGGCTTGTTCGTAGAGTGGTTCACAACGGTTGTGAACTGTACAGAGCAAGCACAAATGGGTTTTCGCTACCCTAAAATGAAATTGCGCTTGCTCTGTTCAGTTCACAACCGTTGCTAACCACTCTACGAACAAACCTAGTATGTAGTAGGTACACAAATGGTAATTATAATAAAAAAAAGCTCACCAGATTATCGTAGCCAGATCTATCACGAACAAGTCTTTGAACCTGGTTTGTTAACTGATTATTAATGGTAAATGTAACATTTCCATTTGAACTAGGTACGAAATTGGCGACAAGGGATGGTGCTTGTTGAGGTTGCTGATGATGGGTTGCATTCGAGGAACTGCTGAAATCGTTTCTTCGACATACCTGTAAAACGAGAAAGAATGAAGAACAAAGCTCGGTAACAGATAAATCTGAAAATTATGAGATACCCATCCCTCAGCTATAAGCAGAAAATTATATTATATTCAGTTTATTTACCTCCATCATCTGAACACTAGCTTTAACGTTGTTACAATGTGCGTAATCGACTAAATGCGCCAATCTGACAAATGGATGATTCAAAGCTTCTCCTGGAGTAGTACGTCGCTCCTGTAAATAACGGAAAGATATTTAATAAACTCACTTCATTGAAAGAACTATACTCATTGCTATGAAATATTATTCATAAGCGTTCCTAAATACAGTCTTATATAATGTATCTGCTCTATAAAACAATATTAAAAGTAGATCTATCTTCGAAGTACGAGGATGTATTGATATCTAGTT
Source organism: Coccinella septempunctata (assembly GCF_907165205.1). Classification (NCBI taxonomy): domain Eukaryota; kingdom Metazoa; phylum Arthropoda; class Insecta; order Coleoptera; family Coccinellidae; genus Coccinella; species Coccinella septempunctata. The sequence goes on along the minus strand of NC_058191.1, from coordinate 24,292,911 downwards.
AGCCTAGACCAGTTTCATGCATAAAAAATATTGCGTTACCATAGCAACGAACTATAACTCATTAGAAGTGTCAGTGTGAAGTTTGTGGTCAAAAAGTAGACCAGAGCAATAAATTAAAAGAAAGAAGATGTCCACCAAAATTGTTAAAATCTAAAAATTGGAGTATCGAGCCATCATCAAGTACCTGTATTTAAAAGGGTTAAGAGGTAAGCAGGTTTACGAAGATATGCTTAATACCCTTGGTGATCAATGTCCTCCGTATGCGACTGTGAACAATTGGATGCAAGCTTCAAAAGAAGTAAATTTTTCATTGAAGATGATGACCAATCGGGAAGGCTAGTTTCTGTGTCAGTCCCCGAAAATATCGATGCAGTTCATGACATGGTTTTATCAGACCGTCGAATTGGGCTAAAACGGATATCTGAAGCACTGAATATTTCATACGAACGCGTTCATCATATAGTTCACGTCAATTTGGACCTGAGAAAAATTGCTGCAAAATGGATCCCCAAATGTTTGAATGTTGAGCAAAAGCGTGCAAGGGTAGAAGCATCGCGTTCTATCTGTGTTCGATTTGAAAACGATGTAGACTTCTTAAACCGAATTGTTACTATGGATGAGATTCGGGTACATTTCTACGATCCAGAAACAAAGCAACAATCGATGGAATGGCGACACTTTGGTTCTCCAAGACCTGAGAAGTTTCGTGTCCAAAAATCTGCTGGAAAAGTTCTTGCTTCAGTTTTTTGGGATTGCCATGGAGTAATCATGATTGATTTTTTGGATAAGGGTATAACAATAACCGGAGATTACTGACCATTCTACGGTAAAAAATTTAAGAGAAAAGACACTGAAAGCGATCCAAAGGTGTTTTGTTTTTGGAGGACAACGCCCCTGCACACAAATCTCATGTTGCCATGCAAAAAATTCGTGATTTAGGGTTTGAATTACTAGAATACCCCCCTTATTCACCAGATTTGGCTCCATCTGACTATGATCTCTTTCCTCAACTGAAAAATTTTAAAAGGTCGTAAATTTTCTTCCAAAAGAAAGGTAATAAAAGCTGCGGAGGTCTGGTTTGCAGAGCAAGAAGAAACATTTTTTTGAAAGGTCTATAGACGTTGCAGGTTCGCTGTGATAAATGTATCCAATTAAGAGGAGAATCTGTTGAGTGATAAAATATTTTGACATTGAAATTTTGTTTGGTTCTATAGTAGGCTAAGAATTTTTCAATATATCCTCGTAGATCAAATGACCGATAGATTTGATATACACTGTATTCATATAACAGCTCCAACTAACTCTAGTTTTTAAAATTGACACCGCTGAGTAATCTGAATATAAAATGAAGAAATCTATCAATTCCCAAATTAACGCATTTAACTAGCATATATATTTTTGTACAAACCTGATCCATTGTGAGCATCCTCTTAAGTAGATCGATGAATTCTTTCCTATCAACTTTTTCGGCAAGTAACTGTCCACCTTCCAAATCTGTCGGAACATTAACTTGACCGATATCATCCAAACAATTGAATATATATTTTCTTGCTTCTTTTGATTTAATGCCAGTCTCCGCTTCATGCTCTTCTGGCGTTTTCAAGCGCCAAAATGGATATGTACTATCCATATCACGGTAAAAAAATTTGGTCGTTTTCGATGCATTATTGAGCATATGCTCTGTTGGAAGACCTGAAATGAAAAATTGCATATGGTGGATCTTTAAAAAAATAACGTTTTATATAAATAGTTGGATAGTACAGTACAACGTTGTGTCAATTTTCGAAAGACTATAAATTTTCCACAATTTTACTTTGTGAAGAATCAAAATTTTTTTAGGCTCAAACCGACACATATCATTGTGTAACATTATTCAATATTTAATTTGCCGAAACCGTTTCCAGAAAAAACGAATTCAGACAGAGTCAGATCGATATTTTGGCTCCAAATCGGTTATTTTTGAGAAAAAAAAATCTACTCGCTCTGAAATTTTGAGGTGGAAAGTTCAAAACTGTCAGACAGTGTCTTGATTACACAGTTGTTACTTATAATTACTTAAATACACTAAAGCTTACCTTGGGTCTGGCTTATATATCTGATTTGATCATACTCAGAACTTCCCGGATATAGAGGCCATCCAAGAAAGAGTTCAGCGACAACGCAACCCAATGACCACATATCTATGGCCTCACAGAATGGCAGTCCAAGTATTATCTCTGGTGCTCTGTAATATCTGGACTGCAGATAAGTGTTACAAACAGCCTTGCTCACGTGGCTGGCACTGCCGAAATCAATCACCTTTACGCGATAAGGTTGACGCACCGGATCCACCAACATTATGTTTTCTGGTTTGAGATCAGCATGAATCAAACCAAGTTGCTGGAGAAGAAAAAAAAAGTTGAATTTATTCCATATCAAAATGAGAGCAATAATAGGCTTATTTGTAAAGTGGTTCACAACGGTTGTGAACTGTGCAGGGTAGGCAAAATTCGTTGTCTACTAAAGGGATCTCGAGAATTATAGCAGCTAGAAGAAAACCGATAGCACATTCTCGAGCTCTTTTTCTCGACTAATCCAAAACTGAAAATGGATCTAGCCTAACGTTCGTGGATTTTGAGTTATGAACGAAAATCGAGAAATTGTCATTTTCAATGAAGCTGAATAGCATGAATCAAACCAAGTTGCCGGTGAAGAAAAAAGAAGTTGAGAATTTATTCCATATCAAAATGAGAGCAATAATAGGCTTATTTGTAAAGTGGTTCACAACGGTTGTTAACTGTACAGGGTGGGCAAAATTCGCTGTCTACCGAAGGGATCTCAAGAATTATAGCAGCTAGAAGAAAACTGATAACACATTCTCCAGCTCTTTTTTCTTGACTAATCCAAAACTGAAAATGGATCTAGCCTAACGTTCGTGGATTTTGAGTTATGAACGAAAATCGAGAAATTGTCATTTTCAATGAAGCTGAATAACTCGCTTATTTGAACTCGTATTCGAAATCCGTTGTTACATTCTACAGGCACTTTTTTATGAGGAATTCGAATATGATATTATTGAATTATTAGATCTAGTCATTTTCCAGATACGACAGAGAATTTTGAACTTTCTAATGTAAACTATAGCGGAAAAGTTTGGCATGCTTATCTAACGATGGTTCACAATTCGAACACTACCGTTGATAGATGTATTTGTTTTTCATCATCTTACTTTTTGTAAAAATTATAACTATAGTTTATTATCGTATTTTTTATATAACTGACTCTTTTAAGTTTTTTTTTCATAAAAAGAAAACCGATAATTGGATAAATTGTTTTCTTTAATAATCAGACGAAAGTATTTTACTCTCTTAAGGATATCGATCTCAATATCTAATATATAAAATTCTCGTGTCATAGTTTTCGTTACCATACTCCTCCGAAACGGCTTGACCGATTTTGATGAAATTTTTTGTGCTTATCCGGTATCTATGAGAATCGGCCAACATCTATTTTTCATCCCCCTAAATGTTAGGGGTAGTCCACCCCTAAATTTTTTTTGTATTTTTTAGACAAAATTTTTAATTTCTATTTTTTTATGATACAACATACAAAAATACATACAATCCTCAATTTTCACCCTTCTACGATCAACTCTTATTTTTTAATAGCCATTTTAGTAATTTAATCATTAGGAAATTATTTATATGGCAAAACAACGTTTGCCGGGTCAGCTATCTATGAGAATCGGCCAACATCTATTTTTCATCCCTTTAAATGTTAGGGGTAGTCCACCCCTAAATTTTTATTTTATTTTTTAGACAAAATTTTTAATTTCTATTTTTTTATGATACAACATGGAAAGTATTTATATGGCAAAACAACGTTTGCCGGGTCAGCTAGTCTACATATAAAAGAAATAATTATTCGACTGTCTGTGATTCCTATCACGGAGGTTGACTTCAAATAGAATTATGTTTCACGAACCATAATCCATTTTCAAAGGTCGCTATGGTTACGCCAGCCTACTGAAAATTCAACAGTGAAACGAAAAGCAGGAAATAGTATTGAATTTTCTTCTTATGATATTATATATTCATGTGAATAGCGATATATGATACATTTTTTGAAATAAGCAAAAAATTTGCAGCAAGATGGAAGAACTTCCAACTATAGTTTACTTTGAAAAATCAGAAATCCCTGTCGTATCTCGAAAATAACTGGATCAAAAAATTTAATAATATCATAGTCGAATTCCTCACAAAAAAGTGCCTGTAGAATGTAACATAAGATTTCGAATACGAGTTCAAATAAGCGAGTTAATTAGCTTAAGTGAAAATGACAATTTCTAAATTTTCGTTCATAACTCAAAATCTATGAAGGCTAGATCTGTTTTCAGTTTTGGATTAGTCGAGAAAAAAGAGCTAGAGAATGTGTTATCAGTTTTTTTCTAGCTGTTATAGTTTTCGAGATCCCTTCAGAAGATAACGAATTTTGCCCACCCTGTACAGAGCTGGCGCAAATGGATTTCCGCTACCCTAAAATGGAATTGCGCATGCTCTGTACAGTTCACATCCGTTGCAAACCACTCTACGAACAAACCTAATGGCAATGATAACAGTTTTTATGAACTTAGGAATAAAAGGGTAACTTTAATCAATCAGGGATTAAAACTGCCATTCAGGTACTATGTGCCGGCCCACATCACATATTCGATGGAATATGGAGTGTAAATACCAATGAGACAATGAGATTTGTGTTGGAATTTCATCCAGATATCTATAAAAATTAGGTTTATACGATTATCCGATCATATAATCATATAATTTCACAGAACAAATTACGAGAGATCGTTGTAACTTAAAACGAATTTTTGTCGTATTTGAAACTTTTTAGAATCGTGCGTCCTGAATTCATAATATCAATATATATCCGACCATTTTTTTAATAATTTTCGAAGAAAATAAAGGGAGGTGACCTCTCTCCTCTTTAGGGCTTGTTAAACTATTTTTTTTCCATGGAGCGGTGGCCAGTGTCATAGAATACCCTCACTCTACTATGATAACTGCAACACTGTGAGTATAATTCGTTGTCTACTGAAAAGGGATCTCGAGAATTATAGCAGCTAGAAGAAAACTGATAACACATGCTCGAGCTCATTTTTCTTGACTAATCCAAAACTGAAAATAGATCTAGCCTAACGTTCGTAGGTTTTGAGTTATGAACGAAAATAGAGAAATTGTAATTTTCAATGAAGCTGAATAACTCGCTTATTTGAACTCGTATTCGAAATCCGTTGTTACATTCTACAGGCACTTTTTTATGAGGAATTCGAATATGATATTATATCAATAAATTATTTGATCTACTCATTTACGAGATTCGTCAGAGAATTTTGATTTTTCAAATGTAAACTATAGTGGAAAAGTTTAGAATGTGCCATAAAATAGCCTTACTGAACTATGATAACTGCAACACCGTGAGTTTAGGGTTGGCGACTCAGTCGGAGAAGATCGACAATAAGTTGGAACTCGCATTGTATATTCTCAAGCACCTCATTACTTTCCAATAAATGGTACCCCCAGTACATGACATGATTTTCCCTATCCGAATTGAGAAATGAGTGATTAACGTACCTACCCCCTCCAAGAATCTCACATGAAAAAATTAGCTTACATCGAGAAAAAATATTCAATTCTCAACAGAGAGCTCACCCCGGGTGTAATTACTAGTATTTTTTTGTCTACCCTCCTCTAAAGTGCAAAACGGAATTATTATGAATATCAGTTTAATATGACATTTCACTACCATTCGAGCTAGGTATTCGAAGAAAGAACCAGCGCTTTGTCAATTTTCATCTTTAACACCCAAACTAGTTTTTTTGTGCTCACGGACATTTTCGCCAGGAAGTCAAAATCTACAATACAGATACCAAAAATTCAGGAAATTTAACCGAAAAGCATTTTCCATAAGGATGATTTTAGTTGTCTAGGTTGTAATTTAATTAATCCATATATTCACCAGCGCATTTTTCTGTCGAATAATTAGATTTTTCATTAAAACTCTCGATTCAGAAGGAAATCTATTAATAATACACTAGAATTTTCAATCAAGGAAAAAACTGATTTCAAGGGTATATAAGGAGCGTTACAAAAGAAGTCAATAATAAAATTTCCAAGTTCAACACTAGGGAGTTGGCAAATGCTTTAACTGCGGGTGCCTTTGGGGGTTCTTTCTTCGCACCACCTCCGCCTCCGTGTGGTGGTAATGGGGTCATCCTTTGAGAGGGATACAACGAATATTTAACGCAAAGCCCTTCAGAATCTTCCGTGCATTTCAAGCCTGGGGGGCAGGTAGAGCATTGTGGTCCGGATTTGTAGACTGTAGTGTTGTCTTTAAGTCCTGGTCCGTAAACGCAGAAAAAAAAGGAACCTTCTGGGGATGCAGACCAGGAACAGCCCAGCGCCAAAGTTTGATCGTGGATTATTTGGGCTCCCCTAGCAACGTCCGCGTGATCTTTCATTGAAAAATCTTGTTGGATCTGCAAGGTATCGATCTCCTTCGCCCAACCTTCGAGTATGGTTTTCCAAAGCTCTTCCAATGGTTTAGTATCGCTATATGGAGACTCTAGGAAGGGGGATGAGTTCATTTCTTCGATTTTGATCATACCGACATTCATTCCAACCTCGGAGTATGACTCGGTAAGTAAGCAATCGGTAGTATCGCGTCTGCATTTTGCTGCCCAACATTGAGCAATAGCCTCCAGTTGTGCGTCATACTCCAGCCTAGGCATACCCGAAGCTTTAGGTTCGCTTTTTAAGCGTTCTCTCCTTATATTATTATGCTTTTCAAGAATAGTTTCCATGACGGCTGGAGGAACCGGTCTCACCATACACTTTCTATCTAGCATACATCCACATATGTCTTTACATTCTTCTCTGTCTTCGTAGCAGTAATTTAGGAACTCTGGTTTATACACCCCTTGGTCGTATGATGGGTTTTCTGTCTTGGATACCCGGAAAAACCACATAATAATCGAGAATAACAAATATGGAGTGTACATTTCGGTATCACACAACTGATTGAAAAATATTAAAACTTTGAAGAATTAAACATCAAATCTGACATTAATTTATTTCGAATGTGGGCTCTTAGATTCTTTGTAATTAGGTTATTTGAAGAATAATAATTGTCCAGAAAAAAGGCGAAGTCAGTACTTCGCCTAAATTTGGTTAACCTTGTCAATCACTCACTCTTGGCCTATATTATATCATTAATACTGGCAATGAACAGTCCTTGTCAGCAGGTAGTGAAGAAAACTAAGACTCTGATCCTTCAAAATTACATGTTGTGCTAGGACACGGTTCGTTCGTTTGATTTGTTATTATTTTTTTCAAGGACAATGCAATAAAATAAATGTTTCTTTTCAGTTCACAATATGAAACATAGTAGAAGTAAAATAATTAACTATTTTAATATTTGGAATTGAAATCACTACACTTTATCATAAAATGTATTTTTGTCTTAATCCTTCAATTTTAATCAATAAAGTTTCCCGAAATTTTTGAAGTAGGTATATATTTTGTATTGAATTTCATTGAAATAGAGCGAGGAAATCATCTTTTCAAGGAAAATGATCTTGGATCTAAAACAAATACTTCATGCAAACAAACTGAAAGACAAAGCTCACCTTACAACGAACAGAAACGGATGAGACAATCGAAACTTGTTGTGTTGTGTAAAAAAGCCACTTTAGTAAACACAAAGATTTTTCGGAGATGAAGTAGGTATTGGCGAATTGATTTTCGACCGAAGATTCAAGTTTGAAAGATAATTGTAGAATGTAGTTCATCAAATTATGATACATATGCATAAATTGATGTTCAATTCGTCATATTTTTAATTAACTCTAAACGGAAAACGATTCGAGTGATTTCATTCAAGCAATTGAGTAATTTGTAGGGGTGTGACTATCAAGAAATACCAGGGTTTCTGTGAATTTAAATATACAGGGTGTCCCGGAAAATGTGAGAAATCTCTCGGACTCACATAGAACATAAAAAATGAAGATGACAAGTTCAAACTACTCGATATAATTTGATGAAAATTTGATATGATTAATAGTAGTAAGGACCTCTTATATCACCGCACTCAAATTTCAATTAGCTTGTTCAGTTTACCAGGGGCGGACTGGGTTGTACATTTTAATCTTTACATTTTCAACACCCTGTATGATAAGGTGCTAAAAAAAACAAATTTGGATACCTTGAACATTGAGCTAAAGAAAAGGTACTCTTGTTCAGTGTCGGTAAAATGAACCGTTTTCGAAAAAAAAAAATAATGAAAGGAGTAAGTGAATTTTTAATTTCTATTAAAAATAACATGAAGTCTAGTTTTTTGTCTGCAAAAAAGTGTGATACGAAAGTTATTGAAGGAACAAAAAAGTTTTATTTTGTGTTATACAACAATAACAAGAAAAAAATTAATTTCCAGTGGCGTCATTTAGGGCGTAGGGAGGACCGCTAGGAAAAAAAATTATGGGAACTTGTCATCTTATTTTTTCATGTTCTATCTGAATCCGAGAGATTTCCCACATTTTCCGGGACACCCTGTATATAATAAACGTATCTGGTTGATCAGACAAGAAGTTTAGTGACATCCACAGTAATATTAGGAAAACGTGTTTCTTTTATTCAGAAAATAACATCAAATAAAATAATATCAATGAATGAAGTTCATCAAACACAAAATTATGATCACTGCGAAATTTTCATTGAGTTTTCCTATCGATGAAACCGGAGCTACAGGTTTGTGTTTGGTTGCTTTCGATGTAGAATCGACATCATCCGAATTGGGTGCATTATAATCCATGGGTTCTCCTGCTCTTCCAGCTGCACTTCTTTCTTCTGCTTCTCTCGGCTCCTCCTCCGTAGGCTGCTCGCCCTCTTTCTGTTCAGCTTGACTGCTTTCCTTGCAAAGAAACTCGAAGGGTTCCCTATAATCGCATTGGTAGCCCTCGGTGCATGTGGTGCACGCTTTTCCGGTCTTGTAAATCGGCTCACCTTGCCTAGGACCCCGAGGTGCAAATGTACAAACGAAGATTAGGGAAGGTTGCTCGCCGGTACTTCCTGTGGGTACCAATCTGGACCAAGCGCATCCAACACGAAGAATCTTATCCGCCAAGATTTGGGCGTAACTGTGTACGTCTTCCCCACGCTTACCGGCTGGCAGACTAGAAACAACTTCGGCTGTAGTCTTCCTAACTTCACCAAGCCATATTTGTATGGTCCTGTCCCAATAATCTAACGGCAACTCGGAAAGTTTAAGATCAAGTGGAAGAAGGCCAACGGTCTGCGTCGTTTCGTCGTAATAAGGCGTTCTGAAACATTCCGAGTATTCGTTTTCACAGCGAGCCGACCAACACTTCGATATTTCCTCTAATTCCATGTCGTAAATGAGCTTAGGCATTCCAGAAGCTTGCGGCTCGCCTTTGGTTTGGATAGATCGAGCTTGATTCAGTGCAATCAGAATTCTATTTCTTACGTCTGCGTTCATTTCCAGTAATTCGCAATCTTCGTAAAGAGCGCAATCACATACTGGCTTACAAACATCTCTAGTCACACAATAGGGTATAAAACTAGGCTTTATCAGATTCTTTGTTTTCTTCCTGATACTTGCTTCCTTTTTTGTCGTGTTTTCATCCGTAACTACAAACACACATGTCCATGACAGTATCAGTCCGATCAACACGGATCTCATTTTATACGTAATTGAAAACCAATACGAATTTTAGTTAACAAAAAAATTATTCACATATCAATCTGACGTTTCTGACGAACGACAACAAAAGAAAATCCCTCATCACTTGATTTCAGAAGTGAAAAATTTCCAGGACAACAAAACATTGAATGAATGCTCATTATTTCCAACGAAATGTGGAATTTACGGAAAGTGGATATAATTGCGTATATTATTATTATATTATATTATTATTATAATTGCAAAATTGATCAAATTATGAACCCCTATCCCCGGCGAAAAACCATGGTTTCAACCAAAGCATGGATAATAAGTTATATTCAGAATTAATTTTATTGGAATGCAGAAATGACTCCCTTTCTTTTAATATACATTAAGGTATTTTTCGAAATGAAGTCTCCATTATTTATTCAAATTTTGACGAGTTTTCTTTCTTGTTCAACCATTGAATTATATATAAATCAGAAAATGAAATAGCGTGTCAACTTATTTTTTTTCTCAGATCTTTTATTTCTATTTCATTATCATCACCGACACTTCTGAGCCCCCTACTACTCTTCAGTAAAAATTTAAATAAACTATGAGCATTTGAATAACCCAAAGCCTACTCAATAAACAGACTCGTTCCGGCATTTTAAAAATTTGTCTGAATGATCTTAGCCTCAGTCTTGGAAGATAAATAGAAGGAATGAAATATAAAAATTTTTTGCTGGCCAAAGACTATAGTGTCGCCAATCGCAATCGAGATAGTTGACTCGGGCATTGTTGTCGCATCTTTTTTCAATACGAAAAGTACAAGAAATATATAAATTTAACCATGTATCGCCACTACCTTAGTGACGCGAAGAATCGAATGAACAAATGCATTCGTGGCACTGCAATGGCGATCCCATGTATTTATGTTCCAAGGCATCAGTAGATATTTAAAAAATTCCAACTTAAATGATAATGCTAAATTTAAAAAAAATAAAACAGGGTGTCCCAAGAGCAGCCGTATCTCGCCTGTTTGGAATAATGAAAAAATAAAAAAACTGCTTTGAATGGCATTGAAGTTGTGCCTTCCTGATGACTGTGTGTCATTCTATTTAGAGTACAACGCTACCACAAAAATGTTAACATTTTATGGAGTAAAAAAATTATTTCGAATAAAAAGCCTAAGACGCAATTCAAAAAATTAACAAAAAAATTTGTTCTTATGTACCTATAGCTTTGCCTTCTCGACAGAACTATTTAACACCACTGGACTATTTTTTGTAGGTTTATCTTAAAGAATTGGTTCATCAAATAGGATCTGTGGATTCAGATGATCTAGAACTTATACGTGAAGAATGTCGGAGCGACACACTAATTATGATTCAGGCGGCCTGTATAAAAAAATCTTTCACGTTTTGCATCTTGCATGGATTCTACAGGAAATTATTTTGAACACTCCAACAGAGCTTAATCCTTTTGATATCCGAGATATCTGGGACAAATGTAAGTGAACGATAACTTGAACCATCCTGTACAGGGTGCACTTCCAAAATTTCTCAATTTTTGTTCATGACTCAAAATCTAGAAATAATAGGCCGGTTCTGTTTTCAGATCTGGATTACTCAGGAAAAAAGAGCTTGAGAATATGTCATCCGTTTTCTTCTAGTTCTCGAGATCTCCTCAGTAGACAACGAATTTTGCCCACGCTGTACATACGTTTGTTCACACATCGAACACACTCGTTTTACTATGTGTGTCTTTATAAATGATTGTAACATCGCAGTTGGCTTCAATTTCAAAATTCTATATTATAAAGTTCGATATTTCGGAACCTTACGGTGAAATAATTAAAACTTTATAGTTTAAATGAAAAACAATGTTAATACGTGGGAAAATTAACCACATTTGTTTCAAATAGTCCTTGAAAAAAAACTCATATTGAAATACGCAAAAATAAATCAAATAATGGGCATTGCAATTCAAAATGAATTGAAACATTTCAATATTACTCACCTTTAATTTGAGCAAGGCTGTGAGTACCTGTTGTAAAATAGGTCTGATATATTTCAGAGGTAATGGGCTGAACTTATTTTGTTTCAAGAAATCATACAAGTTCTGTTCCAACATTTCGAAAACCAGACAGGTGTGATGCTTATGCTGGAAGCACTCGTATGCTCGAACAAAATTGAATTCGTCCGCATTCTCTTGGCTTAGTCTTGATAGGATGCTGACCTCTATCTGTCCCTATAGAAAAAAATCGATACATGTATTAGCATAAATAAAATGAAAAAACAACAAATATTTGATCAAGCAATTTTCGTTAATAATGCGAAAATCTTATTTCTTTATTAATTTTTGATTTTCAATCTCGTAACAGCTGAATCCTTTTTTGGAGCCCTTGCCTTCAATCATCACCATTGAAAAATCTATGATAAAAAATAACCGGTGGCTTTGGCGGCAAATAAAAATAATAATATATATTATATTATCGTTAGAGTATCTCAGGAGACAGGTTTCGGAGGGCCATACAAATTCGAGCAGTACGACACGTTGCTCCATCTTACTGGAACCACAAGCTGTTATTTTTTCACCCAATCTTTGCATTTCAGCAGGTAAAAAATTTTTTAAGCATCTCCGAATTTAATTCGGAAATGACCGTCACTGCATGGCCATCTTCTTCGAAAAAGTACGGGCTTAATATACGGAATGCAGCCACGCTGCACCATACGGTAACAGAAATTATTTTATGAATTTGTTTAGG